>NC_045780.1:1932770-3132770 GCF_008692025.1 Phocoena sinus
TTAACTAATCACATTTAGCAAATGCTTCTTTTGCAGAGTACCTTTCCAAGCCCTGCAAGATTCCCTGCAATTACAAAGACCATTTGTGGTTCCTGAAAGCCAGGCATGCCAGATTTAGTATTCCAAGGCAAAGACACTGTATATAAGCAAAGGAGGTTAATAGCCCAGTTTATGTATTTAGATGTATTTTCAAAAGCACATAAGATTTATTTTCTCTTGACAAACTAGGGCCTGTCCTGAGAAGCAGAAGCCAGATGATGAGGGTCTAGCATCATGTCATATGAAGAGAGTTGGGAGAATTAGGCATTTTTAGCCTGGGGAAGAGAAGACACAATGGGGGCAAGATAGTTGTCTTTAAACATTTGAGAAGCTGTCAGGTGGGAAAAGGATTAGACTGATTCTGTGAAACTCCAGAGGGCATAACTATGGTGGAAGTTTCAAGGAAGCAGATTTGGGTTGAAAGAAACGTCTAACACTTTGAGTTACACATAAACAAGCGATGCCTTCTAAAACACCGCAGGGCGGTTTCGAGGAGGGAATTTCTCTGCACCGATTAATCCATGGACACTTGGATGAGACATTTCTTAAGGTACCTTTCTTTTAGTTTTCAAGAGTTATTTATTATTTATTTATTTTATTTATTTTTGGCTGCGTTGGATCTTAGTTGAGGCAGGCGGGATCTCTCGTTGCTGCGCACAGGCTATCGTTGTGGTGCGCGAGCTTCTCTCTAGTTGTGGCGTGCAGGTTTTCTCTTCTCTAGTTAAGGCGCGTGAGCTCAGTAGTTGTGGCGCACGGGCTTAGTTGCCCCACGGCATGTGGGATCTTAGTTCCCTGACCAGGGATCAAATCCGTGTCCCCTGCGTGGTGAGGTGGATTCTTTACCACTGGACCACTGGGGAAGTCCCTCTTAAGGTACCTTTCAACTCAACATTCTATGATTCTTCGATACGCAAATTCCACTTTACACAAAGAGCTGGTTTTGTTGCCCACAATCAGTGTCAATAGCAAATCCACAGCTGTCCCAATATCCAAATGTAAACAGGGCATAGAGGCCCCTTGAGACCGTATCCAGTGAGCTCTCCTCCCCAGTCTACAGCCAAAGGCCTTCCTGGTGGGTTTAGGTTTCTCTTTTTGGCCAAGAACATCACACATGTGATGGTCCAGGCTGGTCCTTCTGCCTGGAATTTCTCCGTTCTGCTTCCCTGTATCAACTCTGTAATCTCAATGCCAATGTCTCTCCTTCTGGGGAAACCGTTTCTGGTCAGCAGGTATCCCTGCCACCCTTTGAAGAGCCCGCATAGCACCGTGCTCTGCCCTTTCACGATTCCTCGCTCCAGCTGGAGTCCTTTGTTCACGTTTGTCTTTCCTATCGGACTTGAACCTTGTGAGGGCCGAAGCAGGCCACAGACTCAAGGCTGTATCAGCAGCATCTTAGCACACCTCCAAGCACAAAGTTTCTCATTAGAAATATCTGCTAGATGGAGGTTATCCTCGTGCATTTTGAGATTCTCATGTATACCGATAGCAAGTTTACTTTTAAAATGTCAAGAACTCGGGCATTGTGTGCGGTACCAGAGTGCATCTCTGAAAGGGCTGTGGACATTTAGGAATTGGAAAGCTTTTGAAGGTTTTTAAGAGTTTTGTATCCTTACCATATTGTTACTTGCAGGATTTCATTCCCTGGGAGATGCCTTTGGAGTTCTTGGGGCAGCTGGGCCCACAAGTCACCTCAACTCTCCACCCAACAGCAACAAAAAGCATGGTCAGAATTGCCCAATTTGGGGGCAGGGTGAGCCTGGAAGGGAAAGAAGTGCTCATAGTGAGAAAAGGCAAGAATTTCAGGTGGTTTCCCTGAGCTTCTTGGGAGTTTGGGGGCCAGACTGAAAAGAGAGATCCTGGTTTTCTGAGCCGTGTGACTCCACAAAACCAAATTCTTCCTCCCGTCCAATCCATACCATTTGTCCTGAGGAAAGTGTAGGTCCCGTGGCGGGCAGCCACACAGATGGAACGCATGGCCCAGGCTCACGCAGAACATTCTCAGGGCTGCCTGCTGACAGAGCAGTAAGTTACTTTATCCAGGGAAGAGGTGGTAATAACAGTTACGACCCCTTTTGTAGCTACTGCCATTGTCCTAGGACTGCCAGCCCCAAACATGGCTTTCGTAGTGAAAATGAGAGAAGGGATGGGCCTGGAGCCACTACTGGGGGTGTGGTCCGGGGACACGCCAGGTCTGGTCTCACTTGGGGGTGGGGCTGGAGATGCTTTTTTCCAGGCCTGAGGTTGTGTCTGTGGTGAGTCCTCCTTGCTCCACGCTGGTCATAATCAAGTCAGCAAGCATTTCCTGAGAAATTGAGAGGGACACTGTGATGAGTAAGAATCTACACTGAGGATCGTCGGGGGCTTAAAGGTACAAACAGCCTGGGCCCGTGGGCCTCAGGGCCTTGTTTGGGGACACACAGATTAAACGCGTGACCTTAGTCCCATTAGCAAGATACTCAGGTCAGTAGAGCCTGCAGATATGTGTGTGTGTGTCTGAGTCTTATAGGGAGCCATACATTCTTGTCTTCTTGTAAAGCAGCATATGGGAGGGGGAGCTTCCCAAAACAGCGGTGCTGGGAGCGGGTCGGTGGCAGGGACTCGAGAACCGTGACGGGTGTGAGCACCACGCAGCACCGATGGCCTATGGCAGGTTAGGGGCTTGGCAGACAGGCTCTTGGATCCTACAGCTTGGGGGACAGTGCAGTCAAGTCAGAGAAGAGGAACAAACGAAAACTGACCAGTGAGAAGATTGTCCAAATAATTATCCGTGAAAGAATAAGAAAGAAATCTGGCTTCTGGAGGAGCAGCTGTCCTCCTGGAACCAGTGTCTCTGCCGGCACTTCCGTCTCTGATGTGACCCCAGCTGGGGGTGCTGAGAGGACCCCCTAATCCCGAGGTGACTCTTTGTGAATGGCTGCCTGTGTGTGTGTGTGCGTGTGCGTGTGTGCGTGTGTGTATTCCTGCAGGAGCCCACAGCCCAAGTGAACACAGAATCGTTGTCTCCAGGGCTGTCAGCCTGTCACATTGATGAGTCCTAGATTTGAAAAGGAAAAGAGAAACAAATCACTCACATCCAACCAATAAGCAAGGTGCAGGCTGAGAAAGGAAACAGGCCACATGACTGGCGCTCTCTCTTTCTCTCACTCTCTGTGCAGAAAAAGCAAAAGTCACCTGAATTCAAAGTTGGAACAGGGCTGCATCCTCTGCAAATCCTGGGATGTCCGAGGTTCTGCTGTGTTGCTCATCCTGGCAAAGACAGAGGGAGGTGACTCAGGAAAAACTGCAGCTGCATGGAATCCTGGCACTGAATGTAGCCAGAAACCCCACAATCCTGTTGCTGGCTGAGTCCACTGCTGGGCAGGGTCCATCCACAGGGACCCTTCTGGGCCTTCAAGGGCACTGGCAGAGAGCCAGGCGGTGCTGGAAAGGCTTTCAGCTCTTTTTCTCTTTTTCTAAAACTCATGCACTTTTTACTTTTGTTAAAGGCTGGAATGATTGCCTTGCTCATGGTTTTCCATTACCTGATTCAAACAAGAACAGTGTGTGAGAAAACTGTCACCTCTAAGAGGAAAGTCTCTCTCCTCTTGGGCAGGTTGGGTTCCCAAACCTCATAAGATATTCCCCTGGAGGGTGACTCACACCCACTCACCCCCATGACCCCTCCCCATCCCTTCAGAGGGAGTAACGTTTGGTGTCAAAGAAGGGGGAGAATTTCCCACAAAAGTGCAGCTTTCTGACAGAGAGCACACGCGGGGCCTGAACACTCGGCGAAAACAACTCACAAGTTTGAGAGTGAGAAAGAGGAGAGAAGACCACTGAGGTGAAGGCCGGGGAGGCCTGTGTGTTTTCCGGCATGTTCCAGAAGTTCTGTGCGGTTGTCTTGCCAGAAGCAAACCTGTTAAAGCAAATGTTTAGGATTTTAAGCCCGGTATGCCCTTTGCCTTCCAAGAAAGAGAGTTCAAAAAGAAAGTGTGCAATGTTCAAAGCAGGACTATTTACAATAGCCAAGACATGGAAGCATCTTAAATGTCCATCGACAGATGAATGGATAAAGATGTGGTATATATACAATGGAATACTACTCAGCCATAAAAAGAAAGGAAATAATGCCATTTGCAGGAACATGGACGGACCTAGAGATTATCATGCTAGGTGAAGTAAGTCAGACAGAGAAAGACAAATACCTTATGATATCGCTTGTATCTGGAATCTGAAACAGTGATACAAATGAACTTATTTACAAAACAGAAACAGACTCACAGATGTAGCAAACAAATTTATGGTTACCAAAGGGGGAAGGGGGGGAGGGATAAATTAGGAGTTTGGGATTAACATGTGCACACTACTATACATAAAATAGATAGGGCTTCCCCGGTGGCGCAGTGGTTGAGAGTCCGCCTGCCGATGCTGGGGACACGGGTTCGTGCCCTGGTCCGGGAAGATCCCACATGCCGCGGAGCCGCTGGGCCTGTGAGCCATGGCTGCTGAGCCTGCATGTCCGGAGCCTGTGCTCCGCAACGGGAGAGGCCACAATAGTGAGAGGCCTGCGTACTGCAAAAAAAAAAGAAAAAAATAGATCACCAATAAGGACCTACCGTATAGCACCGGGAACTCTACTCAATACTCTGTAGTAACCTATAATGGAAAATAATCTGAAAAAGAATATGTATGTATAATTGAATCACTTTGCTGTATACCTGAAACTAATACACTGTAAATCAACTGTAGCCCAGTATAAAATAAAAGTGAAATTAAAGAAAATGGGCAAGAAACTGGAATCCTGATCCTTCCTGTGACCTCCATCTTTTGTATTTCATGTTCTCAATGTTTACGTAAATAACATTATGCCCTCCCTGTCTCCCTTGATGGGCTCTACGGTAATTAGGAAGGTGAGATCATAGTTCTGTCCTCCCTCTGCCATGGGGTGTAGATGGCAGCCCCTCCCAGGGACGAGTGGGGGGAGGGGTCCCCTTGCAGAGGGCGCTGGGTGTGCTGACTCAGCTGCTCAGCCACAGGCCGGAACCCTGGCCCAGGACAGAGTGGGGCTGAGGCCCCGACAGTGCCCACTGTTCACACAGACGTGCTTCTGGGCTCAGCCTCTAACTCTCCGTCCCTGTCCCACCTCTGCCGGGTCCCCCCGGCGTTGTTCTCCCCCGTGGCCTCTCCCTCCATCCGGCACTGCCGTGACACCGGCCCTGCCGCGGCCTCAGCTCCCAGTCAAGAGTCTCATTCCCCCTTGACTTAGCGTGTCTGCTGGAGCTCTGAGGCTTTATACGCAACATGTCACCCTACCTCAGAGCCAGAATTTCCCGAAACCAAAGCTACTCATTAATCTCTTATCAATAAGCTGCTGTGTGCCAGACCCTGTGCTGGAGAGAAAAGGTAAGCCAGCCGTTAACACACGGGCAGCTGCGGCATCCTTTCTGGACGCAGGGGCTTTGGAGGAGGAAAGGCGGGGTGCTGTCACCTTTGAGCTGTTTTAACTTAGGCAAACTACACAGCTTCTCAAAACGTCAATTTATTCACGACAAAAGGTGGGGCATAACCTGATAGTCTTGAAGTCCGTGGCGAGAATTTAACGTGAGAGCGTGTGAGGGACACCTGAATGAAGCTGGTGTAGGGTTGAGATCAGTGAATCTCGGTCACGGAAGACAGAGAGGGGTGTAGCGCTGACAGCAGGGGTGCGTGGGGGGTGATGAGAGGAGGCGGGGTCGAATGCACGCAGGCGTCATCTCGGGTGTTAAGCTAGAGAAGCTCCGCTTTATCCTGGAAGCTATGGGAGCACTGAAGGAATTTAAGCAGGAAAATGACACGATCAGATCCGCATTTTAGAAAGAACACGTTGGCAACTGTGAGGCCGGGCTCGGACTCGTGCCAGGCTGCAGGCAGCAAGACCAGTTAGGGGCCGTCGCGGGAAAGCTGGGCAAGCGGTGATGAGGGCTGGATTAAGGTAATGGCTTTGCGGACGGAGAGGATGGCTCGGATGTGAGTGGATATTAAGGACAGAGAATCTGTAGGACTTGGTAACTGGACATGAGGTTAAATGAGAAGGAGGGTCCGGGAGGCCTGCCAAGTTTCTGCTGTGGGCGAGTGGATGGAGGGTAGCATCTTGCAATAAAATAAAGAAGACTGAAAGAGGAAAACATTTTAGTGATGGGTCCAGTTTGAAACCTAATGAATTTTCTATTCAATTAATTTAATGGAAGTTGGGCTTTTCTTCCAGACATAAGGAGCCAAAATCCAGGAGATGCTGAGTGGTGCAGTCGGTTCAGAGGAAGAGTCAGGTGTCAGGTGAGAAGAACCAAAGGCAAAGACCTGGAGAATAATGGATATTTAAGGAAGGAAGATGACAGATTGGTGACGTGGTCTAGCTGGATGAGTCATGGGGCTCAGAAGAGAATCAGGAAAAGTTGGTGTCACAGAAGGTGGATGAGGGAGTGATTGATGTTGTCACAGACAGAAACATAAGTCAGAGAAGAGGAAACTGACCACTGGGCTGGGAAACACAGAGGCCATTAGGGACCCTGAAGAGAGCTATGGCCTTGGAGTTGAGGAAGGAACACAGGTGTAGTTGTAAATAACATGGGATGGGGTGGATCTCGGATATAGTCTATCGCGTCAAGAAGCCTCACCGTGAAAAAGGGAGAGGAGGAGAGAAAGGAATTTAGAAAGGATTTGAATTTGAAGAAAGTAGCTTTTAAATTTGCTTTTGGAGCAATGTGTGAGAATGCTGTGAGTGTATGTGTGTGTGTGTGTATGTTCTAGAAGGAAACTCAGTGGATGTGGAAAAGTAGAAGATAAAGGAGGAGTAGGTAATGGAGCATTGCCCTTGAGGAGGGGACAGGGGCAGTAGCAGAGGATCAGTGATGGCAGGGGCCCTGCAAGGAGGGGCCGAGACAAAAGAGAAGGAGCAAAGGCCAGTGCAAATGCATAGATTCATTTTATTAATTTTTAAAATTTTATTTTTAAATTTTTATTAAATTTTGACTTTTTTATTGGAGTATTGTTGCTTCTTTACAATGTTGTGTTAGTTTCAAAGTGAATCAGTTATATGTATTCATATGTCCCTTCTTTTTTGGATTTCCTTCCCATTTAGGTCACCACAGAGCACTGAGTGGAGTTCCCTGTGCTACACAGTAGGCTCTCGTTAGTCATCTATTGTATACGTAGTATGAATAGTGTATATGTGTCGATCCCAACCTCCCGAGTCATCCCACCCCCCTTCCCCCCTTCGTAGATTCATTTTAATGGAGGGAGTAAATAGTTCTTGCCTGTTACTCTGTATTTGTTTCTGTTGTTCGGGGCAAGTTCACCCACTGAGAATATGGAGGAGGTGGACTTGAGGGTAGACATAGCCCTGTAAATAGCTTTTCAGAGGAATAAGGGGAGGAAATGGCTAGTAGTTACTGACTATTTACTGTGTTCTGGTCAGCATTTTAATTGCTTTAAATTTATTAACTCTTTTAATCCTCACAATAATTCTATAAGGCAGATACAATAATCATCCCTCTTCTACAGCAAAGGAAACTGAGACACAGAGCTCTTTAAATACGTTGACAAATATCTTGACAGAGGAGGACTTGAGCTCAACATTTGGACCAGCCTTTAATGGATTCGTGTACGCGTGGGGCACTAATACTTCGTTTATTCATTTAGCAAACGCTAATCGAGTAATCTGTATGTGCCAAGCCCTTGTTTCAATCACGAGGGATGCACTGACAAACAAACTAGTAAAGGTGCTTATGTGCGTATTTTAATGATGGAAGATTGACAAGAAGCAAAATAGAAAAATACACTGTGTAGTTTGTAGTTGGCAAAAAGTGGTATAGAAAAAAAGGAAAACACAGAACAGGTGAAGGGGCTGGAGGTGGGCTGTGAGTACGGGGGAGTGGAACTCATTTGGGATGGGAATGGGTTAGCCCTGTAGACATCGGCGAGAAGGCATTCCAGTGCCCGAGGCATGACTGTGGCCAAATGTATGTCTTTCTTATAGATCACAATATCACAATAATTCTTTTTCTGTCTGAAAATGAATACAGTCACAGGTCACTTCTGGTGTCAAGTCCTGCCTGAACCCCAAGGGAGTCAAGTGCTTCCTGCTTTGGGATTCACGCACCCCTTTGCTTCATGACATGTTGTTTTGTGTATTTTAAGCTCTATAACCAATACTGTGGGCCTCTGAGAAAGGTTTTTAAAAGATTCTTTCTCTGTCATAGTCCCCAAAGTGTCACTATTTAATCATGGTTATCCTCATTTTTTCTCTCCATCTCTAATGGTTTTTTTTTTTAACATCTTTATTGGAGTATAATTGCTTTACAAAGGTGTGTTAGTTTCTGCTGTATAGCAAAGTGAATCAGCTCTATGTATACATATATCCCCATATCACCTCCCTCTTGCATCTCCCTCCCACCCCCCCATCCCACCCCTCTAGGTGGTCACAGAGCACCGAGCTGATCTCCCTGTGCTATGTGGCTGCTTCCCACTAGCTATCTATTTTACATTTGGTAGTGTATATATGTCCATGCCACTCTCTCACTTCGTCCCAGCTTATCCTTCCCCCTCCCCATGTCCTCAAGTCCATTCTCTATGTCTGCGTCTTTATTCCTGTCCTGCCCCTAGGTTCTTCAGAACCTTTTTTTTTTTAGATTCCATATAAATGTGTTAGCATACGGTATTTGTTTTCCTCTTTCTGACTTACTTCACTCTGTATGACAGATTCTAGGTCCATCCACCTCACTACAAATAACTCAATTTCGTTTCTTTTTATGGCTGAGTAATATTCCATTGTATATATGTGCCACATCTTCTTATCCATTCATCTGTCGATGGGCACTTAGGTTGCTTCCATGTTAGTGCTCTGCTTAACACATGTGAGTATTCAAAAAGGTTTGTCGAAAGCAAAAAAATTAATTAAGTTCCAGACAGAGCGTCTTCCAAAGCCTGTCAGTGTGATGCTGGAATATCTCAACGATATACCCTAATGCTGACAGTGACCTCTAGAAAGGAGCATCGTTTATTTCTAGTGACAGTTTAAATGAATAAGCTGGTGGATTTTATCAGTGAGGCAGTTACAGATTTCCAACTTTTGGACTCCTCAGAGCTGGGGAGGGCCCAGAAGGTGGTCCTGGGACTTTATCTGGGCCACCAGAGATGCGGATTCAACGCGGGTGTCATTCTGTAAACGCGCTGACACCGCGCAAGGCTCTCCAGTTGCCTCGGGGACCCTGTCTTGGCTCGGAGGCCAGCCTCTCTTATCCCGATTCCAACCTGTCCTCTCCGATCTCCGGGGGTGGGGTGGGGGAGGAGAGAGACAGGAGAAGGTGCTTAATTGCTCTCTGATGGGAGAAGCCTTGGATAAGCAGCCCCATCTCAAGTCTGTGGAACGATCAGGGTAGGAATAGCAAACAAAAGGAATCTTTCTTTTTAAGTTCCTATGAAATCATAATAAGAAAGAAGGGACAATTTAAGTCTCTTTCATTCTCCTTGATTGTGAGTCAGCAATTTTGGAGACCTCTGACCACTCCTACTCCGAAATGAAGATGCCTGGTGAAAAATGCTAAGCCAGCCGGGCCTCCCGGCCATGCGTCTGGAGCATCCTTTACAGCATGTGTGGCCCTTTCAGATCTTGCTGTTGTTACCAGGGACCATTTCCAGCAGCCATGAAGGAATCCTATAAAAACCCTTACAAAGTCGGCACAAAACACACCCAGACCGTCACCAGTACCTCTCAGCTGTTTTGGTGGGAGCTTTTCTGCGGTGTAGCAGTGAGTTGCCTGAGCAGGGTTGTTTTTGTCTTAAGAAACCACCCCCCTGGCCTCCCTCAGCCTGGCTGTTCCTTCCTGAAAAATTCCTATTACCTTTTCACCCTGGTTGAAAAGGGGGAGTCAACCCATTTTCTAATGCTTTTTACTCACATTAAAACTTCAGAGATACAGAATTATTTTCAAGCATAACGCAGTGACATAGGATTTTTTGTTTTTTGCTAATGTTTTCACTAATGATTATTTCGATATTCCCAGGAGGTAAAGGTAAAGAAATTGAAGTGTAACGGGATGATTTTTAAGGTCATACATTTGTTGGGGCTATAGTTAAAGGCAGAATCTCTGCTTCATGCCACCTGAACCAGGGCAGCTTGGGAGACCACAGAGGAGTGACACAGGTGTGCAGTCACGGTGCCGCGGCCTTCGCATTTAGGGACTCAGTAATTGTGAGAGGTAGCGTATCGATTTTATGTGTGAGCAGGTGCAGGCCTGGAGGTAAGGCAATGTCCTCCGGGTGATACAGGAGTGAGCTGCAGACTGGCTTAGACGCAGACCTGATTGATCCACACTCTGAGCTGTGTTATAACACCCACGTCTCCTGGCCAGAGCTGTTTCCCTGTGACTGTCGTCACTGCCTTTGGCTGTCCAGGTGACGCCCTTGCCAAAGCGCCTGACTTTGGGGTCACCAGGTTTTACTGGGCGCACTTGTCAGCTTTGGGCCACGGCAAGAGGCAGTCTCATTGGGGAGGAATAGCTTACACTAGAATATCCAGGGGACACTTTTTTCTACTCGGTTTGTTGGAGGGGTGCCTTTCATGCCCCATCCACAGACGGGTTCGCTCACGTACCTTAGTACCTTGGCATCAGCACTGTGGCTGTCTTACCTGCCCCACCTGTAAAATGGGCCTGGGACAGAGCCAGGGCTTAGGAGGAAGCATTCCAAGGTTTATAACATTGTAGCTACTTCGTGGGGGAAAAAAAAGAGCTATTTTCACTCAAAATAGTGTTATCTCTTTACTTCAGTGGGGTGGAACTCAATATGCAGGTCTGAGATTCTGTTCTTTTATAAAGAAACTTCAGAGCTCATTGAAAGTGTTATCAGTTACCAACTTTCGACGGATAAAAAAAAGACTGTAATATTTACGAAGCAGTTAAAGTATCAGGCTACAGATGGTGAACTTTCCTGGTACTGATAATTGATGTTTCTGGTGAAACTCAATTCGGTGCCTTCGATGATACCGGGAAAGTCCATAAAACTTCAAACATCTATAAACAAGACAGCCTCCCGACTTCAAATACCCTAATGTGCTGTGTGTATTTCAGTTTTTCCACGTTTACTGAGAAAGAAAAGTCAAGCCACAGGCGGCGGTTTGAAGCCATGTGGGCTCGTTGGGGAAATTCTGAGCTTCTCGTGGTGGTGTGGATGCCCTGGGAGAGGTCGCCTTGTAAGCTGGTCCTCCCCGATCCAGGAAATACACCCTGTGGAGCCCCTTTGGCTGAAAGTGACTTAACAGGTGTAAACAGTGAGTGACCGATTTGAGGTCAGGGAGAGTGAGGGAGCTGAGTGGTGAACTTGGCCACGCACTTGCATTACCCTGTAAAGCCAAGGCCACTGCCCAAACGGGAACACGGGCACACAGAGTCACGGTGGCTGTGAAAACAAATACGGTGGGTTTACTACCTCAGTGTGTTTAAGGTTCACTTTTGTGTCAGCGTGTTCCCCGCAGGTGTCAGAGTAGAATCCAAATCTTGTTTCAGATCAAGACCAATTCAACAGGCAACTTTTTTTTTTTCTTAACAGTTTCTCTGGAGCTACAGAAAGCCCTGGGTCAACGCTCCAGTGCCACTGGCCTGACTTAGAAAATACATCAGTCCTGGGTCCAACTCACAAAATTTAGACCCCAAAGGGGAAATAAATTCCTGGTGAGGTCTTCCCTCCAGTCTGAACGCTACCTAGTAGACAGCTTGAGCCACTGAAATGGCAGAGATCTCGGGGCCTGCCAGCTGTTAGAGGGAGTGGAAGAGACAAAAAGTAGCCAGAAGGGGTGGCCCGGGAGGGCCTGAACACGGAGACAGAAGAGGTGCGTGTGGATTGTAGCTGCTTCCATGCAGCAGAGGAAAGCACGTCTCCTGCGTGTGCGTGAGCGTGTATATGTGTGTGCGTGCGTGTGTATGTGCCTGCGTGTGTGTGTGTGCGTGTGTATGTGTGCGCGAGTGTGTGCGTGGAGGGCATGGGGGAACTAATGAAAATCTTGTGGAGAAAAAGAAAATGCTTACTCATTTCTTAACAGTTATTCACTCAAAAACAGTGTCAGAACATCCAAGAACACGTGTGGCAGTTTGCTTTCTGTTTGGAAAAGCCAAACCCAGGGTTCAAGAAGCAGACAGAGTAGGGCTGGGGGGAGACGCTGCCAGCAGTGCGGGCCCAGGGACCTGGGTGTGAGTGTGTGTCTGTGAGCTCTAGCTGGTTCTCAGGGCTCAGCACTTCCCCCTGTGTGTTCACAGCCAGCAGTCTGATCGCTGACCTTTACAGAAACAGGCCTGCCGAGGTGGGGAAATTTCAACAGTTCCCAGCCGGCGCTGGGCTGGGTGGAGGGGAGCCTCCTTTCTGCTGCTCTGTTTTTCCAAATAGCCTGGTTAGTTCTCTGGGTGGAGCTGAGATGTCCAGAAACCTCCGAGCTTCAGATTTGTTTCCCAAGAGGGTTCTTTTCAGGCCTTTGAGAATATTGAGACCATATCGTCATGTTTATTTTACTTTATGTTTTCATTTTCCTAAAAAGCGATTTGATACATTTGTATTTCTCTCTGGATAAAATCACGTGAAATTATGTTATATTGCTTGACAGGCTGCGTTGTTAACCCTCACGTTGTGTAGCGTGTGTCAAGGAATGCATTACACACAGCGCACAATTATTGGACACACCGTAGTCTCTTAAAATACGGGTAAAAGCTGCTGTAAGCATCAAGATCTCTGTTCTCCCAAGAGCAGGAGATATTGGGTTACCGCCTGTTAGTCTGATAGGTATAGTTTAAACACTTACTTTAAATAAAAATACACATAAAACAGAGCCCATTTTGGATCACCTTTGATCTCTAAGTGGTAACAAAAGGGCTAGATTTTACTGGGAACTCACCTAACCTCTAGCCAATTGGTTGGCTGTTCATGTATTTTTATAAAAGATAAATATTTTGTTCCTCCCCTGAGATCAAAAGAAAGTTCTATAAAGGTGTTTCCATGTCAGTTTTCTTTTTAAAAAGTGTTTTCTGGTTTGCTAAAATCTTCCATACCTGCAGACTTTCTCTCCAGCCTGTTTTTGCTGAATACCTAATCAACACTGAGGCCCACAGGACAGCATTAGTGAACCCATGAGTCAAGGTTCTGCGGGCACTTCATCATCAGAGTAAAATCTTTGTTGGTTTAAGTTAGATCGTGTACATGACAGGAGTCACCGTATGGAAAGTTTGGCTGAGTCTGTATTTCTAATTTTTCTTTGCTGAGAACTCCCATGAAAATTCACATCTTTGAAGATGGAAAAAGCAATAATTCCCAGGTCTGGGTTACATTCTGCATACGTTCCTGATAATATACACATTTCTCTACCCATAAATGGGGGGGAGAATTAGGCTGATAATGGCTCGTTAAAAAATTTTTAACATTATATACATAGTTAAAAATTATATGAATCTAAAATTTTACATATACCTCACTAAAGTTACATGTATAATACTAAAAGCATTTATGTATTCATATTTATATATGCATGAGTCAGAAAGACTCATTTTTCTTTTTTTAAGAAAAATACCTTGATTGGTCATTTTGGGAGGCAAGTCAGGCTCTGGCACAGTCTACAGAGTGGGGATGTGAGAGCCTGGTGGAGCAAGAATTAAAGGAATAAGAACGCTTCTAGGCACAAGTTGGTCTACAACGCAGATAATAAAGAGTTTGCATTGCACTGACATAAAGCTTCTGTGTGTTCACCCTTCAGTAACTTTGGCTTTTCACACAATGGAAACCAGGTAAAAGGGGCCCAGATCCATCTCACCAAGACCCATCACCCAAGGGGCAGAGTAAATACACTCCTTACCCAGACCGAGAGATAAGCATCACTCTGTGGGTCCCGAGTACATTTCCTCGCTTTAATGTACACGGGCAGGTTTCCACGTGCAGGAGAAAAAGATGACCTTCCGCGAAAATGAATTTACTGGGAGTCCTTAAGTTCACAGATGTACTTATACTCACCTTTCTCTGGGAGATTTATAACACGGTTATGCATCTGCGGTAAATTAGATTTGAAAATTTTCTGCTAATCTAACAAGTTTTAGATACAGGACATTCATGTTTTTTTATTTCAGACTGATTTTAGACATCAGCTCAGGCTTTTTACTACACATTTCACTCTATCGTTTTGTGCTGGTAGGTGTAATTGTTTTCATTAAATATGATAGAAATAGTGTATTAAATGGTTATAAAATTGGCATAAAAGGAATCCTTGTTTGGGGAAAAGATGTCAAATCCGCATACAAATAGAGAAAAAAATCTTTTAAATTTGCAACACACAGTGGGCCTGTGAAGAATTCTGCGTAAATGTAATGGATAACATTTAAGTAGCGGTAGCTCTCAATAAGTTATGCTGGATTTGCTGATTTGTGCAGTTACGTTTAGGTAGAACGGGAAGCTGGCATTGTAGATATCAGATCATGGCTCTATATAGAAGGCTTTCTAGTGAATTAGATGTTAGATAAACACCAGAGTGGGGAGGTTCCTAATCTATGTTACTTGGTAAGTTTAAAAAAAATAGTTCGAAATCAGCTACTGACTTGAATTGATCACTTTGATGACCATTCAAATAAATGCAGACAACAGACAAGGCTCGAACTATTAAATAAGCGAATTTACAAAGACTTGTTGGTGAATAATTCCCACTTTCCCTAAATTTGCATCTCTATTTCGCGTGGCATCCAGCAGGCGTTTAGAGGTTTTGTGGCCCTGGTTCCCCACTTCTGCCCCGGTTTTGTGCCTTCGCTGAGGTTCTGTATGTGGCTGCCGGTCAGAGGTGTGGGAGGCTCTCGGGACCAGGGACTCTGACCTCCCGGACTGAGGTAGGGCGCGCTCCCTGGTTCTCTGGAAAGCTCCCAGGAGACTCGAATCCGCAGCCGTGGGCTGAGAGCACAGGCTCTGCTGCCTCTGTAGGTTTGCTTTCTTTCATTTTTAAAACCTGTCTTCCCAATTCATCAGCGGGCCTTTTGGAGGCAGGGATGGTATCCCTGTCCTGGTGCAGAGTCTGGTCCATAGTGGGCAGTCACGGTGTTGGTCGGATGAATGAGTTTATGTGGCGCGTCTTCTAAGATGACGGCACTGACTTCCGGACTACACGACCACACTGAGGATAGCTCAGAAATTAAGCTGAGCCACTGAGGAGCTGCAACCGCCTTCACGAAACGTGAAGAAGAGAAGCCTTGGCAAAGATCCCAGCCAGTGTGATCTCAGCAGGCGTAAAGGGCGGGGCACTAAAGTCAGCCCCCAGGGGCGTGAGGTCCAGAAGATTCCGGTTGGGCCATCAGCGCCCAGAGAGCCAGGGGCCAGGGGGACATGAGAGGAACCGGGAGGCATGTGTGGGCAGCGGGGTGGAGCTCAAAGGAGGGAACGGGACCCCGTCCCCAGGCTTAAAGGGACCGAGAGCCCCCAGACCTGAAGACCGCCCAGGGGCACCTCAGGCAACAAGTGGGATGATGTGGTTTTAGCTTCGAACCCAAGCGAGTTGAGATGAGGACATTTCCAAGGCGAAGGAAATTGGAACAGGCAACCCAAAACTCACCTAGGATTATAAGCTTTGTCCTAGGCAGTCGTTTTTGTTTTGCTTTTACAGATTTGCACTGTATTGAGGCTTAGAGAGGTGAAGTTACTTACTGAGCTAGAATAGCTCTTGTGTGATGTGTCCTGGTTGGCATCTGGGGACACGTGGGTGACGGGAATGCAGAACAAATGCAGCTCTGGGGGTCCACGTTCTCCCCCATGGGGCCCCTCTCCTCTCCTCTCCCAGCACAGACTCAGATTCTCAAAAGGCATCCTTAAGGCGCAAAGATGTGAGCATCGTTTACCAGCCTAGAGACCTGTATTAAAGTGTTGGTTCAGTGATGGTTTTTCCCTCCCTGCCCACCTGTGAAGGGGCATTTTCCACAGAAGTCCTTATAACTGGCGGTAGGTGAGTCCTTAGAAACTCCTCAGCCTTTAACAAATACTTGAGCACTGTGTAAGCAAAAGATAAGGAGGAAGAGTAATTTTTGGTTGGTTAAAAAAATAAAAGTGCTCGCTTGCTTTGGGCAGAAGGAGCCTCAACACACAGGCTTGTAGGATCTGTTCTGTGCTCTCTGGTCTGGCTCATGTCTTGACACCGTTAGATACCTTCTCTGCCTCCTTCTCGTGGGTCTTCAGCTGTCAACGTTTCCTTATCTTGTCCTGCGTATTTAGTCTTTCCGTAGACTTTGGGGTAGGTGTAGGTTTTATACAACTCACCCGAGCCTTTTCTACTGTCTGGGTATTTTTCTTTAAGCCCCACGCTAGCTATAAATTCAGTTCTCAATCAGAGACTGGTTTATAATGGACGGGTCCTCACCTTGTGTGTCACCTCCACTTGTTCTTTGATTTCCAGTTCAAAGGCGGTGCCCAAGCTCAGCCATCGTTCTGCATAATCCTCTTCTGGTACTTGGGATATCACTTCTTTTCTCCCATATCAGCATCGTCTCATCTGTGAAAACTCTTGATTTACAATCACATTGACTTTATGTGGTATATGTTATTTTTAGTTCATCTTCTTATTTGGTATTAGTTACTAGATCAATTTAATGATCAATTCTCAACAATATGGAAGGAAATCATCCTGAACCAGATGCACATAAAGGTGAGACGCCATGGTGCCGTATTTACCCTGAGACATCGGGCGCTGATTCTCTCTGATCAGACACCCCATCCAACCAGGTCCCTGAAGAAGGCAAAGAAATTTAAGTTTTCACATGAATAACAGCTCTGCTGTGAAACATCACTGCAAGTTCCAGCAGGCCGGGCAGAATTCCGTGGAGAACTGTCTCGGACAGTCACGCTGAAGGAGAGCCGTGCCCGGGCTACTCTGTCCACAGCACCTGGGGACCTTGTATCCTGTCTTTCCAGTCACCATAGAGACAGGCTGGAGGAGATGTGCCCCGAGAAGAACTGCAGGGGAGCAGAGGGCAGGACGGATTTGGCCCAAAGCGGACATGAAAGTGGCATAGAAGACCTGTGAGCGTCCTTCTGGGCTGGGGTGGAGGGTGCAGTGGGAAAAGGCCAGCACTCCCCAGGCCCCTTCTTCTGGGCCTCCAGGAGGGGCTCCACCTGCCAGGGATCTCAGCTCCGGGAGGGACAGAACCAAGTCAAAGTGAAAGTGAAGGCCAGCCAGGCTTCCTGCTTCCTTGTGGGGTCGGCTCAGCCTGGACACACACACGCACACACGGGGAGATGGCGGGGTGAGAACAAAGTGAAGAGAGACCCTGGCCCTTCTCCCGAGGAGCAGCGCCTGCTTCCCTGCCCCCTGGGCCAGGGTCCTCCTGCCCGAACTCCACGTGGCCGAGAGTATCATCTGGGGCCAACGGAGGGGCTTGTCCCTAGAGGCGTGTTGAGAAAAGTGGCCTGTGATGGGATGGGGACAGGAAGCTTCGACTTCCTTGCAGACACCGTGCTCCTTCCTCACCACCTCCCTTCGGGGCCGCTGAGGGCAAGGCATCCCGTCCGCTCACTTTGCTGCCCCGCCTCTCCGCCCCCGCTTAATGCCTGGACTTCTCCCCCAATCCTGTGAAGCCTCAGGACCCTTCACGGGACAATGTTTTAAATACATATAAGAATTAATAAGTCACAGAGGATGACAAAGGCTGCCTGTCATACTGAAGTGACATCTACCGATGGATCCCTGGGGGAACATGGGGCCCCGGGTAAAAATCAGTGTTTAGTAGGGCTGTACGTAAGTCCGGGGCCCTGCAGCGAAGAGGTGGCACGCCCGAGCTGACACAAGCTGAGGATTGTTTGATAAAAAGACGCTACAAAGCACGGGCAGGGTGTAGGGCACGGTGCAGAGCCCTCCAGAAAGTACAGAGCTTTATCGACAGCAGAGACCAAAGGGAGGACAGGTGGGGGCAGGACACGTACCTAGAGAAGGTGACTCGGTCATGGGAACAGGTGGCCACGCGGGAGCCCTCCGGTTCCCCAGCCCGGGCTCCCAGAGATGCTGTACGTGGAGCAGACTTTTAACAAAATGTAAATCAATTTAGGGCACAGCCGTTCTCCTGTCAGCATCAGAGGCCTCCAAGTCCTTCAACTCCCCCCTGGCCCCGGTCCTGTGTCTCGTGTTCTCTTAACCCTGAGCATTGTCAAGAGGTAGCCATGCGGCAGGTAAACTACCCGCACAGACCACATGGCTACAAAGTTCACTCACCATCACTCAGTCTTCATTTTGTTGGCAAATATTTAAGAATACTTTAAACCATATGTGGAGTTAGAGTAATCGATTTCCCCTCCTTTATGCTAGACTAATTTTTCTTTTATGATTGATTTAAGAACAGCACTCATTGATAGTTTTCCCAGGAAATCTCGTTACTTGCAGGTTGGCTGGCCCAGGACGTCACCTCACTGTGCTAAAGGAGAAAATCTTTACAAGTTTCATCTTGAGAAACAGTTAAATTTACCAAGTTCTTTGGGAGCAGCGATTAGTCTTTGGCCGTGTAGGCAGAGTACTGGGAACTATTTGAAAAGTCCATTTGTTCCAATGTCTTGTATTGTCATCTACAAATTACACAAAACTATTTTAAAAGGAAAAAAAAGAAAGAACGATTATTATCAACCCACAGAGATTCATTGAGAACGTATACCCAGTGTTCCGTGGCAGGTTTCCTTCTGCAATAATAGAGGGTAAGGGAAGGTCTGCCCCGGGGGGGCGGTTCTGCAAGGAGGCCAGGGGTCAGTTACTGGTGTTAAGAGATGGAGCGCATGTCTGGGCTACAGGGAGAGGGTCTGAGGGCGGCGTCCGTCTGGGAGCCCGCAGACTCCCCTCCTGGCTGGTGCTCTCTGTTTCCCCCCGCCGCCGTCTGACTCTTTGGCTGTTTGTCTCCAAGTGTCATAATGCTCTCTTTTAAAGTCCAAGTTCAAGTTCAAGAAGTTTTGCTTCCTAAAAAGCCAGCTTGGTGCCTGCATATGAAACATTTATCTCGTTTCCACGGGGGTTTTTGTTTTGTTTTGAAGTACAAAGCAGTTCTCCAAAACTGATCTCCCAAGCCAAGGGTGGGATGTAAGTTGTCTTCTGTGGCTGGCTTTCCTGGACCCCAAATTGCCACCAGCGGTGTTCTCTCCTTGTTTTCCTTCCACCGGGATCCTAACGTGGTCGGTGGCTTGATGACTGGAATGGGTATTTGCAGATGGGGCTCTTGGCAAAACATGACCTTTTCTTTTTCGTCTTCTTTTTTTTTTCTTTCAGGCAGTGACTCTCTGCAGAAGGTCTTTTTTTTTCTTTTTCTTTTTTTCTCCTGAATTCTCAGAGGGCACACAGAGATGTAGAGGGAGGAACGGCTGAGTATTCCTGCTAGTGTTTGGACCAGACCAGCCCTAAAATTTTCTGGTTATTAACACGGGGGAGACGGGCTTGTGGGAGGCTAACACAGGGATGGCTCAGCTAGCTCGCTCCTTCTGTGGAGTGTCTGCGTGACTTTGGAAAGGCTGCCAGGTGCCCATCTGTTAGCAACACAACCTCTGCCACAA
The DNA here is from genome assembly GCF_008692025.1 of Phocoena sinus. Classification (NCBI taxonomy): domain Eukaryota; kingdom Metazoa; phylum Chordata; class Mammalia; order Artiodactyla; family Phocoenidae; genus Phocoena; species Phocoena sinus. The sequence continues at coordinate 1,952,346 of NC_045780.1, forward strand.
ACACAGCTGTCGTGACAACCACGCCGAGTTCGTCTTTCAAATAAAACTTGTTAAAAGCTACTGCCCTCCAGTCCCCACCCACTGCAGTTAACTGCCTTAAATCGCCCCCTGACTAGTATTTATTTTCTTAGGCGTACCTTACTTGTGCAGCTGTGGCATGCCAGCCTTTGATTTAAAATAACCCCACCAGGATGAGCATTTACAGTCCCCCAAAGGTCAGGATGTGTTTAGGGTCCCACCCGAACCTTCTCAGCCTGCAGAGCTGGCATCCAGGGCCCTCTGGTCACCCCTCCGTTACATGGTCTTCAAGTCTGGCAGCTGACGGGTCGGCGGATTGCTTCCAGATGATGACTGACCAGGTAGACACACTTAGAGGAGAACTATAGTGCAAAGGGTGGAAAGCCTCACCCTCAGGCCAGTGTCCCTCCCAGCACCCCTGCTTCCCCCGAACTTGGGTGGCAGAGGCAACTTGGGACTAACTTCGTCTCACCCGTGGGATCTGAGTGGAGTGAGAGATGTAACAGTCCAGTGGCACGGGGCGTCCCGGAACGTGTGTTTTCTTTTACCTTACATATTCGAAATCATAAGGGACGCGTGAGCCCTTGGGATGGCTCTTTGATTGAAAAGCAATGTAACTCTCTTAATATGTTCTCTGGAGCTGGTCCTTTCAGAAAACCTTTCTCTAGTAGAGAAGCGTCTTCAGTGCAGCCTGTAAAAACGGGCACTCTACTTAGAAAAAACATAGGCTAAGGTAGGAAAAATGAAACGATGATGAAACATACTGTGTATCCGGGAATGCTTTGTACCTTCTGGAAACGAAAACCAGAAGAGCCGTTTCTGATTGTGAGGATATGCCCAGTGACCGCGCCTGGATCTGAACAGCGTGGTCAGTACCAAGTGTTTGGGAGAAGAGTTGTGCCTACGGCCCTGGGAGACGAACGGTGCAATCTGCACACCGCATCCCACCCTCCACACGGCCGGAGTGCCGCGGACAGTGATCACGCAGCGGCGTTTGCTGAAGGAACGCTCAGGTGAAAAGTGATGAGGATGTTTTTAAAGGATAAACTTTCAGCGAGAATCCGATCCTGGCTCTCATACAAACGTGGTCAACACGTGTCAAAAATTTTATTGAGTGTATTAATTAACGAAGAAAACAGTAAGGTGGCAAGACACCTGGTTCAAAAGAGAACTCCAGGGACCACACACAGATTTCAGAGAAGGAACGCTGACTTGAGTTTACAAATGGGTGTAAACTGGCCAAATGCGTCCGCGATCGCAGGGCAATGATCAATTGCCTTCCGAGGGACACCGTACATATCTCTGTGGGCAGGATTATTTGCATAGTTAACACTTTTCTACAAATTAACTTGTGTCTCTACCGACTTGTAAAATATCCTAGTTGAGGAAAAACGAAGATGCACGTCCTACAGACTCAGACAAGCCTGTGGTCTCAGGAGTCCGCTGAGGTCTATCCGGCAACCTCACGCGTCTCCGAGGTCGGCACTTTGGGTGACTCTACTTCACAGCTGAGGGAGCAGAGAGAGATGAAGCCCCTGGCCAGAGGTTACAGAGCAAGGAAGGGGGCCCAGCCGGGCACCTCCACCGCCCCAGGCTCTGCCTGAGGATGGAGGTCGTCAGGGGATCAACGGGCCCAGCAGAGAGGCCTCTGTTACCTTTGGTCTCTGAGTCCTCAGGAAGTGCTTCCAGGGAAAGTCGGGCCTTTGAAGTGTCCTGGATTCCCCGGGGCCTTTGGAGACAGAAATGGACACACTGCGCTGCTTGCTGTCCCTTAGTTTGCAAGTTACATCTGCAACTGGTGAAGCATTGTTTTCTCACCTTGATTTGCACGTCCACCGGCTCTGATGCGTCACCAACGGCTGAGGCTGAACAGCTTCACGGCAGGTCACGTGGCAGCTGCTCATCCCAGTGGGACACCTGTCCGTCACAAATCCAGGCAGCCAGTGACCTCGGGCCACGTACTGGTAGAATATGTTTGCTCAGGTGTCTCCAGTTAGAAAGGCCCCTCACGAGGTCTCCTGCACCCGAGGTGCTGGACCACCCCTACTCCTGACCCTGCATCCTCCGGGGACCAGGCCTAGTTTCGTAAAGTGGACCGTGGCCAACGTGGAGAGCTGCAAATTCCCAGACTGGCAAAAAGTCTTCCTATTCATTTTCTCCCCCAGTTTCCACTGCTTCATATTAAAAAAGAAAGTCCAGGAAAGGAAATATTTAGCACAGTCGGAGAGCTGTGCCCTGGGAGCTGTAAAACTTTACCATCCTCGGCCTCCTTCTGTGTCATCTTTACCTACCCTGGAACCCGGGAGATTCTTCTGGGGGAGGTGGTGCGTTGGGTCACACACTTGCAGGTTAGCTGCAAAGGCTCCCGGGAGAGAAAAAGGACCGGGAGGCTCCCTTCCACCCACCCAGAACCAGGACGGCTCGTCCACAGGCCAGCTGTGCCCAGAGCAGGAAACCAGGCAGGGTCTTCCTCCTCCAGCCCCGGGGTCCCTTTGCTTAAGAAAGACCAGAGAGGAGAGAGTAGGTCATCCACAGTGTGGAAGGACTGTGACTTGCTTTTTTTTTTTTTTTTTTGCCGGGTTTTTGTTTTTAAATGAGCGTTGGCCCTCCTTGTGTAAGGACAGTCGGGGCAGGACCCAGTGTTATCTGATACTTCACGAAGAAAAACAAAACCAAGCAATGCCGTGATAATAGAAATAATTTAAAATCTCGTTTAAAAAAATTGCTTTGTCCCTGAAAGCTTCCCTTAGAGAGATTTGGTGGGGAGGGATGTTGGCTCCCATTTGTCTCCAAGGGGCAAAGGGGCAAAGCTGGGAAGAAGGCTCCCGAGGGTGGGATGGAATGGGGGAGTTTCTTTTATCAATTCACCTTTTTCTCTGCTGGAGTCATAGCCCTTTGTGGGCATCACTTCCTAACTCTTCCTGTTGTTGGTGGATTGAAGTTGGCCATGGTGGGATATTTACACCATGGTAGTTGGCAAACACTACAAATCCAGGCTCCTCCACCCCTGCCAGGTCATTAAATGCTCACTCCACATACATCAAGTACCGAGAGCACTGTTTGGCATACAGCTGGTGCCCAATAAATACTTGTTGAGGCAATGAATGAATGAGTCTTGTTGACAATGTATAGGAAATTTAAGGAAAATTTCTCTCTACTAAAATAAAAAACATCCTAAGTTATCGAAGTTTAGAATTTTATCTCGAATTTCCTTAACTGTATCATGTAACTTCTGGTTTGGTAGGCAACATTTAAGCTGCTTTTCATCCTTTGCCTCTTTGAGTCTCCAAACAGTCATTGGCAGAGCGGGAATTTTTCTCGTTATCACAGAGAGGACAGGAAGGTTCAGCGTCGCCGAGGGAAGGTCACAACGCTGTGAAGGGACAGAGCTCACATTCAAACCCAAGGCTGGTTGACTTCAAAGCTGCTGCTTGGCCACAAGACAGCAAAGCCTCATCGTGAGGTGAAGGAGGCCGTGCCATCCAGCGCCCTCCCTCAGGTCCCGTGTTACTTAACGAGCAGGGCCAGTGAACTTCCAGCCCTGCACACGGTCCCTTATTCCCTGCTGGGAGATGTGAGAGCAGACAGGTATGCGTTTGGGACTCAGCGCGGTAAATTCAGCCCCTGGAGGATGAGTCTGTTGGCTGAGCAGGGAAGATGCAGCGACGTGAAGCAGCTGCCTTGTTTGCTCTCCGGCACGAGGATGCCGTCTTTGAACGACAGTGCTTACTTGGTGCCGGTACCTCAGCACAGCCGGGCTCCCCTGCGGCTCCCCTCCCCTTTCGCATGCCTGCTGCGCCACTTGGTTGAGGATAGGCAGGGGGAAGGATGGGAGAAGCTGGTCTCACCCATGAACATTTCAGTGAAAGAGGCTGAGAAAACAGGGTATTGAAAATCCCCATCATCGCCCCCCGCCCGTACCTGGTCGTGCTCCGAGTCAGGGATACAGGCAGCTGCTTGCCCACCCGTCCTCTCTCCTTCACTCGTTCTGCCCTTCTGGGGCCCTTCAGCTGCCCGCTCAGTGGGGCCAAAGTTCAGCCTGGAGGTGGAGAGGGGAATAGTGGGGGACCACGTGATACAGCAGGACGACGGCTGGCTCTGCTCAGCCCACGTTCTACATGAAAGCGACATAAATGCATCACTGTGCGAACAGAAGCGTTTCACTAATGAGAGAGGTGCCTATTCAGCTGCACTGAAGGCACCGAGGCTAAAATTAGGACCGGAGGCGATCAGCCCTCCCGTCCTGCCGTTGCCCGCTTTGAGTAAAGCTCACAGAAGTTCAGAAGGAAGCCCTGTTGTGCCGCTTTCCTGAAATGTCAGTGCTCTCATCCAAAGGGGTGTGTGCTTTCTCCTGTCTCGAGGAGGCGGCTATTTCTAAAACCCAGTTTCACACGTCGCCGGCTTTGGGGCTGGATCTGCTGCCCTCACCCTTCACCCAAGGCATGGTCCAGCCAGGTGGGCTCACCAAGTACAGCGCCTCACTCAGGAGGCCGCGGCATCAGGAGTAATTCAGGCGGTTTACTTGTGGGCTCCTGTGAGGGTGCTGCTAACAGCGCTATTTCAGTTTTCAAAGCCAAAAATCTAGCAAACGATTTGCAACATGAGAGACTGAATGCTGCTAGTTCATAAAACCAATGCAGCGTAAATAAAGTTGCCTGTGTCTTGGGCCCAAATTGCCAAGACCGGTGGGACGGGAAGGACAGAGCAGGTCCTGTTTGTGCGGCGTCTCCTGGAGTGAGTTCGGGGCTTTGGACGTGGCTCTAAGTGCCGCGGGGACACCGTGAGGCATCCTGGGGGAGCTCGGGGAGAGGCTGGCGGGACTGTGGCGTGCTTACAGCTGCATTTCCAAAATCCCCTTCTGGCTGCAGAGCAGGAAGAGGCCGGGTCACTGCCTGTGATGGTGACAACAGGAGGGCCCAGGACAAAGACACTGGCAGCTGCAGAAGCCTGGGGCTGGTGGCATTGAAAGAGAGTCAGTGGAATTAATAAATTTTTAGGAGGACAGCGTTTGGACTCGGTGATGGTTTGGATATGGGGACAAGGGGAGGTGCCGAGGCTGGCTCCTGGGTCCCTGTCCAGCGACTAAGGCATTGGAGTGAGTGGGACCCCTGGGGGCCCCTAATGGGGGGGAGGGGCAGGTTGCTCCTGGGGCGGGGGAAGCGGGGTCACGGGTTCAGGGTGGCTCACTTGGAATTTGAAGTTCCTGTGCAATCACCTGGTGACAGGACAGGGGAGAGGTCTGAGCTGTAGAGACACAACAGACACTGAGTCCACTATGGGTCCACCTGTGGGCATAGAGAGAGGACAAAGTGGAGACGGCCCAGGACCTGTTGCCTTAGGAGCTCCAGATGTAACACGGGCAGACAGGAGGTGACGGAGTTGGAGCAGCCCCGGAGATGGGGGTGCAGACGTCATACGTGTGTCGCCGAGGAAGGAGTATTGCAGGTCAGAGGAGTGGCTGCCTCGTCAAGGGGTTCAGTCCCATGAAGCTTCCTGGTGGCCCCAGCGAGAATTATTTCCTTGTAGTGACGCGGGCAGGGGCCAAACTGGATGAGTTTGAGAAGTAAGAGGCAGCTGGAAAGTGAGGACAGATAGAGATCTCTCCAGAAGCTTGTCTTCGCAGGGGAGAGAGAGGCAGCAGAGGAAGAAGGAGGAGCCCTTTGAGGGCGACGTTCAAGCCATGAGGACAGATCAGTGGAAGGAGGTTCAGGGCAGGATGCGGGTGTAGACAGACTCCAAGCACAGGTGCACGAGTGTCTGAGCCTGGAAGAGAAGCAGCTTCTCTCGAGTGACAGGAGGAAAGGCTGACAGAGATGGAATGGTCAGCCTGGGGACCCAGGTGACGGCTCCAGCGCCCTCTGTGAAGTGGGTGACTGGCTGCCAACAAGCGTGGATGCAGGAGTCTGAGGTGGAGGGGATGGACAGGGACCCTCGTGCAGAGGTCTTGGGCTACGGAATAGACCAACATCACGTAGGAAATCTGCCCAAGGTGGCAAATGGTTCATTTCTCAGCTGCAGAAGCTTGTCCACATTGATTTTAAAAGGGCCCCTTTGGGCTTCCCTGGTGGCGCAGTGGTTGAGAGTCCGCCTGCCGAATTGGGGGACACGGGTTCGTGCCCCGGTCCGGGAAGATCCCACATGCCGCGGAGCGGCTGGGCCTGTGAGCCATGGCCGCTGAGCCTGCGCGTCCGGAGCCTGTGCTCCGCAACGGGTGAGGCCACAGCGGTGAGAGGCCCGCGTAACGCAAAAAATAAATAAATAAAAATAAAATAATAAAAAAATAATAAAAAGGGTCCCTTTGCAACTGTAGCTGTGACACGAAAGGGTATATAAGGTGCTGGATAAGTCAGCGAGAGCTGCCGTAACAGAATGCCACAGACTGGGTGGCTCATACATGGGAAATTTAGGTCTCACAGTTCTGAGGCCAGAGGTCCAAGATCCAGGTGTGGCCAGGGCTGGTTTCTCCTGAGGCCTCTTTCCTTGGCTTGCCAATGGCCGCCTTCTTGCTGTGTCCTGTGTGGCCTTTTTTCTGTGCAAGCCCCTCCCCGTGTCTCTTCCTCTTCTTGTAAGGGCACCAGTCCTATTGGATTAGGGCCCCACCTTTATGACCTCACTTAACCCTAGTTACCTCTTTAAAGGCCAGATCTCCAAATACAGTCCCAGTGGGGGTTAGCACTCCCACGTATGAATTATGGGGGACACAATTCAATCTATAGCAGGTAGATAGAGATGATTCTGATTTTGTAGAAAATGACTACACCTTACTTGCTACCTTCAAAGTTTTCTTTAAAGGTTCTTGGTGAGTGCTGGCTTAAAAAAAAAATGTTTTTTACAGCTTTCATCCCTGAAGTCTGATGTGCACTTTGCACTTTATTTACAACTTTCTTGCTTTCTCACCTGCTGTAAGATCAAACACTTCAGAGAAATGTCCCATACTTTGTCTTAGTCCAAAAGGAATTTTGTGGGAAAAGAAGGCAAGTTAAATTCATCCAATTTTTTTTTCAAGTAGATCCAGGGAAATGGCATCGTTTTTCCTGCTTCCCTAAGAATTGTCTTGAGCAGGTTTGCTCTAAAATATTTTTTAAAGGAACTGAATTAAAAATCTTTACAATAACCAGTCTTACAGTAAAGGTAGGTTAAAAAAAAGAAAAGTGAACATTGATATTTTTTACAGTAACAGTGAGACAATTTCATCATTGTTTTCTTCTGAGGAAATTTTCAAAATATCTACTTCGTCTAGGAAGATTCTGACAAAGTAAGTGGAGTGAATTTTTTAAAGGTTCGATTTGGTCATTCCCCCATTTCTTCCAACTTTATGCTTATTGATATCATTTTGACATTCTTTATGAACACATACCCGCTTTACTCTTCCATAGCTCTTTCTATTAGAGACAAATCCAAAGACAGCTTATTAGGATATCTGTATCACTTCAGATTAGGGTTGGCTGTAAGTTACAAAGACCTGAAAAACGGTGGGGAAAACAGGATAGGAGAATTTTCATTTCCTCACGTAAATCAGCCCAGAGGAGGGGAGTCCGGGACTGTGAGGTGGGGAACTCAGGCTTTTTCTAAGTCTCTGCCTTGATAAAAATCTCCTCATAGTCTAAGGTTGCTGCAAGAACCCCAGCCATCTCATCTGAGTTCTGATCAGAAGTGGGAATGAAAGAATGACGAATGTCATATCTTTTCCCTCTAGGGAGTGTCTCTGGAAGTTTCAACCCACTTCTACTTCTTTTTCACTGGCCAGAGTTTGCATCTAGCTTCCTGGGGGCCTGGAGAGTATGATTCCTTGGGTACCATGGTGCTCGGAATCAAGCCAGAGCTCTGTTGCTAAGGAAGACGGGGAGAGCAGATGCAGAGGTTACGAGGACCGGCTCCCCCTGTGTCACTCTGCTCCGAGGGGCACTAAGCTGGGAGCTGTGGACGCCCTTGCTCTGGGCAGACGGAGTCCTCAGCTGTACACGGGCAATGATGGTAGCAATAAATTCAGGAAAAACACGAGCGTCGTTTTGCAGTTTCCGAGGATGTCTCATGGCAGTCATCTCACGTGGTCCTTATAATGATGTCCTGAGGTATGAACGTTATCCCAGTGACCTGGATACTCAAATTGTTTTGTAAATTGTCTAACATAATATAATCCCTAAGAGGCAAGGCTCATATTCCAGGACGCGGCTTAACAAGCTGTGCTCCCTGCCTGACCAGGCTGCCTGGCTCTCCCCGACGGTCCCCGAGCCCTCCGCCCGCAGCCTCGAGGGGACCTGGGGCATCCTTCCTCCGCCCCTCTGCACCCCTCCCACGTCCGCCACCCCCATATCCCCTGACTATCCTCCATCCACGTTGCTGAATCTGCACCCCCTCCCTGCACCCCGGGAACACCCCCTCGCCCTGGACTGCACGGCAGCTCCAAGTGTCTTAGGCTTTCATGCGATTCTCAACTCCTTTCCAAACGCCCTGAAATGCAAGTCCGGGCACAGCACACGCCTCCTCTAACCCTCCTGAGGTTCCTGTTGCCTTCAGGATCCAGCCAGCTTTGGGACAAACCCAGCCTTCGCAGATTTGAGTTCACCGCCCTTAGCGTTTGTCTCGCGCTCCTAGTTTAGTGACGTTCCTTTACCTGATTGTCCTCCTTCACCACCCCGTCTCTGTCCTGGCTGTGTCCTCAGCCCACACGCCCCTGCTTCCCTGAGCAACTCCTGTTCATCCCTTAGGGCTCGGTCCCGACCTGACCTTCCCTCCGCCGAGGATTTCCAGATCTGGGCTGGGTGCCTGGCTCAGTGCTCAGGTCCGTGCTGCAGTTTTTGTTTCCTGTTCACTCAACAACTAAGCCTGGAGAGTGTGTATCAAGCATGTCGTTTTTATTCTGATGCTTGGACATCTGGGCTTTGCTGACCCTGCAGGGACGGCCCCTCCCAGGGCTGGTCAGTTCCTAGAGATGCTAGAGGACGGCCCTTTCATACACTAACTCACCAAACCCCACACCCCCAGGACCCCACGGCTTACACTCTGGGCCACTACTCCCCTGCCCTAATCACCCAATCTGGGTCAGGACAGCCCCTGGGCCCCAAAACCCACTGAGATCACTCAGACCGGCCTGCCCTGGGCCTGCTCACCCCGTCTCCGTGTCCACCCCCTACAATGAAGGCTCTTGGCCACGTTTCCCCCACAGCCTCTGCACCTGCCCACAGCCCTGGTGCTTCCCCATGTGGCCCTGTGTGCCGTGTCCCCTCCTCCTGGGAACAGTGGGGAGCAGCTATGTTTTCAGTGGCTGTTGCCTCTGGATCTGTTGGGCTCACCATCCCTGGATGATAATAAACCTGCGTTTTAAACCAGGAGAGGGCTTTGTCCCATTCACACAGTGCTTGGTGCGTAGTAGGTGCTTGGGATGTGCTTGGTAAGCGGCTGGACGGAATCACGTGGAGGGAGTGACTAACCCAGTTTGGGAGAATCCAGGACGGCCCCTAAGGGGCCCTTTGAATGGTCTTCGAGGAGAAGCAGGGTGTTCTTGGGGCCACAAGTGGCAGGCGGTCCCAGCAGGTTGGGGCAGCTCCCTTGGCATCCTCACCTGTCCTTCCTCACGTCCCCAATACCTCAGCTCCCTCTCAAACCAGGTGAGACCACCTGCTTATATGAGCCTCTTTTCTGTCCCAAGAACAGTTTGTGATTGTATAACACAAACTTGAAGTTTGTGTTGATGAAGTTGGTGACCCTCCGACTCTCTTCACCAGACCGTTGGCCCAATGAGAGGAAGGCTCTGTCCATCTCTGTTCACGATGGTGTCTCTGTCCCCCGAAAAATGCTGCTTCTAGTAAAGACTCAATCAGTATACGTTGGGTAGAAGAAGACGTGAGTGAACGTAGGAAATGAGAGGATTTTTGAGTGGCTGAAATTTATGGTCCACGTGGGACATGCCTGGAGACCCCTGGACCTGGGCAGGGAATCCAGGGTTTCTGGTCCTGCAGCCACTGCTCCAGAACCAAGGATTCTATAGATGGAAGATAAGGCTGAGGCTGGTGAAGGTGCAGCATCTCAGGACCAGGGAGGGACTCCGGAGCGGGTCTCGACAGCTCGGATTATGGGGAGCTGTGGTCGAACCCCTGAGGACGTGTCTCATCCCTCTTTTCCAGCCTCAACTCCACTGCCAGGACTGAAACAAATGGCTCACAGGCTCTCTTGGTCCAACAGGGGGCGACCTACTTTCAGTGTTGTCATCTGCCCCCTTTTCTACTCACAGCAATTTTTCACGAGCCCTCATTTTCTTTTTCCTTTTTAGCCAGAGAAGATACACAAAAGAAAGATGTAGCATTTTCCAAGAGAAGTGCAGCACAGTCAAGAAAAACACATATAAGCAAAATGGAGAGGCATCTTCCATGACGCTCACCTGCAAGGCTGAGGTGTCAGATTCTTTTAATAGAATCCATCGTATGCACGTGTATTGCCATGGAAAGCTCTTAGGTTGTTAGGACTTAAGTGTGGACAGTGCGAAAAGGAGAAGATAGGAGCCTGGTTTTTCTATTTGTGATTTTAAAACGGTAACGACGAAGAAAACAAATGGCAGTCTTGAGTTCCTAAATCAAGAAACACACACACACACACACCCACATTTATCCACCTCCCTCTGATGAGGAAAGGCCTCACGTCACAGCTCCTCATTGCTGACAACCCCGCTGTTACCTCCTAACTGGGGTGGGTTTAATAACTGGGAGACTGAGGGCCATTGAGATTTGATGACCCTTCGGTGGTCTCAGGCCACAGGACAAGAACCAGTGAGGAAACACCTCCTGCAGACTTCGCCTTGGTGATGTCCATCAATGACTCCACTGTAAATTACGGGGATTGTGTAGCCTCCTACAATTACTGGTGTTCTAATTTCTTGGGACTAATTTTAGAGGGTGGAAGATTTTAATCATGGAAAGGAATTGTTTTCATTGTTCGGACAAATGTCAGAAGCCCAGGTGAAAGCAGGCGCCTGAGTGGCCCCCAGAAAATGCCAGGGGGTCGGGCGGGCCATCCAAACCTGAAAGAGAACGTCCAGAGCTGGGCCTCTCTGACGCTCCCTGGACTTTTGTCTCTCACTTACCTTTCTTTGTGCCACAAGGAAGCCGTGAGTCGAAGCATTTACGGAGACCTCGGAGCGAGTTCTGTGCACTGTTCTCCCTCGGAGGAGTCTCTAGGTGTTGAGAGGCCCTGGGTACCTGAATGTGGCCTCATGGTGACGCTGACTTTCTGCATCCCGTCCGTGGAAAGGCCTGGAGGGGGAGGGAGGGCAGGAGGGAGAGGGTGGCCCCCTCCCTTGCTCGCCGTGCCCCGGGTTAGAGCTTTCCTCTCTTCTCTCTCCACATCACTCCTCTGACCCGAGATGGGAGGAGTTGCTGGCAGGGCTGTCAACAGGACAGCCCCACAGGACAGGGGCTTCTCCAGACACACCTAGGAACGTGCCTCACAGCACTGCCCGGCCCGGCGGAACCCACCCTTCCCGTGCCCTCTGCAGGGCCTCCTTAGAAGTCATGCCCCTTCTCCCCAGGCGGTGTAGACACCGCCTCCCAGACCCAACCCAAGTTTCGGATTTTGGATTTGTGGGAAGACAGCTCCCCGTCTACTTACTGTCAGCTGCTAAAGACGGTGGGCATGCCAGGTGCTGGGGGGCAGAGACTGAGGCCCGGGGCTCCTTCCCTGTGTGGCCGGCACAGCCGTCTACACAGAGCAACACGTCGGTAGAAGCTCTGATCTGGTTTCCACGGAGGCCCTCCTCCTGCTGCCTTGCTGCGGCGGGTGCCCGGTCTCTCCTCCAGGAGTACCTGTACTGGAGGAAAGCGCGTGCATTTCAACACACGCCAGTTCAGAAGAAGACTTCTGAGTCTCAGAACACACCATGAATAAGACTCATGGTGAGTGGGACCTGAGGAGAGGCACCCTCAGTACTTATTCCTGATGCACTTGGTAGTGATCCGTTTTCCCCTTTTCGTTTCTATGATTTTTCTGCGAGCAAAGCATATTTAGACCATTTGAAAGATAGCACATGAAGATCGTAGCTGGCGGCGTCCTTTCTGCTGGGGCAGCTCTGATTCTAGGACCTTGGGCTAGAGGCTTTCCAGCCAGGACCCCGCCTGACTCGAGCGTACATATTCCTGGCGACCGTTTTCGAGGGCTGCTCACCTCTGCCTGCGGGCCCCCCGCTCAGGGGACACCCCTGCCTTCCCAGGCCACAGACTCCTGGTGGAGCAGCTCTCTTGTCAGAAAGGAAAAGAAGAAGAAGCAGAGTGTGGGGAGGGGTAAGAAACACTGACAGTCAATGGGATTCAGCTTCCTGTGATTTCCAGCCACTCGACCTGGTTCCCCCGCAGCCAGCATCTCCTCCGTGGACGTGGGACTTTTCTCTTGTTTTCCTCACCTGACATCCTAAGTCCCTCAAGTATGCATCAGGTGACACTGCTTTTTAGCCCCTCACCATTTGAATGACTTCCTCCTAGATCAACTGCAGTCAGTCAGACTTTTCTGTTGATTTTCCTGTAAAAGCGCCTTCCCTGAACCCAGGCGGTGCCCTAAGTGGCTGCAGGCGGGGCACCTGGACCCCACGCGCCCAGCTTTCCACCTAAGAGGCGTTATTAGCATCTTCGGTGGTGACATCGCGCTGTTAACTCATCGCAGGTTAGTGGTCCTCTCAAGCCCCTGCTCGGATATCTCAACCCACCCGGTGAGGGCTCAGGACTGAGAAATAAACTCGCGCTGTCTGGGTGGAGACGCAGACGCGCAGGTGAGTCAGGTGAAACTGGCACAGCTAACCCGAGGCCTCGGCCCTGGGAGGGAGTAGCAGCCAGGAGGGCCCCCGGCGGTCAGGCCGAGGGAGGTGGGTCCACGTCGGGGGGATGTCACGAGACCCCCTTCGGATCCAGACCCCCGTCTGCACAGACGCACACTCCGGGGAGGCTGAGTTGGGTTCAGCTAGGAGCTGGACCACGGCGCGGCCCACGGCAGGACGAGCGTGCAGAGAACGGGGACCAGTGGTGGCAGGCCTGTCCTGCAGGGCAGGTGGTGGACGCCGCGGGCGCCAGGGCTGCAGGGGGGGCGGCCCAGAGGCAGGTGCGGGCGGCAGAGACCCTCTTCAGCTGTCTGCAGTGGAGAACAGCTGTCGCGGGGCACGGAGATGCTGAGAGCGGGGGACCGCCTGGGGGCAGGGCCCACAAGGGTCTGGGGGTCTGGCGCGGCCCCTGTGCTGGGCTTGGGAGCAGCGGAGTTAGTGCCTGGGGCACAGTGGTGGTGGAGGGTGCAGGGAGCCCCAGCCTGGCGTTGAAGCAGGTGAGAGAGAGGCCTGTGCCTTCCAGGAGGCTGCTGGAAAGATGACAGGACTTCAGACGGGCAAAGACGGGGTCCTGCAAACAGCAGAGGAGAGACGGGAGACGCTGCGCCTGCAGGTGTGACGCATAGATATCAGGCCTGGGCCCGCACGTGCTTCCTTACACAGAAAGGTTCTAAACTAACCAATCGGGCGTTGGTTTTAAGGGAAGATTTGTGTGAGAAACGACAGTGAAATAGCCATGAAATGTTGACTTCCCCAGCTGAGGGCGTCCAGGACCGCCCCGTGCCTGGGCCCTCTCACTGCCCTGGGCTCAGCCCCGGCCCGGCCCCCAGGTTCCCACAAGAAGCAGTCTTTCCCAGACTTGGGGCTTAGAACTGTGAGAGGCCAGGTCAGACCCCAGAGGGACGGTCTACAAGGGAGGATCTGAGGGGCTTTTCTTGACTTAAATCTTAACGGTTTGAGAATCAGGCCATTTTTACAAGTTTAATTGGAGGTTTCCCGTATCGCTTAACTTTCACAAGCATACCAATTAGGAGGAATTCTCAGGTGAGATTTTTCTAGTTCGTTCTTTGACAATCCAATCCATAAAATTGGAATCCTACCAGGTAGGATCCCTAAAAAGGCATCTACGTAATTATGCTGTGATAAGCTAGGTGACCCTTTGGAAACCCATTTGAATCCACATATCTCTTTCTTAATAACTTGCCTCTTATTTTGCCCTCGACTTAGTATCGATTTTGCCTCTGTTATTTTTGCATTTATTGGATTACAACCGTCTTGATGAGGTTGAAACGAAAAGTCCAAAGTGCCCAGACCAGGCGTCACAGCAAGCCCACTTGGCTGGCTAGCCAGGTACCGTACCAGCAGGAACGCCTGCTTGGCGGGGCTGTGGCAGCCTCCTAATTGCTTGTGACAAGGGGCTGCCTTTTGATGTTGACCATGTTCTCCTAATTATTTCATCTCTGACAACATGAAAACATGTTTAACCACATACCATGAATAAAGATCCAGCATGACTTTTCTCCCGAGGCCTGCTTTAGACTGTGTGTTCTGAACGGTAACAACAACTAAGGTGAAAAAACATTGACTTCCTGCGCTCCGTGGAGGGGGACTTGGGGGTGGGCTGCGGGGGGGGACATCCCGGCCCCTCCAGCTCCCCTCCCCCCTCCCCCCGGGAGTCCTCCCTTCTCAGCCTGACGTGACTGTCTCGTTAAAAACCAAGATGTTGATTCTGGTGTTCTAAACGTGCTCATCTTTTCTACTTCGGAATGTTTACATTTAAATTTATTCGGTTCATGTGTCTGTTCCCCTCACTGGACTCTAAGCTGCTTGCTGGTAGGGCCCTTACTATTCCATCTGTTTACCACCTGTGCTTAGTAAATACTTGCCGGGTGAATGAATGAATGAGAACACTAACCCTCTCACGAATGACCGAATATTAACTTACGTTTGCCTTAGAGGACTGAGCTAATGGCACAAGTGGAAATACTGAGGCCCCCCCTTGGGAAATTCAGAAGAAAATCTGCCAGTTTTCTTAATTGAGGCAAAAATCTATTGACGTGAAGATTCACGTCCTGGATCGGAGCAATTTACCCCAATGCTCTGTAGCTGACCCAGGCACTCGAAACCTTTTGCTCTGGTTGCATAGATGCTAAGACACCAACGTCTGAAGTTTAAACTTGCCTTCATAATTTATCACACTGATTTGCACACACTGGAGGTATTTATCTGCACTTTCCTGGCAGAAGTGCAACCTCGGGTGACAAGGGGCCCATGTATTCTGTCTCCACCTGAGCCCCTCGGTCACTAGTGATGCTGAGAGCCTGCCCTGAACTCTGCCCCGTCAGCTTCTGTCCATGATGGAGGCCGTGTTGGAATCTGTGCCGTTACACTGACAATCGCACACATCCGGGGTTGTCAAACTTCTTCTGTCAAGGGCCAGGTAATAAATACTTCAGGCTCTGTGAGCTTCGTGGGTCTCTGTCACAACTGCTCGACTCTGCCCTCGTAGCACAAAAGCAGACACGGACGATACATAAGCGAGAGGGCATGCCGTGTTCCAATAAACCTGAAATTTGAATTTCTTGTACTCTTCCATGTCACAAGATATTAGCCTTCTTTTGATTTCTTTCCAACCCTTTAAAAGTGTAAAAACTATTCTTAGCTTGTGGGCTGTCGTTTGCTGACCCCAGTAATGCATGGCAACTGCGTGAAGCCTGCAGGAGTTCAGGGTAAAGACAGCAGGACACAACCGGAAGAAGCCATTTTTGGGGAAGGGGCAGCATCCTTATTCACGGTGGACTTCCTTTCACTTGGCTTCTAATAAGCTTCTGGTGGCGCTCAAGCCTGCTCGCGGCGCCCAGGTTCTGCGTTTGTCTGTTTTGCCCACATCTGGGTCCCAAGGATACTTTCCAGGCTGGAGCCACGGCTGTGAGGTCCCAGGGAGCTCTCTACGCAGCATGTGTCTCTGCCGGCGCCCTGTTCTTCTGTGTGAGTAAACGAAGGGACCGTCCTTCCTGTTGGTTTGGCTGCTGGGAGGAGATGGCTTTGGACTGGGAGAAAGTATCCCATGGCATCCGCACCGCTGAGGGGAAGGCGGGGCGTGGGATGGGCGGGACTGCCCGCCAGTCCAGACAGGATTCTCTTCGGGCCCCTGGACTTGCGTGGCCTCCGCGTTCACTTGCACGCAGGTGGGTCTTCTCTGAGTCTCTGAAGCCTTCTGCTTAGATAAGAGGTTTTGCCTTAAGGGGAAAATGAGGTGCTTTTTTCTTCCCATAATTAGCATTTTTCTAACTGTAAATGACTGAATCAAGGAATTCACATATTCTTAAATTTTTCCATTGGTCTAGCTAATGTCTAGATGTTATAGCTGCTTGTATTTTCTAAAAGACTGAATCTTGGGATTTTTAGCTCCTAATTAAACAAATATATTTTAGTTTTTAGAGCAGTTTTAGGTTCCCAGCGAAGCTGGAGAGGGGCCCGGAGATCCCCCCCATGCTCCATCACACACACAGCCTCCGCCATCACATGGTACGTTGGTTACAACTGACGAACCTGCCTTGGCACGTCATCACCACCCAAAGTGCACCGTTTACATTAGGGCTCTCTCCTGGTGCTGTGTCTCCTGTGGGTTTACACAAATGTGTAATGACATGTATCCAACAGCATAGTATCCTACAGCACAGTCCCAGTGCCCCAAGAATCCTCTGTGCTCTGTTCACCCCTCCCTCCCCACTAACTGCTGGCAACCCTGAGTTTTTTACTGTCTCCGTAGTTTGGCCTCTTCCGTCATGTCGTATAGTTGGAATCATAAAGTAGGTAGCCTTTCCACATTGGCTTCTTTCACTCAGTCACATGCATTGAGGTTTCCTCCATGTATTCTCATGACTCGGTAGCGCGTTTCTTACTAGCTCTGAATAATATTCCATCGTCTGGATGGACCACAGCTTATCTATCCATCACCCACTGAAGGACGTCTTGGTTGCTTCCGAGTTTTGGCAATTATGAATAAAGGTCCTGTGAACACCCAGGCAGGTTTTTTTTTTTTTGCGGTATGCGGGCCTCTCACTGTTGCGGCCTCTCCCGCTGCGGAGCACAGGCTCCGGACAGACGCGCAGGCTCAGCAGCCATGGCTCACGGGCCCAGCCGCTCCGCGGCATGTGGGATCCTCCCGGACCGGGGCACGCACCCGTGTCCCCTGCATCGGCAGGCGGACTCTCAACCACTGCGCCGCCAGGGAAACCCTGAGGGTTCCTTTTGCTTCACATCCTCACCAGCATTTGTGTCACCAGCGTTCCAGGTTTTGGTCATTCTCATAGGCGTGTAGTGGTACCTCGTTGTTTGGATCTGCATCTCACTGATGACGTATGATGTGTAGCATCTTTTCGTGTGCTCATTTTACATCTGTATATCTTCTTTGATGAGATGTCTGTTAAGTTATTTGGCCCATTCTTGGGTTAGGTTGTTTGTTTTCTTGTTGAGTTTTAAGAGTTCTTTGTATACTTTGGATACCAGTCCTTTACCAGATGTGTCTTTGGCAGATGTTTTCTCCCGGTCTGTGGCTTGTCTTCTCATTTTCTTGACACTGTCTTTCATAGAGCAGAAGTTCTTCATTTTAATGAAGACCAGCTTATCAATTATATCTTTTATAGATCATCTAGGTTTTCTCCTATGTTATCTTCCAGGAAGCTTATAGTTTTGCATTTTAAATTTAGGTCTCTGATCCATTTGGAGTTAATTTTTGTGAAGGTGTAAGACCTGTGTCTAGATTCACTTTTTTGCACGAGGATGTCCCGTTGTTTGAGCACATTTGTTGGAAAGACAATCTTTGCTCTGTTGAGTTGCCTTTGCTCCTTTGTCAAAGGTCAGTCGACTATATTTGTGTGGGTCTATTTCTGGGCTCCCAGTTCTGTCCCATTGATCTATTTGTCTGTTCCTTCACCAACACCATACCATCCTGATTACTGTAGCTTTAGAGTCAGTCTTGAGGTTGGGTCGTGTCAGTTCTCCACCAATATCGTGTCCCCTGATTCTTTTTTCAAACTTACTTTTGAAATGAAGTGAAATGAGATGTAGAGAAATATGCCTTTGAATCGTCAGAAATCAGCTTCATCCCAGGACGTTTGAATTTCAGGAGGATTTTTCTGGAACTCATTCCAGAAATAGACAAAGAAAGGGGGTAAGGCTAAGGAAAGATTTACGTGCATTTTTTCTTCTTTGGTAAGTCCTGTGCTGCAACTCCCATTTGTCACACAGAGCCCCATTATCTGATACTTATACTTGAAAATCAAGAACAATACATTCACATATAGATGGAAAGTTATTCTCTTAGAAATTCAAGGAGGAAAATCAGCTGTCGATAAGCTTTTAGAAGGAAAGTAAAGGATTGCCAAGAATGCGAACGTGATAGAGCATTTCTAGTAATATATGAGACCCTATTTGCAACACCTGTTCTAAACTAAATAAAACATTACAGGAAGCATTTGGAGCAACTTCTCTCTGCCCACATCTTTTGTGTTATCACAGAAATACAGAATGCACACATATTCATATCGTTATGGACACATGTGTCAAATTGATCATACTCCAGAAGCTCTATGATCAAAAAGTTCTCAAGTAATTTTAGTCCTTGACCTAATCCACTTCTCAGTTTCAAGACCTTTTAAAACCGTTTCCATGAACGCTGACTTAATTCACCCATGTGTGCGGCGCGAAGTCTGGAATGAGAAACACCACAGGGCATCAGAACCAAGAAGGGGCTCTCGTTTCAAAACAAAGCCAGTATTTGGGTTTGCTTTGCCTGCACAACTGCACTTCTGCACACATGTCTTAGTTTCAGGCACATGGTTCTTTTATTCAAAGGTTAAGAGTAGGGGCCAGGGTCTGTACTGCTTTTATGGTTCAATTTTCCAAAATTTGTAAGCTATAAGGAAGAGATCATTCTCACTCCTTGAAACAGTTTGCACACGTGTGTCTTCGTCTCGTCACCTTGGAAGAATGTACTTCCTGGTGATCATTTGTTCTAGGTGGGCACAGCGTAGAACCGGGTGTGTGGGTCCAAGCCACTGCACCCCAGCAACCCCCATCTAAACAAGACATGTGGAAACACAGGGAGACACGGGTGGCTCTCGCTGCCACGGGGGAGCCGAGTCTGTCTGCATTCTAATCCTTTCTTTCATGCTTCCGCCTCGGAAGTCCTTCTCTAGAGAGAGTGAGCCAGAAACCAAGTCCAAGCAACCCTCCAACGAGGTGCGTTTTGGGGGAGTTTTAAGGCAACTCCATGCACCCACAGAATGAGCATTTCTGGGAATCACTACAAGGGAGAGTCATGAGGGTGTCATCGTACAATGTCTGAAGGCGACATTGTTGAAGACACGGGCGGACAGAGGTACAGAGTATGTGAGCAGAAGCAGGGCCCAGGCTTCAGTGTCCTCGGGCTGCAGTAGGTAAACCAGGAGTGTGAAGTGGCCAGATACAGTGAAAAGGCTCAGGGCATCTCACAACCCCCCAGAGAGCATTTGGGATTAAAACAGGGATGCACAGCCCTGGCAGACATGCCCGTGGACCGCAAGTCTGCAGCCTGTGGGGAGCAGGGAGCGTGTCGGCGAGGGAACCACATGCACAGACAGAACATCGGAACTCAGGGCCCGAACAAAGGCCATAAATGGAGCTGAGTTCCGGAGTCACTGCTGGGTCTTGGCAGAAATCTCGTTAAGGTCCCAGTCAGAGCGTGGGAGCATCCAGCCAGCAGAGGGAGGGGGACGGAGCAACAGTTCAAATGCTGCGGGAAGGTGGGCCATCGCTCGTTCCTTTTTTTTTTTTTTTATTTTTAAAAAGGAGGTGCTTTTAAAAGAGTAACATGCTGCTTGCTTTTATTATTGACGTTCCTGAATATCAGGTAGGCTTCTTTCTGGGCGGATGTCAAAATAGAGTAAAAATGGCACAAATGATCTGTGGCTATAATCTGTGCTTTGGTGTGTGCGGTCAGCCCTTGCTCTCCTGAACATTTAAGAAGAAAAATGCTCTTTCTTGCTGCGGAGACTTTGCATCTCTGGGACCGTGGGACCCTGGGGGCGCAACGTTGCTGTGGCCGCCTCAGGAGAGAGGAGATGGCGAGCTGCTTGTGGAGGGGGACACACAGTGAGCATCTGAGGCCCCAACGTCACGTGGTCTGGGGGGACAGCTGGGAGGGTGGCGACGTGGGGCACTTCACTCTCTAAGGAGCGTGGACGACACAGGGAAAATTATGTGTTTTTTTTTTTTACAGTAAAGGAATAAAAACTTGAGTGCGAGTCCTTTATCAAAACTGAATGACGCTCGGCCCCAGGTGACCAGTGTGGTGGTGAGATGCCCACCAGCCACGGTACCGGCAGCAGAGCAGAACCTTGGAGGCCACAGATCGTCACATGAAGGTGCCACTTCGGATGTGGACAGACCTGTCCACGGGACAGACGGGCCACAGGGCCGTGGGGCTCGAGGGTGGAGATGGGGCTCCGGCCTCCACAGCAACCATTCCCTCCCCTTTGGTGCCCAGGTGCCCTCCGTGTCCTGCTGGTTCCCAGGGGGCTCAGGAGGCTGGACGCAGACCCCCAGCCAGCGACTCTTCCCCCACCCTGATCTGTTGCTTTTCCTCAATCCCGGTCTGGAGACCACCTTGAGGGGCGACAGGGAAATTCCGTTTCCAGCGCCATCCTGTTCTTGGCCTCTGGGCCGCGGCTGCCCACAAGGCACCATTTAGGGGAAACAAGAGGCCAGAGGGAGCCAGAAGCCGCTACCGTATTGCACGTGTGTTTTTTGACATCTCGCTTGAACTTCAGCCTGGCCTGGACTCCTGTGGGAGGGTTAAGAAGGAATAAACGCCGTCTCATTACCGCCAGGTACAGTGATGGGGTGACGGGCTGGAAGAGTCCTGGATCTCTTCTGAGCCCTCGTTTGCGCTTACACAGGGGAGGGCAGTCTTTACTGCTGCACCGTCCAGCTATGAGGCTACCAATCTAATTAGAAAGGCCAGGAGCCCAGGCCCATGGTAAACGCTGAGACAGGACACACAAGCAAATCCAGTTTGACGGCTGTCCTTCACAGGTCTGAGCTGCCCTCTGGCCAGGTGCTAATGAACGACCCGGGCCCCTCCCGCCGCCCCCTGGAGATGGGTTTCGCCCATAAACGGGGCCAGATGACACTGCAGTGGGTCCAGAGCACACCATCCCCATCCCGCGATGGGCAGCGTGGGTACCTGCTGGTCGGCCTTCCTTGGGCGTCTCCCTGCCCCTGCCCCACGCGGGGCAGCCCTCCCCTCTGGACGGCCCTGCAGCCCGACTGAACAGGTCAGACTCACGCTAACAGGTGGTAGTAAATCAGAGCTACGGCTTTCTCTTTTAGGAATGTTACTTTCTGTGCACCAGGGTCTTGGATAACTCGAAACAGACCCCTGCTCTCCGCCCCACGGCCGGGCCTCCACGCCTTCGCTGGCAGCCCGTGTGGCTTGCATTAAGGCGCCTGTGTTGGCAGATTTCTCCCCGCCAGTCGGTCATCTGTTTAGTGTTTGGTGTGTCCCACTAAGCCGCTGTGGTCACTCGTGAGTCTATTAATTAGAAGGAGAACTAGTCAGAGAACGTGGGCCGAGGGACCAGGCAGCCACCGCCTACAGGAAGATGGATGTAAGGTAGGCAGCAGGTCCCGCTCCGACACGTCTGATATCAGCAGCTATTGTTGGCACTCGGCACGTGAAAAACACACTCTTGTCATCAGCAGCATCCACAAGAAGCTTTATGTCGAAAATGAGAGCCACGTTGTCTGGGTTGGTAGCGTTGAAATTGTGTCGAGGTGTCCATTTTTAAAGCTCTATTTTCATTAGGTAACAACGCGTTGAAAACAACTACTTCGTGTTGAAATCGGGCCTTATCAGGACAGGGAACACAAAGGCTCCTTAAATGCAGGGCAGAGGAAAGAACACTGTGTCTGTGGGCAGGGTGGCACCGATAGACACTTCCTTCTTTCCGGTCAGCATTTCAGGGGCCAAAGCGTATCTCGCGCCCTCGATTTATTCCCAAAGCCTCGTCACAAGACGCCGGAGCCAAGTTGTTTTCGTGCAAGGAGCCGAGAGAATCGTTAGCTGGGCAAACTAACCCCAAAATAGCTTTGCCACCTCCAGCCTTGGCAGAGGTGGGAATTACTGAGTAATTATCATTTGCTTGTGAATGAATGATCGATCTTCTGGTGGCTTTTGACCACGAAGAATGAGATTTTGAAACTCTCCTGAATAGAGAGTGTTGTAACATTCAGATCTGGTTAGCATTTTGTGAAAGTGGGAGTTTGCCTTGGCAAAGATGTCCTGTGTTGGATTGTTTCCTGAAAGAGCAGGTAAGCCGATGGATTGCCTGTGAGCCGACGTGGCTGTGAGTTGAGGACCCTGGCAAGACAGGCTGTGATGATGCTGGCTGGAACCGGTTCCTTTTTCTGTGGTTTGTGGGGCTGGGCGCCCAGGGCCGGTTGTCAACGGCGTTCTCACAGAAAAGCAGGCGGGAGAAGGAAAGATACTGCAGAAAACTGAGGCCCGGTGTCGTTGGCAAATCAGCGGTACCTCAACGGCAAATCAGTCGGCAAAACGTACACTTGGCTCGATCAAAATCTGCTCAGCATCTACTCTGTGAAACCAGGGAATGTGCACAGACTTATGTGCGGCTTCCAGGAACTTCTGATCTAAGTGGGGAGCTAGACACTTCAACGAGAAAACATAAGCAAATATTTAGAACAGACAGCTGTGTGTTCGTTGCAGAGGCAGAGTACGTGGTATGCTGTTTGATGTGGCGGCGGCAATGTCTTTTTCAAGGTTTTAGGATAATTTTTTAAATCAATCAAGTTAGGAACAGCACATTTATCAAATGGGTGGGGCACGGAGTTGAAGGAGGAGTTTTATGCTGGGTGAAAGAGCGGGGATCTGAGAGAAGTGTGGTACGTGGGGAAGATGATTCTAACAGAGCCAGATTTCATGGCAACAAGAATAAAGACGAAACTTAGATCCTAAAACGCAATGGGAAAGTATTTCAGAGCAGCCGCCCTGAGGACAGACGGCAGGATACGTGGGTCAGGAGAGGAAAACAGGGCTGACATTTAGGGAGCAGCTGCTGGCAGCTGTGCTGGAGTTTTCTCTTTAGTCCTCACAGCCCCGCCCACCCCCCCGGGCACCTTGTAAACATCTCTGTGCAGTTTTCAGGACCTGCTTGCAGGGCGGATACCCTCTTCCCTCTTCCTTTTGCAGATGGGGGAGCCGAGGCTCAGAGGGGTTAAGGCACTTGGCCAGGGTCCCAGCAGCCGCCAAGAAGGACAAGAGATGGGGTTTGCCTTAAAGTCCCTGCCTTTATTTATTTATTTCAGTTCAACTTTTAAAATACATTTATTGAGTTATAATTTGAATGCCATAGACTCCATTAATTGTAAATGTACAATTCAACGATTTTTAGTAAATTCACAAAGTTGTATAAAACCACAATCCAGTATTAGGACATGTCCATCGCCCCATAAAATCCCCTTGTTCCCATCTTCAGTCACTCTTTGTTCACAGCCCCAGTCCTTTCCAGCCACTAATCTTTTTCTGTCTCTATGGGTTGTATTTTCTGGTTTTTAATAATACTGAGTCTTCAAATCCATAGATATAGAATGTGTCTCTACTTGTTTAGGAAATGTGTATCAACAATGTTTTATAGTTTTCAGAGTTCAAAATTTATACTTCTTTTGCTAAATTTAGTCCTATATGTTTTATTATTTTTAATACTATTATGAATGGAATGAATTTCTTTTTTATTTACTTGTGTCATTATTTTAGAAAAGCATTGCTTTTTATTTTTATTTATTTATTTTTACATCTTTATTGGAGTATAATTGCTTTACAATGGTGTGTTAGTTTCTGCTTTATAACAAAGTGAATCAGTTATACATATGTTCCCATATCTCTTCCCTCTTGCGTCTCCCTCCCTCCCACCCTCCCTATCCCACCCCTCTAGGTGGTCACAAAGCACCGAGCTGATCTCCCTGTGCTTATGCGGCTGTTTCCCACTAGCTATCTACCTTACGTTTGGTAGTGTATATATGTCCATGCCTCTCTCTCGCTTTGTCACAGCTTCTCCTTCCCCCTCCCCACATCCTCAAGTCCATTCTCTAGTAGGTCTGTGTCTTTATTCCTGTCTTACCCCTAGGTTCTTCATGACATTGTTTTTTCTTAAGTTCCGTATGTGTTAGCATACGGTTGCCTTTGTTTATTTTTAAGCGTAGCGTCTGGGTGTGTGACTTTATTCATGAATGGGCAATGCAGCCCCCGTCCGCAGGGAGGGAGCATTTCTGCCCTGTCAGAGGAAGGCCCATTCCGGTACGCCGTAAGCACAGGGATTATGTCGTCGGGTGGCCTGTGCTGGACGCTGCCACTTGTGAGCTGGGTGGCCTCGGCCAAAGCCTTAAAACCGCAGCGGCATCAACACCAACACACGCCTCTAGGGGTGAGGGCCAGGCTTTGCTTCAAGAGCTCGTGTGTTGAGAAGCAGACTGTGCGAGGGTCCAGGGGCGGGAACAGGCCTGGGGTTCTCTGTGACCCCCATGGTCACTCCAACCCTCAGTATATTATGTGGGATTCTGCAAGGTCCGATGGTCCCCTCGCCTCAGGGGTCACTAGAGAAAGGTGTCATTCTGGAGACTTCTCTCTGGACCCCTGCTGAGTCCAGGTGGGAGAAAAAGCAGGAATTTAGACCAAATAGGGTCCCCTCGGTAGGGGGACACTGGGCCACGGGGGACGGGGAGACAGCGCTGAGAAGCAGCTTTTGTCCACAGCACCGGCTCTTTACAGGGTCGGCCGCAGCAGGACCATCCGGTGAGGTGTTTTCAGGGCCGCACCGTCACAGCTGTCACGGCTGACTGTGCCTCCACTCCCGTGCCAGACCCCGGAGCTGGGGGCCTTCTCTCCTCACAGGTGGATGGGATGGTGTTGGGGGGCGCAGTGACCCCAGGCTTGGGAAACCCTTCTCTCTTGGGGCCTTCCTGGCGGGGCACATCCTACGAAAATTCTCGAAGGGCTGGTGGCCCGTAGACAGTGCACAACGCTTAATTGCGGGGTGGACGGGGCAGCACGAGATGGTTCCCTGCGCCCAGGAGCTTCGTGGCAGGGAAGGGACAGGAGCTCAGGGCCACGCGTCTGTGCGGGCGTCCATCCTTCCCTGAGCGACACGACGCAGCTTTGCTCTGGGTTTCCTTCTACGGTGAGTACGCCCGTTGGGATGACTCTCTTCGAGAAGGTAGGAACGTTCTTCAAGAGCTGAGCCTTTGCTTTTCAAAGTTTTCATTTCCTCCTTCCCTCCTCGCTGGCCTCCCAGTTGCCCCAGGAGATCGTCCCTCCCCTTCAGGGGTGCCCACCCCTCGCACGGCTCGGAGGCCGAGGCCCAACGTCCTCTTCTCTCCTGCTTCACCCTCCGGTCAGCTTCCAAATGAACGCTTAGACAAGTTAGACACCTTTATTTTACTTTCTTAAATAGCGGGTTCCTTTCCGTTAATCTTGGGACTCATCCCCCTCCAGCCGCCTTACTTGATGTAGTGTCACATTATTTTATTTAATTTTATTTATTGGTTTATAGTTGATACTCAGTGTTGTGTTAGTCTCAGGTGTACAGCACAGTGATTCAGTTATGCATATACATGTATCTATTCTTTTTCAAATTCTTTTCCCATTTACTTTGTTACAGAATACAGAGTAGAGTTCCCTGTGCTATACAGTAGGTCCCTGTTTAGGTTTCCAGTTTTTTGGGGAACCTCCAGACCGTTCTCCATAGTGGCTGCACCAGCTTACATTCCCACCCACAGTGTAGGAGCGTTCCCTTTTCTCCACACCCCCTCCAGCATTTACTGTTTGTAGACTTGTTGGTGATGGCCATTCTGACCCATGTGAGGTGATACCTCATTATAGCTTTGATTTGCATTTCTCTAATAATTAGTGATGCTAAGCATCTTTCCACGTGCCCCTTGGCCATCTGTATGTCTTCTTTGGAGAAATGTCTATCTAGTGTCGTGTTTTAAAATAAACTGACTCGCACATGCGGACACAGCTCTGAAACCCACAGGTCATATGAAGACATATACTCCCGTCCACGTCTATAAGCAGCACCTTCTGGAAAACGTCATGTGTGGTCTTCACCCCGACGCCGTCTGCTCACATCGCAGAAAGAGACTGGAAACATCTTCAAGGCCTTTGTCAAGCATCCTTCATCTCTGCCTGCAGACAACTGCACGGGCCCAGTGTTTAAAGGTTGGCTCTTGTTATACAAATTGTTTGCATGAAAACCATCACTTATAGAGGGAAGGAAAAAATATATTTGGTTTGGAAAGTCTTCATAGAATCAAAAGGAATTACTAGGTCTCATAGTCCAAATAAGAACTTTCCATTTTAGATATTCTTATAGGAATGATTTCAGGATATTCAAGTAGGTGCAACCAACCCAAACATGGATTATCTGAAAACCATATAATTTCCACAGGGTACTTTGGAAAAGAATTACAAATATACGACTCAGGATTGGGGGAGATCCCATGCTGAAGTCTGTCATGGTCTCTGTGGTCCGTTCGGAGCTGTGAGACACACAGAGGAAATCTGGGCTCCCCAAGGCAGCCCGTGGGTCCCCCCCCTACCCCCATGGGACTGTGGATGTACCTTCTGCCAGCACTGCGTGGCTGAAGAACCACCCTTATTAACCTGAAAAGAAAGGCCATTGAAGCACTGAAGGGGGAAGGGCATCTGAAATGACGTCCAAGGGAAAAGGCTGAGAAGCCTGGCCCTTATCTTGGGTACCACCCGCCAGCTTTATCTCTGCACTTTGCAACCGGGCCTTTGGGACTGGGATTAAGAACTAAAAAGAATTCATTCTGATAATGAGAGAGTGTCAGGGATTTTTCTTGCCACGTAAAATAAGTTAATTCCCTGAATTAAGAAATAATGAACAGGAGAGAAGCTGGCGAGCTGACCGGAGGCTCGGACAGGTGCCTGTTTTAAAGGAGTCTGGAGAGCCGAGGGGTGATGGCACGGAGGATGGCTTTGAACGGCCCTTTGTCACACTGTCTTGTACCAGCTGACCGTGCAGGGGCTTGGTGGGGCTGGGGTGGGATGCAGGCAGACAAACATCAATTGATTGGAGACGTGCTTTCAAGAGCCTTCTGTGCAGGAGCTGGGAGAGGCATTCAGGGTGAGGTTAACCCCTTGAGATGCACCTTCTAAACAGCCAGCTGTGGACGCCCAGGGATTTCCCCCATCGGTGAGTCGGGATCCCCTATAAGCTAGTCGCCCCAAATGACCCCTTGACCTCGTCATGGGAACAGCCAACTGTATTTGGTCCACTCTGTCCCGAAGGGATTCTGACCTGGAAGGAAATGCCATGTGTCAGCAGGTTCCCTGCAGTGATGCCGACTCTCGTATCAAAGATGGGGCCATAACAAGAGCTCCTGAGTCACAGCCCGGCATGGAGTGGGCAGTGGGTGACTGTTGGTGAGTGAGTGACTTAATAAGTCACGTTCAGGTGCGTCAAACTCATTTTGACCTGGGCGCCTATCCCGAAGCCTGAAAACCTGTCTCATCGGACACCCCAGAGGGCTTCTTTCAATCTTCCCTCATCCCTCCCTTTTCCTTAAACCTCTTATCTGTATGTGGGGTTGGCCTGAGGAAAACCTTCTGCGAGCCTCCTGTGTTACATCCCCTCCACTCCAGCCCAAGTCACCACATCCCAGAACATTTATAGGACCCGGGACGGGGGGAGGGGAGGGGAGTTTGTGCTGTGAAACTAGGACTAGCCCAGACGGACGTGCTGTGGACCGGATATTTGTGTCTCCCAAATTCATACGATGCCCTCACCCCTAAGTGATGTATTTGGAGGGGACTTTGGGAGATAATTAGGGTTAGGTTAGGTCATGAGAACAGGACCCTCATTATGGAATCGACACCCTTATAAAAAGAGGAAGAGACGCAAGCTCTCTCTCCATCACAAGAGGCCACAGCAGGAAGGCGGCTGAGGGCGCTCTACAGACACTAGATCTGCTAGCGCCTTGATGTCCGACACAGGGCGACTGGCCGGAGGCCCCATAACTGTGCCCTGAGCTCCGTGGTTACGTCACGGTACATACCTGTGCAGGTGGGACACGCAGGCACTGGGCAGGCAAGGCTTGTGGAAGAACAGTGTCCACTTTTATGTTTTTGGGGGTTTTTTTTTTTGCGGTACGCGGGCCTCTCGCTGTGTGGCCTCTCCCATTGCGGAGCACAGGCTCCGGACACGCAGGCTCAGCGGCCATGGCTCACGGGCCCAGCCACCCCACGGCATGTGGGATCTTCCCAGACCGGGGCACGAACCCGCGTCCCCTGCATCGGCAGGCGGACTCTCAACCACTGCGCCACCAGGGAAGCCCCCAGCGTCCACTTTTAAACAGCCCAGCAACTTACAAGGTTGTTAAGAACTTGCCAATGTAACACACCACTATCCAGTTCATTAAAAAAAAAAAAAAAAAAAAAATGCGCGTGGCATCTTTGTTCCATTAAACTTTGGATTGATTCAATTATTTTGGTTATATTATTCCCAATAGGGGCTTTTGATGAAAAAAAAGAAAACAAAAGCGCAATGGATTCTGCTCACTGCTGTCAGTGTTTTCGGAAGGGAGCTCCTTGCAGGCCCTGGGGGACAGGTGAACCGTGGCCTATGCCAGAGGGACGTGTCTCCAGGCCAGGAGACCCCTGGACGTCGTGCCCATGGGTGCGGGGGTGTTAATGTTGTTGCTGACCCTGCGGACAGAGCCTGCTCCCGCCTGGCCAGAACCCCTAGCCTCCTTCCAGCCACCCCGTCCACGTGTGGCCGCATCCCCAGGGCCTCTCATCACCCATCGGCCTCCTTGGGGCTCCTGCCCCAGCACCGGACTCATTTCATCAACGGTCTCAAGTGAATTTCAAGACGTTACCTGAGCCCCGAGGCACACAAAAGTCAGAAACTAATGTCTTGGGCTCTCACCTTATGGAGGGCTTGGGATGTGATGACAGGTAGAACTGGCCTGACGTCAACGAGGCAGGGAAGAGACAGAGGGTCCTAGTGACTCCGCAGCACACCAGCATTCAAACCCGCCTCCCACCGCCCCCCAGGAGGAGCCTCAGTGAGCAGCAGAGGCTGAATCAACCTACAGCGTGGCCTCTGCAAAGTACAGGCTCACACGCAGGCCCACTTTGCTCTCAAGTGTCAGAACAATGAACCATCACTTGACAATCCCCATGATTTTGACAAAATTGGAACAAGCGAGATAAAAATAAAAGGTCAGAAAAGCCCTGTCCAGCAGAGCCTCGCTGGCCTGGTGTGAACGTCTTCAAAGGCCCACTTTGCTCACCACTGAAGCCAGAGCTCTGACACCACCGTGTCACAGCTGTTCGGATTGAATGAACGTGACCTCCACTTTCCACTGCTGAATTTCTTATTTTATACGGTTTCATTTCAAGAGGGGCCGTTCGAGGGAATACGGAGATAAGCTTTATCACGGTGTTCTGGTTGAATTTTTTAGGATTTATTTCTGTAGTTCTTGCCATCTGATATTTTTGTTTCTGTAAAATCACCTTCAAGTAGTAGTAATTTTACATTGAAATTTTATCTTCGAATTTACATCCTTGCCCTTTGGGATAAAAACTAGTGCCAAATTGTCTCTTGGTGGCTGAATTAGTTTTAGGTTTACCATCCAATCAATCCCCACATTTAAAAAAATCTGTTATGCATGTGGTTTTTGTACTACTTCCTTTATGAGAAAATTCATAAAGACTTGACCCTACAACATGGGAGCTTATAGTTTGAGAGCGATGGGGAGGAGACAGAATCAAAATACCATTTCTAAATAAAAAACAAAGAATAAATCAAGGCTTGAAGTGCAGGCAAAAATGGTACTTGTCTCCTTTGCCTCTCCCCTGTTTTCTCTAATCTCTTTCTAGTACTCACCTACCTGCCCTTCTCCACCCATCCACCCATCCATCCATCCATCTATACAGTTATCCATCCATCCATCCATTCGTCCATCCATTGACCCATCATCCATCCACCCAACCATCCATCCATCCATCCATGCATCTGTATAAAGAGGTCCAAAGAATAGAAAAGAGTTGGGTTTTGTAATATGTAATAAGCCTCTGGCCTCAGGTGTTGTTGATACGGTTTTGCCAGATCATGACTGAAATAGTCTCCATATCTGTGTGTAACTATAACTGGACTGGTTCCTTACTAGGGACTGTATGACAAACCCGTGTTAGCTAACTGAAAGATTAGTCAAGAAAATAAAATAGCATAACTATACTGTTAACTTGGGTATAATTAGGGGGTTGATATTAATATTGTTTTGTTCAGCTTAGCAAACAAACTGAAAACCCTGACCCAGATTTGGTTAAGGAATTAGACTTCCTTTTTTTTTTTTTTTTTTTTTTTTTTTTTTTTTTGCAGTACGCAGGCCTCTCACCGTTGTGGCCTCTCCCGTTGCGGAGCACAGGCTCCGGACGCACAGGCTCAGCGGCCATGGCTTACGGGCCCAGCCGCTCCACGGCATGTGGGATCCTCCCAGACCGGGGCACGAACCCGCGTCCCCTGCATCGGCAGGCGGACTCTCAACCACTGCGCCACCAGGGAAGCCCTAGACTTCATTTTAATTTGGTCAAGGCTATGCTTCGTGGGTTGTCAAATTTCTGCTCAGATGTTTCTTTTCCTACGGGGTGTTACTTTCCTGTTCAGAGCCCTTATCACTCTTGGTGGGTGATATTTAATTTCTCCAGGTTCACTTGGATTCCAGATCTTTATCTACATGATACCTTTGGAAATGGGTCTTCCCTCTAACACGTGATGTAAATACCCGATGCTGGTGACTTACTACTTGCCATGGGGTCTTAGCTCCCACTGCAGCTCTGTGTTGGGTGTAAGTAGCCATGACCCTACTGCATTTTGCTTTCTGAGTCTTTGCTATTCTGAGAAGCAGAGGGAATAGATGTCTCCTTTTCTCATCCACTTTTTGATCTGAAGAATTACCTCCTGAATGGGGTCTAATCCTCTCCTGGGTGCACACGCTGGTGGGCAGGCACCCCGTGTAATGGCCTCGGTTACAACGAGAGCTCAGAGTCATTAGTTCTGACCTCCCTCCCTGGGCCGTGGGGTTCAGATGTCATTCAGCCTGAGAGTGACTCCCTCTGTCCCAGAGCCGGCTGGCAGATCTCTTGTCTCTGCTGAATGTCCAGCTTCCCAAGTCCTACCTATGCTGTCCTCGGTCCAGTGCTGTGCTTTGGGAAGCGTGCTGTGTGCACCTTTGCTTGGTTTCTACTCTCAGGCCGGGCTGTGCCCATGCCGTCCGTGGACAGTTACTGGTACACCGTTTGGACCCCGTCTACAAACCCTTTTCTCTTGTCTTTCTCCTGCCTGGAGATTCTCCCTGTGGACCCAAATCCTCTGGGAATTAAAAGGGACAGGGGTCACCATAAGTTTGTTTTCGAAGTCTGTGAGTCTGTTTCTGTTTTGTAAATAAGTTCATTTGTATCATCTTTTTAGATTCCGCATATACATAACATCATGTGATATCTGTCTTTCTCTGTCTGACTTACTTCACTTAGTATGATCATCTCTCGGTCCATCCACGTTGCTGCAAATGGCATTATTTCCTTCTTTTTTTATGGCTGAGTAGTATTCCAACGGGGAAATTCACCAAAGGGGAAAGGTGTGGTGGGGGGAGGGATAAATCAGGAGTTTGGGGTTAACACATACACACTACTATATATAAAATAGATAATCAACAGGGACCTGCTGTAGAGCACAGGGAACTCTACTCAATGTTCTGTAATAACCTATATGGGAAAAGAATCTGAAAAAGAATAGATATATGTATTAATATATGTATAACTGAACCACTTTACTGTCAACCTGAAACTAATACAACACTGCAAATCAACTCTACTCCAATGTAAAATGAAAATTAAGTTAAAAAAGTTTTTAAAAGTCTGCTGGATCATGATCAATCAATCAGTCAATCTATTGTTTATATTTCTGCTCTTAAAAAAATAAAAGAGATAGGGGTGACTCTCTCATTAACCTGTGATGGAGAGGTGTGTGTTTACTGTAAGTACCTGCAATGGGAACTGGACCGCAGTTTCCCCAGGTGTTTGGTGTATGATAGTTTCACTTTGACTTGAGATGCTTCTCAAAATGCTCCCTTACTGACCTATGTGGGCAAATCCAGAACACATATTCATGTCTGAAGGTATCAAACTTCTCATTTCCTTCAAGTTGAAAATTGATAGCTGAAAAGGCAACACAGGTCAAAAAACAACTCTGGACTCAAAAGCTCCACTAACTGTGAGACTCAGGGCAAATCCCTCAAGCTTGTCAGACCTCTGTTTCCCACGCGGTCAATGGACATGACATCACTTTCTACTTTTGAATGAGGCACTGTTGGGCAAAAAACACTTTTGTACTATTTTAAAAGGTGAGCCCAATTTTAATATTACTATTTGTTAAAGCATGAAATTACATTTTCTCTGGGATTGCTCATAACCTGTGTGCTAAATTTTGAAAGTGGTTGTCTTTTACTAAGTGTGTGTTATTTGGGTGAATGCTTCATTTAAAAGCATATACTTGGCATTTATAAAATGAGTTTAAACTAGTTTATTTAGAACAAAATGGTCAGTTGTAACACACTATCCTAGTTTCTAAATTTCCTCTTTCTGAAATTATCTGAGACAGCATGACTGTATTTGGGTTCAAACATATGAAAAGAGCAACAGTGAACAAACAAACATCCTTGATCAAGCTGTCACTTCCCATACCACATGTTTGGTGCCTACAATAATTTTTATTTAAATATCAATTGAAAAATGTAGTCTTTAATGTAACTGTAAGATAGGCCCTCCCCCCAAATCTGGGTCTGAGAAAAGATTTCTTGATTCAAAAATTATTTTTCTCTTTATGTTCTATATAATTAAGCTTCAAAAATGCAGCTCTCAATGGCAGAACAATTCAAAAACATCTTTACAAACCCAGCTTCCCTATAAACACAAACCCTTGGCATGTATACAGTGCTTTCAGTTTACAATGTCCGTTTCCTCTGATCTTGAAGACAACCCTGAGAGGAAGCTAGGTTTATGTTTATGCCCAT
Source organism: Phocoena sinus (assembly GCF_008692025.1). Taxonomy (NCBI): domain Eukaryota; kingdom Metazoa; phylum Chordata; class Mammalia; order Artiodactyla; family Phocoenidae; genus Phocoena; species Phocoena sinus. The sequence goes on from NC_045780.1 coordinate 1,985,320, forward strand.
TTTATAGATGAGGATACTGAGGTTAGTATAAACTCATTCAAGGTTACATAGCTAAATGTGGGGCATGGGGAATCAGGACTAGAGCCCAGAGATCTAACCTCAGTTCTAACATTCGCTTTATTAAAGCCCAAAAGAGAAACAAGCTTATGCAATTTCTCTATAGCCCATCCCCTAGAATTCTTCAAATCCAGCCTGATTTCTGAGCATATGTTAACTTATTCTAAATCATACAGAGACCAGCCTATTACAGCTTAATCTCTGTAAGGTCTGTATCCGATTCGGGAATCATTCTGTCTGACTGCTTCTATTAAGGCTCAGTTTTGGCCACTCTTTATAGAAGCTGAAGACACTGAATTACGTGTTTTAGTGTTCCAGGAAAAGGTTAGTTCCGGGGGATCTGTTCGATTTAACAACTAAGGATTAGAGTGTGGTAATTTATGCTTTGGTGCTTAGAAAGTTTATTTCTGTCCCGGTTTACTCCCCGTCACAGCCAGCCACCTGAGTGTTTGGGAGAGCTGCGTGGGTGTTTGGTCGTTGAGGGCTGGCCCTTACTGTATAGACATCGGGTGAGGCACAGCAAATGGAATGCAGTTATTTTCTGGTCATCAGTAGCTAAAGGCTTTTGAACACAAGACTTCAGGATCCTCACCAGGCATCCTTAGGGCTCATAAGAACACATGCTTTTATTAAATGCTCACTCACACTAATTTGGGGATGAGGCCTGTGATTTCCATGAGGATGCTTCTATGTCTTCAACGCTTATGTTTCCTCGGGACAGTAGAACATCCAAAATTGCTATTGCTTTTCTGTTCTGTGTGTCCGGTCATTGTGGAAAGAGGATGTGCTGACACCGGACTGTAATTATTCCTCTCCTGTGTTGCCTAAAATGTGGCCAGCCCGCCTTCTTTAGATTTCCAGCGCACGTGCCTCGGGCTGCGGTATTTTATTTCTGAATGGGCTGCCTGTGTTTTTGTTGGTGGAGGTGACTCATTTTCACGACACCTTCAGATATGCCCCCTCTCCTCCAGTTCACTCCCGTTTTTTTTTCCATCTCCCTCCCCAATTCGACCTCAATTTTCTCCTTCCTTCTCTCTCATTGGAAGCATCTCCTGTGAAATAGGTGGGATTTTGCAAACCCAGAGCAGCTGCGTCCTTCTAACCCCTGAGTTGGAGCCAGCAGCCCTACTCACGGTTGAGAACTGCTTTAAAGAGTGGGCTTGGGCGGGGGGGCCGAGGGGGTGCTTTTCAATTACTGCTTCTCATCAAACTGGCCACCCGAGCCATTAAGCCACTGTAATAGTTTTGCTAATTTGATTTCCTGTACATAAACAACCTTGGCCCCTCTTTGAAGTTCTCAAGAAAGGTATGAGGAGTTTCAAATTGCAAGAATTCAACTCCCAGCATAAGGCGAATTCATCTTTTTTCTTTTTTTTTTTAACAAATAAATCAGTAAAACAGAACTTAATTAAAGTGTAAACAATGGCAGCATTGTGGCCGGGCCTCAAAAGGAGCCTGTGGAATTCTTTGTGTGATGGGTTTTACCTGATTACACTCAGAGGGTGCGGCTCAGGAAGGATCTTGTTACTGAGGCTTTTTCTTCTTCCCTGAACATAAAAAAAGACAGAAAACCAACAACAACAGATGCTTTTATTTTCCCTCCCTGAGCTGGGTGATCACTTCCTAAGCCCCCTCTTTCCCAGGGAGCCCTGCCTGGGCAGGCGATCTGAGGGCCTCCGCCGAGCGGCCCCCCGCGCCGGGTGGCCGCTGCCTCGGTGGCTCTGCGGAGCGGCTGACACCAGGCCAGTTTGTGCAGAGGACACTGGCTGCCCTCAGCACTGATGCCATCGGCCCAGCTCTTCAGATGCCAACAGAGACCCCTCCCCTCACAAAATGCAGGCTTGGCCGAGACAGTGCAGGGGAGGAAGGATGTGCCCGAAGTGACTCAGATGCCAGTGATTTCAGGAGAGATCCCGCTTATTTTGATCTTGAGAGAATACAAAGAAATGTGCTAGGAGGGCAGGCAAGAATTCCAGCATAACCAGGGACAGGACTCGTGTGTTCTTTACAGATCAGGTGGGGTCAGAGGAGGGAATATTTTGCTTAAGGAGTGAAAATCCAAAGACTAGTAAAGTGGCATTGCCCACCGTCACCTGTCACAGTACATCTAGCAAGTAAACGCGCTCGTCAGTGGTACCTCCTGTCCATTTATAGCGCTGATCCTGTGTGTGTGTGTGTGTGTGTGTGTGTGTGTGTGTGTGTAAGCACATGAGTATGTGCACGTGCCTGTACACGTGTGTGCACGTATGTGTGGATCTCAAAGTGGGGAGAACAGAGGAGCCTGCAGACCTGGGACCAAGGCAAGCGGGGCAGTAGGGGGTCCCCCACGTGGTAAGCCCTAAGAAGGAAGTCTCCCCTGCAAAATAAGCCATGCCAGACTGTCTAGAAAACCTTAATTTCACTTTTCCTGCCAGAATTTCTGTCATTAATGATTCAATTTTACAGATAACAAGATTCTCTTTTAACAAGCAGGCACTCCTCTTAAATGTCTATAGGCCTTTATATAGCTTAGAAATCAGTTAGTCTAATGAAAAGCTTTCTTTATAACATCAAGCTAAAAAGCGTCAGCTTAACGGAGAAAAGGGAGCATAGTTTTTGAAACATACAGGTGTCTTAGGGATGGGAGCCCAGAATGAGGGCTCTGGGGAAAATTAAGGGATACAAACTGTGATAAATGGTGTTAGAGTGGGATGGGGAATTGGGAGGGAGTAGTTGCTTTCTTGCTAGTTTTTGTCAAGGGCTAATCCTGGCTATGAGTGCCGGAGCCCAGGAAGGATTCCCACGAGGCGGCTGGCATCTGAGGTACACGTCTACCACTCGACGGGAACGGGGCTCCCCTGATGCCCTCAGGTGCTCTGAGCCACGGTGAGTGTCCTGGAGCTGACAGGTTCTCTGCAGAGCTGCTGAGGTGACCTGGGTTCTCCAGCAGCATACGGCCCGCGGCCTGCACCCCCGCAGGGATCTCCAGCAGAACCCTTAGCCAGGCCTCCAGGGCTGCCCGGCAGCCTCCAGCAGCGACATCCACTGACTTTGACACTGAAAAGTGACTTTTAGAATATCTGCAGCTCTGAAACTTATTTACGGAGCTAAAATGTACCCATAACAAGTGTTGTTGTTGTTGTTTTTTAAAGATTTATCGGTAGCTACGAAATTTACTGCAGCTGGAAGGTTAGAACCACAGTTACCAAGGGCCCCAGCTGCGTCACAAATAGTGTCTATTCATTTAATCATCCCAGAGGCGCTGTCAGGCCAGCACCCTCGGTTGTATTATGCAGGTGGGGAAGATGAATCCCAGAGCCAGGCAGCGTGAGTGCCGGGACGCCAGCACTTGTATGCCCACTCCCAGGCTGGTGATCTCCCCACATGCCAGGCTCCCGGCTGAGACTTGGTGCCCAAAACATCACGCACACGTTTCCAATCTAAGTGTTGGCCACGCTTGAAAAAGGCGTTGCCCTTTCTATTCAGTGGATGCAAGAGAAGGAAGAACCTCCTTTTCACTCCCCTTTTTCTCAAGCTACAATCTGAGAACTCAGGTGAGTTGAGAGCTGTAGGGAGTTACAGAGCCATAACTGAGAAGAGCATCCTCTCGGTGGTTCTCTCCTAGCGGCACAAACGCTGTATCTGCGATTTGGAGACCTCGGCAAAGCTTGCTGCGTCTCACTCTCTCCTCTGGTTGCAAAATAAATCTATGGACCCCCCTGCCCTCCTCGGGAATTTGTCAGATAAAACCCACAGGATGTGCTAGTGAACGAGCCCCGGCTGGTCCCTGCCCTCGCGGTGCTTACCCACTCTGTAGGAGGAGAGACGGGGGATAAGAAATAACTGAATGAGAAACAAATACAGGAGAGTGTGGTGCTGGGAATGAGGCCCCCTCTGTGTGCGTGTGCATGTGTGTGTGTGTCTACGTGCGTGTGCAGTAATCCTGTCTGCATCACCCTGAGCCCTGCCACTGTCCTGCGATGCGAGCTTGGGCAAATTCCTTAGTGTCTTTGGGTGGGCCTCAGTGTCCTCATCCATAAAATGGGGATAAGGATACTCACACATTCACAGAGTTGCTTTAAGAATTAAATGAGTTGATACGCAAAGCTCTCGTCCAGAGCAGTGCCAGCCCACAAGCAGGGCCACATGCGTGTGAGTGAAAAGCGTCCTAGGGGAGAAGCCGGTGGGCTCGTGACAGGCGGAGGGAAGGGTGAGCACAAAAGGCCCTGGAGTGGAAAATAGCCCGTTTGAGAGAATTTTTTCCATAGAGGAGGATTTTTCTTTACAGTCATGGAAAGCTTACCCATTTAAATACCTACCAAAGCTTGTGTCATATTGAAAAATAAACATTTAAAAAACGAGTTTCCACACCTAAATAAATGTCACGTGGGTCATTTCACGCCATTTCTTAACTACTCATTATTCACACCATCTATCGCACGACGACACAAGTCAGGTTGGAGGATGGTTGGCCCCTAAATGGCCCCGGGGTTTTGTCTTTTTGAGCTAATTATCCTACTTTTACCTTTTCCTTTCTTTGTTCACGTGGTCAAGCTAAGCTCGCCCTTTTCGGTATCGCTTCGGACGCCCGACCGTGGCAGCGTGGGGACCCTCTAATATTCTGTTTTCCATCCGCCTCGAGGTGAGAAGCCTGAAACCCCATTTGCATTGAACACGATCACAGCAGAGCTGGAGGAGGGGTCCTGGGACGTGGCTGTTCCACTTGGTGACTCAGGCCTGCTGTGTCTCCTCCTCTCACCACGAAACACGGCTCTCTGTGGGCGCCCTTCTAGGTTCCGGCGGATCCAGAACGAGGGCTTTCATGTCCCTGGACCATGACTGTGCAGATTCCATGCTTGATGGCCCCGAAAGGACTCTGGTGGGGCTGGTCAACATCCCTGACTGAATATGCAGAGTCTCGCAACGGGAAAGTCGCATCTCCCTCTGGAGAATCACAGGATTTCAGAGTCCAGGACGACTCGCAGGCATCTACTTCCGTGCCCCTGAGCCCCGGAGGAGAAACCCAGGGTTAAAAGAGAGGCAGGTGACGCATTCAAGGTCATGCGGCATCCAGGTGCCGACGTGGCCGGGGCCTTCAGTTTCTGGCTTTTCTGCTTCCCTGGAACCTCTCTGTCAGCGGTGTCCCAAGAGTGGTAGCTCTGAACCCCCGGCCCCCCGAGAATGAGTCCTGGGAACTCGCTGGGCTGGGTCTCCTGAGTCCCCACGTGGTCCCCGCAGCCTCGGGCTGTCTCCCCACACCAGCATCCCAGCCTCTGAAACAGCAGATAAAGCAAGAGGAGGAAAAACAGTCTGTGGCTTTGGAGTTTAAATAAACAGGGAGGTGAACCTAAAGGCTGGTTTCAGTAGGTTGGTGGCAAAAGGGATTCCTGCAGCTGGAAGCGATGAAATAAAACTGCAAAAGGGATCTTCAAACTACAAGAAGACCCCAGAGAGCAGAGGAGGCTTTGGCTGAAGTGGACGAACCCTCCTTGGCCCAGGACCAGCAGGGGCGGCCCTCGTCGGCGCACCTTGTGGGCTGAGAGGGGTTTGGGGGTTTGTTTTGTTGTTCCTGTTTTCCTGGTTGCGACTCTAGTTGCTGCAGTTACGACGGTTCTCAGGGAGGATGTGGACTCTCGTAACAAGGTCAAGCGATGCCAAGTGCCGTCTGCAGAGTGCTGGTCAAGGGTAAAGAACAGGCTTTCCGAAAAAGCGAAGAGACGCAAAAGCCCTGATTTGGGGCATTTGCCAACGTCCGTGGTATAGACGCTCCACGTGGGCTGATTTTAAGCTACTGAAAGGGAGTCACTGATTGGGAAACTGGGCAGAAGAATGAATGGCCAAGCCCGCTGCCCGGAAACCAGGCAGCACGCAGTGACGGGGCATTCGGAGCGATGGGGGAACACGTGTGTGTCACGGGGCAAGGGGAACGCTGGTACACGCCTGTGTACGTGGTAAAACTGAACTCTGTCTACTCACCCACCCGCCTACCTACTTACCTCCTTGTCAAGGTGGTAACCTTAAGTGTGGAACCAGATTACCAACACGGCCCTTTCCGGTTCTAATATTCTGTGGTTTCATCACGAGATGTTATCTCATAGGAACACTTCACGGCTTCACCTCTGCTTTCTTTGTCGCGGTGCCCACGCCCTTCTGTGTTTGTCCCCACAGCATGCGTGACCTCTCAAGATCCTATGTATCCACTTGTTATCCTGTGTTTTCCCCAGGAGCTGAGCTCACTGGGGACAGGGCCTCTGTTTGTGGTGGACAGGGCGGGTCCCCAGAACCTGCAACGGGGCCTGGCTCACGGGGGCGCCCGGAAGGCATGTGTTAAATGACGTGGTCCAGGCTCTTCCCCGTAAACTTAGGGAAACCGAGGTCCTAAGAAATGAAGGGATTTCCCTGTCATTTCTCAACCAGGGATTTGTGGCAGAACTGAATGTAGAACCCACCGCCTGAGACCCAGGCCTCTCCCCTGAGTCATTCTTCGGCTCACAAAGGCCTCAGAACAAGCCCATGTGTGTTCCCAGGTTGCAGAGGTTCCGGGAATGGAGAGAGTTGAGAGCTGCCTGCCCTGTTCCCCTGACCCGCGTGCTCTCCCCGCACCACGGTGTTCCGTCTCCTGACTCTCGTCTCTTCAGGGAAGGCGGGCCCCCGAGTTGCTCTATGTGATCGGATTAGTTTACGGTCTGAGATCCCAGTGGAGGCCGAATTTGCACTGATTCTGGCCCAGGGACATCCCCTTGCGCCCACTGCCATCAGAAGGCCTGCTGTGTCTTCCGCCCCTGTTCACGTCGGCAGAGCCTGGGGTCAGGTCCTACGTCAGCTGCAGGAGATACAAGGGAGGGGGGCACAGGTCCCTGGTCTGCAGAAGGCCCGGGCGTCTGGGGGTGCTGGGAGAGGACGGCAACCACACACGGTGGGCAGTGTGACGGCCAAGTGTCCAGGGCAGGGGCCCCACGCACATAGCGGCAGAGGTGTTTTCAAAGAGACTAATTTGGGTAATCTCGAAGCTACCTGCTTAAGGGTTTTCTCATCTCCAAAAGGAGTGGTATTTGTGAAAATAAAGGTCTCCACCCGCCTTCAGAAGGTTCTACAAAAGCAAAAGGAAAGCCCCTTGGAATTCTTCTTCTTGCAGACACTGTGCCCACACTGCAGACCACACAGCCCTAAGGTCAGGTGCCCGGCGATACCCTAGTGGCACATCCTAGGGCCGCATCGAGAGAAGGCCACCTCATGCAGCTAAGCAGCCCCTTTCCTGTGTCCCAAATGGACCCTGGCCATGACCCATTCGAACATCTCAGCTGGATGAAGAAAATTTACTGGGTGGAAATCCAACGGACTGAGTCAGCAGGACCATTCAGTCACAATTAAATTACTTCAGGGCTGAGGTTGCCATAAGGTTTCTGATTTTACAAATAATGGAGAGTCTGCAGGTCCAGGGCTTTAAAGAAACCTCGCCGTGGGTTGGTGTCAGTTTTAATTAGATGTTAGAGCCCAGCATTAAGCACCTGGAGACCTGTCACCGAGGGGCTTCCTCTCCACTGCCTTTAGTCCTATGAACTCTCAGGCATGTCCACCAAGAAAAGCCAATGAAACCCAAAGTGCTTTCCTGCCCGGGGGGTCCTGAGTCTCCTCAGTTAATGGTGAGGTAAGAAAATGGCTCTGTCTCAGCCGCTGCTGACGGCTGCCCTGGGCTTTACCTGCTGACGGTTAAAAGGGAAGGGACACATCAACATTTGCTTATCTCACTTAATGAAAGTTATCACGCGGAAAGGTAAATCAATAATGGCTGAGATCAAACATACCGATCTCCCTGTGAACACACAATGCCCTCATTTAATAAATCTCAGCCCCTGACGTGTCCCCCTGTGAACACAGACGCTGCCAGCCTGGCCGAGGCCTGCGGCTCAGGGCACTGCTGTCGCAGGTGAGCCGGGGACCCTCAGGTCCCCGGGCTTCCTAATCGACCTGCTAACTGAGCAGGAGACCAGAGCGGCTGATTTGAAGCCCCGGCCTCGCTCCGCTCCTGGGGAGGAAGGCTGGCTGTGGCCCCGGGTGAGCCCAGGCCTGGAGCCAGGGAGGGGCAGACAGCCATCTGCTGAGTTAGACAGCTGCATCTTCCTCTCAGGCCTTCAGAGGCAGCCTTGTGTCCCCCGAGGCCGGGTTTCTGTGTGGAACTGGGAGCCATCGTAAAGAGAGGATCTAAAACTTCTGCACGAGTTTCCAACTTTGAAAAGTTCCCAGTGGTTGGGCCCCCTGCCCTCCGCTCCAAGGGCCTCTGGCTGGGGACAGAGGGGGCCGGGCTGGGAGGAGGCGCTGGGGGGGGGGCCTGTCTTCCTCTATCTTCCCCCACCCCCGACGCCCAAGCGGGCGTGGGCTCTTCGTCCTCTGCCCACCGTGACACAGTGCAGGCCATGTGGGAGCCAGCTTGGCTGTCCCACTGGACGGTCAGCCCTCTGAGCATGGTGTCCGGCTGGCCCGGGGCCCAGCAGTTCAGATGTGCTCATGAGAATCTGTCGGAGAATCAATTTACTGAAGGGAGTTAGAGGGTCCCGGGGCCCCGTGTCTTAAAGACTTCAGTGCCCAGGGATCCCTGTTGTATCTAAAATTCCATAGAGTGACCACTGGCCTCACAGGCTCTGTCAGTTGCAGGGTTGTCAGTTACGGAGAGGAGCTCTGAGGTGTCCCTCAGTGGAGCCCTTGGGCCAGAATGGGGCGGAGGGTCCCCCGGTGAGAACCGTATCGGGTGAACGTGATCTAGAGGCCGTGTCCTGGGGCGTAGACGGCTCATTTTGTAGGGGCTCGGGGTGTTGAGGCTGGCTTCTCACTCCTGTCCAGGGGGTGAGCAGAAGACCCCAGGTCCTTCCTGAGTCCGTCCTTCAACTCCTAGGATTGGTGAAGCCATTGTACCCTCTTTTTTTTTTTTTTTTTTTTTCCGTACGCGGGCCTCTCACTGCTGTGGCCTCTCCCGTTGCGGAGCACAGGCTCCGGACGCGCAGGCTCAGCGGCCATGGCTCACGGGCCCAGCCGCTCCGCGGCATGTGGGATCTTCCCGGACCGGGGCACGAACCCGTGTCCCCCGCATCGGCAGGCGGACTCTCAACCACTGCGCCACCAGGGAGGCCCCATTGTACCCTCTTACGGAAGAAAGAGCACAGCGACTACCGAGGGGCATGTGTGCATACACGTGCATGTGATATTTATACGCATATAAATGTTCGAGGGAACAGCTATTTCTATTTTTAAAACCCTTTCTGGTTCAGATCAACCACGTTTGCTACGTTAAAAACAAGACAACAGGCCCAAAATGGAGTCACTTAGTCTAAGCCTCACGTCACCAAAATGAGACAACGTAATTATGATCTCAGAAATGGGATCTTAAACCATCACTAGTGAGGGGATGTGCCTGATAGACCCCTGCCATCTTCTAAAGGGAAGTAACCCAGCAATAACCAACCTGCTTTTCTGCTTCGTATAACTTCCTTGTCCCTCCCCCTCCCACCTACGAAATCTTTCATTTTGTACAGCAACTTGGAGCTCCTGTCTGCTAGACCGGATATGGCCTGAGTAGAGCCAATAAGATCTCTAGCATTTGCTCTATTGAATTTTGATTTTTAACAGTAAGGATCTATTAATTTTTAGATAATACTCGACACGTGGGACAGAAAGGCAGGGACATGCTCCTTGCACACCATGAAGCCACGGGTTGGGAGATCGTCTGAGCCTTGGTCAACTTCTCTTTGGCTTTCAAGGTGAAGAAGGTGAATTAGAGATTTCAGAGAGGAATTCCTGAGACTCTCTGCTTATGGAATGATAATCTCTAATGTGATATGTTACAGCAGGATTCTAGTTTAATGAGGATTCATGATGTTAAAGTTATAAGAATATTCTGTTATGCTACCTTCTAGGATTATTAATAATGGAAAAGGCAACATGTCAATCTCTAAGATTACTCGTTTTTTCATTAAGATTATATGCAAGGATTACAAGTCAAAAATCTCTAGAGATAACATTCTATGTCTCCTTCTTGTACGTTCTAGGTGCTCGTGGTTTAGCCAAGGAGTTAGCAAGGCTGCCATGTACGGTTGCACAGGTTGTGCACTGCTCCAATCCAGGGAGCACCATGCATAGACACCGATGGAAACGGTGCCTCCGTGGAGGTGTCCACTGTACAGTCTGCACAGCCATCAATGGTGGCACTGTTTTTTTGGCACCTGCCATGCGTTTGGAGTAGGGGCCATGGATGTAGACCATGTCTTTTCCAACAAAGGGGCTGTGTGGTCTGACTGTGCTTAGGCCATGACACTTTGAGACTCACTCTCGGGGTCACCTGTGTCCTGGTCATTTTCCATTTTCTCCTCCAGATCGTGGCTCAGCCCTTGTCTGTCACGCCCAGGAGCCTGACCTTTCAGACTGTGTGGCCCATGCTCCGTGGCCTTTGGGCTTCTGGTTGGATTTGGCCAAAGGGAAGCTCTTGCAGGTGGCCAGGGAGCAGGAGTTGAGAGTGTGGGCGTTCACATGGGCTGGTCTCTCTTGCCAGGCTGTGGTTTTGGTGGCAGGTGCCCTCTCGGCTGTCCTCACAGCTCCATCCCTGGGGCTGCTGCCCCCTGAGATTCCAGGATCTCCCGCGTCTCCCTCGACCCTCGCAGACCTGGGGCAGTGCCTTCCCTGGTCCTTGTCCCTGTGTCCTCCACCACGCCTTCACCCTCCGGCACAAATATAATAACTCTCCCCAAACTCTGCTCGGTCACCCCTCAGAGAGAGCCGTGTGGTCACAAATCTGCAGTTTTATTTCACTTCCTCTAGCCCACTTATGTCCTTGACGTTGGTGCCACCACGTCATCATTTCCCATGGGCACCTGGCTGCTGTCCCCCGCCCCCAGAGACACCCCTGTAGCCACATCAGTTCTCCTTCTACCACGACTTGATTCTTTTTTTAAAGAAAATTTTTATTTGACTGTAGTTGATCCACAATGTCATGCTAGTTTCAGGTACACAGCAAAGTGAATCAGTTGTATCTCCATCTATCTATCTATCTATCTACATATATATGGCCATTCTTTTTCAGATTCTTTCCCCATATAGGTTGTTACCGACAACGAATTAATCTCCAAAATATACAAACAGCTCAGGCAACTTACTTCTTGAACCTTCCCTCCCGCATGACTGAGCTTCAGCCATCTCATCACCAAGGTCTCCTAAGATCACCGCCGGGCACTGTTCGGGAAGTTGATCCGAGCCTCTTACTGGAGTGTGAGCCCCAGAGCGCAGAGGCCGTGCATGCCACCTTCGTGTTTCCCGTGGTACTTAGACAAGCCCCCTGCCTGTCAAGGCCACTCGGTGTGTTTTGGTTGCATCAAGTAGCCTTTGGAAGGAGGCGAATTCGGCACAGACAACATTGCACGTTGTGATGGGGGCACATCTAGTCCTTCGTGTGGGTCTTCTAAAACCATTGGTTCAGATGGAATTGCTCTGTATACCCTTATCTGCACTGTTTTTAGTTAACGATGTGTCTTGGAGAGCCGTCTGTATCAGCAGGGAATTTTTAGTCTGTTAGTTTATTGGTGTCTTTTTAAAACACGGAAACATCATATACGTATATATATGAAAATCTCCCTTTCATAATGAAGAATTTTGGCATACATAAAATGCTGAGAATAATATAACAAAATCTTTACCCAATTGACGTATAACTTTTTTCCATTTTGTTCAGATTTTTTTTCTTGTAACTAGGGAGAAGAGAGCTGACACCCTCTTTGTACCTCTCCTCACTGCCCCCATCGTTCCTTCTCTCCCCTGCTTTCTTCTTCCCTCTCCAGAAATCATCATTATTCTGCAGTCGGTGGATCTTTCTCATCCATGATTTTATACTTATACCACCTATGAATGTACCCATAAGCAGTAGCATAGTGTTACTTTTTGTATTTAAAAACATCACAAATTCTGTTGCAAGCTCTCTTTTAACATTAAAAAATTTTTTTATTTGGTAATAATTTAAAACTTTAAAGAAAAGTTGCACTTAACCCAGATTCACCAGTTTTCAATATTTTGCCATGTTAATGTATCACTCCCTCACACACAGACACACACAGGCATGCACACACATACACACTATTTTCCTAAAGCACTGGAGAGGAGTTTATACACATCATATCTGTTGACCCTTTAATATGTCAATGTTTCTTCTTAAGAACAAGAATAAGGATATTATCAAATTTAGGAAATATAAGATTGACATAACATATTTCTCTAATCAGCAGCCCCTATATTAATTTCATCATTTATCCCAATAATATCCTTTATAATAACTTTTTCCAGTACACAACTTAGCCCAAGATCAGCCACTGAGTTTAATTGCCATGTCTACCCCCTGTATCTGGAATATTCCTCAGCCGTTCGTTACCTTTTATAATGACGTCTTTTAAAGCACGTTGGCCAGTTGTTTTCTCAGCTATCTCTAAATTGGAGCTATTTGATATTTCCTCGTGATTATACTCAGCTGCAATACCATTATGATTATTAACAGATCGGAACTTATTTCTTCTTTCTCTGTCTCTGCCTGTCTCTTGATATACCAAGCTTTCTCTTTATTGGACTAATTGGATTTGCATTATTCGTCATTTCCTCTGTATTGGTTAATAAGTTACAGGACTCCCCCTCTTTTTAGTAGTTACCTTCAACATTTTAATATACATGTGACTCAAAGTCTCCAAGTCTTAAGATTGTGGTCTAGTATTATTGTTCCTGTTAAAAATGCTTTCACTTTAGCCATTTCTAGGCTGAAGTCTACAATTTACATTCCTTCTATGTTCTTCTGTGGAAGGAACCAACATTTGTGACCTTTGCCAGTCCCCTCAGGTGAGGAGGCAGACCTTACCTGTTGAATTTGGGGGAGGAACTGAGCTTGTAGAGAAGATTCTCCCATGATTCCTTCGCCTTGGGATCTGGTCCCCACAGCTAGGATCCTGCGGGTCCTCCAGTCTGTGTCCGTTACCTGGGAAACGGCACTCGCCACAGTGATAAGCACAGTTCTGGGAATCAGGATAAAGAGGCCCATTACAGACATCATCTTACTTTCTCAAATATCAGCTTTTTTTTTTTTAGTTATGAGGGTAATATTTGATCTCCAACTACCTACTCCTTTGTGTTTTGTGTTGACTAGTTCCCTACTCAGGTGTGACAGATGCATGCATTTTATTGAACTTCTTTAAACCCTACTTAATAGCTACTATTTTTGTTGTTGTTATCATTATTATTAAAGTAGTAACATTTTGATGTATGAATATAATTGTATTGTTATTATTTTTCTTAGTTTTTGCTTCTTGAATCTTAATACTTTCTTCTGAGGTCAATTTTGTAACTAAAATGCGCCCTTTAACCTTTTAAATATTGTTAATCTATCACCTTTTTTAGGGTTATCCTATTATCGCAAGTTCTGGGGGTGTTCGTTCTTCTATTTGCTCTTTTGTCTTTCCTAGTGTTTTATTTCTTTTTCTGACATTAACTTTTTTGGGAAGCCCATCCAAATGGGGGTTGTTTTTCTAAGAGTTCTGTATGTATAATTCATGTCGACGGTGTCCCTACAGAGCAGTTTTGCATTTATTTTTATCTGGGTCCTAGAGTTTCTTAACTGTCATTATTTTCTCATATTGTAGCTTCTGTCACGTAGAGGCATAGTACAAATATTGTTGCCCAACACACACACGGCCCATGTTTGGAGTTTGTGTTTCTCCCCTTTTCCAACCTAATCTTCAGTCAGAGAGGAAGTTCCCAATGTCCTTTGCTGGGGAGTCATGGAATTTTTTTGTGTCACCTTTTCATGGACCAGAGACAGTACGGTCTGTCAAGCCCACTGCCCTGATTTGTACCAATGTGCCAGAAGTCTTATTCACCAAGGTTTTGTACCACTGATGTAAATGCCAATACAGTAAAAAAAAAAAAAAAAAAAAAAAAAAAAAAGCCGTAGTGTCCTAGTATTATAAAAATAGTTTTGACCTTTCAGATCCCACGTCAGGACCACATTCTGAGAACCAATGTTTTAAGAGGTTGTAGATTGCTATTCATATAGGTTTAACAGAGAAGGGCATGGCTTTGGTTCCCCTTAGGTTTTCACACCAGCAGGGAGCTCTCCAGAACTCTCTGAAATGCTGGTCAGGTGGTTTTCTGTTGGACTGGACAAACTCTGGTGGCATCTGGCAACTTTCCCCAGGCAGCAAAACATAGAGTCCATGTTTCTTGTATCATCCATGTAATCACAAAGGACCTATGACTCTTCCTAACTGTCCTCCCTCCAGATCTCTGGAACGTGGCACAGAGTCACAGACACTCAAAACTTATTCGAACGAAACTGGATTTGACTGAATGCGGCATTTATTTAGTATGAACTTTTAAATTATATCTGACTTTTCCTTTTAACATCTTTTCTGGAGTATAATTGCTTTACAGTGGTGTGTTAGTTGCTGCTGTATAACAAAGTGAATCAGCTATACACATACATATATCCCCATATCTCCTCCCTCTTGCGTCTCCCTCCCACCCTCCCTATCCCACCCCTCTAGGTGGTCACAGAGCACCGAGCTGATCTCCTTGTGCTATGCGGCTGCTTCTCACTCTAAGATATATTGAAAAAGGATCCCATAGAATTAGATTTATATGTTTGACTTGATATTGAATAATCTCTTCATTCCACAAACAGGTACCATGCACCTCTCACGCAGACCCGACAGATATGAATGAGCAAGGTGGTTCTTGACATTAGTGGTTTACAGCCCAGCGTATGTACTAAGAAATACAAAAAGAGGTGCTTTATAGAAACTAGAGAAGTAGACGTGAGACAGAGCGGAGGCTCAGGGAAGAGAGTGTTCACCTTTACCTGGAGGCAGGTGGGGTCCCGAAAGGTCTCTTAGAAGAGCTAAAGGTTTGAAGTGAGCCTTCCAAGATGAGTGGATGTTTGCCAGGCCGTCAAGTGTGGGAAGGGTGTTGCGGGCAGAGAGACGGCTTGTGAAAATGCAAGAATGCAAACGCTAGGTAGCTCAGCGTGGCTGGAACATGGGCGATGTAGGGAAGTGAGGGTTAAGGGTGAGGAAACGATGAACAGGGAAAGTAGGAAGAAGCCAGATTATGTAGGATTTTTAGGTAAGGCATATGGATACCATCTTTAAAAGGTGGAGGAGCCACTAGAATGTTTTAGGATGAGGTTTCATTTCAGAGAAGTCACTCAAACACAGACCTTCGTGGTGGAAGAGGGGACAGCGTTTGAGAAATACTGTTGGGCTGGGAATCCATCCTAACAGCCTAGAACTGAGGGATAAAAAAGAGGGCAGTGGCTACAGACTGAGGGACTTGGCTGTGTGGTGAGTTCAGCTTATAAAGCACAGTGGATCCGTAGGATAATTAGAATTCAGAAATCATTCATGCACGACTAATTTTGTTACATCATGTACATTGTTTCGGACTCATTAACAGCCTGAGTTGGAGCTGAAGCTATTTGAGATTTGGGGTCTAGAATACATCGGTTTCTGTTCACACAACTGTTTACATTATTTGGGTAATTTCTTATACCTTAGGCACTAGAAACGGAGGACACACTTTATTCTTGGTGGTTTATGTCAAAATGCAATATTCTCAATCTCAGTCCTTGATCTTTACAACGCTCCCTATAGTATATGCCAAGAAATGTAACCAAAGGCTTTATGGTCTGAGAATTTCATTCCTTTCATTATGTCATACTAGAATCTATAATCACAGAATATCTTTTAAAGCACGAACTTCTGAATTAAGCATCTACTGTGAAGTCATTGAAGTTCCTCTCACATAAAGCAAACATTCTTGTGAATAACCCTTGGACTTTACGTCTTATATTTGTTTCTATCCTTTGAATTATAGCCTTAGGCTTGTTAAATAAAATGCATGCATAAATATATAATGAAGTAATAGGGGCTTCAATCTCTTGCAAACACTTGGGGACATCATCAGCTGTGGAAGGTGCTGTGTGCTGCTCAAGGCATCACCTTCCAGCAAGCCTGTCGGCCTTGGTATCTTTCACCATTATTCAAGCTGGGGATTCAGTCTTGAACTGCCCTGATCACAAAGGTGTGTAGATGGCTGACTTCTCATCACTTTCCTCTAAACGTGATATGATACACTGGAAGATGTTATAGTCATTTTATCACTCTCCATGTAGAAGAAGCCACGTGTTCTTAGACCACTTTCTATTGCTATTTTTTCCTTATGGTCAGTGTTGACCCTTCTATGCTGTTCCAAGGGTGTGAAGAGGTCAGTAGAGTCCTATGTACAAGGCAGCCTTCTCTCCTTCTAATATTCCTCAAAACTTATCTTCACCTTTAGAGCAAATCAATTGTAGTGGAAATTCTTGATTTTCCCAAGCACTAGTGTTTTAGAAATGAAATATAACTTTCCAAATTTTAGAAATTTCCCCTGGAAATGAAAAAGAGGGAATTGTTAGGAGACAGTCATGCGTTCGTTCTTCCCACATTCATTCTGTGTTAACTCTGGGGCAGTGCCATGTATAGCTTTGACGAAATAAGGATGAATAAACAATCATTCTTGCCTTTAAGGATCTTAGTGTCTGATGGAGAGAAAGACATCTTTGTAAGTAACTGGAGTGTGAGACAGACTCAAAAGATGTAGAAGAAAAGTGTAGGCGAAAATTCAAGTTAGGATGTGTAACTGACAAGATAAAGCACAAATTATGTCAAGGTACGTTGTGATTTACATGTGTGTCATGACATCTTATACTCTATCGGATAAGGGCCACAGAAACTGTCATCATTTGATAATAAAGGTAGGCATTGGCTCATTTCAGAACGCATTGGAGATATTATATATACTAAGAATGTTGATAGTAATGGCAATAAGGATAAAATGAATAGTGGGTAGCTCCAATGTGCCAAGTACTTGTAAAGGATTTTATGAACGTATCGCATTTGATCCTAGAGATTAAACCAGGTGTCGGGGAAACAGTAGAGCGGGTGGTTCATGAAAAGGACGTGGGATCAGACACCCTGAGCTGCAGCCCTGGGTCCATCCTAGTTACATACGTGACTACACGCAAGTTACCGAACAGCTCCAAGTCTCGGTTTTCTTTCTTGGGGAGAATGGAGAGGACTCCTTCAGAGAATACTTATGAGAATATTGAGTTAATTCACCTGGCACAGCGTGCTATTATTTTTTTAACCTATGGGAAAAACCCTGGTTTAGAGAGTTTATATAACTTTCCAAATTCCACAGGCAAGTTATCAGCAGAGCTGAGGTTCACCCAGATCTGCAGACTCCAAAGCCTGAGTTCTTTTTACACGAATATTGGACATATTTTAACAAGTCTTTATATATATTGATGGTATAGTTATATATCATATAAATCTTAAAATCTTCTAACTTCAACCACCATGACATCTAGAAATAAAAGTTGATTTTACTTCCTCATTTTAGATTACAACTTTGTGTGCACTTCTCATGTATCTAATAAGTTTAGCTTTAATTAAATGACATGATTTTATGTGGTATTAAAAGTTGGCGTGTCTAAATCATCCCATGAGCTGACATCAGATTAGATTTAGAAAAGTCTGAGTTATGATGGAGATGTGTAAACACTGACCCACTCAGACATACAGAGTTCCCTTTCCTGACCACTGCCCACGTGATACTATCTTTAGTTTTATTAGTTTTGGAACAATTTGGGGAATGCGTTTTACAGCTGAATAGTGAAACTAATATTTAAGTAATGCTAACACAGCAAAAACAAAGCGAGAAAAGACTCTCTGCTGTTCTCTTTGCGTTGTTGTGAGAAGGAGTGTGTTAAAAGGAGAGGGCTTGGCGGCCAGGGTAGGATGGCAAGGCTGGCAATGGCAGCCGTGTGCTCTGTGCTGTAGAACTTACAACATTTCTTTACTGCCACATACGCCCCATTTTTCTTGAAGTTCTGTTCTTTCTTTCTAACGTGCAAACCATTAGAAAGTACCAAACCAAGGCGTTAAAGCACTAAGAATTTCTTTTTTTTTTTTTTCACATCTTTATTGGAGTATAATTGCTTTACAGTGGTGTGTTAGTTTCTGCTGTATAACAAAGTGAATCAGCCATATGTATACATATATCCCCATATCCCCTCCCTCTTGCGTCTCCCTCCCACCCTCCCTATCCCACCCCTCCAGGTGGTCACAAAGCACCGAGCTGACCTCCCTGTGCTATGTGGCTGCTTCCCACTAGCTTTCTATTTTATGTTTGGTAGTGTATATATGTCCATGCCACTCTCTCACTTCGTCCCAGATTCTTCCCTTCCCCCTCCCTGTGTCCTCATGTCCGTTCTCTACGTCTGTGTCTTTACTCCTGTCCTGCCCCTAGCTTGTTCAGAACCTTTTTTTTTTTTTTTTAGATTCCATATATATGTGTTAGCATACGGTATTTGTTTTTCTCTTTCTGACTTACTTCACTCTGTATGACAGACTCTAGGTCCATCAACCTCACTACAAATAACTCAGTTTCGTTCCTTTTTATGGCTGAGTAATATTCCATTGTATATATGTGCCACATCTTCTTTATCCATTCATCTGTCGATGGACACTTAGGTTGCTTCCATGTCCTGGCTATTGTAAATAAGCACTAGGAATTTCTGGTAAACTTTAGGGAAGGGAATCAGTGGACAATTCAGTACCTGAATGGGCACCTGAAATTCAGCACCTGAAAAATGTTGTGTTACTTTATTCTGGCCTCCATGATTTCTGATGAGAAATCTGTCATTCAAATTCTTTTTCCCTATAAGTAATATATTATTTCTCTCTTGCTTTTTTCAAGATTTTAAAATTTGTCTTCAGAAATTTAACTATACTGTGTCTTGAGGTGGATTTCTTTGGATTTGTGTTCAGAGTTTTCTTAAATTCCTGAATCTTTAGGCTTATAGTCTTTTGCCAAATTTGGGACATTGCAGGCATTATTTCATCGAATACTTTTTTTTTTTTTTTTTTTTTTGCGGTACGCAGGCCTCTCACTGATGTGGCCTCTTCCGTTGCGGAGCACAGGCTCCGGACGCGCAGGCTCAGCGGCCATGGCTCACGGGCCCAGCCGCTCTGCGGCATGTGGGATCTTCCCGGACCGGGGCACGAACCCGTGTCCCCTGCATCGGCAGGCGGACTCTCAAACACTTGTGCCACCAGGGAAGCCCTCATCAAATACTTTTTCAGCTTCATCCTCTTCCACCTTTCCTTCCAAGATTCCAGTGACAGGAATGTTAGATCTTCTGTTACAATCCCAGAGGTCCCTGAGGCTCTGTTCACTTTTTCAGTTTCTTTACTGCAGTAGATTCTAATATTAACCGCTAATTCAGCCTCACAAGGAGCTGGTGAAATCCTTAAGAAAACTGCCTCTATTCTAATTCCAATACGAATTTATCTTCTTTCATTGCCCTGGCTCTATTAAGTGTGTGTTACGTATTATTCCTGTCTATTTTATGCTAGTAATAAATAATCATTATGACGATAGTAATAGTAGAGTGGTAGTAACTGACACCTATATAGTTCCTTCTACATAAATTAAATGATTTAATACAATGACTCAACAATTAGTTACCCTTCTTATTCTCTTAACACAGATGAGAATTAATGAAGGGGGTGACTCAGTGACTTGCCAAGTTCCCTCAGTTAGTAAGTGGCACAGCTGGGGTTTGAACTAAGACAGTAGTGGTCACTTTTCTGTTTCAGAGGGTTGAGCGAAAACTGCAGGGAACTCTTACTAATTCTTTCAACCGGCCATTACTTCAAGTCCAAACTTGAAGCACAGTCTTGACCCCTCATCTCTCAAGTGGCTTTGATTTCTTTGAAATGTCTGCCACCGGTGATCAATTATCCTTCGAAGGGCTTCTCTGGCGGATGTTCTCTGGTGCGAGACCCTCCTTCTAACATGGGTTTCTCAGGCTCACACATGTCTTGCTATGTCTCCTGAGCATGCAAGTCCCTGACTGCCCTTTACCTGGGCCATTTCTCAGGGTTTTGTTTGCACTGAGAGCAACCTTGAGGGAGCAGATACCATCTCCTCTCGAAAAAGGAGCAGGCTTACGTCCACTAACTATGCAAGCAGTGATCCCCCCAAACTTAGGGTTTCTCACCTGCAGTGCAACCCAGGGTAGGAGGAGGTGTCCTCAGTCTCCCCATGCTCTTTGGGGAATCGAGGCGACTATGCTGACACCCCGGCTACTGTTTTGCTGTGAGTAATATCATTTTTCATCTCTGCCCCAGGTGTCCTGGGTCTTTTGGAGCATCAGTGAAAGCGTGGCAGGCTAACTTGTTAGCTTGCGGGTAGGGGAGAGTTCCAGACCCTTCAGATTTGACAGTGATGCTGGTCCCCTCTTGCTTCCTAATCGGAAGTGCTCTGGGGCTCAGCTCACACTGAGATGTGGGAAGAGTAAGTCAAAAATTGAGTTCAGGCAGAAAATAATTCCAGAAGCACGAGTGTTCTGATTCTCCTGTGTGCAACATTATTAGAAATTGTCCTTGATTAGAGCAGTTTCACATTCAGCATTCCATGCCCACAGCCAAAATTGATCTGTTGGTAATTTGTTACCTTATCCATCTAACTACCCAGGGGAAAACTCTAGAAGATACAGGCTGATACCTGCTTCTTTTGTCAAGTCAAAAAATAAAGGCATTTTGGAGAAATGTGATGAAAATAAAGACTTTATGCTTGAGAGAAGTTCCAGGATTAAAAAAAAAAAAATGAGATGAAATAAAAGTGGAACATACACACTTGGAAGCTAGTACTTTACACGTAATGAAGGCAATGTTTGCTTTTGTTTGATTTAAACTTATACTTTGCCTCCAAAGTCTTAAGTTTCTAGATACTCTTCTAAGGTGCTGGGTTTGTCACCTGCCTGTGACACAGCCCTCACTGGGTTCACCTGAGGTCACAAATCCATCCATCATCTTTAACATTAAACACCAGACATGAAGATGATCACAAGATAGGAGGGCACAGCCTGTCCCGGAACCATTATGCAGGGTCCATGCAAACACTTAGCCGGTACTTTGTGAATGATGTGTAGTAGTAGTAGGAGTAGCTGTGAAGGTGGTAGAGAGTTTATTGTCTGAAAAGAGGCAACTGAAAGAAGCACGAACAGAAATAATCTAATGACAGTCTGGAGTGAGGTTAGGAACTGCTAGGAAATGTCAGCAAATTAGCATCAAATATTCCTTTTCTGTTGTTTTTTCTTCCAGTATCATAGCAACAGCCCCCACCCCCCCACACACGATTCTCACACAAACTAAAAGATTCAAGGGAGAAACTGTCATCAGAGAACAGACTTATGTTTGTCAAGGGGGAGGGGGGAGGGGGGAGGGAAGGAGTGGGAGGTTGGGATTAGCAGGTGCAAACTAGTGTGTACAGGATGGATGGACAACAAGGTCCTCCTGTAGAGCACAGGGAACTGTATTCAATATCCTGGGATAAACCATGATGGAAGAGAATGTGAAGAAGAATATATATGTAAAACTGAGTCACTTTGCTGTACAGAAGAAATTAACACAACATTGTAAATCAACTGTACTTCCATAACATAAATTTTAAAAAAGCAAAAGAGAAACTATCTTCTAACGACTTCAGACTAAGCTGTGTCCTTCCAGCAACCCAGACAAAGTGGAGATGAGAACAGGCCGGGAGGTTAAAGTTTAAAAGTCGCCCCCTCAGTTTCCTCCTTACTGAGAGAGGTCTGACATAGTAGGTGATTTCCTCAGGGCAGAACACTCTGGAGAAAGATGAATTTCAGTGTCTCCTTGCTCCCCACTTCTTTCTTGCTCCTGGCCATCCCGTTTTCTAAACACACTTGCCCATGCTGGGTTTGTTTTTTTTTTCATAGTTTGCTAAATATGCCTTTTAAATATCCTCTTTTCTTTAATTTTCTCTATTTTTTTCTCTGGTTTTTGTCTTTGCTTGTCTGGTTTCTGGGCAGGAGGTTCAGCCTGGTTCACATGTCTTTTTGTGTGTGTGCTCTTTTCAAAACAATTCCTTCCTTTCTCATTATTATTTTCTCATTAGAGAATTGAGTGATGTGCAAAAGGGACTTCCTAGCTGATCCTTCGGGGTGAATGTTTCCTTCTGTGTCTTTAAAAATATTCTTTGATGATGTTGGAAGATGGGGTTTAGTGCCTTCCTTACACATTTCACTGCTGAGTGAAACGATATTTGTTTTGACGGATGAAGCTCACTTCTCTTTCCTTCCTCTACTGAACTGGGTAGAAACTGTGCACGTCTCTGTGTGTTTGCAAGCCTGAGTGTGGCGTAGCTGCTGAGGAAATGCTCTGTTTGTGCTGGTGTGTTTGTGTGTCTGCGGGTTTGTGCGACCGTGTACGAGGCAGGGGAGATGCATGGACGAATGCTCCACTGCGCTTTGGCATGTTTATTTTGGAATGTCATCTCCAATCAAATCTAACATTTATAACTGGCCTCCCTTCGTGGCTTTCTGGGCCACAGTTTAAATGCCCAAGAATAAACAAGTCAGCTCTGAATGGAAGATTGTGGTAACAGCCGAGGCAGCTTGCTTCTCAGCAGCTGCTTAAAGGGTAAAATTTCTTTCGTGGGTAGACTTGCTTACAGCTATGCCTATGGGCTGTGAAGAAAGCACATATTTCATGGAGCGAATGGGATAGGGGCTATAAGATGTTGAAAAATAGACAAGATACCTTGTCTGTCATAACAGAGAGCCCCCAGAGTATAGGAAGTTGAGCCAGAATGCTTTGAAAGGAATTTCTCCCCAAACGCCATTCTAGTGATTCTAGAATCAAACAAGATTCAGTTTTGCAGTGGGATATCTATTCTGCAGTTATTAATACCCAGAGTCGTATATTCCTGTGCAAGTATATACGTTTTAAAGATGTCTAGTTGCAAAGAGAAGTGTAACTTAAGTTTTATTTTCTACTTGAAAGTAGAGAGTGTTTTTCACAACTCTGCCCAACTTACTGACGCCTTCTCTGGATTTATCAAAGCCAAACAGCACAGTGTCAGGAGTAATTTGCCAGTGTCTTCAGTAAGCATGAACTTCATACGTGTTTCACATTTAAGAATCCAGCAGAAGCTGTCAGCTTGCCCAGCCCAGGGGTGTGCCGCTGAGACGGTCCACGGCTGGCAAGTGAAGCCCATGATATATTACTTCGCTGGTGACGGTGCAGGGTGCCTGTGTCAGAGGCTGCTCTTACGAGATGTTACTCACCGTGGTGCTTTCCTTGATCATTATAAAATACACTGATTCCTCCCCTTTGCTCTGGCCAATTGAAGTGGTCTGAGAAGAGGGGTTTCACAAACAATTCAAACGGATTCTATACCACATAAAGCTAGCCTTACTGCTATCGTAGCTCGGGGCTTTATCAGTGAAATCGAACCATTTTCTGGATCCTCACACGAACAAATAATAAGGCAGGAGTTTATTCCTTGAAACATCAAACTAAGGCATTGGGGGTAGTAATGGTGGCCAGAGTGATACATGACATGTTCCCAAATGCTTAATCACGTCCCCAGACTTTAGTCCGAGAGAGCCTCAGACCAGCAGCTGTTGACCCAGAAAGGAGGATCAACGTTCATGGCTGCAGTGTGTATTAGCTTCCTTATCTCTGCAAGCTGGGTCCTGTTGGGTTTCAAAGCCAGCCACCTCCGATGGACAGAATGCCTAGAGCCATGACACGTGAAGGGGTTACCAGGTATCACCTAATTCTGTGTTTGCTTGTAAACAGGCAGGTGGGTACGCACTGAAACTGGTGAGGACAGCTCCAGCCAGGATGAGGCCACAGCCCACGGCAGTTACAAGAAGTCCATAACTTTTTTCAAGGAGCGCTTAGCTTGTTAAATGATTGTTTAGAAAATGTCGCTTCCATGAATTAAGTCTGAATTGTCTTTAGATGAATAGCAGGAAGTTATGTCTATCTTTTTAAAAAATATAGTGTCTATGTTCATGCAAACAAAATGAAGTAAAGCATTGAAGTTTTTTTTGTTTTTTTTTTAATTTTTATTTATTTATTTTATTTTTGGCTGTGTTGGGTCTTCGTTTCTGTGCGAGGGCTTTCTCTAGTTGCGGCGAGCGGGGGCCACTCTTCATCGCGGCGCGCGGGCCTCTCACTGTCGCGGCCTCTCTCGTTGCGGAGCACAGGCTCCAGATGCGCAGGCTCAGTAGTTGTGGCACACGGGCCTAGTTGCTCCATGGCATGTGGGATCTTCCCAGACCAGGGCTCGAACCCGTGTCCCCTACATTAGCAGGCAGATTCTCAACCACTGCGCCACCAAGGAAGCCCAAGCATTGAAGTTTTATCTGTATAATTCAAGGTCCTAACTTTCCTTTATCTGAATATTACAGGAGAAAAATCTTGCTGGATGTGAATAGGACCTAAACTCTCTGCAGAATTGATCTAATTCTCATTTTATGGTTTTATTTTTCATATAACCTACAGGACATGACTTTTAACAAAATAAAAAAAGAAGACATTGCTATTGAATACAGGTTACATATTGACAGGACAAAGTGCAGCAAGATTGGCTGAAAGACACTGATAGGGTTTAATCATCTTACATCTTAATTTCAACTGTCACCAATTAGACATAGTTGGTGTTACGCTACCAATAAAATTTGAACTCTGATTTCTGTAGTCTCTCTAAAGTTCTACAATTGTAGAGTTTATAGCTCTGTTGTCTTTAAATTTAAGTATCATTAATGTATTTACAGGTATTTTTACTGTTTTTTTCTGTGTCAGTTATGCACATACTAATCTTTTTTTCCATGCTTACTGTAAATATAAAATCCACTAATGGTTATCTAATGATATATATCTGAAAACCCCTTGGTTATGGTAAATTTCACACACACTGACATTACTTTGTGAAAACCGATTTGTACCTCCACTCCCAGCCCAGGAGAATGTTCTGACTATCTCAGTAATGTCCAGCAGATGAGATCAAGACCTGGGTCAGCTGGTGAGCACATGTGGGATTATCAAGAAAATTGGCCTGAAACAGCTCAAATTCACCAATAAGCCATGCCCTGCGTGGTATTTCATTTATCAGGAATCTTCATAAACACTTCCATCATAATTCTCTTCAAAGTCGCCTTGGCGCACTCGGATTTCTTCCTTCTTAGGGTCTTTATAACTCTGCAAGCATGAACTGATAAATTGACAGATGCCCGGGGGACTCAGCCATCCCATGCCCAGGTCCTGCTCTGAGACCCAGCGAACACTGACTGTTGAAGGGTGAATTAGCTGCCTCTCTAGGGCCTTTAACAGAAGAAACTTCTCCAGTAATTGTTCGAAGCCTTTCTTAACCTTAAGTGGCACCTGAAAGAAAGCTGTAGACATTAGAGGGTTGGGAAGGGGATTGTTGGATTCTGGTGACTCTTGGCCATGCCCAAAGCCTGCTACATTCCCTTTACTGGGATCTAGCACAGATGGAGGGCTTACTGGAGGTGCTAGGTGCATTGGCAAGTACTCTCTATTCAAAGTAGAAAGTACTAGGAGTAGTCCTTTCCCCCCAGAGAAAGTGGGTGGAGCTCTTCTATGGAAACCAATGAATCTGAGTACCGGTGACACAGGGTTTCCTGACAAATAGCGGGAGAGAAGCAGATCAGTCACTAACTTGGTCCATTCGAGGCGTTACAGCAAAATACCACCGCGTAGGTTACTTATAAACAAGAGAAGTGTATTGCTCACAGTTCTGGAAGCTGGGAAGTCCAGCATGCACCAGCATAGTCACCTTCTGGGAAATCCCTCTTCCTGGTTTACCCCCAGTGCCTTCTTGCTGTGTCCTCACCTGGCGGAAGGGTCAAGGGATCCCCCTGGAGCATTAAACCTCCCAAAGGCCCCACCTCCTAACATCATCATCCGAGTTTGGGGTGAGGCAGAAACGTTCAAACCAGAGTAATCACGTCTGCACACCTAAGACCGAGACTCATTCAAGGGCACAGAAAAAGGTATGGAATTTATTTGAAATTATTAAGAAGGAGTTTTATTTTTCTACCAAAGCAAATACTTTCTTCTTCTGAATGTCTGTGCTGCAAACTCTTTACTATTTTTTTTTCACTCCATGTGCCAATCCCCTACTGGCCTCTTTATTCCATCAGAGACAAAGAAAAAGCAGTGTGGGGATCAACCTGTCCTTGGGAGTGTGGGTCTAAGTGATGCCAAGAGAATGGTTTCCAGGGGGAGAATAACTACTCATGAAACCTGAACAACTTTTTGTTTTTTGCGGTACACGGGCCTCTCACTGTTGTGGCCCCTCCCGTTGCGGAGCACAGGCTCCGGACGCGCAGGCTCAGCGGCCATGGCTCACGGGCCCAGCCGCTCCGTGGCATGTGGGATCTTCCCAGACCGGGGCACGAACCCGTGTCCCCTGCATCGGCAGGCGGACTCTCAACCACGGCGCCACCAGGGAAGCCCCACTTTTATTTTTTATAGAGCCAAGATTTTGACCTATTGCCTGCATCACACCCAGATCAAAATTAGAGAAAATAACATCAGATCATTATAATTACAAAAAAGTAGCATAAAACTTGAGGCAAAGTATAGAAAATGTTATTACACAATACTTAGTCATTGTATTGAATCTTCCTCTTCTTTCTAATTTAAACCCAAGGACCACTCATTACTATAATTCTACCCCCCAAACGCCACTAGAGCCTCCCACCCGGCTCCCATCCCTTCACCCTCTGCAGGTAACCTTACCTGTTTTACTGAGACAAAGTTAAACACAAGAGCTGTGAAACCGTTCAACACCCTGTCTTCTTATTACAGCTCTGCCTGCTCAGCGCAACTTCCCTTTTGTCTCTGGTTCCTGCCCCAAACCAGCCCCCCCCCAGGGCCACTGATCCTACATGCTTTCGTCCCATCACTGTGTATCTGCAGCGTGTCCCTTCTGCACTCATTTCTCTTCCTCAGTCTATACACACGGCCAATTGGCCCATCCTCGGAGAAGCCCCTGGGCCCTGCCCCATTGTCTAATCACGGTCCCTTCTTTCTTTCTCATCCAATGTCATCCGTTCCTTTGACAGAGGTTCACTGAGCATCTATTCATTGCCAGGCAACGTGCTAAGCTATTTTTATTCTATAATAAAAATAACACTTATTCTTTTTCAGATGAAAAAAAGCACATCAATTTTAGGTTAAGCACATAAATATAGAAACGAATAGAGAATAAAAATCACAAATACTTATACACTAAACGTTACTAATACTTAACGTCTAGCCGACCATTTATGTAGAAGTACATATTGACAATGATGGACTTTAGATGCAGATATAGAAAAATACAAAACGTGACTTACAGTGTAGCCACTGTTCTCTCCTTTTAAGGTGGATATTATGAGATGTTCCTCGTACTCCTGGATTGTCTTTGAGGCACAATCTGTGATAGTTGCGCGGTGTTCCCTGTGACCTGAGCGGCTAGCGGATGACCAGACACTCATGGTCTTATTTCATTTTGTGAAGTTGGTCTGGGACGTGGCTACCCCACTAAGATTAAGTTTCCTAGCCCACTTTCCTTAAGGTAGGACCATTAATAGTGGTGTGTGTTACCTCGGGGCCAGGCATTTCTTCTCCAAGCCATGACTTCCCTTATCTATTGACTGGAAATCAATGGCCAAGGTCACTCTGGAAGCCACGTGTTGAAGACTGACAGACACTCTGTCTGTTAGGGACACTACTGGCTCCCAGAGTTAAGTGCCACCCTATCTACCCCTACTGCTAGCTAAATTTTACATAGTGAGAAATAAAATGTTACGGGATTAAGCCATTGAGATACGGGGTTTGTCTGTTACATTAATTAGTGTTACTTTAATGCAGACATTAGTACTGTAGAGTGGATGCTGCTGGAATGGAAGTCTTAAAGTATGCGGCATTGTTTCAGAGACCCGGCAGGATACAGCAGGAAAGCCGACCCTGCAGGCCGGGAGGCTGGAGGCCCAGGTCACAGAGTGACAGACCGTTCGGCTGAACCATCTCCTCTTTGCCCCTTGCCGGCACTTCTAACCTCGTCCTGATCTAACTGCCACCGCACTGAGCAAGTGGAAACCCTTCTCCATAGTCTGTAATGGCTTCCCAGTGATGAGGTCAAAAGGACACAGTGAGTTCCTTGTCCGACGTCAACTCTTTACAGCGTTTCTGAGACAGTGAACAGGGGCTTTTTCTTCCTTGTCGCGCTCTGCTTTCTTGGCTTCTGGGTTTGTCGTTTCGTCATCGCATCCTTGTGATGAGTCAGTATTTGTCACCACGCCTTCTGTTCCTTCCCGGGTCTTCTCGCTGGCCCGGTCCTTGCGTGTTGGGGGTGCTTGCTGTCCCGCCCTTGTGCTTCACACTCACGTTTCCTCCCTGCCATCGTGCAGGAAAAGAAAAAGATGGTGGGAATTGTAGGTAGAAGATCATCACAATAGTCCAAAGTAGAATCTGAAATTGGAGATGAGAACGCGGCCGGGAGAGGGGAGCAGGTCTGAGCCATGTGTTGGGGGCGTGATGGAGAGACGATGGTGACCAGCGTTGGCGTGTGTGTAGGGGGTGGGAGTGCGGGAGACATGCGGCCCCCACTACTAGCCTCCTGGCCTTCACAACCTGGGTGATCCCCTCCCCTTGGGCTCGGCTGGACCCGGTGACCTGCTCCTAATGCAGGGGGAGGATATTGACGGGCGTCACTACTGAGGTTATAGGTCACAGACTCTGCCTTCTGCCCGCTGGCCCTCTCCCCCTAGAGCAGAGGGTGCCTGGGATGGGCCCACCAGCCTGTCAGGCCGAATGCTGCCTACAAGCATGGACACAGCTCGGAAGCCGAGATTCGGCTTCATTTGAGCCCTGGGATGACCATGGCCTTGACCGACACCTTGATCCCAACCTGGTGAGAAATCTTGAACAGAAAACCCAGCTCAGCCCCGCCCAGCTCCTGACCAAGGAAACTGAGGAGACAGGCATGGTGCTTTGGTTACACAGTAACAGATCACTAATACAGGGAATAAGAAAACAAACATCATTATGTTAACATTTCTGAATGGTAACTTTTGAAATCTGTGATTATTAACGAGGGGAATTCTTAGTGGTAATACTCAGATACCTCTTAATACTTGTGTGTCGAAATATCATGTTTTAGCTTCTCTTGGCGTATATGATGTGGCAGAAGTATTTTTCTTTTTTTTTCTTCCTTTTTTTTTTTTTTTTTTTTTTTTGCGGTACGCAGGCCTCTCACTCTTGTGGCTTCTCCCATTGCGGAGCACAGGCCCTGGATGCGCAGGCTCAGCGGCCATGGCTCACGGGCCCAGCCACTCCGCGGCACGTGGGATCTTCCCGGACCGGGGCACGAACCCGTGTCCCCCGCATCGGCAGGTGGACCCTCAACCACTGCGCCACCAGGGAAGCCCAGAAGTATTTTTCTTAAACATATTTATTCATTCTTGGTATAGGTACTACATGAGAATTATAAATGTGTATCTCAATGGTCAAGAAATTACGTAAATGTTAATTAATCATAAAGTAATTAGAATACATGGTTAAATTCAACCTCAATTATTGACAGATAGCTATAAAGAATCAAAGCAACGTCCCTTGGCCTTACCTTGTATTAACATTTCCTTGTGTAACAAAAGTGCCCCCAATTCCTTGAAAACATGCACAGCATTTGGGTGTTCCAACGCAAATTTAAGTTATCATTTTACATACCCTACAACATAGCAAGTGGCTGCAGCTCCCAGGGTCCTGGCTAATTGCGTGTGTACGTGACTTTTTAAGTGGCTGTCTTGTTTCGGTCATTACCTTAATACTCCCACCTCCCTATCTCTGTTTGAAATTACCTCCGCGATGAAACAGAACGCTCTCATTCTAAGGGTAGGAAAACATTCCGTGTGAGCCACTTTTCAGTCACAGGTCAACAATTTTGATAGCTGGCGTTCCACTGGCCAGCAGGGTGGAGACCGATGGTCTCGTGGCTCGGGGACTTACCGAGGTACTAAATACCCCCCCAGAGGATAAAGACAGGTGTCGTCAAGGAGGGCAAGTACCATGGCACATTTTATAGTGAGCTATGGCTGCACGATGAAGTTTGGTTCCCCAACAGGCATAAATCACATTCACAGATTAAACTCATTTTCTGTGGCCTAAAGGAGCTTTTCTAGATTCGGTCATTAAATTTTTCATTTAATCATTTTCATATGTGGAAAAAATGATGTTTTCTACAGAGATGGAATGGTTATCCGTACTCCAGAGAAATTTACAGCATTATATTGCCGGGGCTTAATAGAGATTTAGGTTTCACGTGGGGAATATACCGAAGATAAAATTTAATGGTGCGTAGAACCACGAAGGTGACTGGTCCTTGTAAGTCAGACGAAAAAGCCGTAAGTGATGAGACTGGCTATCTCCTCACTGAAAGAAAACTGTGAAAACCCAAATTCAAAATAATGTCTTGTACCATAAATTTTTATTTCTATGTGCTCTTGCCTGTCACAAAGGAGCACTCCCTTCATTCTTAGATGTGTTGACTGTAAGTCTATATTTAACACTAAAAAATGACAGCAGGTGGTGTTCTACTAACCTACAATTTAAAAAGATGCTTTTTCCCTCTTTGTACTTTACATTACAACACAAAATAAAAGCAGGTGGATTTAAATGATTTAGTGGGTTTCTCCTAAGTTTTCCTCTTCACAAAGGATCCCCAGACACCCCGTACGTCCCCATAAAGCTGTATTTTTTCCGCCTCATTTTGGCACCCAACATGAACTAGCTTTTCTATATGGTGCCTTTTGCTGTGGACCTTTTGTGTCTCTTCACTCCATCCAACATTTTCAGTCTTATGTTTTTATTCCCTCAATTGTTCAGGAGAGGGATGTCAAATAGAAATTTCTTGATGATGAAAATGTTCCACATCTGAGCTGCCTGAGATGGTGACCACCACTCATGTGTGGCTATTCCTCCCTGGAAATGTGACTAGTGCAACCGAGGAGCTAACTTCTTAATTTCATTGCATTTTAATGAGTTACAATTTAAATAGTCACCGTGTGGCTACAGTACTGGATGGCGCAGTTCAGATCATCAAGGGATTTACGTGCTTCGTTTAAATGTATTGTTCCTCTCAGCAGACAACTCACTGTGTTCCCTTAGCATTTTATTTCTTTTATTTGGTTTTATTGAGTGCTTGTTATGTGTCAGGCACTGTGAAACGTTCATCAACACAGATGAACATTGCATTTCTAATGCCCATTATTTTTATTTATCTCTAATTGGCTACTGAGCCTCGTAGGAAACTACCTTTGGCCTTAGAGTGACTTGAGAGTGCTTGGAGCTTTCACATGGAACGTTGTGGTTCTCTCAGCAACGTGCCCTTGGCGCTGGGCATATCCTGCTGGGATTTCACAGTCAGCTGGGGGCGGTCTCTACCATGCACGGTCAGTGGAACTGTCATGTGATTCAACGGGAAATATGTTAAATAAAAGGACTCTTCTGTCTCTCTTTTTTGCCTTTTCCCAAGTTCTCTTTGAGATTTTACATTAAAGCAGTGAGATTTCCTTCTAACGGAATAAGAACCTTGTATCTAAAAAAATGATGCAACTTATCATGAACTTATTTATACAAAACAGAAATCGACTCACAGACATAGAAAACAAGCTTATGGTAACCAAAGGAGAACGGCGGGGAGCTGATTAATTAGGAGTTTGGGATTAAAAGATGCAAACTACTATGTATAAAATAGATAAGCCACAAGGACCTACTGTACGGCACAGGAAACTACACTCAATATCTTGTCATAACCTATAATGGAGAAGAATCTGAAAAAGAATATACATATGTATAACTGAATCCATTTGCTGTATACCTGAAACTAACATAATATTGTAAATCAACTATATCTCAATAAATTTTTTAAAAAGGACCTCGTATTGTAATGTCTATGGCATTTTCATAGATTCTCTGAAAACTAAATCCCAAATTCCCATATATAAAAAGACACCATTGAATGCATTTTACTTAAAAGTATTCAGGTATGATAGTAACAACTAAGTAAATTTTTCAGAAAATTTCTGCCTGATTTGATTAGGATCAAATTTATTAAAATATGTCCGAACCAATTAAGTACATTGTGATATAATGTAAAGTACAAAACACCCAGCAATGATAATAACTTCTATCAACATTTCACATCTGCAGTTAACTTAAAGCAGATGCTATAAGACATGGCCCATTGTTTTATATTTGCATGTGACAACATGTTTTGATGTTTGCTTTTTAATTGTAACATCATGTAATGCAGCTTTTAAAAAGTATGTGTGTGGTAAGTGTCAAAGGCTGAGTTAAAATTTTATTTCCAAAACTCTTTGTAGCATTTCCAGTGATCCTATCTTTTTCCATATACTCGGCAGGATCGGCAGATCTCGACTGCTGAGAATGGAGTTATGGGTCCACACCCTAGTGAGCAGGCACACACACTTTTCTTGTGCTGTTTCCTGTGTCTAGATGATGGATCAAAATTATCCTTTTTTTATTTTCACCAAAGAACTTCCCTCTAATTCACGGCGGGGGGGGCCAGTGGTGGCCTAGCCTTTCAGAGATGCCCTGTGACTCACACGTGAGAAGAGCTGGGACCCTTTACTTTAGGGAACAAGTAGGAAAATGGGGAGAATCCTCAAATTTTCTTTTTCTTTTTGGTCTCAAAGTGACTGTGCATGGATGTAGAAGAAAAAGCTTTTCCATTAAAAAAAGTTCTTATTACCATTAAGATGTGTCTGAGCAAAATTGGTTAAAATGTAATGACTGCCTTGAGATAGAATTAAATGAGAGGCATATTAGAACGTGAAAGTACATTTTATTAACATATTTTTTAAAGTTTATTAAAGTAAATATTTGCATAGGAACCATAATTCAATAGCACAAGTGGAACTAGATTAAAGGAAACACGCGGACATCAGATCTGGTGCCTTGGGCCCACCTAGGTCTTGACTTTCTATAAACATTTGCTGGTAACACTCCCAGGTGGGCCAGAGCACAGACGCCCCTTCTTCGTGGCACCCTTGCGCCCATGGTCCGTCTTTACTGCAACTCTTTCTTCCTTCCTCCCTATGACGTCCTCACCACGCAGTTAATCAGTAGGTGCTGTGCGAGGGTCCCTCTCCCACCCCCGTGCACTTCTCCAGCAGGGGGCCTGTGAGGAGGCCGGGGCCCAGCTTCCAGGAGCCCCGCAGGATCCCTGGTGGAGACCCAGACACGGCGTTTGGCAAAGAACTGAAGACAAGTCCAGGCACAAACGCAGAGTCAAGGCTCAAACGCATAGTCCAAATCCAGGGTTCCGGGTCCATGGTTACAACCAGTCCCAGCAAGGAGATCACAGGGAGGGACAAAAGGACAGGGAAGGTGTTGGCCCAGAGAGGGCACAGGGGCTGGTAGAAGATGTTTCACGTCTACACAGACTCTGCGACCTACAGGCATTGGCGCTAATTTGGAAAGTAGGAGGAGACCAATGTGTATAATAAATGGTCTTATCAAGGAGCTCTTGGTGAGGAAATGTATTGCTTGTTGCTAAGGAGAAATCATCACATGTTCAAAAGATACTGACAGCTAGGGTCTAGTTGAGGTGGAGATGGTCCTTATGAGAATGGGACACACTTTCTTTGCACAGCACGGTCATTGCTAGTCCACACATGTGATGTTGTTTGTTGTTTTCCTTATTTTTCTCACAGAGGCAATTCCTGCATGACTCACTGAATCGCCGTGTGGTTGATCCGCCTGGAGAGTTTTCAAAGAGTAAATCGCAGGGTTGGATGGTGCTACGGTTTGGTTCCTCCACGCCTCATAACAAAGGGGTCCGACTGTCACGTGTAATGGCCTTGGCCATTACTGCAGAGCACACACACACACACACACACACACACACACACTGCAGCCCTTGTACAGATCTGACCATCAGCTTGTCAAGTAGACAAATGATTCCAAATTCTGAAATACGCCTCAAGAATATCGAAATGGAGTCTTCATCATGACAGGACACTTCATCATTCTGCTCTAAAATATGCCTTTTATAAAAATTCTCCAGGTTATTTTTACAGAATGCAAGGACAGTTGGAAACTGGTTGATGGTTAAAGATCAAACTGGAGAAGAAGAATATACCTTATTTTCCACATAGAAAGCTAAACAACCAGCTCCTATCAAACATATGTACGGTTCTTACGTAAAGATAGAGTCTGTGTGTGTGTGTGTGTGTGTGTGTGTGTGTGTGTGTGTGTGTGTGATGTGTTTTCGGCTTTCTTTCTCTAGCAATAATAGAGAATGATGCCAAAGGGAATTTTCTCTTGTTTTTTCCCTTGTTTTCCGTTGAAATGTGTTAAAAATCTTCACATACGATAGCATGTGTACTGGATTAAGATGGTTTCTTCCTGGGTTACTTACTTTAGGATCAAGGCTTTGACATTGTTCTAACTGCATTAGTTTTTAACTGTTGAGGGTGAAGGCCTCTTTGAAAATCTTATTAAAGATGTGGACTCTCTTCCTAGAAAAAGTATATAAACATACTTGAAACCTTGGCCCGTGGGACTGCCACCCCGGGTCCCTCCCACAGGGCCACACAGCTGGTTCTCAGGCTGGTCCCCAGACCAGGAACATTGGCATCATGTGGGAGTTTGTTAGCAAGGCAGATTCTTGGGCCGCTCCCCAGACCCGCTCAATGAGAAACTCTGCGGGTGGCCCTGGAAATCTAGACTTAACAGGGTGACACTCATGGATCCTGAAGTTTTGAGGACTGTTGTCCCAGGGAGACTTGGAGCTAGGAAGGCAGCAGCTTCTAGGTAAGCAATCAGTGCTCCTGCAGAGCATAAACCCTCACCTGGATGATGAAAGAAGGACCCGTGTCTCTGGGTGGGTTATGAGGAAGTTAGCCCTTCCTTCTGACATTGTAAGCTGTCGGGAATCCATCTGGCTCCGTATAGGATGAAGATCAGGTTTAACACTCCTTCATGCCACGAGCACCCAGCATAGCATCCAGCTCAACACAAACACATCAGTGTATGTAACAGATTCAACCATCGTAGAGGTATGTGTCTACAGATCCTTACGCTCAATCTAACCATACAAAAACTATACCAAAAAGGACAGATTCTGCTTGAAACGTGTGGAGATACATAGAAAACACTAGGAGAATTCTTGAAATATAATCTAAATGATGACAAACGTCCTATGACTTGTCTGGTCGTGACGTGCAGAAGCATCTCGAAGGTTTATGACTGTTGGTTTCCAAGGAAGTACTTTTGGTAAAGTGAGAAATCACAGGAATTAAAATCTGAAGATCTCGGCTCAAGCCAGCTCCACAGCTCACAGGAGCTGTGCAAACCCGTACAATTGCTTAACTTCCTCGAGCCTTGGTTTCCTTCTCTGTAAAATGGGGCTAATATTATCTACCTCACAGGACTATTAGAAGGGCCAAGCTTAACACATTGTCTAACATGTGGCATGTGTTTTTCCATAAGTATGTTTTCTTCATTTTTCCCCAGCTAGAGTATTTATTTTCATCTTTCCCCACTCCCCTGCCCTAGCCCAATATATCAATTCTTTTTATATGATGAGTTAGTCCAGCATAAACTTTCCAATAGGCTATTGAGTTAACTTGGTATAATACAATATTTAGGGCGTATTTCTATCAGTATACCTTTAAAAGGAAATAAATGCAGAACATCTGCTTTATTGCTTTTCTAGATTAAAAACAATCATTCTAAAGGAGTAGGGGGTCTCAACTTTCTGCATCTTGATCTTACTGGAAAGAATGTAAAAGAGTTTAAGAGGCAGAATCACTTTATGTCTCTAGAGACTTTTGTATTTCCCTCATTTCGTAGAACTGGGAGTAACTCTTGCATTGGACATAATTTCACTTGGATTGAATTAGATCATTTGAGCCTTTTGCTTCTATGAGACTTCTTTTTGAAAATGCCTTTTGATGGGAAAAGGGAGGGGAGATCTGGGTGACTTCTGGGATGCTTTTGACACGTGTCTCTGAGAGCCGAGGATAATGGATCTTGTTTTGGGGGAAGGTTCTGTAGCATCTTGCTACTCAGTACATGCTCCACAGGGACCATCAACATTGGCCACTCTGGGGGCTGTTCAGAAATGCAGACTCTCAGGCCCATCCTCAGAGGTACAAAACCAGAATCTGCAGTTCAACAACATTCTCAAGTGATCTGCACTCACTTTAAAATTGGAGACGTGCTAATCTGGTGTTCGCTTTTGTCAAAGCGTAACCTTTTGTATCTGTGTGCCTACTTGCGATAAACTAAGGGAGAATTTCCCAGGCTGTTAGAATGAGCCTTCCTTTCTATAGAAGGAGGGAAAATCCAATATGATAGAGCACTTCCTATAGCCTCCCAATGGACCCAGCATTCGAACTTGGGTCTAAAAGCTTTCCATCAAGCCATATTATCTATGGGATATAAAAAAGCAAGAGTTTAGAACTCAAACACCCAGAGACCCAACCCTGAGTGACAGTGTGAGGCAGGGCGTTGGTTCATGCTGTCCCCATGTCACTGTCCTGCACACCCTCCATCCCAGCCTTATGCACACCCTCTTCCTCCTTCTGTTTCTTTCTCACCTAAGAATTCCTTAAGCGGTGACAGTAGCATATCTATGAATAGAGTTGCCTTTCCTAGAGATCTTTATTACAGCCTTTTAAAAACTGAGGCCCCCAATGTCTTAATACCCAAAGGAGGGGAAGTATAACTGTGAGATTCTAGACATCATAATGGATTGAGCTTTGGAAGTAAGATCCCCTATCTTGAACTCTTTTTTGTTTTCATTTGTTTTAAATTCAATTTTTTATTTTAGATTGGAGTATAGTTGATTTACAATGTTGTGTTAGTCTCAGGTGCACAGCAAAGTGATTTGGTTATACATATACAGGTATCTATTCTTTTTCAGATTCTTTTCCCATATAGGTCATTACAGAGTATTGAGTAGAGTTCCCTGTGATATACAGTAGGTCCCGTTGATTATCTATTTTATAGTAGTGTGTGTATGCTGAATGCTTTAAAACACACTAGGGGCGTGTCTGTTGGTTTGCAAAGTCTGTTTAAAACCCAAGAACTGTGTCTGTGTCAGAGATGTAGGGGAGGCTGCCATGTGCGTGACACTTGGGGTCAATTTTCTTCTTGGGTTTACCATCTTGCAAGGTTTCCACCAGCAGGAAGCTACGGTGGACCCAAATTTGTAATGTAGCTGGTGCCCCCTGCTGGAATAGGGTTTCTTAAATTTCCATCTCTTGGGGTGTCTCTGCCAGCAGCCCTGTTAAGACAACAGCCTTGCCAACATAGCCTACGGGCATCTGGGTAAGTCATTTAATTAACCTCGGCTTCAGGTCTCTGACGTGTAAGAGTGGGGTAACAATAGCAGCCCATCCTAAATTTCTTGTTGAAAGGTAGAATTAATTAGGGAAGACAGTAAAATACTTTATGAAAACCAGGGACTGAAGAGTGATAAATGTTTGATCACGCCTCTGCTATTCTTGGGTAGGAAAATGACCGTGTGATATGTATTCTTATTAAAGCTGCTGTTGGTAATTTTATCTCACTATTAATTCTCACTGCTCTCCAGGTTGAAATGCATAGACACACCTCACACGTCCCAGTTGATGTTATATAAGCTAAAGGATCTGGGTGATCGTGGGCTCTGGTGCATGGGTGTGGAGAGGACGGAGGGCCCCAGTCCGCAGGTGCATCTCGGCAGTGCAGGTATGACACTTCGGAAATCTGCTCTGATCTGTGCTTTCATTGATAAGGGAGCATGCTATCTCTCTGCACAATAGTGAGAGTGCCGTTAGGATCCCAAAGAACGAACTTCCCTGGAAGACAGAAGGGAGTAGAAGATTGAAGATGACCTTCCTGATACAGGAGAAAGAAGTGTCCTCTCCTTCTGGTCGAGCAGCTGATGGGAAAAAGAAGAGAGAATGGATTTGAGTGCAAGGGTCAGCGTGGGTCCCGTTTCCTTCCTTGAACTAGAACCCCAGTGGGGCAGGGGGAAGTCTGCAGACAGGGTAAAGATCTAGGAACTTTCCAGGAGCAGTGACTATAGCTGGGGGGCTGCTTGTCTCCAAGAGGAGCTGTGCTCACGTTTGCACCCTGCCTGAGGCACCAGCGGCAGAAGCATGGGGGTGAAACAGGCAGGCCTGTGGTTCCCGCTGCCTGTGTGCAGTATGCAAGAGATCAAGAAACAATCCCGGTGGGAAATGGTGAAGGAGTGAGTGATCCTGGGCTTAAGACCAAGGGTACAGTTTGCTAAACCTTCAGGATTTGGGGCAGGTGGCTGGGACCATGGATTTCAGCCAGGAGAGCCATCACAATGCCCGGATGGTCCTGGTATCAGACACACCACAGCGGCTGTGGGCCGGCGGGTAGACAAGATCACCCACCCGCAGCAGACACTTGAGGATGTTATGGATCCAGACAACCCTGCTCTCCAGACACTCGGGCCACAGCGAGGCTACAGTAGGTCCACTCCAAGTGCCCAGATGCTATCTAGGAGGGATAAGGACCACTGAGGATTCACCCAAAGAAATAGCAAATGATTGGGTCAGACTAAATTCACCAGACTGAGAAAGTAGATCAGCCCCAAGAAGTGAAGAAGCTCTCGTGAGCAGCCTCCTTGAGTGTACACATTTGTGGTCCCTCTGCATGGCTGAAAAACGGTACCAAAAAAGGCACGGATTTCCGCCGGTGGCCCAACTATTTTAAGTATCATCCCGTACAAAAGCGTCGCGTTGATACTGCCGCCTGCACCGCAGAACTTGTTACGAAGGACCTGGTCTGTGTTAACCCATGAACTAAATGGATTTTTGTAGGCCCTTAAAGACGTAAAGTGGCCCTTACCACTGATGTGCAGTTAACAAAATTATTATGGGATATGACGTAAACAGAGAGGATATAGGCCATGCATGGAGAAGAAATCGGCGATGGAGGATTTTAGCTTAGATAATAGCCAGACTTGTTCTCTGTAATGATACAGGGGTCTGAGCGAGAACCAAGAGGCCAGATTCACCGCCATTTAGAACCAAGAGGCATCTGGGCTGTTCTCTGGGTTTTGTTGTTGTTGTTATCGATGCTGCTTTACAGACTCAAGGCCCACTTTTAAAATAAATGTACGGGACATATACACACTACCATGTGTAAAATGGACAGCTAGTGGGAAGCAGCCGCATAGCACAGGGAGATCAGCTCGGTGCTTTGTGACCACCTAGAGGGGTGGGTTAGGGAGGGTGGGAGGGAGACGCAAGAGGGAGGGGATATGGGGATGTACGTGTATGTATAGCTGATTCACTTTGTTATAAAGCAGAAACTGACACACCATTGTAAAGCAGTTATACTCCAATAAAGATGTAAAATAAATAAATAAATGAATGTATGGAATGGAGAGTTGGAGAAAGTATGTTTTCCTACTTAAAGCCATTGTCAGTGTGGTTGATACTAATGACGTCACTATTATGACTGCTGCCATTTCATCTAATATTCATTCACTTAACTGAACAGCAGGACTGAAAAACCCATGGATTTGGACAAGCGTGTCCCTGGGGACTTCCAGTCTGGACTGGACGGTGTAGCCCCATCTCTTCCTGCTTCTCCCTGATAAATACAACTATACGTCGTGGAAATAAAGCAATACACAACCAAAGGAGAAAGTGACAGGAGGAGTGAAGAAGACAGACTGATCGGCGACCCCTGAGAGGAGGGAACCCACGGGGGCGTCCATCCAGTGACGAGGCCGTCAGGCCTGGTGTTGCCTGACACGCAGCTGGGCAGAAGGTGGGCCCTGGTCCAAGGGGAGTCCTGCTGGAAACATCACTGACCACCTGAAGACACCTGGCAGGAGCCCTTCTACAACAAGCCCACCTGTCCAGGAAGTGCCTTTCACATCAACCTCAAAGCCAACACTAATTAAAAATAATGAGAAAAAAAATACTAATGAGAGACTCAGGTTCTGTATGGATGTCAATGTAAAACCTAAATAAAATGTTAACAAATAGGACCCAGGATCACATTAGAAGAATAATATACCATGGTCGGTGGGTTTATCTCAGGAATACAGCCTGTATAATATTCACAAATTATGATACACAATATTGTACCATGGGTCTACCATGTCACTTGGCACTTGGCGACCATTTGGTAAAGTTTTGTGAGACGGATGAAGTAAAACAAGTTGGAGACCAGCAGCCCTGGCCATGGGGGAAATACCCACTAAAGCGTGTGCCGTGACCTGTGACTGGTCCCCGTACCGCCTGCTAGCAAGCCGCCTCCTGTGGGGACCAGGAAAACAAATCACAGGAATGAGAGGAATGGCAGGCCTTCCTGACGGAGCATCGGGCCCAGATTCCACTCTCAGGAAAAGGGAGCAGCCGTCCCTGACACAGTTGGGAATATCTTTTTAGTTTTTGAGTAATTCTCAGTGTCAGAGCCATTTAAATTTTCCGAACGTGCAATGTAAAACACGTGCTCAGCTGGGGAGAAAAGTCCAAGAGGAGAAAAGACTAGAGGCTGCAGACTTGTTTCCGCTAGTCGGGGGCCGATAAATGATGTCTAGACTCTGTGTCTTGCCCCATCTGGAGAGCTCTTACATAATAAACGAATCGGAGGAAAGCAGTGAAGGCTCTCTGCATTCTGCTTCCTTTATGACGTCCTTGCCGACAGGAAGACAGCTATTCTACCGAAGCCAGTGAACCCCATGAAAACTGCCTTCTGCCCAGCCTTTCTCCCCCTCCGACTAGCCAAGCGGTTTGGGGTCGCCAAGTCGTACCTTGGCTCAGGACTTTCTTATACTCTGAGAATTCATACGAAGAATATTATATACACTTTCTGGCTTCTTTTTTCAGAGCCTGAAACCAAAGCAATGTTTAAACGTCTTATTATCTCTCTCTGGTGATTACGTGTGTGTAAGCAATCAGTGCTTTCTAAGGGAAAGAAGCGTGCAGAGCTTGTTCGGGGAAGGGAGCAGCAAAGGAAGAGTGCTTCTTGCGAAACTGCGAGCGAATGGAGTAAGCGTGGCGAAGAGAGCGTGCGACTGCCTCCCGGCCTTGCGCGCTTCTTACCGTTGGGTAGACTGCAGCTGTCTCTGCTTCACGGAGCTTTCTTTGTTGCCCAGCCTCCTGCGCAAAGGAGAACAAGTCTCTTTATTCCCCAGGCCTTCCTAGGGGGAGGGGTGCTGTCCAAGGGGGAGGGCTCGGGCCCCAGGAAGGAACCTGGCCCCTCACAGCGGGCAGGAGCGGAGCTCCTGGAATTTTCCAGAGCGTCCTGTGATGCCCCTTGGCCCCGTCTCCTGCATCTTTGGATGGCTGGCAGGAGGGAAGCTGGGGGAGGCTTTGAGAATGAATGGTTCCTGAGCAGGTGTGGCCCCAGCTCGGCTGCTGTCCCGGGCACCTATGGTCGGCCTTGGTCTCTGGAAGGTGCAGTCCGAGTGCCCGTCTGGGAGGTCACGCCCCGGGTAGGGACCGAATTCTGTCAACGGCTGCCGGGCTGTACACACCTATGACTCTGCTTGTCAGTAGAGACGTTTCTGCTACTTTGCTTGGGGGGCATGTGACATGCTTTGATGGGACATGACATAAAAGCACGAAGCCCATACTCCTTTGGGCAAAGGCATACAGCTCAGCCCTCCCTCTTCAATTCCCCACGGCTTTGTTTCTAACTGGTACGTTTCCGTGTTTGTCTGTCTTGGGCTGGCGTTTCCTGCCGTGCAGCTGGAACAGGGAAGCAGTTGTTACTCATGCTTTCCTCATCCTCCGAATTCTAGGTCTTTATGCTTCTCTCACACCCGAGAGTCCGGCTGCTGCAGCTCCGCACGCAGCCCTCTTACAGGCGTCTTTTACTTGCCATCATCCCTAAAACCTCAGTGTTTTAACAAGAACGACAAGTATAACACTGAAACCTGCCGTGGGCTCAAGAGCAGGTGGGAGCGTCTCATTCTTTCCTGGCCGCTAACATTTAGAATGAAAGCTTGGGCTAGATAGGGCTCAGTAAAATGTGGTGTCTGCTGAGGTTCCGTTTAGGTGAAATTCCTCCAGAATTAGACCCCGAGACAAGGATCTGAACGCGTGTAGTTTGGGGGGGAGGTCCGGGGTCAGGATAAAAGGAGGGGGGAAGTGATACAGGGAAGGGAAGGCAGCCGATAAAATGTACCTTAACCAGTCTACTACCACAGGGCCCACGGGAGCTTAATCCCACCGGGAAATTCTGGGACACATTGTAAAACACGTGCTTCCGAATTTTCCCACCCAAGAAGCAATGGAGCCAGTGCAATTAACCAGCAACTACTGAAAGTAGATTAAGGGCTGTTTCCTGGAGTGTTCATTCCCTGCCACTTCCAGCTTGCCTTGCTGGGACCAGAGCGACCTTCCATGGCTCAGGAACTAAATGCCCTCGGACACAAAGATGCAGATAGAAGCAGCTGGAAATCCACCAGACACACTGACAGCCCCAGGTCGTCCAAGGGCACCGATAGGATCTGCTCCAGTTAGTTGTTTCTAAGTGAAAGTAGTTGTTTATTGTACTAATGTCTCTGGCTATAATTTTAAGGCTCTCAATGACATTTTTATCACAGTCATTTCAGTAATATAAAAATAAATGCTATTTTAATAAAGTCCAATTTATCTCTTTTTTATCCCTCATACTTTTGGTGTCATGCCTAAGAATCCACTGCCAATTCAGGTCATGAACGTTTGCCTCTGTTTTCTTCTAAGACTTTTATGGTTTCAGTGCTTACATTTAGGTTGTTGATTGACTCTGAGTTAACTTTTGTACATATGTGAGATAAGGGGTCAAGTTCACTCTTTGGCGTGTGGATATTCAGTTGTCTCAGCACCACTATTCCTTCCACAGTGAGTGATCTTGGCGCCCTTGTCAAAAATCCACAGGCCATGATGTATGGTTGATTTCTGGACTTTCAGTTCTGCTCCATTGGTCTAAATATCTATTCCTATGCCAGCACTACATTGTTCTGATCACTGTGCCCTTGTAGCAAGTTTTGAAATTGGGAAGGATGAGTCCTCCAACTTTGTTCTCTTTTTCAAAATTGTGTTGGGAGTTTGGAACCCCTTATAGTTCCATATGAA
This sequence comes from Phocoena sinus, assembly GCF_008692025.1. Lineage (NCBI taxonomy): Eukaryota > Metazoa > Chordata > Mammalia > Artiodactyla > Phocoenidae > Phocoena > Phocoena sinus. The sequence goes on from NC_045780.1 coordinate 2,028,428, forward strand.
TCTGATGAACTGATAAACCATTTCTGTAAAAAAAAAGACCCCTTGAGTTTTGATAGGGATCGCGCTGGATCTGCAGATCCCTTCAGGCAGTACTGCCATCTTGACGGTATTAAGCATTCTAATCCATGAATATGGGATGTTTTTCATTTATTTAGGTCTTTTAAATTTTCTTTCAGAAATTAAAACAGTTTTACAGTTTTCACTACACAAGTCTTTCACCTGCTTAGTTGATTTTACTCCTAGATATTTCATTCTTTGAATGCTATTGTAAATAGAATTATTTTCTTTCCCGATGGTAATTACTGGTATATGGAAACACTGATACTGGCATGTAGATCTTGTACTCTGCAATTTGCTGGATCATTTGTTAGCTCCAGTTTTTGTGTAGATGCTTTGGGATTTTCTATACATAGGGTCATAACATCATGAAAAGAGATAGTTTTGCATCTTCCTTTGCAGTTTGGATAACTTTCATTATTTTTCTTGCCTAATCTATCTGGCAGTAACTTCTAGCACAATGAAATCAGGGATCTGTGTCTTATTCCTGATGCTGGGGGAAAGCTGCTAGTCTTTCACCATCGAGTATGATGTTAGCTGTGGGTTTGTCATAAGTACTTTTCATTATGTTGAGGATACATGATATTCTATTCCTGTTTCTGAATGTATATTATGAAAGGGTGTTTGAGTTAGGGAAATGCCCTTTTGCATTTCTGTCAAATTAGATGATCATGTGACTTTGAAGTCCCTCCCTTCCTTCCTTCCTTTTTTCTTTCTTTATGTTGTTTGTTGTTATTGTTTCAGTCCTGGAAAAGTTTCAGCTAATAACTCTTTAATGTTTCTTCTCCTATTCTCTATTATTTCTTCTGGGACTCTGATGAGGTGTATATTACATCTTTTCACTTTGTCTTCCATATCTTTAGGTTTCTCTTTTATTCTTTCTATTGTTTGGTACTACTTTCTGGGGAGTGTTTTCAAAGCTATTTGTCATTCCCTGTCTCTTCAGCCCTATCTAATGCGTTGATCAGATATGATACATTTGACTTTTTACTCTCTATAGTGATATTGTTTTTTTCTGTGATACGTATTTGTTTCAAATCTGATCATTTTAATTATCAGAAGGAAGGAAGGGAGGGACTTCACAATCAAGAAGCACGATACCATAATGAAGTGCCATAGAGCCATAGACAGAAAGGAACATCGCAAATGCATCAGAAATAAAAACAAATGACCTACAGGTGGATGACCATTAGACTAACAGCAGGTGTCCCAAAAGCAACAATGTGAATCAGAGGATGAGATGCTAACCTTAATATCCTGAGAGAAAATAATGACCAACATCAAATTATATGATATATGTTGGTACAAAACAAGCCATTAATAATTCTTAAAGAAGATAATCTGTACATTAAAAAATAATTCCACTGAAAGTCTAAAGTCCTAGACTTAAAATGACAAAGACTAATTATCTAACACCTTGATCAGTTTTTCTTGTCCCTCTTGTAGATCCTTAGGCAAACTTGGCATTTATATCTCATAATTTAACTTTGGCAGTCTAGGTTAGTTGTATTCAATTTCAGGTTGCTTTTGCTGAGTCTCACTCACACTGGATTTTTTTCCTAATTTGTTTTGTGATTTTCTTTTTAATTGTCAGTGTATGATTCTTGAAACTTTGTGAAAATTATTTGAGGTCTAGGTTTCAGAGAGTTTTTTCTGTCGTTCACCTGGGACAAGCTAAAACTAGATACTGTCCCTGGATTTTTGGAGGTCATGGAAATAGTGTGTCCTCTAGCCCCCAAACACAGATAAGGTCGCCTCTCTGTTGTGAATTTGAATGAAGACGGCTTGCAGTTCTCCTAATTAGCCATGTCCTCTCTTATCTGTCACCTTGCTTTTGCTTAGAGTCTGCTCTCTCTTTTTCAAGGCTAGGGAAGCATTTCCTAACCAACCAGCCCTACTCTGATTAATTAAGGTTTCCTCAGGCTGGCGCATCACCTAGTTCTTAGCAGTTTTTTTTTTTTACTTAAATAAATAATTTTTTTTTTTTTTTGGCCATGCCTCACAGCTTGTGGGATCTTAGTTCCCCGACCAGGAATGGAACCCGTGCCCCCTGCCATGGAAGCACGGAGTGTTAACCACTGGACCATCAGGGAATTCCCTCTTAGCAGTTTTGACACTGTATTTCAATCATCTGAAACCTTCCTGAAAGCAGGCACTCTATCTTTTCCATCTCTTATCCTCAGGGCTGAGCACAGTCTTTGCCACATCCTAGACATGTCATAAATCTTTGCTGAACAAATGAATAAAGACAGTTCAAAATTAATAAAAACAAAAACATAATACTCCCCTCTTGCTGATGGCTTGACTGTAGCATCACATTTCAGGCCCAATGGTGAAGAATAATTGAACATATTTACCAGTTCCTGTCATCAGGGACAGTTAAAAACAAATTACTGCTCAAACCAAAATCGTGATATTGGGAGAGACTACTCAGGATTACTGAGTGGGTAACACTAAACAACGCATGCAACAAACTCACTCATCTCATTATGTGGGGACCATGGAATGTGTAGCTTAATCATCCCAGTGGAACTGTCTTCGAGCAGCTCTTTCCAAAAGCCAAAGTTGATGTCAGTAGAAAGAACAGCCTGCAACTCCCTGACGGCCGGCTGACCTTGTGCTCCTGACACACCTCTGCACACATCTGGGGGTTTCTGGGAGGTGGCCTCTTGATGCAGTTGTGCAGATCTGGAATTGTTGTTTTGAGGAAGCACGGATTCTGCCTGTCCAGTTTTTCCTGCACAAATCTGTAAAATGTGGTTAGAATACAAGCGAATTTTCCTTGATTTACATCAGTTTGTCATCTACACTGTTGGCATCTCAAGCTTTGGCTGTTCTTTTGATGAATAACACAAAAACACTCACACTCCAGTCGCTTTTCAGCTTTTTATGATTTGCCAAAAATCCAGCTAAGAAAGTGGACCTTCAAAGGGGAAAGTATGAGCAGTGTTAACTATTCCTTCTTTTAGAGCCCAAATCTCTATCTCTGTATCACATCAGAGTATCAGAAAGTCAAGACCTGGAGTTTATTCCCTTGGATGTCCATGGAAAGTTTTATAGTTCAAGAATAGATGCCTCGATTCAAGGTCAGGGAAAGAAATGAACATGTAGAATTTGTTGCTGAAACCAGACCTTACCCTAACCTACGCGATAGATTGCTTCTTATTTAGCCTAGTGATATTTATGGAGCACTTATTGTTCCAAGAAAAGTTTATCTTTTCAAGAACTAGTAGACTATCATTAGTTACATAACTCAAACTATGATGTGCCTTGAACCTCCTTCTTTACTTTTGCTGCCAGAAAGTTCAAAAGTAATTTGGGGGCTCAACTGCAGTGATTTCCTTGTAACCTCACATTCCTAGTGCAATTCTGTCTCCTCCACTCTCTTCCCACCCTCCTGATTCCGTTCTCTTCTTGGTTCTTGTCATCGCACCCCTATTCACTCTTATTAGGGTTTAAACATTTATATTTCGTGACCTAAAAAAGACAAGTTTCTTTATAATAAATAGTGGTGCAGCAGCATTGCATTTTTATTCTTTGTCAACCAGCGGTTCAGGGCAGCATTAAGAGTCTTAAAGATCATGATGAAATACACCAAGTATTTCTGGCTTAAAGGAACTTAGTGTCAGGTGGAAACTGGAATACCTGGGCTCTACAAACTCAAAGTCCTGAACAATGAAGCTATTTTTAAGGGCTTAACTGCTTTTCCTCAGTTCTGTTGTATTGTGAGATCGGATGAAGCAGCATTGCTGACATGGCATTTAGAGTTGGCTGTAGCATGACAAAAGCCATCATTCTGGGCCACCATCTCTCATCCAGCAAAAACAACTCAGAAATTAGGAGCTTTTATTTTTATTTTTTGCCAGTTGGATATGATGGTGGCACAGATTACCTAAGTTTCTGAAGCATCTAAGCTAACATATGACCTGTCACATCTATGTAAAAGTTTTCAATAAAGGCCCATTTATGTATCAATATCATCTGTTAGCAAAGAAGGTATGATGATGACTTATTGAAACACAATCTAAATGATTCTGAAACGACAACAATAGGCACACTAAACTGTAGCCTAGCAATCGAGGGGGTGGAGATTTTAGAAGGTAAGAAATATCCTACCTTATAATCCCTGTAGACTATGTAGTGTGTGTGTACCATTCACACAGTCATCTTGTTCAGTTTTCACCATGCTGTGCGTTGACTAGGGCAAGATTAGTACCTAAGATTCTAAGGTTCAGAAAACTCAATTCCAATTCTAAGTCTCTGAGACAGCAATTAAAATAAGTAAACTAGATTTACTTGTATCATCATATTTATATATATATAACTAAAATAATAAATAATGATTAATAACAGTTAATTGCAATGCATGCAAACATACTTCAGGAATAATGATTACACTTGGGGGGATATACAGAGGATGAGGTGGACAGTTGTATCTATAACATGTCATGCAAAAAAAACATAAAATATCATAAATAAACAGGGAAAAAGCTAACATTCCTTTAATCTGGATTGTGAGTATATAAGTGCCTGCTATAATGTTTTTTTGACGTTTGAAACATTTATTTCAAATAATTAAAATTTTAAATTAAAAATCCTCTATATCTTTGTGATCTCATCACTTATCCACGGTCACATGGATAGGAGTTTGATTGGAGCTCTTCCTACAAAAAATATGTCTGCCCAGAACATCAGAATGTGGCTTTATTTGGAATAAGTTCTTTGCAGATGTAACTAAGGTCAAGATATCAAGATGAGATCGTCCTGGATTAGGGTGGGCCCTAAAACCAATGACAAATGTCCTAGAAGACAGAGAAGGAAAAGAAACAGAGATACAGGGGAGGAGGCCGTGTGATGACGGGGCAGAGACTGGGGTGACGTGTCTACAAGCCAAGAACGCCCAGAGCCACCAGGAGCTGGAGAAGGAAGGATCCTCCCTGGAGCCTCCAGAGGGAGCCGGCCCTGCCGACATCTTGATTTAGTACTTGGCCTCCAGAGCTGTGAGAAGACACATTTCTGTTGTTTTAAGCCACCAAGTTTGTGGTGATTTGTTGTGGCAGCCCTGAGAAACCGATACAGAGGGAAATATAAGGCACTCTCTGCCCTTCCAGACTCGAGTGCCGCTCGATTTACTTCTAGACAGGTTCCAGGAAGCCGAAGTAGCCGAGATGCAGACCTGCCAGGCTCTGCCCCATCACGGGTCATGCACAGGTGCCTGGAGCCTTTATAAATACACAGGGAACGATGCCTTTCCAACAGCAGCAAAGGTGGATGGTTTCCTGGAAGATGGTGAGGAAAAGAATGTTCTTCTTTTCCAGTTAAAGGTTTTTCGGGAAAATGTCCAGATTTCTCTGTGTTCTTCCTTTACCATTTGTGGGACTTAAACAGACACCCAACTCAGGCTACCAGACGAATCCTACACTTGAGAGTCCTGTCCTGGGTGGATGGAGATAAATATGGGGCCCTTGGGAGGTCAGATGTGGAGCCGTGGTCAGACCCAACACTGAGCATGAGGTCAGGGCTGGGCTCGGCCAGTGTGACCCCAGATCCCAAGACCGGAGAGCAGCTGGGGCCCAGGCAGGGAGACTGCAGGCTGGTACGCACAGTCGACCCCTCTGCCGGTGCAGTTGGAAGCCGGGGACTCGGCTCTCGACCTGTCCACCCCTCCCAGCTGAGCAGCAGGGCGAGCCCCGTGTGTCCTTGGCCGCTGCCCGCTAGCTGAGCTCAGCTGGCTCGGCCAGAGAGGCTTGTCTGAGCTTCCTCGCTTTCTTGGCAGGAAGACCAGAGAAAAACATCAGCTTGGGAACGAGCCTGTACTGGCGAGTGCAGCTCACTGCTCTGTGGACAGCAGATCATTTTTCCATCTCTGTGTGAGGCTTGCATGTGGGCTACAGGTTGGTGGGTGTGATGGACCCACCCTTGCGCTTTGGTCTCAGTTCCATGAGGAATTGATGTTTCTTGAGGGGGCTTGAGGTCACCCAGCAGATCGCTGGTATTTCACCCAATGCTTTTGCTTTTCATTTTCTTTCCTTCTTTCTTTCTCTCTTCCCCTGTTTTCTTTCTCTGTCCCTTTCTCTCACTTTCTTTCTTTCCTTCCTCCCTCCCTCCCTCATTTCCTTCTTTCGTTCTCTTTCCCTCCTTCCTTCCTTCCTGCCTTCCTTCCTTCCCCATCCTCCCTTCCTTCCTTCCCCATCCTCCCTGCCTTCCCCCATCCTCTCTTCCTTCCTTCCCCATCCTCCCTTCCTCCCTTCCTTCCTTCCCCATCCTTCCTTCCTCCCTTCTTTCCTTCCCCATCCTCCCTTCCTCCCTTCCTTCCTTCCCATCCTTCCTTCCTCCCTTCCTTCCTTCCCCATCCTTCCTTCCTCCCTTCCTTCCTTCCCCATCCTCCCTTCCTTCCTTCCCCATCCTCCCTTCTCCCCCCCATCCTCCCTTCCTTTCTCATTTTTTGTTTCTTTCCCTTCCTGTCTGGATTCTCCTTCTTCTCCCGTGTCCGTTAGCAATGGGTCTTCAGTGGGCTGTGGCAGGGCAACTGGGGAGCCATAGAGTTGAGAGGTTCTCAGAGCATCATAGACCAAAGCCCTTGTTAAAAGTATTAAAGGAGACTCTGACTCTCCTGAAGACAGTGGGGACGGGGCAGTTCGTTCCCAGCACGAGGACGCTTCCCGAGACGCACGGTGTGACCGGCTCCCCGCCAGGCATGGTAGAGGTCGGAACACCTGTGTCACCTTACAGATCCAAGCTTGCACAAGTCCTTTTCATGATGCTTGGCACGTACTAAGGAAAAGACAAGAGTTCTGCTTTTCAAAACACGTTTGGTACTACTGGGGACACAAGGGGATTTTTCAGAGCAAACCCAACAAAACAGAACAAAATATGTGTATAAAAATAGAAGAGAGGAGGGAACGGCTTGAGTAATGGTCTCTCTGCATCAGAAGAGTTTCCTGACACCAATGTGGAGCATGGCTAGTCCTGTGGGCGGGTGACAGGGCCCCACCCGCAGCAGCAGCAGCAACAGAAGGGTTATAATCTCAGGAGCCGACTCGGCCGTGGTGCAGCCTTCCTGCCGGATGACGGTGGGCACTATAAGCCTGGATACGTGGAGTGTTAAAGGGTGAAGCGTTGTCACAGTTGTCCCTGGCTCTATTCTAGGTGGGCTAATGGTCTCCTTCTTTGACCGCAGGCTGGGCCGTGAGAACACAGCACCTTGCGCTGGGGACCCTGACCCGACCTGATCTGGCTGCAGTGGGCCTGCTCAGGGGTGTCTGTGACCCCCACGGGCATGTCCAGGGCCGCACACGTACTACTGCACGTCCAGCCCACGTCCCCATCCCCCGGGACCAGCACTTCTGCATCCTCCGGCCCCGCCTGGACAGGAAGCACCGATTCTCTCTGCCAGGCCTGATTCCCCTTTGCGAACTGATCCCAGTTTTTCCTCTTTCATTCAGAAAATGGTCCTTTCAGTAACCCTCCTGCCCTGCCACAAAATCAGTTCATCATTTCTTCCTTTCAAATCATTATCACTCTAAGTGGGTCAAGGTTTTCCAAATTCTAAATCAAACGGACAAAACTTCCCTCTTAAAATCAAACAAAAGAAGGACATAAAAAAGAAAGTTACTTTTTGCATAACTTTTCCCCCCAGTACAGTCACATCCCACTTATTCACGCACGTCCAAAATTTTCAAAGAAATTGACCCTTACTTACTTAAATTAGTTCACTGTGTTCTTGTTTGTTTGTTTTTTTAACTTGGCTTCTGCTCTACAACACAACTGAAATCATTCCTACGAATGTCATCAAACGTCTCCCCTTTGTTACGCTGAACGGGCCTTTCGGGTTCTCAGACTCTTCACTCATCACCACAGTTGGCATAGTTAACCATTTTCTCTTTGATGTATTCCTCGTTCTCTCTCTGTGTGTCTCTGAACATCACTTGTTTCTCTGAGTCCTCTTTCTCCTCCCATTTTCCAGTCAATATGGTTCATTGGAGCTTCCTACCTGTGCCCTTCTGTCCACAATCTCCTCCCGTCGCTGCAGCTGGGACCTCTCTGCATGTGCCCTCAGCCCGTCCCCATCTCCCCCTCGCTCTCGTTTTAACCGTCATCCCCCGCCCCCCCATCTTTGCCTCCTGCTTAATGCAGTGGGTCCAAAACGGTCCCCCTCATTTGCCCAGACGTACCAGTGTCTCCTCTTAACTGTTCTATTCCTGGAATCGTGCAGTGGAGACATCTGTAAATTCCTCTTATTCTCTAAATTCTCTTAGTCATCAATTCTTAGTGCGGAAAAGCATTTTGGACCTTTTTTATATTCCCGCTGCCCCTGCATCTCCCCATCTCTGTTGTCAGCAGCTTTATTGAGATATAATTCACATGCCATACAATTCACCCATTTAAAGTGTACCATTCAATGTTTTTTTTGGTATATTACACCACTAGCTTTCAAAATTGTGGTAAAATATCTAGTACATAAAATTTCCCACTTTAACCACTTTTCAGTTTCAATTAAGTGGCACTAATTACATTCGTGATGTTGTGCAACGCTTTAGTTGTACAACTATTTAGTTCCACACTTTTTCACCATCTCGAACAGAAACTCTCTAACCATTAAGCAATAATAACTCCCCCACTCCCCTCTCTTCTCAGCCCCTGGTAATCTATAATCTACCTTCTGTTCTTAAGAATTTTCCTATTCCAGGTACCTCATATAAATGAAATAATATAACCTTTGTCTTTGGTTGTCTGACTTATTTTTCTCAGCATAATGTTTTCGTGGTTTATCTGTTGTAGCATGTTTCAGAGTTTCACTCTTTTTTATGGCTGGAATATTCCACTGTATGTGTATTCCACATTTTGTTCACCCATTTATCTGTTGATGGACATCTGGGTCGTTTCATCTTTTGGCTGTTGTGAATAGTACTGCAACGAGCATTGGTGTACAGGTATCTGTTCAAGGCCCTGCATTCACTTCCTTTGGGCGTAATAGGGGTGGACTTGCTGGGTCATGTGACATTCTAAGTTTAGCCCTTTGAAGAACAGACAAAGTGTTTTTGTAGCAGCTGCAACATTTTGCATTCTCACAAGAAATGTACAAGAGTTCCAACTTCCCCACATCTTCACTATTATTATTATCATCACTATTATTAATTATTACATCCTCACAGCTATCAAGTGGTATGTATCTCTCTTACTATTATCTGGTGCCTGGACTATTATAATAATCTCCTACCTGATCTTCCTGCTGTCGTATTTCTTTTTGAATACATCCAGCACACTAATGCTATGTTCTCTTACCTAAAAAAATTCTCTGATCAACAGCTTTCAATGACTCTTTATTGCCTCTTAAAAAAAGTCTAGACTCTACTGGCCTACAAAACTTGTCATTTCCTTGGCCCCCGTCTATCTTACCTGAACACGGGGAGCATAATATTCGTCCCTCATAGGGTATTTGGAAAGAAAAGATAACACTCGGTGAGCACAGTTGTCTAACACATGTGCTCAGTAAAGGTTTACTCTTTTGAAGTAACAGCACCTTATTTGCAGATGAAAAAAGTAAAGTCCTGAGAAGAAAAGTGGCTTAACTGAGACGAGCTGCTCAGTCTGAGATGAAGTCCGATTCTGAGCTGTCCAGGGTCAGGTTCGAATGAACTAACCCCATACTTGTTCTACTGGTCCATGTAGAATTAGGAAACAAGGGTGATTCGCGGCCCTGTGAGACATCGTTTGATGGTCAGATTAAGGAATGACCCTTTCACGGCCCACCCATCTCCTGGCGTAACATCCAATGGCAACTCAGTCACGTAGATAAAATCATTCTTCTGCTCGTATGTGGACTTCACACTCAGAGGGCTCTCCCCGGCCCGGGGGCGGGTGTGGGGGCTAACCACCACCTCCTCCTCGGCCGCCCCCAGTGTGCTCGGTCGTGATGGGTCCACCTCCGTGCCCAATATGCCTCTGAATCCACCGAAGTACCCTTCCTCCGTCTTCCCCATTGTTTCCTGAGAGCAATAACCTTTGATTTATAACATGTATCTCCTCTCCCTTGATGTTTTTAAAGGTCTTTGTCTTATTTAGGTGATAAGCCCAAGGGATCCAAGCAGCTCTGCTTTCTAAATTCAGAGCAGCTCCAAGCGTGCTGCCAGCATTTAATTATTAACGCATGAAAACAGTAAAAACAATACCAGCAACGACAGGCAGAGCCCTCCATCTGCTACTGCTCCGGGCTAAAAGGGGTGCACATCCAAGGCCAGCTGTTTTGGGGGGCTTCACTTTTTCCTGCACCATTTGCTTTCCATTTGAGGGCACTGGGGCCTGAGAATATTTTTAGAATTTGTTTCCCTACTGACATGGTACTGATTTCCATACTGTCATCTTATGTCTCTAACATTCTCATTTCTATGTCATACTAAAAATTCTGCTGGAATATTTCACAGCTTTCCCCATATCCTTTTTACCCAGTGGAGATCAGAACTGCCAAAAAGGTTCCAGATGCATTTGAACCGGGCTGTGCAGAGCTTAGCCACTGCTTCCTTGTCCCCCAGGCGAGGGTCCCCCGTAGAAGCCCGAGATGGGCCTGCTTCCCCCCACTGTGGGAACGCGGGGAGTGGGCGCTACACCCAGATTCTGGATCAGTAACGTCTGCTCACATCCACTCCTCCACGCAGAGCAAAGATGCTATGTTTTGATACCTTCATTAAATATCAAGTCAGCTTACTTTCCCTCCATCTGATCTGGTGTTTAGTAAATGGTCCCCTGGGATTCAAAATATTCACGGAGGCTTCTTCGAACCGAAACTGGAAACCAGCTGGAGACAGATTTGCTACCTTGACTGTTTTAACACATATTCAATGAATAATACTTGAAGTAGACTTCCAGCAATATTTTTTTCTGGAAAGGTGAATGTCATAGACAAGTGCAATGTCTATGACTTAAACTATGTCCCCCATAATGTTCATAAAACTTTCAGAAGTGAATGTTTCTTCCCTGTACTTGAAAATTCTATACTGTAGGCTATTAAGATCCCTCAGTATAAGGCTTGTGAGAGAGGTCTGCCATATATATCATATAATGTTTTTTCATTAACAGGTGTGAAAACCTTTTAAAATTCATGGCTGAACATAATTCCTAGAAGCCGTCCTTATTTGGGGGACATTTTTTCACTTGAGGTACAATTAAAACCAATGAAATAGTAAGCTATGTTGTTATAGGCTTTTCCTCCAGAACGGCTGGTAAATTGAATGGTCCCCAAGGTTGTTCCAAGCTCACATAATTTGCTAAAGTTCCCAATCTCATCACACTTCCACACATCCCAACACACTTTCTGTATTATTTTGCCTTCAACGTGAGCAAGAAAACAGAGGTCATTAGAGGTGAATGGGCTCTCCATCCTTATCCTTTCACTTTACATTTTATACCTGTCTCTGTTCACACTTCACTATTTACCTTCCACTTCTCAAAATCAAGCCACGGCCCTCTTCCTTTTTACTGGAAATCCCTCTGTGACTCGGTCACGGAAGAGCTTGGGCATGGAGTCATCCAGACTTCTGTCTGAACTCCAGACTTATTGACTAGTTGCCTTCTGTTGGGCCACTTGCTTCATCTCTTCGAACCTTTGTTTCTCCATCTGGGACAGAGAAGGGGATGCAGTGCGGTGAGCCAACAGTTGACACTCAAAGCACGATTCTCCTTCCAAAATCTTCCAGGGCCTTTTTTCTCTCGACTATCTCTTATTTCTTGGACACGTTCCTTCCCTCTCGTCATTGGCTTCTTCCTCGGTGAACAAACAAATTTCCCATTTTGAAACAACAAGTAAGTTTTTAAGTGGAGCCTTCCTCTTGTCAGTGTTTCTCCTTTAAGCCATACTTCCATTTCTTTTTCCAACTTGTTTTGATGTTTCTTGAAATCATATATTCACTGTGCCACTGTTCACATTGCTTTATTTCTTAACCACAACCCCTGGTTCCTTTCACTGCTTTATCCAAGGTCTCCATTGGGCTTCTATCAGTTCTGATTCTGCCAGACGCATATGGAACTTTTTACCATATTGAGGAGCCCCTCCTAAAAATTGTGACATGGTTTCTGAAACTGAGTCCTCAACTCAATTCGTTTTCTAGCCCTCTAGCTCCTTTTTGGCGTCCTTCTCTAACTATGCTTCTTCTGATCACCTGTTAAGTTAAGCTGTCCCTCACATTCTTTCCTGGGACATTGTTATTTTTGTCCTCTCCTTGGACAGTTTTATTTCCTTCCATGCCTTTGAATTTATGGAAACAACTTACACTTGATCTTTATATCTGAATATACAAATAGAGTGAATGTCTGTGTCACAACAATGTTAGCAGATGTACCTTCTGGAAAAGTAAATGTTGGACTATCTATTTTTCCTCCATAGTTTTTTCAACTCTACTGGTTCACTCCAAGTTTTAACTATGTTGCCTTTAAGCCAATTGTTCCCCATTCAAAGAAAAAACTCACTTATTTGCCAAAACGACATTTTTAAATGTTGGCCAGAACAAAGGCCATCAAGTTTGAGAAAAGTAATGACATTCCAGTATAAAACATGATCTCTAGTGACTTTTCCTAAATGTAGAATAGCTGAGGGAATTAGAAGCCACCCCTGAAGACCTATTTCTGTGAGAAAGGATTATAAGGAAACATTATGAGTGACATATGCCAATACATTAGACAACATAGATGAAATGGAAAAATACATAGGAACACATAAGTTACCCAAAGTGATGCAAAAAGTAATAGAAAATCTCATTCAACCTATACCTAATAAAGAAAAAATTGAATTGATAATTTAAATCTTCCCACTAAGAAAAGCCAGGGCTCTCATGGTTTCAGTCGTGAAACCTGCAAGTTAGCATCAAAACATCAGAAAACACAATTGGAAATACAATTTCATTCACAATAACTTATGAATACATTAAATACTTAGGAATACATTTTAACTTAAATAGTGCAAGAGCTGTACACTGAAAATTACAAAATATTACTGAGACAAATTAAAAATCTGTATAACTGGAAAGACATAACAAGCTCAGGTATTGGAAAACTCCATATCTGGATGACACTTCTCCCGAAATTTATGTGTAGACTTGACACAAAATCTCATGCAGAATTATGTATAAATTCATAAGCTGATCCTAAAATTTATAAGGAAATGCAAAGGACCTAGAAGAGTCAAAATAATTTTGAAAAAGAAGAACAAAGTTGGAAGACTAACACTACCTAATTTCTAAACATACTATATTGCTATAGTAATCAAGACAGAGTGGTATTGGTTGTAAATATATATATTTACATATATGTTTACAAATTTAGGTCTATATTTACATATATGATATATACATATAATACATATAAATGTAATAGATTTGAGAGTTCAGAAATAAACTTAATTTTATGGTCAATTGACTTTTAAAAGGTGTCAGATTTAATTCAATGGAAGAAAAATACTCTTCAATAAATGCTACTGAAAAATTGGATATTCCATATGCAGAAATATTAACTTAGTCCCCTCAAAGCATAAATTAAAAATTTATTAAAATATATCATTATTCTATATTTAAGTGCCAAAGCTATAAAACTTCTAGAGAAAAACTTTAGAGAAAATCTTTGTAATCTTGGGTTAGATATATATATTTATACATGACACTAAACGCACAACACATTACAAATAATACATTGAATTTCATGAATATTTAAAGCTTTTTTCTTCAAAGACACCCTTAACAAAACATAAAGACAAGCCACTGACAAGGAAATAGTTGCAAATATTTCCTGTAAAGAACTTGTATCCAGACATATAAAAAGTTCTTGCAACTCATTAATAAGAAGACAAACAACCCAATTAAAAAATCAGCAATAAATTTGAATAGACATCTCACCAAAGAAGATATGAAAAACTAATAAGAATTATGGATGAACAGCTAATAAGAAAATGAAAAGATGGTCACCATCATTGTCATTAGTGAAATGCAGATTAAACCCAAAATTCCATACCATTAAATACCCACTAGTATATCTACAATCCAATATAGGACAATAACAAGTGTTGACCCTGATGTGGAGAACTTGGAGCCCGCCTACACTGCTGATGGGAAACAATAATGATATAGGAACCTTGGAAAACAGTTTGGCAGTTTTTATTATTTTCCGTATAATCCAGAAATTTCATTTCTGTCCACACAAAGGCTAGTATGCAAAGGTTCATACCAGCATTTTTCATAAGCGACGAAGACTGAGAAAAATCCACTTGTCCATCAACTTGTGCATGAAAGCAAACTGTGGTATCTCTGCATAATGGAATACTACTCAGCCATAAAGACAGACTATCGGTACGTGCGACAATACAGATAATTATCCAAAATATTATGCTAAGTGAAAAAAGCCACAAAAAGACAACATATTGTATGGTTCCATTCATAAGAGGTTTTAGAAAAGGCAAATCTATAGAGACAGAGGGCAGATCCAAGGTTGTTTGGGACTGGGGGCAGAAACAGGAAATGACTGAAAACCGGCATGAAGGAACTTCCTGTAGTGATGGACAAATTCTAAATTTTGAATTAGGGTGATGATGGTACAACTGTGTGCATTTAATAAAAATCACTAATAACTGAGTCCTTTTGCTGCAAGCTTGAAACACTAAACCAATTATACTTCAATAGGAAATACTTTAAAGTTTCATCAAAGTAAAAAAGTAAATCAAAAATAAAGGTAATCCCACCCCACCAAAAAAAGTCTAGTGAAATTCTAAGTTGCCTGAAGCAAATAAAAGAAAAAAATAAATGTCTCACAATATTTGAAAAAAGATCATTAAACTTTGCACTTACAAAGGGTGAATTCTTTTCTACTTAAATATAGTTGTTAAAAACTTTATCCTGTCACTTCAAAAATTTAAGGAAACTGGAAATGTATTACAATTCTAAGTGTGCCTACTAATCATTACGGTAATAAATGTTATATATTAAATTTAGGAAATCGGAAGGGAGGAAATTTGTAGTTTTGAGTGGTATTTAACAAAGAGATGGGCTGTCAAGAAGTTGTACATTAAACATGAGCTTCAGATGATGTGACTAACTGAAAACCAATAACACCAATAAAGTTTCTCTTTACTGAGTCTCATTCTGTAAACCCCAAGACAGCGATCTTGTGAGTCCTAATTTCTTCCATCATTTAAAGAAGTCTTAATTCTTGAAATAAATATTGCCGCACTTCCTTAGACAAAAGCATTGTATGTTTGCTAAGTCATAATATGAATAATAAACACTATTTCAACACTTGAAAAACTGAGATCACGTTCATCTGAACAATATAGATGTCATTTGTTTTAAATCACTTTGTTATGAAGCAGAAACGAACACACCATTGTAAAGCAATTATATTCCAATAAAGATGTTAAAAAAAAAGCAATCTGAAGTCTTTAAATGTAAAATAATTCATTCACAGCTTCATAAGTAATTTCTTGGTGGATCCAGGTCTACAACTTGCCAGACAGGTATTTTGTGACCACATATATTCATTATTTGGCCTTGAAGGGATACCATTATTTCAGAGATGCTGGAGTCCATTGATTTGTAAAGTGTGGGCCACGACCCATTTATAGGCTGTGAGTATAAATCAGCTCGAGGGCTGTGAATATAAATTTTTCTTTTAATGAAAGAGAATATCACAATAGAAAACAATATGAAGCCCAGGCAGTAAATTGTGGTAGAGATTATTATTCTTTCAGAATTTCTCTTTTCCTTCCCACTCTTGCAATAATTTGGCCTTTGGCTTTGGGCTTGTCTGTACAATTTACTGTGACCAATAGAACACGGACAGAAGTGGCAACACGCAGTTCTCAGCAGAGGCTTTAAGGGGATCACATGTCACCACACATGCTCTTAGGCACCTGTACAATTTCACAGGAGACTCTGGTGCAAGATGGGGAGACCAGTGAAGTAAGCCCAATTCCAGCTCTCAACCTGGAGCCTGACCCAGCAGGTCCTGACTATTCCCAGCAGAGTCACAGCTGACACAACAACCCGGTTTGAGGAAGCAATGCTTGTTACTGTAAGCCGTTAAGGTTTGGGGTTGTTTGTGATGTAGCATTAATACTGCAAAACCAATTAATACCCAAAGTTTACGATTGTATCATGAAACTGTTTTTTCACTTAGGACACATATATGTTTGAGGAACTGAGCCATCCCTACAGTTGGGATATAAAATACATTTCATCTTGAGTGTTTGGTCAAAAATTGGAAAATTATTTCCTTAACTGACTAAAAAGGGAAACTCCTTTTAGACAAAGGAAGATACATATTTCTCTCTAGGGAGTTATCAGCTGTTTTTTTGCATCACTTTGTACCTAGTGGTCAAATTCATAATTTTTTTTTCAAAATATCTGGGCTAGAAGTACAGTCAGGAAAGGGTAATGTGGAGCATCAGCTAAAGCTGGAACAATTGGGCATCCTTAATTGTTAAGAGCCTGCAGGAGAAGAAAGCATTCCCTGGGGTCGCGGCTTGTTTCAAGTACAGGCAGGAAGAGTGTGTGACGATGCTGTCTCCTGATGAAGTGTGCCTACAGTGGAATGTGCCAGAAACTCAGAACCACAGAACCAGTGTGGAGATGATGCAAGCCAATTAACTAAGAAGTATCTCCGAGCCGCAAGATGTGGGGAGGGAGATTTTATTCTCTTTTTGATTTTTAAAAGCTCTATGGGAAAACACTACTCTGTAAGAACTTTTTGGTATAGTAATATTCAAAAATTATATAAGTGAAGTCAATTTTTTAGGTTTAAACCCTAGGAATGGCCCAATGATGTATACTAGGTCTCTCCTGCTGGCAGGAAATATTTGGGTAGAAATAGCTGAACCCAAAGTTGGAAGTCATTAGAAAAATTAAATTAAAGCGATAATTTATATCCAGATAGGTTTTAACAAAGAATTCAATTAAGAATTTAAAAAATTTCTGGAGTAGGTTAGAGGAAAATAGGATTTGCCTAAAGTATCAGGTCTTTTGATCCGATTCTGGGAACCCTACAAATCAGATAGCTAAAATGAATGAAGATAAAGTGCATATAATAATGCTTAAAATCTGATTAAGCATGATCACAGGACCAATTTTGGCTGAAATAAAATGTATGCTGTGTAACCCTTAGTGCACAAATTAGAGAACTTACGAAATTCTAGGGGAAAAAATAGAAAAGGGAGTTTGGTTTTAATCTGAGGTGTTCAATTTTCCTGAGGAGGAGGTGAAATGATAAATTCCATGCTTTCTAAATGGTTCTCGACTTTGGCTGCATAAAAAGCACACCCACTGCCCAGGCCTTATCCCACCCAGTCAGCAGCATCTCTGGGGGGTGGGACCACCGGTGACTTCTGATGCAGCCTAGGTTGAGAATCACTGCTTTAAATATTCTAAATAAGTGTTTAATAGAAGTATATGATCATCTATCAATATTTGGAAAGTGGGAAATGATAAAAAGTGATATGAAAGTTTTTTAAACTTTTTCTTCAGTGGGGCTGAGAAGAGTATTAGAGCTGTAGCCTTAAGGTAAACTTTTGATAAATGTGGATACATTGTCCAATATTTGACTGATGGCTAAACATGTTACTAAAGTCATACGGGGCTCTGGTGCTAGAGCATTTCCTGAACATACCTGGGATCTTCTAGATTTAACCATTTCCATCTGGACTGGGAGAACACTGGATCTTATCAGTAGCCCAAGTCCTTTAGTAAAAAAATAACGAATTGTAAATAAACACAAAATAATGGTAAACACCAAGTCTTATTTTTTGATTCATTTTGGCAATGCAACCTTTCAAGCTGGACTACATATATGTCAGAGGCAAGGGAGGTTGCTGTTTTATGGGTCTAAGAGGAACATTTTCTATTAAGATTCAATCTGTAACATTTGCCATATTTTTCAAATAATAAATTGTCATAAATTTTCTTTTTATAGAGCCCCTGTGAGCTCTGTATATTAACAAGTGGGACTCTTGTGTCTCACTTGTATCCAGCCCAATACCCAGCCCATAATAAATACTTAATAAATATCTGTGGAATAACAGTGAAATAATTCTATGCTCGTCTTTCAGTGAATTAAATGAAATGCTATCCTAAATTATTTTTACTAGTTACACTAGTTCCCCCCCACCCCGCGCCCCCGGCCTCCATTTTGCTTTTCGAAGTTTCAGATACCTGTGGTCCACCAAGGTCCGAAACTCTTACATGGAAAATTCCAGAGATGAACAGTTTATGAGTTCTAAACTCCGCGCCGTTCCGAGCAGCTGATGGAATCTCGCGATACCATGTCGTCCCGCCCGGAGGGACGTGAATCACGCTTGTTCCCCACGTCCGTCCCGCCCGCCCGCCAGTGAGGCAGTTGGTGGCTGTCTGGGTTATCAGAGCGACTGGGGTGTCGCAGGGCTCGTGCTCAAGTGACCCTTATTCTACTTAATAACGACCGCAAAACAAGAGGCGTGAAGCTGGCAATTCCGACACGCCAGAGAGAGGACGCACAGTGCCTCCTTTGAGGGAAACGGCGAAAGTTCTGGACTTAAACAGGAAAGAAAAAAAGGCGTGTGCCGAGGTTGCTGAGATCCACGGTAAGAACCAGTCTTCTGTGATGTCGTGAAGCAGGAAAAAGAAACGGCTGCTCGGTTTGCTGTCACATCTCAAACTGCAAAAGCGACAGCCGCAGCGCGTGGTCAGTGCTTAGTTACGATGGAAAGGCATTAACTTTGTACAATAAGATTTTTGAGACAGAGACAACTTCACGGAAGTTTTGACAGTAGGTTGTCATAGTTCTATTTATTATTCGTCATTGTTGTTCATGTGTTCCTGTGCCTGAGTTACAAGTCAGAACTTGACCGCAGCTCTGTGTGTAGCGGGAAATATATGCAGGACTGTGTGAGGTTTCAGGCATCCACTGGGGGTCCTGGAAGTATCCCCTGCGGACACGGGGGGACACTGCATAACCTAAATAATCTCTCTCTCTCCTCTCTACCTCTCTGCTTCTCTACTATTCGATAGTAAATTGAATGAGCGGGAACAACATATGTCTCCAACTATCCTTTGACTATATACTTGGTGAGAGAACTTTTTCTTCAATTGTGAGTGCATGCCTTTTCTATTCTTTCATAGGTAATAATAATGTCACAAAGAGTTTCACTAAGTTATTTGTATGTAATTATATATCATATTTAAGATCTATCTATACATTTATATGTATAGATGATTATTATACATAAAATGTATAAGATCTACATATCATATAGATATATCAGTATAGATATAGATGTCATATATCATTATATAAGATCTATATATCATATTTATCATATTTAAGATCTAAAGCTATACATTTCCTTATATTTGGTAATTTAAGTTTACAACTCCATTTAATGTAAGATTTCTCCTCCCTGGAGCCCTGGGAGGAACCTGCCTTCAGAGCAGTGTCTGGTGGTTCTGTCTCTTTTTTTCTTCTTTCCTCTGCTACTTTCTGGCTGCTGTTTGCACCCCTTCTGGTGGGGGGGGGGAGGGATGGAACTCGTGGACCCCACCGTATCAGATTCCATGCTCATTCCCACAGTAATGCACAAAAACCTCAAAAACTTCTCTGATGTGAAAACACACCCTGCATTCCCCCCTGAGACTAAAGGCAATGTCAGTGCCCAAAGTGAAAGTGCGAGCTCTCTGCTGAATGTAGAGATCTCTCAACAAACCCTGTTTTATTCCAGATACAGCTTTTCCTGTCAAAGCTGTATTAATTCCAAGCCTTGACAGCAGAAGTTGTTCTATGATCAGGTGAAGCATAGATCTCCTTATAAGACATAACGATCTAAAGAGTTAAAAAAAAAAAAGAACAAGGAACGAGGAGAAAAGAGAAGTAGATCAGAACATGCAGTAGAAACTATGACGAGTGGTGGAAGGTTGAAGATACGTCTAAGAATACGTGACTGCTAACTCTCTTCGGCTGATAATGTAGATATCGCTAATGCAACAGTCACTCAAAGAGATCAGTAAAAGTTCCTAATGCCCATATTTGTATTAATCTGAGCAAGTCCCCGGACTGGTTTCCATAGATCTGCTGTTCTGTAGGCCTCTTGGACTTGTCGTGTCCTTCAGGAAGCTGCTTGGTGTACGATGTTTATATTTTGCTGTTTCTTTTGTTTCGTTTATTTTGAATTGGTGAAGGCAGCGTGGAGGGCTGGAGAGAGAGGTTTGCAAGAACTCTGGGTGGAAATCGTACTAATACTGTGAACAGTACTCTCCACATGCAAGTAAGAGGAGCCAGACAACATAGGGGTGTTCAGTGAAATGCACCCTTTACCCCAACTTCCCCCCTGAGTAGTAGTCCTGGGAAGGACAAAAAAACAAGTTGCAGATCGGAAAAGACTTGCTTGCTGCCGTGTCTGGGAAAGCGTTTTGGGAGCGGGTGGTGTGAGCTCCGTCTGGGTGGCAGTCCGCATTGGTCTGTGTACCCTGTGTGCATCTTCCACCGTGAGGGGCAGTGCCTTTCAAGTCCAAATAGTGACGTTCGGAAGATCAGAGAGATTGTTTACTTTTTCCACACCCTGCACAGGGCTTCCTGAGACATTTCATCATCATGGCCTGCACTGCCAAGTTTAACCCCCTGGATACTCCCTCACTTGACAAAGCTTTTAACACTTTGGTTTTAAATCCAGATGCTTTTTTCCACAAACACCTGTACTGTAAATGAGAACATTTTTTCTGTAACTATTTAATAGTCAGTGGCTGACAACACAGGAGCTAAGATAGCTGTTGTCTTAAGTGCAGAGGCATACAGGATGCTCTCAGTCATCCTTTTATGTGACTGGTCTGTTTGTGATCTTTGCCTTTTGGGGGGGCCCAGGATTTGCTGGGAACCAGAGAGCTTTACCACCAGCAAACAATTCTTTTGTATTTTCCCTCACGTATGTGACTTGGAAGCAGGTTTGGGGGTGTGACCGTATGTAGCTGTCGTTATTTTAGATGACTCCCAAAATAGAGGCTGCTGAAGCACTTTGTAAGTGGAAGATTCTAACACCTCTTGGTAATGGTAGGCACGATCACTGAAGAATAAAAAAGCAACTTTTGGGGTCTCAAAGTGAAAAGATAATTATGCCGAACACCGCACCTGGTTCTGCAGGCTTGTCTCATTACAGGAACAGGATACTGAAGGTCTTCATTTCCCACAGTCCTTCGCATCACTGCAGCTTGATCATTTTCTAAGATGTGGCTCTACCACATCTCTCGTGGAGGCGTCCTGCCCCCAGCCACCGCACCGTGTCTTTCCGGGAACTCACATTTCTTCCTGCGTAGAGAGTTCATTTTGCAGTCAGTCTTATTTTGTTCTGTGAGTTTAGTTTCTATTTGAGGGCTGGCATTTCTTCCCCCGTGCATTTAGGACTCTTCACTTAAACAGAAATGAAGTCCTTCTCGAGGGGAGGGACTGTCTTAATAATACCCTAAATACTAAATAACCCCAGTAGTGCTTTGCACATGGAAGGATTTTATTAAGCAGTTTAAAAAATTCATTGCTTTGGATAAAAATTAGTGATCTGACGAGCATCTCGTAGAGGCATCTTAAATGAGTCACTTTATTAGCCTTTGAGGACATGACAGTGGTGTGTCCAGAATGTGAGAAGTGGCTTACACGTGGGACCTGGAATCACACACAATTTATGAAGTTTCTTAATAAAGGATGATCACGCAAAAGAAAGTGCTCAGCAAATGTGACTTGTGAGTCATCGTATGTGGGAGTCTTTCAAAGCAGGCATTACTTTCGGTGTAGTGTAGAAGCCCATTAAGTGTGTGAGATACACCCAGAAAACCAGGTCTTAAAACTCCTTCTCAGTTGACTCAATCCATCTCTCGTTAGGGGTTTTCTCTCCTTTTCTTTCCTTTGCTTTTTCTTTTTAACAAGTGACTACTGTCTGCTATGCTCTTTCTGGGCCTTTGCCAAGATTTCGTTTCCAATCTTAATAACCAACTTACAAATGCACTTTAATTCCTTGTGGCACCTGTAGAAGTTATCAAGAGCAACTTGACTTTTACTTCTTATTAAGTTAACATGCATACTCTATTGAAAATGTATAGAGAAATCTAATACCTTTCAGGTGCCACTAAAAGTACTTCCAAGCAGTGGTGATTTATTCAGTTTCCAAATAGTATCTTTTCATTCACAAAGAGAAAAGTATCAAATTTCTTAAATGAAATATAATTGTATTATTTTGTAAATTTATGGTAAATATTCTTGGCACTCATCCCATTTATATATAGTTATTTTTAATTTCTAAAAATCTTTTAGTTTTGGGAGCAGTTTTAGGTTTACAGCAAAGTCAAGGGGAAAGTACAGAGGTTTCCCACATACTCCCTGTTCCCATAGGTGTACAGCCTCAGCCATGATCAACATCATGCCCAGAAGGGTGCATGTTTCACCAGGTACCAGGATGATCTTACACAGACACGTCATAACAACGCGAGGACCTTAGTGTACCTGAGCATTCACACGGTTGTTGTACGTTGGATGTAAATAGTTACTTTTGACATTATCATTTCATAATTCTCTTAATAAAATATTTGAAAATGATCTATTTCTGATAATTTTTATAATACAACAAACAAAATAGTGTTTTGCTGTAGTTGCCGGTTTATTAACATGAATTTGGTAGTTCTCCGATATAAATGATTTGATAAAAATGAATGATTTACAATGTCACATTTTCATTTCTACTTGCATAAGTTCCAGCATTCAGGAGTTCTCAAAAAGAAAAAAAAAAAGAGAGAAAAGAGGTAATAAAATAGGGAATCTCTCTAGAGAATTTCTTTGGTGAAGCATTTACACACACAGACATTTTCATCTCCAAGGCAGTCATCAGAAGTAGGATTTTCATAAGTGCAGATTCAGATGAGTATAGCAAACTAAAATAATATCTAATCATAGTTGTCAGTTTATTATGGAAATATTTAATTTTCCAGGGATTTTGAAATTATTGAGTTATATCACTTTTTATTGGATAAATATAAGGAAACATGCTTTAAAATATGAGAAATTGGAATCAACGCAAAGCGGCCAGAAAGGAATTACAGGTTTAACCCCACAGGAGAGAGTTCCAGTATAAGGAACATGTGGATATCTGGCCATGGAGCTGGTCTTCACACAAATGATTTTTTGAATCAAACAGACATTTTGGGGGGTTAATTGATGATATTCTATGAATCACCTTTACATTCCAAGACACCTCCCTTTGCTTTCAGTGCTCATGGGTATAATACCCATCAAGTCAGCATTTTCCCCTTTTAAGCTTAATTAAGTCTGAGAAAGAAAACCAGGTAGGTGAACAAATAGGAAGCCGATGAAAAGAGCACCTATTTAGAGAAGGAGCAGTGAAAATATTTCCATTTGTAATTGAGCAATATTACGTTACTGGTGCTAACATCCATGCGCTTTGCTCAAAGGTCATCTTTTCTTCCCAGGCACACAACCAAGTACAGTTCTGGCCTTGTAGTTCACGGGACCATGTGACTGAGTTCTGGCCAACAAGTGTGGGCCGTCCACGGGTGCCACTCCCAGTGCTGGCCTCTCAGGGGTCTTCCCAGCACTCTGTTTGCTAAGGGGACGGCCAGGGACTAAAGACCTCGTGGAGGTCTCCAGGGCCTCGTGGGTTCCCAGGTCAGCGGATGGCAGACACTGAGGTGCAAGCAGCCTGAATGCCTGAGTCATTTCATGGCCGAAGCTGTGCAGGGACACCACCCAAAGTGGGACGTTGGTGAATGGAAAATAAACTCTTATCTGGGACTTCCCCGGTGGTCCAGTGGTTAAGACTTAGCCTTCCAGTGCAGGAGGTGTGGGTTCGATCCCCAGTCGGGGAGCTAAGATCCCACATGTCTTTGCGGCCCAAGACAAAAAAAAAAGAAAAAACCAACATAAAACAGAAGCAATACTGTAACAAATTCAATAAAGACTTTAAAAATGGTCCGCATCAAAACAATCTTTAAAAAAATAAACGATTACCATGTTAAGCCCCTGTGATACTGGTTGGTTTGTTACGGGGCTTAGTACAAGACTGGCACTTTCTTCTGGGTTCCCTGAAATATTTACGAGACTGCGTCTGCTTTAGGAAGAAGCTAGAGGTGTGTATCTCAAATGGAACGAATGAAATGGGGAGAAGATATGTACACGTATGTGCATTTTTATTTAATACGGGGCTTCTAGTCTTTTAGATCATTCTTTTACTCATCAACTTTGAAAAGGCTTAGCTTAGAAAATGACTTGGCTCTGCCCTTAAGTTGATCGTAGCTACGTCTACACGGTGCTCAAGCTGAGCGGCATAGGCTGCAAACCTAGGAGCCCCAGTTGGATTATACAGTCAGTTGTTTTCAAAGAAGTAGTCTGTGCGCTGGTGCAGGATTCTGCCCAGTTGCCAAATGACAGAAAGGGATTGCTTCCTTTCCCTCTGATTCTGTGTCTGCCTCAGTCCTACACTATCCAGACAGAGTCATGGTGATCGCCTGAATTAATTAGAGAAAACATTCTAATAAATTCTCCAACATCCCAGCATCTGCCGTACTTGTAACAGTAGTGGCAGAGAGCAGAAGATAACCAGCGGCCCGAATTGGGTCACGTCTCACCTCGAGTGAGATTTGATGTACTTTTCATTTGAACCACTTAATTCCAAAAATATTTAGACGTGGCAAATGTCTAGGGAAACCTTCTTGTATTGGATACAGGTGATTAGCTCACAAGGCTGGGACTGTATCTATTGGGGCGTACGGTTCATCTCAGGAAGTATAGGACAAGGTGGTTTAATCACAGGCTTGGGTTTCTTAATAGCAAAACCAGGGCTCCTGGGGGAAGTGTTTCTGTGACACACGCTCCCCGAATCCATCAGGGCTGCCTTGACTGAGGGGAAATTTCTGGTTGAAATGAATAGCTCCGAGGTGAGAATGAATGCAGCTGCTGTGGTCTTTTAGTGTCGATGCTGGGGGCTGCTCGCTGAACGGCAGGGGTGTTAAACCTGCCAGTCTGGTCACCTTTAGCTTTCGGTGAAGAGGTATCAGGTTACTGCCTGCTTGTGGGACCTCTGCAGCAGTCTTTAAGCAAAAGTTGTTATGGTCCAGTTGGAAGTTAAGAGCTGTGGCTTCCTTTCCTTCTGTCTCTTGTTTAAATCACTAAACTACTCCCTTTATGTATATAATATGCATGCAGTTTCCCCCTCTGGAAATTTAACAAGATACCTCCTATTTCACGATAATTATGTATTCCTTATTTAGATTAGGAACTATTGTGTGTATTTTTTTTAATTTATGCTTCGGGGCCTTGTAAAAAAATTGGTGATTAATTAGTGTAGATTTTGATATTGGAACTAAGATAGCAGAAATAATTAAGAAGTTTCCAATTTAGAAGAAATCAAGAATTTGAAGCAAAATTAAAAACTGAAGTTAAATAATATCATGACATAGTCTTTTGAAATGTCATCTATTGTGTGAATTTAATACACACTTTAAAAAGGAGACTAAATAGGTTTGGTGAGAGCTTAAAAAGAATGGGGCTAGGTGTTTGGTAGCTTGATAACAGATTAAGTATTCTCTAAGCTTGATTTTTATAATTTGTTCTTTTATGCCTTATAGAGAATTTATATTTGAAAGAAAATACTTGCTTGATTTTAGTCAGTTGATGAAAAAGTTGGTAGAATCTAAGGACCCTATCTAGGAGTGAGAGAATGACATTGAGAAGGACATGTGTGTGATTTGGAAACCTATTTCTAATGTGGGATATATCCTATGTACACTTCCCTCTCGGGTCGGGACTGTATTACTAAGAAGTGTGTCTGTTAATGCTTAAACATTTTCAGTCTGAGTAAGACTTTACCTTACATTTTATAATGGTTTTCCTTTTCTTTTTTTTTTTTTGCAGTTCATGGGCCTCTCACTGTTGTGGCCTCTCCCATCTGTTCATATTTTCTCTTTCTTCCTGGTTCAGTCTTGGAAGGTTATACCTTTCTAAGAATTTGTCCATTTCTTCCAGGTTGTCCATTTTATTGTCCATTAGAGTTGCTTATAGTAGTCTCTTAGGATGCTTTGTATTTCTGCGGTGTCTGTTGTAACTTCTCCTTTTTCATTTCTAATTTTATTGATTTGAGTCCTCTCCCTCTTTTTCTTGATGAGTCTGGCTAATGGTTTATCAATTTTGTTTATCTTCTCAAAGAACCAGCTTTTAGTTTTATCGATCTTTGATATTGTTTTCTTTGTTTCTATTTCATTTATTTCTGCTCTGATCTTTATGATTTCTTTCCTTCTGCTAACTTTGAGGTTTTTTTGTTCTTCTTTCTCTAATTGCTTTAGGTGCAAGGTTAGGTTTATTCGAGATGTTTCCTGTTTCTTAAGGTAGGCTTGTATAGCTATAAACTTCCCTCTTAGAACTGCTTTTGCTGCATCCCATAGGTTTTGGATCATCATGTTTTCTTTGTAATTTGTCTCTAGGTATTTTTTGATTTCCTCTTTGATTCCTTCAGTGATCTCTTGGTTATTTAGTAATGTATTCTTTAGCCTCCATATGTTTGTGTTTTTTACATTTTTTTCCCCTGTAATTGATTTCTAATCTCATAGCATTGTGGTCAGAAAAGATGCTTGATATGATTTCAATTTTCTTAAATTTACTGAGGCTTTATTAGTGATCCAAGATGTGATCTATCCTGTAGAATGTTCTGTGTGCACTTGAGAAGGAAATGTTCCCAGAAAATCTGGTGTTTTTGGATGGAATGTCCTATAAATATCAATTAAATCTATCTGGTCTATTGTGTCATTTAAAGCTTGTGTTTCCATATTAATTTTCTGTTTGGATGATCTGTCCATTGGTGTAAGTGAGGTGTCAAAGTTCCCCACTATTATTGTGTTACTGTCGATTTCCTCTTTTATGGCTGTTAGCAGTTGCGTTATATATTGAGGTGCTCCTATGTTGGGTGCATAAATATGTAGAATTGTTATATCTTCTTCTTGGATTGATCCCTTGATCATTATGTATTGTCCTTCCTTGTCTCTTGTAACATTTTTTATTTTAAAGTCTATTTTGTCTGATATGAGTATTGCTACTCCAGCTTTCTTTTGATTTCCATTTGCATGGAATATCTTTTTCCATACTCTCGCTTTCAGTCTGTATGTGTCCCTAGGTCTGAAGTGAGTCTCTTGTAGACAGCATATATATGGGTTTTGTTTCTGTATCCATTCAGCGAGCCTGTGTCTTTTGGTTGGAGCATTTAATCCATTCACGTTTAAGGTAATTATCGATATGTATGTTCCTATTACCATTTTCTTAATTGTTATGGGTTTGTTTTTGTAGATCCTTTTCTTCTCTTGTGTTTCCCACTTAGAGAAGTTCCTTTAGCATTTGTTGTAGAGCTGGTTTGGTGGTGCTGAATTCTCTTAGCTTTTGCTTGCCTGTAAAGCTTTTGATTTCTCCATCGAATCCGAATGAGATTCTTGCTGGGTAGAGTAATCTTGGTTGTAGGTTCTTCCCTTTCATCACTTTAAATATATCATGCCACTCCCTTCTGGCTTGTAGAGTTTCTGCTGAGAAGTCAGTTGTTAACCTTATGGGTGTTCCCTTGTTTGTTATTTGTCGTTTTTCCCTTGTTCCTTTCAGTAATTTTTCTTTGTCTTTAATTTTTGTCAGTTTGATTACTATGTGTCTTGGCGTGTTTCTCCTTCGGTTTATCCTGTATGGGACTCTGCGCTTCCTGGACTTGGGTGGCTATTTCCTTTCCCATGTTAGGGAAGTTTTCAACTATAATCTCTTCAAATATTCCTCGGGTCCTGTCTCTCTCTCTTCTCCTTCTGGGACCCCTATAATGCAAATATTGTTGCATTTAATGTTGTCCAAGAAGTCTCTTAGGCTGTCTTCATTTCTTTCCATTCTTTTTTCTTTATTTTGTTCTGTGGCAGTGAATTCCACTATTCTATCTTCCAGGTCACTTATCTGTTCTTCTGCCTCAGTTATTCTGCTCTTGATTCCTTCTAGTGTATTTGTTTTTTGTTTGTTTGTTTGTTTGTTTTTTGCTGTACACGGGCCTCCCACTGCTGTGGCCTCTCCCATCGTGAAGCACAGGCTCCGGACGCACAGGCTCAGCGGCCATGGCTCACGGGCCCAGCCACTCCACGGCATGTGGGATCCTCCTAGACCGAAGCACGAACCCACATCCCCTGCGTTGGCAGGCGGACTCTCAACCACTGCGCCACCAGGGAAGCCCTTTCTAGTGTATTTTTCATTTCAGCTATTGTATTGTTCATCTCTGTTAGTTTGTTTTTTAATTCTTCTAGGTGTTTGTTCTTTAATTCTTCTAGGTCTTTGTTAAACATTTCTTGCATCTTCTCAATCTTTGCCTCCATTCTTTTTCCGAGGTCCTGGATCATCTTCACTATCATTATTCTGAATTCTTTTTCTGGAAGGTTGCCTATCTCCACTTCATTTAGTTGTTTTTCTGGGGTTCTATCTTGTTCCTTCATCTGGTACATAGCCCTCTGCCTTTTCATCTTGTCTATCTTTCTGTGAATGTGGTTTTTGTTCCACAGGCTGCAGGATTGTAATTCTTCTTGCTTCTGCTGTCTGCCCTCTGGTGGATGAGGCTATCTAAGAGGCTTGTGCAAGTTTCCTGATGGGAGGGACTGGTGGTGGGTAGAGCTGGCTGTTGCTCTGGTGAGCAGAGCTCAGTAAAACTTTAATCCACTTGTCTGCTGGTGGGTGGGGCTGGGTTCCCTCCCTGTTGGTTGTTTGGCCTGAGGTGACCCAACACTGGAGCCTACCCAGGCTCTTTGGTGGGGCTAATGGTGGACTCTGGGAGGGCTCACGCCAAGGAGTACTTCCAAGAACTTCTGCTAACAGTGTCCTTGTCCTCACAGTGAGACACAGCTACCCCCCTCCTCTGCAGGAGACCCTCCAACCCTAGCCGGTAGGTCTGGTTCAGTCTCCCATGGGGTCACTGCTGCTTCCTCTGGGTTCCAATGCGCACACTGCTTTGTGTGTACCCTCCAAGAGTGGAGTCTCTGTTTCCTCCAGTCCTGTCAAAGTCCTGCAATCAAATCCTGCTAACCTTCAAACTCTGATTCTCTAGGAATTTCTCCTCTCTAGGAATTTCTCCTCCCATTACTGGATCCCCAGGTTAGGAAGCCTGACGTGGGGCTCAGAACCTTCACTCCAGTGGGTGGACTTCTGTGGTATAAGTGTTCTCCAGTCTGTGAGTCACCCACCCAGCAGTTATGGGATTTGATTTTATTGTGATTGCTCCCCTCCTACTGTCTCATTGAGGCTTCTCCTTTGTCTTTGGATGTGGGGCGTCTTTTTTGGTGAGTTCCAGTGTCTTCCAGTTGATGATTGTTCAGCAGTTAGTTGTGATTCCGATTCCCTCACAAGAGGAAGTTGGGATTTTCGAAATTATTAATGAGGAAGTGGAAGAGAGTTTGCACTACCAACAGAATGATTGCAGTCCACTTGATGTTTCAAGTAGCTCAAGGACCCTCCCTTGACTCAGCACCTCAGAGACACTCTTCATGGAGTGACTCGTGACCACACCGTGTATGCGCTCGCCACTCCTCTCTGTAGGATGACAGTTCCCAGGTTGGGCATATAGAGATAATAGACACACCATCCATTAATGTTTAAGGAACAAATATGAGTCTGAGGATGTGCTAAAGAGCACTCTTAAAGATCTTAATTAAATGGAGGAAATAATCTTTTACTTATTTTGAAGCATCCCAGTGAGACTTCAACATGAACTTTAGCATCATTGCTTTAGAACGTGCCTGCTTTTGTGTATAAAGGCATATTTTAAGGTACTAGAACTTCTTCCAGAACAGGACACAGAATGATTTAAGAAGGAGAAAGTGACTAGACTTATTATGGTGATCATTTCACAATATATACAAATATTGACTCATTAGTTTGTACACCTGAAACTAATATAATGTTGTATGTCTGTTATACCTCAATAAAAAGCCAAAATGTCAGATGCAGAAAAGAATGAAGATCAGTGAAAATGATAAATATGTGTGTAAGTACAAACATTTACTATTTAAATATTTAAATCAGATATACACAAAAATAGCATTTAAATTTACTTGTGAAGATATTTTAAATATTCTGAAGTCCTTACATTAACTGGCAAAATAATTATTAACATTTGATTTTAATAAGTCATGAACACATGCTCTAATATCTAAGGTGATCATTAAAAGAGCAGAGCAAAGGATAAATCAATCAAATTAATAGTGAGAAAATAATGGATAAATAAAATGGAATGGATAAATAAAATAAAATGGAGTGTTTATTTTTCAATTTGAAATTGGGATAAGGGAGAGAAAAATGACTCAACAACTGGTGATGCAAATAAAGAGTATGTAGTAGTATGGCAAATTTAAACTCAAATTATACATAATTACAACAGATATAGATGGATTTTATACTCATTATAAAAGACAAAGATTATCACAATGAGTATTTTTTAAATGTCGAACTATACTATAAATGTATGACAGTGTTATGGAAAACATCATGCTAGAAAGGTTGGAAGTAAATCGTTGGAAAACATATGCCATGCAGATATCACCAAGAGAACTTGTATAGTGATTCTTCAGACAAAATATTCTTTAATGGAAAAGGCGCTATTGGAAGCAAAAAGTGTTGCTACATATTGATAAAAGGTCGTGTATTTATATGCTCTTCAGAGCATGGCTTTATAATGTATAAAACAAAATTAATAGAGCCAGAGGACCAATAGATAAATCTACAGTAGTAATGAGAGATTTTAGTAGATTTCTCTCAAACTGATAAAACAAAAGATAAGAAGTGAGCAGATTTTAACATTATGATTAAAATGAACTTACAGACCATATATAATCCCCTGCACCAAAAAGTGTAATACACAATTTTTTGAAGCACACATAATATTTTTAAAAATTGATCATATTTTGTGACCTGAACTCTCCAAATTTCACCACATTGAAACCATATAGACTATATTCTTTGATTATGATTTAAGGATGCTAGAAATTAATAACAAAAAGATAATTAGAAAACACTTATATTGTGGTGCATTGAGAAATATACCACTAAATAACCCCTATATCAGGAGAGACTGACAGATTGGGGCTCTCCAGTGGTCTTCTCCCCAGTAAAACTTGTGAAAACGAATTTTTACAAAACCCAAACATTTAAAGCCTGTGGAAATTATTCTAAGGGTAAGTAGGACAAATGCAGGAACATCTGTTTAAGAACATCTGTAAAAATTCAGTGAGAAGGGTATGAATTGGTGATATTTAAACCCAGACTGCTGCTCCCTCCCTCCACCTTTTGAGGTGGGCACTCACTCAAAGCTGCAGCCCAGGACACAGGGGAGCCTCTCTGCTCTCAGAGGGCTTTCTTCCCAGGAGGAGAAGGATGCCATTGTTTTCATCCTGCCCTCAATTACCTGTTGCTGAGCCTAAGTCCCGGGTGAGTGTGGTTGAGGGGTGAGGAGCCCCCTCCCACAGCCCCCCTTATGGAATGGAGGCTCTGCTTTGGGTGCAGTGTGCTGAGATTGCTGGGACCCTGGTCACCCTTTTCCAGGTTCACGAGATAGTGGATATATGCCAGGAGAGACGAGCAGAGAGGTTCATAGAGAAGATGCAGACAAAAATGTTGGAAAGAACGATGGTTTAAACTTTCCAAAATTTATTAAAAACAATAACCTACACATCCAAGAAGCTTACAGAATTCCAAGTAGGATAAACACATAGAGAACCGCAAACAGACATACAAAAGAAAAAATGCTGAAAGTCAAAGATGAGGAGGAAATCTTGAAAACTACAAGAGAAAAAGAAATCACTACTTACGAGGGAATCCCGATAAGATTAACAGCCAATTTCTCAGCAGAAACAATGGAAGCCAGAATACCATTGGATAACATATTCAAAGTGCTCAAAGGAAAACAGCTGTCAACTGTGACTCCTATATCCAGCAAAACTATCTTTCTAAAACGAAGGGAAAATAAAGCATGTCTCAGATAAACAAATACTGAGAAAATTTATTGCTGGCATACCTAACTTACAAGTAATACTAAAGGAAGTTCTTCAGGGTTAAAGCAAGTGACCAGGGTTGTTAATTTGAATCCACATGAAAGAAATGAAAAACACCAGTAACTTAATTATGTAATTATTAAAAAACGATGGAAGTGCGCATTTTTTCTTCTTTCTTCTCTTAACTTTATTTTAAAAAGCAATTGTATAGTATAATATGTATATAATGTGTTATTGAGCCTATAACATACAGAAACATAATATATGTGTTACATTTTCCAATAACATTACAAAGGAGGAATACAGTTGTTTTGGGCTAAAGAAATGACTATAAATTAATAATTATAACAATGTATTGTTGGTTTCATAACATTAATAGATACAATATGTACAGCAGTATTATCACGAAAAAGGAGAGAAAAAGGGAATAAAGCTATATAGGAGCAACATTTCTATATAACACCAGAATTAAGTTAGTGTAAGTCAGAAGCTGATTCAGATAAACTAAGATGTATATGATAAACCCCAAAATTACTATTAAAAATAACTTTTAAAATAGTTTAAAAGTCATTAAAGAAATTAAAATGCTCCATTAGAAAAATACTCAGTACAAAAGAAGGAGGAAAAGAAGAATTAAAAAGACATGGGACGTATAGAAAAGAAAAAGTAAAATGACAGGCAGAAATCCACTGTTAATAATAATGCTAAATGGGGATGGATTAAATTATCTTATCAAAAGACTGAGATCGTCTGATCGACTACAGATAAAACAAACCGTGTACAGCTACATGCTGTCTTCAGGGGACAGCTCAAATTCAAAGATTCAGACAGATTGAAAGCAAAATGATAGAAAAAGACATATCATGCAAACAACAACCACAAGAAATCTGAAGAGCCTTTACTTTTATGATATAAAATAGACCTTAAAACAAAAAACGTTACGATAAAGAGGGACATTTAGCAATGATAAAACGGTTAATACATCAGGAAGGCATAAAAATTATAAACATGTGCACCTAATAGCAAAACACCACAATACATGTAGTAAAAACCACAGAAATGAAGTGAGAAATAGGTAATCAAACATGAACAGTTGGAAACTTCAATAACCCACTTTCAGTAATGGATGGGACAATTAGATAGAAATTCAGTAAGAAATTGGAAGACTTGAAAAACACCATAAGCCAACTAGATCTAAATGACATCCAAGAACCCTCCACCCAGCAACAGCAGAATACACATCCTTCTCAAGTGCACATGGAACTTTCTCTGGAATAGAGAATACTCTGAGCCATAAAACAAACCTCAATAAATTTAAAAGAACAAAATGAATACAAGCTATGTTCCCTGATCGCAATGGAATGAAATTAGAAATCAATAGCAAGAGAAAATTTGGGGAAACTCGTAAAATACACTTCCAGTGGGTCAAAGAAGAAATCAAAATGGAAATCAGAAAACACTTTGAGATAAATGAAAATGAAGGTACAATATACATAAGAGTTCTAGGAAGTAGGTACAATAGAGGGAAATGTGTAGCTGTAAATACCTTTCTTAAGAAATGGAAAGATCTCAATTCACTATCCTAATAACCCATCATAAGACATTGGAAAAATAAAAGCACACTAAACTCAGGTAAGCAGAAGGAATAAAATAATAAACATTAGAGCAGATATTATTTCAAAGGAGAATAGTAAAACAGAGATAATAAATGAAGCCAAAAGCTGATTCTTCAAAGAGATTGAGAAAACTAACAAATATTTAGCTACAAAAAAAAGTCTCAAGTAACTAGAATTTGAAATGAAAGAAGAGACATTACTACTAATCCTCAGAAATAAAAAGGATGAAAAGGAACACAATGAACAACTGTAGGCCAACAAATTAGATAACCTAATTCCTAGAGAGACACAAACTATTGAATCTGACTCAAGAAGAAACAATCTAAGTAGACCTATAGCATACGAAGAGATCAAAGTAGCAATCAGAAACTACCCACAGAGAAAAGCCCAGGCCCCCATGGCTTTACTGCTGAATTCTACCAAAGATTTAAAGCAGAATTATTACCAGTTGCTATAGTCTGAGGGGTCATAACTACTGATACCAGTCAAAACTCTGACCGTGATTTCCTAAGAGAAGTTTTCCATTTATAGGCACACCTCAGCACCCACTATGTATTGTAATCCTAATTTCTTTCTTTAGATGCACGGCTGTGAAGAGTAAAATCTGGCAGCGTTGCTGATGATGTGAGGTCAGAGTGGTGAAATACTGACTTCACTCGGGAATCATGCATCATCTTTACTTTACTCAGCATCCTCAATGCTGCTGTTTGTGTAGACAGATGCTATCCATGTCCTGACGTAAATAAGCAGGATGGAATGTCTCCTCTAGTACAGGTGTGGTTTGTATTGATTTGTCCCCTATTCTCAGTTCCTCATGACCCTGCCCATAAATATGAGACTGCTGTCTACAGCCAGGTGTCATCTGTGGCCATGTGGCCACACACATATGCAGATGTGGTTTGCACCCAAGGCTCTGGTCTCATAATTCTACCCTCCTCTCAACCGAGCCAGCCAACAAGAAATAACCTGTGTGAGTCAAATGTCTAGAAATCCTTCACTGTGATAATGCAGTTTCCTGAAGGAGAAACAACAGATACCCTTTAATACAAATAAAAATAAAATAAAATTCGAGCTGTCAAATTCATACAAGCTTTCACAGAAGAAAAATGTCCTTTGAGTCTTAAAGTAATGCTATTTTAGGAGGTGTATTATGGGACCACAAGATAGGTGAAGTTGGATTACAACAAAGTCTTGTCTGATTCTAGTAATTTGAGAACTTCCAAATTTAAATCTTCTGTGCTGAATTGTGCCTTGTAATCACATTGTAGAAAAACAAGGTGATTTTGACAAACCAGTTCTTAATTTGGAAGCCTTCTTCCTTGTGTAATGTTCCTGTCAAGCTCTTTTGAATGTTGTAGAGTTTTAACAAAGCACAGCACAGTGTGTGGGGAAATGGTATTTCCAGTGAAACTCTACCCTGCAGGGGTAAAGTCTGTGATACTGTGAATTTTTCATGGGATTTTCTAATAATGAACATGTTTTTCATTCTGAAAACTTTAGTTACCACACAGGAATTTGCCCGTTAATTACAGCGTGAGTGCATGCTATTTCCTGATAGCCCTGTAGATAGCACAGTTGGCATATTCCACACTGGAGCTCTCTGCCAGATTCCTGCCCAATTACAAATGAATCGTAACGACAGAAAGATGACATTATTTTATATTCTGGAGAACTGCAAGGAGATCTGAGAATGTCAGGTAACATGGTAATTACGTTTAAAGTAACTTGGTAATTCAGAAAAATGTATTACTAAGTAATCTGCTGAAGCATGTGGTTATTATGGGGCTACATGTCTCTTTCCATTATGTTAGCACCAAATTATGGGTTAGAATTCCTATATCTACCTTTTTTACTCTCTCAACAAAAGATGCCGAGTTGAAACGCTGGTGAGGGGGTGGCGTTTTTTCCCTACTACGGTTGACAAAAGAATGAAAGTTTCCAGCACAATGCAACGTATAATTTCTTTCAAGTTTCTTCTTAAGCCGACATCTAAGCAGAGCAGGGAGGCCCTCTGGAAGACTGTTTCTGTCATTTTGAAGCTGCCGTCATGTTCTGCTGATGGAAGAATGCAAGAGAGGGTGTCATTCAAAGCGCTCTTTGCCGTGGCCATCCAGGGCTTCATCTGAGTGTCTGCAGAGATGAAGCCCTCTGGGCATCCCAAAGGATCCCTGTTACCCTGGGGCTGTAGTCACCACGGACACTGGCAGACTCTTCTAAGTCCCCAGGAGGTGGGCGTGGAGTTTATTGTAAGGTGTGATCACACAGGTTAAGGGCGTAGATTAGAATTGCGTTTGGCAAAGAGGAGTCAAAGGAATAAATACATACATTCAATAATACCAACGTTTGTTTCTGGGAAATAATGCGAAAGGGAAGGCAGGTAAAGTCCCTGGTGAGAATGTGTGTTCTGTGACAAGGCAGGAGGGAGGTCTAAACTATTGGCACTACGTAAATGCTCGCTATCATTATTGGTGCTGTTTCTAGAGTACAGGCATGTTGGAAATGCTGGGCCGTCTGTTCAGGATAGACTTTCTGATGAGAATGGAGTGTGCCATTAAAGCTTATGGGAATGGGAGGTAAGTCGGTGGGGGGCAGTGAAGTCCAGGTGAGAAGCGAACAGACACGGCGAAGGATGGGACCGAGAGCAAGAGCCCCGAGTGAGAACTTTGGGGCAAACGAGAAAGGAATAAATAGGTGTTTAAATCATACTCTCTAGGTACATGGTTTTCAAAGAGCTTTTCTTTGTAATTCAGTGGCGGTTCCTGAGGGTCTGCGAGGTAGTCTTTGATGGGTCACAATCAATACTGAGTATCCTTAACTTTGCATCGTTTTCTCAGTTTAACGAGAACGTTGGCTTAACTGTGATACAGCACTCCACCAGCATTGGTATCTCCACCATCACTCTCCTCCTCCCCGTACTCAATTTATCTTTAAAGTTTAACTTTTTAATTGAACTTACAATAACATTTGCTGAAAATGTCAGAATTTTCGTTGTTGGCAGGATTATATCCAAAAGTTTTACTTTAACTCTATGACTCAGAAAAACAGCATTATTATTGAAACTGTTAACTGATTTTCTGTTTGAATTACCAGATGACGATGATTTAAGACTTGCGTCGTGCAACTATTTATAAAGTCATTCTGCTCATGGAGGAACGCAGGAACTAACCACCAGTTCACTTTCTGCACATTCACTGAAAATTACGTTTGGAGATTAATTAAAGAGGCCGGTTATTTGGTCTTAGTGACAGATCTTGTTTTATAAAATAATAGGTGCACGTGGAACCCTGTGATGGGTTGTCATCTTCGGTCAAAGTCTTTGCAAAAGTAACTACTAATTTTGAAGCCGATGCTGTTGGCTTGGCCAGGACGCTTGCGTTTTCTGCTATCAGGGTGGTCACTGATGTTCCCACTGCTCCCACAGTAAATAGTAAATGTTAGTGAATACTTTGTGCAAGTGCATGTCATCTTTCCGAGAAATTACATTCAGTACTTGTAAAACAATTACTGGGTATGCATTCTCTCTCCTTCTAGCTCACTTCTGCCAGTAGAGGAGTCTGAAGCCTTGGTGTCTGTAACTACAACAAACATTTAACATGGCCCGACTCCTTGTCAGATTAATCTGAATCCTCACACTAAAGGTCAATTTATGCCATGCTCATACCAGTTACCTTTTGTAACATGTCCTCTTTAAAAAAAATTACAAGACATGCCAAAGGCGAGGAAAGCAGTCTGAAGAGACACAGCAATCATCAGAACCAGACCCAGATATGACACAGATGTTGGAATTATCACAAAGGGAATTAAAATAACTATTAATAATTTAGTGGGAAAATAAACAACATGCAAGACCAGATGGGTAACACCAGCAGACAGGTGAAAAATACAACAAAGAATCCAAAGGAAATGCTAGAAATCAAAAACACAGTAATAGAAATGAAAAGTGCCTTCTGTAGATTCATCAGTTGATTAGGTTTAACCACAGAAAGATTCAATAGATTTGAAGAGAGATCCACAGACACTTCCAAAACTCCAACATAAAAAGAAAAATGAAAATTTAAAAAATAGAGCATACAAGAACCGGGGGGGGGCAATATCTAATATAACATAAGTATATTTGGAAGAAGAGAGAAAAAGGCAGAAGAAATATTTGAAGAAATATGGCTGAGAACTTTCCAACACTGATGTTAGACCAGAAAACTCAGAGAATCTCCAAGCAGGACAAATACAAAATAACAATAACAAAAAACCTACACATGCATATTCAAATTACAGAAATCCAAAGAGAAAATCTTGAAAGAAACCAGACAGAAAGGAAACCTTACTTACAGCCACAAAATGTTGAATTTAGTAAAATCATGTTCAATTTATCAGAAATGAAATATAGGAAATTAAGCCTATAGGTTGGAGGACTTGAGCTATAGTTCAAGTGACCTACCGTCAAGTTTTGAGGACATTTTGAGGATATATTGCAGTTTAACTCATCTAATGTACGATAGAATAATTATTGCTTTAATAAAGTTTGATTTTCACTTATTAACGGCTATGATTTTTTTAAATGTACCTTTTTACTGATCTACAGCGTTAGAGGCATTGCTAGAGCTTTTGTATGTTTTAAGTTTTAGGGACAAGTACTTGACATTTTCTCCTTGTAGAGCTGCACTGTTTAAGTGACACCCAAAGGACATCTCAATCGGGGGGGCCCTTAGTGGTGTGGTCCTGTTGCTGGTTATGCCCATGGGAAGCTGTGACCTCGGTGAATAGTTATTTATTGTTATTTAGCTTATATAAGCCGAGAGAACTCGCTATTAGCATAGGAAATAGAATGAAGCATACCAAAAAGTAGGATGCTGGGTTGAAATAATAAGCAGAGATAAAGTCTTGAATCTGGACTCCACCTGTGTATTTCTGCATGGGATGGGAGAGTCAGGTTGTCTGGTTGTTCCTGTATGTGTACTGCGTGTGCGTGTTGAGGGGTGTGCAAAACAGCATCTTGGGTTTTTAGCTGCCCATGAACTTAAAAACGATCAGCCTGGCGCTGATCCCTCTTTTAAGTCTAGTGAGTCTCTGACTGTGCCACCGAGGGCTGGAACTCAAGGAAGGCCTCACAGCCCTGTTTTCAGCCCCGGTCAGACATAGTGTTCGTTTCTGGGAAGCACCATTTCAAAGGGCTGTTTCTGAAGCAGTGTGAAGGATCTGGAAATTAAAAGCACCATGTGGGGGAACACTTCATAAAATGGGGGCTATTCAGGCAGGATAAGAGAAGTCTCATAGTGGGATTGTTGCTGCCTTTTAAGTATCTGAAGTTCCGTCGTGTTGAATATATAATAGACTGTTCAGCTTTGCTCTTGGAAGGCAGAGCTGTGAACAACTGTCGAAAGTGACAGAATATGGTAAACTGGCTTAATGTGAAATGGACATTTCCAGCTTCTAGTGCTTTCAAGCAAACACCCCTGAGTTCCTCCTTTTCCAGAATAGAGGATGGAACCATGGAGTTTTCTTTTTACTGAGAGTCAGGGCTTTGAAATTGTCTCTAAGTAGCACAATAAATAGAACTTTATGGCAAATTAATTGGTAAATCATTACTGCAGTTACAAGTTAAAACTAATTACCCTTCTTCACATGGCTCAAATCAGTCTGGTTAATTATCATAAAATATATTCCCGCGTGTACTGGGATAGGTTATGATCCTTTGTTCAAGTCTCCTAATATTTTACTTTTAAGGTGCTTACCTAAGAACTTAACAAAATAATCTGATGTGAAGCAATATTTTATCAAAATCCACCATTTTGAATAAACATGTTGACATTCCTTGTATTAAACAAAAAGTAGAAAAATGTTATCCATGAGCTTAGGAAAGCTGTCACCACAACATTATTTGCACACGTAAGTAAGAGGCAAGGTAACTGTGATGGAATTATTCCCTCTTTTTGCCCTATAATCAGATATCTAAAGACATTTTCTAGAAAAAGGAGAGAAACGCAATGTTTGGAAGGACTGTCGTTAATATGAAGTATATGAGAAGAAATATTTTGATATGGTCGTGAGGCAGGAGGCATGATATGGTTTCTGGTCAGAGCTGGAGAACTTCCTGCGGGTTTCTCAGAGGCAGAGATGCCCCTGGTTCCAGGCTAGAGCCCGGAGGACAAAACTGAGGGTGTTTTGGAAGATGAAATAGTGGGGAGTGTGACCCTTGACCTGGGAACTCAATAAATGGGCCTGACAGTTGGAGGGAGGGGCTGTGCAGGGCTGGTAGAGCAGCGACAATGTCAGGCGGTCCTGGAGCTGCGTGATAGGCTGGATGGAAATTCCAGCCTTCCCTCGTGCTGTCTTCAGATTCCTTAGGGTTCAACAGTCCTTGAAAGCTCATTCGCTTTCCCTTGGTCCTCCTATTCTTTAGCTCCCAAATTCACTCTCCCAAGGTGGAGGGGAGGGGGGGAAACATTCTTATCAGGGTGGTCCCTCCCCCTCATCCATCCCTCCACCTCCTCTCCCTCCACACGCTGAGTTCTACTCCACAGCAGTAGGGGTAACACTTCTACACTGTCACCTCCTTCCCTAGACCTCTGGGTCTGTACTTCCCCTTCTGCCCCGCTTGCCTTTATCTTTATCAAGATTCTGTCCAGGCAGAACCCTCCCACCCTTTCCTACCAGTTGAGACGGGCGTGTAAACCAGCCGGCAGGTCCTAAAGGCACAGGGTGAGGGGAAGGCACTGAGTCGTGTTCATCTTGCCAGAGAAGCAGTGTGCGGGCTGAGCAGTTGCTTTTATGGAAACCTTGGTAACTGTCTCCTGATTGGATCATACCAGGTTATGGACCATACAACATGGTTCAGTGTTCCAGAATTCTCCATTAACTAATGGTTGTCCAGGTCTCCTAACCACTCAAGGGCCAGATTCCCTCATTTATTTGTAAAGACTATTTTATAATAACAAATTCCCCAAATGACCGTGTGAGTTGAATGGGGTGTCAAGAGTAAATCACACTTTGTGAACAAGACGACAGAAGTGGTGGTTATTTTTTCGTAACAGCCTGGCCTCAAATCATTGGCCACTCCACTTTTTCCTTCTAAAGGCCGATGTAATGTGTTATCCATGATCTCTCATTATTTTCTTATTCCTGATTATGTGAACAAAACTGCAAAATAATGAAATTTCGAAATTAAAGAATGGGCAGTTAAAAGGTTAGAAGCCTCAGGAATACCAGGATAAAATCAAGAAATTTGAGGTCAGCATAGTGTACGGTCAACTGGTCATAAGTAGTAAGTGGGCATCACCCATCTATTTGTTGTTCATCCAACAGACTGTGACCAAGTGCTGATTAAGAACCAAACACTTGTGGGAAGAGGACCACATACTCTGTGTATTTCCGCTGGGAGGGACCCGCATTTGAATAATTACTGACCTCTGTCTCTCCGGCTCCTGTGAAGTGACTTAACCAGCTTGCCTGACTGGATTCTTTTCCTCTTTTCTCTCTTTGCTCTTTTCACCTTTTGAGCACGACTCTGATTATCCATGGCTGTGACTCTGGGCAAATTCAATCCGGAGGAATAATGTCAACCAGCACACTTGGCCAACAGACGAAAGTCATGCTCGTTAACCTACATTTTATAGAAGCGAAGGTAATATCTTAGTCTCCATTTGTTTGACTCACTTGGTTCTCAAATGCGTGTGTGGAGCGAGGGAAGGATGATTTTTGTTACCTGCCCCTCACACTGCAACAGGTACTAGACTATAGATGACCATGACATAATCTGGCCTTAAGATATTTTCTAATAGGTCGGATGAAAGAGTGAGCACAAACAGGGAGACAGTTCAGACACCGGGGTTTTGAGTCTCAACTCTACCGTTCACTAGCTGTATGCTTTGGGGGAAAGTTGGTTTAATCTCTTTGAGGTTCGATTTCCTCATATGTAGAGAGTAATATAAGATCAAAGATAATATTACTGTGAAAAATTTTATAAACTCTGGTGCTAAGTAAACCGTGTCCTAGCTTGTCTTCCTTAAATCAGTCCCCTCCCACCCCTTACCTGCCAAGTCCCCACCCTGATTATTTAGCTGGCCTTCCACAATACTTTCCTTGTCTCCAAACATGGATTGGACCCATATCCCTGAAATTCACTTCCTAAATGAGGAAGCACCAAAAAGCAATGCCAGTCCCAAATTCGGTTTCTCAGCCATTACCTGTTGCTGCCTCTGCTGGTTTCACCCAGAGTTTGTCATCGACCAGCTCCAGCCTCTACTCTTTCTACAACTGGTTGTCCTGTACTCCTGCTGTAATTGTTTGTCCTATTTCCCTAGCTCTGTGCTTTTCACATCTTCCTACACTTATTCCTATGTGTATATGCCAATATGTAATAATGTCCGTAAGGCAGAACGTTGACAATTTCTTCTTGTCTTTTTAAATCGGCGAATATATGTTGGTCGAATCCAACTCCTATAGGATGAGTTAGTTCCAAATAAATGTATGACCTTAAAACCTTATAATCCGAGTCACTCTTGGTAAAAGCAGCTGAAACTTCCATTTATAGAACTTATTTCGAAATTTTCCAGATAATGAGGGTTGAAGAGGAAACACCAAAGACTGCCCCAGAATAGCAACAAGGCCCACCTTGGGCAGCTGCAGCCAGTCGGAGGGGGCTTGAAATCTGTCTCAGACCTGAGCTGAGGCTCTGAAACTTGACCAGCTTGCTAACAATAGTGTGTGGTGCTGAGTAATTGCTAAGGGGGGAAAGACACACAAAAGAGAAAAAATAATAATACAGCATATTATTCATATTATTTGAAGGTACCTATGAGTCATTCGGGAGAAAATTCACCAGAACACATACAGTATTGCACATGTCAACTCCCACTTGTTAAAAAAATAAAAAACAAAAAACAATAGTGATTCTCCTATTACTGAAAGGAGGTGCAAATGCAGATATATTTTTAGAATGGAACGACCATTGCTCTCTGAATTAAGACACTTGGGCCCCATCTACATGAGGTCAGTTATTCCACCTTCGCTGTGTAATTTGGCCCCGACGTCACCTCTGCTTTGCATTGTCAGGCAGTGTAAGTGTGGGAGGCTGTTACTGTTGACAGGGTGATAACAATCTCTGAGGTCTAATGTGGGAGAGAGAGTCCATCCTTGACCTTGGTACTGCATGCCGGGATCTATCAACCCACAGGGCCAGGTCCTCTAGCCAAGTCGTTTGGTCCGTCCTCAGCAACATGGAGGCTGGTCAAGTGCCCCCCAGAGAGGAGGCCTGCAGCCCTGAGTAGATTCCAAAAGACATGTGTGGGCTCCACCAAATGGAGGACCCGACAGAGAAGTACCTCTAAATCTCCCAGTACTTCGTCTGTTTGGGAATAAGAGGTTGTATGCCGAGGTACTGTTGTTAAAACAGAATCCAGAAATGACGTTTCTAGGTCTCCTGCGTCTTTGAGTTGGGAGTAGTATGAGCGGCAATTGAATCCATTTGATTTTCCAAATATGACGGAAGAAAATAAAGGAAAACATTTGTGATTGCGGGCTAGAGAAAGCCTTCTGGAGAAAGAGTTAAAACTCAGAAGACTTCAAGGAAAAGACAGATTTATCAACATCATACATATAAACTTACGGTTGGGGAAAACATCAAAAATAACATTAAAACTTAGGAGGCATTCTAGAAGAAAATATTTGGAACCAGACTAGACATATGATTCATATCCCAA
Organism: Phocoena sinus; assembly: GCF_008692025.1. NCBI lineage: Eukaryota > Metazoa > Chordata > Mammalia > Artiodactyla > Phocoenidae > Phocoena > Phocoena sinus. The sequence goes on from NC_045780.1 coordinate 2,071,826, forward strand.
ATACACACAAAGCTACTAAAAATCAACAAGCGAAAGATCAACGACTCAGTAGAAAAAAGGTGACGAGATATGAACAAGTAACTAATTCATAAAAGAAAAAAATATAAAATAAGGCATAAAAACAGTAACCATAATTAGAAGCAAATTAAAACAGTATCATTTTTATATCCCACATTTCCCAAACAAACAAAAACTAAACAAGATGTAACAGCCCAGCTTGTCAAGGGTGTGGAGAAACAGCGAATATGGCAGTGCTGGTGGGGCTGAATTTTGGCCCAGCTTTTTTTGGAAGGTTATCAGGGCGTGTTTGACAAAACAAACAATGAACAAATGCTATTATTCAGCAATTTCAGTTCTTGACAGTGACCTGCAAAATGCTTACTCATGTGTATAATGATCCGTACACAAGGGTGTCCAATTCATACCGTTTGTAAGGACAAATGGAAACAATCTAGATAAGAATAGAATGATTTATAAACTGTTACAGTGTATCCATACAACATATTATTATGGAGCCATTGAAAAGGACCATGAAAACGTTTCATGATATTTTTAGTGCAAAAAGCAAGTTACATAGCAAAATGAAGCTGTGTTGATAAATTGTGTATACCTGTCTGTATAGGTGCATATTGAACAGAAAAAGCCTGCAATGTTATCCTCCTAACTTTGATCATGGTAACCTCGACTGGATGAACTGGATGTAATAGCGTCTCTCTCTCTCCCTGTCTGAATACGTGTAAAATATGAGATATTTTGACAGTTTTCTTGTGTTTCTCGTATTTTCAACAAATTCACCTCAGTTGTGTAAAATACAGTTATTTATAAGTTATCAAACTATGCATTTTTAACAATGTGATTTATAATTATAGTAGCATAGAAGAAAAATCTAAATAATGATATTTCTAATGTCAGGGTGGCTTGAAAAGGCCATCAGCGTGACGTGTGATGCTAATGGTTGTGAATGCGTTAAATATTAAGTCGACAACCACCAAAATTAATGGGGAATTTCTACTGCCATAATAATAGGCATAATTTACATTTGTGTGTCACAAAATAACCCAGATGGTGTATTCTGAGACATTTTAAAGAAAATATTCCGGAATCGGAAGAATCAAATTGAAAAAAATTTTCTCATTTTGCCAATAACAGCCATGTTTTTAGTAAAATCTTGTTAAGAAGCTTTAAAAGCATGTTGATGTGTTGTCCCTGTTACGTTTTAAGTAAGCGCAGAAACAAAGCCTCACCGTTTACAAGTTCAGAAAAACCTGTTTCTGTGCCTCTGTCTTACTTCGTGTAAATGGAGGAAGAGTTCTCAGTGAAGACCTAACCGAACTCCTCATTTTGCAAATGAGAAAGCCAAGGTGGAGAGACGAGAGATAATCACCAAGGGTGACAGGGTGCGTTGGACTCCGCTGGATTAGACCTTGCCTGCAGCCTGAGTCCCGGGAAGTCGTTGGCCTCCCTGTTCTTGTGCGAGTGGGTAGAGAAATAAGAATAGAGGGACAGGAATGAAGGAGCTTGAAATGCGTGGCACGCTGCGTTGCTTAAGGGGTGTGCGGTGACTAGGGACACGAGTATGTGATATGAGATGAGGAAGGAAGCTGTGCTGGGAAGTCCGGAGGTGATGGGCTGTACAGACACCAGGGAAGCAGCAATGGACCTGAACACCAGCAGAAGATGAGTGTCAGCTCGTCTTAATAGAACTAGCATCCTTGGAGGCACTACAGTAGCAAATTCTTACGAAGTGCGTGAGGTATGCCAGGCACTGCTCTCTGTGCTTTAGATATCACAGCATAAGTTAGTTATCGTTATAGGACAGTTAACTACGGCCAAAATCATGCTGTGTAACAAGCACCACTGAACCTCGTGTGCACAGGACAGCAAGCTTTTCCTCACTCCCTGTGTTTTAGGCAGGCTGTTCCTGGCTGGCTTGCTGGTGTGTCTGAGAACATGCTGCTCTGGCTTGAGCTCAGCTGAGGTCTCCTGCCTCTGCTTCCCTGTCTCTCCTCCTCTTCCTGGTCGAATAGGTCAGCACTGCCACGTTATTCCCTGGGTGATGGCAGACGTGCAGGACGGGGAGCCCAGCTGCAGAGGAAGTTTCCAGCCTTTAGTAACTCATCCCGGGTATAACGTCTCTTTGGAAAAAAAGTCAGGGAGCCAAACCCAAACTCAAGGCTTGTGTAAGCACCCTGACTCACAGAGGGAGGTGGGCTGCAGTGACTGTTCTGAGCCGGGAATCTGCATTTCCGCAGGCGGGCACTAGTATTACCTCCATAATATAACATCATAATTTGCTCAAGGACACAGGAGTAATGAGCAGAAAAACCAGGGAGATTGTGGGCCGGGGGTTCATGCTCTCGACACTGAGATACACATGGGGACCACTCTCAGGGGGACAGCACAGTCTGGGGGAGCTAACCGGCCCCCAAAGTGCTACGTGCACAGCGAGGGCCTCCACCCTGCAGACTGGGTGCAGAGGCTGCCCGCTCCCACCCCCGCCAAGTCCCCTCCTCAGTGGCCACGTGGCCACGGGCCTCCAGACTCTAAGATACTACAGCCCTTCTCCTGCCAATGCAGGAGAAAGCCTTTATGTTCCTGTGAAAAGGCTACTGTAAAGAGAATCTTAGGGCTCACAGCTCTGAGGAGCTCCTGGGCTGGCCCGGCCATCTGGCTTTCCTGGGGAAGTGCCTTTCTTCACTGACACATGAAGTCCTGGTAAGTGAGACAAACACAGGCCGAAGCCCAGCTATTCACGGCGACTCGCTTGTGGAATATTTCCTCCCCTGTGCAAAAGAGGGAGTGGAAATGTGGATGCTGCCTGATTTATGTAATTCATGTTTATATTCACAGTTCATGTAAGAACTCATTTGTTCACACAATAGAGTTTTCAGAGATGAATATATTAACATACAAATATGGTTTATAGCCACAAAGGACTTGAACTTTTGGTCACGGGTCATTCTGCAGACGGGCAGTGAAAAAGAAATGGATGTTTTCTTTTCTACATTGTGCACGCAAGTGCTTTTCTGGTTTATTGCCTTTTGCTCTCATTTTAAAAGGAGGAAAGAAATTCTCTCACCCCATTTCCTAGTGTTCCAAGTCCGACAGTCTACCTCTTGCCCTATTTTTATCACTTCTTACAGTTTTCAAAGTTATGTTGTTCATCTTTGTCGAAGGCATATTTTACTATTCTTTTCTTATACTTTCATCGTCCTATTCAGCTTACCTTATAGATGCTAGGAATTCTTTTATTGTCATGCGAAAAAATTTCACATTTAACTCAACTTGACTGAACTTCTAGTAAATGTAAAGGACTGTGTGAGCCTTTCATATATCTTGTACCGTTGAACCTGTAAAATTCTGTGAGATAGATATTACTTTCAAGATGGGAAAAGCGAATCTCACAAAGGGTAGCCCAATTTCTCAAACTCCGATAACCAGGTAATGTTGGAAGAGACGTTTCGGGTGCCCTGGCCGCATCACCGCAGAGCTGCACACGAGCGACCGCTTGCCTCCCCCCGGCGTACCTCACACCACTCTCCTCTTTCCCCGCTAAGTTCCGGGCATAAGGGCTTCATTTCTGCTTCTCTGATGCTCCAAGCTCCTTCTCATCTTGAGGACTTTGTGCCAACTCCCCGCTCTGTCTTCACAACAAGCCGCATGGGTGGGTCTCCTCCTGTCATCCCACGGTCAATGTCACCACGTCCCAGACTTTTGTCCACTGCAGGGGAGCTGGCCAGCCGCTCTCCCATCTCCCAACTTTACCCCTTGGCACAGCCCTGAGAAGCATCTACCACACTTGCTGCCTCGTCTTCTGTGTACCAGTCTCCATTCATGAGAATACAAGCCCCGCAAGGACACAAACACTGTCCATTCCCTCTGTGTCCCCAGCTCCTAGAACACCCGCTCTGAGGTCTCCAGCAAGGGTTTGATGAATGAATAGATGACTGTCTCTAACTTGCTGAGACAGAGCTAAATTCCAGGAGGACAGCACGGCCTGGTCTTGGCCCTCAGAACGCGGAACCCAGCACCTGGTGTGTCTTTATGCAGAAAAGGGCATGTGGGACTAGAATTAGATAAAGACGGTGAGGCTCGATTTAGCAGCAACTAAAAATAAGCACTGATATGTAAATTGGGATGTTAGCAAATCCATTCCAGATCTTTAAACTAATTTTATACATAGACATAAACTTATAACATGCTGTCTTAAAAAACACCACATAACAAGGACTTAACTACAAAGTAAGTTTGGAAGACTGCTGTGGCCACACTTTGGAGTCTTCTTGAGCTAGGAAAAGATGATTTAGTGAGATGCCTGGGAGAAGCCTTAATGGAGTCTGTGATAAGGAGACAGAGAGAGACAGAACCGAGAGAGCAGAGGCCAGAGACCTCAGGGAGTGGAACGCACGTCTCCTCGAGAGTAGGGGCCTCTACGTGTGTGACGGGTCACCCACCTGGTTCCCACCTTATCACCCCCATCGATGACAAACACACATTGCTGAGTTGATGAGAGGCTATAGGATTCCAGTCCATCAGATATGGCATGATTCCAATTCCAAACAGAGTTTATCTCAGGCGTTCAAAGGCCTGGGGCTCCCCAGAGGCAGCTGGAGCTTGTCCTGGGGGAGCCCTAAAGAGCGCCTAACGCTCCATTAGGTGTTTGCTTTGTTTCCTTAGAGGGAGTCGGTGGTGCTAAAGTTGTGTTTTTGAAATCTTAACAGGAATCTAAAGACTAGTGTGAAATTGTTTGTAAGTCTCACCATATACTTTATTAATCAACATTTCAAGAAAAGATATAAAATAGCGGTAATATTTTTATTTAAATATTTGCACTGATCTAATACAAAGGTATTTCGCTTCTATCCTAGTAGTTGTGAGGACTGGAAATTTCTGTGTTTTCTTGCCATTTTTAAAAAACTTAATTTTCCCCAATTATTACAGCCGTGAGAAGCAGAAACACTTGCTATATTTTCACCACCCAAGGAGAACAACTAAATATTTTGATGTTATTTCTTAACAGGTTTCTTTTGCATAATTAACAATCATTATGATTACATTGCTTATTGAGTTTTCTGTACTGATGGCAAATAAATTTGTACATAAATTTTCACAGTTTTTAAAATTAATGCAAAATATTATTCCACGTAGGAGGTGATATAATTTACTTAACTACTTGGTCAATATTGAACATAGATTTCCACTTCCCCCTTATTTACATAAAGCTCTTTTATATTTTAGATTATTTGTGATCTGAATATTATATACGTTATAAATTCAGATTTTGATTTCAGATTATACTCTTATATTCCCCCCAGTTTTAAACAGGTAAGGAAATTTGAAGTTTATTAATATCAACTTTTAAACTGTTTTCAAAAGTTTGTGAAAAACATCGTCTCAGCGACCTGTAAATAAGATTCTTATTTCATCACACACCCATCAGCATTTAACAACACCTTTAAAATACAGCTTCTACTTTTACAAGTGAAAAAATAAGTCTCTTCCCCAACTGGAATATCTTTGTTTACACAGTGAGATAAAACATTTTCAAGATGCGTTTTGACCCTTTCCTCCTTTGTTCTTGGTTACTCACTTTCTTGAACATACCATACCCATGTGGTGGTTTCTATAGCCAGCTTCTTTTTCTACGGCTGGGCTGGAACAAGTTATAAGTCCAGCCTCTTTCAGGAGCTGTGACTCACTCACATATCTGGGAGTAACTAGTGGCAAAGAAAGACGTGAGCAGTGCAATCTCACATCGTTAGGTCAGTTTTGCTTAGGCAAAGTCTTACAAGAGTCTTTATTTTTAAAAAAGACGAGAAATATTCAGAGTTGAAATAATGTGTCCATCTGACGATTAGTATAATTAGAATTCCAGGACTTTGTATGTGAGGTGCTCATCGATGGAGTGTGGATCGCTAGGGAGGAGGGGCAGCCTGGGTGGGACAGTGAGCTTTCCCACCATCACTGACGTGTTCTGCCAACACCTTCCAATATGTGCCTTTTCCTCGACTCGTCCAGAGCTGTGCACCAGAGAAGAAAATGCAGCCATGGGTGTCATTACCTTTCACCGTGAGGCCATTGGACCCACTGGCAAAGACACCTTCCGATGATTGTCCGGAACTAGCATGCTTCTTGGAAGAGCAGCTCGGGTGTAAGACTGTTCCCCTCGATCCCTTCATCCACCTCTGAGGGCAGGATGCCTCTCCTGCAGGTCTCTGCTTTCCGAGCTGCCATTTGCTCCACGTGGCTCAAATGTACACGGTGTTTGAAAACCGATCCTCTGTCTGAACAAACTTTTGAGAGCTCACGACACAGGCCTTGCACAAAGCTGGAGATGTACCGTGGACCTGGGAGCCGAGGGGTGTTTCCAGATGCTGCCACGGCTTTGCTCCTGCTTTACCCACCCCCACCCCCCGCCCCCGTGGGACTGTCATCCTGGGCGCCCTGCTTTCACTGACAATCGTCGTAACTTCGTGGTGCTGAGCTGTGGACACCCGAGAAATTAAAACGGTTGAAAGTAAAGCCCATCGGTGTTCCCAACATCATCAGACAGGAAGTTTCCCAAAGCCATTTATGGAATATGCTGATCTCTCTACATGAACATCTTCTCCACGTCCTGAGTTTGAAACGTCCCAGGTGCAATTTCACTTCTCTCAGAGCGAGTGTGCATCACGCCAAGGGCCTGTCAGCACCAAGACTGTCCTGTGAGTGACCCACAGAGAAGGACACTAGGCAGGAGAAGAGCCCTTCTTGCTCAGCGGTCACTGTCATTAACACACCCTCCGGCACCAGCTGGGCTCTCGCCTGACGGGGACCAACATCTTTATTGGATTGTTGTCATGTAACATGATGAGTATGGAAGGGAGACTGGGAAATAATGCCAGTATAGTGAACTGTTCCTTAGAACAGATATTGTAAATATTCTTCCATCTCTTCCCTCCCTCCTTCTGTCTCCTCAGTGCATAGGTGTTCGTGTAGGACGAGAAACAGGAACCGTGTTTCGAGGTGAATGGGACTGGTTTGTCCTGACCAACCGACCTGCAAGGACGTTCTTCACAAGCAGGGCCTGAGTGAGATGAGGGAGTGAGCCCGCTTCTGTCCGGACACAGGTAGAGAAAGCAGGCGTCTTTGTTCAACATTTGGATCTTTTGTCCATCATGAATTTTTATGGCAATTTTGAGTTTTAAAAATACCACATTAAAATATGATGTATCTGATTCCCGAGTTTATTGGCACGACTTAAATCTGGGCTGCAGGTCAATGCCCTGCTCGCCTCACCCTGGGACTCTCCAGAAACACATGCCGGAGAGAGAAAATGAAGAAAACCTCTGCTCAGAAAGTAAACTCATTGTTAAGAAGCTACCAGAGACAAGGAGAGATAAACTCCAATTCTACAAAACCCACCTTGGGTCATGAAGAAGGAACAGCAAGATGAAGATTCAGTACTTCTGCAAAACCATCGCATTTATGCTCCTCTGGGACTTTTTAACAAGCCCTATGCCCATCCCACTTCTGTGCTTTTCAACGGGAAAATAGTACATTCTGGAGTGGCACATTCATCACTCATTCAAATTCCTTATCCATTTAAGAGATTCTTCTGAAAAGTGGGATTTACGTTGTTGTTAATCAAAAAGGACATACATCGTCCCTTTAACTAGTATTTTCCAATTGCCTCATTACTTTTCGGAATCATATCTTGGCTTCTTTGTTTTAGAAACGTCTGCGATTTATCAAACGTGTTTTTCTTCCTAGCTGTGTGAAGTTGGAGGAATAAATAGGCTTATTCCTATCCACTCTGCTTAGTTAGTTCTCAGAGGCTTTTCACTGTGTATTTTTATAACTCTTCACAGTGGGTTCAGCTGGTAGTATGATCACCAGGCTTAGGGGTTTTGAATAATTCTGTTTCCCAGCGCTCATCTCACCCAACATCGCACCACGCACCTGCTATCACAATTACACCTGAAAGGAGGGATTGCTTGAGGCCTAAGTCTCTGTACTCGGAGTTTTCTTACCTCAGAGAATTTCTGTGAGTAATTGCTACACAGGCGTGTCCCTAGTAAAGGAGATAATCGGAGCACCCTCCCTCTCAGCCCCTCGCCCCATCAATACCGTGATTGATACTATGATACTCTCACATCTATGCTGCCCTTTTCTGCTGAAGAATTCAGAGCTCTTCCAGTATAATTACCCTTGTGGTCCCCAATGCCGCGACTGGGGAAAAGTGGAGGAAACGAAGAGTCTTGCTAGATGAGTTTGTGGGTCCTTTTCCTGCAACCGTGCAAGGTGTCTGCTTTTCTTCAGAGCCCATGACTTTCGGCTAGGTTCCCTGCCGTTCCACGTTTAATTTAGAGAAGTCCCATTGGGAAATGTGCAGAAGAGCGCTTCTGAGCTGCTTTCCCAGCAGAGAGGAGGAGACATCTGCCTTTGATCAAGCTCCTGGTCGGGTCCGCAGAGGCAGAGATGAAATGAGGTGAAGAGATGCTACACTGACAGCAGAACTGAGGTTTTGGATGAAGGAAAGAACAATTAAGCAAAAATCCATACCGCGGCCCTGAGGTTTACACACCCCAGGTCCCCTCTTCTGGCCCGGCCGAGGACGTTCACGAGTCTATCCCCATTCATCATGCCCTCCCTGGCAGCCGCGGATCACAGCGCACGTCACACCCGCATGGAGGAATATCTGCGTCCACCCGGGTCTCCCTGGCAGAGGGCACGTCCATCACCCCGGGGGTGGGGCACGTCTGTTGGAGCAGCTGTGGCTGGGACACTGCACAGAAGGACAGGGGCCTGCGCGTTCCTCTGTCAGCTTGGTCTGCTCTGTGGTTATAAACCTAAGGAATGTCTGAACCCGGAGTTGTCAAAAAGAAGAAGGCTGTTTTTGCTGGAATGTCTGGGATTTTATTCATTTTCCCCAAGATCCCCATTTCAGAAGCTTTACATTTTATGGGTATTTTTTAAACAATAAAATGTTGAGTTTGTAGATGTGGTTCTAAGACATAGAACCCCCCGAGAAGTCTAGATTTGGTTTACCCAGAAAATCCAAGCCAAACGCCTTGAACTTAACCTGAACTCCTCCCCTCTCCCCACAATTGCAACATTTTCCACTTATAACATCGCTACCTTATAACTTGGGTCTCTGGCAAGCGTGTCATACGTGATTAGTAAAACACTGACACAATGACATCGTGTCTATAAAATAATCACAAAAAATGCTAACTATTAATGACGAAGTCTCAAAATGGAATTTGAGCAATGCCAGTGACGGCTAGGTTCGCTTTCTGTATACTGATCTAGTGAAATTTAATAGACTTGATACCCACTTTCTCCTCCTGCCTAGTTTCTGCCCTTTGGCCGGCTCTCCACTGGCCTAGCCCCTTCCCTTTCCCAAGGAGTTTTTAGTAAGAAGGCCTGTTGAGTTTCAGAACTACCCAGTTTGCCCTCTGATCTCTCTTGGGAGCTTTTGCTCATTTCCAGCTAGCAGCACAGCTCTTCTGTGAATCGGGGTCCTGCTCGAGCTTCCAGTCACTCCACGGTTCACGAGCGGCGGGAGAGGCATGGAAATTTGAAAGCACACGCATTGCCCAGATGAAGGCAAACAAAAATCTGTCTTGCCTACTTGGATGGCGGAAGCCGGGAGCGTAGCTCACGAAAGTCGTGGAATGTTAGACGCTCGCAAAGCAGTGGAATGTTAGGGTTTGAATTCACTCCAACACCTCCACCGACTGTCGTGAACATTTTAAAAACACAGTAGGCTTTTAAGCTTAAGCCAGAGTGAATTGTAAAGGAAATACCATCCATGTGGGGAAACTTCCAAAGTGCCCCGCACCATTGCTAACCCCTGGCTCTGCTCAGTTCACTGTTACTAGGTCAGCTGTGAATCTTAAAGTCTATATTTTTGGAAGAAATGCATGTGTATTTATTTATTCAGTAAATATTAAGAACACATTCTCCCGTGTTAGATGTGAGGGTTTTCTTTTCTTTTTTTTTTTTTTTCTTTTTTAAGCAGTGGTCCAGCATTTAGAGTGTGACACGGAGCCCAAGTTTTGTACAAATATATTTATACACTTTAGGTCTGTTGTGGAGATTTCCTAGCTCACTTGAGTTCACAATAGCTCACTCTTCTGTTTGGGTATAAATTCCCAAAGGGCAGGAGCTCTTGGGATGCGCCGTCCTACTTCCCCGGGGGAGGAGATGCTCAGTAAATGTTTGTTAGAATCAATCATTGCATTTTGTTCTTGATAATATTTTATTTGAAAAAAATCAAGTTTTAACGTTACTGCTCTACGTGATGGCTAGAAACGCTTAGGCTGATGTGAACTCAGCTGACTCACCACTGTGATTTCTGAACGTCGAGTTGTGGTACCGACGCCCAAAGCAGCATCCTGGTTATTACTCCACTGCTGGTGACACTTTCTGGACTCCTGTGCTAGCTTGCACCCGTGATTCCTGCTGCAGAGTTCTCAAGCATGCGGTGATTTTCATGAGGCTGGTAGATTTTGAGGCCCCAAATTAAGCACCTAGAAAGAACCCAGACTGGGCAGCCCTTATAACCAGCCCTCTCTGTTCAGCATCAGTAACTTTGCATAAACTCCGTAGGTGACCTTTTTCCTTTCTCTGCTTCCACTTAATCAGATCATGTGACCTCTGGGAGTCTGGTGCTGGGATGTTGACGAGTACATGAAAGCATGAAAACACACACTTTTTTGGGTCCACGCCTTTGGAGGCATATTAAAATCCTTTTGAATGCTGTTGTCTTTTCCTCATTGAAAATATCAAGTCTGTTTTCTATATAAACAGGCATTTTCTTTTATCTTGCTAATATTGTTTTACATTCCAACCTTATGGCTTAAATATTTTATTTGTCTCAAAATCATTTTTGTAACATGGCCTGATTATTTGAAACAAGTGCGCTCATGTTGGAAAAGAATTGTTAGTGACCTTTCTTTCAACTGAAGAGGAAAACAAACATACAAATCGTTTTTCCCCTGGATGCTTTGCTGTGGTTAGTTATACACACTTTCTCTGGGTTAAGCGTAACCTGAAATTGAAAGAGAAGCATGAAAATGAGCTCTCTGAGTATCCATCCCATATGGCATCGGCATGGAGATGCTGGCCTAGGCCACCAGCTTGAGGAGAAAAAAATGATGCCAGTGTTTGGAGACTAGAACAGTAGTGTATTCATTTTATGTCTTTTTAAAAATTGAAGTATAGTTAATTTACAGCGTTGTGTTAGTTTCGAGTGTACAGCAAAGTGATTCAGTTATACATATGCATGTATGTATATATATATATATACATATTCTTTTTCAACTTCTTTTCAATCATAGGTTATTACAAGATACTGAGTGTTCATTTTATGTTTTACATGAAGGTGAGTCAGAGATCAAAGCTTTAGAAGCCTTATGGATAGAAGATTAGGTGATCTGTATTTGCAAATCGGGTTCATTGATTCATGGTAAAGTCACAGAGCAGAAGACATGTGTCTTTGCTGTCACTGGGGTCCTAACCCTCTTATCTTACCCGTCCTGCTTCTTGTATAACTGGAGGTCAGCCCTCCCCCAAGTCCCATTCTGTAAAGATGTCCACTCGTATCTCTGCCAGCTATACTGAAAGCAGAGGTTGGCAAACGTTTTCTGTAAAGGCTGAGCTAGAGCACGGCTGTGCAGGCCCTTCCCGCCTCCGTGTCTGACTGGAGCGTTTTACTGTAGAGACGACACGTCCCCAGAGGCGGTGGCTTCAGCTGCTTCCTGCAGGCTGAATCGTAGACGGGTAGAGGAGGAAAGCGCTGACGGGGGGGTTCTCTGGGGCCTCACCCTGCCCCCAACCGTGGCAGGGGGCAGCCCTGGTGTCCCTCTTCTATTTCTGAACCAGGGGTGGTGACTGCTTCCATCCTGGCAACCAGATCCTCCTGGTTTCTGAAAGCAGGCTCTTTGCCCCAACCATTTTTTGGTTATTAGGAATTTCTCTTTGACTCTGGAATAAATTTGATTGTTGTCCCTTATTCTCAGCCAGTGGTGTTAGAAATGTGTACTTACTATGTGTCTTTCCAGCTACACCATGCGAGTCACATTTAAAGTATCAGCCTGGGTCCTCTTTCCTGATCACGTCGTGCTTTTCTGTACTAAGTGACCCAGACCTGGGAACGGAGTGAAGGCTTTGGACTCATACCCTCACCGCCATCAAGCACTGGTGGGACATTACCTGTAGAGTTGCCGCTGTGGTTTTCACGGTAGCGCCATAGTTCCACAGATACAAATGGAATAATAACAATACGTTTTGGAGGAAGAATTCACTCTGAGGTATTTATTAAGATTTTGTCACAGATATGTCATTTACCTCAATATTTGGAGAAGTTACAACCACTGGATGTATTTGAAAAGCAGTTTTATCCTCTAAACAGGATGTGCTTGAATAAGGCTGCCGTGACCTGTCTCACCATTAGACCCTGGAAACGCCAAGTCCGGATTGAGCATCCCTGGCAGAGTAAGGAGACTGGATAATGTGGACGCCTGGGCCTTGCTGAGCCAGATCTCTCCCTGGGAAAACTTAACATGGTGTTTAGTGTAATTTAGAGGTTCCTGCCAAATATGGTTGTAAAGACCCTAAAGGTGAAGAATAGAGGCCCCAAGAAAGGAGACTTAGCTAAGCTCACAAGTTAGTGTCAGAGATTGGTCTACACCCTGGGTGCCCTGGGTACGTCTCCACTTTTCCTTCCCCGTTCCCATGCCTCTATATCTGAGTCCTCCATCCCTGATGTAACCCACTCAGCGAAGGCCCTGTCTGTGCACATCTTTGTGTGTCCCCGCAGAACCCAGTGCAGGGTAACGATCGCTGAAACAGCATTTGCTAAGGTAGATGATCGGCCCTAAATGTCTCCTGACCTCCAGCGCCTCACATCCTTTGTTGGCTCGTGTACCTGTGTCTAGGCAAGGCCTCAGGTCTCCTGATTATCTCCCACAATTTTCTCCACGATAGAAACTGTCAAGGTCAGTTATGTGTCATTTAGGTGTTTCAATCTTTGCACAGAAAAGTTATTTTTTTCTTGCCATCCTGGAAGAATTTCACAGGAATTTCAGAGACTGACTAAATGATTGCAGAATTTCTGCATTTCCGCCAAATCGTGTTTAACAATAACAACAGAGATAAATAGCGTTAGCCCAAAAGTCGTGTCGAAGTAGGTTCAGGCGAGAACAAAGCAGGACACGTGTGCGTTAGCCGCCTGACGCGGGTCTCACCACCCCGCTCTGCTGCCAGCAGGGATGACCCCGAGAAGGCCCTGGCAAGGCCGCCGCGTGCTTATTTGTTTTGGGGCTTTGATACTATGTTGGCTCTGATGTGATCTTTGTTACACAGAGAGATGTAAAACGCAGATTGTTTTCAGAAGCCGTTGCCAATGACTGACGGTATTTATTTCAGTGGCACCAGAGATCTGAGCATCCCACATCATTCCATTCTTGCTCACTTTTCCATGAGCAACTTGCCACGTAAAGACGACGTGTTTGGACTCAGCTGACCTCATTGTATAACCCCAGGTTCATGAGGGGTGTCTCGGCAGGCTGGGGGAGAATTGTCGTGTCTTTAGGACAGCTAACTGTGCTTCAGTTCTTGATTTCACTCTTACTGGAGATGAAGGCCCAAGCACTTTCTTTTGTGATGAAATATTCAACGAAGCAGCATTCACAAGTTGTTCTGAGGCCTTTCTGCTTAGGTCAACCAAGTATGATGGTTTCTCTGGTTGTAGGGGGAGATCTATGTATAAGTGTGTTTGTAAATAAGAACTATAAAGACATCTGGTTTTGTAAAAACACGCAGGGATGACCTTATCAAAGCCAGAGAGCAGACTGCTTGTGTACCATCATCAGAACTATTTCCTCAAGGAATTTTTCCCAAGAGAGTCGGAGAAGTTGCATTTTGGAGGTGTTTTCATGAAAAGCCTCCTGGGAAAATCACGGGTGGTGGGTCACTCCCAACTTCAGGGGCTTTCCCTTCTTTAGACCACACCTAGGTTTACTGTTGAGTTTACGTCATTGCACTGCGGAGTTGCGAGTTAAGGAGGGAGGGGGGAAGGGCAGTTGTTCAGGAGCACAGGGTACAATCACCCTTCTGGTGGGGGAGGAAGGAGGGGGACCAGGGGAAAGGGTGGAGGTGAGGAGAGGAGTGCGGAGGGGGTGATGTGCACATGTCCTGACCCTAGGTCTCCGGACAATGGGAAGCTCTGTTCTAGGGATTGAAAACTGGCGAAGGATTTTGGAGCACTTTGAGCTTGAGGGCTTTTCAATGGAGCACATGCTCTCCAGTCCCACAGACTTTGGTGTTTCCACGGCCTCATGCCTGGGCTGGAGCTCTTGGGTTTCGGAACTCAAGTCCACCATGCCTGATCTGTGTGTAGAGCAGCAGCCCTCAAGAAGGTTGTTTCTTCTTCGCTTTAATTTCTAGAGCATGCTGATCTATGTCTCTGCAGGGGATCAAGAATTGGGCTTTTATTTCATCAGAAAAGGAAAAGAAATCCACTGGTTTCTTTCATATATTTTCTAATTTGAGCATGAATTGCGTACCAAGCATTGTGTTTATTACAACCAGTCTTATTAAGAAAGCCGTCTTTGGCATCCTCTATTTCTCCCCCCACCCCACCCTAATCATTCCACAACCTGCTGGGGGCTGGCTTCTTTTCCTTATCACCCCATCCACACAGTCCTAAGCATTAATAGTCTTCATCTTACCTAATTTAGTGGGTTGTTTTCCAATCTTCCTCTTATTTGACCTCTCAGCAATGTGATCCTTGATCAGTCTCCAAATCTTCTGAAGTGTTTGTCCGTTCTGTGACGGTATCACCTGCTGACCTTCCACATCTCCACTCACTCATCATTTTCCTTTATTTTCTCGTCCTCTTCTTCTGGTCATTAAACTTTAGAATTCCTTATGACTCAGTCCTGGGCATTCTTTACTTCTTTATATACACATTTTGGGGCCTCATAAACCCAGACTTGTTTCCCAGGTTTTAATATCCAGTCCTGACCAGTCATGAGCTCCAGTCCCACATCCCCACTGTGTACTCAGGATTTCTTCTTGAACATCTTGAGGACATCATAAACTCAATACGTCAAAGAGAAGAAAATTCAGCCCCACCCATGCAGCCAATACTGTTCTCAGTTTACTTGTGTCTTTGGATCTAAAGTGAGTTACTTGTAGACAGCATATAGTTTGATCATTTAAAAAAAGTTATTCTGACCATCTCTGCTTTTTAATTGGAGAGTTTAATCCATTTATATTTAATGTAATTACTGATAATCCTTTCCAACATAAGGTCTTTGCACCTTACTAGTTCCTCTACCTGAAACGTCCTCTCTTTCTCCTGCCACAAAACAAAACAAAAAAGCTCGTTATCTAGTTAATGCCTATTATGTCTTCAGATCTTGGCTCAAATATCTCCTCTTCAGGAAAGCCCTTGTGGATAACCAGTCTAGGTCAGAGCCCTTTGCCGTCTGCCTATTTATGGCATCTTTCCTTTTCTTTAGAGTTCTTATGATACTTTTTACTTGTACATTTATGGATGAAATGACTTGATTAAGGATGCATACATGATTCAATAGACTATCGGCTTTTTAAAAGGAAGGCTTGCCTTGTATTTGCGGCCCGTTGCTTACTCCCTGTCTAGTGCTGTCAGATTTTTGTTTATTGAAGAAATGAATGAGAAAATGACCTGTCAAGAAGTTTTAACTCTCGTCTCATTTAATCATTCGTCATTTTAGGCAGGTAATATTTGCTGCAATTTAGAGTTGGGGAAAATGAGGTTCAGAAAGTTTAAGTGGCTTGTCTAAATTAAAACAACTACTCATGGTAGTGTCACGATTCAAAACAAAGTTTCTCTTACTACAAATCTACACTTTCAACCAAACTGTTACACTACTTCACCCAATTCCAGATGAATCTGTACCACATTCAAGGAAAGCTCTTAGTGGAAGGAGCTAAGTCATGTAGCAAAGAAGAGTTTGTGATCCATGATAGAAATGCATGATGAGCTATGAAGGGGGCACACTCAATCCGCTCAGGGTGACAGCTTCATGTAGAGTGAAGGCTATGAACATTTCCCAAAGTCGTCAGTGAAGGAAGGGAATGGCCGAGAGGTTGGTGAATGACATTCACAAGAAGGGGAAAGGGGATGTTAGAGTCAAGTGGTACGGAACCCCGAACAGAGTGATGAAAACATCCTAGAAAGCAAAGACAATGCTCCCCTGACCTCTTCTTCATATACTAAGGTGTGAGAGAGTAAACTGCTGGGAGGGCTTAGGGAAAATGATTTCCTTAGAGGAAGACTGATTTCAGTGAAGCCAAGGAGAAGAAGGAAAGCTCTAGGAAGAGGGTGTCGATTGTTGGGTCTTGAAAGGCAGTTCCCAAAGGTGCGTTAGAAACGTGTGGGACGTGGGTGAGGACTAGAGGTCTGGGTGAGGTGCCAGGAAGTAAAGACATGATGGGAATTGACTGATGAAGAGAAATTAGAGCCCTAATGGATTTGGTCCTGATGGTCTGTTTGAGGTTGTGGTCTGGATGCAGAGTAGTGTCCAGACGACTTGGCTTATTTGCCTTGGGGATGATGGACGCTCTGGTACCTGCAGTCTGAGTTCACGGGTCCTAGGGACGTGGAATAAGACAGCAGAGCCCGGGTGGTGCTGAGCCTGTGGGTGCGGAAGCACTCAAGTGGTGAGAAGGTATGACAACTGGACTGACTGCAGCCCTACACATGTTTAAAGTGTATTTAAACCTCAAGTATTCATAGCTAATGCACAGACTTTTTTAACATTTCTTTTTCCTATTGCTACGGTTCTCGTACTCTTGAGAAACATGAGGCTGGTGAGACTAGTGTAAATTCACTTTTGTAAAGACCCGTGTGGGAAAATGGGGTGCTGCAGAAGAGAGAATGCAGTCCTCAAGATAAATGGCTGGTGATGAGCAAGGAGAGAAGGCCTGGGAGAGAGGAATTCAGGAAGGCAGGGCTGGGAGAGCTGAGGGAAGATCAGGGGGTGGGGGGTTCAGTACAGAGAGAATTTGACTCAAGTTCTGTGAAGAAGGCAGATGATATAGCGAACAAGCTCTCTTTCGTTTGTGTATTCTAATCCTCTTTTGGTGAACGGATATACCTTCCTCACTACATCCGTATTTCAAAATGTGACTTGAGGGGGGCGGTGGTGAGATGACTTGGGAGATTGGGATTGACATATATACACTAATATGTATAAAATAGATAAATAATAAGAACCTGCTGTCTAAAAAATAAATAAAATAAAGTAAAATAAAATTTTTAAAAAAGAACCTGCTGTATAAAAAATGAATTAAATTTAAAAAAAATTGACGTGGAATCTTAATGAACAACTCCTGTAGTCATCTCCATCCATCCCTCACGTGTAACGGGATTGTTTAGATCAATCCGTGACATGAAGATTTCCAGTTGTTCCTACTTTCAAGTTAAACAAACAAAAAAAATCTTCCACCTCCCCATCCCTGCCCCCAAAATTCCAGCGGAAAATTTTTATTATAGACATCGATCTCATTTCCTGTCAGGCAGAAGAATAAAGGTAATAGGGTGCTGTTTGGGAAACACATCATGCTTTCCAGTTAAGTTTATGCTATTTAAATTATAAAATCAAAAAGAGAAGTTTACTTAGTCATCGTGTGTGTTGCGTGTAGCTGGTAATTTCTGTCTGTACTTTCTCCTTTCAAAGAATAAATATAATAGTCCTAAGACATCAGAAAAAAAATACAATTCACTTTGATTCCTCCCTTGTGGCCCATAATACATACCACACATGGTCATAGAGTGGAAGAAATCTCCATTTCCCTATCCCACAATAATCTGAAGATAAATTCTCCTATTACTAGGTAACCTTGAAGAATGTTTACCCCTTTAGGCTTATGATCAGCAGAATGGGTTCTAGAATAGTTTAAAATTGAGATCATGTCTACAAATCCAAAGAACCAAATACTGCTGTCAGGGGTTTAGTGGTAAAAGCAAAGAGAAAATGTTACCAGATCCCTTTTCTGACCATGGCAGCCAACTATAAATTCTCTGACCTCTTTTTGGCTTGTTCATTTTCCCCAACGTAATGCATCTTAATCACGTGAAAACTTGTTCCACTGAAGCCCCCAGTTCCAGGCGCAGTGCTTCCTCATTCTCAAATCTCGCGATAAGATAAACACCACCCTGTTGAAAAGATCTCCATAAAGGAGAGTAGCTCTCCTCTTCGATTGTACAGGACATGATTATATTTAAATAGGACTAGAGTGAAGTTAATTTTTACCTAAGTCAGATAGCTTTTGACACACATAGAGCAAGTGTTTTTGAGCTGTGAAAAAAACATTCCTGGAAGAAAGTGCAGGTTTGGCTAATTTTTGCTGATAAAGAGACAAGACTGGAAATTTAGCATTGAAGACTGCATCAGAAATCATGAGTATTTCAATGTTTCTCAGTCTAAAAAGTTGCAAAGCCAAAGCTTTAATTCTTTCCAATTAAAACAGTAATTAATAACAGCTTAATTTATTATTTATGCACTAGACCCTGTCAGATGGCAAATGGGGGGGGGGGGGAATAAACAGTATCCATGCAAACCATTTGAAAAGGCAAAATAACACATTTTGTTTTGTTCCTTTACCACCAAGATTTTATTATCGATGTCTGTTATCTCTAGTTGACGTGTTCAGATTCAGACTCCAAGGCCAGTGATCTAAGTTTATTGACTGTTAGTCCTGCTGCAGAATTCCAAGACTTCTTGATGCTGCCCTAGAATGTGGACACCAGATGTTAGCAATGAACTGAAAAATTAGCTAGACTGATCCTTAATCGTAGTCATGGGGTATATGAACACATTGATCAATGGACCTCAGCCCTCCCTCTGTATTTGATGAAGAGCTACTGTACCTGACACATAGGTGAGATTAATCTTAACCTGGCCGATTTCTTCTCTTCATCTATTCATCTGTAAGGGACCTACATACTCAGATGCATTCATGATCTCCGGAGTCACCGTGTCCTGCGACTCGGACCGTGTTCTCTACGATGAGGCTGGGGTGACCTTGTCACGCACGCTCTGATCTTTCTCTAGGGGCTCCCTCTGCCCCCAGTGTTCTACTGCTTTTCGTTCTCACTCTGCCCTTTGATTCCTTCTGTCTCTGTCCTCACTCTTCCTGTTTTCATCTTCCACCTGTGCCCTCTGAAAGCCCACTTCCATCATGAATTCCTATCCTATGCCACCGTCCTTTCACAGAACTTTCCCTCCATCTCTTAAAGAAACCCTGGCTCTACTCTGCATTTGTTCCTTTTATGCTGTCTCTGAAGCAAAAGTTCCCAGGCTACTCAAAGCCTAGGAGAGGGATTGGTATTCCTTGAACTCCTCAATGTTATTTCCACAGAATTGTTCTTGCATCTTCATGAAAAAGTGCTTTCTTTCCAAGTTAACATGACCCTGCTTTTCCGTCTTTAACCCTCCTGTCTGTTGTAATGCGGTCACCTACGTTTTGGTCATCCTGCTACAATTACTGAAGATGTGGGGACCTAGGTCACAATCAACCTTCGTTGCCCACGTTGAGCCATGAGATTGGCCAGGTTCAATATTCACATGGCCAAAGCAGCCAACACCTCAGAGCCCAGCTTCTTGGAGACCATCAGGGTTATTGAGCTTCACCTTGGCCTGCTTTCAACCCCCTTCGTTCTTTGATTCCGTGTCAGAAAATCTAAACTCTCCCGTGACTGCTTCCTGTCCTTCTGCCTAATGCCCTGCTGTCCAGTGGACTCGCTCGTCATCCTTCTGAGGCCTCCAGGTTCTTTATTCTTCAATTATCCTTCTCGATCCATCTGTCGTATGTACCTGAGCTCATTCGTTTCCTTCCTTCTCGACTCAGTTCAGCGGACAGCTGAGGGCTTTCTCACGGACCTCTCTTGCATTCGGGCTATTTCCTTGTGTCCCCCCCACTCACTGGGGAAACGGAGGCCTTCTGACATGAGCTGTGCTCATCTCCCCTGCTGCCCCCCAGAGGTGGTGAAAGCTACACCTGCTCTTATCTCATTTACCCCTTCTCAGCTCAATACCAGGCCCTCCTCCTGTATTCAAGGCCCCATTCGCTTCTGCTGCTTCTAGGGTCTTGTCCATCAATGAGGCATCTTTTCCCTTGCATGGTTAGTCTTTCCTTTTTACGCTGACTCTTCTTTCTCTGTTCCTATTTTCAATGAATGATGTCACTTTTCAGAGTCACTCAAGTTCGAAATTGGGAGCTATTCTGCGTGTTTTTACCTTTTATGGCCATATCTACCTCATAATAAGAGCGTTACTATTCAGTTATAGAGTGATTGCTGTCTGCTGGCACTAAGTGCTCTGCACGTGAGTTTTCACTTCATCTTCACAGCAGTTCTAAGAACTTGATACTACGCTTGTCATCATTCCGCAGGTGAAGATACCAAGGCACAGAGAAGTGAGGTGGCCACCCCAAGCGCCCACTGCTGGTAAGTGGTGAATCAGAGACAGAGCATCAGACGCTGGGTGTATCTCCTGAATATATCATGGATTTCCCTACGATAGTAATATCGTCTTATTTCAGGCCCTTGACAACTCTTGTATCAGTAGCAAAAGTCCCCAGAATAGCCTTGCTGGCTCTTGTCTTACACCCTTGGTGTCTTTGTAGTGATAGACAAATCGGTCAATCATAGATACTAATGTAACTCCACTGTTTACAACTATGGGTGCTTGGAGTAGAAACGATGATTGTTTTGTTTGGAGCAATCCGGTAACATCTTTCCGTCTTAATTTACATTGATGATTTATAAATGTTTAAATTGGGCTGAAGAAAGCTTATAGAGGGAACGTAGTGAAGTAGTTAACCTTAGGTTGGTACTTTCAAATCCTGACTTTAGCACTTACTAGCTGTTGGACTTGGGGCAAGTTACTTCACCTCTCTGTGCATTAGTTCCCCAATTTTAACATGGGATCATAATTGTACCCCACATACAGTTATGTATTTGTGTACCCCATATACAATTACATAGTTATTCCTAACAGCCACCCTATGTATGATACGGGTGGTTGTTAGGACTAAATTAAATTATTTAACGTATGTAAAGTGTTTTGTTTCTCTTTTTTTAAGAAGATGTTGGGGGTAGGAGTTTATTAATTAATTAATGTATTTTTGGCTGTGTTGGGTCTTCGTTTCTGTGCGAGGGCTTTCTCTAGTTGTGGCAAGCGGGGGCCACTCTTCACCGCGGCGCGCAGGCCTCTCACTGTCGCGGCCTCTCTTGTTGCGGAGCACACGCTCCGGACGCGCAGGCTCAGTAGTTGTGGCTCACGGGCCTAGTTGCTCCGCGGCATGTGGGATCCTCCCGGACCAGGGCTCGAACCCGTGTCCCCTGCATTGGCAAGCAGATTCTCAACCGCTGCACCACCAGGGAAGCCCTACGTAAAGTGTTTTTAAGGGCACCTGCTAAGGAGTAAACTGCTATATCAGTGTTAGCCATTATTATCCACGTGTGCACGCTATACAAGCCGGTGGAAGATCAGCCTTCGAATGCAGAATCGTCTTGATAAACCATCATACTTTTCATCAGGAGACAATGATAGTTTGCTGGCTGGAATTCCTTATAATAAATATCAGTGATGAGCTGCATGATATTGCTTTGTGACGTAGATCTTGCATTGTGGGGACTGAATCGTGTTGAAGCCTGTCTTCTAGGATTTGAAGTTGCCCTCCTTGATTTGGAAGCAGAAATGAAAGCCATTGCCAAAGTAACTCCATATAGACATGGATCCTCTTCCAAACAAGTGTAAAGTTTCTTTGAGCAAAGCGTAAGGGTTCTAATCCACATGACATAATCTTGAAGAGACTATGTTAGAGGCCCAGTAGGCCAGGGAATCAGTCTTCCAGGCACCACAAGCCTGTAGGAAACATCTGTTGGACCACTTGCCATAAAAGAGAATGAAAGTAGGCATGGGGGCCCGGGGTTAGCAGGGGAGCTCCATCTGGAAGTGCTGACTGAGGCACCCTCTGGCTTGGGAAGGGTAGCTTTCTCCAATTTTTGAAGGCATAGAAGGGACATAAAAGATGGTTTGGACAATGGTTCATGCTGACTCGTCCTCCAGACCATCCAACTACTGGGAATAGTTATCATTCAAAATCTGTCTCTTGACTTAATGCCTACTCCACCTTTTGTGAGCTCTGAAAGACCTAGGCTTGCCCACTGGACATGCACTTTTGTACAAAATTTGACTCCAATTGTTATAGTCCAATAATTTATCTTCTAAGTTAAAACTGGACACGCTTGGCAGTCAGACACGTTAAGCAATGCTAGATTTGAAGTGTGGGATAAAGAAAGAAGACGAAAGATGCATTCAACCTGACCTTGGAAATAAGCGAGTGGCTTACAAAAAGAGGAGGGGGCCTGGGAACCAACAGAGACAGCTCCACAGCAGACAGAAAACGATTTAACACTCAGACAGGGAAGAAAATTGAGATCCTCAGTGATGGCCAAAAGATACAACCCACACGAACTGCATCGAAATGAGAGCTGAGGGCAGGCTGTGTTACAGAGACTTTCCCATCACGAGATGTAAGCTAATCTACTTTGCTAAAAACAAACACATTTCACCCCTGAGAGTGTATTAAGTGCTCTGAAAAGGGTCTGGGATTTAATTTGCAAGACACATTTCATCAGATATTTAGAATTTTCACTGTAGAATTCCTGGCCTCGAGTGTTCTTTATTTTCTGATTCCTGAGAGGTAATCAGAACCATATCCACTCAATAGTGGAGCAAGTTGCAGGCGAACATTTTCCTAACCCTTGTATTGCCCAATAAGGAAACTCTCATATCAATTTTTTTTTCTAAATAAGGGTTTCAAGGCATTTAACAACAAACCACCCACGCAATACTATTCTTTATAAATAAAGCAATGGTCTAAAGAAGCTAGAAATCACTCTATCCATTGCCCTTTCTGAGGTGGAAGTGTTAACAATTGCACGTGTTTTTTCTGTGATGATACTTTCGGTATTTTCAACTTTAAAACTTTGAAGACTATCTTAATTGTTCAGTAAATTTTTTTTTTTTGAGCACCGACTGTATCTGTCCTATAACATAGCATAGCCGTACCTTGTTTAGTCTTCTTGTAAACCAAAACAGATACAAAGAAAATAAAATGTATGTTCAATATGGCTTTAAACCACTTAAGAGAAAATGTATTTTTCTCTGTGCTCCACGATCAGAGAACACACAGTGATTAGAATAAGAGTCAACAATGAACCCACCATCGGATTACTTGACTTATACTGACTCAGATACTAAAAATACTTTGCGGAAGTATATCAAATTATCTGATAGGCCTGTGGTTAAAAGATGATAAATATTGGAGATAGGAGATTAGCAGGAACATGAACTCTTGTTAATTCGAGTGGTATTTAAAGAGAAATGACACACATGCCCTTAAAACTGAAAAACATAGGACTTTCCACATCGTGCTTTATTTGAAAGACCTGTCATAGAAGCATCCTTAAAAGATAGCCCAAGGGCTTCCCTGGTGGCGCAGTGGTTGAGAGTCCGCCTGCCGATGCAGGGGACACAGGTTCGTGCCCCGGTCCGGGAAGATCCCACATGCCGCGGAGCGGCTGGGCCCGTGAGCCATGGCCACTGAGCCTGCGCGTCCGGAGCCTGTGCTTCGCAACGGGAGAGGCCACAGCAATAAAAAAAAAAAAAAAAAAAGATAGCCCAATAGAATGTGGCATTCTGGAAGTTGTCTGTTTCCCTCATTTTTAATTCATTCCTCTCTATCAAATATTGTTATTTCTAGAAATCCTTTCTCCTGGTGCTTTGCTCTGGGTTCATCTCTTTCCTCTCCATTCCTCCTTCTACTGTCAAGTACAAGACTTCAAACTTGACAGGTGCAGCGGCTTTCAAACCGCTCTGTGTCCTCCAAGCTGTAAGCAGAGACCTACCTAGAACACTATATAAACACATCATTTTCTTGCTTAAAATCTCTTGGTAGTTTTCTAGAACACAATGATTGAGTCTAAGCTGGACCAAAACACTGGAACTAAGTCTGAAATATAAGGAAAAGGACAATGGATATTTAAGAAGTTAGGGCTGGGGGGATTGGTACAGAAGCCTTGGATACAAAGCCAAGGTGTCCTACTCCATCTGACAGGCAGTGGCCATCTATCAGGGAAGAAAGGTGGAGAACTGCCCTGTGTCAGCTGTGAGGGGCTGGGGGTCCCACACCATGGGCGACCCTTGATCAGAACAGGGGGCCATGGTGCTCTCACCGCGAGGACACTGCAGTTGCCCTCCAGCTGTGTGGCGCGGTGCCGAGATTGCTGTCCTGTCCCACACTCCCGACAGCTCGGTAAACATCGTAAGTACACACACAGCACGTTTACCTAGTTTACTGGGTTTAAGGGTTTTCATCTGGGAGAGGACCTTTGTACAGCTGTTCGTGTGTTATTTCTAGCGGAATGTGAAGCTCTGAGTTCTGCAAACCTTAGAAGGCTGCCGTTCCCTCTGAGCCTGACTGAGGTCGAGTCCACCTACGACTTTGTATAAGAAGCTGTTGGGCCACCTTTCTTCTACGGCAGGAGGATCCACTGGTTGCATGAACGACCAGAACTTTCCAGCTGTGCCCGCTCGTAGCCAAATGTGCGTTGCTGGGTTCACAACTTAACAACCAGACCGTACGGCACTCGCTGGAAATGAGTGAGTGGGGAGAGGGGGCAGACTGGCAGGTTTGGACTTTCCATCACCCTGGCCCGTTTCAGACCCAAAGAAACATCATGCACGTGGCTGGAGCAGGTCAGGGGCCAGGCCCAACGGCATGGAGGAGGCCACTCTTTGGAAATCATAAAGGCCAAAATGCTGTTTTTGGAAGGAAAGTACTTCCAGGGCAGTACTGTGGCCTTTAACTTCATCAGTCAATTAAAGAAAGAAAGTCTCTCAAAAGAGTCGTGAAAATAAAAGGGAGCTGCCCAAGGCTGCTTCCAGGGGAAGAAAAGAGCCTTTTGCGCCACAAAGCCAGAGGCGTGGGTGTAACGTTTTCCAAGGAGTATTGTGAAAAGCTTTCAAAAATTCATTAGAGGCTCTCCACGGGCTCCTGCCCTGGGGATCTGTGGGTTCCTGATCATAGATATAGGAGGAGGCCCCTCAGAAAGGTCTTACTGGAGAAACTTGAAAATTTGTATCTATATTCCCATTTTTCAAACTTATTTTCGGTTGGATTAAATAAGTAACATGTTTAGTAATATCATCTGGAGTTTTAAAAAACTGTATTATGACAGCAATAAATTTAAAATATTGAAATATAAAATACTTTCAATAAAATTTAAGGATCCTCTTTTTTTTTTTTTTTTTTTTTGCGGTACGCGGGCCTCTCACTGTTGTGGCCTCTCCCGTCGCGGAGCACAGGCTCCGGACGCGCAGGCTCAGCGGCCACGGCTCACGGGCCCAGCCGCTCCGCGGCACGTGGGATCTTCCCGGACCGGGGCACGAACCCGCGTCCCCTGCAACGGCAGGCGGACTCTCAACCACTGCGCCACCAGGGAAGCCCGAGGATCCTCTTTAAAATTGAAATCTTGGCCTTTTTAGATGCTACTTGTCAAATCTGGGGATTCCAAAGTGGTTCTCATCAGTTCTAAACTTTCTCGATTCAATTGGATTTAGGAATAATCTCCAAGCATATGATGCCCCAAAGTACATCTCTAATTGGGGAACTTTTTCCAATGATTATATATATTCTATCGTAGCCTTTGTTCTCAAAGAACTCGTATTCAAGTGGGGAAGGACAGTTAAAAAAACTCAAATAAATATATAATATGTCAGTGTTGAGGGCAGGGTAGGGAGGATTGAGTGTGTGTAAGGAGGGCATCTCATGATTGATACATAATAAAAAGGTAATAAATTCATAAATACCCCAGGTTATCATCTGAATTATTCAGGGTCTTCAACACCTGTGAATATGAAAATAAAAGGCAATTTATTTTTCATGTTGGCTTTCTTCACAGATTTATCTCATGAAGTGATTCATTACCCTTTTCATTTTGTTTGGTCTCATGTGATCTCATAAGTTTAGTTTCTTCAGGAAAATGAGTGGTGACAAAATCTTGTTCAGAAAGCATTTCCTAGTGTTTGGAGGGACAGGCTACTCACATGTACAAGGTATTTAATGTGGACCAAACTGTTCCTTCCTCACTAAGTTTCATGTATTCTTGTGTCCTTCAATCTTAATAGACTCACCTTGAAGAGCTGCCCACCACAAATGTTTCTTCCTGGAGAGAGATTTATTCACAGTCGAGAGAAACAAAGCAGTTTGTATTTGAATGATGGTGGAGACTGTAGGCGTTTTTCAGATATTTGGAAAAACTGTAGTTCTGTACGAAAAACTATAGTTCTTTCTCTACCATTGACTATTTCCACGGAGTTGGTTGAAACACAAAAATTTCCTTTGGAAACGGTAAATGTTCTCAAATGGCAAATGTATCAGCTTTTCCTCAATACTGAGCCCCTGAGTTTAAATAATTTCCAATAAGTCACAGTGTTTAGTGCCCTTCAGCCCATGTGTTCAACACGGTGGACTTCCTAAGTCTTGCATCTGCTTTAACGATAGTGCATTGTCAACCTGTGACTATTTCCGTTGAAAGAAGTCGTGTATCTACCGCTTGATCTCACAGTAGCATGTGGCAGTAAGCACATTTCTAATCCACTTCTGCTCTGATTTTGCAGAAACTCTTTCTGTGCATTTTACGTGGTTATTTAAAAAACAAATTTCGTACATTTTCCTTATTCTGAAACAAACTCATGCCCATTCTAAGAAGCTCGGGGACATTACGCATAAACTTGCTATGCAAAAGGATAGGTTTCTGGGGGTGCACCTACATTTACGCTTCTGCATGAATGCTTACATTTTGGGGTCTGTGTTCATATAGTCTTGTGAATGATTTCCCTCTATCGTTGTGCATACGTGAAAACGTTCTTATTTCGAGAATCAGCATAGTAGTCAGTGAGGGAGACTCTGCAGCCAGTTGTATGGGGAGCTGCTTGGGGGACCTTAGTCAAGGTGTTCTACGTCCACAGCACCCCGTTGTCAGCCATTCCTGCAGGGCGCTCTGGGTGTCTGCCTCTCTTTTAGTCTTCATCAATCTTGCCACACTGTTTTACCTGGTATAATAAACACATTGGCGTTCAGTAATGTATTTTTCCATATATTTCATTGCTTTCTGCCCCACCTTTATTACTTTCTCTTTACTTGCTTCTTCTGTTTGTCGCTCTTTTTTCCATCACGGGGGTACAGAAAGAAAACCAAAATTTCCTGTGTATTAGTTTCCTAGGGCTGCCGTAACAAAGTACCACAGACAGGGAGGCTTAAACAGCATAAGTGTATTTTTTTTTTTACAGTTCTGGAGACCAGAAGTCTGAGATCAAGGTGTCACGATGTTCCTTCCTTCTGAGGGTATGAGGGACAATGTACAGAACAGAGTCAGCAATGACCCATCACACAAGAATACAAGGCAACACAAAGATACATTTTTTTTTAAAAGGACAACCAAAATAGAAGGACGAAGACTTCAGACATTCAAACTATTAGACAAGTTGTAGATCCATTGTGCTTCTATAAGTAAATGCGAGGCCTTAAGAGTGAAAGTACCTTTAGGAAAACAAAAAGCTGTATTAAGTGACCTAATAGGCTTAAAAATGATCCAAATTAAATTTTTGGAGAAGAACAAAAAGATTAAAGTTGTAACAAGAATAAAATTGGTAAGAGTGCAGGTGGATCTAAGTGACCGCTGACTGTAAAACCTCAACAATAATCATGTCTTGAGGCGTCTTAGAAAAGACAGAAACAGCGGTGGCCAAAACAGCATACAAGCAAGCACGGACGTTGCTTTAAGGTCCTTGTATTGTCATCTGACTGAAGATTAAAATAATTCAATTTTAGATTTTGTCAAGTCTGCATATTTTAATTTCTATGCTAGCAACAGGTAGAAAAGAAAATAACTTCTGCATTAGTAGAGAGAAAACCACAGAAGTACAAACATCAATCAATAAAAGGGGTCCAAAAAGGAGAGAAAAACATAAACCACAAAATATGAGTATATTTACACATAATTACGTCACTAAATGTAATATGGCAATTACATTAAATATAAAGGGACTCCAGAACACACTTTTTTCAGAGTATATTTTTTTGAAATTCGACTATATACTTACAGGAGACATATCTTTAAAAATGCTTAAATTTTAAGGGCATAGGAAAAGATGGAGAAAGATATACCACATACATACCAACCAGAGTTTTATAAATATAATAGAATGTCATCTATGATATGTTAATTAGCTGCGACCATGACAGTATACATTGACGTGAGCTATATTAATATCAGGCAAATAGCACGTGAAGTGGAGGGCATTCCCCGAGGCAAAGAATGTGGCTTTGCAATGATAAATGGTTCCACTCGCCGGAAGAAAACATCGTTCGTACCGCCCCTTACAACACACCCTCCAAATACAGATGTAAGATCTCCCGTCCACAAGGATGAATTCCGCAAAGCTCTGAAAACTGAAAGACATGCAAGTTGGCTGCCCAAACCTGAGCTGACTCGACGGGACACCATGTGCGGTCTTCATTTGTCCACTGCAGGGGCTTTGCTGTAGAACACTGATGCTCTTTGATACTCAGCCCCTGCTCTGGGTGGTACATGCATGCTCTGTATGTTCTGAGGTTTTCTCTGCGAGTGGGGGGACAAGAGTGAGAGGGAATTGAAGGAAGAAACAAAGCCAAGTCCACGATCATCGTCAGAATGTAGATTTTGAAGTCATCTTTCTGAGTGACTGATAGAACCTGAAGACAAAAAATCATGCTAAACAAACTTGGCCAAGAAGACACAGAAATGATGCTGTGTCCAACGGTCGCAGGAAAAAAATTCTTTTAAATGCGCTGGGACCATTTTTTTTTTTTTTTTTTTGCGGTACGCGGGCCTCTCACTATTGTGGCCTCTCCCGTTGCGGAGCACAGGCTCCGGACGCGCAGGCTCAGCGGCCATGGCTCACGGGCCCAGCCGCTCTGCGGCATGTGGGATCTTCCCGGACCGGGGCACGAACCCGTGTCCCCTGCATCGGCAGGCGGACTCTCAACCACTGCGCCACCAGGGAAGCCCCACAGGGACCATTTTTTTAAAAAAACTGACTATATATTCGGCATGATTCAAATTTCATCAAATTTCAGAAGATTGAAATCATACAGCATGTTTCATAATGCAGGTGTAGGTTACAAAACACTAAAGAAAAGAAAGCTCCTTATCAAAAGGTAGGACTTGGGGGCCCATTCAGAGAGTAGGGAGGGATTTGTGTTTGGAAGGAAGCACACCAGGACTTCTGATATCCTGGGAGGAAAAAGAGGAGAAGGCACGGCCTGGACCTCAGGGTTTTTATTCCAAAAGGTAAGACATAGGAGAGACATGGGTGGTATCTTCCATGTATGACAAAGGGTCAGGTGCTGGCTTGAATCAGTTGTGTAACACCGCATCTCACAGCAGTGTATGGGGTATAGGAGAAGGTGGTAAACCAAAACCACTTGGAAGCCACTTTTGATTATAAGATACACCGTGTAGAATTGGTGACTCTCCAGCAGTGAATCCAAAGCATTTATTAACGCTTATTACATTCACAGTCCTGCACTACATTCTTTAATATATATTACACCACAAGCCATCACCTTAAGACATCAAAAGATAACGGAGTAAGGAATGCAATCCTACAAGCTGTTTAATAAACAAACTAGTCCCGGCTCTTTTTGAGAATAGTTGGGCAGAATTGGTCACATGAGCTAAACCAACAGAGACAACATTGTTTAAGAAGAACTAGGGGGCTTCCCTGGTGGCGCAGCGGTTGAGAGTCTGCTTGCCGATGCAGGGGACACGGGTTCGTGCCCTGGTTTGGTAAGATCCCACATGCCGCGGAGCGGCTGGACCCGTGAGCCATGGCCGTTGAGCCTGTGCGTCTGGAGCCTGTGCTCCGCAACGGGAGAGGCCACAGCAGTGAGAGGCCCGCGTACTGCAAAAAAAAAAGAACTAGGACTTTCACTGGACATTAGGAACAGGAAAATTTGTTCAGACAGAAAGGAAATGACACAAGGACAGGCGATGTAGGCAAGAATACCTTGTGAGCAAATGCAGGAAGTGGAAGCCCAAAAGGCCTCCATGGGGAAGGATTCGTGTGAGTAGCAGTAGAGAGAGAAAACAAGTGAATTGTTGAGTTGATTTTTATGTTGGTTGTATATGTTTTTAAAGACTGGAAAACAATCTAGACTGATTTAGGGGTTAGACTTCCTACTTAGAAAGACTAATATCCCTTTCAGTTACATAATTCAACAATATGGCAAGAAAGTTTAACAAAAAACTAATAATTTAACTCTTCCGATTTATGCTGTATGTGAGGGAAATATTACTAACCCAGCATTTTGCAGCTCTCTAGGTATTTCTAGAAGCAGAGGCAACAAATTAGAGAGGGTTGTGTAACTCTACTGAAGGTCACCCTCTGCTTCATCATGTCCTTCTTTACAGGCCTAGTATTCATTAGGAATCAGTTAAAGAGAAGGAAAATTAAAACCACAGGCTTGAAGACTAATTCCTAACAAACGCACATACAGGGAGAGACAGAGAGAAAGAGAGCATCTTGGCCCTGCCGGAAGGCACCGTGCTCCACTTCTTCCTAGCGAGTAGGCTGTGCCCTCCCGGCCCCACAGCCCGAGGCTTTGGGGTTCACCAGAGCGCCCAGGAGGGCTCAGCCTCTCAAGAGTACTGCTCTGTTCACATTTCCTGAGCCAGTGTCAGTCACGTGGTTGCCCCAGCTTCAAGGGGGGTGGGAAACACCTTTGCCAGGTGGGAGGAAATGTCTGTGATGTGCAGACATGTCTCCCATGTCCATACAGAGGCTCTCTGTAGCCGGACGCGCTCAGGTTCTCACAGCTTATTTTGTTACTTAATTATAACAAAATACAACTCATGACTTCTTTAGATAACGTTTTCCAAATTGCAGTCGGCTGCTTGGTAAGGGAGGGATGTCGACTCTCTGGTGACTCTGAGATAGCTGACGGTACCCAGGAGCTCTCAGTAGCATATGACCACCTAAATTCCTCCCTCACTCTCCCGAAATTGCAGTCAAATTTGGAATCACCGAATCCGACCAGTGGAGCAACGGGTTAGTTGGGAGTTTGGGGTCAGATTTCATAAATTCAAAATTCACATCAGCCACTTAATTAATGTGACCCTAGGTATTTACTTTCCTCTCCCTGGAAGAACCTCTGTATTGGAGGTAGCATGTACCTGACACATAGGGTGTCAGGAGGATAAAAGGAGATGGCTTTTGTAGAGTGTTAGTTGTCCTGATGGAGATGCAATAAACGTTACTTTTTATCACAACCACTACAAAGCAAGTTGAAGTTAGAAAATCATTTTTTAAGAGATTTCTTTTCATGTAAGAAATAGAAAATGGTATGGTCAAATGACACTGTGGGATTTCAAGATACTGGACGTTTTCAAAGATAAGTCATTTCAGAAATAATATAGCAAGACCCTGGGGGAGGGGAGGGGAACTAGGGAGGGGGGAGGGGGGACTCCTACACATGTGTGTGTATATATGTATGTACACGTGCATATGTCTCTATATTAAGGGACTCAACTCAGAGTATATTTATATATTTCTTATATAATAAAAACTAAAGGCATGCTGTAGATAGTCAATCAGCTGGATAGAATTTTTTAGGATAAGTATAAAGATATATGTTTTGGTTGACATTTGATAGAAAATTGTATAATCTCACTTATGTTATTAGCTTAACAATTACTCCTTGAAAGTCTTTTGGGGAACAACATATGAGATTTAGCAAAGTTAAAATAAGGGAATCGGAGAAGATGAAAAAATCTAGGTAGGTAATCTACTCAGGATCAAATATAATTCTGAAGCCCACTTCATATAGATGAAAATCCATGAAAACTCATTTCATGCTTCTGTAAAATTGCTTTCAATTATTTTCAAGGATTAGTAAACATTGGGAAAGGTGAATAGAACAGGCTGGTGCCGCAAAGATTTAACAGTACGGCTAAAATTAGCCTTTACAATGAAAACTGCATTTTTAAATTAAGAAATTGGACAAAGTCCTGCTGAGGCTTATCTGGGTTTGGCGCTGAGCCTGCAAAAGTACTTATTATGGTCAAACTCTGCTACTGAAACATTTATTACAGCTGGATGGAGACAGACTTGGTCAAGGGGAAGGATGCTTCTCCCTGCATTCACATTCAATGCCTACGTTTTCCACCATATTTCAATTCAAAATAGTCTATTTCGTCAGGACAGATTTCTCTATCCTCTTCCCATTTACATTTTTTAAGTAAAATTTTGACTGAGGAGGTGTAGATCTTGATTAAGCTTTAGCAAAGGATTGGTTTTATGTACCAACGCCCGGATCAAGAAATAGATCAGACATTATTCAACATGCCAGAAGTCCTCCTAATTCTTCATCCTTCTTGCTGCCCCCCTGAAAGTAACCACTGTTGTGATTTACCTGCTGTATAACTTTGTAGCGATGGAATTATATATGTAGACTCTTTGGATTGGACGCCGTGTTTTGACTTCCAGACACGTTGCTGCACGTAGCAAGCGTTTGCTCACGATTACTGCTGTAAAATATTTCATTCCAAGAATGCACCACAATTTATTTGCCAGACCTACTGTGCGTGAATGAGTATTAGGACCCCAGATCTGGGCTATTATGCATAATGCCACTATGAATTTTTAACTACATTTTATTGAGTATCTGTATGTCTTTCCATTATTCACAGTCTAGAACATTGCAGAGCTGGAATCCCTGTGTCATAAGGTGTGTACGTGTTCAGACTTAGTAGATGCCATCAGTTTTCTAAGGAGATATTGTAACAATTCGCACCCCTGCCAGCAGAGTATGGAGTGTGATGAGTCCCTGTTACTTAAATCCTTGCCCACACTTGGCTTCCTCCTCTCCTCTCTTCCTTCCTTCCCTCCTTCCTTCCTTCTTTCCTTCATTTTATTTCCTTCATTTTAACCACATAAGTCCTTCAGCTTTGTTTTTCTCAAAACTACGTTGACTGTAGTTGGCCTTTTATAATTAGTTTGCAATTTTCACAAAATCTGCTGAGACATAGATTGGAATTGCATTAAATCTACATATCAATTTAGGGAGAATTAACACCTTTACAATACTGAGCCTTCTAATACATAAACATCATATATCCTTCCAGATATATTTAGGTCTTTTAAAAGTGCTCTGAATAATGTTTTCTCATTTCAGTGCAGAGTTCCTGCACATCTTTTGTTAGATTTATTCCTAAGTACTTATTTTTATACTATAGTAAACAATATTTAAAATTTTCAGTTTTTATTTGTTTCTGATACATAGCGTGGATTTTTGCATATTGACCTATTCTCCAGTAGTTTTGCCAAATTCACTTATTAATTTTAGTATTTTAAAATTTGGGGGATTTTCTATCTATACAACCACCTTAACTCTGAATAATGTTTTTCTTCTTCCTTTTACATCTTTACACAATTTTCCTTATTATACTGTCTCTCCTATAACATGACGAATAGAAGAGGTGACAGTAAAATTCTTATCTTGTTCTCATTTTCAAGAAAAAATTTTCTTTGCCATTTGAAATTCTTCACCATTTCAAATTACCACTTGATCTAAGTTTTTTTTTTTTTAAAGATACTCTTTATTAAATCATGGAAATTTCGTTCTAAGCCTAGGTGGCTAAAGACTTTTATGAAGCGTGTTTATCAAATTTGATCAAATGTGCTATGCTATTCTGCAAACGCTGAGATTACCTTGTGATTTCTCTCCTTGTTTTCTGATAAGGTGGTAAATCGCATTGATTACAAGCCAGTGAATAAACAGTTTTGCTCTCCTGGTATAAACTCCGTGATGGTTGCGATGGGTTAATTGTTTTTATTATTGCTGAATTTGTTCTGCTGGTATTTAACTTAAGAATTTCACTTCTATTTTCAGGAGAGAGGTCAGTTTATAATTCTCTTTTCTTATGATCCTTTTGGATTTCATCTCAAGATTAAACTAGCCTCATGAAATAAAGTAATAAATATCCTCTCCTTTTCTATTTTCTGCAAGAGTGTGTGTCGGGTTGGCATTCTTACTCTCTTAATATTCGGAGGAATCACTAGTCAGACTTCGTGTGTGTGGGCACGGGGCAGTTAATAACTGATTCAATCACTCTAGAAGTGTTCAGATTTCTAATTTCTGCCGGAGTCCTTTTGATTGTACCTTTGAAGAAATTTGTTCATTTCCTCTAAAATGTTCTTATTATCTTTTAATCTTTATAGAATCTGTAGTGATGTCTTCATTCTTATTCCCGGTAATTGTTCTTTGCTCTTCCCCCCCCCCTTTTTTTTTTTTTTTTGCGGTACGCGGACCTCTCACTGCTGTGGCCTCTCCCGTTGCCTGAGTTCCTTCTCTCGCCATAGAATCCCTTCATAGTGTAACCTTTGACATGTAGAATGTATGCAGTATATTTTTGGTAAACTCCCCGACTTTGTCTTTACATGATACTCCAATAGTAAAATCCAAGTATTAAAGTGGTTTTGCATTTGTTCATTAGGACAACATTGCTTTTAATTAAGCACTCATTTATAGTTATTTAATTAAGCACTCATTTATAGTTATTTAATTAAGCACTCATTTATAGTTCTTTCCGGGGTGGCAAGTTTTGTAACTATGGACATTTCAGCACCATTGTTTTCTATTCTAATCACTTATTTTAATAATCTTTAAATTATTTTCTTGTCCAGTTAATTTTTATTCATTTTTATAATTTAAAAATGTCATGTCAGGAAAGATTATACAACTATTTAAACTTAAAGTAAACACTTCACATTAAAAAACAAGGACGATATTTATAATTTCCACCTTAAGTGAAAACTGCACGCGTGAAGTCGAAATAATCCAGGAATTTCCTTCTCTCTAGACGCTCGTGTCATTCTACCTTCTTATAGTTTAAGCTTAAGATGTCATCGAATTAAATTTCTGTGCAGTGTGAAGAAGCCAATTTATCAAACTCTAGTCATTGAGAAAATCAACTCACCACCTTCCACATCGTGGTTCATCTAAGCTCCTGCAGATAATATCTTTATTGACACGCGGCTTCCCTTCCTCTCTCGCGGGCCACTCACAGAATGATTTACTAAAGGAGGTGGCGTGTTTTTTTGTCCTCTAGAAAAAGCATCCTAAAAAAGATTACCCTGAGGGCACTAGACACAATGATATTGATATGTCACGCCTGCAAGCGGTGACAGTTTACCACCAGGGAAAACCCCCAGGGCTGGGTTCTGACCGTCAATATGTCTGAGGAAAAAAAAAAAATACAGACTTTACAACAGAACAGCTTACTTTCTTAGTATAGATTATCAAATGAAAAGAGTGGGTTAGCAATCATGCAGCTTCTAGCATCTTACATCAGGAATAGAAATAACCCAGTTCCAGAATAACTCGCAGGCCCATCAGTCAATCAAATAAGGGCACTACTGGGAAAAAAAAAAAAAAGATCTAAATACCTCAGTCACAACAAAGACAAGTATTTTCAGAGAGGGCACCGCAGACACAAACTGTGTACAGCTGCAGCCCAGCCTCGAGGAGAATGGTGTGAGCAAAGCAAGCCCTACAGCCTAACCCTTCAGGGGGAAAGGAGGGTGAGGGGCCTTTTTTAGAACCCACAGTTGTCCAGGAGCCTTGGGGCACAAAGCTGGCACAACTGCTCCCTCGAATAGACATGTGTTTGGGTTCGTGTCACGAGACAGTGCACAATGGGCTGTTCTCCAAAGCCCCGTGTTCTGATGGCTGGAAATAGGGAATAAAGGAATGGTAGCTAGTGGGCCCAGGGAAGAAGGAAAGACCCGTGCAAGGGTGTCAGAGCACATCTGGAAGGGCCTGCCCTCCCTGCTGGGGGAATCTGCAGGGTCTGCGGATGGAAGCGGAGAGGCCGCGTGGCCCGGCGGGGATGGTGACGGAGTCCGCAGGAGACAGGTAGCTCTGGCAGCGCCGCTGCTTCTGCTCGGAGCCTCGTGTAAAGCCCGGTCTCCAGACTCTGGAGAAGAAGGGGCCGTACACTGTCCCTTGGGTGGGACAGAGGCTCTGCCTGAGTCGATCCATTGCTTCGCTCAGATAATTTGAACAATTGGGAAAACAACCGATTCATCTCACTTTAAAGTGAAATCATCTTGCAAAACCACTTTGGTTCTTAGAAGAATGTCAGGTGGGTATTGATATTTGCAATTGGAACCAAGGGCTTTTGATAGCAAAAGATTAAAGTGACGTGACCGTTCATGCCATCAGTCACCTGCATGGGAGCAGTTTTGAGGAAGATGCAGAGTGGGGGGGGGGGTGTAAAAAGCTCACCTTGCCCCCTTCCTCCGATCTCCCAGAAGCAGGACACTGATCCCACCCAGTTCAGTGTCCGTAAGAGGCCTGTCCCTGTTTTTCCTGTGCCCCTGAGTGAACCCTGGGCTGGGAAACCCTATTTGGGCCCCTCCCCCAGCCTCCTAAACTGTGGTGGATCTGTTTCTGAGGGTATTTTTAAGTTATAGATACACTTCTAAGCACCATTTCCCAGAGTACTCAGTTGATGGTGTATCGTCACTTAGATGTAACAGTTCAGTGGTTTATTTACTCCCTCACTCTTACTTATTTTTCATATGTTACTGATTATTTATAGTGTGCCAGGCATCAGGTCCAGCTTTACACAAAACAGGACACAGGCCTGAGGTATGGCTTCCGTGTATGATGAAGCAAACCTAAAAAGAGATCATTGGAACAAACCTACCGTCTGCGCCAGGAGCTAAGGAAGTCACCCGTCAACCCAGATCATTGGAACAAACCTACCATCTGCACCAGGAGCTAAGGAAGTCACCCGTCAACCCAGTTGAAGTTGAGACAGAGGTTCATAGTATAAATCCTTCTGGAGGACGTGTCAGCTGAGCAAAGTCTAATTTTAAATGTTTAAGTGTGTGAAGCCTCTGTACATCACTTTGCAAAGCCAGATGTGGGTTCTGATTAGTAGAAGTATTTCAGTTACCGGTTCATTGGCCCATATACGTCCCACTCCATCCATTCCCTTTAGGGTGTAGGAAATTTGATAGCTAACTAAGGACATAAAATGGAGAAGGTGATAAAAAGCAGCCCTGAAACTGTATGTACCTAATATATATTTGCTTGCTCTGTCAGCCGAGAGGCCTAGAAGCAATGACACCCCAGGGGCAATGAGCTCCCCAAGTGCCCTGATCCTGGCTCCTAATACCATCTCCAATAAAAGGAACCTGAACCCTTTGCAGAAATAGCTGACTCTAGGGCTGAAGAGGGAGCTATCCAAGATGAGCCTGGGGCATCTTGCAGTACCAGTACAGAGTGCTTACAAAAAACAAACAAAACAACCTACCTGAGAGTGATGGGGTTATGTCCAAGGGACCAAGAACCAACTGAAAGGCTCCAATAACCAAGTCTGGGGTGATGTGAGCAGCTTAAAACCCAGTATTAGATCATACTTCAAATATTAGAATAAAGATCCATGTGTCCTTACTGATACAGATTAATGATTGATTGAATAAACAAATAAATGGAAGAGAATAGGTAAATCTGTGCGGAATCATTTCATGTAATTGATGCCCATACTCCACCTTCCGTGCGGTGGGACATACCCCTTACCCCATAGGTGTGGGCTGTGTGTCGTGCCATCAGTAAAAGAAGTGCAGTGAGAAAAGGCTCGGGAAGGTAGGTGTGTGGTGGAGAAAAACGACAGGCACAGCCTCAGCCAGGGGTTCACATCAGCATCGATGCTGAGAAGTCGTAGTGACACCACGTGTCCTTGAGCTGCTGTGAAGACAGGGGTTCTCCACCTCTGGCCTCTTCCTCCCAAACCCACACTGTCCCATCATGAGAAAACCATCAGAGAAACACAAATTGGGGGGAATTTTGCGAAATACCTGACCAGTACTCCTCAAAACTGTCCAGGTCATCCAAAACAAAGCCACTCTGAGAAACTGTCCCATCCCAGAGAAGCCTACGGAAATGTGGTGACTAAACGTCATGTGGTTTCCTGGGTGAAATTCTGGAACAGAAAAAGGACGTTGGGCAAGGATTGAGGAAGTCTGAACGAGGCATGGCTTTGTTTAACAATAACGTTATCAGTATTGGATTGTCCCCTTGGCTTTGACAAATGCAGCACTGCCATGTAAGATGCTAAGAGTGAGGGAAACCGGGTTGGGGTATATGGGACCTGGTTTGTGTCTTTGCAACTCTTTTTGGTAAATCTACAACTACTCTCAAAACATTATTTTAAAAAGAGATACACGTCTACATCCCCTCCAGCTGCCTCTCTGCTCTCCTCCATCACAACACTGTAGGTGGTGAGAGTGAGGGCGGTGAGAGATCCCCTCCTCCGCCCTCTCCCAGGGCCGATCTGACTTTATCCTGTCCCGAGAGGTGAGAGGGACAGCTGTGGTCAGAGGTGCCTCTGTCTGTCTGATAGACCTTGAATCCTGGAGAAGGACGGACATTCGGGAGGGGCACAGAGGGGAAACAGGAAGTTGTCCAGAGCTGGGACGCTGAGCCACCGTCACGATCACACTGAAACTACTTCCCACCTAGAACTAAATACATACACTCTCACCAGAGAAAGGGTGATTTTCTTTTTTTGAGTGAGATTTCTTTTAAAAGCATCCCTTGCTCTTTATGAGTACCCAGTGATGACGTGTTCATGGTCATAAAAATATAGCAAAAGTAGGAGAGACGTATCATCTTTTGTCCGCACTTAGACAGACAGTGAACATTTAGAAAATGTTAGGTTGTTGCTGTCCCCACCACGAATATGAGCTGCGGCCGCTGAGGCTGAGCCCTAAAATGGAATCTCTCTGAGTCAGGGTCTGTGCCCACAGGACCAGCCGGAGGTCAGCCCAGGTCAGGGAGCAGCTGCAGGGCACGAATCACGCTCCCTCCTCACCAGGACAGGCCCCAGCATCCTCGCTGGGGGAGGGCCAGCACCCCTCGCAGGTTTACCCCTCGGACCTGCCTCCCAGTGTCCAGCGGCCTCTGCCTGCACCCCTCTCCCCTCTCCCAGCTCCCGCCTGAGTTTCCCTTTGACGGAAAGTGTGATTTGGGTCCTGGCAAATTAACCCATCAGACGTGATTGCTGCATCCTCTGTTACTGGGCAGTACGGTGCCTGACACACGTGGTCCCTTTCTTCCGAGTGGACGCAGGCACTTTTCAGATGCTGCACAGATCCCGGGGGCCGAGAAGGTGAGTGTTGTCCTCAGGGACGGTTGTCTGGGAAGCCAGTGATGCTTCCTGAGCTCTGAGAGTTGGGGGTAGGTGGGGTTTAGTGGAGGGAGATTAGAATCGCCCAGAGCACATTCTCGTACTTGCTACACACGCTCCTGGAAACAAAGCTACGCTCGCTCCTGGCCAGAGGTGCCCGCCTCCCACGGGGCATCACTGTCACGGTGAGAGCGTCCTGCCCCTCGGAGGCTGAGCTCGGCGATTACCGGTCCTTCCATGCAGCTAGGTAATTCATCACGATCCCAAACCTCTGCATGGTGAGATGGTCCCCCGCCTCCCCTGGGCCTTGCGACACCTGGCCCCCATGTGACTCACAACTAAAGGTGCCTGACACAGTGGGGGGAGCTGTGCATACAGGGCCCTGCCTCAGTGCCCCAGCCTTGGCACGTGGGATGCCAGTGCCAGTTGTTAAATATTTTGAGCGTCGCTCCCGGCTGTGCAGAGGGTAGAGAGCTGCCATGGGTGGCCTGAGGCTGGGGAAGTCTCTATTTTGTGATGATTCACCAGATTGGGAACTGTTGATCACATCCTCTTACCATTCCTGTTCTCTGAAAATCTGCCAGTAAAGTGGTAAGTGTGTGTGTGTGTAATTGTAGTGTGTAAATTGGGCATGCTGAAGTAGTGAGATAAGACACTTGCAAAGAAGATAATATGCAGACTATCAAGAAATAGGACAACTTACCTGACATAAATCTCATGCCACCACTGAGCCTGTCACTGCTTTTAAAATGTCTAATCAAACAAGTGCCATAAACATTTATTCTTTCATTGATGCCCCTTCTGAAGTATGCTTTTAGACGTGCCCCTTCTCCATTCCCTTTGTCATTGATCTTCCAGGCGTGAATGGCTTCGATCAATTCCTCACTGTGTCCCTGTATCCAGGCCCCCCCGTCTTCACACCAACCTTCCTCACGATCACAGCCACCAGAGGGGTCACTGCTGGCCAGGCCATCCCGCTGCCCGATTCCTCGGTCCTCTCCGTCACGCTCGATGTGACGTGCTGGCCTCTGAGCTTGTTGACCAGGAGGTGTTTACGATCGGTCATACGTGGGTTTATCTCTCAGCACTACCCCCACCTCCGTAGACGCGGCTCCCTCCGCCGGGAAGGCTGCTGCTCCTTCCTCTGCTTGTCTCCACCCTCACTCCCAATATCTTCCATTTGGCTGGAATCCTGGGCTGTTTCTCGTGAAAGCCGGTTCTCGACCATCCCCGCAGAGCAAGGAACCGTTGCCTTCATACACCAAAGAGCGTGTGCACGCCTCAGCCACAGCCCCTGTCACCGGACGCTTCGTGCCTTCCTTCGTGGTGATCCCAGGCCGTGACACACAGAGGAGTCAGGCCTCAGCCGCCTGTGGAGCTGTGTTGGCTTCTCGCCTCACCTGGCACTCCCACTCACTCACTCACTGTATCCTCTGTTCTGCCTACACTGGCCTTCTCACGGCCGTGACTAACTTCTTGCCTTAGAGAGTGTGCATATGCTGATCTTTCTGCCTACGATGCTTTGCCCTTTTTCTTTCCGTGCTTCTTCCCCTGACACGTCACCTAAATAGGGTCTACGCACGAGCCTCCGCCATTTTTCCCCTAGGCATCGCCTTCACGGCACATTTCTAAACCTATAATTACATACTTACTTATTAGTTTACCTGTTTATTATCTCTCTGCGTCTCCTGATCTTTGTACTCTGTGGAGGCCAGGCCCATATTTATTTGGTCTGTGTTCTGTATCTACGCCTTGCATAGAGCTTGCATGGTAGACTTGTTAATAGATGTTTGTGATAAAACAATGCCAGCCATTGCCGTATGAGTAGATATATATCGCTCAAGGAAATGAGGGTGGATACATCCCCATCGATGGCAGGAATAAATGCTAATGTCCATTATTATTACTATCATTTAAATTACCAAGCAAAGTAAATTGAGAATAAACACATTAATATGTATAAATGTCATCAAAGAGGAGATACACATCCGTTTTTGCTGACGATGCTGATAATATAATTACCTACTAAAAATCCAAGGAATTGAAACAAAATGCTATAGATACGGTAGAATTCAGCAGAGTCCACAATTTTTTTAAAAAGTGTTTTTTAGTGTGCAAATCAATTGTGCTATCATAAACTAACAGTAAACATCCAAAAATGTGATGTAAAAAGACTCGTGCGAAAATTAGGATGCTCAGGAAAAAACTTAATGACTTGTAGGGCCTAGGTGGAGAAAATCATGACATATATAAAAAAAAATTTGTAACTAGAGAGAGGTACCACATTTTTGGATGGGAAAACAGGATTTTTAACATGTTGGTTCTCTACAAATTAACATCCATTTCACCTACTTCCAATGAAATCCTCAGCAAGATAATTTTGAACAATGACAAAGGTTTGTAAAATGTACCTGTAAAAACTAAACATTTTTGAATCTCGGAAGAATTCTGGCAAAAAGATAAATATATGGGAAACAAGCTTATAGGGGTTAGTAGTCTGTGGTAAAGTGAAAGTGATACAGCATTACAAAGCTATATTAATGTAACAGAATAGAGAGTGCAGAAATGGACTGAAGTATTACCTAAAGGAATTTAACACAAGAAATGTTATCATTTTATCTTTTAAACATAATCATGGTTTTGAACAGGTAATAAGTGAATACCATACAAAAGTCATGTAATGAAAAGGAAGTCACCCTCCCACCTGGTCCTCCAGGTGTTCAAGTTCTTTGCCCAGAGGCAACCAGCATTACCTGGCTATGGCTTATGTTTCCGCACATATGTAAGAACCCCTGCTGATTACTGCTGGAGTTTGCACCAATGATAGCAAAGTACAGTTGATGCCTCTGCACCGCCCCCTCCCGTTTATTGGTTTTACTTACCTTAGTAAAGTGTCTTAGAGGCTTAGCAATACTTAGTAGCTACTCAGCAATAGTATCTTAGAGACTAGTGCACGTCAGTAGTTTGGTATTATCTCATCGTTTCTAATGCTGTGTAGCGTCCCGTCTATGAATGCTACTACATCCTGCATCGGATGTCCTGTTACACACGTGCCTTCTCCCGCGTGTGACACAGCTGTAGGGCAAGCCCTCGGCATCGCTGGGTCAAAAGACACACCTATCTACATCTCTGTAGATCTGCATAATCTTACTACACGTGCTACATTATTCTCTTCTAGCGATTCATATTTCTAACAATGACATGAGAATTCCACTTCCCCACATTCTGCCAAAACTGCATTGTAGCAAATTTTCTGAACATCTTCAATCTGATAAAATTAGGCTTAGAGAGGTTAAGCGACTTCCCAAATGACACCAAGCTGAAAAGTGGTAGAACCGGGATACAAACCAAGGTAGCCCGACACCAGAGTCCACTAGGAAAAAAAGTGTCTTGCTATAGTTTTAACATTCATTTCTGTTAATATGGGTGAGGTGCTGTGCATTTTGTGATTTTTAAAAACACTTGTAGTTCTTTTACATGTACACGTTCCTCATGGATTTGCATGAATCTTTATATATTGAGGGACTTAGTCCTTTTTTTTTATGAGTTAAAAATATTTTCCTCAACTTATCACTGATCTTTGACATAGTGCTTTTTAAAATATGCATATTTTAAAATTATTGAATTTATTTTTGAATTTATCAAACTCTTCTTTTTTGGCTTCAGGGTTTTATATCATATTTTAATATTTTTCCTGATTTAAGATTATAAAAGCGTCTTCCATATTTCTTTCATTTGTTTATTTATTTATTATTTTTTATGTTTAAATGTTTGAATTTTCCAAAATTTATTATGATTTAAATTTTGAGTTTTTTAATCTATTTTTTTTCCAGGTACCCAGCAAGATTTTTTTGGGAAAAACTACTTCATCAGTGTTTTCAAATGTGTAGATGGCATTTTAAATCACTAGATAAACACGTTAGGAACACTTCGGAGATGTTAAAAAAAATACTTAAATTCCTACTTATTTGAGGCTAAAAAATCCCCCTGAATGTGAAAACAGCAACAAACTCTATTACATTGTAATGTTTTAACTTCATATGGCAAAAACACCATAAATAAAGTTGACGGGGCTTCCCTGGTGGCGCAGTGGTTGAGAGTCCGCCTGCCGATGCAGGGGACACGGGTTCGTGCCCCGGTCTGGGAGGATCCCGCGTGCTGCGGAGCGGCTGGGCCTGTGAGCCATGGCCGCTGAGCCTGCGCGTCCGGAGCCTGTGCTCCGCAATGGGACAGGCCACAACAGTGAGAGGCCCGCGTACCGCAAAAAAAAAAAAAGAAAAAAAAAAAAAAAGTTGACGGACAAATAAGGAATAATTGACATGCAACAAATATGGCAGAAGTTAAACATTTACAAATTTATATAAAAGATGAGCACTTCAACAGAAAATTCGGCAAAAGAAAAAATAGACTAGACGACCGTCTGTGTTCAAATGTTTGACCCTACCAGTAACAAAAGAACCGCACACTGAAGTCAGAGCAGCTAGCGTTTCCCACTCTGCTATTAGAGTTGGAGGGTAAAAATCGTATAAAATGTAATAAAAATATTTTGTGTTAAATATGTGTCAAAATGGGCAGCTTCATATAATATTGGCAGTAGGATAAATGAACAGCCTTCTTGGAAAACGATCTGGCCAAATGTCTTGAAATTTTATATTTTCTTATCCTTTTACTCAGAAATTTATTTTTTTCTGAATAAATATTTACAGAATGTTTCAGAGAATATTCGCAGAAATGTATCAAAGGAAACAAGAAGCTGGTTGTGCCATAATGCACGTGCAAACACATTATTTCAGCATTATACGTCTGCTGGAAAGAACTCAACATGTCCTAATTGTTCAGTAATAGAGGCCGATTAAAACCATTAGTCATGATCACAGATTATACCAGGATATTATTTATCCATTTAAAATGGTACAGGAATCTGAGGATTGACCGGCAAAATGTTCATGGACTGAGGTTACTGAACAACAGGTTACAAAGCAGCATGTTTAATTTGATTTTCTGTGTGTATCTACCATCTATCTTGTCTCTCCATCTTTCTATCTGTGCATCCATCCATCCATCCACTCACCTACGTACCTACCCATATACCCTAAAGGGTCAAATATCTATATCTATATCTATCTTTATAACCTATATATAGTGCTTTATATGTATACAACCTATACAAGGGATATCTATGGTTATGTATCTGTGTGTGTGCGTGTATATATATGTATATATGACATTGCTGTTGCTTCACCACAACCTATTTTACTTCCCTTGGTAAATTTCATACAGGTATTTATACCTTCTTTCCTCAGGCCTGTGAGTTTGGGAGAAGCTAACTCCACCTCTGGCCCTAGGGGTGGAGTAGCTGATTAAGGCCTAAAGTGATTGGTGTAATCATATCAGCTGGCTACAGTCATTCAGAGGTGGACAAGTAATTCCTCTCAGCAGAGTAAGATGGGAGAATACGTTTTCTGGAAAATTGTAGTAATGACAGTTCTTTGCTCCCCTGAGAGAAATTCCAGAAAAGGCCCTCGGTCCCTCTCCTCGGATATGGTCATGCCCACGTCTGTTCCCATTAGTACTTGGGACTTTCCTGACATCATAAGAGAAGGGACTTTCCCTTGGTGAAGCTGATA
The DNA here is from genome assembly GCF_008692025.1 of Phocoena sinus. Lineage (NCBI taxonomy): Eukaryota > Metazoa > Chordata > Mammalia > Artiodactyla > Phocoenidae > Phocoena > Phocoena sinus. The sequence goes on from NC_045780.1 coordinate 2,116,808, forward strand.
CCATGGAAGAGAGAGGAGAAACAGAACACAGGCATGTCCTTGGTGACATCACCAAGTCCCTGCGTCAGTAGCCCTTGAAGCCATACCACCAAGACAAGGGACCCCCTTCATCGTTTGAATCAATATACTTCAATGGGCTTTTCTCCTACCTGCATCAAATGCACCATAGTTTGGGGGTGTGTGTGTGTGTGTGTGTGCGCGCATTGGCAGATAGATACACACACACACAGAGGGAAAACACTTGAAGTGATATTCACCAGAATATAACAGTGGCGCACTCTGGGTTGGAATTACAATTGATTTTCACTTCATATTTGTACCTTTTAGATACCTGAACCTGAATTACTTGATGAGAGGAAAACAATAACAAAGGCAACAAACAATTTATAAAACAAAGATCAAGCATATGTGTTTGGGGGGAAAAGATTAAATTCAGCATGAAGTGGAAAGAATCTGTGTGTGTGTGTGTGTGTGTGTGTGTGTGTGTAACTCTCATGATTTTCTGTGACCACAAGTACCAAATAAGCCAAAAGTATCATGTAGCAGCCAAAAAATACATATGAATATAATGCCAACTTAGGTTTTTTTAAAATACGAGAACAGTGTCAAGATCAAGGGTGTTAAAAAATACCACTGTTCTCGGCTCAGGTCAGACCACCCTTGAAGTATTGTTTTTAATTCCCTGCACCTACAAGGATTCAGGCACTAACTGACATATTCCAGGGATACTGGGGAAGGATTTATGCATTCAGAAAGAGATGGAATTTTAAGACTTTTGAGATTGTTTTTCCTCGTTCAAGATCCTATAGTTCTCCGATCTCATGCATTGCCCTTGGACATTAAAAAACAGTCATACTATATACAAAGCAACCAAGCCTCAGGGAGCTTAAGGGACATGCCCAAAGCCACACAATTCATTAACGGTGGAATTTTGTCCAGAAGGCACTTCACAACCCACATATTAAGGAGGCTCTAGGCAGACCGAGGTGTTCAGAGTGACTGAACGTGAACATGGTGGCTAAGGCAGAATCAATGAGCTCCGCGTGACTCATGTTAAAAACCGGGAAACCTCGTGAGGGTGAGAGTACAGGGGATTGTCATCCAACCAAGCCTCCTCGGGAAGGGCAAGGCCACTTGTGTGATGAGTTGAAATGAGTCCAAGTACACGGAGGGTTGGTGGAGACCTTTCTTTTTTGCCCTTTTGTTCTGATGTGAAGAGCTGTCTAAAGATCACCCACGGCGACTCAGGAGGACGGGAAGGGGCAGAGACTTGTCCCTGTCTCCGGGGTCACCTCTGTCCTTCCTCACCGCTGGAAGGCCCCGGGCTCTGGCCAGGTGCCTGGCTGCCCGGAGGGATGTGACCCTCCCCCGCCCTTGGCAGCACGATGAGGCCTGTGACGTCTCCGTTTACAAAATAACTCATTCTGTTTGCGAACTGGCTAAAGGTTGGTGGCCATATGAAAATCCGGTAGTCTTGTGTCGCAGGGATTCAGAGAGTAGAGCCCAGATGGGCCGCCCAGGCTACACCTGGATTGCTTATGGCTTCTGTGCACAGCACCATTTGCCGTCCACTGGCTACCAGATCCCGGGGTTGCTGAAACTGCGGCCCAGGGAGACTTGGGAAGAACTAGAAAAAAGGCAGCCGTGTGTCATCTACAGTGGCGAGGTAGCTGATGGAGGAATTACAGTAGAACTAGGACTGTGTGGGGAGCATAGGTAAATAAATCTTCATCCGCCATTATAGTGAGAATTAATCAAGAATGAGGGGTAAAAATTATCCATCTTTTTAGATGAGCGAAGGGCACTGCCAGGGGAAACTGCTGACAAAGTTAAGAGGAGTCACCTCCTTAGGGGTGGAGCTGAGTGGGGTGTGCAGAGGCAGGGCGCTCTTGCTTTCGATTTTAAGCACTCAATGTTATTTTATTTTTAAAGGTGAGCACGCATTCCTTTAGTAAAAATGCACACACGCGCGCACGCACACACACACGCACGCGCGCGTGCACGGGGCTCTGGCTGTTGCTCTGAGCGGTGCTAAATGATTTTCCAACGTGGGTAGAGCCTGCAAAGCCGCCTGCAGATGGGACACCAATGTATAATGGACCTATTTCTACCCAGAGGCTAGAGCGTTCATAACAGAAAATGATGCTGCCTTTGGTCTGTTCCCTCTCTGCGCGTCACGAGGGGGAAGCACTCCTCCCTCACTCACCCTGCTCTAACTCTAACTTTTAACCCCTGCTTTCCCTGAGCTTACTGATCTCCAGTTTCCTCATAAAAAATTATTGGAGCTTTCAGAATATTAGAACATGAATTCTCGGTTATATAAAGGTTTAGCTGAACACGAGTTCATTTTTTTTTTACCACAAACATTGTTTTAATATGCATCAGCTTTTACAAAATCAATTGTCAATATTACCAACGTCCAAACAAACTCCTAGGGTCATGTAAGAAGGACCTGGCGACAGGGCTTCTGAAATGTGAACGCAATTTCTCAAAAGGATGTGTACTTTTTATTTGAAAATTCTCCTGCACTATGGCGGTACTTCCCAAAGAAGTAGCATGTTGGACGTTTGAAAAACCATGGGAGATTGAACCGCCAGCAGCTCATGGGAAAACCTCCTACTATAAGTATCTGGTGTGTTTCTGCAGATCCTGTTGACATTGAAAGACGCAGAAAAAGACATAGATTTCTCTTTTAACCCACAAGACCTGTTGCTCCCTTTACCGGTACATCCATCTTCAAAACCATTCCCTACAGCATTCTTTATTTTGTATTGTGGGAGTCACACATCAACTTTTTTCTTTTTAACCTCAGAACCACTGTTTTTCTCCCGTTATTGCCAAACTGAAGGTACAGTGTAGCAAAAGAGCGTGTTTTTCACCCCCAGCTCTCTGAAGGGCAGAGGGTCACTGTGCCTCAAGCTCTAGAAGAATACTCTTTGTTCCGTAGACATGGACTTATCAGCGGCATCCGGGAGAAACGAGGACTCCTCTGGGAGGTTCCAGAGCTGAGAGGTTGGGCAGCATCTCCCGTGCATACGTTCATGTCAGAAGACCAGCTCCTGGCGTATGCCTCAAGGAGAGTGAGGTCTTTCCTGTGCTCCGATGGAAACTGGCAGGGTTCTCCAATAGGTGTTAGGGTTTGAAGGGAATGAGATAGTGACGTTAATTTTGCAAAATGTTCAAATTCAGAGAAACAATCCTATTTTGCTACACAGTGAGTTTAGGACAAGTAATGTAGTACCTTTGCTTTACCCTTTATATTAGCGCCCTTGTATTTGTCTTTTTTTCCCCCCTTTTCCCTAGCTGGGTTTCTAGTTTCTGTTTTGGGTTTAATTTTAGGTGGTTGGAAAAGGTTGGACCCTGGGTGAATAATTTTCAGACTGTTCAGCACTTGGAACTTCCGATAGGGAGAGCTTTTCTTGGTAACCTTCATCATCAATACTCCTAATATTTCAAAAGAGGGAGGTTATATTCACCTAGGCTCTGGGAATCGCATTTTCGCACATCTAAATAAAGAAACACTAAATATCATTTGAGTGTGCTTTTTTGCGAACAGGAATCCTTCCTTCTGGAGTTATGAAGGAAGACAGAGGCTATATTATTATATTCCGGGGTTTGATCTGTAGACGTCTGAAATGTTACTGTTAGTCATTTCCACAGGTCTTTGAAGTCTCCACCTAGACTTGATTCTGCACCAAGATAATACAACCCATTTTTTTCCCCTAAGGGAATTTATTATTTCTTTCTGGATCCACATTTCCTACGTTACTCTGACTCTTACATCTGTCTCCAGCTTGGGCTACGCCTAACACATTGCTGCCACATTTCCAAAAAGAATTCACTGTGTCTGAAAACATAGATGTCTCAGCCCTCTGTGCCGTCTGTGGGCGATTCAGTTGTTGGAACGATGCTCTCCCCGGCAGTACTGGCGCTTACAGCCTCTTCGAACAGCAGAGACCCGAGGACCTCTGCCCCTACTGATTTACTCTCCCAGCTATTTTATCTTAACTAAGTTCTAGAAGGAATTCGTGCAGAAGTCGAGGGGTGGGGGAACCTACCTCAGGTGCACAGATTGTATGATTGTGTGTTTACCATTTCCTAGGAGCACACAATCAATTTTTGGTGCATTCTATACACGTTGGATGAAAGACAATGAGGCAGCATGGACATCACTTTTCTCTTGCTCTAGAGCATTTCTGAAGATAAAGTCTTCTTTACGACTTGAGGTCAGTGACCCACACCAGCTGTTACCCTGCCTCGGATGCAATGATACTCTGAAAGTTCGTGAAGGTCGTAGGCTATTTCTCCCAAACGTAAAGGGAGAGATTCGCTAAGCCTTTTGAAAATTGTCTAGATTTTGTGTTTTCCCTCTTTCCTTCCCATCTATCTTTTTACAGTCTTGGGTCTCCCAGTTTGTTGCTGTCGATCTTCAGTGGATATAGAAAGGATCAAAGCTTGCTAGAAATTTTTGTACAGTGAGGATATAAAGGTTCTAATGAAGGAATTTTCTAATCATCTCATGGACTCTGTAGTGTCCATTTGGGCTTCTTAGAAATTCCCCCTCCCTTTTATTTTGTGTCTTTCCCCATTCTTGGCTAGATGCTAGATCAGAGGTTTGTAAATTATGTTCCAGGATTCCACAGGGGTGCTGAAGAGCCACCACAGATGGGAACTAGAGCTCCTGTTCCAGATTGTGGATCTGCACGCAGTTGGGTTTACAAAACGTTCATGTTGGTCAAACAGTTTAAAAACCACGTTCTAGGGCTTCCCTGGTGGCGCAGTGGTTGAGAGTCCGCCTGCCGATGCAGGGGACGCGGGTTCGTGCCCCGGTCCGGGAAGATCCCACATGCCGCGGAGCGGCGGGGCCCGTGAGCCATGGCCGCTGAGCCTGCGCGTCTGGAGCCTGTGCTCCGCAACGGGAGAGGCCACAACAGAGAGAGGCCCGCGTACCACTAAAATAACAAAAATAAACCACGTTCTAGATGGATGAGGTTATCACACAGTTAAATTACTTATAGGCAAGTAAGTCGATGAAGTCCATGAAGACATAAGCAGCAGATGTATTGAATTCTTCCATTGACAGATGTGTTGTCTACTGGTACAATTATAATCAACCCAATACCACCCAAACCACAAAACTCTTTAGACAAAGAAAAACGGGTGAAGGTGAAGGGTCACAGAGTACTACTAGTTGATCTTTAGAAAATTGGGATTGGCTAGTCTTCAGGGGTTCTCCCTTAATATTAAACCCTGGTGAATTTCAAGGAAAATTTAATCCATATGTTTCTGATTCAATTACTCTTAACTCATTAAATGTTTTTTAAAAGCTATTTGAAATATGAGAAGCCTTTTTACGAGGGTTAGTAATCCTTTGTTCTTTGAATTAGGAAGGAGAATTTTGCCAAGAGTTAATGGTACTTGAACCTCAATACGCTTAAGGGGATTCTAAACTTAGCAAAACGTCCAGTATTCTGTCATAACCAATGACTCGGGAACTTGCAAAATGTCTGCCACTTGCTACTCCTCCCATGCCTGCTGACGTCAGATCGTTTCTTTTACGTGCGACGATGACCTTTGCGTGCAAGACAGCTAAGGCTGCTGGGGAAGGCGATGTCCGCCAGTGGAACACAAACTCGGGTCATCACCCTGTTTGGGGGAAGCTAATCAGATACAAGGCGAACATTCTGAGAAGCAGAGGTACCTACTCCTCTTTTCCTTTGTTTCTTATTGTTTCAGGTCAGAATGTATCAACAGTTTGTTACCCCTGGGCTGGTATCATACAGCAGTTGAAGGAAGGCAGTGAAATGCTTTGTAATTGAAGGGACAGTAAACGTTCAAATGTGATACCTGCAGAGTTCCTCAGAATTGAACAAGAACTGAAAAGCAACATATGTATGCAGAGAAAACGGCTCTCCTGAATGATGTCGACGGCGTATGTTCTGTTAACAGAAGCCGGCTTCATCTGAAGTAGCTACAGACTTTGGAGGTCCGAGCTGCTAAGAAGAATCGTTCTCCCCAGCTGAAGAGTGGGAAGATGTTGTCTGTTTGCTTTTTGTTTGTTTGAATAAGTTGAATCATGAAAGGTATTTCTGGAAAGAAAAAAGTCATTAAGACACACGGAAGCCATCATTTAGAACCATAGGGTAAGAGTCTGGAATTTGAAGACGCAGGGTATTAAAGATGCCCTAGTAGCCAGAGATGAAATGGCTCATTTGGATCTAAGATTTCAAAAAGCTCGTGAGAGAGAACAGAAAAGCCAGCAGTGGCAGGTAAGCCATAGCGATGGCCACGTAGTATCTCTAAACCCAAGAGAGACAGTTCTGACAGCACACCCTGGGCATCCCTAATCACCTACACCATCTTCCCAGGTAAAAGATTCTATAAGACCAAGTGGGATCACATTGTCCATTCCACTGGGGAAGGAGCAAGAAACCCATCTGCGGGGATCCAGGGCTGTTTTTCCACCACTGCTTTTTCGGAAGGTTCCTGTGTAGACAGAGCGCTAATGCAGTCCCTGCAGCCACTAAGGTTCCTCAGTGAAGCGATACAGGATGACTTCAAAGATGAGGGCTTCCAAAACCATAGAACTAAACTTGAAACATAGTTTCAATTGCTCTTGGTTCCATTTGCTTCCAGATAAACAGTTTCTAGTGCGTTAGCAATGTTTATATTATTTATTTGTCTGGTAATTATAGAAGAAAGTCAAGGATGGCTTTCAAATGAAGGTCACAGTTGTTTGCACAGCACAAGCGTCTCCTTAGAACCATGTGTTTTCAAAGAATATTTCCTCGACAAGTTAACTTTAATTAAGGGTAAGGGTGTGAAAAAGTTTTGCTTAAATTTCACAAAATCTCACGCCCCCTGAAACAAACTCATAATTTAAAAACCTATTCAATACCTCTACAATCTCATTCTGACTAAAGTGTTGGTGACAAGAGTGTATAGGAGGATGTGATCGTCTATCTGATATGTTCGACCTCTATGGACCCACTCGATTTCTTATCTCCAAACCCTGCAATAATGGAAAAAAATTAGGCCTGCAGATTTTTTAATTAATAAAAAACAGACAAATGAGACATTTACAGAGGCAGAAATTATTTTTAAAGAGGAACAAAAAAGATACCTGGCACATAATTAAAACCTCTTGTCAGCCCTGTAGCTTATACGTGCTGTGAAATAATTTTCAGAAAGGTCTACCAGCAATTTTGCTCCTTCGAACTCTTTTGCAGCCTCAGCCCTTGACACGGACGCATAGCAGCTGCCCCGCCGAGCTACCTGAGCGTGGATGTGGGCCCACCGTCAACCCAGGAGAGGAACGTGGCAAAGATACCCGTCTGGCCAAAGAAGCGAACACAAAAAGCTTCCAAAAACAAACAAAAGTTATATTTATTTTTTTTCAAAAAGAGTATCCAATTTTTCATGTCAGTATAGATAATCTGCTTAATAAAATATCAAGTTTCGTTATTTTTCTTTTCTTCTCCTCCCACGCAGGAGTTGTACCGAAGTATTTGAAGTATGTGAGCTATTGGAAAAATAAGCCCGCGTGGAGCAGAGGCACAGATGTTTTCTGTGTTTAATGATTTTCCTCCTCCTTCTTCTGTTCTCGGTTTTAAAGATTTTTGTATTTGTGGTGGCCGTCCTTTGCTGGTTGACACCAGCTCAGGGCCCCGTGGGGACCAGGGTCCTTCAGAGGTCAGAGCTCCGGGTCCCTGCAGCAAAGGGAGACCCTCTGACGCCAGGGAGATGGCTGTTCTCGTTTCAAAATCTAAAGGCCAGTTGGCTCACCTGAATTCTGTGTCTCTGGCGATGATATTAATTCACTGCTTATTCAGAAGACTCAGCTTACCTCAAAGAAGTAAAATTAAGTTAGCTTTATGTTTGCTTATCTAGATGATTTCAAAGAAATTCCTCGAAAAGACCTATGAGGTGAGTAGAACACCGAAGACAGAATCCAGAACAATTTGATATCACCCTGATTTTATTCCAAGAAGTCACTTTGTTCTTCCTTTTCCCCTTTCTTATTTGGACGCAGACGGAACTGGCTCTCCTGATAGCTCAGGACAATTCTCAGAACAACCCGCTAATTTAGGGACGACCTTTAGTCCCCCGACCATCGGCCAGCCTTTCCTGCTAACGCTTATCTGGTTTGTCCTGAGAAACTGAGGTTAATGAAGAGGAACGAAAGGGTATAAAAGAAGACGATGCCATATATGGCTGTGTGGCCACGTCCTCAGGCTCTTCTCCGTGACATCCGGGCCGGGGCGCTGGCTCCACAAGGACCAGAGGAGGACACGGGGGTCCCAGTGCTACGCCCGAGGCCTGCGGTCCACGTGGAGACACACCTGGGGATGCGCTGTGATGTGATGGGGTCGGGGCATCTGTGGCGCCAGGAGGACAGTGAGCCCAGGGCTGCTCGGGGACGTCCTCTTGAAGGACTCCCATCTAAACCCACAAAGAGTTCTCTCCTTTCTCTTCCACCCGCATCACCAGGCCCCGAACTCTGCCCCAGGCTCCCTGGCCCTTCACCCGGTGTCTCTCCCTCCACCTTCTTCTAGTTTGAAGCTGAGACAGCGGGTCACACGCCTTCTACTCCGCGCGATTGGGAGGACACATTTCTTGTCCTTTAATAAAGAAAGGGAGGGCGGAAGCACACGGGAAGTGAGCAGAGGTAGAATCGGAAAAGGCAGAGGAAGTAATAGGTGGGCGCCGAAGACAGTCCAACGTCCTGGGCACCTCCGGGCAGTCAGGACGGTGAGAGATGCTTCCACGCCCCTGCGTTCCAGAGCCCACGGGGCTTGGCTAAGGTACCAGAATTTGGAAGGAGAGGAAACAAGCTTACTTTGATCGTCCTGCTGTCACCACTGGAGGGCACCCAGAGCGGGGCTGATGGAGGGTACCGGCCCTGAGGCTGGAGCCCAGCTGTTACCCCAACGTCGCGCGTGTGTGGAAAATGGGCGGATTGGGAAGCTGCGGCTGTGAGGACGGACAGTGATGCCGAAGGCCGAGCAGAGCGCTCAGAACCTCCGGTGTTCCCCACCGGGCTTGATTTGGGCTCGTCTCTGGGGTCAAGAAACCCAGGAGACACAGGCTCCGCAGCGCTGCTCGCCAGCCCGCACAACTCACAGGCCCAGCCCCTGCTGCACCGGTGCGCTGGGAACGGGCCAAGGAGGATGGAGCAGAGAGCAACGTCACCCCCACGTTTCCTGCTCCCCTGGGCCCTCCCTGATGTTCCCGGAGGGGACTCGTGCCATTTGTTCCTCTGAGATCCTGGCCGTCTCTTCTCTCTACTTGGGAGATCTGTGTCTTTCAGCGTGTTCCCAGATGCGAGGGGACCCTTTAGACACACAGCCTTGTTTCAGTGTCCTGGGGGAGGGGGGTTCTGGAAGTCCCGAGGTCAGGGCACAGCCTTGATTACGTTCCGGTGGTGACTGTCCTTACTGGCCAGGCCTCTGCCTCCGTGTGTTCAACTGGTCCCTCTGGGCTGGAAGCTGGGAGGTGGGTCCTCAGCCCCTGCTGGTGCTGAGAGCAGACAGTAGGCTGCACGAGAAGCTCCCGGGCCGGGGTGGGGATGCACACAGCTGAGGGTGCAGGAGGGACCAGTGAGATTCCCGCCACTTTCATTAGCCACGTGTTTACATTCTAGAGCCGTGCGGTCCAGAGGGGTAGGCAAGGGCCATTGTGTGGGACCATTCAGATTAAAATGAAAGGAAATAGGCCTTCCCTGGTGGCGCAGTGGTTGAGAGTCCGCCTGCCGATTCAGGGGACACAGGTTCGTGCCCCGGTCCGGGAAGATCCCACAAGCCGCGGAGCGGCTGGGCCCGTGAGCCATGGCCGCTGAGCCTGCGCGTCTGGAGCCTGTGCTCCGCAGGGGGAGAGGCCACAGCAGTGAGAGGCCCGCGTACAGCAAAAAAAAAAAAAAAAAAGTATGTTCATAAAAAGACAGCATAAACCAAGCAACACAGCCTGGAAACTGTGATATATTCACATAGTTGACGTTCAAAAGGGTAAATATTGGGGCTTCCCTGGTGGCGCAGTGGTTGAGAGTCCGCCTGCCGATATAGGGGACACGGGTTCGTGCCCCGGTCCGGGAGGATCCCACATGCCGCGGAGCGGCTGGGCCCGTGAGCCATGGCCGCTGAGCCTGCGCATCTGGAGCCTGTGCTCCGCAATGGGAGAGGCCACAACAGTGAGAGGCCCGCGTACCGCAAAAAAAAAAAAAAAAAAAAGGAAATAAAACATTCAGTTTCTCTGTCACACCAGCCACACTTCAAGGGCTCAACACCCGCGTGCGTTAGTGATTGCGTTGGGTACGGAACCCCTCCATCAACGTAGAAGTTTCACTGGTCATGGCCTCTACAGAGACCCTATCCACTGGGACTCTAGATTCTTGCTTTACTCACGGGCTTGTCTTCAGATACAACCGAGTCCCATTAAGAAGTCATCCTTTTGGATTAAGAATACTTCTACGTTTTACTTTTATTTTGAGGCCAGTTTAAATTTGTTTTTTTTCAATTTGATAGTAAGATGAGAAGCCATTTGAGTTGTTTGTTTTAATCTCTCCTGTACTTGGATGTCGTGTGTAATGATGTCGTCACAGTGGAGTCTAGAGTGGTTTAGCGTCTTGTGTCTCTGCAGGACGCCTGTTCTGTGAGCAGTGCAGTCTGTGCCTCCCAGGATGAGTTGTCACTATCCACGCTTTCTACTGAGAAAAATGATCGAAACAATATGTTTATAGCATGCAATCAACAAAAAGCTAAGAACACTTTATATTCAATCAAAATTTGTCATTTACCTTAGTTTTGATAGAGTCTCTAAGGGGGCCTGTAAGTTAACATTAAATACTGAGTGAATAAAAATTCTGGGCCAATATAAGCACTTCAGCTCAGGGCTGACCATCCATCTGGTCTCCGAATGGCTGGTCTTCATGAGGAGGGAGACGTAGGGACTAGGAAACATGCACATCCATTCAGAGCGGCTCCCGCACAGAGCAGACAGGTGTGAGAACAGGTGTCTGTACAGACAAGCAAAGCTGACTATTGAACCACCAGCATCTGAATAAGTCTTAAAAGGATTTCATTTCATCATGAATGAAAGCTCTTATACAACTAATGATAAATCTGAATGACACAGTGGTGAAGAGACCTGGCTTTAAAGGGACATAGACACACCTGAGATCAGGTCCCACATGTTCCCAAGAGCAGGTGACCACAGGCGAGTGGCAGTCTGTTTCTGCTTTACAAACCCTGGATGACGCTTGAATGTACCTCATTTTGTTGGAGGAGTCGATACAGGTTTATTAGCCTTAGCACTGTGCCTGGCGTGTCATAAGTGCTCAAAAGCTGTTAGGATAGAGATGACTATTCTTACTCTAAATACTAAAGAGAGAAAAAATTAAATGAAACCACAGCGTGCTACGTTAAGAAGCTGGACTTCAAAGGTGTACGTGTGTGTAACGCATGGGACAGCAGGAGCAGGGCACCCCAGCTACACATAGGTACTCAATCAATATGTTTAGTGAATAGAACAATGTGGAGAGACTATTTCCTACTTTATCTCTGAAGCCTGGGTTTTTGTGGACTTTTGTCTTTTTAAAAAATTGATTGATAAATTCATCCAAAAGGAAGAGGTAGAAAGGAAAATTGGTTTAGCCCCCCCGCCCAAACCCATCCACACCCCTTCTTAGTGATAGAACAATCGCAGTTTGCAGCCTCAGAAAAGCTCCCTGAGAGCAACAGGCGTTTCAGTGTCTTTCTGACCTAGGAATCAGGACTGCTTCTATATTCAGTGTGAAATCTCTCTGAAACGTTCACGTGTCTCATTTGCCTCAACTGTGGCCTTTGTTTCTTCTGTGACTTGTCAACTTTCAGGTTTGAAAATGGTGTCGATAAAATATGGCCAGTAAATGAGTCAACTAAACACATTTGTCTCAACAAGGAAGCTGCAAGGAAGTGTGACTGTATTTTTAGAAACAAGTGTAGTAGACACCACATAAGTGAGTGAGCTCTTCAAGAAAGTTTATCCTCCCTGTTCAAACTGTGATCAGAACAACTCTGACGGCGTGTTCAATAATCTTCCTTTGTTAGAAGAGAATTACGTTCATCATAAAGCGTTATCAGCCCAGATAACAGAAAATAAACAAAAACAAAGAACCACAACTGAAAGCGTTTCATTTAATATGTACTACGATATCGTGCTTAGGAATCTACTGTCAAGTGGTATGAATTTATGAGAACATAGATCAACTGTCCTATCAAATCACATAGATGGACAAAATTATGCTTCTTTATATCTGTATGTGAATAGGAAATTCAGAATTGAAAAATAAACTCAGCATTTTATAGAGAACTTATAAAGGAAGCAGATTACAATTTCATCATAGGAGGTCCCTTTAATGTTATTTTATATAACTTTCTGTGATACAGATTTCAGTCAAGGTCCCCAAATGATTTTAGACTAACTGGCGAGTTCTAGTAATAGTAGAACATTAATTATGCCAGAGCTAAACTTTCTGCTAAATGAAGCTGCCTTCATGTTAGAAACAGATGGATACTAAAGGTAAAAGTTGATTTCTTTTTTTTTTTTTTGGTGAACATGTTATAGCTGATGGAGATTAATGTTTACATAGAGAAAAATAGTTAGAAAAGTCCTCAGGTAGAGTGATGTTTACTTTGTGTTTCAGATGAGTTTGAGAAGCTGTCTGCTCACAGGGGTTTGTCTCCCTGTGATCAGGACTCAGTGTGGTCAGATGGGTGAGGATGCCTTACCTACACAGCCTAAACAGCCATACAGCATGAACCAAGGAGGCACAATTATTTTCCTCTGGATCATATTTTAAGCAATGTTAAATCTACATGCTTAAAGAAAACAGTAAAGCAAATATTAAGAAATTTTATGTATATATTTAAATTTGTCATAAGTATGAGGAAGAATTAAAGACAAATGCCCATACAGGCGCAATGCGATAATTTCAGCACCTTAAGAATTATTAATGACGACTTAGAAGAACTCTAGTTGTTATATTTTTGCTTTGAATAAAATTAAAGCACTTTAAACCTTGTAATCTAACATCAGCATCTTCCCAGAGTGAGTGCAGAGGCTCAGGACATTTTGCTCCACAAGTCACACATGCAACATCCCTATAGCAATTGCTCCCCTCTCTAAAACCAAACCAGACCACCGTCCGTTTAACCAAATAGCAAACGCCCTACTGATGCACACAACTGTAGTGCCTATTTGTTTCCTTTTCATTGGAAGAAGAGGAACGCGAAAACCAAAGTCTGTGCTATCTTCCTTGGCCAGTGAGAAAAACTGTGATTTTTTCCAAGTAAGAAATATCTAATGACGCCAAAGCATGACCATAAAAGAAAAAAAATGATAACCTGGACTTGAGCAAGATAAAAAACGTTTGCTCCATGGAAGACCTTGTTAAGAGGATGAGAAGGTAAACTACAGAATGGGAGAAAATATTTGTAAGCCACATAGCCAACCAAGAATTTACATATAGAATATAGAAAGAGCTCTGGAAACGCAACATTAAAAAAGAAACAATCCAAGGAGAAAACAGGCAAATGGTATGAAAAGACATTTCACTGAAGACAATGTGTAGGTGGCAGATAAGCACATGAAAATCAAAACCACGATTATATATCATTATTACTATGAGTTACCCATCAAAATGGCGAAAATTAAAAATAGCAAAAGCACCAAATGCCGGCAAGGGTGTGGAAAACTTGACCTTTCATACATTGCTGGTGGGGAAATAAAGTGGTACAGGTACACTGGAAACAGTTTAGCACTTTTTATAACACTAAACATGTACTTACTGTAAGATCCAAGAATTGCATTCCTGGACATTTGTGTTCACACAAAAAAAGCCATTCCGAAAAGCTGGGAATAGCAACTTTATTCCTAATAGTCAAAACCTAGCAAATACAACAACAAATTGCTTCATCAGGTGACTGTTTAAACACCTGTGGTCCATCCACAGCGTGGAACCCTGCTCAGCAATAAAAATGAACAAACTATTGATACATGCAAAAAACGTGGATGGAGCTCAAAGCAACTATGCTTCATGAAAAATGCCACTTTCAAAACGTTACGCACCGTATGATTCTATTTCTATAACATTCCTGAAAAGACAAAATGACGGACATGGAGAATGGATTAGTGGTCCTAGGGGTTTGGGATGGGTTGCAGAGCGGGGCTAGCATTAGGGATTTTCATGGCGATGGAACAGTTCTTCATGTTGATTGTAGTAGTGTTTACACAAATCTACATGTGATAAAACTGCACAGAACTACATACATGTGCACATGTGCACGCACACACGCACGCAACACAAATGAGTTGTATGTATTAAATAACAACATCTGAAGAAGATGGCTGGATTGTAGCAGTGCCAATTTTGTGATACCACAATATTTTTTCAACTTCTTATCAATTTACAATTATTTCAAAACAGAAAGTTAAAGAAAAACCGATTAACAAAAAATATCTACACATTTCTTTCTTTTTTTTCCAAGAAAGAGCCACTATCTGCCCATCAGGTACATAAGGATAGAAATTTGTGTGCAGTTATTGTATTAAGACATTAAAAATAACTACACACTCCTGCAACATTTCTGTTCTAGCCTGATTTCTATTACAGCTCTTGTCAATCCTTCTCCCACTTGAAAACACCCAAGTGATGCTACAAACTGCCATTAATAATTGTACTTGCTCTCACAGTGATTCTAAAGCATGGGGAATGCACTTGAAACAATCCACCATCCCCCCAAAGAACTTCCCAGGTGAGAAATCCAAATTACAAATAAAAGATTATTCAAAGTTTTTCAAAACCCAAAGCCAATATTAACAGGACTTTCAAAGACACAAAACACTACAGAGTTTCACATGTAGGGAACTAGCGTCTTTTCTTCCAGATGGAGGAGCATAGTGATGATAAGTGAGTATAGATGGTGTTTTTCATTCAGTGCGATTCATTTCTCAAATATTCATTGCGTCTACTTGATCCTAGTTACCACCTTAGGTCTTGGAATGTAAAAATATAGTTATTTTTTCTTCTTCAAAGTGCTCCTGGTTTAGTGGCAAAGACTGAAAAACAAATAGATAAAAATACGAACAGAACCTTGTTATGAAGTCCAACACTTCTGTATATACTTGTGGAGATTTTAATACACTGTCTTTAATTGATGAAAATGCATGATTAAGTGGAGGTGGATGGTCTTTAATAAACAAAATGAATGAATACCCTTGACAATTAAGTAGAGCAATCAAATTAATATGTATAATCGTTCTTTGAAAAGTAAACTGGAACATAATCTTGAATTTTGAGAAATAAGCTGATACAATGTATAATGGTTAGTGATAGCTAACAAATTATTTTTTACTCTAGGACTTCTCCAGAAATTATAGATAATGGAGCTTAGAGCAAATAAAACCTACGTGCGCTGTCTTAGAGACCACCCCATCACGGTCAGCTTTTCCCTACTAGGTCCTACTAACTTCTGTCTGGAATTTTCTTCTTATTTTAAATATTATGTGTTAACTCAGTTCTGGTTACCCCATGCTCTTCCTTTTGTGGTTCTGTCCCTTTTTGCTAAAGAGGATGGCCCAGAGGAACCAACTGGGTGATCAACGACAAAAGGAAAAGGAGGATTTGTATCAACGAGGGGACTCGCTTGTTCTGCCCCGTGTGCTTAGACCAAAGTGTGTCTGCCCCTGGCTCCTCACTTGAGCTGATGTGAGATCGATGAAAGTGAGGATTTCTTGCTGACTCATGATTTAAGGATTACAAATCAAGCCAAGAATACTTTCCGTTGGTTTAGCACTTTTATTTTTGCTTCTGTTTTGTTTTTTTTTGAATTTTATTTTATTTTTTTAATACAGCAGGTTCTTATTAGTTATCTATTTTCTACATATTAGTGTATATATGTAAGTCCCAATCTCCCAATCCATCCTTAGCACTTTTGAGTTTATTTATTTTCACACATGAGATCATCTGATCGTCTCCACAGTCTTTGGCAGTGGGTGTGTCAGTTCAGAGGAAACTGACACCTGGCGGGTCAAGGAGGAGCCTGTGCGAAGCCACAGACACACAGTGAAGGTGTGGCCAGTCCCACCAGCTCCTCCAAGTCAGGTGCTCTCCACTTAGCCCGTTGTGTTCTACGTCATTTTATATTCTGGAATCACTGTTACTGTTAGTCAGTCTTGAACTTGGCATAACCGTAGAGGCTATGCTCCACCCAGGAGTAGACAGGAGGAATTTTCTGTCCCCTCCACTCTTTGTGGGGGCTCTGTCACTCTGGGAAGGTAGGAGTGTTTCCTAAGTCTTTCTCAGCAATAACTCTAATGGGAGGGTTTAAATATACCACGCCCCCTTCTCGTCTGTAATTTCTTTCTTCCAAAACATGGCAACGCAATCCACAACTCATCTCTGTCCGCTGATTGCACAACCAGCTGTCAGAGCTCTGAATCATGCCACTCAAGGGGTATTTTTTAAGGAACCCTCTTTTTGAGGCAAATGTGGTTCAAAATTTCCCTGTTATCTCAGATGTCTCTGAGGTAGACCTAGAGCTTTCATCTTACTCTGGTTTCTGCAAACTTGAGGTTGTGTTGACGGAGCTCTGATTGAATTTCCCTTAGTCCTTGCTGACACGCATAACCCACGCCCTCTCCCATCCAAGCCACTGTCCTTTTCCTCGTGAACGCTCTCAATGTTTAATAATAATTGCCTGCAGTCCCCACATTATGCCATTTGCCTCGTGGCTCACGCTCGGGAAGCCTTTTCTTCCCTCACGTTAGATTCCAAGGCCACTGGCGTTGGCTGGCTTTGTCTCATCTCTCTGAGGAAGCATCCCCTGCGTGTTACTGGTCCACCTACAGTGGTGATCATGTTAACATTCTTAAAATCCTAGACATCCAAACCGACAGTATTCTTGTTTCGGGACAGAATCCAAATAAAGGAATTAATACCTTGAGTTTATATTCTATGATTGTGCTTTAGAAGGGGAGAAAAATTACCTCTGTCTGCACCGTTAACCACAAAAGGGTGGCCATAAGGACCGTTTCCAGCCTGTCAGTCTGCACTAGGTGCTCTGTATTGAAGGCCGGTGCCCAATTATCGTCAGCCAGAGTTGGATCAGTGTGACTGGGGAGAAACACAAATGCCTGGAATGCACCAGGCATCTGATGATGGTCAGCAGGACTCGATGCCAAGCCTCCACAGATCCACAAAACCTGTCCCAGTTGGCAATTCACCCTACACTTTTCTGCACAGGATAAACCCTGGGCTCTCTGACCCAGAGATGAGAAATGCAATCAACCATTCCTTATCTCTGTTAGACCTCGTGTGCTACATGTGTCCATACTTTTCTTCTTGACGTCCAAGGCAATTGCCCTCCGTGGTATGCTCTGATCACCGTGATGGCTTTGGGGCTTGTATGAGTCAATTTGCAAATTCCTAACTCACAAGCCAGCTCCGGCAACTTGTGTGACTGATGCATTTTACATATGGTATTTTCTTTTCTGTTTTCCCACCTAATGTAGCCTTTAAGACATGAGTCGTTAGTGCATTTAGGCTAAATTGTTGCTTTTAAATAAGAAAGGTTTAGATCATCCTAGAGAGAACTAGTGGACACAACAGTCGGCCTGAGAGACACCACAGAAGCCTGGCAAGATGTGGGCTCATCCAGGGCATCCCTGGGCGAGGGGTACAGTTTCCTCCCCTGCCCAGTTCCAATGCTGGGTCTTCATCTGGTGCATTTTATCAATTTCACTGAAAAGGTTTGTGTGTGCTACTTTGGAGCCAACCTATCTTATTAATGGAAAGTACAGACCAGGAGCCAGGAAGTCTCCACCTGCTCACCCATTCATTTTCTTTCTCCCAAATCCACTTTTCTACTATTGCCTACACTGATACATAATAGGAATTCCTACCAGAATATAATGTAAGTGTCCCTTTTTTCATAATTTTTTTTATATTTGCATGGATTATGTTGATCTTTTGCTGAATGGCATAGCTAAAATATTGAAATATTGCGGGTGAGTCTATCATGTTGTCAACAGCAAGTCAGCTATTAAGGAAACCCAGATTTTAGAAAAAACAAAAAACAAGCAAAATAACATATCTGGATTCTGAATCAGAAACTCCAAGTTTGAAGCCAAAGCAGCTTAGTTTTGGGTAAACTTAGGGGGGCTTCTGCCTCAAAGAGGAGGAGAGACCCGTGCCTCCCGACAGGTGGGTTTAATCTGCCTTCTTGGAAGGACAGAGCAGTGGCTGCAAACCCGGTGTCTGGAAGGGCCTTGGGGTGTGATTTACAACAAGGAGGCCTGGGAGAGGGACCAGCACAGTCGACAGTCTGCTTCTCAGGCTGGGATCTACAGGGCCTCACCCATGGTGCTCGGTGGGAAAGCCAGCCCAGAGTTGACATGTTATCTTTTATTTCTTAAGAGAAGCCAAGGATCCAGGTTTTTTCTGGTGTGTCCTCATGTTTATAAGAGACCACTTTCCAATCTTTCTCATAGAGATGCAGAAAATGACCTTCTCCTTGCTTTGTTTTATTATTTTCAAATTTCTCATTTGGAACTTGATGCACCTCTTCCAGACTTTCTTCCTCCACTTACCTCCACGCTGTGCTGGAAGGTTTTAGCACATGAAGAATGGATGACCTGAATTCTGAGCGTAAGAGGAAGGCTTCGTGTTCATTCTTTTGCACCGAAGATCCATATCCACTTGGAAATGGGTGGAGCCCAGTCTTGGGAATCTCACCTCTTATTTCAAAGTTGGACTCTTCTCCTTCCTCTCTTGAGTTTATGTATCCCACTCAAATAGAGTAGAGCGTAAATTATGCTGGGGATAAACTAAGTAAAGGAGTTTTTTTTTTTTTTTTTTGCTATGGAAGGAAGAATATATGCTCCCTGTTGGTTGAACTCCTGAATTCTTTTTTTTTAATTGAAGTATAGTTGATTTACAATGTTGTGTTATTTTCTGCTGTACAGCAAAGTGACTCAGTTATACATATATATACATTGTTTTTCCTATGCTTTTCCATTATGTTTTTTCTCAGGAGATTGGATACAGTTCCCTGTGCTCTACAGTAGGACCCTGTGGTTTGTCCATTCTATGTATAATAGTTTGCATCTACTAACCCCAAACTCCCAGTCCATCCCTCCTCCACCCCTTGGCAACCATAAGTCTTGAACTTCTGAATTCTTGACTAAGCCTAGGAAGGACATGTCATGCCCGTCTAAGACAAGTTTCTCTCCACAGCTCATCTTGCTGCTCAAAGGCCCTTGACACCAGAATGGACCCAACCGGTTCCTCTTTAGACTAGGAACCCCCCTACTCCCACCCCTGTGAAACTGGCACTGCTATATATTCAAGCACATGTCACTCTGAATTATATCCCCATGTAACCTGCAGCACTTGAAGGTGGACGCTCTCCCTAGAAAGAGAAATAAAAGAATCTTGTTTAAATAACCTCTATCTCTAGATGATTTAAAATACTTTGACAGATCTATATTTTTTTTGAAAAATGAATCAAAAATAATTCAATCAGAAAAGCGACATCTGTTACCCATCAATAGCCTTGCAAGAGAATTAAAATGGTCTTTTTCTCTCCCCTGAAATCTACTGATAATTTTTTTTTATCCCATGCCATTCATTGAGATCAGATGCATTGAGTCCATATCAACTCTTGGAATTACATAAATAATAAAGTCCTCGAGGCTGATGGCATGGGAACAGTGGAATGTGTAACAATACAATCAGGATTAAAATCTAGATTTAATGTAAAGCATTCTAACACTGTCAAGTAAGATGAATTTTACACTCCTTTGTTCTCTGAGGCCAGGTTGTGCCGTAGTTAACGTTTTGTATTAAATCGTGTGCCATTTTTATCTGAGATGATGTCTTATTTTCTTTGTTTATGGCTTTGGAAATTATTATAACGAGACACATGAAAGAGGCGACAGAAAAGTACAAATGGATAAAACAGCGTTCGCTACCCAAAGCGAGTGTAAATGGAGCCAATAATTTTTTAACTTGTCTGTCTCTTAATCTTTTCTAGTGAGCTCAGTGGTGATTTTTCTTGATTCAAAACCTGTCGCAGCATTCATTTGTGACTGTTTTTATTGCTGGGATTAGTCGAAGTCTATCAATTCTGAAACTCCACTTCTGCCCAACGAATGTCAGCTTTAATCACAAAATGCCCAACAATGCAAGAATTCCAGAGCCTACCTTTGTGGTTATGATTACATTTTAGAACAGCACTGCAGTTCGCGGACTGACCTAAGCCAGCAAAAATTCAAAATACAGGAGGCTCCTGACAAGCGGCCCTGCCTTTTGTTCTTTCTAAACTTTTTAGCTAAATTATTCGCCAGCCCCCAGAGTCAAAATAGACAGCAGTGGTGTTAAATGTATCGAAGTGGTTAGGATTCATATGTAGACTCGGGCCACCTTCACAGGGCCTGGGCTGTCTGGACGTAGAAATGTCTCCACTAGAACCTCACTAGTGAAACCCAGGTTTATGTCTGACACCGAATTTGCATATGTACCAAAGAACGCTATGGGATTTGTCTGTGTGCCTGCAGCTGGATTGAAAGTTGTCCTCCCGGCATAGGAAGGGAATATCTGCTGGAGACTGAGAGAATCAATGTCAGGTGCCTTTGATCTCTGCATTGGGACCACGTCCAGGAGTGATGGGATTTGCTCTGCTCCACCCGGGAGGGTCAGCCTGGAACAGAAGAGATTCCTTCAGGCCAAGGGAAGCGTGTAGGCCTCTGCGCTGTCCTACCGCTCAACAGAGGGGCAGGATTGGGAATATGATGCTGTGTGGTAAATCTAGAGTGTTCTGTGGAAATTCCCAGAAATCAGTGTCTTCTGAATGAGCTGGAAAGTCTTATAACTGCCTCTGGGAGGTTTAGGGGAAGCACTTCTCCTGGACCAGCCACTGGAGGCTCGGAAGACTGGCCATCAGCTGAGGATTGCAGGAGAAAGACTTCAGAGGAACGGAGAGAATCACGGCTCCATGTGGGGAGGGGCACGTAGAGGGCAGACGTGCGTGCTGTCCACGTGCTCTGTAGCTGGCACACCTGGACACCCAGGACCAGGTGACTTGGCTAAGCAGCAGGGCCCGAGAGCCGCTGTCCCCAGGACACTAGGGACTGGAAGACAGTGACGGTCTCCCAGTTTCTCTACTCTGATGCTGAGCTTCAGCTTTCGAAGAAATGTTTGCCCCAACCATAGTCCTTTTGAGGGTGTCTCAGTGGGTCTGGGATGGAGACTGGGCGTTACTTTTTAAGTTTCAGTGACCATTCTGATGCAATCCGGGATTCAGAGCTGCTACCCCGAGGCATACAGTTTTAGCAGCACATCACAAATTTTAAAACGTTAAGAAAGAAAACAAGCTTTAGCAAATGGATTGATGGTAATTGTGGACCAAGGTGGAGGAAGAGGGGATGGAATGCACGGAGGTTCTTAGGAAATCAAGCTATGATTAAACATAAAATGATGGTTCTCAGACATGAGGATCCACAAAATCCCCTGGGAAGCTCGTTTGAATACAGAGTCTTTGCCACACTTGTGCAGATTCCGAATCAACACATCTGGCCTAGAGTCAGGAATCGGATTTTTAAGTTGGGCCCCAGCTGATTCTCGTGCCAATGGCCCGAGGCTAACGCTATATTTTTTAAAAACCTGATGTAAGCACTTTCCTGGTTTTCAAGCTATCAGAGAAGGAAAGGGTCTATATTCAGAATATATTCTGCAAGAAATGTTTCTTCCTCATTTGAGTTCATTTTATACTGCATCCGAGGAATGCCTTGCAAGCCACTAAAATGTTGCCCACAAATAGACTATTATTGTGACATGGCCTGCATAAACCGTATTCTACTAGATTGTGTGCTTATATTCTGATTCTCCCATGAATTTTTAAACTAGGTTCCCAGTGGGTAAATTCATATTGCTTAGATAAGAACTTAAAGAGGACTTTGAAGAATATGTATGTCTAAGTTAAAACGGTAATTGCTAGTTCTTCAACTTTTGTATCCCAGCAAACTCTTTGGCAGGGTTACAGGCTGTTCAGAACACCTGACCCACCCAATCTGACCACTGAAAAACAACAGAGCAGGCCTTCAGAATGACTGTGAGACACGGCCCTGCCATTACTAGGATGACAGTTCTTTAGCTTCTGGAATATTTTGTTATTTTCCTGAACTGTGGGTGGAAAGGCTTGGAGGGGGTCGATCAGCATTATAAGACAATACAAGACATGGGCTTTTTTTCTCAGGGATTTTCTACTCTAAGTGAGATAAGCGTCACACATGCGAAACAGTTGTGAATAATTTACAATAGTAAGTATAGTCAGGTACTAAAATAGGAGTTATTATTAAATTGCTTGCAACAGAGACTACATCATGTGTGGAGTCCACAATGCAAGAAAGATGACTAAAACCTGGATCATTCAGGAAAACTTCCTGAAGGAGGTAGGGCTGAATACGCCCTCTGTTCTATTTTAGCCATTGAATGCATTCATTGCACGTAAATGTCAATCTCAAATAATTCAACCAACTTGAGTCTGTGAATGGGTTCCTGACCATCCCTGTCCTGGGCGACAAGAATTTTGCTATTGTTATTTATCTCACCTATCGTCATAGACATTTTCGATATTATCGGTGTTTGGAATACTGAGTCACTTGCTTTTTACTAATGACCAGGACTTCCTGGCAGACTAACCTTTGCGTTCTTTCCCATCATCTTTAGGCTTACCTTCCATCTCTAGATGCTTTGGGGCCCATTCCCTGTCCCTTAAGTCTTTTGGCTCTTAGCCAATCTCTTTTCTTCCAAGGTTGAATAATACAAGAAATAGAAACTATTTAACACGTTCTTGTCAAATACTAAGTAATGAGAATGCCACTGTTCTCACCTCTTACCATAAAGGCATTGACCCCGATGGACACAGCTGGCGTTAGGGGTCCGTAGTGGCTGGGTGGCGGAAGCTGAGGGAGCAATGGGGGAGATGGGGAAAGCCATTCCAGGGCCACTTTGCCAGGGGCTCAATGTCTGTCCTCTCAATCAGTGCTCAGTACAACTCTGACAAGTAGAAAACCCGAAGGCTTTGTGGAGAAGAAAGCCAAGAAGAGAAAAATCAAGGTTCAGAGAGATGCAGCTCTCACAGGCCACACCGTACTCAACACGCCGGCACAGAATCCACCCTCAGGCTGGTGCCTCATGACGCCTAGTGACTACCCAAGGAAGAGCTTCCACAATCTCGGCACTCTGTAGTGTGTAAAGCTCGCTGAATATAGACACTTCTGTGGAATTATGACGAGTCCCAAAGGAAAGGAACAACAGCATTTCTATTTATTTTCTGTCCCCATTTTACTGATAAAATCCCATTTGCTGAGAAGATGAAGGCTTGAGATGTGAAGGAACTTGTTCCATGGCGCCCTGGTCAAGTTTCCCACTAGGGTGATTGCTACCAATTTAGTCGGGCTTGGAAGTTACTCAGAGGGCCTTCTCAACAGAAGGAAACAATTCTACTTACCAGCACCAGAAATTTTATCACTGGAGTCTTGTCCTTCTGGTCTCTCCGACCTGTAAGAGTGTTCTCATTGAATTCACGTGTTCCCTGAAGATGTACATGCACTGCTGTTCATCACAACCGTGGTTAAAATAACAGGTTATATAGGGCTGCAGAACACACAACCCCAGAAATGGTATCTCAAAACTAAAATGATTTATTTATTCAAAATTCTTCAGCATGAGTTGGACTTAACTGGGCTGGGCAGTCCCCCAGCTGGTCTCCCTGGGGGGTTATTTACGTGGCTACACGACAACGTGCTTAGGGCTGTCGGATCCAGGATAGACTCACTCAGAGCTCCAGCTGTTTGCTAAGGCCATGGGCACTCTGGTTTGTACACCAGTGGCGTCTCCATCAGGACAACACAGATTTTATACGTGGTGACACCACGATTCCGAGAGGATAAGCCCCAGCGCTCAAGTGCTTATCTGGTCTTAGTTTGCCTTGCATTTGCTGATGTTCCATTGACCAAAGCAATTCATGGTCCCCAGAATAATGGCCCCCAAAGATGTCTACATCCTAATCCCCCCAAACCTGTGAATTTGTTGCCTTCCGTGCAGAAGGGGCTTTACCTATGTGATTAAGTTAAGGTTGTTGAAATGACAAGATTATTCCCGGACTCTCTGGGTGGTCCTAATGTAATCACAAGTGTCCTCATAAGTGGGAGGAGAAGGGGTGTCAGAGTCAGAGTAGGCATGATGACCAAAGCAGAGGTTGGAGTGATGCAGCCACAGGCCAAGAAACGTGAGAGGCCTCCAGGGGCTGGAGGATGTAGAGAATGGATTCTCCTTAGGACCTCCAGGAGGACCACAGCTCTGCCAAATTTTGATTTTAGCCCTGCAAGACCAATTTTGGACTTCTGATCTTGAGAACTGTAAACTGAATCTATCTGGTTCTTCTAAGTCACTAAATTTGTGGTACTCTGTTACGGCAACAGGAGGAAAATAATACACAAGTCACTTGTCCAAACCCAGGATCAGCCTTGGAGGGGGCACAAGGACACACGATTCACTGAAGCCCATTAAGGTAAGAGTGCATCGCACAGATGACCTAAATGCTCAGTAATGACGATTGTTTTACTAGATCGTGATCGTTCCCTATGATGGAATGCTATGCATTTTGAAAATCATGTTGTAATAAGAATCACAGTAACAGTAAAATTAGAAGAATGACATCATATACTGTACACAGGATACTAAATTTAAAAACAAGTAACAAAATATCAGGTACAAAATAAACCCAGACTTTTAGAGGGAAACCTAAATAAAACATCTTGGTTTCCGATGACAGATGGAGGGATAGATGGATAGCTACCAATAAATAGTCTGTATGTGTGTGTATAACCTTCAAATAAGGATTAGAAGCATATAATACAAACTGTAAATTGTAGTTTATGGGTGATTTTTGTTTGTTTGTTTTTTTCCACATGCTTTCAAGTATTCCACAATGATCAGGAATTGTATTTCACCAAAAAGCAACACAATACATTTGTTGAAATGTAGTATAATAAAAGTTTTTGAGGAGAAGAGAAACTGAAAATATTTTTGAGAGGGCTTAGTACTGGTGTGTACTATTTGTATTTGCAAGAATAAGGGGGAAAAAGAAACCCTGCCCTGAAGAAGGTATAATCTACCTGCCCTTGAAGATGATCTATTCTAGGCAAAGAAGCAGAACACACAGTCAGGAGATAATTAAGGAATATGATCATGTGACGATATCTGAATGGTGATCAATCATTTAATTTTTTATTTTCAATCATATATTTGTCTGGATAAAACAAGAGAAGGTTTGTGTATCAGCATAAAGATAACTTGCGGTAGAAATTTTGAAAGCAGCGAAAGATGAAAAGAGCTTTGAAAACTAAGCCCAAAATTTCAGATTGAAATGGCAAAAAAACATTACCTCTTGTTTGTGGTTTTGCTTCATTTTGTTTTGTCTTTAACTATTTTGAAAGCAGAAGATGACACCACATTGCTGTTGGTTTACTGTTTTGTTTTTTAGTCGTTTCTTTGGAAATATATATAAATATTCTAAAGTTCTAATGGTTCCAGGTCTTCTACTAGTGTGATGCAAGCCTGATCAGGGATCAACACAGCCATACTACATGCCCTCTGGGGGCCCTGCTCACATTAGGAAGATATCTGCTTATAATAAATCAAACTTGACTAAATAGAAAACAAAAAGAAACATATTTTAGGTCTTCTTAATCATTGCCCGAAAGATAACATTAAGTACTGCTTACTTGCCTGCTCTCACGGTTGGTTTTTACAAACATCCCCTTGTGACGAAGAGGTGCAAAGGCCTAAGCCTGCTTCTGTCTTGTGTCGCAAGCAAGGACAGCAGGGAGGGAACAGACCTGGCGCAAAAGCAAGAAAGCATTGAACTAGGCTCCAGGGGGAAGGGGAGAAGCACATCTAGGAATTTCCCATTTGCAAACCAGACTTTGCATCTAAGACCCTTGGGATTTAAGGCAAGAAAAAGAAGAAAGGAATATGACACTGTCCCCTCCCAAAGTGTTAAATCTCACACCAGGAAGGCCTGGTTCAATTAGGGAGGAAATGAAAGGCGTCTGCTATAGTTCCTCAGACAGACCGCCTCCGACTCTGACGTGCCCACGGCCTCCGTCTCTAAGGGGGCATCAGTAGAGCCACAGACGGAACTCTAGCAGTTCAAGCTCCTGCAATCCCTGTGAGGTCATGGCCACCCATCAGTGGTGTCTCGGTCCTGCTGTGGCGAGGAGGGCAGAGGCACGGGCTCTCATACTTGTCCTCACCTGTGCTCAATACCCACAACTGCCATCAGTGAAGAAAGAGAACCAGGGCACCCTTTATCTCATCTTTATCCTCTAAAAGCAAGAGGTGGGTGTAGAATGCCCCAATGTGATTGCGAGGGACGTGGAGTAAACTCTTCCACGTTGGCTATTTCCAGAAGACAATCTAAAGCATCACCAGCCCCATCAGGGTCTGCACAGCCTGGATCTTCAGAGCTGGTGAGCAACGCAGAATCCCAGGTCTCACAACAGTTCCGCTGAATCAGAATCTGGACTTGATCCAGATTTGATTGACATTGATCACTTGACATGATCTCCAAGTCATTCTTCTTGAACAATAAAGTTTGAGAAACACCAGTCTAAAGGTCGTAAAAGAACGAACATCCTGGTGACCAGTAATTATAATGAAGGGAAAAAGAAGATCAACACAGAAAGTTACGTTACATTTTTCATCCTTACATATTACATGGCCTGAAATTGACATTTTAAAAACAAAAGAAACAACCAGTTCTGAGTTTGTATTTTTTGCATGTTGGAATTTTTGCTCAGATCAGTTAAAGCGAAGGCGGATCCACCGAAAAGCACAAGAAGGGAGACAGAAATAAAGATGGGGATTACGTCACGAGTATTTCACCGTTCGGATCCATATTCCCGTGGGAGGATTTGGAGAGGGGAATTGTTACCTACGAAGAGATAGTCATGCTGGGAACACCCGCCTTCTATCTCACCTCTGGGACCTAAGAATACGTTCTCCAGCTGCTTTTTTGTTCTAATCGTGATCTCGTTATTGTGCTTCAGCTAGATCGTGATGGTGGAAAGAGATTTATTTTTATAACTTATATTTGAATTTTCAAGCAAATTCTGCGGTAGCACTTTGAATACTTTAGAAACCAAGAGGAGGCCCTATTTCTGAATATAGGCAGCACAAGCAAACAAAGAGTCTTTTGAGAATATTCAGAGAAAACTTGATTGACTGCTCAGCGTCTTACGCTTTGACATTCGTTCAACACTCCAAGTTGTGTTAACCCTAGGAGGGCCGATTTCCACAGCCATGTAGCTTTGGGTTTTTCAGTCAATTTAATCTGGGGGGAGAGTTTACAGTCACAGTCTTTTCCCGTTGTTCTGTGGCACAAAAATAGGGTGGCCACCCTGGGGAGACGTGGTACAGCCCGGGAGCTGTGGCCGGGCGGCCGGACCCTTCCACCGCATCTGCCCAGCACGCTCGTCAGCGACACGCTTGTAATGATGCATCTCTCCAGACGCACGCTTTAAAAATACACACAGGAAAACCACATATTCCATTGTCCCATTTTAGCTTTCACTCAAAGGAAAGTAGTATTTTCAAATCATTTCAATGAAAAGCATCCATTTCAAGGCCAGATAAAATATCTTCTTGAAGCTTTAGAATGTTCCATCTTATCTGACAGACCTCTGACTTTGCCCAGGGCACCAGATGACTTTGGACACTTTCTTTGTAGGAAGGGGTTCTTTGTTAATACTCTGCTGTTTAAGAGCCCTGCTAAGAAACCCACTCTGTTGGGGGTTTCTCATTGACACTGGATGGGACGTCCAGGTACTGTACCGTCAGGGGAAATGCAACTCAAAGGGCCCAGTCGTTTGCATGTGAATATTTTGCTGTTCACTTTTGCCAGAGGAAATGAACACCAGCACAGATGTCATGTGGTATATGCCTGCAGAAGGATCTAGTTCTCTAGCCCTGATCTCACATGGTTCTGAACCAGGGTTTTCACAAAAGAGAAAAAGTCACAGTTTTCACAAATTGCGAGGAAAGGGTCCTATCAGAGATGAATCCCAAAGCCTCATTGTCTTGAAGATGCTGTAAGAAT
The DNA here is from genome assembly GCF_008692025.1 of Phocoena sinus. Lineage (NCBI taxonomy): Eukaryota > Metazoa > Chordata > Mammalia > Artiodactyla > Phocoenidae > Phocoena > Phocoena sinus. The sequence goes on from NC_045780.1 coordinate 2,145,007, forward strand.
GTGGATATCCTTGATAGGTCTTCGCTAGCTACTAATTGCAAGCAATTTGATTTATGAAAAGATTTGTAGACAGAATGTGAAAATAGGAGGAGACATTTTAAATACAACATATAAATATAATACTCTTTTAGATAAATTGAAAGAAATGCATAAAAAGAACTTTTAAATGACCCATCACCCATATCCAAGAGCTAAACACTGTTGACACGCATGGGTATTTTTTTTGGTATTAAAAATATGTGCATATTTACACATTTTTGGTTACACAGAGATACCATTTCCAAAAAAGTTGTCTTCAAGATAAAGTTTTATCAGAACGATGGTCAAGTACTGAACCTAAATAAACCAACACATTTCTGTCAAAAATGAAGTCACATTTCCAGTATTGTCTCTTTGCCTTCTGCAGTGGGCAGCCTCCAAAGTGGAAGCCAGGGACGAAAGAAACTGACTGGTTTGGTTACAACGGCGTAAGTAGCCTCACAGCTCGGGGAGATGTCACTCGCTTTATTAAGTGCCCCGTCTCAGGCTCAAAGATGTTCCAGTCGAGATGATAAATTATGTGGCCACCCTAAGTAACAAAAGGAAGCCTGCTTTTAGTGCGTCCACACACTTTGTGTGAGAAATTAACTGTTCACCTGGGTATTGAATTTGCTTATCCAGGAAAAAATCTTTTTCCCCTGGACAAGGTTTTGTTGGTGGTCTCTTGGCCAGATAGTCACTTATAATTGCTGATCCCGCGAGTAAAAGACCCATTTAGTCAACTGTGTACAGTTGTGGGTGGTAGGGAGGGGGTGGGGGAGAAAACCTACCCTTCCTTAATCCAGAACAGCCTTCTTGGAGGGGGGGAGGGAGGGGGGAGGGGAGTTGCAGAGTCTGCACCAAGCCGTGGACGGTCGTGTTACTTGCACTCGGAGGTCATTTATCATCGCTGCTCAGTGGGCTCTGTCTACTGGCTCATCGCTTACTTTTGTCTCCACTTTAAATTTTTTAGGGATCCACCCAAAGGTAATGAACCAGAAAATCCTAGGGTTCTTGTGTTTTTGTTATGAATTCCTGTTCCTAGGAGTCTGCAACTCACGTGCAAGAAAAGTTGTTCTGACTTGAAATGACTTGAAAATTGAGTTCGGAGGTCCACACTTCGGGGCGAGTATTTCCTTAGAGACTTCTGGTGAAGAGCTAGGACAGGAAGATGACAGAACGTTTGTGATTTTGAGATCTTCTGAACGCTCATAAAAAAGAAATTGGGAAGGAGGGTAGGGAGACACGCTGACCTCTGGCCGTCACCTTCCCCATCTTCGTCTAAGTGAAGGTGGACTTGGCCCTAGTTTGATTCACAAGTTCATTCTTACAGTGATCTTATTACTTCCTTGTTCGCTCAGCCTCTTCCTCCTCTGGAAGGAAAGAGTAATGAAAGCAGGTAAGTCTGCTGAGTGGCTCCGGTGGTGACAGCAGTGCCTGCAAAAAGTCCTTGCGTGTCTGCTAAATGCTCAACCAGCTCCAGCTGAAACTCTCTGGGGAAATTGTGCTTTTGTCTGGAATTAATGGTCTGAAGTTCACCAATTTCTGTCCATTCTCTCCCTCTGTTTCTTTGGATCTCAAGTATTGAATTAACCATAATCGGGGGTTCATGGCATCCTATCACACTAGAGTCCTGAGCCCATGCATAGCTCCCTTCCACTTACCTATTTATTTTCATTCATTTACTCATTTAATGACACATTAAATCCCGGTGAACCTCTACCTAATCAAAGACCTTGCACTTCCCCATTAACTTATGTGCTCTTCCCATCCCATTTTATGGCCTAAACAATACATCCTTTAAATTTATGTGCTTCTGGGTATTCCCTGCATGTTCCTCCTGGTATTTGCTTTTTCACTCAATGTCACTGTTATGGGCTGAATGTTTGTGTCCCCTCACAATTCGTATTTTGAAGCCCACACCCCTGAAGTGATGGTATTAGGAGGTGGGGCCTTTGGGAGGTAATTAAGTTGAGATGAAGTCATGAGGGTGGGGCTCCCATGAGGGGATCAGTGCCCTTCTAAGATGAGGGGGAGACTCCAGAGCTTCCCCCCATCCACGAACACACCCAAAGAAAGGCCAGGTGAGCACACACCCAGAAGGCAGCTGTCTGCAAGCCAGGAGGACAGCTTGCAGGAGACACTGAGTTGCCCGGCACCTTGATCTCGGACTTCTCAGCCTTCAGAACTGTGAGGAATAGATGTGTGTTGTCTCAGCCCCCAAGACTGTGGTATTTTTGTTGTAGCAGCTGAAGCTGACTCAGACGGTGACTTTACAAAGATTAATCTACTTTGCCGTGTGAGGTCTCATTCTCTTGTTAATGCTCTGTAATGTTTCATTGGGTGTGTATATTTTAATTTATTTATCATTTTTTTGAATAGGTATTTGGGTTATTTACAGTTTTTGCTAATTAAGAAAAGGGCTGTTGTGAGCATTCATGGTATGACCCTTGATAGACACATACCTGGGTCCACTCTTGGGCATGGGATTACAGGCTCATGGGTTATGCAGATGTTCAGTTTCACAGAATAAGGTCAAAATGTTTTCTGTGTGATTGTGTACTTTACACTCCCACTAGAGATGCATAAAAACTCCCATTGATCCACATCCTTTCCAACATTTCGTATTGTCAGACTGCTTAATCTTTCTAAACTAGAGGGGTGTTTAAGAAGACATTTTATTTTATTTTGATCTGCATTTCTTTAGTGACTTCATATGTGTTTTCACGTTTGCTCCCCATAAATGTTTCTTCAACTGTGAAACACTTTTTCTTCACACTTGTTTTTCTTGTGCTTTGTTCAGTTTTCTCTCATGTACTTTTTTTTCCTATTCCTTTGAAAAAAGTGTTTTTGTGGTTATTTTTTTTTGCACATTCCTGATACTAGTCCTTTGTTGGTTTTAAGTGTCACAACTATTTCTCTCCAGTTTGTAGCTTGCCTTTTGCCTTAAGATGTTTGATAAACAGAGTTGAAATTTTTTTAAAAATATAATCGAATGTATAATTCTTTTTCATTATATCTGGCATTTTTTTATGTCATGTTTGAAAAGTATTTCTCTACCCTGAGGTAATAAAGCTGTTCCTTTATATTTTATTCTAGAAGTTTTAAAGCTTTACTTTTGACATTTAAGTTCTTAATCCATCTGGAGTTGATTTCTGCAAATGGTAAGAAGTAGGAAAACCATTTTCATTTTTTTCCACGTGAAGAACCAATTTTTCCATCACCATTTGTTGAACTATATTTCCCCCTTTATCAATTTCACAGTAGTGTCACAAAAACAGTCAAGAAAAATTCCCAAAAGTTTCTTCTCACGAGTGATAAAAAAATAATAATAAGCAAAAGTGATCATTTTGAATCAGCATGTTCTAGGTGACATGTCAGGAAATTTAGAGTCATTTAATCACAGCAAACTTATGGATTAGGGATGATATTTATAGCCATTTTATAGAGAAGTCAAGTAAGCCTAAGGACTGTCAAATGGATTTTATAAATATAATAAAGAGATGTTAAGTATTTCCCAAGGTCCTGCATCTGATTGTGTGTGGAGCAGGGATTCTAGCCCAGGTCTAACAGTCCATGCTTTCACGACTTCAGCAGGGAGGGTATTAAACAGAGCCAGCTTTCTCTGTCTTCGTTGAACATTAAAGTGAAGAAGAACTGGCCTACCAGTAAATGGGTGGCTTGGTCTTGCCCTCAGGAAGTAACCTTTCCTTCTTTTCCATCAGGGTCAATTTCCCTCTTTGCTCCCTCATCCCTGTGCACATGCCCACTGAAGCACCCCTCCCTCCTGGGGTTGGAAGGGCATCCTGGAGTGTGGAGACCCCAGCCCTGGGTAGACTGGACTACTGCCTAGAACACGCACCCCCCCTCTGCTCCCAGGGCACTTTGTGGGACCATAAAGCTGGTGATGAGCATCTGTGCAACAAGCTACTCCCCATCCTCTGTTCCACAGCACGACCATCTCTTCCTGAACATGCTCTGTGGCCTATACATGATTTTGAAAGACAGGCATAAGCTTTATTTCAAGAAACTGTTTTAAATGTTTGCAACTTTAGAAAAGACACAGAGAATCATGGGGCATGAGAAAACACAGACTTAGAGCCAAGTATCCGCGTGAGAATCCACCTCTCCTTTACTGGATGCCTGACTTTAGATGAGTCCTCTAACTCAGGGGTTGCCACATTTTCCTGCCAAGGGCCCACACAGAAATAACTGGGACTTTGAGGATGCACAGTCTCTGCAGACCTACTCAGCTCTGCTGCTGTTGTGGGAAAGTGCATGGTGAGGTCAGCGTGCCGTGTACCAATAAACTTTATCTAGAGACACTGAAATTTGAATTTTAGGTAATGGGTCATAAAATGTTACTGCTCTTTTGATTTTCTTCATCCATTTGAAAATGTTAACTTTTTTAAAATAATTAATTAATTAATTTATTTATTTTTGGCTGCTTTGGGTCTTCATTGCTGTGCACAGGCCTTCTCTAGTTGCGGCGAGCGGGAGCCACTCTTTACTGTGGTGCACGGGCTTCTCATTGCGGTGGCTTCTCCTGTTGGGGATCACAGGCTGGCTCTAGGTGCATGGGCTTCAGTAGTTGTGGCTCGCGGGCTCTAGGGCACAGGCTCAGTAGTTGTGGCGCACGGGCTTAGTTGCTCTGCGGCATATGGGATCTTCCTGGACCAGGGCTCGAACCCATGTCCCCCGCATTGGCAGGCAGATTCTTAACTACTGTGCCACCAGGGAAGTCCCTGAAAATGTTAACTTTTAGTCCTGGGTCAGAAAATAACAGGAAGTGGTCTGGATCTGGCCCCAGGACAGTACTTTTCATGGTCCTGAGTTCAACTATCTGTGGCTGACTCATCTGTAAATGTCAAAGCATGAGAATCGCCTCCAGGCGTTAAGTGTGGATAGTGTGAAATTAGTAAGCAAATTCACCAGTGCCAGCCACAGAGGAGGAACTCAATGATTTTTTTTTTAATTTAAAAATCAGAAATAATTGTTGTCATTCTCAACTTATTCAATGGATATTTATTGTCTCTTTTCCGGTCAGCTGTTGTTCTAAGGGTGGGGCACAGCAGCTAGGAAGATGCACAGTTCCTGCCCTTCCAGTGTTTACAGTCTAGGGAAGGCGAAAAACACTTGGAGAGAAAAATAGAATTTCTAGCATGTCAGAGAGTGATCAGTACTAGGGGGGAAAAGGAGTGTATGGGGAAGATTTAGGCCATGGTTTCAAATTTTCGAGTCATCAACACACAGATGGAACTTCAAGCCATAAAATTTGTGAAGTCATCAAGAGCACAAATGGAGATCATAAACGGAAAGAGGTCCAAGGCTTAGACGCTGAGCTACTCTATTATTAGCGGTCAGGGAGATAAAGAAGAAATACTCAAGGAGACTGAGGAGTACAAGGGAAACCAAGACAGCGTGCTCTTCTGAGAGCTGGGCGTGAAAAGGGGAGGTTCTGGATGGAGAGGGCTCACACATGGGAACTCCTATGTCATCCAGGAAGTTGACACCTGAGCAGTGGCTAGTGGATGCAGTAACACGGAAGTCACAGGCGGCCTCGACAAGAGGATCTTTGGCAGAATGATTGGGTTTGGGGGGTAAAATGGTTTGTTCAATATCATATATTAATGCATATATGTGGAATCTAGAAAAATGCTAAAGATGATCTTATTTGCAAAGCAGAAGAAGAGACACAGACGCAGAGAACATATGAATGGATACCAAGGGAGAAGGTTGGGGGGGGGATGAATTGGAAGATTGGGGTTGACATATATACACTCTTGACACTATGTATAAAATAGACAACTAATGAGAACATAGTGTATAGCACGGGGAACTTTACTTAATGCTCTGTGGTGACCTAAATGGGAAGGAAATCCAAAAAAGAGGGGATATATGTATGTGTACAGCTGATTCACTTTGCTATACAGCAGAAACTAACACAACAGTGTAAAGCAACTGTACTCCAATAGAAATTAATTTAAAAAGCAAGAGAAAATGGGAAGAAACAGGAAATTGGAAAGGAGCAGAGGCATCACTGTCAATTCAAAAAGAGTCATGTACCAAGATGTTCACCGCAGCTCTATTTACAATAGCCCGGAGATGGAAACAACCTGCGTGTCCATCGTCGGAGCAATGGATAAAGAAGACGTGGCACATATATACGATGGAATATTACTCAGCCATAAAAAGAAACGAAATTGAGCTATTTGTAGTGAGGTGGATGGACCTAGAGTCTGTCATACAGAGTGAAGTAAGTCAGAAAGAGAAAGACAAATACCATATGCTAACACATATATATGGAATTTAAGAAAAAAAATGTCATGAAGAACTTAGGGGTAAGACAGGAATAAAGACACAGACCTACTAGAGAATGGACTTGAGGACACGGGGAGGGGGAAGGGTAAGCTGTGACAAAGCGAGAGTGGCATGAACATATATACACTACCAAACGTAAGGTAGATAGCTAGTGGGAAGCAGCCGCATAGCACAGGGAGATCAGCTCAGTGCTTTGTGACCGCCTGGAGGGGTGGGATAGGGAGGGTGGGAGGAAGGGAGACGCAAGAGGGAAGAGATATGGGAACATATGTATATGTATAACCGATTCACTTTGTTATAAAGCAGAAACTAACACACCATTGTAAAGCAATTATACTCCAATAAAGATGTAAAAAAAAAAAGGAGTTTCCTGAAGCCAGGGGTGGAGGGTGGGTTAGAATGAAAGGATGGAGCTGAGGGTTTTATTTGCCTGTTTTCATTTCTTTTTTAAGGGGGAGAAAGAACAACTTGTTAACATGCTGATTCAATAGAGGGTGAAATGGGGGAGATAGTGGAGAGATTAGCAGATTGCTGGAGCGGTGATGGGGAATAGGTGAGAAATGGTCTGAGCTTTGCATAAGTGGAGGAACTCAGGGTAGCTCAGAGCCGGGAGAACTCAGCCACAGAGACAGGAGAGCAGCCAGCGCAGGTAGATGCAGATGCTCGAAGGTGGGAGTTCATGGAAGACCTCTGCTGGTTGTTTCTATTTTCTCGGTGAAATAGGGCTTCAGCAGAGTGATAATGAACTTCTAAAGTTGAGGAAGAGAAGATGTGAATAATCATTTGATTATGGTGTTATGATTGTTGGGTAGCATATAGAACAGTTTCTTGGGGGGGGCGTATGGATGTAATAGTTTATGAGTGAAGTTTAGACTATCCACAAATCCCTTAAAGCTAGAGGGATGATTTTCTCCAAATATGCATTTTTTTCTAGAAATTAGTTCCTAGCCCTCTTTAGATTATCAAGTGGGTTCATGGCCCATGCAAGATTAAAAACCAAAACATGACATAATAAACCTACTGATGAAAAAGGGTAGCCAGGGCATCAGGTCAGGGTTTCTGCTCCACGCCTGGCCTGGACCAGAAGGCTGCCTATCCCCTTGTCTGGGATAATAGTTTCCTTATTGGGAGCAAGAAAATGAATTACGGCTGAGGACCAAATGCTGGGGTCCACAGAATCGTATTCAGAGTGAGGTGTCAGAGGGAGACGGTCCCTGCGTGGGCATCTAGATGAGTCAACTGGAGCAGGGGTTCCAGGAGAAGATCCAGAAGGTGAGACGGGCACAGCATAGCTCTGCTGTTCTCCAGATACATACAAGCCCCTCCACCTCCATCCCTCCCCCTCCAGATGTCAGCTTGCCTTAGAGGATGTTCAGCTAGGGTAAAATCACATTCAAACGGAAAACATTCAAAACAATTCGGTTTCCTCAAGGTTAAGAAACATGAACTTATTTGAAATAAACAAATATGGAAGAGGAAAACCTACTTTAACCTCAAAACTGAAACACAGTCTCCATTTTGAAAAGCTAATGCAGCACTGAATGATCCCATTGGAGTGCTCAAATTAGGAAATTAGTTGAAATTTGAGGTGTTTTTTATATCTTTTCATCTACTTAATTCTGCATTCCTAAAAGATGTGGTACAAACAGGCAAGGTGTTTGATGTGGAATAATAATCACACAGAGCAGAATAAAAATACAAATTGTAATGAAGATAAATTATGTCACATAAAAACTACTCGTTTGGGGAACTTAATTTTTTATTTTCCCTGAAATTAGAAAAAGGAACTGTTCAATTAGTAGATATTTTTAATTGAAAACTTCAAAAAATAAGTCCAGTTGATCTTTATTTGACATTCATATATATCTTCCTAACTTTTACTTCAAAGCTGAAGGGAAAAAATGCAGCTGTCTTGCCTGATTTTTGCCTTTGGTGTTATTAAGAGGAGGGGAAAGCCTGCCCCAGGCTGAGATGCTATTTACCAAGTTAAAGGCTAAAGCCAATTGTCACATCCAAGTTATAAAGTCCTTATGAAAACAGCAACTTATAATGGAAATCTGGACCCACCTAAGCTCTGGTAGGACAACATGCTTCAATAATAATAACAATAATAATAAATCTGGGTTTTCTATGTTCAAACTCACACCACATTCTTGCTGTGAGGAAAATCAATTTATATTTCCAGGGAGGAGTTCCAAAGTAGAATTGGGTATTTATCACGACTGAGCTGAACTGACAGCCTCTTCTCAACCTATGCTGCAGATTTGGTCCATGTTTACATGCGTTATTTTTAAAGTTAATGTCTTAATGAAAAATACCTCCTATCAGAATTGACCTTTCCTCTTATTCCTAAAGAAAGTTACCACCATTCTACTTAGATGAAGGTATGACTACAATTCATTTTATTAAATATTCCGTTAGAAAAACACTTTCTTTCTTAGCAAAGTATGCACTTGCTTTCGTCTTGGCATTTTCCTCTTAGCTGTCGTCATTTGATGGAAGCATTTACTTTGAAATGCCTGCCAAGTATTTTTGCCCAATACCACAATAACAATGCAGCAATGTAGGAGTGATTTATCCTAGTAAGTTTACAACGGCCGAGCCTGCGTGGAACATTCTGGAGTTCAAACAGAAGGTTTGCTTTTTTTCTCTTAAATTGCAAGAAGACTGTCCAACAGCAAGCTGTGCCCCGCTGACCTTCCCTGAGCAGTATAAACACCACCAAGTAATTAATTGGTCACTTCGATTAAAAAAAAAAAGACACTAAAACACAAATACCTGTGCACATGTCCATCCTCGAAGGTACAGATCTGTACAAACACACACATACTTATGTGTATTAATCACTTTCCCTTCGATCCTATTAAGAGTTTTATTATGGACACATTTTTTATTAAGTAAGTGAAAGCATCATTTCTTTGCTTAATTTCAATGGGTTTAAAAAACCCATTTTTATTTCTACCATAAATTAATATGAGCATGTCTTGGTTGGGTTGCCTAACTACTGGACCTCACTTGAAATAACCAAAATGAATGTATTTTCAAATTTGCCTCTCGTTTTACGTCTGTGTGTGGCTTTTTAAAAAGATCCACAACAAAGGGAAAAATGCTTGTAGGCTGCAGTGCCAAAGGCTGAATGCTTATTTAGAAAGGTCGCTGTATCCAAAGGACAGATTGCCAGTTCTTTTGAATTTTCCTTCCTTGCCCCTTCTATGGAAACAGAAAGAAACACGAATCGTCGTCTGGGAGGCAAAGGTAGGGACCACCCAGGGCAGAGCTCACGCAGTGTCTAGTGACCTTCTGCTCTAGCGCAGCAAAGAAAGAGGGCGAAATCCAGACGCAGTTCCCGCGGAGCCCTCAAGTATTGCCACTTCATCTCGCCCTTTAGAGGCTTAAAAGATGCCTAAGCGGCTGATTGTTTCAAGAACAAAGCCAGACCTGGCTGGGACTGGCCCTCCAGAGGGCTCCAGCCTTCATTCTCTGACCTCCGCCTCCTAATCCCACTTGCCCTGTTTCTGGAGGATGCTCTGTTTTCTTTTCAGAACAATCTGTCAAGAGAGTGGGCTCCATGAATATTCAATCCCTAAAGGGCAACTCCTAAGAAATAAAGTGAGCCTGCACTCCCTGGCTCTGTGCTCTGTGTAGGGCGGTGAAGACAGACCCCCTCTGGACGGAGACGTGTGTGGCACCTGCCTTAAGTCTGATCCACCGGGACCCATGGGCCAGGTGCTGGGCCTGCACAGCCCGAGGGCAGGGTGAGTTCAGGGAAGCTTGGTAGTGACATCAGCAGCAGTGGGGTAGCTGGGGGATTTCACGTTTCACAGTTTTTCAGACTATTCTGCTAGGATTTTTAAAAATCTAATTTTGCTCGTATGCACGTGTGTTTGCACTGGTGGCAGTGGTTGGTTGATTGATTTTTTTTTCGTTTGCTACGGAGCTTAACCGGGGGACCTCATTGTAAAGGACTGGTTTAGGATGGGGTGAAGAACACAATTATTTATAGATACCGGGTGGGGAGAGGGGGTGTGATGGTGGCCAGGAGTGCCACATGGACACAAAGTAAAGCGACAAAGTACATCGAGGTAAGCAAGTTTCCAGTAGACAGCCATTCATTGGGTCCGCAACATTTACTGAGTACTCTGCCCTGGTCAGACACGGAACTAAATGCTGGAAATTGAAAAGATAAATAAGGCAGAACTCCTATCCTTAGATAGACTCTTAAGGTAGGAGACAGGCCCACAAAGAAGCAGACTGTCATCCTTAACGCAATTGACTTATTTATTACCAGGCCTGGCAAATGGTGGGTAGGCAAGAAATATTTGTTGGGGGTCTTTAGCAAGCACCTAATAAAGGCAAGTTCCCTAAATAGTTAAGTATTTGTTTCAGGTTTTTTTTCATATATGTGTTTTTAAAATGTTTTTGTTACTCCCCCCTACCTCCCACACTAAATTGGTAAATTCACTGAGGCCAAACCTATGTTTACTATTTCTTGTCTGAGCCTTGACATGGAGAGTGAGGTCTGGTTGGTGAGAATTACATCCTGAGAGGAAGAAAATTTCTTTTCACTTTCACGGTGTTTAAAAGTCATGTACATTTTACAAATATGACTATTTTAATATTAAAATAAATGATCATATTTTTAAATGCTTAATGATTCCTACATTGTAGTCTGAAGTCCTTCGATGTGGGAAACCAGGCTGAATTAAAGTGTAGTCACAGCATATGTAACTGACTCAGCCTCTGGGCGTTTCTCATGTGCCCTTTGGTGTCACAATAGCTTATGAATCTAAACTTTATCTGCCACCTGAAACAGGACACATGATCTTAATGGCTTCTTCAACGCCCACACACACTCCCAGGCTCTGTGCCCCCGTGAGGAATGTGGCCCAGACTTGGGACGGTTTATGTTCACAGATGACAGGGATGCTGATTTCAGGGCTGTGTCTGCTCTCAGATCCACCCTGCCCCCATCTTTTTCTTTGCTCTGCTCTGAATTCAAGGGTCTTAATTCTGCTCCTTTGCCAACTGGTGACCCCCTGGTTTGTGAAATGGAAGCACTAGTGTGAAACTGAAGGCGGGGACGAAGGGGGAGTCCAGAGCACAAGCACCTGGTCCTGTTCTGTGCTTCTCAGAAGTGGTGTAGTTCTTCCGTAGCCCCACCTGCCACCAGTTGAAACCAACAGATGCAGAAAAAGCATTGCAAATTTCAACACCCATTCATGATAAAAATTCTCAAGAAACCATAGGAAATTTCCTAAAAGTGCCACCTTTGCGTAGTAAAAACTACACAAAAAGACTAATGGCAAAAGGAAAACTGCTAAACTTGACTTCATAACAATTAAAGCCTTCTGTTCTTCAAAAGATGATGTTAAGAAAAGGAAGTACAGACTGAAAGAAAATATTATTGGTGCAGATATCTGACAGAGGACTTGTATTCAGCACATATAAGGAATTTTTAAAGTCTTAAAGTCAACAATAAAAAGAGAAACAACCAAATAAAAATTGGAAAGAAAAAAAGAGTTGAATAAACTCTCACAAAAGAAAATATGTTAATGGCACATAAAAAAGATGCGCCACATTACCGGTCCTCAGGGAAGAGTAAACTGAGCCACAATGAAGTAAGGAACCCTTAGAACGGCTGAAATAAAAACGACTGCTTGATAATACCACATGTCGTGACAGTGTGGAGCCACTGGAATGCTCTTACATTGTGTGAAGGTATAAAATGAAGTAGCACAACCACTTTTTGACCTGTTCGGCAGTTTTTCCTATAACTGCAACTTCACTCCTTACATTTACCCGGGTGAAAAGAAAATCAGTCCCGCAAAAAGAATTGTGCGTGAACGTTTATAGCAGCTTCCTTCAGAGCAAGTTGGAAAGAGTGGAAATGTTCATTGAAAGATGAATGGATAAACATGAATTGATGAGCTATGCTCTATTCATAGAGGAATATGATCCAGTACAAAGCAGTAATAATATACTGCTGATATATGTGTAGCAGAGCCAGGTGGATCCCAAGAACTCTATGCTGAGTGAAAGAGGCAAGGCACGGAAGTCGCGTTCTGTCTGATTCCTCTTAAAGAGGAGCTTCCTGATCTCCGGGACTAATTCAGGATCCGTGGTTGCCTAAACCAGAGGGGCTGAATACTAGAAACTTGACACGGGAGTCTGGTGACAATGTAGCTCTTTTATAGCCTGTTTGGAATTGTAATTACAAGGCTGCAGAGATTTCCAGAACTTACTTTACCATACCCTCAAAATGGGTGCATTTTATTGAATATAAAGTATTTTAATACAGTGAACTGTGTGTGTGTGCAAAGCAGATCAGAGACATATCTTTTATTCATTGTCCACCCACGCCAAAGTGTTAAAATCCCCAAGAAGGCATTTTCAGACGCTGCCTCAGCTCTGCTCATAATTGATCATGAGTATGGGATTACAAGTATTGTAACTAAAGTACAGATTTTTTTTTCCAGAATTGATTTTTTTTATTTGAAGAAAAAAGAATTTTCCTTTCAGCTTTATCTAGCTTATGAGTCCTGGATTGTTTGTAAATATTTCATTTCCTAACAGTTTAAAGAGACAAATGAACCCTCATGAAGTGCAAAGTGGTCAGATTCGCAGCCACTCTCTACTGGGGCTCAGCTTATGAAACATATGTGACAGAAAGATTATTTCTCCTCTTCCTCAACAAGGCAGATGTCCTAATACTTCTTCTTCCATAAGCACAGATCCCTTTACAAAAACAATACCTTCCTCTCGGGAAACATTTGCATATTTAAAATAATTCGGTAGCCCCCTTTCAGTTTCTCTGGGTGTCTGAGCACGTCCTGCTTTGCTTGTTTTGTTTTGTTGGTTTCTGATCTGAGACCATCTGACATGTGCTTTGGTCTCCCCAGTTGGAGAAAGGCACAAGGCAGGAGAAATGTAGTTGGCTTGCCCTTGAGATGTGATTCATTTCAAACAGCGAAATCGGAGAGGGCACACAGGAAACTCCACCCTGGACAGAACGCGTCCGCCCAGAGCTGCGAGACCCAGCAGTGCCCAGGGGCCGGCTCTGACTCCCCCTTATGGGGCCCCTCGGGGACGGGGTCAGGGGCCCGCAGCCCAAGCCCTACTGCTCCCCGTTATATCCTGCGAGTTAGTGGTATGAAACACGACAGAACTCTGTAGGCCTCTCTCCTGGCCTTCCCTCCCCTGATCTCCCTGACAGGGCAAAGTCCTCTGCCCAGTTCTTAGAACAATTTTTTACGAGCCTCCAGCTCCAATTCTCTGTTTGGCCCGGGAGTCTTGCACCACTGTGTTTTCTTTTGTATCCATAAAACCCTCTTTAAATCTGGCTTTTCTTAACTTTGATGTCAGTGGGAAGAGATGGCAAACTTCAGGAGAAAGATGTTTCATTAGCCAATGTTCACTTATTGCAACCACAGACACATTTTGAAAAGCCTGGAGGAATTTGGGATTTGTGCAAGAAGCCTTGCATCTCTGCCCCGCAAAGAGGGTGGGCGATGGTATCGGCCTTCTTTGCCTGAACTTTAAAGGGCTAGCATGTCTTCAGCAGGTAGCAGATACATTCCTTCGCCCTAAATTATAATTTTAAATGTAGTGTCGGGGAGCTGCCAATAGGTGGTGGCAGGGCAGTTACTGGCTTGAACTTGACTCAAATCAGCATCACGGACAGGGAGGAATTTTCCCATGGTACTTCGTCCACCAGGAGCCCTTGCTGTCCTGTCGGCCAGGTACTGTGCTCCCACCTTTGAGGAATGAGAGGCGCAAGGGAAAACAACCTGACTCAGTTTGTGTGGCCAGTAACTGGTGAAACAGGGAATCCAACCCAGCTCCAGCCTCTGAGTTTGTGACAATACACTAGACCACCTTGCAGCCAAGGCAGGTAAATGCCGTATCACATTTTTTTTAAGTTTCAACTGAAAAAATACAGTAAGTCGTTATTTTCCGTCAGACTTAAGAGTAGCTGCAGCCATCTACAGCACAACTCAGTCACAAGTAGACAAGGTTCTAGAGAGCTGAGACATTTCACACAAAGCATATATGTGTTGTGAGATCATTTACAGAAAGCACTTAGAATAGAATGGTGTATGCTGGGCACTTGACAAGTACATAACGTTAATGAAGTGGAAATCTGATCATAGAATTGCTTCCTAGGGGAGTCAGGGGGAGGTCAGGAAACTGATATTTCTGATCACAGATGAGCAGACGATTTAGGCATCAAATCTGGAGAACACGGTGATCTCAGGTTTAAATCTAGAAGGGTCCATATCAGACCCTGTAATCAGGAGGTCACACAATAACAGCAGCGTAATCTTTCCTGGTGGCTGAAATCATAAGAGGTAAAACGTGGAAACTTATATTCTATGCCCTGTTTGTGGCCCTGTGGCCCAGAGAATCAGAGAAAGTCTGCAGGAGAGACAGACAAGCATGGAGCAGACGTACAGAAGGAAGTCAGCCAGGACAACGCGTCTTAACTGTGCTGAGATCCAGGGTCCAGCTCAGTCCTCAGGCGTGGCTGCGTCCCTGGGTGCTCTCTGGAGCATCCCAGCTCCTCTCAGTGGATGAGAGTCCTTCTCTGCGCCCCCAAAGCAATTTTAAAATCTGCTGACCTGGCTTTATTTTTCTTCATAAAACGTTATCTACCTTTTCCTGATGCTATACTACGTATACATGTGTTTGCTTATTGTCTGAATCCCCCATAAAAGGTTAGGAATTTGGTCCATGGCACCATCTTTAGAGCCGAGCACAGTGCTGGACACATAGTCAGTGTCTGTTGAATAAATCAATGGTATGAATGGATAAAATCTCCTTGCGCTTAAGCTACTTTTAGCTGAACTTACGTTTCTTGCAAATCAGAGTTGTAGCTGACCTACAAGAGTAGGGGCGTGGCTGAAATGTTCAGATAGCAGGAAGCACCAGGATGCTGGGTAACGGGTAGCAGAGGTGGGAGAAAATGTACTAGAATAATGAGCTAACCGTGCCGGCTGCATGACCAGGACACACCGGATCCAAGATCTGCCCAGCACAATCTGATGACAACACCTGCACCAAAGAGTGATCTCCATTCCAATAAATGTGTGATCCAGAAACAAAGCATTATTCTTACTCCAGCAGAGCAGTGGTTTATCTGTCTATCTAGGTGGTAACAAGATGTGCTTATGGGCAGAAGAGCCCTGGCGTTGCTACCCTGCCTCCAGTGGAAGTGGTCTTGAAATAAGGGCATCGTATCAGAGAATTCCGGTTCCACGATCTAAGACAGACAGAGAAACACAGCTGTGTAGCTGACGCTACTACCTAAGTATCTGATGCTCACTGATGCAAGTGTAATAACACTGAGAACTGAGTGTTGGTTCACAACTTCCAGAGCCTCCTGGGTGAAATCTGAAACCAGCCTCCGTAAAGAGGCAAGGAGAGACCAAAGAAAGAGGCAGCCACTCCAGATTGGTAGGTGGCAGGTGTGACAAGCAAGGGAACTTATGTAGGAGGCTTATTCTCGGTTACTGCAAAATGGCTAGGTCTCCGCATCCACCCACCAAATCTTAACAGTCTGTCTAGCAGCCTTACCTAGGTTCAGTCACGTGTTCAGTCCAGGTGGTCTCAACACCACATTACTCTCTCACGGCTGCACCCCTGAAAGGGTTCCTAGAGTGAGAACGGTGGCTGGAACATACATTCCAAGGACAGGGAGGGGTGTGGAGCCTCCGATTGCTTGGGTCCAGCTCGTGGGTCAACAGGCAGTCACGACTGAGAAGAAATGAAATCATGTTAGCATCCTCTGCTTAGTTAGTCAGAGACATACATAATATACTTATTTTTTTTCCAGCCAAACTGGTAAAAAGTTTATAAAAGAGTGAATGCATCAATTCAGACCGCTAGGTGTCCTCCAATGTGTTTCTGTTCTTCTGTAATAGAACCCCCAATTTTTAGCTGGCTATGTGCCCAGCCACCAAGAAGGATTACATTTACCTTCCACCCTGGTAGCTGAGTGTGGCCACGGTACTAAGTTCTGGACAACAACCTGTAAACCTGAATGGTAACTTCTGCATGGTGTCCTTAAGGGAGAAAGAAGTCTTTCCCTTTATCTTCTTCTTCTTTCCCACTTACTAGAGTGAGGACATAATGGCTGGAACCCTGGCAGCCACCTTGGCCCACAAACTGACCTTGGGAACAAAAATCCAAGAAGCCAAGGTCCCTGACACTTCAGGTCCACAATATCATCTCTGGACTGCGTTCTCCTGGAATTGTACATGGAAGAAAATAAATTCCTAATTTCCTTAAACCCCTATTGGGTTTTCTTTCACTTGTGACCAAACCAAGTAGGGGAATTTATTCCCTATTAATGGCATTGATATGCATATGTTGGGCCATCCTTGTGTCCTAGGAAAAAATCCCACTTGGTCATGCTGAATGATCCTTTTAAGGTACTATCGAATTTTGCTAATATTTTGTTGAGGATTTTTGCAACTATGTTCCTCAGGGATACTGGCCTATAAATTTTTTCTTATCCTGTCCTTTTCTGGTTTCAGTGACACGGTAACGCTGGCTCCATAAAATGAGTTTGGAAGTGTTTTCTCCTTTTCTACTTTTTGGAAGAGTTTGAGAAGTATCGTTATTAATTCTTTAAATGTTTGGCAGAATTCACTAGTGAAGCCACCTGGTCCTGGACTTTTCTTTTTGGAAGGTTTTAGATTACTGATTTATTGCTCCTTAAGTCTCCAGACTTATTCAGTCTAATCAGATTTTCTATTTCTTCATGATTGAGTCTCGGTAGGTTGTCTGTTTCTAGAAATTTTTCCATTGTTTCTAGTTTGTCCATTTGTTGGCATATAATTGTCTACAGTATTAACGATCCTTTGTATTTCTGTGGTTATCAGTTCTAATGTCTCCTCTTTCATACCTAACGTTATTTGAGAAGAACAAAGTATTTTCAGATAAACAAAATCTGAGTGTATCTGTCACCAGCAGATCTACACCATAAGAGACGTTTAAAGAATTTCTCTGGCTTAAGACAATGATTCCAATTAGACCTCAAATGTACACAAGGGAATGAAGAAAACCAGAAATGTTATATATGAGAGAAAGTATGCAAGACTTTTCTGTGTTTTTAATCTTTTCAAAATCTTTTCAAAAAATAATAACTATTTAAAGGAGAGATAGCAATACTCTCTGTGATTCAGATCAGTTGTGGCAATGAAATATATGACAGAAGTGCAAAGGAAAGGCGTCACCTCCAGCTTTTCTCATTCAGTAGATGAGGGATGGGGATTGAGAATTTATATTTTTAAGAAGTTCTCAGGCGACGCTAATGCTTCTTGCTAGGGACCAGTCTTTGAGAACCACTGAATTATAGATTTAATGCTATCCTAATACAAATCTCAGCAAACTTTAAAAAACTAGTTGATAAACTAATTCTAGAGGGTTTAGAAAATTAAAAGAGTATAGGATAGCCAAAATATTCTTGAAAAAAAATTGGAGGACTTACATTACCTGATTTCAAGATGTGCTATACAGCTATAAGAATCATGGCATAATGGTATTTGTGTAAATATGTGAGGACAGGGAATAATGAGAACACTCTTCACGCACTTTTGGTGGGAATGTAAATGTCACAATGACTTTTAACTGCTTTCTCGAAGTTTCTATAGAGTTAAATGTACACTTCCCATATGAATCAACAATTCCACACTCAGGCATTCACCAAAGAGAAATGATAGCATATGTGCATGAGAAGACTTCTATATGATCATACAGGCTCCATGAATTACAGCCCCAATGTGGAGATGAGACAAATGCCCATCACCTGGAGAACAAGAGAAACAAGTTGTGTCATGTTTGTGCAATGAATTCTACTCAGTAATTAAAGGAATAAACTACTGATATACTCAACATCATGGATGTCCAAAAAATTATGCTGAGCAAACCAGGCCAAACAGAAAAGAGTATCACACATCCTACATGATTCCATTTATAGAAAACTCTAGGGAAAGCATTTAATTTCTAGCAATGAAAAGTCATTGCCTGAGGCCAGGGATGGGGGAGACTTTGTGGAAGAGATGAAGGATCTTTTGGCAGTGATGGAAAAATTCTATATCTTGATTGAGATGGTGGTTACATGTGTATACACATTTGTCAAAACTGATTAAATTGTACATTTCAAGTGTCTGTATTATATTGTACGTAAAGTATACCTAAATATAAGTGATTTTAAAAGATAATGTACAAAGGAGTTTTCAGGAGGCTCTCTATTATGTAAGACAGAAATACTATAACATTCTTTTGGGGTAAAATTTATCTTATTTAAAGTGTTTTTAGATGATTAATTATAATGCAACATTTTGAGGAATCTGTTAAATTTCTAATGACATACATTTTAATCTCTTTGTAGTCCACACATAAAGCATTAGCTGTGGATATTTGAGAAATATGTTTGGGTGAGCAATTTACAAGTTAAATAATATGTATATATGTGTAAAATTACACACAATTCCAGTTCCTTACAGTTGTTCATATATTAATATTGTCTTAGTATATAAGATACTTCTTAATCTATATTTTCATAATATTTGAACTGCAGCAAATTATACAACTTTCTGTGACAAAATTTTTATTATTTTTCCTAATCTCTGCAGCAAGAATGCAATTATCATCAATAATTATAATCCAAAGACAAAAAGAAAAGCCTAAAGAAAGGACCAAATTGTTCTTTGTCACTATGATGCTCTTCGGTTTAATTTTTGCCTTGGGTAAATGAAAATGGTTGATGGATTTTAATGTCATTTTAGCCCTTTAATTCTACAGTAAATAATTAATCTTTTATGATGAAATGTAGTCATGTTTAATAATTCTGTCATTGTCTTTCATTGCAGCTCTGATTCTTAAAGACCTTTGATCCCTAGATGAGGCTTTAGCAAATTTCCTCTCCATGTGCAGACACATCTTTCATCAGATGTAGGATTAACCAGGATTAGTGATCGTTCAGAGACAGGGACGTCCGGGACTCCATTTTCTGTAGTGATCGTTTTTCTGTGGATTATAGGGAGATGTAATATATGAAATATGGTAGTTCTTCAATTTTTGATTTCTTTAAAACCTAAGAGAACAGAGAAAATGGGGGTGGGCAGGAAAACTGTGAAAACACATCTTAAGACCTACAAAGTGAAACTAAACTCCAAAATTTGGAAGGAAACAGAAATACTGAGTGAGGTGTGAAGAGAGATATTGAGGAGCTCCCCATAAACAGGGTTTTTCATGATGAAATCACGGGATCACCTTGCTTCACCGGCCTTTCCTAGCCCCTAGGATTCTCCGGAACGAATTCTGAAAGACAGTGCGTTTAACGCCAAGTAAATTCTCTGGGATTTTCCACAAATTCCCAGGAAAGAAGTGTGTGGGTTCCCTTTGAAGTTTAATCATTTCTTTAAACAAAGGAATCTTTCACAGCTCCGGCTTTTGCGGGAAACAGACAAACAAACAAATGCCCACATTTTATATCACTTTGGGGGGGGGGGGGAAAGAAAGTTATTTTAGGGCTTCCCTGGTGGCGCAGTGGTTGAGAGTCCGCCTGCCGATGCAGGGGACGCGGGTTCGTGCCCCGGTCTGGGAAGATCCCACATGCCGCGGAGCGGCTGGGCCCGTGAGCCACGGCCGCTGAGCCTGCGCGTCCGGAGCCTGTGCTCCGCAACGGGAGAGGCCACAGCAGCGAGAGGCCCGCGTACCACAAAAAAAAGAAAGTCATTTTAGAACTTCCAACATATTGGCGTTACCTCGTCTCACCACACGCCAGCAACACTCCCGTTTCGGCAGCTTGGTACCCGCGTGTGCGGGGTAAGCGCGCGCAGGGGCACTGCGCACCCACGCAGACGCATGCGCACACGCACGACTTGGCTCCGCTGAAGAGGGCGGGGCTCCCGGGAGGGCATCGAGGCGACGGCGCCTGTACTCCGGCGCTGCTGGCTCCAGGGCACCCGGCTACGACCTAGACGGACGTGGCCGACGGTCAGTCAGCCCCTGAGGAGAAGCGGCTCCTCCCAGGGCCGAAGGGCCGCACAGGAAGCTGGCAACGAGGTATCTTAATGTCGTCTCAGTGGAGGCGTTTTTGACAAAAGATGCGCTTAGGCTCCGGGAGAGGGTTTGGTGACAAATTCCCTCCAGAACTGACTCCACGTCAGCACAGCAGCCGAGCATCCGCGTCCTGTCCGTGGTGGGGTCGTGTCTGCAGGAAGGAAGGGCGCGGGGTCAGGAGGGGTTAGACTCGGATTGATGCGCGGCCCCTCCTGACCGCCAGTTCTTGGCTCTCTGCTAGCTCGTTCCCTTTAATGTACTGTTTTTAAAATTCGCTTAAACTTCATTTGTCTTCCAGTTGAAACTTCATGTGGTCTCTCCCTTTTAGAGCAAACTGAGTACGTGCATACATCCACAGATAGGTACATCCACATATACATCTGAACACACACATACATTCACATATACATGCACACATGAGTGCACATGCATGCATACATACGCAAACTTACACACACATATATACACATAGGTACACACATATATAAAGACATGAATGGGAAGAAAAAATGTTTAACACTTCAAACTCCCGATCTTTACTTTTTCACCTTCCATTTCTTATCTCCCTTTCTCTCTCCTTTATTTGCCAGTAATCAATAAAAAATTTATTTTAACCAGTTTCAAAGCTAAATAATTACCCTGCCGAGGAACCAGTTCCGTTCTGAGAGCATGTGTGTAAGTCCAATTTGTTCATGAGTCCAACAAAGTTAGCCTACGTACCCAACTAACACAGTCGGCTATATAGTACTGCTGTAATAGGTTTATAATACTTTTCACACAAATAATACATTTTTTTAAAATGCACAAAAAATAAAGGAAATATTTTTACTCTTACAGCACAGTACCTTGAAAAGTACAGTAGTCCAGTACAACAGCTGGCATCCAGGGGCTGGCACCGAGTGAACAGGCAGGAAGAGTTACTGACTAGAAGAGAGGAGGTGGGAGGTGGTGGAACTGAAGGATCCTCAGCAACAGAGACGGAGGGCAAGCTGAAGTTTCACTCACGCCTGACGCTGATGGCACAGGTTCTGGTTCCTTGCTGGATTCAGTTCTATCTACCCTCTTGAGAAAACGCGATCCAGTGATATCTGGTAGCAGCTCTTTTTTTCTCATCATAGGTGACACAGTAGCACTGGCTTGCATGATGAATGGCTGCTGCAACCTTTGTGTACCGTTCTGCATTCAGGTCCTGTGCCTCAAAAACTGAGTGCCTCCTCAGATAAAGAAAATTCCCTGCCATTTCCTCTTCGTGACTCTCTTCAGTTCTTCAGTTACTTCTTCCTCTTGTCTCTCTCTGTCCTTTCTCTGGACCTCCAGTTCCATCAGGTCTTCGTTCGCAAGCTCCTTTTGTTGCACAGCAAGGAGTTCAATGAAGTCGTCCTCTTGCAGATCTAGCTCCAGCTTCTCGCTGAGGGTCACTATAGCTGCTAAGACCTCTTTGGACTCTTTTTCCACCTTCTCAAATCCATGAAAATCGGGAGCAAACTTCAGGCAAAGTTTCTTCCAAACCCCATTCATGGTGATGGCTGTAACCTCACACCAAGCAAAGTCAGTGTTTTTTTATGGCCTTGTAGATGTTGTAGTCCTTCCAAAATTGTTGCAAGGATTTTCCTGATTCATCACTCGCCTTTACTGCCTGATGAAAAGTGTGAATAGTAAATAGTATTTCTTGGAAGTCACTGTAACTCCCTGGTCCATAGGTTGGATGAGCAATGTAGTATTTGGTGGCAGATGCACTACTTTGACGTTGGGATGAAAGTCATCCATGAATGGGGGGTGGCCCAGAGCATTGTCGAGCAGCAAAAGAATGTTTTGCTGAGGGGCTTCCCTGGTGGTGCAGTGGTTGAGAGTCCGCCTGCCGATGCAGGGGACACGGGTTCGTGCCCCGGTTCGGGAAGATCCCACATGCCGCGGAGCGGCTGGGCCCGTGAGCCATGGCCGCTGAGCCTGCGCGTCCGGAGCCTGTGCTCCGCAACGGGAGAGGCCACAACAGTGAGAGGCCCGCGTACCGCAAAAAAAAAAAAAAGAATGTTTTGCTGGGACAGCCCTTTCCAAGCAATATTTCTCTACATCTGGGATAAAGTGGTGGCAAAACCAGTCCTGGAACGTGGCCTGTGTAATCCAGGATTTGGGGTTACGCTTCCACACAACAGGAAGAGAGCCCTCGGCTATGTGTTTAAGGGTTCTCGGGTTCTCTGAATGATAAACTAAGAGAGGCTTCAGCTTCAGTTCACCGGAAGCATTGCCGCCAAACAACAGTTAGCCCATCCTTTGCTGCTTTAAGCCCGGCATCAACTTTTCCTCCTTACTGGTGTAACTTCGGTGCGGCATCCTCTTCTAGTAGAGTTGTGTCTCATCCACATTAAAAACCTGGTTGGGTAAATACACATCATCATCAATAATCTCTCAAAGTGTTTCCGGAAGTTCCCGGACAGCTACCCTGTCTGAACTTGCTGCCTCTCCACTTACTTTTACATTGTGAAGGTTGGCTCTAGCCTTGAACCGATGAAACCAGCCATGGCTGGCATTAAAAGATGTGCCCTGGGACCCTGGTGGCGCAGTGGTTGAGAGTCCGCCTGCCGGTGCAGGGGACACGGGTTCGTGCCCCGGTTCGGGAAGATCCCACATGCCGTGGAGCGGCTGCGCCTGTGAGCCATGGCCGCTGAGCCTGCGCGTCCGGAGCCTGTTGCTCCGCAACGGGAGAGGCCACAACAGCGGGAGGCCCGCGTACCGCAAAAAAAAAAAAAGATGTGCCCTGGGCTTCCCTGGTGGCGCAGTGGTTGAGAGTCCGCCTGCCGGTGCAGGGGACACGAGTTCGTGCCCCGGTCCGGGAAGATCCCACATGCTGCGGAGCGGCTGGGCCTGTGAGCCATGGCCGCTGAGCCTGCGCGTCCGGAGCCTGTGCTCCGCAGCGGGAAGGGCCGCGGCGGTGAGAGGCCCGCGTACCGCAAAATAAAAAATATATATATAAAATGATACTTGCACATGGGGTCCATATTAGGTTATGATGGTGTGGTAAGTCTATTAGACAAAATTTAAATACACTTATCAAGGCATTTATGAGTGAATAAAATGATGCTAAATAATACTTTGGAAAAAACTGTTTAGGGACAAAGATGAAATAAGATTAGAAAGATACCGACTGTTGATGAATCATGGTAATAGAAATAACGAGAGTTCGCTATACTAAACTCTACTTTGTTGTATGTTTGAAAATTTCTAATAAAAACTAAGACAAAAATAACACAAGAAAAATAATGTATGAATCTTTTTCCTTATATATTCAATACAAATAAAATTTCAGATATGTACTTAATAATGAATCACTGAATTCCTAATCAGTAGTCTGTAGTTAGTTCTCAAAGGAACACAAAATGCCTGTTTATACCTGGAATTCGTGTTGGCCATCCATCATTCAATATGGTATATTTACACTAAAAATGGAGACTAGGAAAGCTAAATGCCTAACATGATGTAATTTTCCTTGAAGTGAGTTTAGGCATTCTTACAAAAGAATTTTAACATATTAAATATATTTTAAATGAAATTTAAATTATACATAGCATAACATTTTGTATACATGTCTATGTAGTACTACAAATTTTAAAAAAAGATTATATATAAAATAGAACTCTCATTCAGGAACATCAACTACATAATAATTATTTTCCAAAAGATCTAAGAAAACTAGTATTTATTAAACCTCTTTAAGACTAAATGATATCCTAGATAGTCATAAATGGACTATTTATTAATACAATAGTAAAGCAAAACAAGTTTACTACCAGATTCTCATATGAGACTCATGTTAATTAGGTAATAGATGTATATTCTCAAAAAAAAAAGTGGGGGACTCAATTAAATTTCCAGTACAAATCGTAAGTGTAAATTTGTTTTCTTAAATATGCATATCAAATTATTTTTCACTCAAAGGATTAATATTAAGTGAAAACCCTATCCTCTGATGAATTTGTACCTTCTGGAATATAAGGTTAATGTCCAATAAAAATGTAACGCAAGCTGCAAATATAGTTTTTAATTTTCTAGTATCCATGTTAAAAAGAAAAAGAAATAAGCGGAATTAATTTTAATAATATATTTTATTTAATTCATATCCAAAATATAGTTTTAGTACAATATCAATATTTAAAAGATATTAATAAAATAATTTACTTTTTGTTTTTCGTACTGAGTTTTCAAAATCTGTGTATTTTATACTTACAAAACGTCTTAATTTAAATGCTAAGTTTTCATGGGACATACTGGATCCATGTTTAGATTCCATAACATTTATAGTTGAAAAAGGAGATTCAAATACTCAAGCTGTTCTACAGTGCACTTAAAGTTTCCAATAACTTCATAGAGCATCAGGTTTTGGGGTTTTTTTAAATTTATTTAATTTATTTCTGGCTGTGTTAGGTCTTTGTTGCTGCACGCAGGCTTTCTCTAGTTGCGGTGAGCGGGGGCTACTCTTCGTTGCGGTGCGTGGGCTTCTCACTGTGTTGGCTTCTCTTGAGGCAGAGCACGGGCTCTAGGAGCTCAGGTTTCAGTAGTTGTGGCACGTGGGCTCAGTAGTTGTGGCTCGCAGGCTCTAGAGCGCAGGCTCAGTAGTTGTGGTGCATGGGCTTAGTTGCTCCACGGCATGTGGGATCTTCCTGGACCAGGGTTCGAACCCATGTCTCCTGCATTGGCAGGCGGATTCTTAACCACTGTGCCACCAGGGAAGCCCAGAGCATCAGTTTTTAAACTTAAATGAAAACTAATAAATTAAACTTATAGTCCCTCAGTCCCACTAGTTGCAATTCCAGTATTTAGTAGCCACTCGTAGCTAGTAGCTGCCACGTCGGACACCAGAGCCCAGGTCCATGGTCTTCCTGAGTCCATGTGGATGGAGTACTACCCGAGTAGTTGAAGCAGTGAAAGTGAAGGTGGCGAAGACCCATTTAAAGTGTATATTTTAAAAGGAAAAAAACAAGTATTTCGGACTTTTCCTCCCTCCCAGAAAATAGCAAGACACTATTTAATTATTTTCAGTTTTATAGTATTAGCCACAGATAAAAATAAAAGCACATAATCTGTCTAGTACTCACCGTTATTCTTTTTTAAAAAATATTATTTTGAGCATAAAATATTTGCCTTTGAATAAACAAACTTTGTAGTTATTTCTTTTAAATATACAAAAATGTCCTAATAATAAATAGCTTGGATCTTTCCAGTTTTATTTCCAAGCCCTAAGCTATGGGCTTATTTCAGGCTGTAAAAACTGATACAGGGCGGTTCTGAACCACAGAAGTCCTTCTAAATACAATTGCAGTGACATTTAGATCCACGGGCTGCCAAGGGAAATTCATTAGTTTCCCTCCATGAGCATCATTGCATGAAGTCTCCTCCCTGGGTTATTTTTTGACTTTCCTCATTATCTTTTCATTCACTTTTTCTAATCACAACTTCATACAGCTTCACTTTGGGCTTTGGATACTTCAAACACTACTGAACTACAGGGACATAATATATTCTCTAACCCAAATAATTTATTCCAGTGTGATTACAGAAATCGAACACTCGTATAGCACATATGATATGCCCCCCGCTGATCTAAGAATGCTACTTGTTCTGGTCTGTGTCATCCTTCCAGCACCCCTGGAAGTATGTATTACTGTCTTTCTCATTTTACAGGTGTGGTAACCGTGCACAGAGGGGCTAGTAAGTCACCCAGCGTTGCACAGTGAGAAGTGGTGAAGCAGTGCTTGAATCCAGGAGTCTGGTCCCAAAGTCTATGCTCTTCCACTGCTCTGTTGCCTCACCAGGGCGGCCTTTGGCCCACCTGCTTGAAGTTACATCCTGAAGTCGGAATGTTTCTTCGGAATAACGTTTTATCTGCAGTTTCTGGTCCTGTTTTTCCAGGACACATAAGCAGAGCCGAGCCACGTGAACCCAGTCTTAAGGCAATATAGGTTCTTGATGCCAAGATTCCACTTAGCGCTGACTACATCACAAGACACTGTGATTGCCACGAGTCACGGGCCCTGCCGTTAGTCACCTAAGCAGTTCA
The DNA here is from genome assembly GCF_008692025.1 of Phocoena sinus. NCBI lineage: Eukaryota > Metazoa > Chordata > Mammalia > Artiodactyla > Phocoenidae > Phocoena > Phocoena sinus. The sequence goes on from NC_045780.1 coordinate 2,171,468, forward strand.
TCTTGTTATCCGGGAAGTACCCTGTGACGCTCAGGGCACTTGGAACTTCTTTCGTTAATTGTGGATTTAGGAGTTTTACTCCAATATTGAGATACAGGTGAAAACCTCCTGCCTCCTGACCACAGTGCCCCTGTGTCTGTAAGTACCTTGAAATTGACTTATACTAAAAGTATCCTTTTTACCAATGGCATTTTTTTTCTGTCACCAGTAAACCTCTGTTTGCCCTTCCTCTAACAAATTTCTGTTTTGATTGCATTGCTTTTTAGAAATCGGCTGTGAATACATGTGTAGATGGAAGTACACCTCTTCCACCATTACTTGATAACCCTATACCAGTGGTTCATATTTTTCTGAGTTGAGAGAGTGATGGTGATGAGTTTTTTCCTTAAATTCTGGATATCAGTAAATAATTGACTTTTTTTTTTTTTAACCCTCATGGTCCTGCCAACCATTAATGGCTGGGTAAATATCATTAAGAACCTACTACTAATAGATCTGAAATTGTTTTTTAGACAGGTATTTTTCTGCCCTCCATTTTTAACGTACTTTTATTTTTAACATTAAAGTCTCAAAAATATCAACATAAGTCAATATTTCAAAAAATGCTATGAAGGTTAAGTAACATTTTCACTGTCATAGTTTTGTCTTTGAAGCAAAGAATCTGTTTTCTTTGTTTTTCCTTTTGCCTACAATCTCTTCTGCGTGGTTCAGCTGTGCAGACACTGTCGTGAATGACCGAGTGGGTCTGGTGGGTGGAATGAACAGGTGTAAAGGTCTGAGGGGCTGGGGGTTAGGGGAGAGGAGAAGGGGACCTTGCTGCATTACAGTCAACACTCTGGTGGGAAGCATGGACCAATTAAGGCTTCATACTCACCCACCATCCTCTGAAACTACCAAAGGTCCCCGGAATCTTACCATGGCCAATCCAATAATCAATATGAATCTTCATTACTTACCTTCTTAGCAATATTTGACAAAGCTGATCACACTTTAAAACCATGATGACTCAGTTTACAGGATACCATTCTCTTGAGTTTTCCTTACTTTTCTGGCGGCTCCTTTGCAGTCCTGTTTGCTCCTTGTCACCTTGACCTCTAGACACTGAAGTGCTCTGAGATCAAGTGCAGACCTATTGTTTTTTCTCACCATATTTGTGTGGGTTCACACAGTCCCATGATTTACATATCATCTGTTCACTGATGAATCTCAGTTTTAAATGTCTAGCCTTGAACCTGAGATCCACTCTCAAATCTCCAACTTTCTACATAACATCTTCGCTTAGATGTTTCAAATTTAACACGTGCAGTACTAATTTCTTATTTTCCTGCCCAAACCTGCATTTCCCATTTCAGGCCAAGCACCTCAGAATCATTTTTACTTCACTTTTTCAATCATCTTTCGTCTCTCCAGTGCACATCTAATTGATTAGAAGGTCTTGTCAATTTCAGTTGTCCAAGTCACCTCAGGCTGCCATAACAAAACATCATAGACTTGGTGACTTAAACAACAGTCCGAGATCAAGGTGCTGGGATCAAGGTGCTGGCAAAGTAGATTTCATTCTGAGGCCCCTTCTCTTGGGTTGCAGGGAGCTGCCATCAGACTGTGTGCTCACATGACCTCTTATATGCATATATGAGAGAGCGCAAGTTTTCTGATGTCTCTTGTTGTAAGGGCCTTAATCTCACCGTGAGGGCTGCATCCTCATGACCTTATCTAAACTTAATCACCTCCCAACGGCCCCGTCTCCAAATACCATCACACTGGGGATTAGATCTTCAACATATGAATCTTGGGACACAAGTGTCAGTTGGTAACAGTAGTATACAGTAAGTCTCGTCACCACCATTGATTTTCACTGGCTCCTTTGCAGTGCCTTAGATTCACCGCCGTTCTGTCTCTTTGGAATACAAGGGCATCCTAACTGGGTTCTCATACTTCCCTCCTGCTCCTTCCCTCCTGGACCATTTTCCACAAAGCTGCCAGAGAAATCTTTTACATTTGTCACACATTTTACTAGATAGTTCTGGTGCAGGGTAGTCTCTGGAACATTTGGTTTTGTCAGTAGCCGTACATTTCCCCTCACTGCGAGGTCTACAAATTAGGGAGTCTGAGAGTTCAGAGGCACAAGTCTGTCATTCAGAGTAGCAATCAGGCCTTCTTTGAACTATTCTTTAAAATCTGGTTCATTTCGTTTGAGCTTCTTGTGAGGTGCTAAAGCTGTGAAATAGAACATTGATCCTCCCTGTTGTGAAAAAAAAAAAAAAGATAATGTTGCTGCCACAGGGCAGGGTCATTAAACATGCAAGTTGGTGAAGTTAGTGGGAAACTTCAATTTTTGAAAGGACCAATCATCAGAACTAAAAACAAGAAATATTTAGGTATAAACATCATGAAATGTGATCGAGACCTGTACCCTTGAAAACTAAAAACACCAATGAAAGAATTCACAGGTAATATGTAAATAAATGAGAGACATACCATGTTCATCTAGCAGGCATTCCCTGATTACCCCCAGCAACCACAGACCTAGGCAACTCTTCGTATGAATGGCCTCAACAGTTAGTCCTTGGTGTCTGACCTGTTTCATTTAGCATCGTGCTTTCAAGGTTCGTCCATGCTGCAGCACACATCAATACTTCAGTTCTCTTTATTGCCAAACAATATTCCACGGTGTGGATATACCTCATTTATTTATCTATGCATCAGTTGCTGGACATTTGGGTTGTTTCTACTGTCTTGCTATCATGAATACTATTATAAACATTCAAGTACAAGTTTTTGTGTAGACATATCTTTTCATTTCTCTTGGGTTATCATTTCTCTTGGGATATATGTTTTCAATGCTACTTATGAGTAGAATTTCTGGGTCACGTGATGATTTGGTTAACATGTTGAGGAACTGCCAGACTACTTTCTGTAGTAGCTACACCATTTTTCATTCCCCTCAGTGATGTCTGATGGTTCCAGTTTCTCCATATCTTGACTGTAGCCTGGATGAGTGTGAAGCGGTATCTCATTGTGGTTTTGATATACATCTTCCCTAATGACTAATGATGTTGAGCTTCTTTTCATGTGCTTCTTGCTCATTTGCATATCTTCTTTGGAGAGATATCTATTCAGATCTTTTGCCCCTTTTTCAATTGGTTCATTTTTTATTGAATTGTATGAGTTCTTTATATAGTCTAGGTACAAGTCTCTTATCATATGTGATTTGATGATATTTTCTTTCATTCTGTGTGTATTCTTTTTGCTATATTGATGGTGACTTTTGAAACACAAGAGTTTTACATTTTGATGAAACCCAATTTACCTGTTTTTCTTTTTTCACTTGTATTTCTGGTGTTATATCAAAGAAAACTGCCTAACCCAAGATCACAAAGATTTATTCTATATTTTCTTATAGGAGTTTCATAGTTTTAGCTCTTACATTTAGATCTGTTACCCATTTTGAGTTAATTTTTGTACATGGTGTGAAGTAGGGTTCAAGTTCATTCTTTTGCATGTGATTATCCAGTTGTCCCAGGTTAATTTGTTGGAAAGACTGTTCTTTCCCTCACTGAATTGTCTTGGAACCATTGTCACAAATCAGTTAAACATAAATGTGAGGATTTATTTGTTGATTTAATTCTTTTCCATTGAATATTTTCTATTTCTAGCCTTATACCAATAGCATACTCTTTTGATTACCATTGCTTTGTAATAAGTTATGAAATAAGGAAGTGTGAGTCCTCAATCATTGTTCTTTTTCAAGTTTGTTTAGGCTGTTCAGGGTTCCTTCCTTTTCCACATGAGTAGTTCTAAGTTCAGGTTGTCAGATTCTGCAAATAAGTTAGTTGGTGTTTTGGCGGGAATTTTATTCATTTGTAGATCACCTGGGGGAGTGTGCCATCTCAACAATATTAAGTCTTCCAATTCATCAACGTGAGGTATCTTTCCATTTATTTAGGTTTTCTTTAATTTTTCAACAATATTTCATAGTTTTCGGAGGAAAAAATGTTCACTTTTGTGGTCTATTTTAAAATAAATTTAATAAATGAAATATTTTAAAAATACTTTATTCCATTGCTTGTAGTAATGTCTCATGATCCTTTGTATTTCTGCTGTGTCACTTGTTACTTCTCCTTTTTCATTTCTAATTCTATTGGTTTGAGACTTCTCCGTTTTTTTCTTGATGAGTCTGGCTAATCGTTTATCAATTTTGTTTATCTTCTCAAAGAACCAGCTTTTAGTTTTATTGATCTTTGCTATTGTTTCCTTCATTTCTTTTTCATTGATTTCTGATCTGATCTTTATGATTTCTTTCCTTCTGCTAACTTTGGGGGTTTTTTGTTTTTCTTTCTCTAATTGCTTTAGGTGTAAGGTTAGGTTGTTTATTTGAGATGTTTCTTGTTTCTTGAGGTAGGATTGTATTGCTATAAACTTCCCTCTTAGAACTGTTTTTGCTGCATCCCATAGGTTTTGGGACGTCGTGTTTTCATTGTCATTTGTTTCTATGTATTTTTTTATTTCCTTTTTGGTTTCTTCCATGATCTCTTGATTATTTATTAGTGTATTGTTTAGCCTCCATGTGTTTGTATTTTTTACAGATCTTTTCCTGTAATTGACATCTAGTCTCATAGCATTGTGGCCGGAAAAGATACTTGATACGATTTCAATTTTCTTAAATTTACCAAGGCTTGCTTTGTGACCCAAGATATGATCTATCCTGGAGAATGTTCCATGAGCACTTGAGAAGAAAGTGTATTCTGTTGTTTTTGGATGGAACATCCTATAAATATCAATTAAGTCCATCTTGTTTAATGTATCATTTAAAGCTTGTGTTTCCTTATTTATTTTCACTTTGGATGATCTGTTCATTGGTGAAAGTGGGGTGTTAAAGTCCCCTACTATGATTGTGTTACTGTCGATTTCCCCTTTTTATGGCTGTTAGCATTTGCCTTATGTATTGAGGTGCTCCTGTGTTGGGTTCATAAATATTTACAATTGTTATATCTTCTTCTTGGATTGATCCCTTGATCATTATGTAGTGTCCTTCTTTGTCTCTTGTAATAGTCTTTATTTTAAAGTCTATTTTGTCTGATATGAGAGTTGCTACTCCAGCTTTCTTTTGATTTCCATTTTCATGGAATATCACTTTCCATCCCCTCACTTTCAGTCTGTATGTGTCCCTAGGTCCAAAGTGGGTCTCCTGTAGACAGCATATGTATGGGTGTTGTTTTTGTATCCATTCAGCCAGTGTATGTCTTTTGGTTAGAGCATTTAATCCATTTACATTTAAGGTAATTATCAATATGTATTTTCCTATTACCATTTTCTTAATTGTTTTGGGTTTTCTATTGTAGGTCTCTTCCTTCTCTTGTGTTTCCTGCCTCGAAAAGTTCCTTTAGCATTTGTTGTAAAGCTCGTTTGGTGGTGCTGAATTCTCTTAGCTTTTGCTTTTTTGTAAAGGTTTTAATTTCTCCATCGAATCTGAATGAGATCCTTGCTAGGTAGTGTAATCTTGGTTGTAGGTTTTTTCTTTTCATCACTTTAAATATGTCCTGCCATTCCCTTCTGGTTTACAGAGTTTCTGCTGAAAGATCAGCTGTTAACCTTATGGGGATTCCCTAGTATGTTATTTGTTGCTTTTCCCTTGCTGCTTTTAATATTTTTTTTTGTATTTAATTTTTGATAGTTTGATTAATACGTGTCCTGGTGTATTTCTCTTTGGATTTATCCTGTATGGGACTCTCTGTGCTTCCTGGATTTGATTATTTCCTTTCCCATATTAGGGAAATTTTCAACTATAATCTCTTCAAATATTTTTTCAGTCCATTTTTTTTTTCTCTTCTTTTTCTGGGACCCCTATAATTCGAATGTTTGTTCATTTAATGTTGTCCCAGAGGTCTCTGAGACTGTCCTCAATTCTTTTCATTCTTTTTTCTTTATTCTGCTCTGTGGTAGTTATTTCCACTATTATATCTTCCAGGTCACTTATCCATTCTTGTGCCTCAATTATTCTGCTATTGATTCCTTCTAGAGAGTTTTAAATTTCATTTATTGTGTTGTTCATCATTGTTTGTTTGCTCTTTATATCTTCTATGTCCTTGTTATACGTTTCTTGTATTTTCTCCATTCTATTTCCAAGATTTTGGATCATCTTTAGTATCATTACTGTGAATTCTTTTTCAGGTAGACTGCCTATTTCCTCCTCATTTGTTAGGTCTGGTGGGTTTTTACCTTGTTCCTTCATCTGCTGTGTGTTTGTCTGTCTTCTCATTTTGCTTAACTTATTTTGTTTGGGGTCTCCTTTTTGCAGGCTGCAGGTTTGTAGTTCCTATTGCTTTTGGTGTTTGCTCCCAGTGGGTAAGGTTGGTTTAGTGGGTTGTATAGGCTTCCTGGTGGAGGGGACTGGTGCCTGAGTTCTGGTGGATGACGCTGGATCTGGTCTTTCTGGTGGGCAGGACCGAGTCCGGTGTTGTGTTTTGGGATGTCTGTAGACTTACTATGATTTTAGGCAGCCTCTCTGCTTGGGTGGGGTTCTGTTCCTGTCTTGCTAGTTGTTTGGCACGGGGTGTCCAGCACTGTAGCTTGCTGGTCGTTGAGTGGAGCTGGGTCTTAGCATTGAGGAGATCTCTGAGAGAGCTTTTGCTCTTTGGTATTACGTGGAGCTGGAGGGTCTCTGGTGGACCAATGTCCTGAACTTGGCTCACCCACCTCAGAGGCTCAGGCCTGACACCCAGCCGGAGCACCAAGACCCTGTCAGCTACACGACTCCAAACTGGGGAACTCCACACTCCAGAGGCCCTCCTTTCGACGTGCTACCTCTCCCCTTCTGCGCAGGTCTCATGTGTGTGATATCGTTGCGTGATTTATATATCAGGATAATATTGGGCTCATAAAATGAATTATAAAATGTTCCCATTCTTATATTTTTTGGTTAAATTTGTAAAGAATTGGTATTAATTCTTCTTTAAATGTTTGGTAGAATTCATCAGTGAAGCCACTTGATACGGGGCTTTCCTTTGTGGAAAGTATTTTGATTACTAATTCAACCTCTTTACTTGTTATGCTTGTTTAGTTGTTATACTTTACTTGTTATTCAGAGTTTCTGTTTCTTCTTGAGTCTGTTTTAATAATATGCTTCTTGTGGGAATCTGTCTGTTTCAACTAATTTATCTAATTTTTGGTCTACAATTGTTTATAGTATTCCTTATAGTCTTTTTTTGTTTGTTTCTGCAAGGTCTACACTGATGTTTTCTATTTCATTCCCGATTTTAGTATGTTGAGTCCTCTCCCTTATTTTCTTGTTCAGTCTAGATAAAAGTTTGTCAATTTCATTAATCGTTTTGAAGGACCAACATAAGGCTATTGATTTTATCTATTAACTTCTGCTTTGTATTTCATTTATTTCTGCTCTGATCTTTATAATTTCCTTCCTTCTGTTTTCTTTCGGTTTATTGTCCTCTTTTTCCAGTGCCTTAAGGTGGAAATTTAGGTTATTGATTTGACTTCTTTTATATATATACATATAGGCATTTACAGCTCTAAAATTTTTTCAAAGCTCTGTTTTGGCTTCATTCCATAGGTTTGGTATGTTGTGTCTTTGTTGTCATTCATCCCACAGTATTTTCCAACTTCCCTTATGATTTGTCTGAGTAGACCTATTCCAACTTCCATATGATTGCTGTTAGAATGATGTCTCCTCTACCCATTTACTTTCAATATATTTGTATCTTTGTATCAAAAACGTGTCTTCTGGGGCTTCCCTGGTGGCACAGTGGTTGAGAGTCCACCTGACGATGCAGGGGACATGGGTTTGTGCCCCGGTCTGGGAGGATCCCACATGCCGCGGAGCGGCTGGGCCCATGAGCCGTGGCCACTGAGCCTGCACATCCGAGCCTGTGCCCCGCAACGGGAGAGGCCACAACAGTGAGAGGCCCGTGTACCACAAAAAAAAAAAAAAAAAAATTGTGTTTTCTGCAGACAGCATATAGTTGGACCTTCTAACAGGTCTGTAAACACATGAAGTGTCGCATTAGGTTTTTTATATTATCTACCAGGTATTTTTATGAATATCTAAATGGTCTTCCAAATCAGTAAATCTGACCCATCAGACATGTGTATGTTGGAGGGTAGGAAGGGACAGGAGCATGAGAGAGAGGGAAGTCACAGATAACTGCAAAGCTGTTGGCATAATCAGTTGAGTGGGTGAATGTGGCATTTACTGGAACTGGAACACTGAAGAAGACAAGGAACGTCATATTGGGAGGGGAGAGATATTTCCAGAAGCTATTCAGATGGTTTTGAAGATTTAATGTGATAATGCATGCCAGGGGGCCTAATAAACGTAGGGCAGAATACAAATATTGATGATGACAATGTTGATGACGTTGGTGATGATAACTACCTAGCAGTCATGGGATTCCAATTGTACAAATATTCTGGAACCACTTCTTTTACTTTCAGCTCCATATACATGTTTCTAGCTGTCTAGCCTATGCTTTGGCCCTAAATATAAATGTTAATGTTAATCCTCTTATACTCCCTGGCATCTCAGTCTTCAGCTCTCTCTAATTTCACTGGGATAAACACAGCCAAGTATTTTCTTCCAAAATACATCTACAGCACATCCAAGGGTTTTCCTACAGACAAATTCCCAGGACATGAAGCGAAAACTAAAACCAGTAGTATAAACACAGCAACTCTATTTACAGAAGTCCAACTTAAGGTTGAACAGAGGAAGAGTGAGTCAGCATCGCTCACCACCAACAGATGTTGTTAGAGGTCATTGTGGTTGTTTTTAATCTCTGTCAGTTTTTTTTTAAACCTTAGTGTGCATAAGAGTCACCTGGTAGGCTTCCTAGGACCCGCAGAGAATCTGATTCAATGCCTGGAATAAATCTTAGGTAATTGCACTTTTGACGTAATCATTAAACGATGATGATGATGATGATGAGATGGTGTTGCCCATGGATCACAGTGAGAGAAACTGTCCGTCATTTTGGCCATTAGTATCAAGCACGCCTGTTGTGTCTCTGCTTACTTCGGAAGATTACAACTGTCGGTAAGATTAACAAACCGTTATACCTAATGCCGCAGCTGTGTGAGGAAAACCCCTTCCCTGAATATTTGTAGATCTCAGACTCTTCCTGCTGTTATTGCTTCTACTGAACACTCTGGGCTTCTCTTGATGCTAGTACAGCTGTTTTCCAGAGAAAATAACTGAGGAATGTTTCTAATGAGACAAATCTGATGAACAGTTATTTTGAAAACATTTCAGAAGCTGTTTACCAGGGGAGTTGCACAGATTTAAGTTTGAATTTATGGAATGTGTTCAGCAGAGTTGGTGTCACAGCCAATTATTATATAATTGCTTAAGATTTCCTGCTGTGTCATTCAGCTGTGCCCTCCCTGTAGAAGGCTCTTAGAGGGAAAAATAAAGTGTTGTCACAACCTCAGTTCCCCCTTGTCTTATGGTAGATCTATCAGGGTTGTAGATAGTAGAGTTACAAAATCGGAGTTATGTGAGGAGGAACACATTTGTTTTGGGGGATTGCAAGTCTTAGACATGGCCTAACAGAATATGTATTTAACCTGTGATGTGGCATCCCCCCAGTCAGCGGAAATGAAAGTAGATACAACTTTTTAAAATTGGAAAGTAATTTTAAAAGCTATCAATTTATGATCAAATGGATATTGCAAACAGTCTTTCATAATTTAACCCGCTTTTTATTTAATTTTTAAATGCTTCTTGAAAATTGGTTTTTGCCACAGCTTCCTTCGTGCCATGGTACACAGCTAATCCAAGTAGAGTTCTGGAGGGAAGTGTTCTTACTGCCCCAGAGTAATATGATTCTCACCATCTTCTTTTCAATGGAAAAGTAGGAATCCCTACAGCCATGAGAGAGCATCTACAGTCATTTCGAGAATGTCGGGAAAGTAGCTAATAACTCTTTTCTCAGCTTTATTGAAGTATAGTTGACAAAGAAAATGGTACCAAATTATAAGATATTTAAAGTCGACAATGTGATGATTTGATATATGTATACATTGTGTGTACACGCAATACATATACATTCCTTTCAGAGAAAGTTTTTTAAGCTCACAGGGCCTGTCTTGTTTATTGCTGTTTAGTACCCTGGTACATAGTTGATACTCAATAAACAATTGATGGATGAATTAAATTCCCTAATTATTATTTTGATAACTTTTCTCTACCAAAATATTTCTGTGTTTTTACCATTCATCTTACCCTTTGAATACTTCTGCTATTATTCCCAGTGCTCAGAATATATCAACAAAAGAAGCAGGCACAGATTCTAGTCCTCCTAGGGATCACTTCTAGCCAGGGAGAAGATGAGTTTCGATGGAGATGAAAACAATAACTATAATAAATAGCAAAGTCATGTTATCCTAGAAAATGATCAATGTTATGAATGAAGAGAAAGAAGGAAGCATAGTTGGCTGAAGAGTACCATGCTTTGGAGGAGTGAGGAAGGTTTCATTTTAATAAAGCGTTAGCATAGAAAGTTTTTTAAAAGATGAAATTTAAGCAATTTGAAGGAGACGGAGAAATTAGCCATGAAGTATGTGAAGGAAGGGCATTCCAGGAAGAGGAATGAGCTTGTCAAAGGCTAACGTGGAAGGGACCTGGTGTTTCAGGAACAGTCAGGAGGTCAGTGGGGCTGAAGCAGGGAGAGGTAGGGGACAGTAAGACTATGGGGGTGTGATGTAGGGTCTTGTAGACTTGGGTTTTTTTCTCAAACCCCCCAGAGCTCTGTATTTTTGAGTTATCACTGTGACTGCTCTGTTGAGAGTAGATTATAAGAGGGCAAGGGTAAAACAGGGTGACCAACTCCATATTCTGGGTGAGATGTGATGGGGAACTCACATCCAGGTGGTAGCAGTGGAACTGGCAGGAAGTAGTTGGTGTCTTTGCCTTTGGCTATGATGGAGTAGATTTTATACAAACTAACTAGACTGCCTAGAGCAGTCTATAAAGGGGATAAAATTAAAACAACAGCAACAACAACCTTCTGAAGGCACTTCTGTTTTCTAGAACAGCCAAGGTGTCTACAACTTGAGTTGCCGAGATGCTCAGAGAAGGGACATGGCATTGAGGTGAGCCACTTCTCTCATCTGGGTATCTGCCAATTTCTAAGGCCACGAAACTGAGAGGATTAGCTGAAAGCAGTGGCAGAGAACGACAGGAGTTTCACAGATGTGGGGAGACAGATGTTGAAATTTAGAGGTACCAAGGCAGCCCGGATTTGAGAAGAGGAGAGCCCGGAGGAAAAGTTGTCATGGAGGCATTGGAACTGGCTGATTCTTAAGCTACACGGGGGTGAGGGGAGTGGGGAGCTTGAGAGGCCAAGAATTCAAGCAAAACTGCACTGACAGTTCTAGACAAATGCAAGCAGGTGATTAAGCATGTGGCTGGGAATACAGACACCGAGCTTCAGGACAAGACAAACGGGGTACCGTGCAAACACAGTGAGCTTTCACATAAGATCCCCAAAGTACTATCTTCTAGGAGAAAGGGAAAATCAGAAATAGATTATCCTTCATTAAGACAGAAACCCAGTTTGAAACATCACCATCCTGAATGAATCAAGTGTATCTATTCCTATTCTAGCTATCCTCCAGATAAAAGGAAATAATCCTAGATAAAGATACTATATTTCCTGTCTCTATAACATTTATACCCAATATCCTCCATTTAGCAGTTTATTCTCAAGCTTTTAGGAGATAGAACCAGTTGGTCAAAACACAAGAGAAAAAATAGAAACCAGCAGCATTTCCACAGGTGATTAAGAATTACGGGGAGGGGGAAGGGTAAGCTGTGACAAAGTGAGAGAGTGGCATGGACATATATACACTACCAAACGTAAGATAGATAGCTAGTGGGAAGCAGCCGCATGGCACAGGGAGATCAGCTCGGTGCTTTGTGACCACCTAGAGGGGTGGGATAGGGAGGGTGGGAGGGAGGGAGACGCAAGAGGGAGGAGATATGGGGACATATGTATATGTATAGCTGATCACTTTGTTATAAAGCAGAAACGAACACACCATTGTAAAGCAATTATACTCCAATAAAGATGTTAGAAAAAAAAAAAGAATTATCAGACTAATTATGTTCAAGGAAAGAAATGACAGGATGGAAGTTTTTACCAAATAATGGAAATCTATTAAATAGAATCAAATGGAAATTTTGAAGCCATAATATAAAATAACTGAAATCAGCTGCTCAACAAACAGTTTCACATGGGAGAGTGGGTCAATAAGCTGGAGGAGAGATCTGCAGAAAAGACCTTATTCTGAAATACTGAAAGAAACTTTTCAAAATGAAAGAAAAGCAGTATAGAAGATAGAAAAAAGGCTCTGTGAAAGATCTAAAATGTGTATAATTGTAGTTCCAGATAGAGGCGAGAAAGTATGAAATAGAAGCAGTATTTGAGGACACAATAGCTGAGAATTTTCAAAACTGACAAAAGACTCAAGTCAAAGATTAAAAAAAAAAAAACAAAAAACTATGACCACAAGCAAATTAAATTAAAAAGAAAAAAAATCCATCTGCACGTTAGCAGCATAGTAAAATGGCTAAAAGGCAAAAAGGAAAATGTTCAAAGCATCTAAAGGAAAATAGACACATTTCCTTAAAAGGAGCAATACCAGTACTGAGAGCTGATTCTCCATAGAAATTATCTGAGCGTGAAGAAAATGGAGTGACAACTTCAATATGCTGGAAAAAAATAACTGCCGACCCAGAACACTTCATTAGCAAAAACAATCCTTTGGAAATAAAGACCTTTAGACGCACAGAAGCTGTGAGAAATTATTAGCAGCAAACCTACAATGAAAGAAATAATCAGGGAGTTCTTCAAGCAATAGAAAAATGATGGAAACATGGAAGTACAGAAAGGTAGGAGGAACAGTGAAAAAAGTGAATATATAGGTAAAGTTAAATGAGAATTTCTGTTTCTAACATTAATAGTTATGTCATATGCTTGAAAATACATGTAGAATTAAAGTACATGACATTAATCGGGAATTCAACCTTGTAGTAATGAAGAAGTAATAAAAACTACTTATTATTTAGAGTAGTCCTAATTGGTGTAGGATTTATTTTGAAATCTATAGGGATAGATAAGCCTATAGAGAGGAAAAATGGAATGAAAAACAATCATAAATATTTGATTAACTTAATAAAGGGATAAGATAATCAGAGAGGATATACAGTAAATAGTTTATACATATAATGCCAACTATATCAGTAAATGCTCCAGTTAAAAGGCAACACTTCAAGATTTTTAAAAATCCCAAATATATGCTGTTTCCAAGAGATATGATTTAGATATAAGGGCACAGAAATGTTAAAATAAAAGAATGTAAATGATATAATATGTAAAGTGTAACCAAAACAAGCTGTAATCCCTTTTACTAATAGACAAAGCAGACTTCAAGGCGAGAAGCATTGCTAGAAACATATTTCATAATGATAAAACAGCCAGTCTGCTACATAGATAAATTCTAAATTTGTTTTCAGCAAATAAAATAAAAATATATGAAGTAAAAACTGAAAGTACTGAAAAGAGGACTAGGCAAGTCCACAGTCACAGTGAGAGTCTTTAACGCTCTGCCCTTAATTGCTGGTGGAGCAGACCAAAAAGTCATACACAGAATATTTAAATTGCATTCATAGCAAATTTGACCTAATTGATAAATCTAGAACACTGCACTCAACTTTTTAAATGCATTTGGGGTGTTTAGTGAAATTGGCCATTTTCTGGGCCTTGAGGCAAGTCTCACCAAATTTCAAACAATTGAGATCATTTAGAGTGTGTCTCTGATACAGTGGAATTAAGCCACCCAGAAATAACAAACAAACATTTTTAGAAAATACTAAATGAAACATACATATAATCCAGTGCTATATGAAAATGACAGTGTGTCATGACAACGTTGAACAACGTTGAAGAACGTTGAAAGTAGGAAATAATCATCCCAGTAATGAAGACAGAGCTGGAGGCGGCGCAAAAGGCAGACTCTGTCCAGCACGCGTGACATTTTCTCCTCCTTCCTGCCAAGCATCCTGTACACGGGGCTGCATATTTGTACAGAGGCACCACGGAGGTGGCTCTGGGAAACCTCCAGGGAAAACAGAATAACACAGGTTACTTTTAAAGCATAAAGGCAACAAACAAGCTGAGGGACACAGAGGAATTCAGTTAATATTGTTCCTATGAGTCCTTGTTAGTGAAGCTGAGGGTGAGCTGCTGGAGGCTTCAGGCCCCCAAGAAAACAACTAAGAAAGTGCCCTGCACAACAGGGCTGAAGGAGCAATACATACATGGTCTGTAGAGCTGACAGACAAAGAGAGATTTAGGAAAAGAATATAAATGTTATACTGAGAATGCAGAAGGTGTACAACAAAGATTAGGTGGGGCAGATACTGAGAGGTAGAACGTGCTGACTGCTTCACCTCCAATGGCTGAGAGACAAAGATGCCCTAGCACATAATGCTGAAAATTCAAGTCAGAGAAGTAAAAGGAAAGATGCTAAGAGAGCTAATACTTTGTCTGAAATTGGGTGCTAGAGAAGAGGAAGCAGAGGGGGAAAATAAGAAATCAGATACTTTTACAAGCTATCATAGTTCAGAAAATAAAAGAAAACAAAGCCATAAGCTAAAGTTATTGCCTATAGTTCTAATAATAATGGTTACCCCCTGCCCCCCAGAACAAAAATACAGCCCATCCTGGATTTCAGGACTTCATAAAATCAAACAGAGAAAGGAGATCACATTGTACATAAAAGTTATAAATCTGAGACCAAAACATACTGGTCACGGCAATAATATAAACTGGCTAAATGAGCTGCATTCACACGTCAAAGAAAAAAATAATTTCTAATTGGAACGTTTCATGCCCAAGAAACACACCTAAATCAAAGTGATCAGAATAGGCAGAGATACACAAGATGAGTGCCAATAAAGAGAAAGTAGAGGCTTTCAGCTTCTGGTCCAACACGGAAGGAGCTTAGGAGTTGTCACTCTGTCCTAACAACAAGTAAAAAGCTGAACAGATTGGAAAATCAATGATTCTTCTTAGATCTGTCAGAGAAGTGAGGTCACAGGGCAAATAACTGCTCCAGAAATGGGACAGACTGGTAGATGTTGAGAATCATAACTTACAGGAGCAGAAACTCACGAGCAGAAGCCTCCCAGGGAACCAGTGTTGAGGTAGGAAACCCTGAGCTGTACTGAGGATTACTGGAGGTCCAGTGCAGACAAATCTAAGACTTGAAATACCCAGAGGGAGTCAGTCTTGGGGTGGCGGCACCTTTGTGCGCTTTACCTCTTAGGAGGCCAACCATGTTCTTGCAGTAAATATCAGAGAAAATCCCCCTATGATTCCTGCAAGGGAAGGGGGCAAGGAACCATTCTTAGATAGGCCAGCGTACTTGTTCTTTTTTTTTTCTAATTGAAGTATAGTTGATTTACAATGTTGTCTTAGTTTCAGGTGTACAGCACAGTGATTCAGTTATACATGTGTGTATATAGAACATATATATATATATATATATATGCTCTTTTTAGGAGTCTTATCCCTTATAGATTATTAAAAACTATTGAGTAGGGGCTTCCCTGGTGGCACAGTGGTTGAGAGTCCGCCTGCCGATGCAGGGGACACGGGTTCGTGCCCCAGTCCGGGAAGATCCCACATGCCGCAGAGCGGCTGGGCCCATGAGCCATGGCCGCTGGGCCTGTGCGTCCGGAGCCTGTGCTCCGCAACGGGAGAGGCCACAGCAGTGAGAGGCCCGTGTACCGCAAAAAAAAAAAAAAAAAACACAAAACAAACAAAAAAAACCATTGAGTAGAGTTCCCTGTGCTATACAGTAGGTCCTTGTTGGCTCTCTATTTTATACTTAGTAGTGTGTCAGAGTACTTGTTCCTATCAAGGCCTGCCCTCAAGAGAAACTAGTCACCCAGCATCTAACCTTTTTTTTAAATCGGAGCCTAGCTGACCTGGGGAGAGGGGAATACCCATTTGGGGAAGGTACGTATTCCCCTGCAGCCTTCTGTAGCTATCCTGCCCCACATAAGTGGTGGGGGAGACTGAGAAGCAGCGGTGAGGGTCACATTCTGGGGCGCAGGCTCCCCAGAAGACAGGGGCCTCATCGTAAGACTGTAGAGTGCATCCCCTTCCTGCACACCTCACCACTGCATCACTAAAGACCAGTGTACTGCAGTTCCTTCCACCCAGAACTTCCGTGTCCAACTTCCAACAAAATATTAAAAGCATACTAAAAGGGAAAAATGTAACTTGAAGTGACTGAACAAGGCTCAGAACCAGTCAGATGTAGCAGGAATTTTTAAAACTATGATTAATTTGCTAACAGCTTTAATGGGAAAAGTAGGCAACATGCAAAACAAATGAATAGTGTAAGCAGAGAGATGGAAAGTCTAAGAAAAATCAAATAATAGAGGTCAAAAACACTAACAGAAGTCAAGAGTTCTTTTGATGGCTCATTAGTAGACTGGACACCACTGAAGGAAAAAAAAAATCTCTGAGTTTGAGGATATGACAATAGAAACATCCAAAACTGAAAAGCAAAGAGAAAAAAAAAATGACCAAAAAAAACAAAAGAAAACAGAAACAAGATTATCCAAGGACAGTGAGACAACTACAAAAGGTGTAACATATGCCTTATGGGAATACTAGAAGGAGAAGAAAGAAAAAACAAAAAGCAATATTTGAAGCAGTAATGACTGAAAATTTCCTCAGTTAATGTCAGACATCAAAGCACAGATGCAGGAAGCTCAGACACCAAGCAGGATAAATTTTCAAAAACCTACCCTAGGCATATCATATTCAAACTTCAGAAAATCAAAGATAGAGGAAAAACTTTAACAGGAGTCAGAGGAAAAATACATATTACCTGTGGAGGAGCAAGGGTAAGAATTAGATCTGACTTTTCCTCAGAAAAGAGGAAGGAAGGAAAGAGTGGAATGAAATTTTCAAAGCGTTGAGAGGAACCAACGCTTTGAAACCAATCAACCTAGAAACCTGTACCCTGAAAAGTTATCCTTCAAAAGTGAAGGAGAAACAAACACTTTCTCAGACAAACTATGAAAGAATCTTTTGCCCAGTAGAGCTGACTTGCAAGAAATGTTATAAGAATTTCTTCAGAGGAAAAGGAAAATGACATAGGCCAGAAACGTAGATCTACATAAAGAAACGAAGAGTACTGAAGAATGCATAAGTGAAGATAAAATAAAAACATTTATACATTTATTTATTTATTTATTTATAGTTTATTCTTAATCTAACAGATAATAGTTTGTTCAAGATAATAAAGCAAAATGTATTCCATTATGTGTGCTTATTATATGTATACATATACTTATGTATCAGGGAAATGACAGCAATGATACAAGGGGTGGGAAGCAGGAATTAGGATTTTTTTATTACAACGTACTTTCTTGCACTACACGTGAGGTGGTTTAGCGTTATTTAAAAGCAGATGTGGATTAGCTGTAAATGCATACTGCAAGCTCTAGAACAACCACTAAAACAAGTAAAAAGAGAGGTTTATTGACATGCTAAGAGAAGAGAGAAAATAGAATCATATAATAAAATGCTCAGTTAAAACCACAAATGGCAACAAAAGAGGGGAGTGAACAACATCAATGAATAGAAAACAGTAATGAATATGGTAGATATTAATCAACCCTCAGCAACACAGTGGAGCAAAAAGAGAATAACCTCAGAAAGTGTTTCGTTTTGCCTTCTCAAACCTCAGAAAGAACAGTTTCATTTTGCCTTCTCATCTCATCCCCCAGGCTGGTCTGCTCTGCACCAAAGGGAACTCCCTGGCCCTGGAAAGTTCCCCTCATGGAGAAAAGGAGAGCAGGGTGAGCAACCAGCTTCCCAAATTTGGGGGGCACTACATGAAGAACTGTTTTGGTTTTACCCACGTCCCCCCCCAACCCCGGAGGCGGGCATAGCTGAGACATCTGGAGATGCCTAGCAGTAAGGAAGGGCAGGTGCTACCTACCTCAGCCATGTCCTGGGAGAGACCGTGGTTCCCAGTGGCTTGCTCTGCAGAGGACCTCAGACCCCCATAGTCCTTTCAGATGCTGCAAACTCCCTGCAGCTTTCTTCACTGACGACCCCATTGTGGACTCCAGTGGATGGTCCCACAGAGGACCCCGCTGCTTCCACCACTGAGGACACCCAACAGTCAGAGCAGCAGCTGCAAACCTGCTGCCGTGCTCACTGCTGATGGCCCCAGAGGTTTCTGTGTTCCGACTCCCACTGTCTTGAGTCTCTCCTCACCTCAGCACAGAAGCTCCAGGCCCCAGGATCCAGTGTGGCCACTGCACCCTCGTGCTGCCAGCTCAGGGCCTGCACCTGCTTGGGTGTACACAGTCGACCCCAGCATGTGTACATGCCCAGAGCTGGCCCGTGTGGCCACATGAATGCACACCAGCAGCCCTGCAGTGCAGGTGCACGTTGCCAGCTCGTGTGCCCACAGTTGGCCCTGGCCCCCGCCGCTTGCCCACCCCTCACCACTGCATGAGTGCAGGTAGCCAGCCTCTGCCACCGCTTAGGTATTTGCAGCCGACCCCCCAGTCAAGTGTGTGCACGCCACCAGCTCCTCCCACCACCTCCACCTGATCAGTCCCTCACTGCTGTTGCCCCGACCACCACCAAGGACCCCCCAAAGCGCTTACCACCAAGGACCACGCAGCTGCCAATGTCAGGAACCCCAGAACCCCCGGGCCACAGCTGCTACATGTGCCCACACCACCAGACCCAGGGTGCCCACACCTGCCCGCAAAGGCATTTCCTTTATGAAGTCAGTTCTTTTTTTTTTTTTTTTTTTTCTTTAAACATCTTTATTGGGGTATAATTGCTTTACAATGGTGTGTTAGTTTCTGCTTTATAACAAAGTGAATCAGCTATACATACACACATGTTCCCATATGTCTTCCCTCTTGCGTCTCCCTCCCTCCCACTCTCCCCATCCCACCCTTCCAGGCTGTCACAAAGCACCGAGCTAATATCCCTGTGCCTTGCGGCTGCTTCCCCCCAGCTATCTACCTTACTACGTTTGTTAGTGTGTATATGTCCATGACTCTCTCTCGCCCTGTCAAAACTCACCCCTCCCCCTCCCCATACCCTCAAGTCCGTTCTCCAGTAGGTCTGCGTCTTTATTCCTATCTTACCCCTAGGTTCTTCATGACATTTTTTTCCCTTAAATTCCATATATATGTGTTAGCATACGGTATTTGTCTTTTTCTTTCTGACTTACTTCACTCTGTATGACAGACTCTAGGTCTATCCATCTCATTACAAATAGCTCAATTTCATTTCTTTTTAAGGCTGAGTAATATTCCATTGTGTATATGTGCCACATCTTCTTTATCCATTCATCCAATGATGGGCGCTTAGGTTGTTTCCATGTCCTGGCTATTGTAAATAGAGCTGCAATGAACATTTTGGTACATGACTCTTTTTGAATTTTGGTTTTCTCAGGGTATATGCCCAGTAGTGGGATTGCTGGGTCATATGGTAATTCTATTTGTAGTTTTTTAAGGAACCTCCATACTGTTCTCCACAGTGGCTGAACCAATTCACATTCCCACCAGCAGTGCAAGAGTGTCCCCTTTTCTCCACACCCTCTCCAGCATTTATTGTTTCTAGATTTTTTGATGATGGCCATTCTAACTGGTGTGAGATGATATCTCATTGTAGTTTTGATTTGCATTTCTCTAATGATTAATGATGTTGAGCATTCTTTCATGTGTTTGTTGGCATTCTGTATATCTTCTTTGGAGAAATGTCTATTTAGGTCTTCTGCCCATTTTTGGATGGGGTTGTTTGTTTTTTTGTTATTGAGCTGCATGAGCTGCTTGTAAATTTTGGAGATTAATCCTTTGTCAGTTGCTTCATTTGCAAATGTTTTCTCCCATTCTGAGGGTTGTCTTTTGGTCTTGGTTATGGTTTCCTTTGCTGTGCAAAAGCTTTGAAGTTTCATTAGGTCCCATTTGTTTATTTTTGTTTTTATTTCCATTACTCTAGGAGGTGGGTCAGAAAGGATCTTGCTGTGATTTATGTCATAGAGTGTTCTTCCTATGTTTTCCTCTAAGAGTTTGATAGTTTCTGGCCTTACATTTAGGTCTTTAATCCATTTTGAGCTTATTTTTGTGTATGGTGTTAGGGAGTGATCTAATCTCGTACTTTTACATGTACCTGTCCAGTTTTCCCAGCACCATTTATTGAAGAGGCTGTCCTTTCTCCACTGTACATTCCTGCCTCCTTTATCAAAGATAAGGTGTCCATATGTGCGTGGGTTTATCTCTGGGCTTTCTATCCTGTTCCACTGATCTATCTTTCTGTTTTTGTGCCAGTACCATACTGTCTTGATTACTGTTGCTTTGTAATATAGTCTGAAGTCAGGGAGCCTTATTCCTCCAGCTCCTTTTTTCGTTCTCAAGATTGCTTTGGCTATTCGGGGTCTTTTGTGTTTCCATACAAATTGCGAAATTTTTTGTTCTAGTTCTGTGAAAAATGCCAGTGGTAGTTTGATAGGGATTGCATTGAATCTGTAGATTGCTTTGGGTAGTAGAGTCATTTTCACAATGTTGATTCTTCCCATCCAAGAACATGGTATATCTCTCCATCTATTTGTATCATCTTTAATTTCTTTCATCAGTGTCTTATAATTTTCTGCATACAGGTCTTTCGTATCCTTAGGTAGGTTTATTCCTAGATATTTTATTCTTTTTGTTGCAATGGTAAATGGGAGTGTTTTCTTGATTTCACTTTCAGATTTTTCATCATTAGTATATAGGAATGCCAGAGATTTCTGTGCATTAATTTTGTATCCTGCTACTTTACCAAATTCATTGATTAGCTCTAGTAGTTTTCTGGTAGCATCTTTAGGATTCTCTATGTATAGTATCATGTCATCTGCAAACAGTGACAGCTTTACTTCTTCTTTTCCAATTTGGATTCCTTTTATTTCCTTTTCTTCTCTGATTGCTGTGGCTAAAACTTCCAAAACTATGTTGAATAAGAGTGGTGAGAGTGGGCAACCTTGTCTTGTTCCTGATCTTAGTGGAAATGCTTTCAGTTTTTCACCATTGAGGATGATGTTTGCTGTGGGCTTGTCATATATGGCTTTTATTATGTTTAGGAAAGTTCCCTCTATGCCTACTTTCTGGAGGGTTTTTATCATAAATGGGTGTTGAATTTTGTCGAAAGCTTTCTCTGCATCTATTGAGATGATCATATGGTTTTTCTCCTTCAATTTGTTAATATGGTTTATCACATTGATAGATTTGCGTATATTGAAGAATCCTTGCATTCCTGGAATAAACCCCACTTGATCATGGTGTATGATCCTTTTAATGTGCTGTTGGATTCTGTTTGCTAGTATTTTGTTGAGGATTTTTGCATCTATGTTCATCAGTGATATTGGCCTGTAGTTTTCTTTCTTTGTGACATCCTTGTCTGGTTTTGGTATCAAGGTGATGGTGGCTTCGTAGAAGGAATTTGGGAGTGTTCCTCCCTCTGCTATATTTTGGAAGAGTTTGAGAAGGACAGGTGTTAGCTCTTCTCTAAACGTTTGATAGAATTCACCTGTGAAGCCATCTGGTCCTGGGCTTTTGTTTGTTGGAAGGTTTTTAATCACAGTTTCAATTTCAGTGCTTGTGATTGGTCTGTTCATATTTTCTATTTCTTCCTGATTCAGTCTTGGCAGGTTGTGCATTTCTAAGAATTTGTCCATTTCTTCCAGATTGTCCATTTTATTGGCATAGAGTTGCTTGTAGTAATCTCTCATGATTTTTTTTATTTCTGCAGTGTCAGTTGTTACTTCTCCTTTTTCATTTCTAATTCTATTGATTTGAGTCTTCTCCCTTTTTTTCTTGATGAGTCTGGCTAGTGGTTTATCTATTTTGTTTATCTTCTCAAAGAACCAGCTTTTAGTTTTATTGATCTTTGCTATTGTTTCCTTCATTTCTTTTTCATTTATTTCTGATCTGATTTTTATGATTTCTTTCCTTCTGCTAGCTTTGGGGTTTATTTGTTCTTCTTTCTCTAATTGCTTGAGGTGCAAGGTTAGGTTGTTTATTCGAGATGTTTCCTGCTTCTTAAGGTGGGCTTGTATTGCTATAAACTTCCCCCTTAGAACTGCTTTTGCTGCATCCCATAGGTTTTGGGTCGTTGTGTCTCCATTGTCATTTGTTTCTAGGTATTTTTTTATTTCCTCTTTGATTTCTTCAGTGATCACTTCATTATTAAGTAGTGTATTGTTTAGCCTCCATGTGTTTGTATTTTTTAAAGATCTTTTCCTGTAATTGATATCTAGTCTCATGGCGTTGTGGTCGGAAAAGATACTTGATACAATTTCAGTTTTCTTAAATTTACCAAGGCTTGATTTGTGACCCAAGATATGATCTATCCTGGAGAATGTTCCATGAGCACTTGAGAAAAATGTGTATTCTGTTGTTTTTGGATGGAGTGTCCTATAAATATCAATTAAGTCCATCTTGTTTAATGTATCATTTAAAGCTTGTGTTTCCTTATTTATTTTCATTTTGGATGACCTGTCCATGGGTGAAAGTGGGGTGTTAAAGTCCCCTACTATGAATGTGTTACTGTTGATCTCCCCTTTTATGGTTGTTAGTATTTGCCTTATGTATTGAGGTGCTCCTATGTTGGGTGCATAAATATTTACAATTGTTATATCTTCTTCTTGGATCGATCCCTTGATCATTATGTAGTGTCCTTCTTTGTCCCTTTTAATAGTCCTTATTTTAAAGTCTATTTTGTCTGATATGAGAATTGCTACTCCAGCTTTCTTTTGGTTTCCATTTGCATGGAATATCTTTTTCCATCCCCTTACTTTCAGTCTGTATGTGTCTCTAGTTCTGAAGTGGGTCTCTTGTAGACAGCATATATAAGGGTCTTGTTTTTGTATCCATTCAGCCAATCTGTGTCTTTTGGTGGGAGCATTTAGTCCATTTACATTTAAGGTAATTATCGATATGTATGTTCCTATTTCCATTTTACATATTGTTTTGGGTTCGCTACTATAGGTCATTTCCTTCTCTTGTGTTTCGTGTCTAGAGAAGTTCCTTTAGCATTTGTTGTAAAGCTGGTTTGGTGGTGCTGAACTCTCTCAGCTTTTGCTTGTCTGTAAAGGTTTTAATTTCTCCATCAAATGTGAATGAGATCCTTGCTGGGTAGAGTAGTCTTGGTTGCAGGCTATTCTCCTTCATCACTTTCAGTATGTCCTGCCACTCCCTTCTGGCTTGTAGGGTTTCTGCTGAGAGATCCGCTGTTAACCTTATGGGGATTCCCTTGTGTGTTATTTGTTGTTTTTCCCTTGGTGCTTTTAATATGCTTTCTTTGTATTTAATTTTTGACAGTTTGATTAATATGTGTCTTGGCGTGTTTCTCCTTGTATTTATCCTGTATGGGACCCTCTGTGCTTCCTGGACTTGATTAACTATTTCCTTTCCCATATTAGGGAAGTTTTCAACTATAATCTCTTCAAATATTTTCTCAGTCCCTTTCTTCTTCTTCTGGAACCCCTATAATTCGAATGTTGGTGCGTTTCATGTTGTCCCAGAGGTCTCTGAGACTGTCCTCAGTTCTTTTCATTCTTTTTTCTTTATTCTGCTCTGCAGTAGTTATTTCCACTACTTTATCTTCCAGGTCACTTATCCGTTCTTCTGCCTCAGTTATTCTGCTATTGATCCTATCTAGAGTGATTTTAATTTCATTTATTGCATTGTTCATCGTTGCTTGTTTCATCTTTAGTTCTTGTAGGTCCTTGTTAACTGTTTCTTGCATTTTGTCCATTCTACTTCCAAGATTTCGGATCATCCTTACTATCATTATTCTGAATTCTTTTTCAGGTAGATCGCCTATTTCCTCTTCATTTGTTAGGTCTGGTGGGTTTTTATCTTGCTCCTTCATCTGCTGTGTGTTTTTCTGTCTTCTCATTTTGCTTATCTTACTGTGTTTGGGGTCTCCTTTTTGCAGGCTGCACTTTCGTAGTTCCCGTTGTTTTTGATGTCTGTCTCCAGTGGCTAAGGTTGTTTCAGTGGGTTGTGTAGGCTTCCTGGTGGAGGGGACTAGTGCCTGTGTTGTGCTGGATGAGGCTGGATCTTGTCTCTCTAGTGGGCAGGTTCACGTCTGGTGGTGTGTTTTGGGGTGTCTGTGGCCTTATTATGATTTTAGGCAGCCTCTCTGCTAATGGGTGGGGTTGTGTTCCTGTTTTGCTAGTTGTTTGGCATAGGTTGTCCAGCACTGTGGCTTGCTGGTCGTTGAGTGAAGCTGGGTGCTGGTGTTAAGATGGAGGTCTCTGGGATATTTCCACCGTTTAATATTATGTGGAGCTGGGAGGTCTCTTGTTGACCAGTGTCCTGAAGTTGGCTCTCCTACCTCAGAGGCAGAGCCCTGACTCCTGGCTGGAGCACCAAGAGCCTTTCATCCACACAGCTCAGAATAAAAGGGAGAAAAAGTAGGGAGAATTAGTAGAAGTATGGGTAAAGAAAGAAGAAAAGGAGGAAAGGAAGGAAGGAAGAAAGAAGCAAAGAAGGAAAGAAAGGAGGGAGGGAGGGAGGGAGGGAGGAAGGAAGGAAGGAGGGAAAGAAGGAAAAAAGACAGAAAGAAAGATGATACAGTAAAAATAAAATAAAGTATAATATAGTTATTGAATTAAAAAATATTTAGAAAAAAAAAAAAAAAGGGACGGATAGAACCTTAGGACAAGTGTTGGAAGCAAAGCTATACAGAAAAAATCTTACACAGAAGCATACACATACACCTTCACAAAAAGAGGTAAAGGGGGAAAAATCATAAATCCTGCTCCCTGAGACCACCTCCTCAATTTGGGGTGATTCGTTGTCTAAAGGAGGGAAGGAAGGAAGGAAAGAAAGAACGAAGGTAAAGTATAATAAAGTTATTACAATTAAACTTAATTATTAAGAAAAAGAATTTTTAAAAAAAAGTCATGGACGGATAGAGCCCTAGGACAAATGGTGGAAGCAAGAGTATACAGACAGGATCTCACACAGAAGCATACACGTACACATTCACAAAAAGAGGAAAAGGGAAAAAAATCATAGATCTCGCTCCTAAATTCCACCTCTTCAATTTGGGATCATTCCTTGTCTATTCAGGTATTCCACAGATGCAGGGTATATCAAGTTGATTGTGGAGCTTTAATCCGCTGCTTCTGTGGCTGCTGGGAGAGATTTCCCTTTCTCTTCTTTGTTCTCACAGCTCACAGGAGCTCAGCTTTGGATTTGGCCCTGTCTCTGCGTGTAGGTCGCTGGAGGGCGTCTGTTTTTTCGCTCAGACAGGACGGGGTTAAAGGAGCCGCTGATTCGGGGCCTCCGGCTCACTCAGGCCGGGGGTTGGGGGATGGGGGAAGGAGGGGCACTGCGTGCGGGGCCGGCCTGCGGCGGCAGAGGCAGCGTGACGTTGCGGCAGAGGCCGGCGTGACGTTGCACCAGCCTGAGGCCCGCCGTGCGCTGTCCCGGGGAAGTTGTCCCTGGATCCCGGGAACCTGGCAGTGGCGGGCTGCACAGGCTCCGCGGAAGAGGGGTGTGGAGAGTGACCTGTGCTCGCACACAGGCCCCTTGGTGGCGGCAGCAGCAGCCTTAGCGTCTCCCGCCCGTCTCTGGGGTCCGCGGTTTTAGCCGCGGCT
Source organism: Phocoena sinus (assembly GCF_008692025.1). NCBI lineage: Eukaryota > Metazoa > Chordata > Mammalia > Artiodactyla > Phocoenidae > Phocoena > Phocoena sinus. The sequence continues at coordinate 2,197,184 of NC_045780.1, forward strand.
CGCGCCCGTCTCGGGGGCTCGCGCCCTCAGCCGCGGCTCGCGCCCGTCTCTGGGGTTTGCGCTTTCAGCCGCGGCTCGCGCCCGTCTCTGGAGTTCCTTTAAGCAGCGCTCTTAGACCCCTCTCCTCGCGCACCAGGAGACAAAGAGGGAAGAAAAAGTCTCTTGCCTCTTCGGCCGGTGCAGGCTTTTCCCCGAACTCCCTCCCGGCTAGTCGTGGTGCACTAACCCCTTCAGGCTATGTTCAAGCCGCCAACCCCAGTCCTCTCCCTGAGCTCCGTCCAAAACCAAAACCTTAGCCTCAGCTCGCAGCCCCGCCCGCCCCGGTGGGTGAGCAGCAAGCCTCTCGGGTTGGTGAGTGCTGGTCGGCACCGATCTTCTGTGCAGGAATCTCCCCGCTTTGCCCTCTGCACCCGTCGCTGTGCACTACTCCGCGGTCCCGAAACTCCCCCCTCTGCCTCCCGCAGTCTCCGCCCGCGGAGGGGCTTCCTAGTGTGTGGAAACTTTTCCTCCTTCACAGCTCCCTCCCACTGGTGCAGGTGCCGTTCTTATTCTTTTGTCTCTGTTTTTTCTTTTGCCCTACCCAGTTACGTGGGGAGTTTCTTGCCTTTTGGGAGGTCTGAGGTCTTCTGCCAGCCTTCAGTAGGAGTTCTGTAGGAGTTGTTCCACGTGTGGATGTATTTCTGGTGTATCCGTGGGGAGGAAGGCGATCTCCGCGTCTTACTCTTCCGCCATCTTCAAGGTCCCCCCCCGCAGATGTAATTTTACATGTAAACAAACAGAGAAATAGAAACCAGACGCCCTCCCCAACACACATCCTATGTTCTGGCTGATGAAGTCAGTTCTTAATGTCTGGAAGACGTGACTGCTTCTTCAAATGCACAGACACTGACCAACTCAAAGCTACAGGGATCATGAAGAATCAGGGAAACGTGACACCACTGAAGGAACAGTAAACCTCCAGTAACTGACCCCAAAGAAGTGCAGATCCATAAACTGCCTAACAGAGAATTAAACATGTGTTCTAAAGAAACTCAGCGAGCCACGAGAGAACACAGATAGAAGAAAGAATCCTCAAACTTGAAGGGGTCATTTGAATTTATCTGGTTAGAGGAGGAAAAAGAAATGAACATGAATGAAGAAGGCCTGTGAGACTTAAGGAAACCATCAAAAGAAACAACATTCTCATTATGGGACTCCCAGAGGGAAAAGAGAGGTAGAACAGCACAGAAAGCTTATTTAAACAAACAAGGGATGAAAATTGTTGAAATATGAGGAGAAATATAGATATCCAGCATGATGAAGCTCAAAATTCCCAATCAGGTTCAACTCAGGGAAGACTTATCCAACTAACACACCACAGTAAAGCAATTATATTCCAAAAAAGATGTTAAAATAAATAAATAAATAAAAAAGAAGACTTATCCAACTAACACACCACAGTAAAGCAATTATATTCCGAAAAAGATGTTAAAATAAATAAATAAATAAAAAAGAAGACATCCAACTAACACACCACAGTAAAGCAATTATATTCCGAAAAAGATGTTAAAATAAATAAATAAATAAAAAAGAAGACTTATCCAACTAACACACCACAGTAAAGCAATTATATTCGAAAAAGATGTTAAAATAAATAAATAAAAAAGAAGACTTATCCAAGACACATTATAATACTACTGTCAAAAATCAAAGAGAAAATCTTGAAAGAAGCAATAGAAATAAGTTTGTCACATACAACAGAATACCCATAAGTCTATAAGCAGATTTCTCAACAGAAACTTTGCAGGCTCCGAAAGAGTGAGATGATATATTCAAAGTACGGAAGAAAAAAGAAAAAAAAAAAACCCAAACCTGGCAACCAAGAATACTTTGCCCTGCAAAGTTAGCCTTCAGCATTGAAGAACATGTATAGACATTCCCAAACAAAAGCTGGAGTTCATCACCACTACCACTGCCTTACAAGAAATGCTAAGCAGTTCTTCAGTGAAAAGAAAGGATGCCAAATAGTAAAATGAAATGATATGAAAGTATAAAACTCACTGGTAAAGACAAATATCTAGTCAAATTCAGAATACTCTAAAATTGTAATGGTAGTGTGTAAATCACTAATAACTCTAGCATAAAGATTAAAAGATGAAAGAATTTAAAATATGATAGCTACAATAATTTGTCACTGGATACACAATATAAAAAGATGTAAATTGTGACATCAAAACCATAAATTGGGAGGAGATAAAAGTATTGAGCTTTTATATGCAAAGTTAAGTTGCTTTCCCCTTAAAATACACTGTTAAAAGATTATGTTTTATGTAAGCCTCATGGTATATACACTGAGAACTATAAAACATTTATAAAAGAAATCAAAGAATTCACAGATAAATGGAATGACATTTCTTGTTTATAGATTGGAAGAGTTAATATTGTTAAAATGTCCATTGTACACAAGGTGATACACTGATTCAGTGCAATAGGGGTAGAGATCAAAATCCCAATGGCATTTTTCACAGAAATAGAACAAAAATTCTTAAATGTATATGGAAATACAAAAGAATGCAAAAACTAAAGCAATCTTGAACAAGAAGAACAAAGCTGAGGGATCGCGATTCCAGATTTCCAACTACAGTCATCCCTCAGTATCCTTGGGGGGTTGGTTCCTCTCCATGGATACCAACATCCACAGATGCTCAAGTCCCATATATAAAATGGCATAGTATTTGCCTACATCCTCCTGTATACTTTAAATCACCTCTAGATTATTTATAATACCTAATATAATGTAAATAGTTGTAAATACAATGTAAATACTATGTAAGTAGTTGCCGGCGTGTGGTAAATTCAAGTTTTGCTTTTTAAACTTTCTGAACTTTTTTAAAAAATATTTTTGATCCCTGGTTAGTTGAATCCCTGGATGTGGAAGCATGGATTCAGAGGGCCAAATATACAAAGATATAGTCATCAGAACAGTATGGTACTGGCATAAAAACAGACACACAGAGCAATGGAACAGAAATAAGAGCCCATAAATACACTGATGCATATATAGTCAACCAATTTTTGAAAAGGGCACCAAGAATGTACAATGAGAAAAAGATGATCTCTTCAATAAGCGGTGTTAGAGAAACTGGATATCCATATACAAAATAATGGAATTGAACTTTTAACTTATACCGTATACAAAAATCAACTCAAAATCAATTAGAGACTTGCATATAAGAACTGAAACTATAAAATTCCTAGAAGAAAACATAGGAAGAAAAACTTCTTGACATTCTTGGCCATATGTTTTTTTAATTGAACACCAAAAGCACAGGCAATAAAAGCAAAAATAAGTAAGTGGGACTACATTAAACTAAAAAAAAAAAAAAAATTCTGCCCAGCAAAGAAAATAGTGAGCTAAATGAAAAGGCAACTTACTGAATGAGAGAAAATATTTGCAAAGCGTACATCTGATAAGGGGTTAATATCCAAAATATATAAAGACATCAATCGCAAATAAATAAATAAATAAATAAATAAATAACCAACCCACCCAACTGAGAAATGGGCAAAGGACCAGAGGAGACATTTTTCCAAAGAAAATATACAAATGGCCAATAGGTATATGAAAAGATGCTCAACATCGCTAATGGTCAGGGAAATGCAAATCAAAATAACATCAGTTAGGATAGCTGTTATCTCAAAATCAAAAGATATGTGTTGGTGAGGACAAAAGGGTACCCTCGTGCACATTCATCACTGGATAAACGGATAAAGGAAATGTGGTAGCTATACAATGGAATATCGTTCAGCTGTGAGAAGGAAGAAAATCCTGCCATTAGCGACAACATGGATGGACCTTGAGGACATTAGCTTAGTGAAATAAGTCAGGCAGAGAACGACAAATACTGTACGTTCTCACTTATATGTGGAATTTTAAACTACCAAACTCCTAGAAACACAGAATAGATTGGTCATTACTGGAGGCGGGGGGCGGAGGGTAGGGGAAATGTGAGAAGGTGGTCTAAAGGTACAAACTTCCAGTTATAAGACAAATAAGTCCTGGGGATGTGATGTACAGCATGAGGACTATAGTTAATAATACTGTACGTATATTTGATAGGTGCTAAGAGAGTAGATCTTAAAAGTTCTCATCCCAAGGAAAAAAATTTTGTAACTATATAAAGTGATGTTAACTAAATTTATTGTAATAATTGCTTTGCAATATGTACATATATCAAACTCATTATGTTGTACTCTTAAACCAATACAATGTTATATGTCAATTATGCCACGATAAAACTGGAAAATAATTGGAGACAAATTTTTTTAAAAGATTATTCATTGCATCATTGTTTATAAGAGCAAAATATAGGAACTCACCACAAGTACACCAAGAAGGTTCTGGTTAAAAAAATTATGGTAAACAAAAAGAAATCTCTTTTGATTATCCTATAGAATGATCGTCGTAGTGTTGAGTTAAAAAAAAATCAGGTGCGGAACAGTACATAAGGTACAGGGGCAGAAGACAATAAACAGGTAAGCGTATTTCTTCCATTTGTGTAAAAATTTCAAGAAGGATTAGAGTTGCCAGATAAATACTGGCCACTCAGTTAAATCGGAATGTGAGATAATTTTTTTTCAGTTTATGTGTATCCCATGCAATGGTTTGGACATACTTATACTAAATAAGTATTCATTTTTTATCTGAAATTTAATTAGGAGTCCTGTGTTTTTATTTGCTAAATCTGGCAATGCCAGGGAGGATACACAAGTGACTTGTAACAGTGTTTAGCTACAGGCTGGGGAGTCTGGAGTACTCATGGGCAAACATGAGACAGTTTGCTTTATACATTTTATACTTTGATTTTTAAGCCATGTAACCGCATTACCTATTAAAATAATATAAATAAATAAAACAAATAGAGAAAGCTAAATATTCATATAAGTGAACTACTAAAAACCATGTGTCATTAAATGAGATTTCTCTTTTATATTGTTTCTAGTGAAACCAGGCCACATCTGTCACCTTATAATTTGAAAATATAAATGTCCATAATTCAGTGAAAGTTGAAACATTCTGTGATTTTTATATTTTCAAAGTTTCCTAACTCTCCCTAGGCTTCTAGTTGGCTCATTTCAGCGGTGGAAAAAAAAAAAAAAAGTCAAACATCTGAGGTTTGGGATAGAGGATAAAAGTGTCATAAAGTATTATTCTTGAGAAGGCAAGCTCAGCCAGGTTTTTGAAATCTTCCCAAATCTTCCCAGCCTTTTGACAGCTTCTCAGATAACGCAAAAGGCCAGTCAGACATGTCTCTGCAGCAAGCACCAGGTGGGGAAAAAATCAAAGGGAGAGAGTGACATGGGACTTTTTGGAGTGGCACATCCACACCTGGTGAGCTCACACACTCCCACAGAAGTATGTATGCAGATGAGCTGATGCATAAAAGTAACCTGAGTTACAGTAAATGTAACATAATTACTCAAGTGATAGGGAAAATTAGTAATTCTGACTAGATTTGGTCTCTGATTTAAAAAAATAATATTATGAAATTAACATGTGTTTTTAACTTTTTGACATCAATATCTTTATTGTGTTTCTTACTTTAAAATTAATTTTCCTCTTTTTTATAGATAGGAAGTATAACACAATTATAATCCAAGGCTCCTTAACTGGTAAAAATGTAGCTTTACTATCTATATTTTTCTCTCAAGCAGGTTTTCGGGTTTTTTTAAGTATAAGTAAATGACTTCTTTTAGGGGTTCAAGTAATATGAATCAGAAGAGATATTTTAAGCTGAAAATTTCTGAAGCTATCATTGCTTGGCAAAATTGTAGGGCAGTCAAGGTAGGTTTTTTTTGTTTGTTTGCTTGGCATTTTGAAAGTAGAGTTTATAAAAATGTCATAGCCCTAGTTCTAATCAACTGAGAGATTCCCACCCTCCAGCTTTATGCCAGCCGGCTCATATATCCTCACACTTTTTTGGCAAATGGTCAAATACAGCATGCATTGTAAGCAGCTGGATTAATCTAACAGCTCTTAGTAGAACCCTTTCATCTGAAATAGAAGGCTGCTATTTAATTACAGTCTAATTGGAAAACACATACACATTTATTCCTAATCAATGGGATTATGGCACAAAAATGTAACTTTGAAATTCCAAAGGAAAGGTGTCATTAAAAGTAAGAGCTCATAAATTTACAATTGTTTTCAGTATATATTTTTCTCTTCTTTTTAATGTTTTGTTTAATTTTATTTGAAGAAAAAACAGGACAAAAAAGGCAACAGTTACCTTTCTGTATTGTTTGTTCTCTAAAAAATGTGAAGAACACAATACAGAATAGAAAATTCTATAAATAAGACGCTGGAATTCTTAGTTTAGCATGCAGGGTTTTGTTTTTTTTTTTCTGTCTGAGATTATAATCAAAACAGTATTGGTCTTTCTTAAAATTTCACCATCTCCATCATGACGATATTTGCAGTGTTTTAAATGAGAACCATATGTTCTTCTGTATCCTACTTAACAGTGGTAGCCAGATGTCTGAACAAATTATGAAGGACAGCTCTACCAGCTTCTCCTAACAGTTAAGCATATTGCTGACCAGTTACCAGTTCTCACAATCTGTCCTCAGCTCAGCTGGCAGAAAGAAGAAAAAAAAGTCTGCCTTTAGGAACGTATACACATACGTGACCGGGACTTATTATTTTGGTCAATGGTGAAAGGTGACAAACTTTCTGAGAAGCAAACAAAAATTACCTTTTAAAATATTTATAGTGTTCAAATGAATAACAAAAACTGGTATCTTGGTTGCAGTCCTACTAAAATCAGGGTGGAATTCCCAAGTTTTATCATCAACTACTGCAGTAATTTCTCAGTGGACAGTCTTCTGACTCTGCAAGTTTATTATTAAATTTTATTTATTTACTTATTTTTTAACATCTTTATTGGAGTATAATTGCTTTACAATGGTGTGTTAGTTTCTGCTTTATGAAAAACTGAATCAGCTATACATATACATACATTCCTATATCTCCTCCCTCTTGCGTCTCCCTCCCACCCTCTCTATCCCACCCCTCTAGGTGGTCACAAAGCACGGAGCTGACCTCCCTGTGCTATGCAGCTGCTTCCCACTAGCTATCTATTTTACATTTGGTAGTGTATGTATGTCCATGCCACTCTCTCACTTCGTCCCAGCTTATCCTTTCCCCTCCCCGTGTCCTCAAGTCCTTTCTCTACGTCTGCGTCTTTATTCCTGTCCTGCCCCTAGGTTCATCAGAACCATTATTATTATTTTTTTTTTAGATTCCATATATAAGTGTTAGCATACGGTATTTGTTTTTCTCTTTCTGAGTTACTTCACTCTGTATGACAGACTCTAGGTCCATCCACCTCACTACAAATAACTCAATTTTGTTTCTTTTTATGGCTGAGTAATATTCCATTGCATATATGTGCTACATCTTCTTTATCCATTCATCTGTTAATGACCACTTAGGTTGCTTCCATGTCCTGGTTATTGTAAATAGAGCTGCAATGAACATTGTGGTACAGGACTCTTTTTGAATTATGGTTTTCTCAGGGTATATGCCCAGTAGTGGGACTGCTGTGTGGTATGGTAGTTCATGGTTTTTTTTTTTAATATACAGCAGGTTCTTATTAGTCATCTATTTTATACATATTAGTGTATATATGTCAATCCCAATCTCCCAATTCATCACACCACCCCCACTCCCCTGCCACTTTCACCCCTTGGTGTCTATACGTTTGTTCTCTACATGGTACCTCTATTTCTGCGCTGCAAAACAGTACATCTGTACCATTTTTCTAGGTTCCACATATATGCGTTAATATACGATAGTTGTTATTCTCTTTTTGACTTCACTCTGTATGACAGTCCCTAGATCCATCCACGTCTTTACAAATGACCCAGTTTCGTTCCTTTTTATGGCTGAGTAATTTTCCATTATATATATGTGCCACATCTGCTTTATCCATTCATCTGTCGATGGACACTTAGGTTGCTTCCATGTCCTAGCTGTTGTAAATAGGGCTGCAATGAACATTGTGTTACATTGGGGTACATGACGCTTTTTTTTTTTTTTTTTTTGCGGTACACGGACCTCTCACTGTTGTGGCCTCTCCCGTTGCGGAGCACAGGCTCAGCAGCCATGGCTCACGGGCCCAGACGCTCCACGGCATGTGGGATCTTCCCGGACCGGGGCATGAACCCGTGTCCCCTGCATCGGCAGGCAGACTCTCAACCACTTCACCACCAGGGAAGCCCCATGACGCTTTCTGAGTTATGTTTTTTCAGCATATATGCCCAGTACTGGGATTGTTGAGTCATATGGTAGTTCTGTTTTTAGTTTTCTGAGGAACCTCCATAGTGTTCTCCATAGTGGCTGTATCAATTCACATTCCCACCAACAGTGCAAGAAGGTTCCTTTTTCTCCACACCCTCTCCAGCATTGTTTGTAGAGTTTTTGATGATGGCCATTGTGACTGGTGTGAGGTGATACATCATTATAGTTTTGATTTGCATTTCTCTAATGATTAGTGATGTTGAGCATCCTTTCACGTGTTTGTCAGCAATCTGTATATCTTCTTTGGAGAAATGTCTGTTTATGTCTTCTGCCCATTTTTGGAGTGGGTTGTTTGTTTTTATGATACTGAGCTGCATGAGCTGCTTGTAAATTTTGGAGATTAATCCTTTGTCATTTACTTCATTTGCAAATATTTTCTCCCATTCTGAGGGTTGTCTTTCATTTTGTTTATGCTTTCCTTTGCAGTGTAAAAGCTTTTAAGTTTCATTAGGTCCCATTTGTTTATTTTTGTTTTTATTTCCATTTCTTTAGGAGGTGGGTCAAAAATGATCTTGCTGTTATTTATGTCATAGAGTATTCTACCTATGTTCTCCTCTAAGAGTTTTATAGTGTCTGGCCTTACATTGAGGTCTTTAATCCATTTGGAGTTTATTTTTGTGTATGGTGTTAGGGAGTGTTCTAATTTCATTCTTTTACATGTAGCTGTCCAGTTTTCCCAGCACCACTTGTTGAAGGGGCTGTCTTTTCTCCATTGTATATTCTTGCCTCCTTTATCAAAAATAAGGTGACCATATGTGTGTGGGTTTATCTCTGGGCTCTCTATCCTGTTCCATTGGTCAATATTTCTACTTTTGTGCCAGTACCATACTCTCTTGATTACTGTAGCTTTGTAGTATAAGTCTGAAGTCAGGGAGCCTGATTCCTCCAGCTCCGTTTTTCTTTCTCAAGATTGCTTTGCCTATTCAGAGTCTTTTGTGTTTCCATATAAATTGTGAAATTTTCTGTTCTAGTTCTGTGAAAAATGCCGTTGGTAGTTTGATAGGGATTGCATTGAAACTGTAGTTGGGTAGTAGAGTCATTTTCACAATGTTGATTGTTCCAAACCAAGAACATGGTATATCTCTCCATCTGTTTGTGTCATCTTTAATTACTTTCATCAATGTCTTATAGTTTTCTGCATACATGTCTTTGTGTCCTTAGGTAGGTTTATTCCTAGGTATTTTATTCTTTTTGTTGCAATGGTAAATGGGAGTGTTCCCTTAATTTCTCTTTCAGATTTTTCATCATTAGTGTATAGGAATACAAGAGATTTCAGTGCATTAATTTTGTATCCTGCTACTTTATCAAATTCATTGATTAGCTTAGTAGTTTTCTGGTAGCATCTTTAGGATTCTCTATGTATAATATCATGTCATCTGCAAACATCTTTACATCTTCTTTTTTGATTTGGATTCCTTTTATTTCTTTTTCTTCTCTGATTGCTGTTGCTAAAACTTCCAAAACTATGGGTTTTTCCCTTTCATCACTTTAAAGGTGTCCTGCCACTCCCTTTTTGCTTACAGAGTTTCTGTCAAAAGGTCAGCTGTTAACCTTATGGAGATTCCCTTGTATGTTATTTGTTGTTTTTCCCTTGTTGCTTTTAATATTTTTTCTTTGTATTTAATTTTTTATAGTTTGATTAATATGTGTCTTGGTGTGTTTCTCCTTGGATTTATCCTGTATGGGACTCTCTGCACTTCCTGGACTTGATTGACTATTTCCTCTCCCATATTAGTGAAGTTATCAACTCTAATCTCTTCAAATATTTTCTCAGTCCCTTTCTTTTTCTCTTCTTCTTCTGGGACCCCTATAATTCAAATGTTGGTGTGTTTAATGTTGTCCCAGAGGTCTCTGAGACTGCCCTCAGTTCTTTTCATTCCTTTTTCTTTATTCTGATCTGTGGTAGTTATTTCTACTGTTTTATCTTCCTGGTCACTTATCTGCTCTTCTGCCTCAGTTATTTGCTATTGATTCCTTCTAGAGAATTTTAAATTTCATTTATTGTGTTGTTCATCACTGTTTGTTTGCTCTTTATTTCTTCTACATCCTTGTTAAACGTTTCTTGCATTTTCTCCATTCTATTTCCAAGATTTTGGATCATCTTTATATCATTACTCTGAATTCTTTTTCAGGTAGACTGCTTATTTCTCCTCATTTGTTTGGTCTGGTGGGTTTTTATCTTGCTCCTTCATCTGCTGTGTGTTTGTCTGTCTTCTCATTTTGCTTAACTTACTGTGTTTGGGGTCTCCTTTTTGCAGGCTGTAGGGTTGTAGTTCCCATTGTTTTTGGTGTCTGCCCCCAGTGGCTAAGGTTGGTTCAGTGGGTTGTGTAGGCTTCCTGGTGGAGGGGACTAGTGCCTGTGTTCTGGTGGATGACGCTGGATCTTGTCTGTCTGGTGGGCAGGACTGTGTCCTGTGGTGTGTTTTGGGGTGTCTGTGACCTTTTTATGATTTTAGGCAGCCTCTCTGCTAATGTGTGGGGTTGTGTTCCTGTCTTGTTAGTTGTTTGGCATAGGGTGTCCAGCACGGTAGCTTGCTGATCGTTGAGTGGAGCTGGGTCTTAGTGTTGAGATGGAGATCTCTGGGAGACCTTTCATCGTTTGGTATTATGTGGAGCCAGGAGGTCTCTGGTGAACCAATGTACTGAACTATGCTCCCCCATCTCAGAGGCACAGGCCTGGCCCCCGGCTGGAGCACCAAGATTCTGTCAGCCACATGGCTCAGAACAAAAGGGTGAAAGAAAAGAACAAAAGAAAGAGAAAGAAAAGAAAGAAAGAGAGAAAGAAAGAAAGAAAATAAAGTTACTTAAATAAAAAAATTTTTAAATAAAAAAAGTAAAAAAAAAAAAGAAAGAAAGGAAGAAGAGAGCAACCAAACCAAAAAACAAATCCACCAATGGTAACAAGTGCTAAAAACTATACTGAAAAAAAAAGACAGTCAGAACCCTAGGATAAATGGCAAAAGCAAAGCTATACAGACAATATCGCACAAAGAAGCATACACATACACACTCAGAAAAAGGAAAAAAATATATTTATATAAGAAAAATTTAAAAAGGAAGACAGCAACCAAATCAATAAACAAATCTACCAATGATAATAAGCTCTAAATACTAAACTAAGATAAACATAAAACCAGAAACAAGTTAGATGCAGAAGGCAAACCCCAAGTCTACAGTTGCTCTCAAAGTCCATCTCCTCAATTTTGGGATGATTCGTTGTCTATTCAGGTCTTCCACAGATGCAGGTACATCAGGTTGATTGTGGAGATTTAATCCACTGCTCCTGAGGCTGCTGGGAGAGATTTCCCTTTCTCTTCTTCGTTCGCACGGCTCCTGGGATTCAGCTTTGGATGTGGCCCTGCCTCTGCGTGTAGGTCGCCTGAGGGCTCTGGCTCACTCAGGCCAGGGAGAGGGAGGGGTATGGACTTCGGGGTGAGCCTGCAGCGGCAGAGGCCAATGTGAAGCTGCACCAGCCTGAGGTGTGCAAAAAGTAAAACATAAAAGTAGATTCCACAATAGTACTTATGATTTCATTTCAAAAATCTATCATATATGTTATGTATGTTAGCATAGAAAAATATGGAAAATACTCATATTTTTTCCAATGCTTAAATCTGAATTGATAGGACTAACAACAAACTCACTCCACATAACTAACTACACTAGCAGGAGATACATACATATTTGAAATATGACACCTAAATACATGCAAAAACCAAGGATTTGACAAATTTCAACATAGCTTTATGATTACAAAAAAAAAAAAAATTCTCACCAAACTGAGGATAGAGAAAAGATCTATCTCAACCTGATAAAGGGCATCTACAAAAAAGCTAGAGCTAACTTATATTTAATGGTCAGACATTGAACACTCCCCCCTTAATATATGGAATAATTCAAGGATGTCCTCTTTCAGATTTGCTACTAACATTTTAATAGAGTTCTTATTTGTGTAATGAGGCAAGAAAGAGAAACAAAGGCATACAGTGGGAAAGGAAGATGTAACATTGTCTTTATTCACAGAAATCATGATGGTATAAGTAGACCATCCTAAAGAATTTACCAAAAAACTACTAGAACTAAATAAGTGGACTTAGCAAGGAGGAGGGTAAAAGGAAAATAAATCAACTGTATGTCAATATACTAGTATCTTTAAAAAATAAAATGTTGACATAAAGATGGTTAAATTAGCAATAAAATCTTTAACAAAACACATGTGGGCCCTATCACTGAAAACCATAAAGTGTTTCTCAAAGGAAATGAAGACACGAATGCTATACAGCCCAACATGGATGACCCTTAAAAACACTATGCTCAGTGAAGGAAGACAGGCACACATGAGTACACGCTGTATGAATGCATTTGTAGGGATTTCCTGTGAAGCTCCTCCATATTGACATAGAACATAGCATTAGTTTCCAGGGCAAGGTTGGGTGAGAGTGACTGCAGACAGACATGCAGGAGCTCTGGGGGTGACGGAAGTTTTCTATATGTTGAGTGTGGTAGTACCGACATGGGTATATACAGTTGTCAGTTTCATACACCTGTACACCTAAAATGCTATAACAAAGAAATGCCAGAAGAAAGAGACCAAATTGTCATCCTTTGTTGATTTAGGATATACAAGTGGAAGATGAAAGAAATACTGGATCCAGTAAGATATTTTGCAGTAACATGCTGAGCAATTCCACTTTCCAGAGGAAGAGTATAAACACTCAAGGGGCCGTATCTGAGGGCGAAGGGAGATTTGGTGTGTAAGCCTGACATGGTCTGCTGCCTTTCCCTGAAGCATTTGCAAAGTCATTGGTTTTAGGGTCAAAGAGACTAAGAACCTGAGGCTGAAGCAGATGCTAGAACGAAGAAGAGCTGAGAAGATACTTTAACAGCTGTGAGGGACATGAGAGATGGAAAACGTTAGTTCAGGCTTATCCAGACAGAGAAGAGAAGGACAGGGAAGAACCTGACAGTCTGAGGCACTTATCTCTTTTCATTAATTGTTAAAATCCATCAATTCCTAAGCAGTGTAGGCTAAGAGAAGGAGAAGCCAAATAGAAAGTGATTGCTAACAGAGTCACGGGTAAAACAGAGACTTCCAGCACTAGCAGTGTAGTGAAGTGGCCATGCACATAATAATAATAGTGATGGATAATATACACAAAGATCCCAACTACTTAAAGGAACTGGAGAGTTCCCATAGGCAGTCAGAAACAGGAAGAGAGCTTATTCTCAAAAACCGCCACTGGAAATAGTAAGAGTGGTGCATTTGTAGCTTAGTTGTGTAAGGATACTCAGCACCCTCCCCAGTGACTGAGACAGGAAATGTTTGTGAAGAATTACAGCCTCCATTGGTCAAGGTGTGAGAGATCAGAGCTTAGGACTGAAAAAGCAGCTGGATATGTGATAAGGGAAATTCTAACAGCAAGTAAGCAGTAGGAATAAGACTCAAAATCAGTATAAAATCTGCCTAAATCCCTAACTGTTGAAAAACTCAGTGGTGCACAGGGAAGATATGAGAGGGCTCAGTGCAAAAGTGGACAGAGCTTCATCAGGTAGTGTGAGTTTGCTGCTTTTTAACTGAGTGCATTCCAATACTGTACACAGCCCAGATAGCAGACATCTGAAACTGCACAGGCTTGATGTATCAAAGGGCAGAACATAAGGCTCACAGAACAGCTGGAAATTAGCAAGGAAACCACAGAGAGGGTTCAGCCCCCAAATATGAGTATAATTTTTACTGAAATCCATTGCTGACCATGAAATTAACACAGGCCCAGGAAAGATCCCCAGCGGACTGGGCTATAAAAATCAGTGGTTGAGAGCGGTATAAACAGAACAGAGAGATCAACAGCTGCACCCTGGGAGTGGGAAGAGGGAGACAAAGTTTGAAATTTGAGTCAGACCTGCAGTAACTACCACAATCATCAGAACACAACAGAATACAGAGTTGCTACAATGTATTGTCTCCAGTGTCTAGATTTCAACCCCAAATTATAGAGCATGCCCCCCCCAAAAAAAGCAAAACTAAAAAACTAGATGCATTACCTATACTTAGGGAATAAAGACAGTCAATATAGACTGACTCCAAGTGAGCCTAGATAAAGAATGTAAAGCAGCTACCGTGTATGTGTTTAAAAAGGTAAAGAGAAATACAAGGGGAATATATATGATAAATGAGTGAAAGGATAGCAAGTCTCCACAAAGAAATAAAATCTATTAAGAAACAAAAATTCTAGAGCTGAAAAAGTAACAACTGAAAATTAAAATGCACTAAATGAGATCAATGGCAGATTGGGGTAGCAAAAGATAGACTCAGTATTCTTGAAAATAGAAATCACTCAATATGAAGAATTTTTTTAAAATTTAGAAATATGAACCGAGCCTCAGAGACTGTTAATGTAAACTGTATGAAATATGTTCATTGGGGTTTTAGAAGAAGAGGAGAAAGAAATAAAGGCAGAAAAAGTATTAGAAGAAATAATGGCAAAAAATTTTTGCTAAACATGTTAGGAAAATTAATTTATAGATATAAAAAGTGCAACAGATGCCAATCATAATACAAACAACAACAAAAAATCACATCTAGGATCTTCATAGTCAAACTGCGGAAAGCCAAAAAATAATGACAAAAATCTTAAAGAGGCAGGAAAAAATGCCATATTGCATACGGAGAAATAATTACTGACTTTGTAACAGTAACTATGGAGGCCCGAAGACATTGAAGTGACATAATTAAAGTGTTAAAAGAAAAACACACACACACTTACCCAAGAATTCTATATCCAGAGAGAGGATTCTTCATGAATGAAGTTTTAATAAAAATATTTTCAGATAAATGAGAGCCGAGAGACTCTTACCAGCAGATTTGTACTATTAGAAATGCTGAAGGAAGTTCTTCAGGCTGAAGCGAAATCATATCAGTTGGCAACTCAAATTTACAGGAAGAACTGGAGAGCACTGAAAATTGTAATGTGTGTTAATGTAAAATAAGAAATATAATTAAAAATTGATTTTCTTAGTTTTTTGAAAGACTTGAATAAAACAAATGTATAAACACAATATGTATAAGAATATATTTATAAACATTACAAATATTACAACAATATCACTAAAGAGAGGGGTAGTGGGTAATGAAAATATACTGTTGCCAGGTTCCATCTTTTAACTAAAATAATTTTATATTAATGCTAATTTTGTTAAGAGAAACAAAAGCAGACAGAAATATGGAAAATGATTAAGAAATGGCATCTCTAAGCACAACCATCTCAGACTGGATAAAAAAAAGCAGAGGCACCAATTACATGATCACTACAAGGAACACATTTTAAGTTATAAAGACATAAAAAGCCTGGAAATAAAGGGCTGGGAAAAGATATACCACGAAAGTACTAATTAAAACAAAGCAGGATTGGGGCTTCC
The DNA here is from genome assembly GCF_008692025.1 of Phocoena sinus. Classification (NCBI taxonomy): domain Eukaryota; kingdom Metazoa; phylum Chordata; class Mammalia; order Artiodactyla; family Phocoenidae; genus Phocoena; species Phocoena sinus. Next base: position 2,212,941 of record NC_045780.1, read on the forward strand.
CTGGTGGCGCAGTGGTTGAGGGTCCGCCTGCCGATGCAGGGGACACGGGTTTGTACCCCGGTCCGGGAAGATCCCACATGCCGCGGAGCGGCTGGGCCTGTGAGCCGTGGCCGCTGAGCCTGCGCGTCCGGAGCCTGTGCTCCGCGACGGGAGAGGCCACAACAGTGAGAGGCCCGCGTACCACAAAAAAATAAAATAAAAAATGTACCCATGTAATGTATTAATAGAGTAAAAGAGAAAACATCCATTCATGATATAAATTGTCAACAAACTAGGAATACAAAAAAACTTCCTCAACCTGTTGAAAGCTGACGTTATACTTAATGGTTTCCCCCTGAAATCAGGAGCAAACACAAGCATATCTATTTTTACCATCTATATTCAACACTGACCAGATAATCTAACCGACACAATAGGTAAGTAAAAATATTTTTAAATAAAGAAAGGACTTTAGAATAGGAAATAAAATTTTCTTTAATCACAGATTAAATGGCTGTGCATGTTTATCTATTTGTCTTTTCTTTGTATGTTCCATTTCTCTTGCCATCAGTGCTCTTGCCTTCCTTCAACTTTATCCCTTCCATCTCAATCTTCCTGACTCAGAGACTCAGAGCACAGTTACAGACGCTGTTTTAATATTCCCATATGCTGGTTCCCCTTATTTGTCATTTCTGGGCATATTTCTAATGATTAAATTTTCTCCTGGTTATCAGTCACATTTTCCTGCTTTTTTTTGCATCCTTAGTTTTTGAATTGGATGGCAGATGTTGTGAGTGTTATGTTGTTGCCTGCAGGATTTTGTTATATTCCTTTAAATACTATTGGATATTTTTCTAGCATGTAATTATATTACTTGAAATCATTTAGATTATGTTAAGACTTGCTTATGTTTGTCAGGACCAGAGAACTTTTATCTACAGCTGATTTGGTCACAGTGCTAAAGCATGTCCACCCACAGTCCTGTATATCACAGTGGCGAACTCTCCAGTGGAAACAGAAACTGCTCCCAGCTTTGTGTGAACAGGGGAGTTTTTCTACCTTGTCTTCTCTAGTTGTTCCTTCTCTGACTTTGGACATTTCTTCTCATGCACACGTGGGTCAGCACTCAACCAAAGCCTCGAGGTCACCCCTCTGCAGCTCTCTCTGCACAGCTCCCTCCTTTATGGTTTTCCAAGTCACAGGCACCTTGGCCTCCCTGAACTCAGAGAGAATGGCAGGCTCTGTGTGGGCTCTCCTTCCACTATCTCCAGGCCTTTAAACAATGCAACCATGGGTTGTCCCATTTGTTTCCCTTTTTGACCAATTTTATGGTTGTTAAAGTTGTGAACATAGGGAGGGATGAGCAGGGGAGAGTGAGGGGCTTGCTAAGTCCAGGCTCTCTTCCTTCATCTTTACTGGAACTTACTTGATTGATTTCTAAAGTAATAAAACTACAATTCTGAAACCACAAAAATTCTATAATTTGCCTGTTTAATAATTCAGAACAATTCCCAACCCACCCCCAAGTTTATAGCTTGTCATCTGTGTTTTTGAAAAGTAACATGATACTTTGGTTTTTTTTTTTTTTACATCTTTATTGGAGTATAATTGCTTTGCAATGGTGTGTTAGTTTCTGCTTTATAACAAAGTGAATCAGTTATACATATACATATGTTCCCATATCCCTTCCCTCTTGTGATACTTTGTTAATGATAACACCCTACCCCCACATTAATTATCTTGATTTGGCACCATATTAATCTGGAGCCAAGAATTAGGTTAAAGTTAAAATTATGCATTATTAATTTCCCATAGACCTACATTCACAACTGTGTGTGCATTGTGCCTACAAATGTAGTAGAGAGCTATCATTACAAAATGAAAGCCCAAGGAAATAAAGGATGAAAGGGAAAGAGATATAAGAAAAGTGATAGGATTACAAGTAACAGAATCATACGAGGTGAAGTATAAACATGTGCTTTGTGATCACAGTTTTCCACATCCTCTATGTTTTCATTTCTAATTTGGAGGTGAGCAGACTGCCCTCTAGTGGGGCAGAGAAGCAGGTCAGTTAGCAAATTGCAGAGGGAACCAACAAAACATTCAGCAGTATTTTTCTCCCTCTTCTTCCTTTACTTAAGAGATTTTACTTCAAATTTAAGAGATTAGTAGAACTTAGAATTTTCAAAGTTTTACAAAAGAACTTAATATTTTATTCTCACATAATCATCATGAAGCAGATGGCACAGAAATTCATAGCCCTATTTTACAAATATTGAAGCTAAGGTTTGAATATAGCTTGACCTGATTGGTCAGCTATATTAATAACTAAATAATGTGATTAGAACTTACAAGTCTGGTGTTAGGAGTAATGTTCATTTTATCTTGGAAAGAGGTACACATTTCTACAGCAGAAGGCTGCTGAGACTGTGCCTAGATTTGTAATGACAGTCACATTGCAGAATGTCTATGTTTCCCATTTGGAACTTTTCCAGACCTTTTTAGCATGTAATCTTGGTCCTGACGACTAAGGTCATTGCAGAGAAATAAAAACATCTTCTTAATTTATTATATGAGTTTTAAAGTTCAAAATAACGAAATCAAATAGCATAGATATATTCCCTGAAGATAAAATTGCTGAGAATTTTTGGAAAGAAAGTTTCCTTTGTATGAAAAAAATGCATCTTCTTAACTGTATCTTTTTCCAGTAAGTACTAGAAAACTTCTGACTTTGGGGGTGTGTCTCAGGGAAATTCCTGAGTGCCTCATCGGTTTTGTGGTATGAATTTATTTAGAGGCTCCATTAACTTTATTTTGACCTTAGTTGTTCGCTGTGGATTTTTTGTCTTAGTGGCTAAGATGGACGTAAAGGCCAACCCAATAACCTACCTTCTAATTTTATCTCATCATCTCAAAAGCATATTTTTACACCTATTACCTAAAAAGAGTAATTAGAGGGGATGATAGTGTGGTTTAGTGGTTAAAGACTTGGTCTGAGAATTAAAGAACCTCTACTCCCACTCACTGAGCTGACGCTCTGGCATGGGTTAACCCTTTAATTCCAGTAAATGCAGAGCTTTCAAAAGGAAAACTAACACTTCTTCAGAGGTGATGAGGCTAGTATTTTCCAGAACAGAACCACTATGCAATGGTCTTGGATGACTGTAATTTATTCTGAGGTTTTACAATCAGTGGTAGATTTTGAGGGCACTTATTAGGAGATCATGACATGGATGAGCAAAAAGCACACCCTCTGGTTGGCCCGGGTTTACTACTGCATGCCCGTGAAGGCACAACAGAGTCTGGAAGACTTGCGTGACTGTAGAAAACCCAAGTATTAAAGACAGTATCAGCTTTATTTTACTTTTGGCCAAATCTGTAATGCTCTCAGTTAGTAGCATACTATTGAAGCTGCTGTTCAATCCAAAAGCACTAGAGGGTTCAGAGAGGAAACTCAGAATATGCATTTCCAGACCTGCCCACTACATACCTCCAAATCCACTGGAAAAAAAGAAAAGAAACAAGAATATAGAGAAGATATCTCCTCCACGCTAAAGTTAGGATAAGAGCCAAGTTCATACAACAAACTCTAGAAGACACTGCTTATAAGTACAAATTGAACCAAGCTGAGGGAGACCATTAGGAACCTTTCAAAGAACACAATGAGTAAAGTAACTGTAAGAATTTTGACAGATTTTACTTGTATTCCCTGAACAGTTTTTAGATTATACAATTTTCATTCATGAAAATTAAAGAAAACATCAACTCCCTGACATAGAACATAGGACCACAGAAAGATATAAATGAGAAATTATATATCTAAGGGAAGAAAATTACAAGGAAAGATAAAATTTCAAAGCATTCAACAAAACATGAGTAGAATTGACCTTGGAGAAAATAACATCAAGGTATGAAAAAATCAGATTAAAAAGAAGTCTTACAACTCAACAATAAACAGCTTAAAAACCCCATTTTTAAAATGTGCAAAGGATTCGAATAGATATTTCTCCAGAGAGGATGGCCATAAGCACATAAAAAAGATGCTCAAAGTCATCAGTCATCAAGGAAATGCAATCAAAACCATAATAAGGGGGCTTCCCTGGTGGCGCAGTGGTTGGGAGTCCGCCTGCCGATGCAGGGGACGCGGGTTCGTGCCCCAGTCCGGGAGGATCCCGCATGCCGCGGAGTGGCTGGGCCCGTGAGCTGTGGCTACTGAGCCTGCGCGTTCGGAGCCTGTGCTCCGCAACGGGAGAGGCCACAGCGGTGAGAGGCCTGCGTACCGCAAAAAAAACAAACAAACAACAACAACAACAAAAAAACCACAATAAGATACCAATTTTCACCCACTCGGATGGCTAAAATAAAAAAGACACACAAGACAAGAGTTAATGAGGATGTGGAAAAATTGGAAACCTCACACACTGCTTGTGAGAATGTAAAATTGTGTGGCCACATTCTGGAAATTTAATAATGGAGTTATCACATGACCCAGCACTTCCACTTGTATAGCTATCCAAGACAGATGAAAACAGATGTGCACACAAAACTTCTGCACGAATGTTCAAGCAGTATTATTCACAATAGCCAAGAGGTGGAAACAACCCGAATGTCCATCAACAGATGAATGGATGAACAAAGTGTGGTCTATGAATACAATGGAATATTATTCAGCTTTAAAAAGGAGGAAATTTTGACATATACTACACCATGGAAGAACCTTATGACATTGCACTAAATGAAATAAGCCAGTCACAAAGGACAAATATTGTACGATTCCAAATAAGGTCACATTCTGGGCTTCTGGGTGGACATCAATTTTTGAGGGACAAGATTCAAAACCTAATTATTTCTGTGTTAAGCAATAGTCTAAGAATATTTTCATATAATACATCATTTATTCATCACAATAACCATGAGGTAGGTACTAGTAATTTCCAATTTTTTAGGTAAGAAAACTGAGCCATGGGAAGTACACAAAGCTAAGTCAGTACTGACCAGGGACCATGGTCATATCTGAAAGCATGTGACTGCTCTACACACTTTGCAGCACTGGCTTGGCTGGACATATTCTTGCATCTTTATTCTCTTTTGCCTTCTTCAGGAATTTTTCTACTTTTCCACTGAATGATTTATTTTCAAATATTTAGTCATTGATTCTTGTTATGTATTACTTCTAATGGAAAACAATAGTAATAGTTCGAATGTCCAACGGTTTGGGTTAGTAATAAAAGATGTCCAACAGTAGGATTTATATTCAGTTAAAAATAATCTTTTTTAACTTCAAAGACAGTACATGTTCGTTTTCCCCAAAATGGATATATAAAAGTTATAATGGAAAAAAAATATCCCTTATCTCACTCAGTGATAGTCATTATTAAGACCTTGGGGCACACATTCCCATTCTACATATAGTTTCCTTTAATATGGGACTGGTTTTGCATACTTTAAAATAAGCCTTCAGTTGGGAAATTGGAGATTGAGTTTGCTTACTCACTCACTGGTTCGCACGTTCAGTAAATGTTTGCTGAACACCTGCGATGTGTTGGAAGTGATGCTGTTGTTAGGGGATGATGGTGAGTGAAACCTGAAGAGTGCTGCCCTCCTGCAGGGCACAGTCTGGTGGGAGATGCAGATTTCCATAAGATAGTCACATGCACGAAGGAAACAGAGCCGTAACGGGTAAGTGCAGGCAAATAATGAGGGGGAGTGTCTCAGACAGAAGACATGTCATGTGCAAGTAGTCAAGAGCTGCTGTGAGTTATCAGTGGCTCCCAGGGTGTGAAAGGACCAGCCAGCCAGGGGTCGGGAGGCGTGCCGTTTGGACACGGATGGAGAGTTAGGCAGGGAACAGATCTGCACTCTCTTATAGGCAATTAGAAACCTTTTGGATTCGTCCTAAGTACAGCTGCACTCTGTCCGGGGGTTCTGAGTGGGATATGACATCAATCCATCTTTTCCAGCTGCAGTCCTATTTCTAGACACTTAGTTGCTCCAATTTGTATGTAAGTTGTTCTAATAAATATCACATTATTAAAGGTTTTTTCTCCTACTAATCTTCTAGCACTGAATTGTTATTTGTCCCAACTAATTTCACATTTAATGACATTTAGATATTTTCCACTATTTACTTTTTTGGGGCAATTATTTTGTTCCAACATTTGTTTTATAAACTTCCAAAATAAGACACCTATATTTGAAAAATTTTTAATGATATTAAAAGGTAGGAATAAGATGTTTAGAGAAATGAATAAAAATGCATCATCCCACGGGCAGTATTTATGCCTCAAGTCTCAAATGATTGTCACAGAAATAAACGATTATGATGTACCAGATCAGCAAGAATTAAAACCCAACAAAGGACAGTACTCCTTTTTGGGTAAATTGTTATTTAAACATCTTCTCACTAACCACTTTCTTTTCACAATTTTAAGTTATTTTGCAATTGAATCATCTGGAGTGGTTGGTTGGAATAATTATTCATCCAGCCTTTGAACTGCTCCTCGTGGGGAACTGACCAGCTCCTGAGAGAGCCAGCCTGCTTCCTCTTCAGGTCCTTAGAACTGGGTTTTCCTGGTGGCCTGTGCTCGTTTGCCTGTGTCTGGAACTGGTAACAAGGAGGGGATGATTGGGAAGGAGAGGACAGGGAGTTTGGCTTTTTTTTTTTTGGAATGAATGAATTCTGAAAGTATCAGTCCTATGAGACAATTTTTGGTACACCTGGGATTATAAACTGAAAAGCAACATTTGACTCACTCTACAGTGGAGGGACATAGCTTCTTGACGATTTGATGACTTTTATCATTCCATTGATATTTCTGAAACCCAAATTTAACCTACAGCTTCTAATCTTTCTTTTACTGACCACTTTTTTTTTTTTTTTTTTTTTTTTTTTGCGGTACGCGGGCCTCTCACTGTTGTGGCCTCTCCCGTTGCGGAGCACAGGCTCCGGACGCACAGGCTCAGCGGCCATGGCTCACGGGCCCAGCCGCTCTGCAGCATGTGGGATCTTCCCGGACCGGGGCACGAACCCGTGTCCCCTGCATCGGCAGGCGGACTCTCAACCGCTGCGCCACCAGGGAAGCCCTACTGACCACTTTTTAATAGCTGTATTGAGGATAAGTAGATTTGGTTTCTCTTTAGCCCCTGATTCCAACACAGGTTGTGAGAAGAATAAATTAACCAAGGAATGGATGAAAATGAGATTGCCGATGATAATTCAGGGAAGGAGAATCAGGACGGCTGGACAGGATCGCAGCTGTAACCAGGGTAATTGGACAGCCCTCCCTGAGAAGGCTGCATGTGAATCACGAATTGCAGAAAGAGCCTTTCAGGCAGGGGAGCTATACATGGGGGCCCCTTGAGGCAGAGGCTTGCTTGCTATGCTGGAGAAACGGCAAAGGCCAGCCTGGCTGGAACCCAGTGATCAAGGAAGAGACAGAGGCTGCGCAGTGCAAGGCCGCCTCTGTGTGATGGGGAGACTGCAGGAGGGGACCATGAAGGAAACAGAGGCAGAAAGTTGGGTAAGAGCCACGTAAGATTGGCAAGGGTACCTTGGAGGTCACAGAGAGTATGCTGTGCTCTTCTGAGGGTGGTGGAAGTGGGCTCATCGTGTAGTTAGGCAGTGTTTCAGAAAGAAAGGCCAAGCTGCTTTTTCAAGACGGTGCGTTAATCTCGGTGCGAATTCCTAGGTAACACAGAAAATAATGTTAAAATTTGCAATCCCACTGTAACACATAAGGGAAACCAGAGGCTGTGAGGAATCTCTGTATGTTGTAAACTAAACAGAAATAGTCTAAAACTGAAATTGTGTGTAAGACAGGGCAGAGAGAGCAGAAGTGGAAGGGAACCCAGCGGGAAACTGCAGAGGCCTTCCTAGCGATACTGCGTCAGAAGTGGTCAGACCGTTCACGCTCTCTCAACCCCCTTCTCACGGCTCCAGCCAGGCTGCAGTGACAGAGGTCTGCCTCTACCTGGGACTCGGTGGGTCACAAAGACACATGCAGTGCCCTTCAGGGCTGGTTACGGCTGGAAGGAGCTTGGAGGGCACACAGGACACCAGCCACCATGGTACCTGACAGATGGCTCATCGAGAGCGTCCGTCTTCTTACTGAGAAAAGGCTGGATGAGTCACAGCAGCACACACTGCCTCCCTGCCAGTGGGCTGCAGTAAACAGACACAGCAGGTACATCCTAATTCAACACCTACCACGAAAGTGAGACAGGTTCAACAAACTGGAGAACTTACACCTGAAGAAACAAAGTTCATAGTGCAGTAAAATAGAGCTTTAAAATAATACTTTCCTAAAAGCCAAAGGATGGTATCAATAAAAATGTATCAAAGGAAAATGGACACTGAAGAAAAGAGATTCAGTAAGCTAAAGAATTAAGCAAGAGGGCTTCCCTGGTGGCGCAGTGGTTGAGAGTCCGCCTGCCGATGCAGGGGACACGGGTTCGTGCCCCGGTCCGGGAAGATCCCACATGCCGCGGAGCGGAAAGAATTAAGCCAGAGGATTTTCTCAGAATGTCATACAAGTGGATAAAGCGAGAGAAATCATAAAAGAGAGACATAGAATAAAACCAGAATATCCAACATCTAATTAAAGGCAGTGTCAGTGGGAGAGAATGTGAAAAATATATATTTCAAGAAGCAATAAAAGAATATTTGAAATCATGGAAGAGATGAATTTTCAAACTGAAAAGGCCAGTTAAGTGCTGAGTTGAATTTATAACGCCAGCAAGCCAGCCTCACCTCTCACACAAACACAGGGAATCAGTGGCAAAGTGAAAATCTTAAAATTTCCCAGAAGGAAGGAATAGGTTATTTAAAAAGCAAGGAGAAACTGGTGGACATTAAACTTCTCAGCCACACTGAGTACTAGGAGACAATGGGGTAGTATCTTCCGTATTCTACGGGAAAACAACCTTCAACATAGAATTTTAAACTGAGACATTCAAGCCCTATTTAAAGGGTAGGAGTAAAAATGACAATATTTTTGCATGCATAAAGCAAAAACTCTATCAACTATCTACCTTTTCCAAAATAGGCATTAGAGGATGAACATCAGAAAGAAGAAAATAAATCCTTGAGGAAGAAGCCTACAAATATTAGAGATTTTTACTATTTACTATTGAGCCAAATGTATTAGATATATGTGTGTATCTGTCAGAATTTAAATCTGTAAACATTATGACACGTACAATTTTATACCCATATATTTAAACATATTTTAATTGCGATGAAATTGACAAAACCTAAAATTAATCATTTTAAAGTACACAATTCAGTGGCATTTAGGCTGCATCCCATAAGTTTTGGTACATTGAGTTCTTATTTTCGTTTGTCTCTAAGTTTCTTTCTAACTTCTCTTGCGGTTTTGTCTTGAATCCTTTGGTTAAGATTATGTTGTTTAATATCTACATATTTAAAAATTTTGCCCAGGTTTGTTGTGGGCTGTTCAGTTAACCTTCCAGTGTTTTGAGGAATGTCCCATGCTTTTCTACCCTGAGGGAGATCTGGTAGTCCCCAAACAAGATAACACAGACACACACAGTTATTTGTGCATCTGATTGCCGTGTTTTCTCCAGAGCAGGGTGTCAGGGTCCTGCACTGGGAATGTGGGCTGCCAGCTTCGGGATGGCTGTGAGTCAGGAGGGGGTGGGACAAAGCAGTTAACACACCACAGATCTTTCCTACCACTTTCGGTGGACTCTTTGTAATTCAGGATTCAACTGGCTGCTGTAAACCTTTGACCACTTTCCAGAGTTCTGACCAAGTTGGTTCTGTTTCTGCTTGATATTTTGATGGTTCTTTGGAGGCTCGGGCACCCGGAGTTGCCCGCCAGGTCATTTTTGCTGACGTAAGTCTTCCACACCCACTTACTTTTACACTGCGGGGAAATGGTAAACTTTGCTGGGAAAATATAAATTATAATTGGCTTGAGAAAAGGTAGAAAACTAGAAGAGAACCATAAATAAAGAAGAGATTGAAGTAGCAATCTAGCTATGACCCACAGAGTAGAACAAGGCTCTGGAGATTTTCTAGTTGATTTCTATGAAACTCCCAAGAAATAAATAATTCTGAGCACATAAGAAATCGTCCCATGGGAATTTGGAGAGCATATGGGAATAGAGCTTAGGTGTTAGACGGAGGAGGATGGAATTGTAAGTTCCGATCTGCTATTTATTGATGTAAATAGTCTCACACAGGATTTGGGACTTAGAGCGCTGATTTCAGGACTTGGAATGGCTGAGTTGGCTGCTCGTTGCCTGGACCTGGTGGTGACTCACGATCAGTGGCGGGGTGGGGGTGGGGCAGTGCTGGGCGCTCCCTGACATCCTCCAGAGGAAGGTCTCTGAAGGCTCAGAGAGTAAGCATGTCGGATTGGATAGATCGTGTGTGAGCATCTCAACTTCCCCATCAAGTGAGATAACCTGAGAGGCCCTTGGTCTTCTTGGAGTTCTCTTGAACATCAAGGTAGTCCGTTTCCCCGGTGACATTACACTAATGGGACATGAGTGCAGAAGCTCCTCCTGGGACTCCAGGCACCTGGGCCTTTGCACTGTCTGTTCTCTACAAGGACGCTCTTGTCCAGACAACCCACAGCAAAGCCCTCACCTCTGTTAGGTCTTCACCCAAACCTTTCTTTTTCAAAGCGACCTCCCCTGATTACCCTATTTAAAACCCTATCTAATGTTACATGCATTTAAGTAAGAGCTCATGTGGGGATAAAGGATGAACAAAATATTAAAGTGAGAAGGGCTTTCTGTGGACTGATGACAATAGTACACCATTCATTGTGGAAGATCATTTATCTAAATCTTTGCATCTAAAAACCAAAAAAGAAAAACAATCTTAAACGGACATGATGCATCATAGTGTAAAATTGTGTATCACCTATTTTCTTTATGCATAGACATGTGTATAGTGCTGTGTAAAAATGTGCCTGCCTCTTCCCATATGTGTTGTCTCTGGGGAAGGTGACAGGCAAGAAGTGAGGGTGGTTTGCAGTATTCTTACAGTCAACATGGGAAAGTCTCAGTGTCCATCCAGCCTTCATCGTGGGCGCTTAGATGCCTCCCATCGTTTCTATGTCTTCATCCAAGTGTCATTGCCTAACTTTATTAAGGAGGCAGAGAGGACTTGGGCGGGGGGAACAGAGATGAGCCGGGGCAGCTCAGGGACGGCTCCCCACCCCATCCCAGGATGTCCAGACTGCGTCCAGCAGAGAAGACAAGCCACGGAGATGTTCTCCAGGGAAGCGAGCTCATGGTCATTTTCCTTTATAGGAATCAGTCTGACTATCGTAGAAAGGAAAAGAAGAAAAGATGGAAGCAGGGAGTCCTGTGCAAGGCCAGCGTGTGTATGGAACGCGCAGATGTGATTGGGAGGGACGGACAGGGGCACCTAGAATCAGCATCCTTGCTTTGTTGTGTGGCTGACCATGGCATAATCCAGCACAGGAAATAGAATTGGGATGATTGCATCCCATTCTGCATCCAGCCTCAATCCCTGGCCTAGCACGAAGTGCACGCATTTTGCTGAATTAGGTGCCAATCATCACAGACTGAAACGAGGCACAGCAAGATAAGGAGAGTCAGCTCTCTGCCTCTGCTCTCCATGAAGTATACGCCTTATTCCCAAGGTCTGGAGGAAAAGCTGCTTCACCTGATGCCTTTTCATTGCTACCTACAGTCTGTAAAATGTAATGGTTGCCATTTTCCCTCCAGAGTGGTGGTAACACATGCATTGCATTTTCTTAAAACGGTATCAGTTGAACTTCTATGAAAATAAATGATTAAATACTCACACAAGCTTTTATTTTAAATCAACAGCCATCATTACATCGACCTTGATTTATCCTACATAGAGTAAATTAAAAGTATGGAAAAATCATAGTTATTCAGGAATACAAAACAAACATCTAAACGAGTAAATTAAAAAAATAAAATAAAGGTAGTATCCCCGTAGTTTAAAAGAATGGCTTTGGTAACATTAAGTGAATAAATGTTAAGAAGAATATCTGGTCCATGTCGTAATTACCAGTCAAATGGAAGAGTCAGACAAATTTACCAAAGTGGGCTGTGAAGCAGCGATCTTCATAATATATTCAAAATCTTAAATTCATCTTTCTTGGTTTTTACCCATATAGTTCACAAAAATAGAAAATTTAATACATAGAAAATATGTATGCATGTATGTTTTAAAATTACTCAGAGTAAGGATACATGCAACTGTTCGGCTTCCAATCCATGCATATTTAAAGGCCAAAGATGTTGGTACAGTGTTTTAATTAACCCGACGTTCCCAGGGTTAAACAGAAGCTCAGGGGAAGTGACAGAGACAAATGGACCCGCGGCAGCTCCCTGTCACCTGCGCGTCCTGCCCGGGAGCCCGCGTCTGTGCTTCTCACTCTGGATGCCCCGAGATTCAGTATTCCATCATGTAAGACATGTCCCTGAAACATTAATTCCTACCGTTCATAACTCCCTTGAGTATTAGGAAGGGGAAAAATCACATTTTTTTAAAAAAAAACGGTCTTTTTTCATGTTTTCCGAATTTGGTAGCAAATTAGAGACTCTGGGTCCTCAGCATCCAGTACTCTTTGCTCGCACTTGGAGGCGGAGGGAGCATTAAAGGCGGCGCAGAGAGTGAACTGCGCATCGCCAGTGGAAGCTGGCCTCCCAGCTGCGCCCCACAGCTCCCGGCGGCCAGCGGTCTGTTCACCCTGCAGAGGACAGGGTCTCAGGGCTGAGGCCAGGAGGGGGTCCCCCGAGCGCCCCTCGGTTATCCCGGGTCAGTGTGCATAGCGGTGAGCTCAACAAAAAAACAACACGAAACTTAAAAAACATCTAAAAGCCCAGCTGAGCGTGAAATCGCCACCAAAGAGGACGTCAACAACTAATAAATATTGCAGGTGACCCAGAATTGGCATGCGGTTAAACTGAGAACATCCGTTTTCATTGCGAAATAATCAGCGTCACTCTGCATAAGACTTCATCTAATTGTCTTGAACCCAATTTCATGTACTAGAAAGACCACTGTGGTAAAATTCTAAGTAAAGGTTTAACCATGTATGAGCCTTGTAAAAATCAATCAATAAATAATAAAAATGCTTAATTACTGCGATTAAAAAAAGACTTAATTTAAGGGACCCTTTCCCTTGAGCTTGCTGGAGACCCACGCCCTGGGGCTGTGCTGTCGGGCCCAGAGCTGGAGCGCGTGCACCCCGCCTTCCCGCAGGAAGCAGGACATCAGGAGGAACAGCAATCGAAAGGCAATTACCGGGCACCAGACCGGCACAATCTGTTCAAGCGACTTGTCTGCCGGCATGGGGTCTGCGTGCGCAAGAAGGACCGGGTAAGGGATCCTTCCTCAAGCCGCAGAGTTTCCCAGAGATGCCGAGGGATTCGTGCCAGGTCTCTCGGCCAGAAGGAGAGCAGGGCTGCACCTTTCCGTCTTTATTATCTGTGCAGAAGATTTCTGATGTCCCAGACATTGAGGACCTCCATTTTGATAGAGCAGCCTGCTTTGGGGATGTTGACAATCAGTACTTTTCCTCTTTGCCTTCTCCCTGGAGATTATATTAGACAAGTAATTATTATATTAGCCAGAGTCAAGGCAAGAGAGAAGAAAAAGCAAAACAAGACCTGAGTTAAAGAGAAAATACGTACCTGGGAAGGTAGCAATGCAGACATTTCTTTCTGGAGGTCCAGCTATTTCTATTTCTATCTTTGAAATCCAGCTAATATTTTAAAAGAGGGCATACATGATTCTTGGTGTAGTTTTACTTTGTTATTTTGGCTAAAAAAAACTACTTTAACAGGATGACTGTAAGAAAGATAAGTTTCATTTATGCTTATCAGAGGCATTTACAAGAAACAACCTGTTTTGCTTGCACAAACCAAGTTAGTTTATAAAATAAACTAGCTGAAGTATCTGTTATGTGGCTTGACCCGTTTTGTCTCCATGGGGAATTTGCATACCTGGTCTCCAATTTATTTCATGTAAGCCCACCTGGAAAGATGTCAAAGATAGGTTGTTGCATTTAAAAAGTTTTTGCAGAAAAATAGATATGGTATGTTCTTGTTTTATAAAATAGATTGTTAGCACATGTATTAAAAATGACCTTTAACTGGGTGTTTTTTTGCACACTGGAGAGTAACATGGTGGGGGAAGAGACTTTTAAAAACCTTTTGAAATATATTTGTCTCTCTCATTTATTTATTATAACATTATCAGAAACAAACGTAGATTAAAAAGCAACATATAACAAGCCTAACAGACAAAGTCTCACTAAGAGGTTGTTATTATAAGTGAGGGACAGAGGTTGAATAGGGGAGGGAGATGATGACCCCTTAATGTGAGAGAAAAATAAGACTCTTCCACCTTTGAAGTCAAACCAAATAGCGCTACAGGCAAATCCTTCCATACTTTCCTCTGTTGCTGGCAATGTTTATCTTCTGGTTTGCTTTTCAAACCTCTATCAAACTTCTGCCTTGAACCTCTGATATTTTTGGACCAAAAAGAGAACTGAAACTTCTAAGTAAGAAGTATCAGGTGTTAGACCCTGCCTGGTTGACCTTCAGTCACAGGGAGTGAGTGGCTGGTCCAGTTCAGGTCCCAAGCAGACACGAGTAACAGTGCATCTGTACATCTCTCAGCCAAGCCAGTGTTATAGTTTTAAAGGCCATGATCCTTCGGAAGTACATCTACGATGACAGCTCTCATCAGAGCGTTGAATTAGTCGTGGTTACGTCCTAGGGAAGGAACCGTGCCCCAGCACACAGAGTTGGGATGGTAAACAATCTCCCATTTCCCCTTGATATTTTGTGAGATTGTTACTGACATAAGTATATTCCAAGTTACCAAATCGAAGGGAAGAAATAAATGAGATGTTTACAAGGATTACAAAATTTGGGGTGGAAATTCTTAGCGAAAATGCCTTTGAAGATAACAGGAGAGAGAAGCCAAAATTCTTGACAACTCAGGATGAAAACACCTCAGGAGATACCATGGAAAGAAAGGCTGGATGACCACGGTCACAGCCACAGCTGCAGTGAGTTCAAAGCTGTCTAAACAGCCAGTGTGAACCTCCCGAGAGAAAGAATTCACCTTTTCCTGATCTCTGCACATTGATTTCACATTGTTGGACCTTGACTAACATCCTTCGGTTTTAATCCACCAATGCATAGATCCGGTGTGCCAACAGGGGTTTAAATATGTAAGAGAAACCTCCTCTGAAGCATGGAGAAAAGGGTTTTCCCACTGCCAAGGAACCGGAGCTCTGTGTTTCCCAGGAGATTTTGCGGAATAGTTGAATTAATGGTGCAGTGCAGTCGTGCAGTCAGTGTGAGAGGGGCTGAAGGAAGAGTGGTCTCTCCATCCTGGATCAAGGATGTCACAGAGCAGCAGGTAGATTCCAGCTCAGGAGCTCAGTGGATGAAATCCACTGCTTAACCTCACTCTCCTAACAGTGAAACCAAGGGCAGTAGATTGGATCAGCAATGGACAAAATTTTATATTATATTTTTCAGTTTAAGAAACCCCTTGTAGAAGAAAACTGTACTTTTTAGAATAAACAAATAAAAGAGATACACTTGTCCAAGCATTTTCTCTGAAGCAGCCTGGGAGGGTCTGGCGGGAGAGCGAGAATAAATGCATCTGAGTTCTCCCAGCATCCCCACGGTTCGGCCTCAGGTCTGCCCGGGTCCACAGCCTCTTACTCAAGTGCCACTCATATTTACTATAGTTATTTGCAGATTTTCTTACTTAACGCCTGAAAAATGGTCCCCCTTATAATACACATGCCAGTGTATTTCATACTCCAGTGTACTTAGAAAATGTAATAAAATTCAAAATAAAGAGAAATGAAAAATAAAATTAAAAATTTAATTTTGGGGGCTTCCCTGGTGGCGCAGTGGTTGAGAGTCTGCCTGCCGTGCCGATGCAGGGGATGCCGGTTCATGCCCCGGTCCACCGCGGAGCAGCTGGGCCCGTGAGCCATGGCCGCTGAGCCTGCGCGTCGGGAGCCTGTGCTCCACAACGGGAAAGGCCGCAACAGGGAGAGGCCCGCGTACCGCAAAAAAAAATAATAATAATAATAATTTTGTTTATAATAAAACAAAATTTATTGAGTGATTTTATATATTAAGGCATTTTTCTAAGTGTTTTTGCAGATATTAACTTATTTAACAATCTCCATAAGAATTCCGTGGATCAGGTACTATTTTTACCCCCTTTTTATATTAAGAAAGTAAGGCACAGGGATTTAAGGGTATTTTTAAGGACTAAATGGGATAACAGCTTATGTTTTTAACACATTTAAGAGGGAAAGGAGTTAAAAAAAATACACAGACACTTGTAAAGAAATACTTATTCAGCATCATCCTTAAGAGATTTCCATAAACCTTATAGGAAAATATGTAGTACACATGGAAAACACTAAAATAGTTTCCGACCTAATGGTGTATGAGAACTCAACAAAACTTGGTCCAGCTCCGATAAGCTCGTTTACAAATCGAGCCTCCAGGTTATCCTCACTCTTCCGGAAACGCAGCATTGTCTAAAACTGTATTCGCTTGCGTGTGTCTGCCAACTCAGAGAAGCAACTCACCTCCAAAATGCTGGTAATACATGTGGATAATGACACATGAGAAGACACTTCTAGTGCTCAGTAAGGAACGTCCGCCCTCACCCTGAGGATCCAACCAAGTTGACCTGCAAGGATGTGCCATGGCCAGGACCTGTAGAGACTAGAGCAGGGCCCGCACACAGAGTCCCAAGCAGCTGCTGAGACCTTCTCCCTCCCTCCCCCGTCTGCTCCGTCTTCCTTCCCTTTGTCCCCTGGCTCGTGGCCTTCCATTTCCCATCAATGAATTCCCCTTTTTCCACATCTGGCTTGCCAGGGTCCACTCGTAGGGAGCCTCCTACACGGACCCCATCTCTCCCACTCCATCCCCTTCATCACCTCACCAGCCTCTCTTGAGGGGAATCCGTGTGGTGTGAATTCTACAAAATGCTGGCGGAGCAGAAGAGCACACAGAAATTGTACAATGTTCTCCTTGTCCAGTCTCATCAATGGCAGCGGTCTTGTAAGTAGCTCTTAGAGAGGCTGACGCGTTTGCGCTGCCCCTGAGCAGCCTGGGTTGACGTGCGACTATATGCAAAGCACACCCCAAATGTATGGGAGGAACACAAACGTTTCTTAAAAGATCCTTTCTATGTTTGTTGAATGAATGATGGACAAACAGATGAGTTAAAACGTGCAGAATCACCATGATACAAGACACAGTTAAGTACATGGATAAAGTGAAGTAAAATCTTAGAATCTGCAAAACATTCCACTTTGGTTTACGTATTTTCCATAATGATATGTTACTCTATAATCAGACTTTAAAACATGTGGTTCCTCAGAATTTTATAAATTTGTATAAATTTATAAATATACAAAGTCATATAAAAATATATGTATATATTTTGTATATAAATATATACATATATATGTATATATATGTATATATAAATATACAAAGTCAATTTTTATAAATTTGGACAATAAATAAACAAGAAAATAGTTGAGCGAGGACAAGTAAGACTGCAGAGATTTTTTTCCCCTGGGATGTACACTGACACCCTTTTTCTTTCCAAACCACATTTTGCATGTGATTCTTTTAAAAGTGTGTGAAGGAACCAAGATGGATATATTCATCTGGATATGGTCCTGCTCTTGGGGTGAGTTCCCTGATTTTTTAAAACTCTTTGCTCTTAAATCAAGTTCACCAACAAGACCAACAGAGCAAGAAAGTTTTCATAGTTGGAATCCACGTTGCTACTTTATAATGTCCCAAAAATCTTTTTTATTTCCTGATAGAAAACATTCTTAAAGACAAAAGTAAAAATCAAAGTATTGTTAGTGATTTGACCAACATATTATTCACACATTTGAAAACTAAATTAAGAGAGCAAGATAAAATAGACTAAAACGGTTAACAATCAACCTAATGTTTAACATTTTGATCTCAGTTGTTGAAAGACAAAATACATTTTCAAAGTAGAGCTGGCTGCACATGGAATTTTGTTTTTGATGTTATCCTTCTCCAGTTTCGACAGGGTGTTGCTTTATCGCTTGTTCTTTCAGTCTCTCAGTCTGTCAGTGCCATTCCCTCTATGAAAAACTTACTCCTGGAAAGAGATTCATTTATTTCATGACTTCAGTGAACAGATATTTTAGCCAAGTATCATGCTAGGCGTTGTGGGGTGATGCATGTTTGAGCAAGGCGTCGTCTCTGTCCTTATGGAACCTCCAGTATCACCTGGTGTGTGACCAGGGGAGGAGAAGCAGAGCAAACTCCGTGTTATCAAAAGGATTATTTACAGAGAGAGTGAGAGGGCGTCAGAGCAGAAGTATACTTCTGATGGATCGCGAGGAAAAATCAGTTGTACTTTGATAAGCAACTACCCCAGAAATGAATGAATAAATATATTCTCAGTGTCAGCACTCAATATTAAGCATTATTATTCCAAGTGGGAAGAATAGCAGGGTAAAGCAGTGGATTTCCACAGAGGTTTCTAGGAATATAAAACGGAACCTAAAACACCGGGACACGAATGGAGAAGCACTCAAGCAGGTGAGTAAAGCTTTCAGGTTCACGGGACGTAGAGTCTGTTTTAGGAAACCACTGACGGTCAGTTCAGAGAAAACTGGCACTATGGGCATTATGCTTTTGGAAGATTAAACGTGTAGCCCTGCAAAACGGATTGAAGGAAGAGAAAGTTTCTGGAGGGGAGGCCATTTCGAAGGCTACTGGGACAGAGCCCGTGCAGGAGGTGGGAAAAGTGTGCACAGAGCAGAGGTATGGAGGTACAGAATTCAAGGTGTCTGTGACAGAGATTAGAACGAAATGTGACGTCACCTCCAGCTTCCTACCTCTCTTTATCTGTCCTCTTCCTCGTCCTGTGTGATTTTGTTCATCAGTGGCCTTCGACATTTCAGCACCAATCCACGGAGGTCTCGCTCTGCCCCAACTGAGCATCCCACTCTGATTAAGTTTGAGGTTGGCCATCCCCTCTAACTCTCCGGGTCTTGCCCTAATCCACCACTGCCCTGCACCCTTCTGCTCCGCTAAGACTTCAGTAGCATCATTCTTCTTATTCTCCTTTATGCTCACAGTTGCATTGGCAGGCATTTATTGGCACTGACTGCATATATTTATCTTTTTTTCCCTATTCTATTAGTTTGAAATTTTTTATTAGACTAGGACGATCTTTAGTAACTAATGCATGAACAAGCTACTATGCGCATATCTACTCTGTGGGATAAATGCATCTTTAACTGGTAAGTGGATAGCTATAACGGTGAGAGATCAAAGTATAAAACTCCATCGTATTGTATATGTCTTCTATTCTGAGAAATACTATTGTGTTTGTCAACTCAGTCAGTGCTGTGTTTCGTTGAATAATACATTTCTAAAATTTATCTGGAATCAGATGTGAGAAATTTGAACTATAGGCTTGAAAGTTAAAAACAGTTTCTATTCCCAGAGAACCGAAAGATAGCAGAAAAATCCCTACTTTAGCATCTTACTTTTTAGATACGATATTCAGTGACAGATTTGTACATTTTCTTGTACAGACATTAATTTTTTTCCTTCAGTGGAATACTGAGGCACTGCCTTAATTCCAGCAAGTATCCAATGATGAATGAATGTTTTTTCTTTTTGGTGCTCCTAAAGATGTCTACACTTGCCTCAGTTATACTGCTGCGGCAGTCTGGGTTTCCCACTAGCACTGGCACTCTTAATGTCTGCTTTACTTATTTTTGTTGATAATGATATTAAAGAAAAATGCAACTAAATTTTGACTAATTGAGCGACTTCAATTTGATATACAAATACGGTAACTGTATTTAAACTGAACCGCTGGCTGCTAGGCAGCGCCTTCCGGCTGTGTTTTTTTGTGGGCGATGGTCTTCAAAATTTACAAAAGTTCTAACTTTGTATAAGGAAAGCCCTTTAAGAATATCAATATCTAATAACAAGATTTCAAGTTGTTAAAAACTGAATATACATAAAAATTGCCTGTTCTCTCAGAAACACATGGCCCACGTTGTCTTGGAAAAATATGTTTTCTAGGAATCAAAGAACAATAGCTATGAGACATTTTAGCAATTAGCTTATGAGAAAGAAACAGAGGCCCAGAGAGGTAGAGAGATTGACACAAAATAATGCACTTTATAAGGCCCATAATGGATATGTGTTAAACATAAAAATCTTCTCTACTTCTTTGTACTAACCCACATTGCACTTTTAAACATCTAAATTTGGTTTTTTTAGTTGTAGTAGAATACCCACAACATAAAACTTGCCGTCTTAACCATTTTTTCTAAATTTGATTTTAAGCACTAGTATTCTGGATCTCTGCCACAGCGCATCAGGCACTGAGCTTTGAAACGGGTACCATTTCTTGCTATGCGGACTACTGCTAGAGGGGCTCAGTAAATATTTTGCCAGATAAGTAAAAAAGTATACTGGTGTTTGGGAGCTGGGAAGGAAAGGAAGAATCTGGAAAACAACTCTGAACCTTGATTTCAATTTCTGCCTAAGATAAACTCTTAAATATAACTTGACTTTTCAGTGAAACACGTGCCTTTAAGTTAGGACGTGTGTGTCTTACTGGCCCATCTCAGGGTCCTCTTTTAACCCCGATCCCTACTGATTTAAGTGCGCTAGGAGCACAGACAACCCCCATTTCTCCAGCTCCTACATCCATGGCCGGACACACAGTGCAGCACACAGAGCCGTAAGTGATGAACTACACAAGCAGGTTGTGCTTCAGGACCGTCTCTCTGCCCATATGGCCCAAATATGTGTTTAAGAGTTTAAAGTGTTAAGTTTTTCAAATGTACTAAATGTGTTATTTGTAGGTTTCTATGAATTGCAGAATACCTTTTTCTGAAGCCCTTTAACTCATTTGTCATTTTCTTTCCCCATTGGTTTCTGGCTCCCAGTAAGTAGGATGTCCTTAGACATATAACATCCTTTGAGCATGCAAGGCGAGTCTTCTCTTGTCACTTAAGTTTTATTGTGGCCAACTGTTCACAAGTCAAATAGTTTTAATTGGGAGTATTTTTAAGACAGTAAGTGCCTGTGTTTACTAAAATGTAAGAAAATCTTTGCTTCCCCACGTTAAATAAAGCCCCAAGAAAAAGTAATTTTTTTTTTGCGTTGCTCTTAGTATCTTCTAACTTGGAAAAATTACATTCAGAAAAAGTTGGTTTAATGATGTCAGATAAAGTACAAAGTTTCAAAACTCATTCTGTGAGCTTAATTTATAGCTACGTAAATGCTGATTCCAGGTTTGAACGCTGAGGCAGCCCAAGGAACACCATACCAGCTGTGACAACTTGCAGGTTGGGTCCATTAGAATTTAGTTTTACCTATTTATCCACTATTTGCAAGAACTGATTGAGCTGCCTCTAGATTTTACCTACACTCTGGGCTTTTAGTGCATTGAAATTACAGTTTTGAACTGAAGAATACCATAAACAAATTAATCTTTTTAGGAAGAGGCGATATATACTGGCTTGATCGAAACAGCTTGCAACTTTTATTAAATATTTTAAGTGCTTTACAGCCACTGGATTGCATTGGATTAGACTGCATTTCAGAGTCATCTTTTTTCTCTTAAATCAAAAATTGTTACCAAAACCTGACATTTTTAATTAGCTTCTGAAGTTTTCTGCTTCCTTTTCAAAGAAAGGTGTTATGTAGTCCTCTTGTTTATTATCCTCAGCCAGACTCAGTAAGGCATTGTTCTTTTTTCTTCTCAGTTTTCTTTTCCTTTATTTTTCATTTTTATTTATGCTTTTTTTTTTTTTTTACAAAACCATCCTTCCATTCTCTTTAAATAGACTTTATGTTTTGAATAGTTTTAGATGGAGACAAAAATCGAGAACATAGTACACAGTTCCCATACGCCCTGCACACATTAATGCGGTACATTTGTTACAACCAAGAAACCAATATTGATACATTATGATTAAGTAAAGTCCTTTATTCAGATTTCCTTAGTTTTAACTTAATGTCTTTTTCTGTTCCAGTATCTCATCCAGGAACCCTCTGTACAGTGAAGTGTCATGTCTCCTTAGGCGGACGTGACACTTCAGTTACATTTTGTGAAAGTTGTATGCATTGTGTTTAGATTAATTTTTTTCAAATGAATCCAATAGTCCCAGCACCATTTGTTGGAAAGACTGTCCTTTCACTATTGAATTGCTTTGCTCCTTGGTCAGAGATCAGCTATATTTATGTGGGTCTGTTTCTGGGCTCCCTATTCTGGTCCACTGATCTATTTATCTATTCTTTCACCAATATTGCACTGTCTTGATTACCATAATTTTATAGCAACTTTTTTTTTTTTTTTTTTTTTTTGCGGTTCGCGGGCCTCTCACTGCCGTGGCCTCTCCCGCCACGGAGCACAGGCTCCGGACACGCAGGCTCAGTGGCCATGGCCCACGGGCCCAGCCGCCCCGCGGCACGCGGGATCCTCCCCGACCGGGGCACGAACCCGCGCCCCCCGCATCGGCAGGTGGACTCCCAGCCACCGCGCCACCAGGGAAGCCCTATAGCAACTTTTGAAGTTAATAGTGCCAGTCATCTAACTTTGCTCTTCTTCGAGGTGGTGTTGGCTATTCTGGGTACTTCCCCTTTCATTATAAACTTTAGACTCAGTTTGTCGATGTCCGCAAAGTAACTAGCCAGTAGTTTGATTTAGGATGATGTGAATCTGTAGATCAAGTTGAGAAGAATCTTAACAGTGTTGAATCTTCATATCTATGAACATGGAGTTTCTATTTATTTAGATCTTCTTTGACTTCTTTTAGGAGAATTTTGTAATATTCTTCATATAGATCTTGTACATATTTTGTTAGATTTATACCTAAGTATTTTGGGGGGAATGCTACTATAAATGCTGTTGTTTTAAATTTCAAGTTCCAATTGTTCAGTGCTGGTGTATAGGAAAGCAATTTATGTTTGCATATCAATCTTGTATCCTGCAGCTTTGCTATAATTGCATATTAATTCCAGGAAGGTGTTTTCCCAATTCTTTGGGATTTTCTACATTGATCTTTTACATGACAGCCTTCTGCTCTAATTTTTATTAGTTCTTTTTTATACATGCTCTAGGCATAAGTTATTCTACTTTCTGTAATTCTCTAAAATGGAAGTTTAGATGATTGATTTTAGAATTTTTGTCTTTTTTAATATATGTATTTAATGCTATAAATTTCCCTGTAAGCAATGCTCTCGCCGTGTCTCACACATTCTGATGAGTTGTATTTTAAATTTCATTTAGTTCAAAATTTTAAACCTTTCTCTTGAGACTTCTTTTTCCATTGTGTTATTTGGAAATGTGTTGTTCAATACCCACATGTTTTGGGATTTTCCAACTATCTGTATCGATTTCAAATTTAATGCCCACGTGATCAAAGAAGATACTTTGTACTATTTCTATTCTTTTAAATTAGTTGTGTTTCTGGCCTAGAAAGGGGTCTGTCTTGATGCATGCTCCATGTGAGCTTGAGAAGAGTGTGTGCTGTGATATTGCTGGATGCAGAATTCTATAAATGTCAATTAGGTCAAGTTGTTATGGTGCATTTCACCTCAGCTGTATCCTTGCTGATTTTCTGTCTGCTTGATATGTCAATTAACGAAGAGGAATGTTGTCTTCTCCAGCTATAATCAAGGACTTGTCTGTTTTCCCTTGAAGGTCTGTCAGGTTTTGCCTAAATAGAGGCAAAATCCTCTCTGGCATCTTGATTCTCTCTTGTTAGGTGCATACAAATTAAGGAGTGTTGTCTTCTTAGACAATTGACCTTTATATCATTATGCAATGTCTCTTTTTCCTTGCTCTGAAGTCCACATTGTCTGAAATTAATTCGACTGGCCAACTTTCTTCTTATCACTGTTAGTATGATACATATTTCCCCACCTCTTTACTTTTCACTTGTGTCTTTAGGTTTAAAAAGGGTTTCTTGTAAACAACCCGTAGTAGGATCTTTTTTAAAAATCCGCTCTAACAACCTGTCTTTATTAGTGTATTGAGACCACTCCCATGTAAAGTGGTTATTGACATAGTTGGATTCATGGTTACCATGTTTGTAACTGTTTTCTATTCACTGTTCTTCTTTCTCTTCTATTTTCTGCCTTCTCTGGCTTTAGTTTAGCACCCTATATGACTGTATATTCTCTTGGCTTGTCAGTTATACTTCTTTCAAAAAAAATTAGTGGTTTCCATAAAGTTTGCAATATACATTTATAACTAATCTAATTTTATTCTCAAATTACACTGTACCACTTCGTGAGCACCGCGGGTGCCTTACAGCAGAGTATTCCCGTATAAAATTGCTGTCTTTATCTCCAGTTTATCATATGTTATAATCAATCACACAATACATTGTTGTTATTATTACTTTGAGCAAAGATTTATCTATTAGATGGATTAAGAATAAAATAAATGATTTTACTTTACCTTCTTTCCTTCTCCAATTTCTTTTTTTAATGTAGATCTAAGTTTCTGACCTATGGCATCTCCCTTCTCTCTAAAGAACATATTTTAACATTTCGTGCAGGGCAGGTGTGCTGGTAATGAATACCTTCTTTTTGTTTGTTTGAGAAAGTCTTTACTTTTCTTTCATTTTTGAAGAGTAATTTCTCTGGATGTAGAATTCAAGGTTGGTGGGTTTTCTCCTTTGAACACTTCAAATATTTCCTTCCATTCTCTTCTTGCTTGCACAGTCTCTGATGAAAAGCATGCGTTATACTTATCGTTTTCCTCTATAGATAATTTTGTTCTTTGCTTTATTTCAAGATTTTCTCCTTGTCTTTGGTTTTCTGCAGTTTCAATATGATATGCCTAAGTGTAGGTTTTTTGGTATTAATCCTACTTGATATTCTTTGAGATTCCTGGATCTATTCTTTGGAATGTCATTAATTTGGGAAAGTTCTTAGCCATTATTACTTCAAATATTTCTTCTGCTCCTTTCTTTCTTCTCCTTTTAATATTCTATTTATGTGTATGTCACATCTTTTGAAAATACCCCACTGTTCTTGGATATTATGTTCTATGTTTTCCTTTTTATCTATTTGTATTTCAGTTTGGAAAGTCTACGATGACATGCTTCAAGTTCACTGATTCTTTCCTCAGCTATGTATAGCTTACTGATGAGCTCATCAAAGGCATTCTTCATTTCTGTTAACAATGTTTTTGATTTCTAGCATTTCCTTTTGATTCTTAGAGTTTTCATCTCTCTGCTTACATTACCCATCTATTCTTGTATGTTGTCCACTTTTCCATTAGAGACATTAGCATATCAATTAGTTACTTAAAAATCCTGATATAAAATTTTCAAAATCTCTTCCATTTGTGAGTGTGGTTCTTATGTTTGCTTTGTCTCTGCTGACTGTGTTTTTGCCTTTGAGCTTGCATTGTAATTTTTCGTTGAAAGCTGAACGTGGTGCACTGAATAGAAGGAACTGAGGTAACTAGGCCTTTGGGAAGAGTTTTCGTGTTTATCTGGGTAGGACTTAGGCTGTGTTTACTGTTTGGTGTAGAGGTGGGTGTCAGAGGCTAGAGTTTCCTCTGGTGCCCATGTTTTTCTCTCCCATATTGTCTTTGGGTTTCCCTGGAGACTCCTTCTCAAATAGAGTCTGAACTTTGTAGCACTTTCAGTTTAAGGCACTCTTATTATTCAGGAGCACTGTTAATTGCTGGCAGGCAGTGGGGGAAGGAAAGCAGTCATTAATTTAATGATTAACTTCAGTCTTTCTGTGTCCCTCAGCTGTGATTTTTGCAACCATTTCTTAGCTTTTTCTCCCTCCCCTCCTTAGATGAAACGGGAAGGTTAGAGTTGACTGGAGTTGGGTAATTGCCTTTCTCCCCAAGTGAGACAGGGCTCTGGTGAAGTCACTGTCCCTGGGCAGTAAACACTCATCATAGAGAAAACACCGGGCACATTTCAAAGTAGTTGGTGTTCTCCTCCTCATGCTGCAGACAGACGTGATTTTTCTCGGCACCTACCATGAGAATCTGCTGGGTTCCTTCACTTAAAGTCCACGAAAGGATGAAAGTCCCCCTGGACTGCAGCCCCAGGAGTTCCTCACCACCAGTCTAGTCCAAACTCAGCCTCCAGCAAGTCATCACATTACCACTCGAGTATGCCTGCTGGTCTATGCCTGCAGTGCCTGCTGCTCTGGGCAAACTGATCTTGGCTGCGGTCCCCTGAATTTAACTGAATCTCCAGATTTCAGGCTGGCGATTAGCCCTGGAACCTCAATTCTCTGATGGGTTCAAGAAAGGCTTTGATTTTCAGTTAGCTCAGATTTTCTCTTGTTGTGAGGATGACAGCAATGATTTCCAAGCTCTTTACATGTTGGCACTGAAACTGGAAGTGCTCTGCACGTTTTTTTAATGTAGTATTTTTCAAAAGCACTGGCACTGTGCTTAACATCTGGTTTCTAGATAAAAACTGTGTGGTTAGGAAAATATTTTTTCAAGTATAAGGCTGAGAGATCAACCCATAAAACTTTGCACACCTGAACAAGTGTTCTGAGGACAAAGATCCCTTTAGCAATTGGGGGGTGTTTTTTATTCTCTGATATTGTACTGCTCCTTTTTTTCTTTCTTTCTTTCTTTTTTCTTTTTTTTTACCATGCCACGAAGCTTGCGGGATCTTCGTTCCCAGGCGAGAGGTCGGGCCCGAGATCCTGTGGTGGGAGCTCAGAGTCCAAACAGCTGGACTAACAGACAACCTCAGACCCCAGAGAATATTAATCGGAGTGAGGCCTCCTGGAGTTCCTCATCTCAGCACCAAGACCCGGTTCTGTCCAACTGCCTGCAAACTCCGCTGCTGGACGTCTCAGGCCAAACAACCAGTACGACAGGAATACAGCACCACCCATCAAAAAAAATGAAACGACAAAAAAAATGTTATAGATGAAGGAGCAAGGTAAAAACCTACAAGACCAAATAAATGAAGACGAAATAGGCCATCTACCTGAAAAAGAATTCAGAGTACTGATAGTAAACATGATCCAAAATCTCAAAAACAGAATGGAGAAAATACAAGAAACATTTAACAAGGATCTACAAGAACTAAAGAGCAAACAAATGGTGATGAACAACACAATAAATGAAATTAAAAATACTCTAGAAGGAATCAATAGCAGAAGAACTGAGGCAGAAGAACGGATAAGTGACCTGGAAGATAAACTGTTGGAAGTAATTGTCAGGGAGCAGAATAAAGAAAAAGAATGCAAAGAATTGAGGACAGTCTCAAAGACCTCGGGGACAACATTAAACACACCAACATTTGAATTATAGGGGTCCCCGAAGGAGAAGAGAAAAAAGAAAGGGTCTGAGAAAATATTTGAAGAGATTATAATTGAAAACTTCCCTAACATGGGAAAGGAAAGAGTCAATCAAGTCCAGGAAGCACAGAGAGTACCATACAGGATAAACCCAAAGAGAAACATACTGAGGCACATATTAATCAAACTATCAAAAATTAAATACAAAGAAAGAATATTAAAAGCAGCAAGGGAAAAGCAACAAATAACATACAAGGGAATCCCCTTAAGGTTAACAGCTGATCTTTCAGCAGAAACTCTGCAAGCAGGAAGGGAGCGGCAGGACATATTTAAAGGGATGAAAGGGAAACACCTACAACCAAGATTATTCTATGCAGCAAGGATATCATTCAGATTTGATGGAGAAATTTAAACCTTTACAGGTAAGCAAAAGTTAAGAGAATTCAGCACCACCAAACCAGCTTTACAGCAAATGCTAAAGGAACTTCTCTAGGCAAGAAACACAAGAGAAGGAAAAGACCTACAAAAACAAGTCCAAAACTATTAAGAAAATGGTAATAGGAACATACATATCGATAATTACCTTAAATGTAAATGGATGAAATGCTCCAACAAAAAGACAAGACATAGACTGGCTGAATGGATACAAAAGCAAGACCCATACATATGTTGTCTACAAGAGACCCACTTTTGGACTAGGGACACATACAGACTGAAAGTGAGGGGATGGAAAAAGATATTCCATGTAAATGCAAATCAAAAGAAAGCTGGAGCAGCAATTCTCATGTCAGACAAAAGACTTTAAAATAAAGACTATTACAAGAGACAAGGACACTACATAAAGATCAAGGGATCAAACCAAGAAGAAGATATAACAACTGTAAATATTTATGCACTCAACATAGGAGCACCTCAATACATAAGGTAAATGCTAACAGCCATAAAAGTGGAAATAAACATTAACAAAATCATAGTAGGGGACTTTAACACCCCACTTTCACCAATGGACAGATCATCCACAATGAAAATAAATAAGGAAACACAAGCTTTAAATGACACATTAAACAAGATGGACTTAACTGATACTTATAGGACATTCCATCCAAAAACATTAGAATACACTTTCTTCTCAAGAGCTCGTGGAACATTCTCCAGGATAGACCATATCTTGGGTCACAAATCAAGCCCTGAAATAATATCAAGTATCTTTTCCGACCATAACGCTATGAGACTAGATATCAAATACAGGGAAAAAACTGTAAGAAATACAAACACATGGAGGCTAAACAATACACTACTAAATAACCAAGAGATCACTAACGAAGTCAAAGAGGAAATCAGAAAATACCTAGAAACAAATGACAATGAAAACATGACGACCCAAGCCCTATTGGATGTAGCAAAAGCAGTTCTAAGAGGGAAGTATATAGCAATACAATCCTACCTCAAGAAACAAGAAACATCTCAAATAAACAATTTAACCTTACACCTAAAGCAGTTAGAGAAAGAAGAACAAAAAACCCCCAAAGTTAGCAGAAGGAAAGAAATCATAAAGATCAGATCAGAAATCAATGAAAAAGAAATGAAGGAAACAATAGCAAAGATCAGTAAAACTAAAAGCTCTTTCATGGAGAAGATAAAAAAAATTGATAAACTACTAGCCAGACTCATCAAGAAAAAACGGAGAAGACTCATATCAATAGAATTAGAAATGAAAAAGGAGAAGTAACAATGACAGTGCAGAAATACAAAGGATCGTGAGAGATTACTACAAGCAAATATATGCCAATAAAATGGACAACCTGGAAGAAATGGACACATTCTTAGAAAAGCACAACCTTCCAAGACTGAACCAGGAAGAAACAGAAAATATAAACAGACCAATCACAAGCACTGAAATTGAAACTGTGATTAAAAATCTTCCAACAAACAATAACCCAGGACCAGATGGCTTCACAGGTGAATTCTATCAAACATTTAGAGAAGAGCTAATACCTCTCCTTCTCAAACTCTTCCAAAATATAGCAGAGGGAGGAACACTCCCAAACTCATTCTACAAGCCCACCATCACCCTGATACCAAAACCAGAAAAGATGTCACATAAAAAGAAAACTACAGGCCAATATCACTGATGAACATAGATGCAAAAATCCTCAACAAAATACTAGCAAACAGAATCCAGCAGCACATTAAAAGGATCATACACCATGATCAAGTGGGGTTTATCCCAGGAATACAAGGGTTCTTCAATATATGCAAATCAAGCAATGTGATAAACCATATTAAAAAAGTGAAGGAGAAAAACCGTATGATCATCTCAATAGATGCAGAAAAAGCTTTTGACAAAATTCAACACCCATTTATGATGAAAAACTCTCCATAAAGTAGGCCTATAAGTTGAACTTACCTCAACATAATAAAGGCCATATATGACAAATCCATAGCCAACATTGTTCTCAATGGTGAAAAACTGAAACCATTTCCAATAAGATCGGGAACAAGACAAGGTTGCCCACTTTCAGCAATATTATTCAACATAGTTTTGGAAGTTTTAGCAACAGCAATCAGAGAAGAAAAAGAAATAAAAGGAATCCAAATTGGAAAAGAAGAAGTAAAAGTGTTACTGTTTGCAGATGACATGATACCAAACATAGAGAATCCTAAAGATGCTACCAGAAAACTACTAGAGCTAATCAATGAATTTGGTAGGGTCGTGGGATACAAAAGTAATGCACTGAAATCTCTTGCATTCCTATACACTAAGGATGAAAAATCTAAAAGAGAAATTAAGGAAACACTCCCACTTACCATTGCAACAAAAAGAATAAAATACCTAGGAATAAACCTACCTAAGGACACAAAGACCTCTATGCAGAAAACTGTAAGACACTGATGAAAGAAATTAAAGATGATACAAACAGATGGAGAGATGTAGCATGTTCTTGCATTGGAAGAATCAACATTGTGAAAATGACTCTACTACCCAAAGCAATCTACAGATTCAATGCAATCCCTATAAAACTACCAAGGGCAATTTTCACAGAACTAGAACAAAACATTTCACAATTTGTATGGAAACACAAAAGACCCCGAATAGCCAAAGCAATCTTGTGAAAGAAAAATGCAGCTGGAGGAATCAGGATCCCTGACTTCAGACTATACTACAAAGCTACAGTAATCAAGACAGTATGGTACTGGCACAAAAACAGAAAGATAGACCAATGGAACAGGATAGAAAGCCCAGAGAAAAACCCATGAACATATGGTCACCTTATCTTTGATAAAGGAGGCAAGAGTATACAGTGGAGAAAAGACAGCCTCTTCAATAAGTGGCGTTGGGAAAACTGGCCAGCTACATGTAGAAGAATGAAATTAGAGAACTTCCTAACACCACACACAAAAATAACCTCCAAATGGATTAAAGACCTCAATGTAAGGCCAGACACTATAAAACTCATAGGCAGAACACTCTATGACATAAAACACAGCAAGATCCTTTTTGACCCATCTCCTAGAGAAATGGAAATAAAAACAAACAAATGGGACCTAATGAAACTTAAAAGCTTTTGCACAGCAAAGGAAACCATAAAAAAGATGAAAAGACAACCCTCAAAATGGGAGAAAATATTTGCAAACGAAGCAACTGACAAAGGATTAATCTCCAAAATTTACAAGCAGCTCCTGCAGCTCAATATCTTAAAAACAAACAACCCAATCCAGAAATGGGCAGAAGACCTAAACAGACATTTCTCCAAAGAAGATATACAGATTGCCAACAAACACATGAAAAGATGCTCAACATCACTAATCATTAGAGAAATGCAAATCAAAACTGCAGTTAGGTATCACCTCACACTGGTCAGAATGGGCATCATCAAAAATTCTACAAACATTAAATGCTGGAGAGGGTGTGGAGAAAAGGGAACCCTCTTGCACTGTTGGTGGGAATGTAAATTGATACAGCCGCTCTGGAGAACACTATGGAGGTTCTTTAGAAAACTAAAAATAGAACTACCATATGACCCAACTATCCCAGTACTGGGTATATACGCTGAGAAAACCATAATTCAAAAAGAGTCATGTACCACAATGTAACGCAATGTTCATTGCAGCTCTATTTACAATAGCCAGACATGGAAGCAACCTAAGTTTCCACTGACAGATAATGAATAAAGAAGATGTGGCACATATATACAATGGAATATTACTCAGGCACAAAAAGAAACAAATTTGAGTTATTTGTAGTGAGGTGGATGGACCTAGAGTCTGTCATACAGAGTGAAGTAAGTCAGAAAGAGGAAAATAAATACCGTATGCTAACACATATATATGGACTCTAAAACAAACAAAAAAAATGGTTCTGAAAAACCTAGGGGCAGGACAGGATAAAAGATGCAGACGTAGAGAATGGACTTGAGGATATGGGGAGGGGGAAGGGTAAGCTGGGACTAAGTGAGAGAGTGGCATGGACATATATACACTACCAAATGTAAAATAGATAGCTAGTGGGAAGCAGCCGCATAGCACAGGGAGATCAGCTCGGTGCTCTGTGACCACCTAGAGGGGTGGGATAGGGAGGGTGGGAGGGAGACACAAAGGGAGGAGATATGGGGATGTACGTATATGTATAGCTGATTCACTTTGTTATAAGGCAGAAACTAAGACACCATTGTAAAGCAATTATACTCCAATAAAGATGTTAAATAAATAAATAAATAATATATATATGTAATATCATATATATATATTTTCTACCAGAGGGAGGGTATCTGTATGATCACTGAGATCTTCCTGTTTTCCTTTTGATCCCACTACAGATGATAAAATACCCTGGAGCATGAGAGTAGCTACTTAACGGGCTGTGGCAGCGAGAACTGAGCAGCTCTCCTCCTGTAACCAGAAACACACTGTGCACATCTGACGACACACTGAACTCACCCCACAGCTTCGTGAAGCACAGGTGTTGAGAAATGAGACGAGTACAAAGAACAGTCTCTCCTAAGTGCGTCCAGACGGTCTTCAGGACAACTTGGACTTAACATTTTCAGTATTTTTTAGAGCTTTAATCGCCATAAGTAGGGACCATGGTATCTGAATTTTATAGGTAGACAGAGTCCATGGAGGACTTCTAAACTCACACATTCAGTCATAGATAATAAAATCAACCTAAATACGTATGAATTTCAATTGTGGGTTTTCACATCAGATGGTTAAGTCAGCATCTGAAACCTGAAAAATGCAGGCTGCTTTCCGTAATCAAACCTACTGATTTCACTCACTCTCTATATCAAGCCTTCTTTTGTCTCTTTCTATCATGTTCTGTTCATGTCCTGTAGACAGTGTGTATGCTGGTTTTCTATTTCCTAGAAATGTGTCTTTCGAGTCCGATTTTGCCGTTATGAAAACCAAGGAGGACTTTAGTCCTGCACAAGTGTTACGTTATTTAAAAACCACAGAATGTGTAAATAAAAATCATCACCACCATGTATAAAGGCAGGGAACAGAGACACTACCGTCCAATAGTAAACTCCATCATTGTTTGCCTGTTTGTTTGCCAAAGCCTTTATTAAGCGTGCTACTTTCAGGACTGTGTCCACAAGCTCCAAAATGACCTAAGGATGAAGCACGGAGACCAGGAGGGAAGCAGAGAGAGGTGGGGCCCGAGGCCCAAAATACAGGGGGTTAATGCAAGGAGGACTTGAGTCCAGAGCGGAGGCTTTCTCACTTCATAAATTACCATCTTGATGTACATTCAATACTGGCGAATTCGGTGCACAAGTCATGCAAAGAATGTCCGTGGGTGGGGAAGGCTGACAGAAGGGGTCAGGCAGCAGTGTCTGTGGCTCTGCATGCTTTGTTAACGGCCCCAGATTTCAAGCAGATACGAGTACATTCTTCACATACCTGAGAGCGCTGGGTGCTCCAGCACACTGTTTCCAACTCTAAGTGGATCTCGAAAGCTCTTTCTAACTAAAACGCTGGCAAGGAAACAATCCCGTCACTAAATGTCGCTGTCATTTTGTCTTTTGTGTGATTGGTTGCAGACGTTGGTTCGAAAAAATGCTTCGGGGTCCTTGTCACCCCACCTGCCAGCCGTCCACACTGAGCCACCGACTGGGAGAAACACTGAGCAGCCGCTAGGCCACAGTGATCTGGCTTCTAAACTTACATTTTCTTACCTCCACTTACTGGTGCTTATTTTGTAAAAGAAACGTCCGAGGGTTTTAGATGATAGTATAAGGCAATAATGAATACGTTAGATAACTTTATTAAACATAGATTAAACTTTCATGATAGAAATACAAGGAATTGTATTTCTATAGGAATATTCTATATTCCTATAGAAATACAAGGAATATCACATATACACAAATTCAGGACAAAGTTTAATTCAAAATAGAATTGGACTGGGAAAGCAGGAATATTACTTAGTCTTATCGTTAACAGAAATAAAAAATGAAGGCTGTAACAACTAGATGTTTTCTCAAGTGAAGGAAAGTCTAAGACTAATTTTTTAAAACGTTACTAGTAGATAACCTGA
Source organism: Phocoena sinus (assembly GCF_008692025.1). Taxonomy (NCBI): domain Eukaryota; kingdom Metazoa; phylum Chordata; class Mammalia; order Artiodactyla; family Phocoenidae; genus Phocoena; species Phocoena sinus. Next base: position 2,246,827 of record NC_045780.1, read on the forward strand.
AAAGTTACTTGTAATAAGGCTATTGTATTACTTGTGGAACGTATTTCAAAGCATGGCATTTTAATGTTCTTTACAAGGTATGACAAACAAGGGTTTTATTTTTGTTATTGCTATATAATTAAAAGTTGTATAAGCCAGGGGGTGTAATCATATTACATGGCTTAACTGTAAATACTATTAGTCATATTAATGTACACTCTGATTCCTGATTTATCAAAAGGGAGATATACGTATTTTGGAAGAATGGGACGGGGGTAGTCTACGGATATGGAGGATTATATAAAATGGATTAATTCTCAACCTGAATACAGGCAGACCCCGTTTTACAATTTACTGTGCTTCACAGGTAATGGGGTTTTCACAAGTTGAAGGTTTGTGGCAACCCCACATGGAGCAAGTCTTTGTCCAACAATATTTGCTCGCTTTGTGTCTCTGTGTTACATTCTGGTAATTTTCACGATATTTCAAACTTTTTCATTACTGTTACGTTTGTTCCGGTGGCTCTGTGATCAGTGACTTTACTGCTACCGCTCCCTGAAGGCTCAGGCAGTTCTTAGCAATAACGTAGTTTTCATTAAGGTATGTACATTTTTTTTTTAGCCAACATGCCATATTGCACACTTAATAGACTACCGTATAGCATAAACATAACTTTATTTGTGCTGGAAACAAAGTTATGGTGACACACTTTATCTCAATACTCACTTTATTGCTGTGGTCCAGAGCCAAACCCAAGATAGGAAAGAGTAGAACAAAAATTAGGAGGATGGGCTAAGGACCATCATTTTTCTTAGACAATTGTGTTTTGTTTTTTCGTTTTGTTTTTTTGCGGTACGCGGGCCTCTCACTGCTGTGGCCTCTCCCGTTGCGAGGCACAGGCTCCGGACACGCAGGCTCAGCGGCCATGGCTCACGGGCCCAGACGCCACGCGGCATGTGGGATCTTCCCGGACCGGGGCACGAACCGGCGTCCCCTGCATCGGCAGGCGGACTCTCAACCGCTGCGCCACCAGGGAAGCCCGACAATTGTGTTTTTAATGATCGCTGTCAGAGTGCCACTTGAATACACGCACATTATTACTTTGATAATTGTAGACACTTTAACAAATATTTTAAAGAAATTAAATCCTATTTAAAAATTTTGTGTGTGTAGACTACAGCAATATTTCTCTTCAGTGAATATAGAAAAGTAGAAATGATAATTAGCCAACCTATTATTTCTTGCCAAAATATTAAAACAGCGTTGAGAACAATCAAAACTAAAGAATATAGCCTGCAATTCTGCTTTCCTAGTAAATAAAACTATCGTCATTTTCCTGTCCAGACTTGTAAAGAACTTCAGCCTATTGATCAAGAATGAAACTTTGAGACATGCTATCTTGGTATGAATCCTGGTCATATCTCTTATTTTGTGATTTGAACAAGTAAGTTAACCTACTTAGTGGGCACATACATCACTACATTATTTAAAGGTTGAATAAGATGATAAGTGTAAGACACATACCTCGTGCCCAGCACATGTTCGGGTTAGGTAAATGTTGATTTTTCTCTTGTCCATGGCTGAAATCAAAGCGTGGGTATATTTTTGCATCTCTCCACATAAACTCAATTCATGAGCCACTTTCCAGCTTCCGACACTGCCGTGCCCTCATCGTGCCCATCCTGTGTTCTGCTAACTCCTACCTATTCTTTAGAAACGCCTTCACTAGTGGCCCCTACGCCAGTGATTCTCCCTCTTCCGTGTTATCCTCTGTAGCATCCTGCTTACTTCCTTAACGACGCTACCATGCAAAATAATTATTTCTGTGTGTAACTATTTCTTCGGTATCTATTTGTGTCTGATAACAGACTTTAAACTCTTCAGGGCAGGGAGGATTTCTCTCTCAATCATTATTATAACCTCAGCTCTGAACACAGTGTTTGATACGTAGTAGGTGGTCAGGATACGATTGGTTCAAGGAGTGACCGACTAGTAACTGTGGTGTGACTTTCCGTAGGTCTCTGAACTGTTTCTTTCTTCACTGTCTCCCTTACTATCAGAATACCTCCAATTTCAGCACTTCCACTTACTGGCAGTATGCTGAAGAACGCTCTAGGAATAGGGATTGTTCTTGTCTGGGATTATATATGTTTAATAAACACACCAAAGTGTGAAGATCTCTGTCTCAGTTCTCAGATCTAGTCTTATACTACCATACTCCTGTAATCACCGACTCAAATCGGTGATTCAACGTATGTCTGAATGTTTAAGTGAAAAATTACACCAAGACCATCTGTCAGGCAGTTACGAGGCTTCCTCAAGCTTAATTCCACTTTACAGCGTTGTTTTTCTTAATCCATCTTCCTAGTGGCCAAATACTTTGGACAATTGATGCCTCATCTTTTAAGAGGAGAACAGTACAACATGGGACACATTTGTCCTCTTGGTTTTTTTTTTTTTTACTTTTTTATAATGTTTTCTAAATGCCCATATTCCTCCTCCTTAAATGTGATTTGATACCTTCTCATTGAAAGCACACTTACTAGAAATATTTCAAAAAATCTCCTTTTGCAAGTCACTTTTTTAGGGAAGCCTTCCCTGGTTATCATCTAAGCCTAACTTAGGTCCCTCCTCACCCAGGCATCATTGCCATCACCACCAATATCATTCTTATTATCACCATCCTGTAAAAACTGCTGAGAGCCTGTGTGTGTGGCATTACACTAAATGCTATACATGTACTATGTTGTCTAATTATGCAAAAGCAAACAAACCTCTAGTCACAGTGACTGCCTTATTACAAAACCAAACCCCTAAACTTGGTACATCAGGTCAAACGAGTTATTTGGCTTTGCCCTAGGTTTCAGTTTTTTTTAAGCTGGTGTAAAGCAAATTGTTTCTTTTCCATTTTGGTGGAAGCATAGAGATTGAGTATTTGTTTTTCAGTACTGGATTAAAAAAAATTTTTTTTTATTATTGATTTTTTACTGAACTGTGTATCTAGATGTTGGCTGTCAATTAGCTTTGATAAATGGGAAAATATATACATATATTATATATATACAATAAATCTATATATTTATATAGATATAAATATAATTACTATATTATTATATATGCAATACATACATGATATACATAAATATTAGATATGATTATCTACCAAAGCTAATTGATAATAATATATACAAAATACAATTATATAGAACTATGTATGTATTAAGGTATCTATACACATGTACAAACATATATGAACCTATATGTATTTATGGTCTATTCACATATACCTTCTCGCATGATTCAGCAAAGGCCATCATGAAACAGAGTATTTAACTCAGAAATGAAACTTGGGTGTGAACTCGTACACAGGGAACCCCCGTTACTGACTTGTCACGTTACTGAATGTCGTCTTTTCTTTCTTGAGTCGTGATAAAGCAGACCTGTCCTCTGATGTCATTTCAGTGTCGCTTTTTTCAGAAATAACTACCAGCAAGGCCACATGGATTCAAGGTGAGTCTTCGCTGTAGCAGATTATATACTAAAAAAACCCTAGCATTATAGTTTTTCCATTTTTCATCCTTGTGAAAGCCTTAATATTATTGCTATGAATGTGATTGTATGAAGCTATAAATTCCTCGCTTAATCATTTTTAAATCTCTCTGACTGTGACCAGGAGTTGGGAATATATAAATGTTAAATTTATGCGTTTTTCCATGTTCCCAAGCCCTGCTCTTCTATTAAAAACTGTCATCTGTTACCTAGTCAAAGGAAAATGGATAAGAAAAGCTTATTGTAGTCCAAGGAACATTCCTTTTTGCATGAATTTCCCAACTTTAATAGGAATGTAGGCTGACTGACAAAACTTGGAGTTTTCAGAAACGGCAGGACTGAGTGGGAAAGGACACGTCCCACCTCCTGCTTTGCTTCTCCCCAGCGTCAGTGTAAAAATATCTGGTTTGCAATCTGTGTTTGGGTGCACTCCATCACCAGAAATATTCCTCTTGGGACTCAAGTATATTTCCTTCTGATTGTTTTATAATTTCAAAGTCAGACTCAGTTTTCATGGCTTTTTATCCCAGGTGAGGATAGGTAATGCTTGGGTCAAAAATGCACCTTTTTCATAAAAGAAAGGACGGACGCCCTGGCTTCAGAAGAACTGTTTTGCTCTAAGTACCTTTCACCGAAGTTCGGCATAGGCTGACCATCAGGCTGACAGCAGGAGTTGCCAATATTTTGTTTTGGTTCTTTCAAGGTGGGAGGAGTCTGGCTTTACAGCTTACAGGATTTCTTTCCAGCTCCTTCTTTCCCTAGTATAAGATCTTGGGCAACTACTTGCTTTTCTTCTTAGCCTTCTTAGTTTTCTCATTGGCAAAATGGCCATAATCACACTTACTGCAGGGGTTTCTACTGATGTTTCGAGGTCTAAAAAGGAATAAGGTTTTTACGTCACATCGCAGATAGTCAAATCAGTCCTCGGTACGTAATATCGTCAAGCTGTATGATACCTATGGTTTCCAAACTAAGTTTGAATGATGATTTTCATATTTGTCAGAACTCTGAGGAAATGGTTGACTCCAGGACGCAGGCAGAGAAAATACAACGTAGACCTGGAGCATTCTGTGTTACTAGAGAGTGAAGTGCTCAGGAGAGGACAGGACGTATTACAAGGGCACAGAGGCCGACATGAGAGAGCTCCCGATGGCCAAGCCGGGAATAATTTGAACAACAGAAATAAATGGAGCACTGGATTACTGCCCACAGGATAAAATAAATAGCCATGAGTCCAACATCCTGGTGTAAGTACACAATTGAATAAATAACGAATAGAGAAGAGGGATATCTCTTCTTTACAGAGTTCCAGTCGATGGATGTAGAAGCAATGAGGAAAATACAAAGTCAGCACTAGAACACCACAGTAATAGTTGTTGGCAAGATTCACCAAATGCTGTGCGTGAAGGTTTAAGGAGAAACAGGATCGTTGCATTACTCTCGAAGCATCTCTCCCAAGATATTTATTAATTACAAAGGGAAATCAGTATCTTTATAATGGAAAAAGCGACAGACACCATCTCAACTAAGTAATCAAGGTAAATATCCCTGATGATAAAACATCTCGGCATCATACACCCTCAGGATGTCGCACTGAGAAAGGCCCATCACTTCTGTGATCTCCTTTAAAAAATGGACAGCTTCAATATAATAATAATAAAAATAGTACAAACCCCAATGAGGGGACATTCTATAAAATAACTGACCAGTACACCTCGAGCACCAAGGTTCTGAAAGACAAGGAGAGATTAAGGAAACGAAGGAGACGAAAAACCAAATTCAGTGTGAGCTCCTGCGTTGGACCCTGGAACAGAAATACGGACGTTAGTGGAAAAACACCAGCGTTAACTGCTGAGTTTTGGTAATCGTACTATGATTAGGTAAGATATTAACACTGTGAGGGACCAGGTGAAGGGTGTAGGCAACTTCTTTGTAAGCCTAAGTTTAATTTTTTTAAATAAAAAGTTGACATATCTGTTAGGACAAAGTTGTCATTCTTCTTTGGGAATATGTCTAGCCATATCACTGAAATTGCATATTTCTAATTTATTACCAATAATTTTACAAAGTTTGGGGGGAAATTCTCTGAATCTATCCCTGAGTACATGCCCTCTTTCAGAGCTAAATCCTGTTGCCCTTCATCAACAATATTTTGATTTGGGGGCGGGGGGTAGGTTGACCTCTGGGTCACAGAATGATTTGAAGAGAAGCAAACCCATATGAAATCATGAACTAGAATGAACTCAGAGATGGTACCCAGGAATTGTCTGGAAGTCTCTGTGAAAGGCCATCAAGAGGGAAAAGAGGTTCAGGATGGAATGAACCCCAGACTCTATTTACCTTTCTGTTCTTCAGACTCTCACCGCAGCTTTCCCCATCTGTTCGAGGAATGAAAAAGCATGTGATTTCCCTTCAGAATGAGCCTTGTGTGAGAAGCATCCTTGTACGGGTCAGAGCGAACATCAGGGTCCCCGAGCTGAGCACAGCACTAGTGACCATCAGAAATGCAACAGGGCCAAGCCCAGGCATTGATACACTACAGGCACACTCATTGCAAAACGATGCAAAGAACACATATATCTTTAATCAAAATGAAACACTTAAAAAACATTTTTTTATTTAAACAATGCCACCATGTTGTCCCAACCGTCACAGAACTTCTGGGTTTCCATACCAGGAAAACTTTTTAGAAAGAAACTTTGAGACTCTGCTAGGCACATCAAAAATGGTTCTTTTATGGTTCATTGTCATTTAATTAGACTAACAGGGTTGCTTTTTGTTGTTGTTGTTGTTGGGGGTAGGAGTTTATTAATTAATTAATTTTTGCTGTGTTGGGTCTTCGTTTCTGTGCGAGGGCTTTCTCTAGTTGTGGCAAGCGGGGGCCACTCTTCATCGCGGTGCGCGGGCCTCTCACTATCGCGGCCTCTCTTGTTGCGGAGCACAAGCTTCAGACGCGCAGGCTCAGTAGTTGTGGCTCACGGGCCTAGTTGCTCCGCGGCATGTGGGATCTTCCCAGACCAGGGCTCGAACCCATGTCCCCTGCATTGGCAGGCAGATTCTCAACCACTGTGCCACCAGGGAAGCCCATGGGTTTCTTAAATGATACAGTTTTTGCTTTTTATTATATCCAATGCATGGGATTTCCAGTCAAAGTAAGGCAGGTGTGTCCCGCCATTGAGGTGCTCATTTCCCTGGTGACAGCTGGGCCACGGTGCTCTGGTTCTGACCCTCTGGAGCAGGGTCTGCATCTCAGAGGAGGTGTCGTAGTGCCTGGCAGGCGACTTCTGCCTCTGCTGTCGACTCGTAACCATGGGAAAATTAATGCTAAGATGGGGGTCCTACATAGAACGTCTTATAAAGACATTTAAGATAATTTTCTTATTTTTAAGAATGAGATCTAAGCACAAAATAATATTTCTCTCTAAAAGGAGAATTGTTTGAAGATCCAGGAAATTATAAATTAAATGTCATGTCGGGCTCCTGTTTCCCAGTGATTAAAGGACTTGGCTGGGGAGGCCCCCCTCCTCAACGCCCCCCATGTACCGAGAGACAGGTTCTGAGGGTTTCCTCTCAGCCCTTCCACGTATCTGGTACGTGCTCTTCCTAAAGCTTAAACACAGTGAACCTTAAACTTTCTGGATCGTAAGCCCCTCTCGGAATATGATGAAACGTGTTGATTGTGGGAGAAAAAAGTCTATACACAAATCACCCCCCATCTTGCTTACTATTTCCGGTGCCGCCTAGATCTTGTGAAATCCACCCCCCGCCGCCGTGGACTGGAGAGCTGGGGAGAGTCCACTTTTACTTATGCAAACAAGAGTTCTCTTTTATTGCGTATTTTCCACGTGCTTAGCATGTGTTATTTCGTCTAATTCTCAAAATAATTCTATGCATAACTGAGGCAGGTGCAGAATGAAAATGCAGCACCCCTGGTTTTAAAAACGTAGGAAAACAGTGCATATAACGACACTGAAACACAGGGCTCTTTACTTTCTTCCTGGGTCTCTCACCTGGGGTTCCTGGGGTTCTTTTGTCTGTGACGTCACGTTGCCCTCCTCCTGCACAGGGGTGCCCAATGGGCAAGCAGGACCCCCGCGGGCACACGAGGCCTAGATGGGCCCCTTTCCCTCCCGGCGGGTGGGGACCCCTGTGCTCTGGCTTCACGCAGACGGACCTCGTGACCTCGAGCCCGGCATCCCACTTCCTAGGGGCCTGGGGTCAGGGCCGGGCTAGAAGGGCAGCCCGTGGACCACGGCGATGCCCGGCCAGCGCGGCCCGGGACTCCTCCATCGCCCCGCCCATTGCCGGCTGGATGCGCAGCAGCGTCGTCACCCTCACCCCAAGGTTTGGGTTTGGCTGCAGCAGTGGTCCCTAGGTGGCACGGAGGGGGAGGCCAGAGGGGACCTGGGGGGGGCCGTGATAGGGGCGCAGGCAGCTGAAAGCCTGTCCTGGGGAGAGGGGAGAAGCAGCAGTGGGGGAACCCCTTGTGATCTAAGGCCCCGAGCCCCCCCTCCCATGGCCCCTTGCCCCACTGAACTTCACTTAAGAAACAGATTCAGGGGCTTCCCTGGTGGCGCAGTGGTTGAGAGTCCGCCTGCCGATGCAGAGAACACGGGTTCATGCCCCGGTCCGGGAAGATCCCACATGCCGCGGAGCGGCTGGGCCCGTGAGCCATGGCCGCTGAGCCTGCGCGTCCGGAGCCTGTGCTCCTCAACGGGAGAGGCCACAACAGTGAGAGGCCCGTGTACCGCAAAAAAAAAAACAAACAGATTCAGAGATGAAATTATTAAATGTCAAGACACTGGAGGTAAAGAAGATCAGGGTGTTTAGGTAACCGTCCAAGGCACAGAGAGTAATCGCGGAGCAGGGATTCAAAGCCCGGTCTGCGGGTTCCAAAGCCAGCTCTTCAGCACTCAGGCACACAACGAGGTGGTGAGGACAGGTGTGGACCAGCAGGGACCGAACCTAACGTGCTAAAGCACAACCACCTGTACACCCACGGGGAACCGTCAGCCCACGGGAGGACCTCGTTAGTTAAACAGGAAAGAGCTAAATCGGACTCGAGTTCTGTTTCTTTGACTTTAACATTTGCTTTTTGTTGCTTTTGTTATTATAATCCTACATAATGGCCTGCCTCGGGGAACTCTGCCCCTCTGCCAGAGTGTTAAACTAACGTGCCTCTGTTCAGCTCACAGGGAGACATCTGACCCCGTCCATCCACCTGGGGATGGCCGCAGGAAAGAAATTAACACATCCCCCACCCCCACCCCAGGCTGGCCATCCCATGGGACCTCTGCAAAACTATGGCCTTTTTACTTTACTTCCTCATCTCCTCCCCGTCTCTGTGCTGTAAAGGAGACTGGCATCCAGACCCCAAAAAGATGGTTTCTCAGAGACACTCGTCTGCCATCTCCTCGGTCAGCCGGCTTTCGGAATAAAGTCACCTTCCTTGCCTCAGCACCTCGCCTCCGATTCCCTGACCTGTCGTGTGGCAAGCAGAGCGAGCTTGGACTCGGTAACTTTAGGACCTAGGGAAACAAAGATGAAGGACAAGGCATCCTAAGTGTTCGGGGTTCCAAAGAGGAAGGGGTGGGATTGGGCAGGGGCTGGGAATGCCCGGCCCCAAGCAAATGGGAGGTGGGCAGGAGGGGCGGACAGACAGGGTCCAAGGGGCCTTCTGCCGCATGCGTGTAGAAAACAAGGACAGGGCCTGAGAGGCCACGGGAGGCCCCTGCCGGAGGCTCAGGAATCACAGTCAGCCAGACTCACGGCCCTGAAGCCAGACGTCACGAGAGGCAGAAGCACCCGAGAAGTCTAGCTGTGAAGCAAAGAGAGTGTCCGAGACAAAGCACTGGAGACACCACAGTGAAAGAACCAGCAGGCCTGGGTGACGGAGTGTGTTTGGAGTCAAGGCAGAGAGCCAGTCAGACCAGGGAAGGACGGATGAGGCCTTCGGACGGCCTGAATAATAATCCTTTTCAAAACACGGAAATCACCAAGCCCCACTGAATTTATTCTTCGGATTTAACTGTACACCAGCTTGACTGTACTGGCCTCAGCTAAGCACTTTTTTCCCTTTGAGTCTTCCCGTGATTTCTCCATATTGCTAAATACATCAGGATATTTCTGTAGCGGCATCGTCATGTATCGAACCCAGACTCCCTAGAGAAGCGAGTGGACATGCAGACTCATGCATGATGTGAGACTTCCCACATGATTTCCATGGGCGCTCAGACAGCGGGGTGCACCTGGCTTTTTGCTAGGCTACGTGTTTCGTTGTATTTTGTAACAGAGAGATGCGTCAGGCTACACTGGCACCTGGACGAAGCTGCCCGGTCAGAACAGCTGTGGGTACGCAGCCTCCATCTGTCCCCCGGTCCCGTCCATCTAGGCCGGGAGGGGTGGCCTTGGAGACAATATAAAACAGCCTAACTGTAGCTGAAACCAGCATCTTTCTTGCATAGAATTTATTTTATGCTTCTTTCTTTCAGTCAAGTTTGTGCATTTTCTGGTATAGAATGTCTCTAACAAAGCATTCTGGATGATTGCTAGTCCATTCACGGAGTTCAACTTGGCCAAGTCAAATTTACCCGTTTCAACGGCTCCACCAAAGTGAGCTCACCCTCAAGAAGTCCCACCTGCTCTTGGAAGAGTAGTTGCCGTCAGCATAGAACTCTGCCTTCCACCAAGCATGTGGGTCACCTTCTGCACTAGGACAAGGCCCTTCTTCAGCCGCCCAGCTTGGCTTTGCCCTCCACTTCCTGCCCAAGGGGAGAACATTGCTGCACTGCTCACTAACAGATCTGCGCAGGAAAGGGAGCTCAAAACGGTCACTTTATGATTTTTTTTTTTTTTTTTTTTTTTTTGCGGTACGCGGGCCTCTCACTGCTGTGGCCTCTCCCGTTGCGGAGCACAGGCTCTGGACGCTCAGGCTCAGCGGCCACGGCTCACAGGCCTAGCCGCTCCGCAGCATGTGGGATCTTCCCGGACCGGGGCACGAACCTGCGTCCTCTGCATCGGCAGGTGGACTCTCAACCACTGCGCCACCAGGGAAACCCTAACTTTATGATTATTTTTAAATTGATTTTTAAATTTATTTTTTATACAGCAGCTTCTTGTTATCTATTTTATACGTGTTAGTGTATACATGTCAATCCCAATCTCTCAGTTCATCCCACCACCCCCACCCCGCTTTCCCCCCTTGGTGTCCATACGTTTGTTCTCTCCATCTGTGTGTCTATTTCTGCTTTGCAAACCAGTTCATCTGTACCATTTTTCTACATTCCACACATATGTGTTAATACACCATATTTGTTTTTCTCTTTCTGACTTACTTCACTCCGTATGACAGTCTCTAGGTCCACCCACGTCTCTACAAATGACCCAGTTTTGTTCCTTTTTATGGCCGAGTACTATTCCATTGTATCTATGTACCACATCTTCTTCAACATTAACTTTAAATAGCTCTGATAAGATAGACAAATGTAGACACTGCTCTTCGCAAAGTTTAACTCATCAACCATGCACACGGATGCATATACAGATACAGATTAGCTAGCTGAGGATCAAATAAAGGAAAAAACGTGGTGGTTTCAAACTCTTTTTATGCAGATCTCAAAAGATGAAATAGAGTTTCATAAGAGTACACTAGTTTGTTAGGTCTGTCATAACAAGGTACCGTAGACGGGGTGGCTTAAACAACAGAAATCAGTTTTTTCACAGTTCTGGAGGCTGGACGCCCAGGATCACAGTGCTGGGGGGGTTGGTTTCCTCCCTTCTTGGGCTGTAGACAGCCCTCTTCTTTCTGCATCTTCATAGGGTCTTTCCTCTGTGTGTGTCTGTGTCCTAATTTCTTCTCTTTATAAGGACACCAGTCATATTGGATCAGGGCCCCATCCCAATGACCTCATTTCACCTTAATTATCTCTTTAAAGGCCCTTTTTCCAAATAAAATCACATTTTGAGGTCCTGGGGGGCAAGACTGTGACATACGAACCTTGGAGGGACACGCACGTTGTTCAGCCCTTAACAATGGGCAACTGTACTTTGTGAGACAGGACCCCCGATGTGAGCCTACGAGTCCGTGCTGAGCATCGTGTGCATAGTTCAAGGGTGAGTTTCAGAAACACGACTGATTCGACTTCGTATGGTATCTCACTCTGGAGAAAAGACTCTCATTTGTTTCTGTTTTCCATCACTCAACTAAATCTTAATTTAACACCCCTTATGTACAAAATGCTGTTAACTGCACCACAGATAGAAAAGGATTCGAAGACATCTGAGATGATCCCCATTCTCAACACAATTCCAAATCTTCCTTGAGAACTAATGAGGTTATGTGGTTAGTATATGGTAAATGTCAGAACACACACTAGCCCTTAAAACAGTGACTAGTGACAGTTGTAGACATTCCCTATAGGTTTTGAATAAATATTTTATGCGTAAATATAATTATTTTTACAGCGTTTTGCCTTTGGTACCCGGAGAGGTTAAAAGGGAAGCTGGTTCTATTGTTCAGAACATTTCCTTGTGACATTTTTCCAGTGACAACTGAGGCTTTAGGAGAAAAGACAAGGCTTGAAGTGGCTCTAAAGTAAATGACTACTGGTGAATAGTCATGCTAGAGCCTTACCTGGGGGAAAATTTGGGAGAATTTCTGTGAAAATCAATCATGGGGAATTGATAGGGAATCTAAGATTGTATCACGTTAAAAACAAAAAGCCATCCATCCTTTGGCTACCTGTTAACTCTTTATTAGATGAATGCATTTGCTTGGTCACAGTTTACAGATCTTTTTCCCCTGAAGACAAGAATTCTGCAACTTTAAAAAAACTTTCTCTGTGGAAGACTGAGTGGAAACAACAATGTATTACGTTTTTTCCCCTTCAAATGTTATGAAAAATACTCTTTCTAGATTGATAGCCAACACTTCACTCTTTAATCCTTCTGGATCCAGCTTTGTGCCAAGTTAGAAACCTTTAAACACATTTGTTAGCAGTGGCCTGGGCCGGCTGGCTTTGAACTGCTGTCACACACCCGGGGCTGTAATTTCTACGAACCTGCCCCTCACACAGGCTTGCAGAGTGCCGCCGAGAGCCTCGTGTGAGACAAGAAGAGTCATAAATAACAACTGTGTGAAGCCCTCCAGTTTTCATCCATCGTTTAGACTTAATACAAAGGCATTTCAGAAGTGAGTCCTATTACCGTCTGAAACAATGCAGGCCTGCGGTAGGTCTATTTGAGACAAGATTTTACAGCTATGTCATAAAACGTATCTGAGTAAAAACACATGGTTTCTTGATCGCTAAGATTTTTCCAACTGAATGGGCCAAACTTCACAATACAGCAGAATTTAATTTTTGCTTTGATACCTGTAATGAATGGCCCAGTAATCCCAGAAGGCCATGAATTTTAACAAAAGATTAACCGTTTCCTACAATCTTGTGCATGTTCACTGAAATACACGAATAAGCCTCTTTTCTGGATTTAGCCTCAAGTAAAACATGCCCATGCGTGTGGGCTCAGGTCCATTCAGTTCGCTCCCAACAGCTTCTATCTGCTGATGTCAGCGCTGATTTCCGGTCCCAAATCCCTTCTTGATGATCACAAAAATGTTTTCTCCAAAAAGATAGCGCCGACTACCTCGAAAAGGGACCAAATAGTAGATAGAGCAAATCAGAGAAACTGCAGGTCTGGGAAATGTTAACCAAAGTGATTTCCTGAAATTCCTTATTTCAACTCATTACAGGGACACTGAAAAGGATCTGGCCATAGGCAACACGCACCTACATTTCAGGTTCAGATTAACGGCCGGAGTTCAATTTTGGTTAAAGAGAACACATTCATCCCTCTTTAGAGTGGTTTTCCTACTGATTTGTTTTTAAAAGCAGCCACTGCGAGCACATGCCAAGATGCGGTTGTTTCTCCCTGACACCCAGAGTGGCTGAACCGTCCGAGCGCACCTTTTCACAACCAGCCTCCTCCCCATGCCGGACACTGGCGTCGTGGACACGCGGCAGCCACGATCCACAGTGCACACGAGCTGCACAGGCCCCCAGCGCCAGGCGATAGACAAGGGCAGGCGCGGTGCAGGACGGCGCATCTCTGGCCAGGGTCCCGGCAGCACTGCCCTGCCCACACCTCGCCCAGATCCCAGCTTTGGCTTTATGGTTTCTGATTCAAGCAAGTTCTGGGAATGAACCGAAGGAGGGAATCATTCAGTTAGTCCTTGAGACGAAGTGTTTTTAATGCTCTCTGGCTTATTCCGGGTTCTTAAGTTACATCCTCTCCCGGTGTGCTTGTCTGGCCGTGGGTGGCCTGGGTTGGTCACCAGTGGTCCATGCTTGGCAGAGATGCTCTGCCCTGCCCTCCACCGCCGTCCGAGAGGTGGGGCTCCCCCGACCCAGGACAGGCAAGAGAGCGTGGAATTTCAGGCATTTACACTTTCTTAGGTTGGAGCTCGGTTTCTGCAGCAGACTATTGTTTCACCTGAGAAACTGTAACAGGGAACAGCCAATCCTGACTCCGTGTTGGATCTGTTTCTTTCCTTTAATGGCTGCTTCCTGTTGCTTTTGTTCACTGAAAGGATACAGTCTATACATAAGGGCCTTCCCGGGGGAACCCTGCCCCTCTGTTAAACCAAAGTGCCTTTGCTCAGGGGAACATCCGGACCCTGTCCCCCTGGGGATGGCTGCAAGAAAGAAGAGATGAACACATCCCCTCCCCGAGGCTGGCCATTCCAGGGGAATATTTGCAAATCGTATGGCCTTTTTACTTTACTTCCTCATCTCCTCCCACTCTCTGTGCTGTACAAGAAACTGGCATCCAAACTCCAAGAAGATGGTTATTTAGAGACATTAGTCTGCCGTCTCCTCGGTCTGCTGGCTTCCCGAATAGTCATAGTCGCTGCCTCAACACCTCATCTCCCGACGTACTGGCCTGTCCTGCGGCGAGCAGAGCGAGCTTGGATTTGGTAACAAACCAACCCAGACAGTGTGAGAGCATCGCACCCACAGACACGCGGGCAAGAAGATGGTGAGCAAATCACTCTGCACGTTTGAAGCAAATAGGCTACTTGAGGAAGGAGCACATTATGCCTTTATGACTGATTATCAGTAAATAGAACTGATTTTGGATTCCACCAGGTTACTTAAAATTTTATGTGTCGGGGCTGAACACATATGGCATTAATTCCCAAATAACATTTAGCTTTTGTGATTGAAACAAGAATAGGCATGAATCTATATTACTTGGTATTATCCACCAGACACTGTTCTAAGTGCTTTACCTAGACCACACACCAGCCCTACGAGGGGGGCAGGACACTGAAGAACCCCCGGAACTGACCTTGGGTTCGGACAGAAGTCAAATGCTACACCCCAAAGTGAGATTACAGATATAATATCCATTGCAAGGTTTCTTGAAAACGGTAACTGCTCAAAGCATGTTTGCTACCAGTAACGGTACTAAAATTGCAGGGAAATGAATTATTCCCGCTACCTTCCAGCAACTTTGCTCAATATTTATGTGAAGAAACAGAGTATTCAACCTGCTTCAACTAGATAAATGAATGTGGTACATGATTTCTGAAGTTTCATCTTATCTCCCCCGCCCACACATGTATGAGCGGGCAATAAAAGCTTAAAGTTTTTTAAGCTATGAAGATCTGGAGGAAGAAGAACGAAGGGCGTTATTTACTAAAGCTACTTCGGCAGTAAACTACCATTATAAGTAGGTGTACTCAGATTTTTTTCATCTCTTCAAACCAAATTTGGCAATAGAAGTTGTTCAGTGTTAGTGGCCGTATTAAATTGTACTGATAATATGTGAATCAGAGAAATATACACCCCCAAATGGCATTTTCAATAATCAGAGAAGTATTTTATATGCAACAGGTAGAGAGACTGTAAAATGCCTGTCAGACACCCAAGGCACTGCCTATTGCAAAAATCACAGGCTCTGGGCCTGGCCCAGCCAGTTTCAGATTTCTCACTGTAGATGTGTCCCTGGAAGGTTTTCTCCACCTTCTTAGCCTTCCATTTCTCATCTTTGAAAGGGTGACTGGGTGGATTAAGAGGTGATGCCTTTACAGCACCACACAGTGTCTGGCATTTACCAAACGCCCAGTAGGTGGTAGGTTTCCAGAGTCCACGTGTTCTTGTGGGGAAGGAACCTTTCCACGAGCAGAAGACCAGCAATGATGTCCCCTTCCAGGCTATGTTCATAGGTTTGTTAGGAGCGGAATTGCTCAGTTTTTTGGGGGGCGGGGGAGGGGGCAGCTGTGTGAGGAGGGTTTGCCCACCTGGGCAGCAGAGTGGAGGGGGGAGGGGCAACAGAGTGGCCGCACCAGAGGGGCATCACATCACTGTCTTCCTGCACCGTCTTCTGGCCATCAGCTTTGCATTAAGGCTGAGAATGAGGGGACGGGGTGGAGAAGAGACGCACGCAGGCTGTCTGGGTTGAAGATAGGGATGTGACAGGAAACAGCAAAAATCTCTAGGGAAGATGATCAAGGAGGCAAACTCAGGAGGAAGGCCTGTAACCCGGGTCCCTCTGCTTTCCCAGCTGTCCGTCTGCCTCCCAAAATCTGAGTGAAAGTCTCTTACTCACAGCTCCCACTAAGAAGTTGCCGTATGCATCCCACCCTTGCTGAGCAGTGAACACCTAACTCTTTAACTGCTCACATTCTTACTTGCAGTTCTTCAGGTAATTTAGCAGATATTGTGTTTCCCACTGCAAAGGAAAACAAGACTTTTGCTGGAAATACAAAGCTGGATGAGGCATTGCCCGGCTGACCCAGGAGCTGGCAGCCCAGCATGGGAGGTTAGGTCGAGCGCAGAAAGAGAGAGCACGGCAGAGACGGGTGGATAGCGCACAGAAGCAGAGGCCAGCCCGTGGTGGGCAGACGGACGTCCTGCAAGAGGGGCCCCTCCGCTCTATCTTAAGTAAAGGGAAACTGGGGGAGGCACACTTTAGAGCATTCTCTCTCTCTCTCTCTCTCTGATTTGGTGTGTAGGCATTTAGAGCATACTTGATGGCCTCACCAAAATCAGGGAAGAAGGAGAGAGTGATTTCCAACACAGCCTGTCCAAAACGACACATGGCACGCGCTTCTCAGACACGGAACTCTCCAATCTGTAGTGACCGCAGGGAACTGCCCACCATAAACAGACTCTGAAAAGAATTGCAAGCCCTCCCTGGGCACCGTTCCTTTGCCCAGTTAAGACCTGGCATTTATGTGACAGATGCCCTGGTCAAAGGACCAGACTCCGTGTGCCCTGGTGGAGGTGGCCAAGGGCACGAAGGGCTCCCAGGCCCCCCCGCCCCCGCCCGCTGGCGTCTCAGGCAGGGACGGCTTCAAGGAGCGGGGCGGACGGAGACGGCCCCGCAAGGGTCAGGCCTGAAAGCAGAGTGGTAAGTTTTCTCTGTTTCTGTTTAGTTTAATACACGCAAATGTCCAGAAGCAAGGCCCACTTCTTATTTTCCTAATAGTTTCAACCACTGTGTCCTCTCACGGGCGCCCCGGAGGAACATTCTGTGCAGGGGAGCACAGCTGCGTGACAGGACGGAAGGCGCTGGGCCAGCTCCACTTTGTCGGTATCTGCAGTCTCCCCAAACCCCCAACCCTCCCCAGCCCTTAACCGTGTATGTGCGCATGGGTATGTGTGTGTGTGCAAGCGTGTACACGTGCACACATATATGTATAATCGTCACGTTTGGGATTATAGCCCGGATAAACCTAAATGTCACAGTCAGCCATTTCCGACGCTCTTTCGTTGATGACTCAACCGTACTACTCCTGAGTTCCTTAGAAGAAAGGATGAGTGAATTCCGCAAGTGGGGAAACTTAGCCTGAGACCTGGTGTGGACCTCAGACACTGCAAAGTGGACGCGGGGATAGAATCAATGATTTCGTACTCTGAGCTTGCCCAGCCCCTCCCTCTGCCAAGTTACAGAAAGCCAAGGAAAGAGAGCATCCCCCCCGATACACACGTGGGTGCATTTCTAATTCCTCTTGAATCCCAGCAAGGCTGGTTCTGTTCAGTGTCCTGTCACAGTAACGGTCACCCAGGTTAAGAGTGAGCCCTCTCCAAGACACGATGCTATTTACATGAGAAATCCATCTTGCAAAGTGTGACATTTTTTTCCATTACAAAAACTGCAGCTCGCGGTATGAAAATGGCTGATGAGAGAGTTTAAGGGTGGTGTGTGGGCTTCTGATAATAGCACCACCCATTCCGGCGCCACTCAGACCTGAGCACATTGCATGGGGCATCTCCTGCATCCAGACGGGGTGATTTAGTTATTTTTAGCCAGCCCTGGTTAGATGGGAGGCGGTGCAATAAGGGATATCACCCAAGGTGACCCCCGCACCGTAAACAACCCCTCCTCCTGGGCCGTGCCGGTTGGGGGGGCTCTATCCACTCCCTGGGTCCCTGCTGCCTTAGAGAAGGGCTCACCCTGCCTGTGGGACTGTCCCTGCCGGGTCACGAGAGCCAGGAGTGGACTGTCGCAAAGGGCATCTCGTTCGGTCATGGTCACGGGGTTCTAAACAGGAAAGGGACTTGTACTCTGTGTTCCCTTGCAGTCCTTGGAATTTTTCATCAGTTTTTGAGTCAGCCTGAGTCTGTTATGGAATTCGGGAGACTTAATCGCGCTGCCATGTCAAGGAATTATTGCAGATGTAGACATGATCCCTTCTAAATGAGCCTTTACATTTTCGAGAAATGCCTTCCTTTGAAGGGAGGGTGCCCACGAGGACCCCAGTGACCTACATATTTGTGATTCCCTAAGACTTCAAGCCAGCTCTTGGCACTCCACCAGGAATCTTTGGTAGGAAAGTTTTGAGCTAGATACTTTCATATAATAAATTCTATCTGACAATTCGGGCACTCCCTTTCACGACCACATCTCCGCTTGCCAGGCGGGTACACTGTACAGAGTCAGTGGGCCCAGTACCCACCCCGGGCCCGGGAGTTACATGTGCTCTTTGTAAACCATTCTTTTAATGAGTTCAAATGAGACTGTTTCTAGTTACATCTCATATAGAACATGTACCTTTTTTTCAAGTAAATGCCTGCAAATTTATATGGGAGACACGTATCACCAGTAAGAAGGTTCATCAACCCAACTTCATACGATTCGAATTTTATCAGTAATTGTGAACCGTTTTTATAAAATGCTAGCTACCCTTTTTCTTCTTTTAATGTAAATATAGTTGCTGAAGAGGAGAAACCATGGTGTTTAGCCCAGCAATTTAAAGACTGTCCCCTTTGATGTGTTCCAAGTATGGAAAGCTTTTCTGTATTATACCCTTAATGCAGAGAAAAGGCTGTTAGAGACTCCTTTATCCCAGCGGAGACCCAGTTCGCGCTGCTGGCTGCAAGTGCCTTTCACTCTGCAGAGCCTAAAGAGAGATGGAAATTTCATATGGCCTGAGGTCAGACAATCAGGGATGCGCCTTGTGGAGCATCTAGTTAAAACAGCGAAGTTAAAGACCTTGCCTACTCCTCTTAACTGCGGCTGTAAACTGTCTGCCCAGAACTTCCTTCCGTGTTCAGCCACGTCTCCAGGCGCCACTCCTCTCTTTCTCTGAATTCTTCTTGCCCAGAGTGGGCATGGAGGAGCCGGCCTCTGTGCATCACCTCTCCCGTACTCACTCACTCACTCATTCATTCATTCATTCTAGTCATTCGGACATCCTTCCCGACTTGTTGCCCTGACCCAGGCACTATTTCAAATGCCACGTTGAACAGAGCCAAGCGTGCGGAAATCCTGGCCAGATCACTTACAAAATACGAGAGGTTTGGGCAGTTACCTGACTTAACCTCTCTGGGCCTCCAAACAGAGAAGGGAACACGCTTACCACACGTGGCTGTAGATATTGATGGGGAAGGTAGCTCTACCTTCCGGTAAAGCGAAAATGCAACACCCGTACTTGTACGTTTTCCTTTACGGTGGTGCTTTCAGCCTTCCTACAAGTCTTCAAGTACAGGATCGTTTTATCCTCACGCCAGCTTTGTGAGTAGAATTTATTATCTCTCTTTTCCCAAGAACTGAGGCAAAAGGAAGACCACAGATGGGCGGACTGTCCCCCCAGTGCTGTCCCAGCACAGGTCCTGCTTCTGGACCATACGCTGCCCCGCGACGTCCGTCTTGCGGAGCATCACGTAATGACAAAAGTAATGTTAACGTCAGGAGCCACCCGTTCGTAGCCTTGAGATCATTTTTTTTCTGTAGGAGACAATTATCTGTGGGTTCCCCGAAGTGCCTGGAAAAGTACTTTGATACAAACCCACTGATGCCAGAAATCCCAATAGTAACAACTAATTCCTTGAAGGTAAGCATTGACCTTTTCCTCTAATATTTATCAGAAATGTCCATGGGCCTAAAAGCGGGAGCATATTTAGTCTATAATTCTTCAGAGCATGTGATTCTGTCAGCTTCGCCCTTGAAAGAAAGCAAGCTGGGTAGAGAGAGATCTGGAGCACACTTTTGGGTGTAGGAATTTTCTGTAATACCTTTATGACTTAAATATACTGTTTATAGCTTTGTTTAATCTATAGAAACACTTTGTTATTAACCCAAAGGCCCCATATTAGGAATTTAAAAAATAAATCATGTTATACTCGTAAATTGACTTATTAATACACAATTAAAATGGTAAAGAAGATTATTATAAAGGGGAAAAGATGGCCAGTGAAGGGGAAAAGGAAGAGACCTCGGGACTTGCCTGGTGGTCCAGTGGTTAAGACTCCTCACTCCCAGTGCAGGTTTGATCCCTGGTGGGGGAACTAAGATCCCACATGCCGCACGGTGTGGCCAAAAAATGAATAAATAAAAGATAAATAAAATGCACACACCCAGTCATTAAAAACTTAAAAAAAAAAAGAAGAGGCCTTGGGGCAGGAGGAAAAGACAGCAGTGAGGCAGAGAGGACCCACAGAGCACAGCCATTTCCCTACACAGACAGAGTTCTCAGGGCACATCATCTGACCCAACCAGGTCTACTGAATTGAATTTACACTTTGATTCAAAAAAGCAAAATTTCTGCCCCTAAACCTGTACTTGCCTCTCGACTGAGGCTGGTCCTTTCAGGATAGCAGCAAAGGAGGCGTGAATTCCCAAGGAAGTGCCAATATGCAGCACTTAAACTCTGGTGATGTCAATGGCCTCACCTCCGAGGGGCCCCAGGGCAGGGCCACAGGACCTGGAGTGGTGACCAGTCCACAGGCACGTGTGGATTCAGCACACAGGCCTGTGAACGTGGCCGGGAGCCTTTTGGGTAATGTCTAGGAACAGCTGGCTTCAATTCAAGATTTTGTGGAAAGAGCAGAGTAGGGGATGGAAAGTTCTGAAAAGGTAAGGAGTCAAGTTCAGTAGACACAGCACAGGTTGTGGCTGAGTGTTCAGAATTCTCTTCTGCTGTTTTAAACTAGGCCCATGGAAAAGTCCAGCTGACAGACCAGTTATTAATGGGTTCACTACGTTCCAAACAACATATGGAAAACTTTCCTGTAAGAAGAGAACAAAGTATGTATTATTTTATTTTTATGTTACAGAGAGAGGTTTTTAAAAAATTGTTTTCCGTATTCCAAAACGGAACATGTTTGATGCAGAAAACTAAGTACACTGAACAGCAAATACCAATAAATTATTAGTTTATAGACATTTATAATTTATATCCATATTTTAATTTTAAAAATATAGAAAGCATTTTTTTTGTTTTGCAGGGTTGCTGCATTGGGTCTTCGTTGCTGCGCATGGGCTTTCTCTAGTTGCAGCGAGTGGGCGCTACTCTTCGTTGTGGTGCGCGGGCTTCTCATTGCGACAGCTTCTCTTGTTGCTGAGCACGGGCTCTGGGCGTGCGGGCTTCAGTAGTTGTGGCTTGTGGGCTCAGTACTTGTGGCTCGTGGGTTCTAGAGTGCAGGCTCAGTAGTTGTGGCACACGGGCTTAGTTGCTCCACAGCCTGTGGGATCTTCCCGGACCAGGGCTCGAACCCGTGTCCCCTGCATTGGCAGGCGGACTCTCAACCACTGCGCCATGAGGGAAGTCCCATATTTTTATTTTATAATAATCTTCTTTACCATTTTAATTGTTCATTAATAAGTCAATTTATGAGTATAACATGATTTCTTTTTAAAATTCCTAATATGGGGCCTTTGGGTTAATAGCAAATTGTTTCTGTAGATTAAACAAAGCTATAAACAGTATATTTAAGTCATAAAGGTATTACAGAAAATTCCTACACCCAAAAGGGTGCAAGTTTTGAATGCTCTGAAGGAATCAGCTACATGTTGCAAAGCAGCTTTTCCCAAAGTCCATAGTGAATGATAATTAATGAGAAATGATACGAATAATTGCCCACCTTCCCTTGCACTTTGTTCACCCTTTAAATTATTTCATTTCGGCACCACAAATTAGATAGGAAAAGCTGATATTTTTCTAAAATTTTGAAACAATTTAATCTTATTCTCCAAATCACTTATTCATTTCCTTTGGTCTGTTTTCTACCGGGTATCCAACGTTTTCCAATTTATTGCTAAGCTCTCTTTATATTCTAAGTAATTAAGCCTTTGTCATGTAAATTATTACTTCATTATTTGATTTCGAGTTCTGTTATGGAAAACTTACATACACAGAAATTTTAAATATGCATAGAATAACATATATAAATATTTTCTTGGGAGTTTTACCTTTGGTAACATGCTTATTTACAAAGGTCTTCCCAACTCCAAGAATGTAGAAATAATTTCTTGTACTTTCCCACACATAAAATCCATGAGGAAGTTTATTCAATAAGAGACAGAAGCCTTACCTTTAGAAAGTTTTGAATAGCTAATCAGTTGCCTCAATATTATTTGTTAAATATTGTCTATTTTCCCCACTGATTTGCTAATTCTTGCGGTATACTAAATCTCTATATACAGATTTTTAGCACATTTATTCTTTCAGATGAACTTTGAAATCAACCAGTAATTTTAAATATCTTTGAAATTTTGAGTAGAATTGTGTTAAGTGTATAGATTATTTGGGGGAGGATTTACAATATGTTTCTGTATGCAAATATTATATCTTTTAGTGGGATGTTTTATGTTTTGTGTTTATGTTTATGATAAGATGACTTTTTAAATCTAACCGATTAGCTTTTTTGGAAATGTACTGCTTATTGCCAGAGCAAATCTGATCTGGTCCCCATAGTTTATGACTGTTTATCCCCAATAAGGATATTATATATCATGCTATTTAATTTGTAACCAAGACCATTCTGAGTTTTTTTTAAAGTTTTGATTGATTTTAATTGTTTTCTTAGTCCACATAGATAATTGAATCCTCAGAAAATAATTACCAACTTGCATCCACCTTTTCTTTTTTGTTTGATTAACTATGACAGTAGGAAACTCTTTAAATTCCAAACTCTAATGTTTCACCAGTTAACACCAGTCTGACATTTTAGGGATTCGCCATCAGATGAAACAAGTACACTGTCCTCTTCTTTGCTTAAGTGTTTAACTAGGCTGCACACTCGATGTTATTACCTGTCTTTAGGGGTTCTGATAGATTCTGAAAACTTCACGACAATATCTACTCTCCACTTTAAGCTTTTAGAAATAGAAGTTTAGAAATAGAGTCCCTGAGTGTAGCGGGGCACACAGCTACCACACGATGGGCATTTCCCAGCTTTCCTTGAAATTAGCCCATGTGGTTCATTTCAGGGCAGTGGGATGAGAGCAGAAGTGAAGTGACAACATTTATCTTCCTGCCTTAAGGGCAGCGTCTCTGTGGAGACGTTTTTTCTTTCTCCAGTGTTGGACTGGGTTAGTAATAAGCAGACCAGCACTCGGAACAAGAGGTGGAAGTTCCTGGGATTCCATAGTGTCCACCCTCCTGGTTGAAAGCCTGGGTTATCTCAAGGGTCAGAGCAGTTGACCAGTCGAGACCACTGTCTTCCCCTAGACTGCTAAGGAAAGGACATAGTATGTGTAATGTATACGTAAATTTATATTAATATTTGCGTATGATATATAATGTATAAATATATTATATATTCATGTATATATTTAAGTGATTGTGTGTTTTAGCATCTCTTTCTTATAGAAGCTTCGTCTATATCATAACTAATACACACATCAATTAATGTAGTCATATGTTTTTATCTCTTTTGATCTGCAGTACCACTAACTCACGGAGGCTGGTATAATAACCCTTTCGTGTGATGTTAAATTTGGTTGACTACTACTTAAGAGTTTTTACGTGCACTTCTGTTAAGAGACTGGTCTGTATTTGAGAGAAGCTGGATGAAATAAGAACATGGGCTTTCAGGCCAGACTTCCTGGGTTTCAGTCCTGTTTTCTGTTTCCTGATGGCTCCAAACCTGAAGATATTCACCGTCACTGTGCCTCAGTTACGTCATCCGTGAAACTGGGAAAATCACTGAACGCTTTCAAACAGCTGGTGTGAGGATGAGATAAATCAACACGAGTGCCTTCAGACGGTGCCTGGCACAGAGCAGACATTCGCTGGATGCAATTACTAGTGTGAACGTGTGCATTTTTGTTGTTGTTTTTGTCCTCAGGATCTGGATTATCCGACTTACTTTACTGGATTAATTTTAATTTCTTTTCCATTTTTCTCTGCCGTGGAACAGTTTAACTAGCATAGCCATCACCCATTTTGTGAAAACAATTCTTTGAACTCTTTTAATTAATTCTAAGGAAGTTGTTCTACCTACAATGTTTACATTTTTTCCATAAATTACTTTACCTCTGCCACTGATCTTATTCTAGGATTGGTTCTTCTTAGACATTATCTCCTCTAAATCTTCACCATGGGGCCGAGGCTTCTGGAAAGTCCATATATGCCTGAAACAGAAGTCCCCAGATACCTGCTGCACAGGTCTAGGTCCACACTACAGTGAAACCACGGTGACCATCCAAATTAATCCCTCAAACCTTCCATGCCTCCCCTTCCCTAAAGGCGCGTGGCTGGTGAACAAAGTTCCCCATTCTGTCTGTCCCCAAGGACTGTGTGATTGTCACAGGGCAGGTGTGAGCTCGATGGGGCTGGGTGAGGAGAGACAGGTAACATCGCTGTAGTTTTCAAGCCTTGTGCTCCCCTGCACCTTCCTGCCACCCACCTCAGAACTATTGGAAATGTCTGTGTGTTATAAACTTTATGTGAAATATCGTTAGCTAAGACATGTCACCCTACTGTCAAGGAAACAACAGTTGAAATGATCAGAACACATGAACAAACATTCACAGTTGCCGTGGGGGACTGAACTGTTCCCCCCAAAGGTATTAAGTCACAACCCCCAGCACCTGTACATGTGACCTTACTTGGAAATACTCTTGTAGATATCATCAAATTAAGATGAAGCTATACTAGACTAGGGTGTGGCCCAAATCCAACAGCTGGTGTCTTATCAGAAAAGGAGAGGCAGACACCGAGACCGAGAAAGACGGCGGGAAGAAGGCCCTGTGAAGGCCGAGGAGCACCGAGGACTGCGGCCACCCCGAGAAGCCACAAGACTCAAAGATCCTCCCCTAGAACCTTCAGAAGAAAACCCTGCTTCCGAGAATGGCCTGCTGACATCTTGATTTCAGACTTCTTGGCCTCCAGAGGTAGCAAGAATAGATTTCTGCAAAGTCGTCCACTCTGCAGTAATCCGTTGTGGCAGCCCTAGGAGATTCATACAACTCCTAAGAGGAAACGGAAGAGCGTTAGCCTTTTCTTCCCGCAATCCATATGGCTTTTATTTTGCTCTTTTTCTTGTCCTATTGCCCTGAGTACGAATTTGATTTTGACTTGGGGGAAAGGTCTTTAATCACCCTCCATTAAGGTTGATATTAAGCTTTGACTTTAGGACGTTACAAAAGAGAAAGAGCGTATTAATCCCCAAGTGTGTAGAAGAAAGTAATTAATGCAGATAAGACGGGAAATAGACAAAATAGAAAACGTGCAAAGCCAACATCAGCTTCTTTCAAAAACTAATCGAAGTAATAACATTAATGAGACTCATCAATGAAAGAAAAAGCACAAATTAACAATATCAGATACTTCAAATGTTAAAAAGATATTAAGGTGATGTGAAGAAAAATTCTATGCCAATAAATTTGACTATATAGATTAAATGGAAAAACGTACTGAAAAAAATTGATCAAAGTGACATAAGGAGAAATGAAATGCCTACAAGTCCTTTATCTATTAGATATATTGACTAGGAAATTAAAAATCTTTCGATAAAAAAGGTTTCAGGTCCAAATGACTATACTAGTGAATTCTGTAAAACTTAAGAAGAAAGTAGCACCAATCTTACACACACATTTACCGAAGAAAATGATATTGGAAAAATTTTCAACTGGTTTTATTCAGCAAGCATAACCGTGATGCCAAAATATGGCAAAGACATTACCAGGAACGAAAGTATAGACAAATATCTCCCAGGAACACAGGGCCAAGCATTACTAACAAAATATAAACATACCTGATTCAGCAAAAGATAATACATTATTACAGCAGAGTTTATTCCAGGTATACACATTAATTCACCATTTAAAAATCAATCATAATTCACCTCACTAACAAGTTGAAGTAAAAATTTAAAAAAGGTGATGTCACTTGGTGCAGATAAAATTCAACAGCCAAACATGATTTTTAAAAAAGAAAATCAGCAAACTAGAACAAACTGAAATTTCCTCATTTAATAACAAGGCACGTCTAAAGTTAACATCGCAGTTAATAGTGCCTCCTTGGGCTTCCCTGGTGGCGCAGTGGTTGAGAGTCTGCCTGCCAAGGCAGGGGACACGGGTTCAAGCCCTGGTCTGGGAAGATCCCACGTGCCACGGAGCAGCTGGGCCCGTGAGCTACAAATACTGAGCTCTGCGCGTCTGGAGCCTGTGCTCCGCAGCAAGAGAGGCCGCGACAGTCAGAGGCCCGCGCACCGCGATGAAGAGTGGCCCCCGCTTGCCACAACTAGAGAAAGCCCTCGCACAGAAACGAAGACCCAACACAGCCAAAAATAAATAAATGAATAAATAAATTTATTAAAAAAAAAAAAAATAGTGCCTCCTTTACTGCTTTACCTTACGGTCGGAAGGAGAGTGTTTGCTCTCACCATGTCTGTTCTGGGACTTTCTGTCCCAGTCGGTGCAGTAAAGCAGGATGCAAGAGAGCATCCCAATTGGAAACAAAGAAGGAAAACTGGACATCCTTAAAGACGATGACTGTGTATGTAGGAAAACCTCATGGAAAATACAAAATGAAGAAAACACCAAAGTCCTAGAACCAAAGAGGAAACTTAGTAAGGTCATAGGATTTCTAAAACTTTGTATTTTATATTGGGGTATAGTTGATTTACAATGTTGTGTTAGTTTCAGGTGTACAGCAAAGTGATTCGGTTTTACATATACATACCTCTATTCTTTTTCAGATTCTTTTCCCTTATAGGTTATTAGAGAATATTGAGTAGAGTTCCCTGTGCTATACAGTAGGTCCTTGTTAGCTATCTATTTTATATATAGTAGTGTGTATGTGTTCATCCCAATCTCCTAATTTATCCCTCCCCCCAACCTTTGCCCTTTGGTAACCCTAAGGTCACAGGTTTAAAGGGTCAATATACAAACTTCAAATACATTTCCATATAATAGTAACAAAACATGTGAATATAAAATTGTAAAAGCAAATATCACTTCAAAAGCATTATAATATCAGGACCTAACAGGTAGGGATGAATCTTAGAAAATGGGCAAAAGAAGACATGCAGGTGCCCAGTGAGCCAATGCAAAAGGGCTGAACGTGTCTGGCCATCGGCAGCAATTAAAGCCACAGCAGGTGCCCTTTCACACCCTATGGGAGAAACGAAGGCAACCGGGCCTCGGCATCTCATTTTTGGTGCCTCCACGGAATAGTACAGATTCGGAGGAGGAGACACCCTTCCCAAAGCAACAAACGTAGGACGGGGAGAGAACCGGTCCACATGTTTGGGGAGCAGGATATTTGCACAGAAATGCATTCCAACCCTTGTTTCCACCTCATTCCAAGTGTTTTCGTTTCAGCTTCCAGGAGGAAAGCTTTCCAAACTAAAAATAAAAGTTGCCTGCATTTCTACAGGGGTTTTAGCCTAACGTTCTAATTTACTGCCTTAAGTGTCCTTTACACGTCACGGTAATGGCAACAGGAAAACAGAAGGGGAAAAAATGAGCCATAGAGTAAAGTGTATTTTGGAAAATTCTCCTCTTGTGTAACCGTGTCTCCACCAGTAGCTTTGCCACGGAGGTGGGTCAGCGGTGGGGTTGGCAGCGTACTGCTGGGAGCTCCATGGGTTCGAGGCCAAGATGAACAGGACTTTGAGAAACAATACTCCTAATTTCACGGTGACCCTCCCTCACCAGCATCCTCCACGCTCTTCGAAATACGCCTTTCGATTTGTCTTTCATTATAGGTAAAAGATGAAGACTGCGTCAAGGGGACAGGACGGATCTGTCCTAGTACATCATAACGACAAACACTGCCAGATTCTGAGGCTAAGCGGTGTCCGCTGGATGGGCTCTACCAAAGAACTGAAGTCTGAATTCAGCTCATTTCAAAACGTCCTCCACATGGATATTTCAAAAGCTGTCGTTACTCCCAGGGCTTTCCTTGAATGTAAGAAGTAAGTTACTAAACCATATTTATGTGTATGAGGTGACCTTATCGCTACCTGAGGGCGCAGGAAGACATATAAATATCCGTCTACGGACAACAGCATGCGTTCTTAGTTTGCTTCTAACACGTGCATTCAGAGAACTCAGGAGGCCCGCCACTGTTTTCCAGCAGTAGTCCTAAGTATCAGTACAAGTAAGCCAACTGTGCATCTTTCTACTGGAATTGGTTTAGCAAACAGAAATATTTTTAGTAGAAAAGTATCATAAAAGTGTCACAGCCATCATGTTGCAAATGCAGCTAACGTATTGTCTAAGGGACAGATTTCTCCCTTACTCATAGAAATTCCATAGAAATTTATATTTGTGTGTGTGTAGGTACTTTGAGTTTATAGCCTGGATGTTATCTCACAGAAAGAAGCACTAGGTCTTGGAGGTTTGCACATGGGGGTAATGATATTCAAGTTAAAGTTACCAGAGGTTCCTGAAATTTTCCAGAACTTACTACCGAATTTTTGAGGTGACACATTTGATTCAGCCATTCATTCATTTAAATACTGGATGACCTCAGTCCTTCGAAGACCGGGGCAATGCAAGTGTTCCATCTTTTCCACAAGTCAGGAGAGGAAACACAACGAAACCCTGACTAGGGACTTAGCTGCAGTGACGTGCATGGCGGAAGGAACCTGGAGAAAGTGCCTCATCGTAGCCCATGTGGCGACGGGCAGAGACGGGGCAGGCAAGTGAAGTAACCGGGCCTGCCCTGGCCTGCCTGTCCTCTCTGGTCTCAGGGCCTCCGGGTGCAGAGGCCTTCATGGGACGCCCAACCCGAGGAGGCCTTTGTGCTCTGGGCTGTCCTTGAGCTCGCGTAACTTGCCCTGCCTCTTGGAGATGTGGGGACCTGGAACATGTCTCCTGTGTCCCACACCACCTACGGCCATTGATTTCGTCGCGACTGACGGTGACCTTCTTCTCCCCTCCGCAGAGGGAAATGCTCTAAGGCAGAACAAAGTGGACGTTCTTGGTCCCCAAGCCTTTCCCTGAGCAGAGTTGGAATGCAGAGAAAGAGGAAGAAGGTATTTGAATACAGAATTCTCCTTTTTAGGGGCAGTAACCAGCTTATCTCAGACTCCTGGAATTGCCTTTTCTCTGGCCTTTAGGTCCTTCCTTCCTTCCTCCCCCACTTTCCTTCTTTTTCTTTCCTTCCCTTTCTTCCTTTCTCTTTTCTCTCTTTCTTTCCTTCCTTCCTTCTTTCTTTTTCTATCTGTTTCTTTCAGTCAATCTTTTCTTTCTTTCTTTCTTTCTTTCTTTATTTTATATTCATTTATGGCTGTGTTGGGTCTTCGTTTCTGTGCGAGGGCTTTCTCCAGTTGCGGCGAGCGGGGGCCACTCTTCATCGCGGTGCGCGGGCCTCTCACTTTCGCGGCCTCTCCCGTTGCGGAGCACAGGCTCCAGACGCGCAGGCTCAGTAATTGTGGCTCACGGGCCTAGTTGGATCTCCACAGCATGTGGGATCTTCCCGGACCGGGGCACGAACCCGTGTCCCCTGCATCGGCAGGCGGACTCTCAACCACTGCGCCACCAGGGAAGCCCTCAGTCAATCTTTAAGAGAGACTTCAAGTCCGTAATTCTCTTTCTAGGAACCCCCTAAACTAACAAGGGATAAACCTTTCAACCAACACTTTTATATACAAGGCAGCGTGGTACCAGGGCAAGGATTTCATCACCTGGAGCTCTGATGACAGATTCACTGATGTTTCTCTGGGAAGAGTAGCAGGATTCATTTTCTCTTGTTCCCAGTCACAGAAATAACACAATATGATTCGCTCTGGTCTCGCTCCAAAGGCCGGCCCCTCACTGCTTCCTGACGGGAAGGAAGACGCCGTGGGGTGACGTTCCCCCTTTCCCTGAATCCCGCTCTCAGTAGCCTCTGGGGGGGACAGAACACACCCACTCGGGACTCTGCATGAGCTTCCTTTCTGGAGTTTCTGCTCCAAAACAATTGCAATGATAGAAAATCAAGCCCAACGGTACCTGTTTATTGCAGTGAGCCCACCGCATTTGGAAAGGATATTAAATAACAATTATGTTTTCGTAAATTGACTTTGCAGGAGAAGGATTAGATATTTAAACTATTATCATGTCCATGATCTTGCAGATGAAAACTTTCACTTAAAAAAGGAAAGCGATCTCATCAGGTGCCAATTGTACCTGTTTTTTTAAATAAAAAAATTTTAAAGGTGAAAACGTAATACGAAATTATAAAAGCTTGAATAAATGTATCTATGCATTGGAGGTCCATTGTAGGTACCGACATATGCTTTGTGTTTCACAAAATAGATGTTGTTAGAATTTAGATATTCAGGGTTACCAAAACTGCACGTGTTTCCTCAGAGACCTTTTAAAAGCAGAAATCTAATTATACAAAAAATTCTAGGAAAATAGTAATGGCAATTTTAAAGTTCCAGATGTTAGAGTCTTTAAGCCAACTAGGCTAGACGAGTGTCAACGGTATGGTTTTCTTTCCTCTTTCAGAACCTTGGTCTCTGAGGGGGAACGGCATTGCACCGTCCAAGGCACGGGTCAAACAGCTATTTATCCCCTACTTTACCGATACAATGTAGTACTCGTAACAGTGAATCGAGTGCTACACAGGCAATCAAGAAAATCAGACCTCCTTAAAAATCATTTACACAAATACAAAGCATTTCAAACTTAAGTGACGCTGTCATTACTTTTGTTTTTCCAAGGTACGGCTAAGTTCTCTCTCTCTGGCTGATATGTCCAAGATGTCACTGACAGTGGCAGCAGGACCACCAGATTGGTTCTGATTTTCGTGCTCCACCTGTATGTCTTTCAAAATTAAGTATCTGACATCTACTTTTACCGAGATGTGCCTTTTTCTAAGTCTCTAATATCCTAGAGAACTAACGTAAAAGTTATCTCTTGTCCATTTCCTGAGAGTTTGCCTAAAAAGTGTAAACACTGCACCAGGGGCTTCCCTGGTGGTGCACTGGTTAAGAATCCGCCTGCCACTGCAGGGGACATGGGTTCGAGCCCTGGTCCGGGAAGATCCCACATGCCGCGGAGCAACTAAGCCCCTGTGCCACAACTACTGAAGCCTGCGCGCCTAGAGCCCGTGCTCTGCAACAAGAGAAGCCACCGCAATGAGAAGCCCGCGCACCACAATGAAGAGTAGCCCGTGCTCGCCGCAACTAGAGAAAGCCCGCGGGCAGCAACGAAGACCCAATGCAGCCAAAATTAAATAAATAAATAATTAAAACAAAACAAAACTGCACCAAAGCAAGGTTGACCAGCCCGAAGTGTTCTTTGAGACAGCGTGGGGGAAGTCCCAGACCTGCCCTTCTCATGGAGGAGCGGGGCCTCAGCAGAGCAGCTTCAAGAATCTTTGCTGGAACACGCATCCCGTGCTCTCTGACCTCTCACCTTCATCATCTTGTGGATGCTCAAGACACTAGAGCCAATTCTCTGAATGAAGTGCCTGACTTCCTTCCCGCCTGGCCTTAGCACTGGCTCAGAGCTAATCCAGGAAAAATGTGGCTTCTCTCTAGACAAGTAGGAATCAGTAGAAAGTAGACAGAGTGAGAAATAAAACACCCCCAGGGGCATGTCTCTTTCTCCTCCAGAGGCCGCCCAAGGTCCTGCGTGGCCTTTGTACATCTCCCGTCCCAGGACTCCTGTCCGCACAGAGGCCCCCTCCCACCGTGATCTCAGAATCCGGCCCAGATCTTCTCCGATGGAAATTTCAAAAGGACCTTCCATCCTGAAGAGGTTGCTCGAGGAAGAGAGTGAGTTTTCTCAGGGCCTCTGGCCAGGCTCACGGGAGCACAGCAGTAGTTAACAAGCTGGCTTAGCGTCAGTTGCTCTGAGGGTAACGCACACCCAGAGAGATGCTAGGATTTCTCAGAGGATTTGCACTTGTGTCGGGTGACTGCAGGAGAGTTTAAGGTAGCGAGTCTTTGCTTGAGGTGTCAGGAGGTACAGGTGACCGCATGATGGGACCTCCTAAATCCCACCTAGAAGCTGGGGGGCCTGGACAGTAATGATTAAACAGCAGCCGTCACCCGCCCTGCGTGGGAGGGGAGACGTTTGGTCACTTACGCAGCTGGACAGGGTCTGCGTCTGTGCTCAGATATCCTTCGAGTTGTCCTGTTTGTCCTGATGCTTCATCACCACATAACAGCCTTCCTGACGTTGAAATGGGTTTATGGTCAACAGGAGAACACCGAGGCCTTGCGCTGCGCGCCAGTCCGGTTCATAGCAGCACAAAGGACTAGCTGACAGCTCCAGGCCAGCTCCTGGACACCAGGGCTGCCTTTCTCTCCCTCAGCCCCCAGATTTGGCCGATGCAGACAAAGGAGGCCACTGGACACACTCCATGCTCCTCAGATGCTCAGCGTGGGCACATTTCACTTTTGCTCGCCGGGGCTGAGATTACTTAAGAGGACACGAACCTCACCCATTCCAGGAGATTTGCTGGGTTCTTTGATATGACAGTAGCTGCCCAGTAGCCTGTAAGATTCTGCACAGGACACACCAGCCAACTGGAACAGAGGCAGTTATCAGAAAGGAAGAAAAGTTAGTCCTCAGAACGAGTCCTGAAACCAGGGGCCTAGATTAGAAAACCAGACGAGGAGTCCAGTCGGGTGGTCTTGGGAAGCCAGGTGACCCTCTCTCAGCTCCGTCGAGGGCTGACGATCTTGCAGTTGGCACCAACAGAACAGTGTTCGCTAGAGCGTGCGTTTCCCCAGGGCTCAACAAGGGCCAAAGACCGACGGTGATTCTCTGCAACAACTCTGGCTAATGCTTGGGTTTTAGACTCTTCTTAGCGTCAAAGGCAAGGTTTGGACAAACGTTGCAGTTGCAGTGTCCCTAACTGAGAATTGCGCTGGACTTTGTGTGCATGAAGGCTTATCTCAGCTGTCCCTTCTGGGAGTTTTATAAATAAACCTCATTTTGGAGGTTTTTGTGTAATTTTTTCCATGCAAACATGATCAGTTGGAGTGTAGATAACTGTAAGTGTTTGCAAATCTCTAACACATATCCTGAATACACAGGCTAAGTGTGTATGAGGTATAGGTGCAAACCTGACGTCTGTGTAGGAAAGAATGATCTGACGGTGCCCAGACTGTTTGGGGAATGTCCGGCTCATTTATCTCAACAGGAAGAGGCAGATTTTGTGTCCCTTTATGAGGACACATTTTTTGAGTCAATTTAAAACAGACAAAGTGTCCCTGAAGTGAACAAGTTAACCATTGTGGTCAGCGTAGCTCCAATATTAGCGTTTTTTGGGACTGGCTAACTAGTGTTGATAGGGTTGTAATGACCTCAGCGGAAATGTTTTGATAATGTGGAGGTTAAAGTTCACTTTGTAGAAGACTGAAGGTTGATATTCATGTGAGGGAAACTTAAGAACTAAAAGGCACCCGTAAAAAGACCGTCTAGTCTCCAAAGTGTGTATAAGGGCAGCTATCCGGTGGGGTTGTCAGATGCAGCAGACAGGTACTCAGAGAAGCCCCTGTGTGCTGGGAAGATGTGCAGGAGAGCTTTGTGTGTCCTTCAGTAGGAAAAGGAGAGAGACCCCAGGGGATAAAAATATAGGATGGTGATTATTAGGGTCCTAAAGGGGGCCATAATGTACTAATGGGTAAGGTTAGTAGTGGAGTAAAAGCACAGAAGAGTGCGTGGGCCAATCAGAAATAGTCTGATTCCATTGTCTTGGGTGGAAGGCGTCTGCTTCTGTAGTCAGTGGCTTCTGGAGAATTCCAAAGAATCCTTAGTTTAGGGTCTTTCAAAGGATGGGACGTCTAGTGTCAAGGAGAAGCGCTGCGTGTTGGTTAACAGGACACACACCTTCACTTTGACTGGTAAGTCCGTTATTCAGAGAGCATCTTCCCTCAACACTCACGGGCAGCTTCTCTGTGGCTTTTACAGACATGCTGAAATGTTTCCGTGAGCGGGTGGGCGTGCAGACAGCACCAGCAAGACCTCCTACAACTAGCTCACCAGCACCAGGCCGATCTCTGCTCTTGTGAATATTGTGAAATGTCTTAATTTCATTCTATTTTATCATCGCTGTCTTTTTAGGTGATCATAAAGCATTTCAAGGTTTTACATTTGCCATTTATCTTACAGGAGTGCTTGGATAGGTCAGGAGATCTCTTGGTTTCTAAATCAGGTTGAAATGATGGACATACCCCCAATCCTACCCACTATCAACATAAATGTACGTATTTTATCTTTTGTCAGGGAATTAACCATGTGAATTGATTTAATTTCTGTGACAAGTTTTTATTTTAGGGGTAAATTCAAATTCAAAAGTATCTTGTTTGGCAGTTTTTTGTTTTACTTGTTATGTGTGATTTGTTAACAAACAATTAAATCGCCGTCATCCAAAGGAATCTCTGGGCGGTTTGTGTAGAGTTCCCAAATCTGGGTCGTTCCCGGAGAAAACGACACAATCGTGGAGTCTTTTACTTCATGTAAAGGAAGGAGGAGGGATGGGTTTGACAGTGATGTGTGAAGGACAAAGCAGTGATATTTTATAGGAAAATGAAAAGTGGTGAGCACTTCTTTTTCTTCTTGTCAATAGACAAGATTTGCGTAGGAATCCCACTTCAGTAGTTATGGGTACTCAGTGACTTACTTCCCACGCATATGTGCTTGTCTTTAACTGCAAGATTTAAGAAAAGGATGAGACTCAGGAAGGATATAAGGGAGTTCTCGGCATATATAGTAAAGAAAGGTAGACCCAGGATGACCAGGCTGGAATTTTAAGACACAGAATGGCTACATTACCATCTTACGAACAAAGGCCCGGAAGTTGATATAGAGGAAGAAAAAATAGGACTGGCTTTATTATCCTGGTGACAAATATCACGCATGTGAGTTTGTGTCAGAGCTGTGGGACATCTGAACGTGGTAACTAATCTCTGGTTTGCTTGTTTTATATTTTCTTTTAAATTCTCTGGTGGGCTTCATCTTTTCCCGAAGTACAACAAGGGTATATCTTAAGAGACCCACAGACTCACTTCTCTGAAAGACAGGAAGATAGAAAAAAAGCTGTGGATCTGGAGAGGAGAGAAGCTTCGGTCAGCAGTTGTGAGGTGGGCACGTGTACGGGATCTCAGAAGACAAGGAGACTTCCTTCCCAAGTCCCTGTGCCAGCTTTGGCGCTCACCATTCCTTCAGAGCTCACTCCAATTTTCTCACCACCATGCAGTCCCAATTTTCAGGTAAGAGATGCAGCCACCATTGGTTGAGGCTTTTGTGAGAGCCTGCAATCTTTTACCAGTGTTTTCATGGAGAAATGATTCCAAGTTCCAAATATAAGACTTCTTCGAAGCTTTTGGAAATGAACCCCAGGAACTTCTAGCCTCCTTCAGCTTAGCCTAGAGGCTGAGCGGTATGGCTCTTCTGCTTGTTTTATCTCGTGGCCAAGAGGAAGTCACCAGTGTGGAGGAATAACAGTCAGCCTTAGTGACAGTTATCTTACGATTTCTAGGGCTAAAAGAAGAAAGATGTTCAAACCTGAATCTTGGGGGGCATTTTCATTTGTTTTAGATCTATGAGAGGTAGACTGATCAGAGACTATGTGTCTCACGAGCAGGGTTTAAAATGTTGCATTTCAAGAAAAGTTGACAAGAAACATTCACATTTTCCCTGCCTGTTTTAAAACATCGTTATGTGCTATTGTGATTTATGGCCTCTCTTGTCATTCTGGCACCTACAATGGTTAAGATCATTAAAAACTTTTTTTAAAGCTTTTATTTATCAGAGCCATGGAAAAATGACATTCCTATTAGCTTTAGTTGGAAAAGTTAGAAAAGCACGTTGTAACTCATTCCAGGTAATATCTTTCTTTTGTATAGCTATTACCCAGACCTATCTAAAGAAACAGTTGAATGTGAATTATTTCAAAATCGGAATAGCCTCTTTAAAATTTGAAATGCATTATGCACCTCAGGTGCTGACAGCAAAGCCTATGCCAAGCATTTGATCCACGAATACCCATTTTCCAAGTTCTCCAGATCCTCAGATCTGCATCTCTTCCATTTTTTTTCTGTGGCCAATTTTCAAATAAGGGATCGGGAAACAGTTTAGAGATCATAAATCACACTGATCGTTGGGAAATAAAAAGGGTTCCTTTGCTTCTTCAGATGTGGTTCCACACATTTTTACAAATCTTTCAGCTAAATCAGAAATCCAGACGCAAAATTATGGTGCTTACGTATATCATGTCTGTGACGTTCCACGGAGGAACGTGGGGCTGGAAGACCTGACCAGGCTATAAGCTGGCATAAAAAAGCTCAGGTCAACACTGCAGAAAACAATGGAGAAGAGTTTAAAAGTGAGTGTGGTTCCACTGCTGTGTATATATCTCACTAGTTGACTAATTCAACCAAAATATAGCATTCACTGCACGTGATCATATTAAAGAACAATTGTATTTGCAACTTACTCATTAAATGGACCTGGTAATAGTTTCATTTTTACTTTAAAAAATTCCAGTCTTTCTGATAGGACTAGTGACTGCCTTCCCTTTATTTTTACTTGTCTTTATATTCTCCCAGTGTTTTTTAAATAATAAAAATGAGTTACTTTTCTAATCATAAAAATACATTTAAAAATGTCTTAGAGACACTCTTCACATCTTCCTGTCTTCTCGGCTGCTCTGGTCACGTCGGTGTCTTCTCCCTTGACCTTCCTCTAGCACGTTTTTGGGTTTTTTGGTCGTGTGTACTCCTCACTTGCTATAAGTCACTTTCCTTCCCAACGAGGCTGCAGGAGGCTTGACCGTGGGGATAATTTATGTGCTTGTTGCTTCTCAAAGTGGCAACGCAACATTAGCACAAAGATGATAATGATGCCCTTTAAGATTTCTTTTTTTAGGGCCTCCCTGGTGGCGCAGTGGTTAAGAATCCGCCTGCCAATGAAGGGGATACGGGTTCGAGCCCTGGTCCAGGAAGATCCCACATGCCGTGAGGCAACTAAGCCCGTGAGCCACAGCTGCTGAGCCTGTGCTCTAGAGCCCGTGAGCCACAACTACCAAGCCCACGTGCCACCACTACTGAAGCCCGCGCGCCTAGAGCCCGTGCTCCGCGGCAAGAGAGGCCACTGCAACGAGAAGCCCGCGCACCGTGACAAAGAGTAGCCCCTGCTCAACACAACGAGAGAAAGGCCTGCACACAGCAACGAAGACCCAATGCAGCCAAGAATGAATAAGTAAAATAAATAAATTTATATAAGAAAAAGAACAAACTAATCCTAAAGTTAACAGAAGGAGGACTATAATAAGTATCAGAGCATAAATAAAAAGAAATAGAATAGAAAAACAACAGAAAAATCAACAAAACTGAGAGTTTTTAAAGATAAAGTTGATAAACAGCTAGACTAAGAAAAAAAGAACACAAATAAAATCAGAAATGAAAGAGCAGACATTACAACATATGACAGAAATAAAAAGAATCAAAAGGGCTATTATGAACAGTTACGAGCCAACAAATTAGATAACCCAGAAGAAATGGATCAATTTCTAGAAACATACAACCTATCAAGACTGAATCAAGAAGAAATAGCCTAGATAGACCAATAACAAACAAGGAGACTGAATCAATCATCAAAAGACCTTCCAGCAAAACGGAAACAAAGACAACAGACAAACACCTTCCAACAAAGGAAAACCCAGGACCAGATGGCTTCACAGGTGAATTCTCCCAAACATCAAAAAAGAACCAACAGCTACTCTTCTTAAACTCTTTCAAAGAGTAGGAGAACACTCCCAAACTCATTTTATCAGGCCAGCAAGTGTTCACCCAAAAAATCACGTATAATAATGTTTGTAGGAGCTTTATTTCTCTTAGCTAAAAATCTGGAAACAACCCCAAATTTCAGCAACAACTTCAGTAATCAAATTGTGGGGGGGGGGGGGGGTTAAAATTTACTTTTAAAAAATTGATTTTATTCTTAGAACAGATTTAGATTTATAGAAAATTTGAGAAGATGGTAAAGTGAATTCTCATATACCCAGCACCCACTTTCCCCTATTGCATCTTACGTTGGTATATTCCATATGTTACAACGAAGGAACAAATATAGCATTATATATTTTAGAAACTTCATAGTTTGTTAAGATCTTCTTAATTTTTACCTAACGTTCTTCTGTTCAGGACCCACCTGGGACACTATAGTACATGGAGTCATTACAGCTCCTTTGGTTTCTCTGAGTTGTGATAGTTTTTCAGTCTTTCCTTGTTTTTGATGACCTTGACCGCTTTAAGATGAGGTCTTTTGCAGGCTGTCCTTCTGTTGGAATTCATCTGATGCTTTTCTCAAAACGAGGCAGCAGTTATAGGTTTGGGGGAGGAAGATTGCATAAGTAAAGTGCTATCTCACTGCACCCGACCAACGTACACACTGCCAACATGATTTGTCACTGTTGACACTGACCTTGATCACCTGGCTGAGGTCAGGTTGTCAGGTTTCTCCACTGCAGAGTTACTCTTTTATTCCCCTTTTTCACACTTGACCCTTTAAAAGGCAGTCACTCTGCACAGCGCACACTTAGGAGTGAGGAGTTATGCTTCCTCTCCTTGAGGATAAGGTAAATTCCAGTATTTTTATATAATGGAATATATAAGGATATATATAATATATATATTTATTTATATATATATATTTTTTATATATATAAATAAAAATATATTTATTTTTCCAATAAAAAAGGAAAAAACCACACTACTGATAGAAAGAACAATGTGGTTGAATTTCAAAAAAGTATTATGATACATGAAACAAGCCAGCCAGAGAAGTGTACCTCCTGTAGGATTCATTTATATGAAACTCAAGAATAGACAAAAATAATCTATGGCCATTGAAATCAGAAGGATGATTGCCTCCAGGGAGGGGGCCTGATCATAAAGGGGGCACCAGATGTTTGTAGGAGCTTTATTTCTCTTAGCGGAGGTGATGAAAAGTTCCATGTCCTGATTGGGATGCATTCATTTGTAAAAGTAC
This sequence comes from Phocoena sinus, assembly GCF_008692025.1. Taxonomy (NCBI): domain Eukaryota; kingdom Metazoa; phylum Chordata; class Mammalia; order Artiodactyla; family Phocoenidae; genus Phocoena; species Phocoena sinus. Next base: position 2,286,034 of record NC_045780.1, read on the forward strand.
AGTTAGCTGTAAACTTAAGGTGTTGATTTCACTTGTGTGAACAATACGTTAACTGAAATATTACACTTAAAAAGAGTCTTCTGCATTTATTGTCAAATAAGTAATTAATGGTCTTGGTAAAAGCAGCTTCAGTACAACTGTTGATGCAGAAGATTTCCTGGATCTTTTTTAATCAATATTTTTTTAATTGAAGTACAGTCGATTTACAATGTGTTAATTTCTGCTGTACAGCAAAGCGATTCAGTTATATATATATATATATATTCATTCTTTTTTTATATTCTTTGCCATTATGGTTTATCGTAGAATATTGAAGATAGTTCTCTGTGCCACACAGTAGGACCTTGTTGTTTATTCATTCTATATATAAAAGTTTACATCTGCTCACCCCAGCCTCCCACTCCATCCCTCCCCCAAGATTGCCTGAATCGTAAATTTCCCTAAAAGGGAGTGAGTGAAAGAACATTACTTATTAAAGAAAGATCACTAATTAAACTCGAGAAATTAGAAAAGGAAGACAGAGGACTAAAGATTTACAAAGGAAAATAAACTGCATGAGCCTACAGTAAGAGTGCTGATCTCATAAAGGAACTAAAAATAAGAGTTCACAGAGTATCCAACGCCAGGGCAATCCAACTGAGGGGAAAATTTAAGGAGATGGCTGACGCTCTTGCAGCAGGCTTACCTCTAGACCACAGACCAGCAATTTTAGTCTGTCTTACATCTTTTTATAGTGATCTCTGGAAGTTTGCTAAGCCCTTGGAACTTAAGCCCTAGTAAGAAATAATCCCTTAAGTTTTAAGACTTTTCAAGGACACACACACAGGTACTAAAGAGCTGTAATTTTAAAAGCATGTGTAAAAGAACATGTAAAATTAGAGTGTATAACACAGAAGAGTCAGCACAGTTCTCACATGATTGTCTAGTGAGTTGGTGGCTGCATTTTACTTTGTCTATGTAATTTGAGAAAATCTCTAGAATATTAATAAGAGAACAGAGAAGATCATTAAAAGAGTAGAGGGGAAAAAAAACTTCTCTGAGAATAAATTTGGAAAATTATCCATCATGCCGTAACAGAGAAATTGTAAAAGCCACTCTCTGTTGGAATACAAAAAGAAAATATTCTGCATAAGAAATCAGAGCTCTCAGAAGAACTATTTAGCCTCTCCTGGAGCTCTGGATAGAAACAGTATCTTAGAGAAGACACAAAGGCACTTACCATAAAGGAAAAAAGAACAAGAAATAGGACCTTTACTTTGTATATTTGTCCTTGGGTGGGAGAGGAATCAAGATTATTAAACAAATGTTTTTCCAGAATCTTTATATTAAATCTAGAACTATAAAAATAATAGCTCAAAACTGGGAGTTTAAAGCTCAGATATTTTAAAATCTTCTTCTTCAAAAAGAAAAAATTTTTCTAGGACTATTATTATTAAAGCAAGAGCCAGACTCTGAAAGACTAAATTAAATGGAAAGGGTTGCTAACATATGTACATGCAGGCAATCACAGATTCCAGTGAAAAACAGAGAGAATATGGATTTTAATTTTTAATTACATCGAGTTTAATTAAATCCTCCTTCCAGCACATACTTTTTTCGGCACTCGTTCATTCTACAAACATTTACTGAGGACAGATACTGTTCTGGGTACTTGGTTTTCAGAGATGAACAAACGAAATCTGCTGTCAAATAACTCACTGTTTGCATTTTTTCTGGATTTTTTTTTTTTGAAATAGTATTATTTCAAGACTGGGAGAGGGATAAGATCTTCTCTTAGAATTCCTTCTAATCACATAATTTTGTTAAACATCTTGTTGCCAACTCAAGAGATCAGCATCACGAACTCATCTACATTGGTAAGAGCTTAAATAAATATATAGTTATTGTTGGGCTTTGAGAAAGAATATTAGATTACATACCTAGGGAGCTAAAGCCAACATAAAGGAACATTTATGTCTCTGTTTTCCTATGGCATGGGGTTTTGATTCCAAAGAACTCCTAAGCTTAAGCTATTTATTTAAGCATTTCTCCACTATCACAGTATCAACTGGTTATTGCATTCTATGTGCCTATGATTCTTTCACTATTAGATGCATAAGTATTTTAAGATGTTTCAAGATAAACCTGATGTATTTAGGTAACTAAATGGTTACTCGGGTAACTGAGGGTTGGTCCTCTCTGTATCTCCAGTTCCATCTCTATAGATAGAGGCAGAGAGAGAAATCTCCCATCAAGAAATGGCAGTGGAGCCTTTTTAGTCCATGAAACCAGGTAATAATTTTTGTTGTAGATACTGATTTTAACCTATTGGTTTTAACTATGAATACCAGTTCTAATGTACGAAGTACAAGTTCTAAGTGGAGAATAGGGAAATCGGTGAATCAAATCTTTCCATGAGACTCAAGGATTGAATTTTGTTTCGATTCTTTCTGAATCTGCCATTCTTATTTTAGCTAAAGTTGTTTTACCTTGAGTGGAATTGAACTGGGCACGCTTAAGACATTTTCTGGCACCATAATTTAGGATTCATTGAAATTCTTTACTTTGTTTTCTTAACTTGTTTCCAAAAATAACTTCAGAGGCCATTAGGTAAAATCAACAAGAATATGCAACAAAGAAATAATTACCAGCATTAAAACCCGAATTCTTATGGCCGGGTTGTGTGGGGCGGGGGCAGATTTTACACACACACGCACATACACACACACACACTCCACATAGCTGAAAATGCTTCAGTGGTTGGTCATTGCTATCAAATAACAGAAAACAGCTGCACTTAGTAAAGTAACAACTGGACTGCAATTGTAACTCTAGCTTTTCATTTGATACTTGGTTGGGGGGATGGGAACCTTCCACCACATATGATACAAAAATATGACCTGCGCCATGATTAGAAAATTAGTGAAGCAGTGAAATCGAGCACTTATCGGTTTTTCGTCTTGCAGTCTCTTCCCTCTGCCCCTTTTGGTCCCATATCGTTTTCTCAAGGTAATAACGTCCATAAGTATCTCCACCGGGCAAGTGGCCTGTCACTTAGGAGGTACTCATATTTGGTTAAGAAAATGCGTAAGTGATCTTTTTTAATGCTCATTATTAACATCTCTAGGAAGTTTAACAGCTTTCAGCTTAAAATTGAGGCAGTTAGAGCAAAGGTGTCATCGGCAGGATCACACAAGCTGACGTTCCTTCACTGCATGTAGAGTCTGGGGCTGACTCGGTTGGTTGAGTTCGGGTGCTCAGACGAGGGTTCCAGAGCCTTGCTCACCTCTCCTCCCTGACTGCCCCAGCTGCTATTCTCTGACCACACTTCAGCCAGCTTCATACCCTCCTTTCACCTCGTGGTGCTTGAAAACACAACACCCATCCCAACAGCTGGAAGAGAATTTCCAGTGAGGGTTCTGATGGCCAGTCCGTGTGGCACACCGTTCCCTGGACACGGCATGGCTGCCCCGCAATGGACAGCATCCCCCACCAGATGCTGTCTCCCGGCAACCGTGGTTGCTACCTGAGATTCACTCACTCGCATGGGACCGAAAACTATCTTAAAGCAAGTAACGCAAATAAGAGAACTGATTGGATAACAGATCTAAGGATATGCTGAACACCAAAGCCTCAAGAAAGACAGGGGTGCGTCTGTGCTGCAAAAGCCCAGGAACCAAGGACTTACATGTTTCCAAGAGCCTTTCCACATTTTGCCAGGTCTGTTTTCGTAGCAGCTGAATTCTCTGTTACGGCAAACTGTCCTTTCCTTGTAGTGGGAATCATGGAAACATGGGGAAAGCCTCTCCCAGGGAGAGTTACCATCATGGTAACTTCTCACACCACCCACGAGGGTAAACACTGTTGAAACTTCTAACACCATAGATTAATTTTACTTATTTTTAAACTTTGTATGAATGGAAATCGTATAGAACGTCCTCCTATGTGTCTGCTTCTCTCAGTTAATATTATGCTTTCGGGATTCTTCCGTGCTATCGCTGTTAGTTGTAATGTAGTTGTTCCCGTCGCCATATAGTATTAACTTGTCTGAATATAAAAATATTCTTTCCTTTGTTCCATTGTTGATGAAAATTTGGGATTGTTTCCCATTTGGGGCAAATAACACTTTGATGAACTTTCCTCAGGGGAAGTTCACACACAGGTACACCTTTCTTTGGATATATGCCTAGGTGTGCAATTCCAGGTGAAGAGTGTTTAGCTTTACTGGACAATGCCACCCGGTTTTCTAAAGTGGTTTTATCAGTTTATGCTCTCCCCAGCTGTGAATGAGAACTTCAGTTCCTTCACTTCCTTGCATACTACTTCAGGTTTTGTTTTGTTTGGTCTGTTTGCTAATTCTGGTAGGTAGGGTTATCTCATTGAAGTCTGGTGTGCATTAGGTCACGGTTAATGGAGAAATCTTTTTATTTGCTTATTATCATCTCACTGTATCACCTACATTTACTGATTTTATTTAGCTATACTAGTTTTTTTAAAATAATGTTTGTCTACTATGTTTTCTATCCATTCTCTTATTTTTCCTTTAACGTTACATATAGGGTGTGTACCCTTCAGCTGAAGGACTTAAGGCTATGTAAGTAACGTGTAGTTGTTTTTCTGTCCAGACTGGTAGTCTTTGTTTTTTAATTGGAGAATTTAGGCCATTTACATTTATTGATATATTTGGGTCTATAGCTCACGTTTTACTGTTTGATTCATATTTTCCCCATGTGTTCCTTGTTTCTATTCTTTCTTCTTATCTTCTTTTGGATTAATTGATAATTTTTTCAAATACTGACTTGCATTATTTTTACCATTTGTATTGATTACCACAAAGATTAAAACCTGATTTTAAAATTTATTTTAGAACAATCAGTAATTTTACTGATGTATATTTAGTTATAATTTATTTTATTATAACAAATACTGCATATACATTGGTTGTAATATACTAATGTGTAATAGGTACTTTGCTTCCCACACAACTCTTTATTCCTCGGAACTTTTAAAAATTACATATAGCTTCTTCTCACCCTAATGTTATCATACATCTTAGTGTTTTATATACTTTAAATCATCATACTAGATGATAGGTGACATTTTTATTGTTTTATAGTGTTTGTATTTTCTCATATGTTCCCACTTTTTGTTACTCTTCATTCTTTTTTGCATTTTCATGTTTCCATCTAGAGGGACTTTTTATCTTTCTGAATGGCTCCCATTTAAGTTTAGTTTAAAGCAGCTCTAGATGAAAAGAATTATTTTGATTTTTGTTCACCATAACCCATATCCTTTTTACTTTTTTCTATTTTACACCTGTCTTTTAGTCTTGAAAATGTTTGCTAGCTTATTTTCTAGTTCAGTCAGTCTCTTCTGCTCTGCTCTCGCTGTTGGGAAGCCTGTCTTTTTTTTTTTTTTTTTTAACATCTTTATTGAAGTATAATTGCTTTACAATGGTGTGTTAGTTTCTGCTTTATAACAAAGTGAATCAGTTATACATATACGTATGTTCCCATATCTCTTCCCTCTTGTGTCTCCCTCCCTCCCACCCTCCCTATCCCACCCCTCTAGGTGGTCACAAAGCACCGAGCTGATCTCCCTGTGCTATGCGGCTGGGAAGCCTGTCTTTTGACTTCTGAATTCCAATTTTACATTTTTCAATTATAGGATTTTTACTATTATTTTGTGAATTCTACATCGTGTCATCTCCATTCTTGAACATGTTAATCATGGTTGCTTAAGATCTGTTTATCATACTTTCATTAATTGGGTTATTTGTAAGCTAACACTATTTTTTTACTCTTTTCAGCTTTTTTGGTGTGACTGTTATTAATTTCTTATTGAGAATTAGATTCTACCTAATCTAAGGAAGATTGTTATCCTCCTCCAGAAAGGTTACAATATACCCTCTGGTGGTGAGATTCAGTCAGGGTGCATCATTTTCATCTAATTTAGGAGCAAGACGACTGTGAGCTGGGTTGGGTGTTACTGCAGGCTCCATCTCCATCCTTCACTTATTCCTAGAACCTTTCTCCCCAGCTGGCCCACCTCAAGGCCTGGAGTGTCTAACAGAAACTTTCTGCTTCATGGTGCTTGAATACCATTGTTTTTATCTCCAGACATTTTCAGGAAGTTCTATTATGTTTTTCAGTGGCTTTACGCTGAGCCTCTTATCTTCTTAAGAATTCAGTAAATGCCTCTAGGCACAAAAACATAAACTATAATACATCTCTAGGTCTCTTCTGTCACTGGGAATTTAGCTTCTCACATCCCAGCTGTTTTGAAGTCCCAAACTCCAGTTTCTTTGTCTCCAGTCCTCTGGAACTGCCAAATGCTCTGTTGGTGCCTTATAGAAGCATTTCTCTGCCTGCAGCTTTGGTTCTCGCCTCTGGACAAACTGAAAAATGCCCAGACAACAGTGACTCTGGGGAAGGTCTTATGTATCTCAGAGGTCTCCTTCTCTCCAGGACCTTGATCCTTCCACTTCTCATCGCCCTGACAGCTCTCCAGTGTACTCAAATGGTTTCATCCAGTTTTCCTGTTTGTCCTCAAGCTGGAGTATTTGTCTGCTGCAAGCTCCTTCATGATAAATGGAAGCAGAAGTGTCAAGGCACATTTGATAAATAAAAATGTGTACTTCTTGCATCCATTACTGTTGTTAATAGGTTACCGTCTTTAATTCCAAGGAACTAAAGCTTCTACACCATTTCATTAGACAAGAGTAAGTGCAATCCGGCAATCAGCTACTCTCTAAATCACCCAAAAGTGTTGGTCAGAGTCAACCAGCAGCAAAACATCCTTGTCTTTTACAGACGTCGTTATATTTGGGGTTAGACACTAACTTTTAGTAAGACACATGGCTTACCTCAAATGCAATAGCTTCCTGTGACCACCTCATTAGGTCACGAAAACTGCTATGAAAAATGAAGTTCAGCCTGTTTGTTTGTTCACTTTTCACATGGTAAATTTTGGACCATCTACAAAGTCAGATGTGTAATCCTTGCATGTTTCAAATACATTTCATGCCATTTTTATCAATGTGAAATATGCAGCTTTTAATCAAAATATACTAATCCCATACTGCTCTATTTATCTATATTTAAAACTTTATATTCTTTACAGACATATGGAAGAAACTTCGTGCCCTTTATTTCACATTCCAAAAGATTTCTGAGTGTAAAGATAGTTCTATTCCATCAGTGATGAACACATAAAATATATAAATAGGAAAATATTTTCCATGTTATATTTTACCTAACGTGTGTTCACATAGTATTAAACGTTTCTCTTTGGTATAACTGGTCTTATCACTTTGAGAATTTATGCAAATGTCATTGAATGAATTCAGGTGCTTGAAGCTCTATTTTAAGGCAACCATGTGATATAGCTGCCTTAGTAAAATGTGGTTTTAGTATGAAAAAGTAGAAGTCGAATGCTAGGACGAGAGAAGTGCTGAGCCTGCTTTATTCTGTTGTGGTCAGGACTCACCTTGATTTTGGTGTCCTGTTTAAACCTCACTCAAGGGCAACATCAATGACAAGATAGTATATAGTGTCCCTAGGACAGTGAATGACTCTTAAACCATGTTTGCATGGAGTAGTTCACAGGACCAAAAAGAAGCTAGTACACGTCAAGGGACAAATTTTCCAATATTGGGACATCTCTGACATGGAAGCATAAGAGGCATTCTTGGTCTTTAGGAAGAAGAGAGGCTCAGGGTCAAAGAGTGAGCAGGATTGACTTGAGATTTATATGAAGAAGAACTTTTTAATAATTGGAGCAATACTGTGGTGGGTGAATTAATGCAGGAAGTAGAAAAGCATAAAGCACTAAAGATGTTCAGTGATTTTTTGGGGATGGCATCAAGGGGAGAGTCTAGGTGATTTCTAAAATTTCTTCCAACTCTAAAACTATAAGACCCAGCAATGTCATATAAAGTCAGATCTCTGCTTTCCTTTCTTATTTAATAACTTAACATTTATTTACATGGAACATCAAAATTGGTTTTTCTTTCTTTCATAATTTGGGGGAAGGATTGGAAATTTGAAGAAGAATAAGCTCTCTGCACAAAATTTTATCATGATGTAGTATTTAGCTCAAATTTCTGCTGTCTGGTCATTTCTATAATCATCAGTAGTAAAGGACACAGACTCATGGCTAAGATCTTAAATCAAGCGAGGTTTCTGCCACCTGAAAACCAGGACAGCCTTTCCTCCTGTTAACTTCAGCTTCTTCTTCTGAGACGTCACCAGAAGCATGTTTAACACTCATATTTGTACCAACATCTGTTCAGGAGGATCTAGGAGTTATCTAAAACATCAGAAGATTTCTGTCCTGTGCTCCCCACATCTGTCTGAGCCCTCACCAGAACTACCTGTAACGTCCATATTTCTACCCAGTGGTCTCTTTAGGGCAATCTACGTTTCTCTCTACCTTGCACCTCAAAACCCTTCCAGCCTCTACCCATTAACCAATCCCAAGACCAGTTCCACATTTCTAGCTGTTTGCTACAGCAGCATCCTACTTCCTGATACCAGAATCTATGTTAGAGTCTCGGGGCTGCCGTAAGTAAGTACCACAAATTAGGTGGCTTAAAACCACAGAAATGTATTCTCTCACGGTGCTGGAGACCAGAGTCTGAAAGCAGGGTGTTGGCAGGGTCCCCTTCCCCAAGGGGGTCCTAGGGAGGATCTGTTCCATGCTCTTGGGTTGCAGATCCTCGGCTTGTAGCTGCATCCCTCCACTGTCACGTGGCCCTCTTCCCCACGTGTCTCTGTCTCAGTGCATCTCTTCCAGAAGGACACCAGTTACTGAACTGAGGACCACTTAATCCAGTATGACCTCATCTTAACTAATTATATCAGCAAAAATCCTTTTTCTCACATAAGGTCGCATTTGGTGGAGACACTGTTCAACCCACTACACGGGTTCTGTGTTCTTTGTGGGCTGTAGTATGTCTGATCATCCTTATAGTTCCAGAATTAGCAGTGTCCGGCACTTGAAGGAAGGAAGGAAGGAAGGAAGAAAGGAAGGAAAGGGGAAAGAAAGGGAGGGAGGGAGGGAGAGGATGTTCTCAATCACTAACTCTGTCAATTGGGAACAGTTTAAACCTCAAAGTTGAGATGAATACATTAAATAATGCCCACTTCATCGGAGCATGATTTAAGATTGAGCCTTGAATTTTGATCCTCCTGTTTCGCCACGTAACTGTTTCCCATTAATCTCATTGATTGTCTCCAAATCAGCTTGAGGACACCGTCCAGTCCACCCACGGAGATGCAAGTTTGCCATTTGTGGCTGAGTTTATTCTATTCCAGTAGGATTCTCATCACATCCTTTCTTCTAGTTCTTCTCACAAGAGAAGACCCTCCTCGACCACCCATATTTCTATATATTCAGAGTGTAGCTGTGTGGCCTTGGTAAGTCACTTAACCTTTCTGTGCCTCTGTTTCTTTACCTGTAAAATGGTACAAATAAGGGTACCTAAAACATAGGATTGCTATAAGCATTAAATAAGTTATCATTTATAAAGTGTTTAAAGCTGTGCCTGGTACGGAGTAAATACTGCATACGTGTTTGCTAAATAAATTGTACTTCACGTCGCTGAATACAAGTCAATGAAGTTTTTCTGTAAATGAATTATGACGCAGCCATCAAGTGCCCAAAAGGCTCTGGGTGTTTCTCATCGTTTTCTTCGAGACGTAGCAACTGAGAGCTGGTTTCATCGATGTAGTTACTAAAGGCGGCAACACGAAGGAAAATTTTCTGAGCAGCGTTTTCCTGGCTGAGCTTAAAGGTCTGCCGCTCAAACACTTCTGTTTTGGAGATACGACGCTTTACAGCATGAATGGAAAAAACTGCCTGGAAGCTAGAGTGCTTTTTTTCTTTTTGTACGTAACACCCACTATTTGTACCTTACACTTCATGGTTTACAGAATGTTTGCTTTACATAGTAATAGGGTTGCAGAAAGCCTGCCTGATGTGCTTCCTGATCTGGGAATCACAGGACCTGAGAAAGTTGGCGGTCTGTTGATGTCCTTTCTTGGCTTCTGCTTTGCACACTTACTTGAAGGGCTGTCAGAGTTGGCACAGCTTAAATGTCATTTTTTTTAAATAACTGAGGCTCTAAAGGCAGGCTGAGGTTGTGTGTGTGTGCACGCGTGTGCACGTATGTGAGCACGTGTCAAAAAATGAAAGAGCTTCCCTGGTGGCGCAGTGGTTGAGAGTCCGCCTGCCGATGCAGGGGACGCGGGTTCGTGCCCCGGTCCGGGAGGATCCCACATGCCGCAGAGCGGCTGGGCCCGTGAGCCATGGCCGCTGAGCCTGTGCATCCGGAGCCTGTGCTCCGCGGCGGGAGAGGCCACGGCACTGAGAGGCCCGCGTAACGCAAAAAAAAAAAAAAAAAAAAAAAAAAAATGAAAGAGTTTAGCAAATATCTTCATTTGATTGAATATGAAAATGAACTCAGACTTCACTTAAGTCGCTTTCCTGAGCCTCCTGTAGGACTGTTTCAATTGAGTTCAATCAAGGTGACACTTACAAGCTGGGACCCTGCCAGGTAAGAATGACATCACACGAGGAATGTTCTTTGGCTGTAGCCCCGCCTCTCCTACATCCTTTACCCCCCCCCCCCCCCCCCCGTTTTCTCCTTTGCTAGAACCTGAAATCTGTTCTTATTCCTCTTGGGAGGTCCGTTTACGTTGAAGGCACATCTGGCTTAATTAGGCTGACAGCTGCTCCAGGTACATTGGACGGGGTCCAGGCATCACATGCATTGCCATGAACTTGGCAGTTTAACCTTTCATAAGCTCATCCTTAGGCTGCAAATGAACTCGAGAGATGTGCTTTTATTATTTGTTACTACATGTTCATTTTCTACCTTGCTACCAAAACTGTCATTGGAAAGACCACACTACAAGGCAAAAAGGGCACTTCCCTCGTGCCAACTGGTGAACAGCAAGGACCCAACTACCCAAACCTGTGAAATCTGGGCGGGAAAGCATAATAATAAGCGGTCCAGGGCGGTTCTGGGGAAGAGGCTGAGAAAACAATTCCCCTTTCAAGGCCCATGGCTTGCGTTTGCTTACATAGAACCTTTAGGCAGTAAAAGAGTGACTACAGTTATTGCCGCTTTGGCCCCAGCCAGCAGAGAAGGTGGTCTTCGGACGCCCCACACGCAGTGATGTTCTCATCCAGCAACGGGGTGACCGAAAGGTTGGCACATGAGGCTGGGATGGGTTGGGCTGTTGCAAAGCCACGCAGCCTGTGTTTTAAACCGCCTGCATTGAATGCCTTTGCAGTTGCTTTCATCGGCGTGCACACAGCTCTATTCCAGGAAAGCTCCATGCAGAAAAGCTGAGAACAACAACTGCTTTAGTTACCTCCGCCCCAGCCCGAGCCCAGATTCATAAAAGCAAAGGCAATTCCAGAAGGCCCTTCCAAGGAAAGATGGTTTGCCTTCTCCCCACCATACGCACTCAGAGAAGGAGAGCGTTTTATTTAACACATTGCTGTTTGCCTTGCTGGAGGTTCAGCTAATAGAATGTTTGGTTCTCTGGGGGGTTTCCTTTTCCCAAGGAGCCACACTGTTGCCCTTCCAGGGGACAAAGGGAATCTTTCGAAACGGAAGGTCCTTCAGTTTGCCAGGAGCACCTTCTTCCTTGAGCTGACGTTTTCTACCATTACAGTTAACTTGTCTTCTTCTCCCTAACAATTCACCTCTACTCTGATTGGTCCCCGGAGGTGCACACGATGCACCACGTTTCTGACGCCACGCCTCCTCCGGGAATTTCATGTTGAAATGCATTTTGTCTTACATAATAGGCCCAGCCGTACATTTTTCACACGCATGTTTTTGTGAACTTGACTTCACCTTTAGATTTTTTTTTAATGCCTCATTTCCCTGAGGGCACTTTTTGCGAAACTGATAAAATTCCTAATCTGCAGCATGTAACGGGCGAGTCCCACCTCAAGTGTGGGTTCCTAGCATTCTCCCGAAACGTAAGACTTGGTGAAGGGAAAGAAGACCGTCAGCAACGGACGATGTCCCTTAACACTGGGAAGCAAGGCTCAGCACGCGGCGCGGGGATCCGCTTCCGTCTGGGGGGCCTCCGCACGTCTTCCCACGCCGGAGGAGAGAGGCTTCCCGCGCCCCCAGGAACTCGCATCAGTGACCTTCTCCACCAGGGCAGGGCCAGCTAGCCCCAGAAGCCCTCCACCCTGACCCTGACCCTGACCCTGACCGGTCCAGCGGCGCACCTGCCGGGCTGGAGGCTGGGGCCCGTGCATCTCAGCAGCGGGATGCGCTTTGAAAATAAGAGCCGACGGTGCGTGTGAAGAGGGGCGCAGGCTCAGTGTGGGCTCCCCCGAGGGTTCCTGGGGCCTGGCAGCGCTTCGGAGGCTGAGGCGGCTGCCCGAGGTCAAGCCGGAATGGGTGCCAGGATAGATCTTCCTTTCCGGACGGAAGCGGGCACCCGAAGGCCACTAGGGGCTCAGCTGTCTCCCTCTTTGGCCCAAAGTCCACGGCTGCAGCTCCCAGCTGGCCAGCCCCACGCTCCACCCCCCTCGTGCCGGGGAATGACCAGCCTTGGCCCCCAAAGCCAGCCCGCCACGGGAGAAAGCGCCAGGACGTCAAGGATGCCCGTAAAATCCCAAAGACGAAATATTCAGGTCGCTCATTTCAGTACATAGCATATATAAATATTTCTTAGAGATGCTTAGCTACAATTTAAAATATATATATATATATATATTTTACAAAAGTATGTTACCTATCACTATAAAGTTGCTCACAGTGTACAGATAGGAGTAAAACAGTAAAGGAACAAAATTAGAAAAAGTTTTATCACATTATTTTTCTTGCCCCACCAGCCAATTAAACGAACGGGAACATTTAACATATCAGATTTAAAAAGCGCACCAGCAATTGGCTCTCATGGATGCTTTGATCCATTTCCTAAAACAGACAAAGAATAAAATTCGCAGTTACAAAAAATCAACTTTCAATTTGATGGCAGTAAAATCTGTGCTTCTTGATCAAACGCTATCAGAATAACTGATTTGTTTCTTTACTTTTTCAAATCTGTGTACAAGTCAGGTCAAATGTCTGTTTTAGTTTATATAACTATTAATAACCATACAATAAAATTTTATGATGTAATGAGACACCATGCCATGAATGTTAGTCATAGACCATGCACCATGCATTTCTGTCCACCGTAAATCACTCGGTACAGCGGCTGGCTTGTTTATAACAACCCCTCTTGACAACTGTAGTGCTGCCTTTTCCCTGCATATTAATTAGTACATGTGACAGAGGATAACGCCATCTCTGGGACAACAAAGCCTTTCGTTCCCCTGAGCCTCTGGGCATCCACTTGGCTGTCTTTGTAGATGCTTTTTCCTCGCTGATTAAATGAGATAAATTCAGGCCACTTTCTGAGTTCCAGTGAACCGGGAGGGGTAATCCAGCACCCGTTGGAAGCTTGTGAAGCTGGTGACCAAGCCGTTCACACCTCCCTGGCTACTCTGTCCTCCCAGCCCGGGAGCCGACCGGGAGCCTCTAAAACCAACCTCACCTCACGCAGAGCTGCTCCTGCTGGGTTTCAGAGCCACATCTTCATTTTTCAGATTTTTCAAAAAGGCTTTGACAGTCAGAGCTCACAAGTAAGTACAAAACATGTAATTTAAGTCTGAAAAACATGTTGATAGTAAAAAAAAAGTTGGCTATTTGACTTATTTTTAGCTCAAACATCCAGCTATTTGGAAATACCTGTTTTTGACTGAATTTCTCCTCTCGTCCAGGTGTTCGGCGTTTTGTAGACAAGGATTAAGTGCCCGTATTAGCATATAATGCGTCATATCCCTGGAAATTTGGGCAAACCAAAAGAAACTGGCTTCTTTCTTAGCATAATCAAAATAAACTTTTCTCATTTCGTTTATAAGGTCACATCCCAAAGGGGAGGTGGGTTCCATGAAATAGTGGTTTTCATCCAGTTGCTACTTGTTTCACTCTGGGGTAAGGATTTCCAGCGAATAAGACACATGAGCTGAGCAGTCGGGGCCCGTGGAGCTGCGAGGCCCCTCAGGACGCTGCGCGTGTCACCTCCATGCAGGCACGCGGCCTCCGCTGGCTGCCCCCAGCTGGTCCCTGGGGAAGCACCCCCCAAAATGTATAGACAATGCAGATGGACCCTCAGCCTCGGAAGTTTCCCTCATTAGAGCTGAGGGTGTGGGAGAATAGAGTCTGGAGCCCTGGGCACAGGCAGGGGCAACAGGCGGGGCTGCACCATGCCCCGCATACTCCTGGGGGGCTGGCCGGTGCACGGGTGGGAAGAGGATGCTCAGGGATGGAGGCTCCCATGCGAGGAGCTGAGCTCACGTCAGAGCCGAAAAGCAAACCCGCTGTGGACTAAAGCATAGCATTCGTTTGCCCTCTCCTTGCTTGTTTTCTAGAAATTTACGGACGTGGGAGACTCTGGGCCAACCCGCTGCAGGTCCAGGCTGGCAGGTGCTTAGGTAAATTCCTCCAGTGAGGTGGATCGGATCCTGGTATGGACGATGACACCAGGGTGGAAGAGAAGTTATTGACAGGTACGCACAGAGACAGCAGGATGTTTGTAAACAAAGAAAAATGCCCGCAGCCAGCAGTCTCTGCCCTGTCTCTTCCCAAAGCCCATGCCAGTGTGGGTGTTGCAGCTGATTCCTGGGGAAGACAGAGCTTACGTAAGCCCTTTCCACGAGATCACAGTATCGGGGGTGAACGCGGGCAAGGCCAGCTCTCAGGGCCCTGCGGGTATGAAATAAACCCTGGTCTCCAGGTGTGGGAAGCCATCTTCCTATCAAGGTTTAAATCGGCATTTTTCCTGTCACGCTTTTCTGAGGTCAGGAGTTCGTACAGCCTTTGTCGTCACCGTACCCTGTGTGCGTCACACCCAACAGAAAGAGCTCTGGCTAGACGTTTAACCAACCAGGTTTTTTTGTAAAGATCATATCCAAATTTCACCAGCTTTGGGATTGGGGGAAAATCACTCAACATTCTGAGTATTTCTTTCAGTTTTCTATAGTGAAATAACAATAACACCCACGATCCAGAGTTGCTAGAAGGAGCACATGAGAACACAGATCTTCGGAGCTTTGCAAACTCTCAAGTATAGGACCCAAGGCCGGGGGGTGTGCACCTCTGCCTCGTGGGCCGCAGGAAAGCATGGGGACGCAGGCCTGCGGTGTGCGCAGCCTTCGGAGGCTGTGTGCCACAAGGTGGAGGAACTCGATTTGCATTTGACAAAAATGTCCTTCAGATCAGCAGGTAGAGAACTGAATCTCAGGGGCGGGGAGGCCTTTAAGAGGCTGCTGAGGTGTTGGTACACAAAAGGCAGAGAGGCAGTGGAACGAGGATGGTCCTGACGGTGAGATGGGCGTGGTCAGAAGCAGCCTGTTTAAGACACTCGAAGCTCCAAGAGTCAAGTGTGCTTTCACAGCGTGAATGGTGTGAACTTGGGAAGACAGAGGGAGAAACAAGTTTGGGAGTAAAACACGAGAGTCAGTTTGGCACGTGCTCAGTTTGTTACCTGCGCGCACCTGGAAGGGAATGTGAGCTGGCGGGACTCTGAGTCTGCAGACCACGCGTGACGGCAGGGCTGAGACGCGAGTTCCACTTGTCAATAGAATTGAAAATGATGGTTCCTGGGAGCACTCAAGCTTCAGGGGCAGAGGGGTGGATGGCCAAAAAGGGAAGATGGCCAGAGACTGGGCGCCAGGGTCCCCCGGCATCCCGAGGGCAGGAGCCAGCACCACGGGGACTGGGTCAGCTGCGGCCATCTCTGGAGGTCCTCCTGACTCCATCAGTTCCTGGCACAGAGTCAGGCTGGGATTCCGTGCAGGGCTGTGCATTTAGCCAGGTGCCACCCACTCACACTAGGAGGTGGGCCCGTGAGGGCAGGGGCCGCGTCCTGGTCATTGCTCTGGATCCTGAATCTGCCCCAGGAAGATGGCACACTTTGAAACTGGTGTTTGTTGAGCAAAGCAAGACTTGAAAATCTGCGTGAATACCCTAAGATTTGATCCCCTTTTGTAAGTAACTTGTGTCAGGAGAAGCTTCAATTGCATAATAGGTGGGGTATGTGTAAACGCTACTGTATCCATAATACCTGGCCCTTGCTGTATCTGAGGTGTGACATTTTGCCCTCAAAATGTATATAAAAAATATACAGCACGGAGACAAAAAAAGAGAAAAATCTCTCTCTCTGCCTCTCTCCTCTGTCCTTTGACTTTTTGAGAGCTGTGGCTGAAAAGAAATCCTCTAAGGCGAAAACTGCTAATTCCAATATTTCACATTTGGGGTCGTTTTCCTTCATTTTTAAAAACATTGCTGTAGCCTCCCCTCCACTCCCCACTCCCAGCCATATCTCTAACCTGCCGCAAGGCCAGCAACACCTAATGCAAAGTGTCCGTGTCAGAGGGTGGCCATGCATATTCATCACTGCCCCTTGGACCATCCTGGTGATTTATCTCTTGCATCTCGCATCTCCTTATTGGGTTTATAAGTTATGTGATCTTTCACTTTCTGTGTCAATCTCCTGTTCTCATTTTGCAAATTCAGTGCCATGCATCCACTTCTATTAATTTGGCACCTGGAACTGAGATTTACTGTGTGGTCTGACATCTCTAGTTCAATCAAAATAAAATATCAGACCCGTAGCTCTCTCTCCATTGCCCCAAATTGTGTTGTTGTTCTTTGTACCAAGCTGAGTCATCTCCTTAAAGCACAGGCCTCGGTTTCCTTGATCAGTAAAGTGGGGATCATACCTGCAGTGTTTCCTTCTCATAAAGACGTGATAAAATTCCTAAAGTAAAAATAATTTTCATTGGCTTTTGTGCTTCAGGAAATTATTTTCCTTATAAAACACGGGGTCACCTGAGTGATAAGGAAACCCTGTTCATCCACAGCCAATGTCTGCAACAAAGGCCTGGCTGGAAGTTCCAGAAGTGGCCAACCAAGCCTCACTGACCGTATCTCCAAGTGTCGGTGACACCTATGGAAACAGTTACGTCTGTTAAATCTGAAGAGGATTAGGTGCCTATGAATTAGAATAACGTCTGCAGTTACACCAGGGAGGATGCAGCTACCAGGGTGATCCATCCTTACCCTTCAGGATGGAGGCCGAATAACATCTGGGTTTGAGAAGAAAGGTCTACTCCCATGATCAAATTTCATCAATGGTCAGGGGCAGGATGAGTCATCCACCTGCTGAAGCTCCCGGGCCAGACCTTTGCTGCAATCAAACCTCGACTCTAGAGGACCAGGTCCTCCCGGTCACTTAGGCAAACTCTGTGACTTACAAGGAAAGGTCCAGACTCGCAATGTACAGATCCACGTAAGCCTCAGTATCCACGAGGGGCTCCAAGAGAAGCCAGTGCAATTGTAAACCAGGCCACAGGGCTAGGAAAATGCCTTGAGGAACCACTGCCAGGGGGACGCCCAGTCTGCACGAGGCTGTCCTGCTACCGGGTTTTAAAAGTAGTTGGTTTTCTACATCTGTGACTCCATCTCTGTTTTGTAGATAGGTTCACTTGCACCATTTTTGTAGATTCCACATATAAGCGGTATCATACGATATTTGTCTTTCTCTGTCTAACTTATTTCACTCAGTATGACAATCTCTAGGTCCATCCACTGAGGAGCAAAGCGGGGGGAGGGATGAATTGGGAGATTGCGACTGACATATACACACTACTATATATAAACTAGATAACTAATAAGAACCTGCTGTAGAGCACAGGGAACTCTACTCAAGACTTGGTAATGAAGTTTTCAACTATAATCTCTTCAAATATTTTCTCAGTCCCTTTCTTTTTTTCTTCTTCTTCTGGAACCCCTATAATTCAAATGTTGGTGCGTTTAATGTTGTCCCAGAGCTCTCTGAGACTGTCCTCAGTTCTTTTCATTCTTTTTTCTTTATTCTGCTCTGCAGTAGTTATTTCCACTACTTTATCTTGCAGGTCACTTATCCGTTCTTCTGCCTCAGTTATTCTGCTATTGATCCTATCTAGAGTACTTTTAATTTCATTTATTGCGTTGTTCATCGTTGCTTGTTTCATCTTTAGTTCTTGTAGGTCTTTGTTAACTGTTTCTTGCATTTTGTCCATTCTACTTCCAAGATTTCGGATCATCCTTACTATCATTATTCTGAATTCTTTTTCAGGTAGATTGCCTATTTCCTCTTCATTTGTTAGGTCTGGTGGGTTTTTATCTTGCTCCTTCATCTGCTGTGTGTTTTTCTGTCTTCTCATTTTGCTTATCTTACTGTGTTTGGGGTCTCCTTTTTGCAGGCTGCACGTTCGTAGTTCCCGTTGTTTTTGATGTCTGTCTCCAGTGGCTAAGGTTGTAGTAAGGTAGATAGCTAGGGGGAAGCAGCCGCACGGCACAGGGATATTAGCTCGGGGCTTTGGGACAGCCTGAAGGGGTGGGAGGGGGAGAGTGGGAGGGAGGGGGACGCAAGAGGGAAGACACATGGGAGCATAGGTATATGTATAGCTGATTCACTTTGTTATAAAGCAGAAACTAACACACCATTGTAAAGCAATTATACCCCAATAAAGATGTTAAAAAATAAATAAATAAATAAAATAAAATAAAATAAAACCTAAAAAAAAAAAAAAAAAAAGACTCTGTAATGACCTATATGGCAACAGAATTTTAAGAAGAGTGGGTGTTACGTACACGTGGAACTGATTCACTTTGCTGCACAACAGAAACTAACACAACACTGTAAATCAACTACATTCCAATAAAAATTAATTTAAAAAAAAGTAGTAGGACATTTTTTAACACAGTAGCTCTCTCTCCCTTTACACTCTCTTCTCTTCCACTCTTCAATCTGTAGTGGGAAAGAATCTGTATTTGGTAATTTAAGCTCTCATCTTAAGAAAAGTTTGAAGTAGCTGTGAGTAAACTCTGTGAGCAGGAAACCTGAACCCGGAGTCGGTGTAACCGACCAAGTCCCTAACACATGGGGAAAGACAACAGCACCAGAAATAAACACAGCCGCGCATACATCAGCAGAGAATGTGGATGGAAACTTCCCTGCGGGTACCACTGGGAACAGGGAGAAAACAAGCAGATGGTAACACTGGAGGGAAAGGGGAAATATAAAAAGAAAACATAAAAAGAGGAACTACTGAACTGTTTTGCACAGGATAGGAGAAATTTTGAATTGTTTTCTACTTAGCAAGGTAAGAGTTAAGATAACAGTTACGATAAAAATAAATAACACCTTCATGAAAAGGATTATATAAAGGCGTAAAAGAACTTTAGGCTTAAAAATGGCGTTCAGGCAATTCTAGAAAGTAAGTACATACATATTTGCCTAAAATTAGTGATAAAACTGGATATGTCAAAATCTAACTTGCATTTGAAGAGATATAAAACAGCCTGCAGACATGTTTAGAAACAAATCTAGTAAATCACAAACAAAATGCAAAGCAAAATTCAAAACTACGATTTTTCAAAGCATTTGTTTTTTCACTCATGAATAGCCACCATCACGGTTATTTATCAACATCTCACATTCAATTGTTAGAAATGTTTTTGGTAACTGAAAGTATGTGTTACCTAAACAGGTATGTTTTGCAGAAGCACCGAGATGGGCATTGCTTTGGTTCATGTCTGAATCATTTCGGCAGCAGGCGCCGTGTGTGCAGCCAGGTCTGAGCAGATGCTGGGTGTTGAGGGCACAGCCCTAACAGCACGTGGCCCAGCCCCCCACCAAGGGGTTTGGGCTGGTCAGTCGTCAAACTACTCTGTTCACATAAAGATCGTCAGATTTACACCAAGACACATCTTTCACATGAAACTCGATAAATGCTTCAGCTTCAAATGTTAAGCAATCCCACCCATTTGTCCTCAAGCACCATTTCCTCTGAGCCCTCCCTCCCCAGCCTTCTAAATTGGCGAGCCCTGGTCTTTCCTGTTTCCAAAGTCCTCCCTGTGCTGCCCCTAGAGACGCACTCAACAGTCTGTTCTGTCCGACCTGCCCGCTCTCAGTCTGCTACTGTCCTGTGTGTCACACATCACCGAGCCCCAAAGGGTTCAGGGAGTGCCTCGTGAATGAAGGTTTACGGGACTCGAGCAACAAATAAACAAATGACGTGATAATTAAACTGATCTGTCCCAGGGCAATCATGAGATCTGGACAAAATAAATAAGCCGATTTACCTGTGCCCTATTTTCGTTTTTATTTCCCTAGAAATGAAACACTCTTCATTTGGATTAAAGATTCATTTTCAGTCCGAAATGACATGTCCAAATTTCTCAGCTTCTCTGGATTACTGGATAATCCAGGGGTCTTTCATTCCTCAGATTAATTTATTCTTCTGCCCTCTTTGAATAAAATGAAGTGTACAACTTGAATCATGGAAACTACTATTTTAAAAATTGTTTACGGGGGATAAGGGGGGAAGGGATAGATTGGGAGATTGGGATTGACATGTACACACTACTATATATGAAATAGATAATTAATAAAGACCTACTGTATAGCACAGGGAACTCTACTCAATACTCTGTAATGGCCTATATGGGAAAAGAATCTAAAAAAAAAAAAAGAGTGGATATATGTATATGTATAACTGATTCACTTTGCTGTACACCTGAAACTAACTCAACATTGTAAATCAACTACGCTCCAATAAAAATTTAAAAAAAGAAAGAAAGAAAGAAAGAAATTATTTGGGATAAAAAAAGTTGTTTACAACCTATATAATTAGACAGGTAAATATGGTCTAAGCACGATACATATATTTTAAATGTGTAATAGTGCTACCACAACCATTGATGAAAGATAACTTTGTTCTGGTTTATATGAACAAGTTTATACATCTTGAATACTTCTTGCAGGTTGCATTATGAAAATATTTTCTCTCTTGAAGAAGGGATTAGTTGTCAGAAATCCGATATGTTCAGCAAGAGAAGGAATCTTGGTTTTCTGATGGAGGTGGATTTTCTGTTCAAGATCAGTCATAACTTGTTCCTATAAAAACACACAAGGAAGGGATAAGGCACATTCTTCCCTAATATTGCAGGGAAGCGAGTTCAGAATTTAAAGATGAATTACCTCATTGTTCTACTAATATACGGTAATCAACTGCGCCTCTCGGTTTAAGTTACTAATTGGGGGATTCCTATCGGGATTGGAGCTACTTCTCCTCTCAAGAATGTTCACTTCTAAACCAGCTGTTAGACACCGTCTCATTAAGTTACTACTTCATTCGCTACAGCTGCTGCTTCTTCACCTCTTTCTTCAGAAGAATCCCATCCAGCAGAGGCGGTTTCCATGTTTCATAATTACTCCTCCTCCAAGGAAGACCAAAGAAGCTGACGGTAGCGCAATCCCATGACTGCACATCTTGGAAGTGATGAGGTACAGTCAATAAAATATAGACGTATGCAGGATTAATGGAGCAGGCTGCATTTCAGAAGTAGAAAACCCTTGCAATACCAATTATAAATTATATCTCAAAGCTAACTGTATTAAAAAGAAAATCTCTCTGATTTCTCTTAAAGTCACTTTAAATGGATCCATTCTGCTGGTTGTTTGTCTTAGTTAACCTTACATTAAGCTTTATCTCTAGTTTAGGAGTTTAGTTTTCAAAAAGTCACTCTATTTGCAAATAAGAGAAAGCTCTGCAGAAAACTAAAACTAAAACACAAAATCTTCTTTTCCCTCAATCAGAATTTAACAATGAGTTCACTGGGCCATGACACTAAAATGTATTTCTCTGTTAGCAGCTGACACAAGAATTCAAGCAGGATATTAAGCTGAACAGCAAGGTCTTGTGAGAAAATCAGGAAAAGTCTTCAGAAATCCATCGCCAGAGGCTCCACACTGGTGAAGGGGGACTCGTGCTGGAGGGAGGGTGGGTGTCTCCCCTTGGGAGAAGTCGCAGGTGAGTTAGATTTTGAGAAGTCTTGGTCTCAGACAGCCATGCTTTTTCCCACAAAGCTGTCAGGTATGTCTTACCCTTAAAGAACCATCAAGAAGGTGTGAGAAATAATGGAAGCCAGACAGAAAACAGTCCTGTCCTTAATTGCTTGTTTGGGGAGGCCCAGGCCTCCAGTGGTGGAGAATCTTCACCAACCTCGCCTTATAGTACGAGGAAAACAAACACAAGTTAAGATGTGGGTTCACAGCTGCGAACCAGGCCACAGGGGCTGAATGAGATCAGGAAACAGTGCCCCTCAGGGTCTGCTGAGCCCCCTCGGGCCTGTTAGCTTCTCAGTCTCCTGGATATGCTGAGGTTCAGGCAGAGCAAAGATAAGGTTTCCGTGTCCCCTTAGCACCTGGGCCAACTTAGCAGTGGTGCCCCTCATGCTGGGAGACTTCCTATCCTTCTAGACTTTTCCTCCAAAGCAGTTTCTTCTCAAGAGTGTCCCAGGTCAGAGAATTTATGGTAGATTACCGGGTGGTGAAAAGAGGCCCCTCTGCCCCGTGTTCTGAGCTGTGGTGCAGAGCAGCCTCTTTGGGCTTGTGAGGACCTGTGTATCTGTGAGAAATCCAGAACCAAAGTAAGAGCCGTAGAAAAACAGCGACAGCCAGGACAAAACACACTGCCTCGCTTTGACCCAGGAAATGGAAAGCATTCTACGTGCCTCCAAATTCAGCCACATTCAGGCTCGGGCCATGGTGAAGATGGTATTTTTCCTGTTCATCTATAGAAGGCACTAAATGTGCATTAAACACCCATACAGAAAAATAATTTTTTAATAATGGAAATTAATTTCTATGTCCCGGCATGCCCCAATCCCACCAGGGGCAGGAAGTTCCTTCCCATCACTTCCAGGGAAGCCCATCACCTGAGGGCCAGGCAGTGCTGGCATGGGCGGCTAGGCCATCCAGTCATGTTCATCTCTGCAGGGACGGCCGGTCCTCAGCAGCAAAACCTCCCAGGTCCCAGTTGGGCCTCCTCCTTCAAGGACCCTGCAGGTCTCTGGGCTGTTTCTCAGGCACCTCTGGCCCCATGCTGGTGCAAGGAGCCACAGAAGCACCCTCTGAAGGGTCGATACACCCTCTGAAGCTTCCAGGAGCTCTCCAAGGCAGCCCCAGCCTCTGGAGCAGCAATCGTCACCCGGTGCTCTGGTTCCTGGACCCGGGGCCCTGCGCTGATGCTGGCTGATGTCCCTCACCCTCTGAATTTCCAGATTTCCTAGAAACTAGATGTTTGTGCCAACCCACCAGCGAGCTGTACAACGTTCACCCTCTCCTCTTCAGCAACACCTCAACAGCTAGTGGGTGTTCTAATAATTCTAAGGATAATATTTAACCCCTCCGGGCAGAGAAAGCCAACCTACACCTCGATGGCTCCAGACTCTGACTGTTCCAGAAGCTTTATGCTCCAAGTCCCTTAAGGACTAGACTTTTTTTTTTAATTAAAATTTTTGTTTTGAGATAAATGTAGATTCACATGCAGTTGTAAGCGATCCCAGGTATTGAATACCTTGTACCCGGTTTCCCCCAATGGTAGCATCTGGCAAAACTACAGTACAATGTTACAACCAGGATGTGATGCAGTCCACATACAGAACATTCTATCACGCCAAGGACCACCCCATTTTATCCTCTGGCAGCCACTAATATGTTGTACTTTCTCTATAATTTTGTCATTTCAAGAGCATTATATAAATGAAATCATATGGAAACATTATATATAATATATAACATATACAGAATGTTACATATTGCATATATAATACGTATATGTTATATATGTACTATATAGCATATGTGCCATTTAGTACATTAAAGTACATATATACGATATGCTATATGCTATATAGTACATATATATTATATGAAAATTTCTGTGATTGCTTTTTTTCCCCTCAATATAATTCTCTGGAGATTTAACCAGGTCATTGCAGGCATCAGTGGTTTCCTCCAATTTGACGCTGAGAAATATTCAGTGGTATGGATGCCCCACATCCACGGAAGGACATCTGGGTTGTTTCCAGGTTTGGGCTATTATGAATAAAACTGCGATAAATATTCGTGTATAGGTCTTCGTGTGAACGTTAAGTCGTCATTGCTCTGGGATAAACGCCCCGGAGAGCAAATGCTAGTAGATACGGTAGTTACACGCTCAGCTTTTTAAGAAACTACCAACTGTTGTCCAGATCCCCACCAGCAGTGCCCGAGGGACCCAGTTTCTCTGCGCCCTCATCAGCGTTTGGTGATGTCACTGTTTTATTCTAGCCGTATCGACAGGTGAGTACAAATAGCTCTTCACGGCTTTAATTTGCATTTCCCTAATAGCTAATATTGTTGGACATCGTCTCGTGTATTTATTTGTATTTATCTGTAAATCCTTTTCATTGAAATACCCGTGAATATCTTTTAACTATTTTCTAATTGGATTGTTTGTTTTTATACTGTTCTGTTCTGAGATTTCTTTATATGTTATAGACACTTGTCATTTATCAAATATTTAGCTTGCAAAATTTTTCTATAAGTGTATAGCTTGTCTTTTTATCCTCTTAATGAGTGTTTTGCAAAGCAAAACTTCTTAATTTTGATGAAGTCCAATTTATCAATTCCTCTTTTTATGGGTTATGCTTTTCACGGCGAGTCTAAGAACACTTTGCCCAACCATACGTCCTCAGATTTTCTCCTGTTTTTCTCTAAAAGCTTTAAATAGAATGACAGATTTTGACTTATGTTTTGTTTAAGCTGTGAAGTTTAGGTCATTTTTTTTTTTTTTTTGTCCTATGGATGTCCGGTGGCTCCAGCTCCATCTGATGAAAATCTGTATTTTGCCTTTTGTAAAAGTGACTCGCCCCTCCTCCTCTTCCTTCCTTTTGTCTTATTTATAATTATCTTGGATATTCCTCAGTTTTTCCTATGAACTAAGGCTCAGTGGTCAAGTCTCATTTAAAACTGCCCTTTAGTAATCTGACTGGAATTTCACTGAATCTGTATATTAAATTAAGTACAATCGACATCTTTAAAATATTTACTTTTCCCATTTAGCAAAATGAAATGTATCTCCATTTATTCTGGGTTCCTATGTCCCATAACTTTTCATAGTTTTTTCTACAGAGGTCTTAAACAATTTTTGTTAAATGTATTCCCATATACCATATAGTTTTTGTTGACAATGAGAAGTATATCTCTTATTCTACTGTATTACTTTTACTGTTCTTATAAAAACTCTCTACTACTTTCAAATACCAAATATTTTGAATCTCCCTTTCCAATTCAAATATTTTAGCTTTGGTTAAAACCTCTAGAGAAATATTAAATAGTAGGGATAATCCCTAACTTGAATAAGAATACATCTAAATATGGGGATATATGTATATGTATAACTGATTGACTTCGTTATAAAGCAGAAACTAACACACCATTGTAAAGCAATTATACTCCAATAAAGATGTTTAAAAAAAAAAGAATACATCTAAAGTTTTACCATGAAATGCTACTTTTAACAGATATGTTTTTAAAGTTAAAAAAAACCCTCCTATCTAGTTTGCTAAGAGCTATTGTCATGAATGTGCACTGAATTTCTGACAGCTTCTTCTGCATTTATTGTGCCAAACACAATGTTGTCTCTTTCCTTTACCTTACTAATATGAGTAAGTGCAATGATGAAGAATAATACTGCATCCTGTGACAAATTCCACCTCTGCATGCTCTATTTTCTTTAAATACTGCTACATTCGCTATTTTTTTTTTTTTGGTGAGATTTTTGAAAATGTGATCGTGAGTAACATTATTCTGGATTTTTATTTTATTTTCCTTGTCTAGCTAGATGTAGATTATTGGCTTAAAATAATAGGTGCATAATTTAATGCACCTTAAAATAAGGTGCATAATTTTATTTTGCTATGTTCTTGGAATAGTTGTCTTGAAGTTTTGTTAGAAGTCTTCTATTAAGAAATGTCTCATCTTGTCATTTGAAGGAGGGATCAGGAGGGACCAGCATACAAATGTATTTCTTTTAAAAGTTATTGGTTTAAGTTTCTTAAAAAACAAATTTATTTGAGACAATTTTGGTAAGGTATATTTTTCTAGATAATAGTCTACTTCATCTATATTTTCAGAAGTTTGGTACGATGTTGTATGTGGCATTTTCTTGTTTTAAAATATCTCTCAGGGGCTTCCCTGGTGGTGCAGTGGTTAAGAATCCGCCTGCCAATGCAGGGGACACGGGTTTAATCCCTGGTCCAGGAGGATCCCGCATGCCGCAGAGCAACTAATTCCGTGCACCACAACTACTGAGGCTGCGCTCTATAGCCCGCGAGCCACAACTACTGAGCCCGCGAGCCACAACTACAGAGGCCCGCATGCCTAGAGCCCGTGCTCCACAACGAGAAGCCACCGCAATGAGAAGCCCGTGCACCACAATGAAGAGTAGCTCCCGCTTGCCGTAACTAGAGAAAGCCCGTGCGCAGCAACGAAGACCCAACGCAGCCAAAAATAAATTAATTAATTAAAATAAAATATCTATCTGTTCATTAAAGTTATGCCTACTTTGTAATTCTTAGTGTAGTTTATTTGTTCATTTCCTGACCGATCCTGAATTTCTCCTGCTCACTCTGTTCAGATTATGATCTATTTTTAATCCTCTCAGAGAAAAGTTTCAATATATATATTAACTACGTGTTTTTCTAACAACATCTGACAGTATTCGGTACCTCTAACTTTCTCCCTAAACTACAAAGACTTTAGCATATTTAACCTTTCCTGTTCATATTTCTTATTGTTATAGGCAGATTTAGTATCTTTGTGATTGACAATGAATTAACTTTGGTAATATGTTTTTAATTCTTTTTCTCTGTTCACTATTGTCTCTGTCAAGGCACACACATTCAATTCTTTTTGTCTATGTTTATTTGCTTCCTGCAAATATACCTTTTATAGTACTTTTAGTAAGCGTATGTGGTTTGTAAAGTCTCACCTGTCTTTGTATTTCTCTATTCCGTGCTCCCTGTTGAATGATAATTCAGCTAGGTATAGAACTGAAGTTGATATTATTTGTCTCTTGGTGATTTGAAAGCTGTTACTCTGCGGCCCTCTGCTCTGTATTGTTGGTGTTGAGAAGTCTATTCAAATAACTGCCATTCTTGTTCGGGTAATTAGTTTTCCTCATTATTAGTTTAATATCTTCCCCCTCTATCTAGGTGTGGATTTTTTAAAATCTTTCATTGGATTTAAAATGGATCATCGGGCTTCCCTGGTGGCGCAGTGGTTGAGAGTCCGCCTGCCGATGCAGGGGACACGGGTTCGTGCCCCGGTCCGGGGAGATCCCACGTGCCGCGGAGCGGCTGGGCCCGTGAGCCATGGCCGCTGAGCCTGTACGTCCGGAGCCTGTGCTCCGCAACGGGAGAGGCCACAGCAGTGAGAGGCCCGCGTACCGCAAAAAAAAATTAAAATTAAAAAAATAAATTAAATAAAATGGATAATCAATCTAGAGACTCCATACCTTTCTTCACTCGGAAAATTCTCAGCTTTTAGCCACTGTCTCTATAAACATTGTTTTTGGTCCACTTCCTCTGGTCTTGGTGTCCTTCTGTTCTTAACTAGATTTTGACTTATCCTGGACCTTCAAAGTCTGTCTACCACTTTACCTAACTGCTCTTTTGTGTTTTCAAAAAATCTCTTTGTCTTTTGGGGACACATTCTGAGTAAATGCCACAGTACTGAGATTCAATTCTCTAATTGTCTTTGGAACTAGAATGTTCTGGAGGTTGGATTTGTAGGCAGAACTTGTCAAGAAGGATCTCCATGCCTCTGTTTCTTTCTCTCTCTCTCTCTCCCTTTCACACACACACACACACACACACTCTTTACTGACTTTTCTAGGAACTGCAGTTGTGCATGTCTTCCCCAGAAGCCCACTCCTGAATCCCAGCCTCTGCAGGTCCAGAGCCCCTACTCTGAAGTGATATTGGGGATATAACTTGCATTCATTCACGCAGTTAACCCAAGTGAAGCACAGCTGTTCTGAGGAGCACTGTGCCAGAAGGACCCTCCAACCCTGGCCGTACAGCCCTGGCCACCACATTTCTACTGGCCCTCTACCAAGAACTCAGCATGACTCCTTTTATTATTTTTTTTTCCAAGGAAGAGACATTTTACTACAAGAGAAAGGCAGTAAGTGGACAACTGCATAAACAGAAAAGTGGAAACGCAATGTTAGAGTTATACACTGTAGCTTAGACATCAAACCCAACTTGGGGGTAAATTTGAGGAGTGCTTATTGGCTCAAAATATTCCCTCAGCACTGAAATTTCGCTTATATTCTTTATTAAAGCTGGTTATTCCCCCACACAAGTCCCCCAGACGTGGATGGCGAGGAATAATTCTGAATGCTTTCTGAGCCTCAATTCTCAAGATCAATGGGTCAGCAAGACCAGACATTATCTCCTTTATATATTTAGAATCTTGCTTCTTTATATCCCACCTAATGACCTCATAATCTTTACTACGGTAATAGTCCCCTCGCTATTCATCCTGATCTAATATTTATGTAAGAGTTAAATCCCATTTTTTAAAATGCTGTTAAAGCTCACTCTTATTTCACAATATAATGAGTTAACTTTTTCAAGGAGGCTATCCTTCTATAACACTTAGTTTGGGCCAGTCACGTTCTACAAGACTTTACGTATTTATTCACCTAATGACCACAATACTCCTGTGATGTAGATGCTGTTAACAGGCTTACTTTACAGCTGACCAAACTAAAGCACAAAAATATCATGTCACCTTCCAAAGGTCACGGAGCACGTAAGTGGCGCGCCGGTCCCAGAGACTGTGCTTTTGACCGTTACAAGTAACCACAATATCCAGGTCATACCACCTTTGCCTCTAAGGTTAACAAACCGAAAGTGTGCGTCTTTGTAAGGCTTTGAAGTTCTTTTGGGACAGAATCTAGCTTATTCATCTGCATACCATCCAGGGCTGCTTTCAAACTACTACGGTGGCAGAATCGAGTCATGTTGACAGAGACCTTATGACCCTTAAAACTAAAATATTTACTGTTCTGGCCATTTGCAGAAAAAAGCTGCCAACTCCTGCTGTAGAGCAATAGTTGTGCCTCCTGCAAGCAGTCTTCTTAAGTGAGGGTGTCTCCCAAGCTCTGAGGGGCAGGTTTGCACAGGCCAGCGATGCCCGTTTGTGGGCTGACATGATGAGACACACTCACACTCGACTTCAGGCTGACCTCACAGAGCCTGGATCCGTGGTGTTGGAACCGAAAAGGACCCTGGAGGCCACCTTCATCTGTGAACAAGACCACCAAGAACCTACAGGTGCGCAGACCTGAGCTGGTGGAGGAGCCAGCCTTAGCCTTCGATTCTCTTTAAGCTGCGGCTAATAGAGTGTCGGGAATTCTAGAGCAGACCTAAAACTGACATTCAGTACATTATTTTGAGATTAAATAAAGCCTGCACTCCAAGGATTGAGCGCCAGTTTTCACAGGGGCAGAGTCACTGCGTTTTGCAATTTATCTTCTTAAATCGAAGTCTAGTTGACTTACAATGTTGTGTTAGTTTCAGGTGTACAGCAAAGTGATTCAGTTATACATGTGTATGTATATATCTATATTCTTTGTTTGATTCTTTCCCATTATAGGCTATTACAAGATACTCAGTATAGTTCTCTATGCTATACAGTAAACCCTTGTGGTTTATTTTATACATGGTCCTGTGTATCTGTTAATCCCATACTCCCAATTTATCCCTCCCCTCCTTCCCCTTCGGTAACCATAAGTTTGTTTTCTATGTGCAATTTGTTTGAAGAGCAAACTGCTGTATGGCAGGAGTGTCTGGTCTGCAGCCTGCTTGGTGCTTGTATGTCGGAAAGATTACAAGGCAGCCCAGCACGATTTTACCTACAGGTCATCAAGGCTAGTTTACTAGTCCGTTGAACTGCCCCAGGGGATCACCAAATTCTACCTTAGGTAAGTTTTGCAACAGTGTGACAATAATTTCAAAAGGTTTAAGTGAAAGAAATAGCCAAGTTTTTCCCCCTCTCAATTTTTAATTAGTGATATTAAATTACAGAAATACCAAAAAAAAAAAAAAAAAAACCATTGACCATGAAGTCCATCTGTCTTTTAGGCTCATGCAGATTGTCTGAAGTGGCACTAAAAGGGTATTCACGTGGGAAGAGGAATTACCAGCAGGAAGCTCCAGTCGCCCCTTCCATCTGCAAAGTGTGGACCTCGAGTCTCCCTGTGGGAGCTGAGTGAACACAGCATCCCTAAGCCCACAGGACCCTGAGCCATACTCAAAATTACATGCAATAAACCTCCCGGAGATGCTTTGTCCTATTTCATTTCGAACTCATGTCCCTTCGGAGCCAAGTTCACTACATTTCTGTAGCTAAAATTGAACGTGGGAGCATATCATGTTTTATAGTGATTGTGATACCACTGTGTCCTCTCACATTTACTTGTTGGTCATTAGCAGATATGTCTTGTCCTCTCAGTTCCTAATTTTGACCGAAGTGGCTCATCCCAGATACATTAATCCTTTTGCTCAGTGAGTTTCCTTTATATTTAAGAACTGAATGCATCAAGCTCCCTAAGTATCCATAATGAGCAAAACTCTATCATATTTTAGCTAATGGCTGTATTAACTTTGTTATCTCTCCATAGAAGCGCAGAGAGAAAGCTGCACGTGTACAAAGGGAACGTACCTTAACAGAAAGGGAGTGCTGTGGCTCGCATTTTCCACCATATCACACGCAAACCCGAGGAGGTGTCGCGGTGGCCAGTGGAGACGGTGTTCCCCGGTGGCACTGTCTTTCCCTGTGTAGACACAGTGGGCAGGTGTCATGATTAGACTTGACAGCTTGAGTTTGGAACTCCGAAGGGAACGCCAAGGACAAGGAGGTAGTGAGGTGGAAGGAGAGGAGCTGGGGACCATGGGAAGGAGGGGCCGCGTGGGAGAACTTGGGCTGCTGCCAGGAGCCACTGCCAGGGCTGGGGTCCAGGGAAATCTGGCCACGCTCTCCCCCAGATCTGGCCTCCCGGGAGCTGGAAGGGAGACACCAAGGATAAGGTACACACCACTCTATTTTCTATTTGAGGGGTTTGTTCGCTTTTCTGTTTTAATGACAATGATCGGGGTGCCTGCAGTGCAAGTTCTGGGGCACAAGGTTTATACCAAGGAGAGACTGAAATTCAGAAACTGCATGTCACTCTTTATCTGGCTCTTAACCGACATGTACACAGTTCCTGATGGAATACAGGTACAGTAGGAAAAAATATCTCACCCCCAATATTTAGGGCCTGATCCTTTCTGAATTTAAGACACTTCCAGAGTTGGGATACATTAAGCCTCAAAGCTTACAAAAATTAAAACAAAATTACCTGGTAAGGTATGGTATAAACCATGTAATTTAAATTTCCTAAGAAATGAACAGTTTTACAACCATTATTATATGACTATATTTGATCTCAACTTGGAATTGCTTAACATATTATGCACATGCTAAGAACATCTTTTCTAGTCAGGACATATAGATTAATTCCATTGTTTTTATTGGGTGCAGAGTATGTCACAGCTTGGACATATCAAAATCTATTTAACTCTTTCCTTACTGATGGTCATTTAATTTGTTGAATTTGTTACCATGTTTTGTTTTTTGATACTAAAACTAGTTTTGCAATGAAAACAAAAAAAGAAATGAACAGTTTTTCATTGCATTGTTAGAAGACCTTTTATTCAATACAAACATATCATAAAATCATGGATGTGTATTAAGGATCTCTCTTTTTCAGTCATTTGAAAACATATGGGTTTATCTAATAGGAGAACATAATGCAATAAATCTAAGTGCATACCCAAATATATTTTAATTGTCAATCATTGCACTGAAACTAAACATTTGCATTAGATACTCATTTCTGTAAAAAAGTAATGCTATAATTTTTAAGTAGTATTTATTCAAAGCAAATACTTTTTGATATACAGGTGGGCTGTGACAAAATCGTATCATGATTAAAATCCGCAGAAACCTAAGGAAGAGAAAAACGAGCCCTTTGGAAAAGATTCACCCAAGGCAGCAGTATACTATGTTATGCCTCTATCTTCCTAACTTCTATTTTCACCTGGAGAGCCATCTTCTTTATGGCAAAGGTCTGTGTTCCATGAAATTGATTAGATGTTTTTAACAAGAAGTCATTTTTGACCCATTCATTATTACCCTCACAACCCTGAATGTTACATATAGTCACTACCCAGTCATTTGTAACCTGGTACCTCACAGCATCACCGCTCATGCACTCATCATTACACCATCTCAGCATCACCAGCCATCACAGCAGCAGCATCTCAGCATCACCAACCATCACAGCATCACCAGCCATCACAGCAGCATCAGCTAATGCAGCAACTCCAACCAACACATGCCCACTAACCATCACAGCATTGCCGTACCACCAGAACGTCATCAGACAATCGGAACATCACCATACCATCAAAAATTGTTTTTTAATCAATCCAATGATAATATTTTAAGAATAGAGTATAAGGAGAAATTTTTATGGAACAATTATGCATGTTTCCTGGGAGTCCAGACTGAGATATATAAATGATCTGCAATTCTCTGAGAGATTGTTACACAGAAAGTCTGGTCTGATACATAGATTTGGTTAATACTTTAACAAGAATTGATAAGAATGGAATATATCAAGAGAGGGAAATATCAAGAGAGGATGTCAGCAATAATTAGAAAATATCACTGAAAGAAGGAAATCGGCTCTCAGAGGAGCTAGAATCACACCAACAATAGTTGTTGCCCATTTCCTAGTTTTGCCAGCTTGGATACCCTACCACACCTGTTTTTATAATCCAAACAACTTGCTACTAAATGCAGTCTCCAAGACCTCTTGTGTGCATGTGTTTTAAGTTTATACCTACCACTGCTCAGAGCCACCTTCCTTGAATTACTTCAGTACCTGCCAAGTTTTTTGCCCAGGTTTGATCCAGTTGTTGAAAACTAATAGCTAGAAGAGCAAATCTGCTGGTGACACTGCATCACTGCACCACTGAATCGTGTACGGAGTTCCAACAAGCACTTAGGCCTTACATGGCAACTGTCAGAGCCAACAGGTAAATCTTTCAGGATCTAGTCATTTTAAAAACTGTCCCACCTCAGAAATTAGATGTCCATCACTCATGGACAGTATTTGTGATCAGAAATCTGAGTAAGAGATCAAGTGATCTATGGTTAAGGCTATGATACTGATTTTAACTCTTATGGGAGTTTACTTAAAGAAAGTAAGAAACTATCATCAAAATAAGAATGCCTTTGAAGTGTATATAAATTGTATTTAAATTGCTGTGAAAATCAAAAAATAGTTATGCCATTATCATATTAAACATACTCTTTGTTCCCTTTTCTTTGTTGATTTCATTAGAAAAAATACTGGATTTGCTTTTAAAAAAAAAACCCAGTTCATTCTAAATTAGATTTTGTATGAACTGGAATGTTTCAGGGAGAAGAAAGGGGTAAGTCTGAGAAGAAGATCATCCACAGACTCTCTGGGTTTCTCCCTTTGATGGATTCAGATACTTTCCCACACACTTCTATCAACTGATTTAAAATGCAGACCTATAGCATATGTGTAAACACGACTCCAAAGACGACTGAGGTGATCCTCTTTCCAGGATGGAATCTGAGTCTTTTTTTTTTTCTTTTCAATTTTTTTTTTTTGCGGTATGCGGGCCTCTCACTGCCGTGGCCTCTCCCGTTGCGGAGCACAGGCTCCGGACGCGCAGGCTCAGCGGCCATGGCTCACGGGCCTAGCCGCTCTGCGGCATGTGGGATCCTCCCGGACCGGGGCACGAACCCGCGTCCCCTGCATCGGCAGGCGGACTCTCAACCACTGCGCCACCAGGGAAGCCCCGGAATCTGAGTCTTTTATGCCCCGTGTGTGTGCTCAGCTGAGCTGTGCCCCAACCCCTCATGCAGATCCTGCCCCGAGATCCCAAATCAGCCAGTGTGGGAAGCGCCCACCGAGAGCACAGTGTTGCCCCATGCCCTCCCCTGTCCACACCGCTTCAGTTTTTTTTTTTTTTTTTTTTGCGGTACGCGGGCCTCTCACTGTTGTGGCCTCTCCCGTTGCGGAGCACAGGCTCCGGACGCGCAGGCTCAGCGGCCATGGCTCACGGGCCCAGCCGCTCCGCGGCATGTGGGATCTTCCCGGACCGGGGCACGAACCCGTGTCCCCTGCATCGGCAGGCGGACTCTCAACCACTGCGCCACCAGGGAAGCCCACCGCTTCAGTTTTAACATCACTAGTTAATCTAAGTCTTATTCCCTTCTGTTTGCATGGACACGGCTCCCTCTCAGAATGTGTCACCCAAAGCACAAACTGAGTCTCTCCTCAGTGGATGCCCAGAGCCAAGTGTGGTACCCAACACAGGGTTACTGTTTGTTCAACGGTCAGTGGCTCACAGAAGGGATGAAGGGATACAGAGAACGGCTCACACCCATTTCCCCGCCCATCGGATGTATTCACTCATCACAAAATTTCCATGACAACCCAGAGCTGCTTTCCCACTTCAAATCGCACACCCTAAAAGCCGTGATTCCACATGCTTAAAATAAGGTAATTGTCAAGAATAAATTTCCCCTAGAGCGAAATTAAGGGCCTGTCCAAATGTCTTTCAGATTATTATAATTGTCTGTGCAGTACTGCTTATCAATCCGAACTATCTACAGAAATGGGCTCTAACTCAGCAAACAGACGAATTTACCGGGCTCCGTTTTAAGATTAAAAGCCAAATTACAAGTTAAAAGGGGAACCCGTTTGATTTTTGATACTCACTGTACCTCCTTACTAGAAAATTATACGTCCTGAATACTCGACATGCCAATACTCCTTCTTAATTGAAAAGTAAGATTCATATATGAAGGCAGAGTTTTTTTTATCATTTTGAACAACTAAAATATTACAAACGAATGACACGAGTGTGAAGAGAAAGAGAACGAAGCAGAGCTCTTAACCAGTGCCATTTCTGTAACAGCTCCCACTTGGGAAAATAACCTTGTTCAGCATCGCTGGGGAATGCTAACCCCTCCACTAAGTAAAAGGAATTATATTGGTTGGGATGACTCAGAATTGCCTTGGCACTTAAATAAATTCACGGGGGGTATACGTGCTCTTAGTACATGTGTTTGTCTAATACCTAAAACTTCTGTTTAAATAGAAAATGGTCACAAACTGTTTCTTTTTATCTTGTAAGGCAGAAAAATGGCATGTGAGCGCCGGCCAGGAAAATAGTCCCTGCATAAGTGAATAAACACCCTTATCTTCCCCACAGTAATGGACGTGCCAGTTGATCTCCCCTCTGGCACTGGAAATTATTCATCCAGTGTACTCTTAAATCTACCATTGTTTCCTGGTTTTTGAAGATTTTCCCAAAAGGCATTAGCTAATTTATCCGACTGATTTCATAATGAGAAGTGGATTAATTACCTCTCCCCATCTTTGTCTCCAATCAACTCTCCCTCTACAAATAAAACTACCTAAATATATGTAGGTAATGAGAACAGAGAGGAAAAGCTAAGATTCTGCATTTAGGAATGAGTCTCAAGTCTGAGAAACTGTCCTAGTCCAGAGGACCCTCAGTGGATACGATGACACCTTGTAACAGGGAATCCAGGATGGGATTGGTAAGAACTAAGGAAATAGGAACAAACTATGGACTTTAGTTAATGACAATGCATCAATATTGGTTCATTCACTGTGACAAACGTGCCCTAGTAACAGAAGATGTTAATAATGGGAAAGTGAGCCTGGGATGTATGGGAACTCTATACTACCGTCTCAACTTTTCTGTAGATCTGTCTATTCTAAAACAAAAATTATTTTAAAATGCTTTCTCTTACTGACTGAATTATTTTGACCCCGATGAAATATATTTAGACTATTATGCTACAGTCAAAATTAGTCTAAAGATTTTTACAAAAATCTCATCAATTAAGAGAGCTGAACTGTGACAAAACACCGTCTTCCTTTGATTTTATAAAACAGTGTATTTTTCTATGCTTATCTTCATGTGATTAATAAAGCATGCAGGTGAAATGAGCTGGCAGAATTCACCAAAGTTGTAGAACATTTTGAGTTGCTACATGTAAAATAATTATGAATCAAATTTAGGAATTACACAGAATAGTCTCTTCCGGGGGACCAAGGCACTGTGGAAATGGCTCATTTTTATTAATATTCCATCGTATTCAATAGGTGACAATGGTAGGAAGTCCCCATATTAAAACTAAGCACAGGGTGTGGGGTGGTCCATGATGGTGAAAAATACGTGGATTAACCAGGTCACAACTGGGCCAGGAACTGCTTTTGGGGACACAATGCCCTAGAAACTGAACAATTACAGGAATCAAAAACGACCAGAGCCTTTCTGAGTCTTTTATCAAATGATTCTGCAAGACGATTCATTTCTAAAGTCTTTCTCTCACTTACTAATAAATATCTTCCATAGATGTGGATGATGAACGTGTATATACACGCTTGGAAGTTTCAATATTTTACTCTCGTAAAATTAGTAGAAGTGAGGGGCTCTGCAGTTTTCTTTTATTCCAGAAATAAGCTTTCCATATCATCTAATGGAATTACGTGTGCCTATATCCTTGTGTGCGTGCGTGTGCGTGTGTAGAAGCAGGTCACAAGGGATGCAGACTCGCAGATACACTGAGAAAGCTATCAACCAAGTGAATAAATCAGAGACTGTACGTGTTCCTGCCCTTACCCTGCAGAGCTAGGTTATCACTTACGGGTTGTTTAGATTTCTTACCCCCTCCTGTAGGGAAGAGAATTGTGTGCATTCTTCCTCATGCTTAGATGTGTGTAAAGGAGCCCTAAACGTTCCTTGAGAAAGCAAACATTGTATTTAATGCAGCACGTTAACATATATTACAAATTCTGAAATGGACTTTTTTCCTTTGTGATAAATCTGTGCTAACAGTGGGTTCTTCTCAGCATCCTCCAGTCTTGCTGGTCCCTTGAAAAGGTTTCTAACGAACAGGGGTCTGTGGAAATCCAGCCAGGAGAAGTGTGAGCCCACGCGGCCTACTTCACCTGACGGCCTGTTGGCAAATGGAGAAAATCCCGAGATCAGCTCACCCCACACTGTGATTCCCAGAGCACACACTGGTCGGGGTGCTTGGGGGAAAGTGCGTCAGGGTGAAGTTCTCCTCGTTGGGTTTCCTTACAGAAGGGGAAGAGGAACTGAATATCCTTAATCCGGTCCACGTGGGGCTCCCACTGGTGTAAAGGGAGGACTTGAACACGAAAGGAATGTGAGTTGTTCACTCAAACTCCTGCAGGGTGTGTGTGGCCCAGATTCCAGCCCTTCCCAAACAGCCTGAATCAGGGCTCCAGACAGGAAAATGAAGCCCATCCCGGAGGCAGTGCCCGTTTGAGCACCCTCGATTTTTTAAAGACGTTTTGAATAATTTTTCTTCATTTTCTTGTCTTCATGGTGAATTACGGCATCCCCCCTGCTATTTATAGCATTTGCACATCAGTCTAAAGACCGGGATAGGGTCTATTTCTGCAGCACAGAGGCTGCCCTTGGATGACGGGTCACGTGTGTCAAATCCACGCCAACGTGTGACAAAGCGCTCTTGGAAGGGCCAA
The DNA here is from genome assembly GCF_008692025.1 of Phocoena sinus. Taxonomy (NCBI): domain Eukaryota; kingdom Metazoa; phylum Chordata; class Mammalia; order Artiodactyla; family Phocoenidae; genus Phocoena; species Phocoena sinus. Next base: position 2,323,678 of record NC_045780.1, read on the forward strand.
GATGTGAAAAGACTACTGGAAAGCACACATGTGGTTTTTGAAAGAAAGGGGAGAAAGAAACGGCACATCTCCATCCCCAGCAGACAGAGAGTCCAGCAGAAAGTGCTTCATTTTCAATAAAACTTCTCAGGCTCCACTGAAACCTGGATCAGGTTTATTCCTAGTGATGCCCCTGGTGGCCCTGCAGTGGGAGTGATTACAGGGGTGACTTGCCCCCCACCACCGATATCGTGGGGATCATAAAGGGCCCCTGGGGAAAGTAAACCACAGTTCATGTCCCTGTAAAGGGAGCAGAGGAGGCAGGGACCCTGTGCTCTCCCCAGACCCCGGCCTGTGTCTTCACGTCCTAATGGGATGTAACAAATGGACTGAACCCCGAGGCCATGGGGCTCACGCTTACACGCGTAATGATTTTAAAATGTGTGGCTGCATCTTGAAGAAGAACAGACCTTGACATAAAATCCGTTATCAAACGACGGTAATTGACACAGAGACAGGCTGCGCTTTACACTGGGTTGTAATGAATCTGCTTGGCTGACCCCAGAGCCTGCACTTCTGAGCACCCACGACTCACGACCTGATGCTCTGTCAACTGCTCCAGGAGAGATGAATTACGGATGAGGTACTAATGACGCATTTCATCACCTGTTTACCTTCAGTGATCAGTGGCCCTCCTTTAATTTACCAGAAAGACGTTTTTTGAAGCTACTGTCAGTTAGAACGGCCTCTTGCTTGAAGTGGTTATAAAGTAACACATACCTGAGGAAACTTGGCTTCTGGTTCTGGTACTAAAGTTCTACAGGAAGAGAAAGAGAAAAAAAAAAATCAGGGTTTTCTAAACAAGAGAGGAAAGGTTAACACTTGTGATTTCTTCCATTAGGTTTTACTTCTCAAACAAGGGCCGCCAATAAAGTTAACCCATCAAAATACGTTCTCATGATTTAGGACCAATACTGAAGCAGAAGTCCCATAGGCTCTGTGCTGCACTTCATGTCAGCATCCATTCCTAATACGTGGAGGGTCACAGAGGCACCATCACAGAAAAGAAAGATCAAGAGAAGTGGGTTGAGATCCCAGCTCTGTGTGGCTTCGGTAGCCACTCATCCTACCGCATTTTAAATTTCCTCAAACGCCTTTCCCACTGGATCGTTGTGCAAATAATAAGACAAAATTAGAAAATGGTTTTATACTGTCTGGTACCAAGCCATCAGCCGTGCCATTCTCCTTTCTCTTGCATTTTAACAGCTATTAACTTTCAATCCTATTGATTTCAAATCAACAGATACTTGTGCTGCAGGGGATAGAAATCATCATTAAGGAACCATAATAACAAAATAACTATAATAAAAGGTAGAATAAAACAGGCAGTTTCTCTAAGAACTTTCTTTCCTGTTTATTTCAGTTTTAGGTTTGTTTTCTTTTTCCATTCTTCATTCATTTTTATATAACAATATTACATTAAATCTCATGAAATCTAGTTTAATATGTCCTAGTTTTGAATCCTAATGTAATTCACCCCTGAAAAAAATCACAAAGTTGCACTAGCTTACAATTGCCTCCCACACAGAATCTAAACTCTACCTGGTAGGTGAAGCCGTGTGCATTTACTAACCATATCAGCAGACACTAAAGTTACACGTGACAGAACTCAACTCAAACCAGCTTGATCTGGTGGGGGACAACATACTGGCCCCCTTGCCTAAGAAAGGGGCAAACGGCCTTGGGCATAGAGGGATTCAGGAATGCAAACATCTCCCCAGGAAGCCTTCTCTTCTTCACCTCCAGGCTCTGTTTTCCATTTTCTTGGCCTCCTTTTCAGGCAGGCAGTCTCTCTAGGCTGGCAAGATGGCCCAGTGGCAATTCTGGGCTTACAACGTCCCTACAGCCAGCAAATCCAGCGAGAATAAATCATCTTTTTCAGGAAATTCTAGCAAAAGCCTTAGAAAGGTGGTGCCTGGTCCAGTTGGCTTATGGCCCCTTCCCTGAACCAATCACTGTGGCCGGTTGGTACAGACTCTGATTAGCCACTTCTATGACTGAAAGGGGAGGAGACCAAGCACATCACACACATTCAATGGGTTTTCTACAAAAAGACGTGTTCAGTTCCAAGGAAAATTATAGAAGAGAGTAATGGCTAGTCGGTGATACCCCTGCTCTGGTCCTGAGGCTGACCTGGCTCCGACCTTCATTCTTCCTTGGATACAACTTCTTGGGGAGAGGGCAGTACGGTCTTCGGCGACCTTCACTCAGGACACCGACCCTGCCTCCCAATGTTCTCCTTCCCGGAGAACTTCCGTTTTTACTCTGCCCCGTTCTCCTTCCCGGTCCCTAAATCCTCACGCCTCTCTGCACCTCCCTGGTCAGTGACTTGTTTGGCCTCGTAAGCTGATTCCTGAACAAGGCTGTCCTTATCAGGCTACCGGATCCCTGTCACCCTCGTCACCTCCATGAATCCTGTCCAGCGTGGTTTCTAAGGAACCTGCACACACGTCCCCAAAACTGTTTCCCAGCTTCTCTCTTACTGCTCTCCAAGCTCCAGAGACAAATGTGCCCAAAGACAAGCAGACTTTCTCTAAAGTAGTCCTCTTTTGCCTAACTCCTTGTGAGTTTATTTTCTGTCACTTTTTTTATTAGCCTAAACTAATATACTCCTCAATTTCTCGTTCCATTAAATCTATTCATGTTTTTCTAACCACCTCCCCCCGGCCTTATTTCCTGACTATCGGACTCTGATATTACTTTAAAGGCCACAGAGCCATTGGAAAATGGAAAATGGTATAGATTTAGATTTGGAAGGCACGGGCTCAAGGACCAATTCTACCACTTCTAACTGGGGACTCGCTGCAAATCACTCCCCACGGGGACAGCTCAGCATCAGTGAACTGTGACACTGTCCTTAGAGCTTGTTGCGAGGCTCAGATGAGACAGGGCATGTCTGTCAATTGCAAATATTTTTCAATTGTATGTTTCAATTTTTATACTATTTATTATTTATTTCACATACTTGTTTTCCTGATAGTTTGGTTTTGCTACTTCCACCAAATTAGACATATTTGAAGGAGACCAGGAATTATGAACTATATTCTGCTAGCATAGCTTTAGGAACACAGTAGATGCCCGATAAGTATTTTATTTCATGCTTGGCTCTGAAATATAATGTAAGGAGAAATACTTGGCAGTTTTGAGCCTTTAAAATTGGAGTGTCAACCCTACTATCACTATAACTTTAACACCAAAGTCAAATCTTATCATTTAGGCAACATGGAATAGATGAACAGAATTCCATTTATGTAGAACTGCCCAGAGGGAGCCATTAATTCATTTTCTCTTGAGGAATGAGAAGGAAAGGCAATTGCAGTGTAAAATTAATGACTCGTATGTCATTATAAAGCTGGGAATACCTGCTGAACTTGTAACTTAATTTTGGATTCAAGGAATAGATTACATTTGCCCAATCGTATCCTTCTGCATGGAAAGCAGAGAAAACCAATGTGGAGGATGAGTGACAGACAGACACAGGGAGACACACGAATAACATGGGAAAACACCATCCTCGTTCAAGTGTCCCTCAGCTTAGACTGCTTTCCAGTCTCGTGTTTTATGAAGCACCTCAGCATCCTTGTAATAAGTTCCCATATTTACTTAAGATCATCTGAGTTGGATAAAAATCAGCCCTGATAAACGGTTTAATAATATCATTTCCAATACACGAGACAAGTAAAAATTCTACCATTATTCACTTCATGAAGGAAGACAAAATACTAGGTTCATGATATTAGGATAAATATTAGGATGAAAAAGGTGAGGGAGATTTTATTTCTGTGTAGGGTGGTCACCTACCAGAGGACAGAATAGCTCTTTCCAGGCACAAGGAAGCTAGTTTCTTTACTAATAGATTGTGCTGGTTGAGTCTAGAGTCCCACGCTGGACACTCAGATTTGAACCAAGCCCCAGCACTGTGATTTAATAGCTGCATCACCGTTCACAAATCACAGAACCTTTCTGTGCCTCCTTTTCCTCTTAGTAAGAGGCAACTAGCAATGAAATCCATCACGTAGCGCTGTTTGGATGATGAGATGTTGAAATGTACCAAGCACGCTTAGTATGTGCCTGGAATGCAGTAATATTCAGTAGCTATAACTGTATTTATGACTGTGGAATTAGGGGGTTTTGCAGAGTTGAGGTTAGCGGTCTTGCTCTTGAAAGCAAAATATCTTAGAATTAACGAGTAGCTCCGGTCTGTTGAAGCTGCTCCCACAACAGCTCAGAGCAGCATTTCTCCTCTCAGTGCCCAGCCTTGGCAATGTCTCCACCTCCACAGCTGGGCTTGCACTTGAACCCATTCCATCAGGAGCATCCCCTCAGTTTTCTCAATCCTTTACATCCTTAGCCCTGTACCACAACCACTGACATTCCAATCCACGCTACTACAGCATCAAGAACCTCTAAGAAAATACAAATATTATTTACTAAACCTGATTCACTATGGGATAAACATGCACTGGTGTATGTAACAGGGAGATTTTCTTCAAAGCAAAATAAAGCAAAACAAAATTTTAAAAAACACTATATTAATTATTCATTTCCGACCTCAAGTTTCAATTAATGGAAGGCCTCATTCTATAAACAATCCAATGAGTGACCAAGTGTCTACCTATCAGTCCATCCTCACTGCCATTTATCTACCGACCAGTTAAACCTGTTTATCATTCCTCGTGATTCTTAGTCCCAGTATATTGGATCTAATTCTATCTTTAAAGCATGATCTACCGTGTACACTAGTGAAGTCCCAAATTATTGTTAACCCAGATATGGACTATTTCCACTGTTTAGCAAACCTAACCAGAGTTTGGGGAGGATTCTAAAGGAGATTTAATTAAATCCTCCCATTTTATTAGACTTCAGCATTTCTGGTAAGAGTTGAGTGTGGTAGAACACTGCAGTTGGGGCTGAAATAAAATCTAGAGCCTGTCTGCAGATTTCATTTAATTATATTACTGCTTCCATGATGAACATGGAAATTAGGTGTTGACTGGAGAATCTGAATCACAAAGAATGACCTCTAAATAAAAGAGCTTTTAAAAACCTTAATTTGATGTCTTGGTTGAAAGATGCTAAAAATAAAATTAAAACTAAGCTCTTTCAGGGGAAATACTAAAATATTCTCATCTAGCCAGCAAAAGTACTCTAAAATCACATGCCAATTATACAGGTTTTAAATTTATTTTTTTAATATTTGTTTCTTCTAGAAGTAAACAGTTAATGCAATCTTTTAAAAATAATTCTCAGTATTAAATGGCCTTGCGGCTCCTTCTCTATGTACTTACAAATGTTGGTGTATAGAGACCTCACTCGAGTGATCATTTTCAGCTTAGACTCACCAGGGAAAAAAGTACAGGTCATGGTCTGAAAATGAAACAGCGGTATTTTAACTTAGCTTTTTAAAAAAATCTATTTATTTTTGTCTTACTTTAACATGGTCACATGTTAATATATATTTTCCCTAAGTTATATAGAGCATAAAGATTAATTTGCTGGGGTTTTTTTTTTTTTATGTTCGTCTTCTGTACCCATACGTAGGGCTACCAGTTGCTAGAGAGAAAAAATAATTTTTCTCCTTCCCAATATTGTGGTAGAGAATTACACTCTTAAACCTCCCAAAAGTCATTAAAATCCATTATCTTCTAGTAGAGAAAGTGATTTTCCTTTATTTGTAGTTATTCATACAATAAATCTAACTAACTCTTGAGAGCTAAGTCCAGCCCTGAGTATGAATTTCTACCCTATCAGCTGCAGTGTGGATTATCTGTAAGGCGATAGAAATTAAGCTTCACCAAACAGAATTGCAAGCTGGTTCATGGTAATAATTTAGAAGAAGTTAAATGAGATGGAAAGAGTAAATTTTTCTTCTTAATTGACTACTTCCTGCAATTCATCACTTTAGTCTTTCATAAAGAAATCTACCCTCAACACCAGCCCTGTACCTGACCAAACACCACTGTCTCAATACATCAGTGATATTTTCCCCACTAACCATTTCCATAAGATTTTTTAATTATTAACTTTCCTACAGAATAAATAAAAATTATGAATGCAAACGTTATAATTCATCATGTCGATAAACTATTTCACATGAATTATACATTATTTTATTATTCTTTTAGTCTTTTAAAATGTTTTATTAAACAAATTATAAAAGTCATGCCTGCTTATTATGACAATTTCAACAACACAGTAAAGTATATAGTGAAAGATAAAGTACCCTATCATTTCACTCCTCACAAATAATCATCATCAAAAATGTTAAAAAAGGGCTTCCCTGGTGGCGCAGTGGTTGAGAGTTCGCCTGCCGATGCAGGGGACACGGGTTCGTGCCCCGGTCCAGGAGGATCCCACATGCCGCAGAGCGGCTGGGCCCGTGAGCCATGGCCGCTGAGCCTGCGCGTCCGGAGCCTGTGCTCCGCAACGGGAGAGGCCACAACAGTGAGAGGCCCGCGTACAGCAAAAAAAAAAAAAAAAAAAAACAGCATAAAAAAAAAATCATCATCAACAATTTCTTACGTATCCTTCCAGAAATTTTCTCTTCATGTGTAAGCATAGAAAATCTTTATACAACCCAAGTAGATCCATACTGTACAGTTTTGCAAACTACTTTCACATTTTAAAAACGTATTTTTTTAAATTTATTTTTTTAACATCTTTATTGGAGTATAATTGCTTTACATTGTGTTAGTTTCTGCCGTATAACAAAGTGAATCAGCTATACGTATACTTATATCCCCATATCCCCGCCCTCTTGCGTCTCCCTCCCACCCTCCCTATCCCACCCCTCTAGGTGGACATAAAGCACCGAGCTGATCTCCCTGTGCTATGCGGCTGCTTCCCACTAGGTGTCTAATGAATTATACTTTAAACTCAGGGATGAAAGCTAACTCTTGATGACTTTCTTTCAGCACAACTCTTACCCCATTCTCAGACAATTTTAGCACCTCAAAGGATTTGTCATCTGACTTTTTTTAAAACTTGGTTATTGGTTCATTCCTAAAAGCCTATAAAAAGATGAACTGTAAAAGCAACTAATTTATAGTTATGGGATGTGAGTCCTGTCAACTTCACCTCTGTGCCCTAAAATATTAATTTCTTTGGATTTCAGATTTTTTATGCCCCATCTAAATAAGGCTTGGCTAGATGTATGGTCGATCACTTCTTCAGTACCACAATTCTTTACATTCTCTTTTCTTCCTCTGTAACAGCTATACTTTTAAGTATGTTTTTGTGCTTATTGGCTTGTAGTTATTAATAATAATACAATATTAATAAAACCTATCTACCTTTTATTAATCAATAATAGATATATGTCTGTCTACCTAACTAACTAATCAGGGTTTCCTATGAGGATGAAATCATCATTGTTACCATCCTTAATGGATGTAACTTTAGTCAAAAGCAGAGAGTCCTGATGTTTTTAGTCTGAACTGCATTACACCACCGCGTTTAGAAACTGTCTTACAACTTTGCTCTGGGAACTACTTCATCAGGTGATCTCTCAGACTCTTTCCAACACCAGTGTTCAATCATTCACAAGCAACTTGATAAAAATCATGATGTCTTCAAAGTACAATCCTGCCACGTGGACTTGAACAATGAAACAGATTTAGGCTACGCCATCAGTTGTAGCAAGGATCACGTACAGATTTTCAAGCATTTCCTCCTTTCCATGGGTTCACTGTGGTGAATGTCAAAGGGAGGGGCCTGCAATCCATCCGTTCTACCGGGCATGAAGTATGGTTGTATCAGGAATCAACCACGTGTATGGAACGTCTTTAAGAGCATACACACTCATATGCACTGCGGGATCTGTCCTCTTGCAACCATCTGAGTCAACAAGGCATATCCACATTTTAAAAAAACCTAATAATACAAGGGAAACACGCTGTCAGGACCAATTAATTAAAACAGTGGTTGCTATGGGTTAGGAAGTGAGGGCTCTCTGAGAGGTTGGGTGATCAGGAAACTCTGTGGACGAGGGAGAGTCAAATCACCAAGGATTCTTACGACTCAGGCTGAGACCAGGCACCTGTGTTACAATAATGTCAGGACAGAAAACACATTTTCTTGACTGAGCTAGCATATTCAGGAGGATTTAGAAAGTGACAGCCTTTGCAACTCAAAGTATATGCTAAAGTCCATTGAACAGAGGAAAATGTTTGCACAGATGATCAGTTTGAGAAAAAAAAAAAAGAATTCTTTCCCTTTTACATTGATTAGGAAGGTAGCAGAAAGAAGGAGCTGATAAGCACATAAAGGAAAGAGGTTGTGAGTCTGACGATTTTTATCAGGGATACCAGCAGTAAGCAGTTTCCTGAGCACAGCCTAGAAGAAGCATGGAAGGAAATTTATATGAAAATACTGGTCTTTTTCCCAGATGTTTCCCATGTCTAGACAGTTAGTGAACAGAGATGAATATCTGTAGTCTTACTTCATGTACCAAAAATCTCCTCCTTTTAAAATGTCTGCCTGGACGCCCAGAGCGGGTGTGCCCTATGAGTGATTTTCAAAGTATGACTCAAACAATAGGAAGCTAAAGTGAATTCATCTATTTTTTGTGTTTTGTTTTTATAAGGACGGCTGATAGTTCCCTTGGTATCAAGACTTCTCGAAAAGGGGGAAAAATAAGAAAATGAAAAGAAAACTAGTTGATTTGATTCTATTGCCTCCTGTCAAGTGCTGTTTTTAAAATTCAACTTTGAATTTTCTTGTGGCATGAGGACAGCGTTATTTCCATTCCCAAGCTCTCATGTGTAGCTTAACTGAGTTGCAGGGTGGAGAGAGACTTCGAGAATTCAGCCAGTCCAACCTTCAACTGCAGAAGCAGAGATGGAGGCCCTGGAGTGTTTTTCACTGGCAAATAGCCTCCTCCCAAGGCCAAGGAACTCTCTGGAGTATTTTTTGGTTTTTTTTTTTTTTTGCGGTACGCGGGCCTCTCACTGCTGTGGCCTCTCCCGTCGCGGAGCACAGGCTCCAGACGCGCAGGCTCAGCGGCCATGGTTCACGGGCCCAGCCGCTCCGTGGCATGTGGGATCCTCCCAGACCGGGGCACGAACCCATGTCCCCTGCCTCGGCAGGCGGGCCCTCAACCACTGCGCCACCAGGGAAGCCCCTCTGGAGTTATTTTGAAAATGTAGGACTGTCACATCCTGATCACAACAGAGGTGTAGACCCCCGTTACCAGGGGACGTCAACCAACTTTTTAGAGTGGGATGGAATGTCCACTGTCACCTAGGAATACAACTCTTTGATGTATTGTAGCTTAAAAAAATTTTTAAAGGAAAAAATTATTTCTGAGGAAGGGCAGGACTGAATTAGTTTGCGGGAAATTTAAGCCCAAGGATAGAAGAGTATCACTGTTGCATCCTTGGCAACCTAGCAGAGAATTCTGGTTACTCTTGCACTTAAATTTTCATTCACGCGCTTTAGCAAGCTACTTTCTTACGGATTTTGCTTCGGGAGGTATCTCACATCCAGTGCCATGCGCTCTGAGGTGTTCTCACCTTGAAAACATTTCTTCATGTAAAGAGCCTGCGACTCTATACTTAAAAATACCCACGTTTCACGTAGGCATGTTAATTAACCTTAGCGCTTGATGAAGTGCTTTCCAGCGTCTAAGATGCTGAAGAGGGCATGACTCTGAGCTTTGAACGTCAAGTGGAAATGCTTGGGTAAATCTGGGTCAGATGATTATTAATTTAAGGCCAATCAATGATTGACCATTTATGTAGTATGAGCTGCATTTTAAAACATCTTAAATCTGGTGTTTTCATAGAAGTGGTCGACGGGAACAAATGACACAGGAAAACAAAACATCAGTAATTCTAACCTCAAAAAATACTGCCTTATGGGATTGCAGCATTATAGGAATCTGTATGGTAGATCAGGACATTTATGCTCCAAGTCCCTCCCTAATTGAAGAGCCCATGAATCTGTGACCTCTGGACAAAACAGGGTTTCTCAACTTCGGCATCATGAATATTTTGCTGGATAATTTTTTGTTTAGCAGCATCTCTGGCATTTGCCTACTAGATAGTGGTAATACTCATGGCAATCCCACTCCGTGGGAAGACAACCAAAACTGTCTCTGGAAATTTCCAAATGTCCCCTGAGGGGCAAGATCACCCATCAGTTGAGACTAGAGAAAGAATTTTTTAATGTACTTTTAAAAAATTTTATTTATTTATTATTTCTTTTTTTGTCTGCATTGGGTCTTCGTTGCAGTGCGCGGGCTTCTCATTGCAGTGGCCTCTCCTGCTGAGGAGCTCGGGCTGTAGGCGTGCTGGCTTCAGTAGTTGTGGCATGCGGGCTCATTAGTTGTGGCTTGCGGGCTCTAGAGCACAGGCTCAGCAGTTGTGGCGCATGGGCTTAGCTGCTCTGTGGCATGTGGGATCCTCCTGGACCAGGGCTCGAACCCGTGTCCCCCTGCATTGGCAGGCGGACTCTTCACCACTGCGCCACCAGGGAAGCCCTAATGTACTTTTTAAATGTTAACTTTTACCCCCTCCATAAACCCCCTCCCCAGTTACAATTCAGTGAATGTCCTAAGAGCATCACTCCAATTTGGGACCAGAATGTGCTGGGCTTATATGACCTCTAATCAAACTTCAATAGTATTAAGAACAATTAAGCTTTCTTTCTCATTTATTCATTTTCCTTCTGAATAGTTAATAACAGTGTAATGCTTTCTGTTTCTTTTGATATTTGCTGTTTCTATTAACATTTTTTATACATGGCTCTTTAAAGAACGAAAACCGTATAAATCCTCAGGTTTTAGCAGTTATGTTCTGGATCGCTCTTAAGTTTTCACTTTGGAAGACTGATTCGGAGCCTGTGACTTACATTTTGTTTTATGAACAAGTATATATGCATTTGTTTAGCTGTTTTAAGATTGGCAGTGAAGCTGTCAAAATGACGTAGCAGCTGTCACCTCTGTGTCAGCAAGAATGTATGATCACTGAGAAATAATGCAGCAGTATTTTGCAGTTTTTTCAGTGGGGCCGGCCACCATCCTGCATGACCACAATCTAAAACTACAGAGGACAGCTGGTGTTGTTCTTTGGCACTTAATAAAGTTAACGCTGGGCTTCCCTGGTGGCGCAGTGGTTGAGAGTCTTGCCTGCCGATGCAGGGGACACAGGTTCGTGCCCCGGTCTGGGAAGATCCCACATGCCGCGGAGCGGCTGGACCCGTGAACCATGGCCGCTGAGCCTGCGCGTCCGGAGCCTGTGCTCCGCGGCGGGAGGGGCCACAGCAATGAGAGGCCCCCGTACCGCAAAAAAAAAAAAAAAATGTTAATGCTGCCTGGATTCATTTAGGACAGACTTGAGGTAGGGATTTTAAACCGTTTATCCAGAGAGAACAAGGAAGAGCAGAGCTTACTGTTCATGGTATGGGAGGCTGCTGGGACTCTGACACGACTGCCCACATTCCCCTGGCCTCCAGCATCACGGGTCAGCCCTCTAGGGCTCGGACCCCAGACTCATGACACCCCTCCCGCCATCGCTTAACTGAAAATCTCCCCCCAAATACTTCCTCTCATAGGCTTATTTGAAAACTACAGGTGAACACAAGGAAGCTCCTGGGTGGTATTTACTGAAACTACACATTAAAAAGCATATGGCCGTATCCCCAGATTTCCACTTAGCGATATGACTTCACTTTCAGTCGATTAATTATAGAGTTAAGAAATTCTTCAATACAAATGGAATACAGAAATACAACCACAGTCCTTTATCTTAATTTCTATAATGTTAAAATTTTGTGAGAGCACAGAAGGAAATGTATATGAAACCAGGGTAGTAACATTCTTCTAGAAATTCTTTAAACAATTAAACACGTGTATTATTATATGTTAATATTTTCTCCCCAGCAAGTGCCCGAGGTTAGGCCCTTAGTAACTGCTGAAGGGCAAATGCACAAGCTTGTTGTTACTGATGTTTCTTTTCCAAAAGCCCAGGCGCTCTAGTGCTGCCGCAGTCAGTCTTGGACTTCTTTCTACCTTTGCCAAAAGAATTCCCTTGACTTCTGCTCTGATTTGGATTCTGTCCCCTTGGTCCTGTGACTTTCTCTCTCTAGGATTACTTTTCAGTCTAGGGGAAGACATTTTCCAGAGTTCCCTGAGAAATGGTACTTGGCAGGTCATTTTTTCGAGAACTTGCATGTCTGAAAATGTCTTTATTATACTCTTTCTTGATTGATAGTTGGCTAGTTATGAAATTCTAAATTCCCTCAGCATTTTAAGGTTTTGTTCCATTGTCTTCTAGCTCGAGGCACTGCTGTTTGAGAAATCCAGGGCCAATCTGGTAGTTCATTCTTTTTACGTGATCTGTTTTTCGCCCTTGGAAACTCTTAGACATTTTAGACCGTCTAACTCTGAGCTCATTCCTGAGAGTGCCCCCACCTTCTCACTAATCGTGTGTCATATGCAAACAAAGAACTTCAGATTCCCATTTGTAAAATGTGTAATACAATATAATGAAAATTGCGTGTAAATAGTACCTCGTGAAATTTTGCTCCATGATGAGACTTTTTTTTTTTTTCAGTTGAGGAAAAGTGTTCCCAGAATTTGTGACTCCATCAGCTAAGGGGACTTCTAAGGGAGCTTCAAATCCCAAACGCAAGTCTTCTCTTACTGCTCGCCCCTTGGACTTTCTCCAGCTGGGATTCATCACTCCGGCCTCTGAATTCGCTCTGTTTCATTTCCTGTGGTTTCTGACTTCTCCTCTCCTCCTGCCGGTTTTGCTGCACCTTCTCTCCTTGACCCTGGTTCCTAAACATGGATATGCCCTTGGATTCTGTGCCGGTGCTCTCCTGCTTGTGTGATATTTGAATTTTAAGAGGCCTCGTTTAACTTTAGGATATTAAATGTCACCATTGTGATTGTCACTTTCAAAATATATATCTGATCATAACCTATTTTACATGTCGCCCTGCATTTCCACCAATATCGTCCTTGGAGTGGTGTACCGAAGAAAAAGCTGAACTGAGATCTTAGCGTAGGTGTTGGCAAACAACTTCTTAAAGGACCAAAGAGTCAATGTTTTAGGCTTCGCTGGCTACACAGTCTCTGTTGCAAATACTCACTTCTGCTACTGCAGTGTAGACGCAGCCATAGACAATACCTAACAAATGAGGGTGGCAGCATTCCAGTCAAACTTTATTTACAAAACAGGCAGAAAGTCTTATTTCACCCTGGGCTGCGGTTTGCCAATGCCAGAGCTATGTCTTGAATTTTGCACTAAGTAGTTGTTTGACCTTAAGAGAATCATATGATGACCTCCATAACACAAAACTACTGCATTAGAAATTATTTCTTTTGACTAGAATTTTCCTCCTCTCGCCCACTACCTTATGGGCCTACTAAACTCCTATTCATTTTTGAGGCCCAGCTCAAATGTCGCCTCTTGGATGAAGCCTTCCTTCACTCATGCTTACAAGATTGTGTATTAATAATCTTGGTACCGGACTTCCCTGGTGGTCCAGTGGTTAAGACTCCACATTTCCAGGACTTCCCTGGTGGCGCAGTGGTTAAGAATCCACCTGCCAATGTAGGGGACACGGGTTCGAGCCCTGGTCCAGGAAGATCCCACATGTTACAGAGCAGCTAAGCCCGTGCGCCACAACTACTGAGCCCGTGTGCCACAACTACTGAAGCCCACGTGCCTAGAGTCCGTACTCCGCAACAAGAGAAGCCACTGCAATGAGAAGTCTGCGCACTGCAACGAAGAGTAGCCCCCGCTTGCCGCAACTAGAGAAAGCCCACGCAGCAACAAAGACCCAATGCAGCCAAAAATAAAAATAAATAAATAAATTTATTAAAAAATAAAAAATGACTCCGCACTTCCACTGCAGGGGGCACGGGTTCGATCCCTGGTCAGGGAAGTTCTGCATGCGCGCAGTGTGGCCAAAAAAAATCTTGGTACTTATACTATACTTGTACCTCGTCAGAATTAGCTACACCTCCTTTTATTCCCATATAGAATACATTTAGAGTCCATTAAAACACTCCCAGTGCCCTTTTGTAGTTGTTTTACATGTCTCTCTTCACCCCTTGATTTTAAGCTTATGCTCTGAAGCTTCAATATCTATTGAAGTCCCTGCTATGTAATTTATGCTGAATCATTGCTTGTTAAACATTTGTGCATTTGTGCGATGTAATGGCCTGCATGTTCCTTACGTTGTCTTCCTGCTAAAAATATAATTATACATGTTTTAAACCAAACTCATCCTATTTCTTCCCAGTTCTGTTTCTCCTCTTGTTAATGACATCCTCAGTCTTAGTTACCCAGGGCTCAAAATTAAATCTATCTGCATTGTGATTAAAAGAATAGAATCTGTGGGCTTCCCTGGTGGCGCAGTGGTTGCGAGTCCGCCTGCCGATGCAGGGGACACGGGTTCGTGCCCCGGTCCGGGAGGATCCCACGTGCCGCCGAGCGGCTGGGCCCGTGAGCCATGGCCGCTGAGCCTGCGCGTCCGGAGCCTGTGCTCCGCAACGGGTGAGGCCACAACAGTGAGAGGCCCGCGTACCGCAAAAAAAAAAAAAAAAAAAAAAAAAAAAAAGAATAGAATTTGTGTCAGACAGATGTGAAGCTGAAGCTCAGTTAGGATCCTGGGTACATCACAACTGTCTCGAGGCAAAGTTCCCTTATTTGTAAAAGGACTAGGTGCAGCCCTGGGTTACCGTGGGCAGTCAATAAACCTTGCATTTTGAATGCGTAGCTGACACTCTACAAATGGTTCCTGTTATTTCTTATTGGGCTCGTTCTAACATTTCTGGTAGTATGATCTTCAACAAATTTTGGAGGAAAACTCATTTTCCCTTTAACTTTTCTTGGTTTGCGATTACACTACCTGATGCCCTTGATCCTGGAACATTTGGTAAGAGCTAATTCCTTCTGGAGACATTTAGTCTCTCTGTAATACTCAAGTAATATATGTTACGTTAAATTTTATAGCCAAGAATTAGTTTATAATTAACTGATAGTATTTAATTGGATGCGACTCTTTTTAAAAACCATGTGCTCTGTCTACAGAGGGAAAATATTTATCTGTATATTTTTAGATGTTTTGGGGAAACCCCCATATACTCAGGCCTACTGTATCTTAAATGCATCTAAACATTTTGTGTAGCCATTGGCTTTCAGTAACTCAACGAATGATATTATTCAATCAAGAGTTTTTTAAGAACCTTTTTTCTTTTCATTTATAATCAGAAGTATACAGATGGCTGTTAATTTTCTGTCTGCACCTCTTATTCTTTCTGCACAACACAAATTCCTATTCATACTCCAAGCCATGCTCCTAAAATTCATTTGGTTCCCAAATATCTATTTTCCTGTGACAGGTCTTTAATTCTGTTCTGGAATAATATTTTAATATTCAGTTTAACTTTTTTATAAACTTGTGTTATTTTACAAAATAGATTATAAGCTCTATGTATGAAATAAAATTATTTTATTAATGTTTATATTCTCACACAACCTGGTATAATTCTGCCTGTTACACAGGCATCTCTTCTTTTCTCATCGTTGTATTAATGTAATAAAAGTTATATCGAAGAAAGCTGAGCAGGCCTCCACGAGCCCTGTTCCACAGACTAACTGAACAAATGTTTCTTGATTTCAAATTATTAACATGCTAGTTTTAGAATAATATTGATTATTTTCTTTGAGGAAAACTCAGTGAATGAAATATACATGTAATGAATCTTCTCTGAGTATCTAAACCCTAAGTATATGCATTCACTTAAAGGATGCGCTATGATGTTATGCCCTACAAAACCCCATCCTACTTTCCAAATACCTGTATAGTAATTGAGGCTGCGGGATAAACACCATGTCCCACAACTTGCCTTCTCTGAAGAGATATCACCTCTGATTGAAAAATCATTATGGCTATTATTTATTTTTGCAACTCTGCAAGAACTAAGCCACTAAGACTATGCATAAGAATTTTGAAGAGAAATACAAAAGTAAACAGTAGGTTTCACAGGAAATTTATCAGACCTAACATGGTAATAAATGTGGTAAAAAATAAAACCTCAAACATAGCAACCAGCAAAACAATGAAAACAATCCCTTAAACTTTGTCCACCAGCTCCACCACATGGCATCGTGAGAATTTACAGTTTATATTCAAGGGGAAAATAATCTTCCCAAATATTTAAAAATACCTATTCATGGTGAACTGAATGTCTCATGACCAAAAAAAAAAAGTATTGAAAGTAGTAAGAAACAACTTTTATGAACAGCTAATGTACGTCCTTTTATCTTGTTCTAAGTTTAAGAGGTTATAAGAATACAGTATTTTCACCCCGCAGGAAAACAGATGCTAAGGTAAACTAACTTTGAATTTTAAACATAAACTTTTGCAGAATGTTCTGCTATATTATTTTACAGTTTACAACGTTGGGTTGAAAGTTCGTGGTTTGTTTTATTCTATCCAATATCTATTTTACACAATAGTCTTATATCTGTGCAAATCACATCATTTCAAAAAATATAGGAAGATACAAAACCATAAGGTCATCCCTTTATAAATTTAAGAAGGCTTTGAAATTAAACAAATTATTTCTTTGATTTAACATTCTGATCTCCTACCACGCTTTGGTCTGTATCCTTACTTTGCAGCCTACAAGTATAATTTTTAAAAAAATAAATTCTGCAGAACTATTGCTGTGAGAATCCAAAGCTGACCAGCCTAAGGAAAAGAAGGACAGGATTTGGGAGGGATTTCAAGTGCCCATCATGGGGAGAAGGAGTCGGATAACAGGGGTAGGGAGGAGAGGAGGGGTGGGCACCGCAGGGCACTCACCTCTGAGTTCTAGTGTCTTCTGGGGGTCTTAGGTCTGATCTACAAACACTGCGATTGGACTTGCCTGACTCAGGTGCCTGCCCTGAGCTCGTCAACCATCCCAGGAAAGACTCAGTCACCTTTGCTCAGAGTCACCGAAGAAGGCCATTCCTGGGCAACCACCGAGTGTCGGCAATACCTGGGTGCCGTCCCTATAACCAACACCGGCACCAAGATGGTTCTAAAGGCAGTGGGACTACTTAAAGGAGGAGATCGCTTCCAATTCCACTTTACCCAGATGAATTACTAAACCAGCCAAATCTAGGTAATTAAATATTTCCAGCCCAAGAGGGTGAGGTCCAAATTATATTTATGGATTTTAGACCACAAATTGTACATAATGGGAGAATTACAAACTTCTCTCTCTCGATGTGAATTTGGTCTTCTTTCTTTGGGCAGATTGTAGGAGTACCAGCTAAATGAAGCTTTTTCGACCAATAAAGCATTTGGTCCTGTCCCATTAGGTGTTAAAGGAGTACATCCATTAGGTGTACAGGAATTATGACAACCCTCTGGACTGGATGAATTTTCACAGCTGCACCCCTGAAAGACACTACCTGTTGCCAACAGTGAGTTGGCAGGTGATGGTGGCTCTATGACCATGACACTAAGGTCATGTCTGCAGGCAGGGACCCACCTGTTTATGCGGGATATACAGCTAATGCATTAGCACATGTGCGCTTCTTAAATATCTTTTATATCCTGAGGGCAACTTTTCAATAACAAAATAATTCCCCCCGCCATTTATGAGGCTCTTGCTCCATGTCAGGCCCACATCTGCTTTACGTGTACTAACATACTTTAGTGCACGTACAACAACCTTGTGATGTAAGTATTATTATTATCATCCTCTTAAACATCGAGAAACAAAGAAATGTAGTCCCAAGATCACACATCTAGGGATGATTTAAATCAGGTCAATCTGCTTTGAAGCCCACCCAAAGATAAATTTCCCTATAAATGCATGTTTAAGGGCTATACCGAGAGATAAATGATCCTTTCCTCAAACTTATTAAAAAGTATAGATAGTGTAGATTCAACTGCAGTGTAATTCATATAGAAGGAGCAGATTCTTGCCTTGTTCTGGGTTAAACTCTGGACCTAGGAAGAATCCTAGTCTCCTAACTAGCTGATAGCAGTAGCTACAGATCTCATCCAAAGAACTGCACAGAAACCATTTCCAGTTATTGTCTGTACCATTCACTTGATAGTTATAGCAATCCTATATTGAACACCTACCGTAAGTCAGTTGGTTTCCCTACATTGTCTTATGTAATCTTCCCAACACTGTCAGATTGGTATTATCATTCCCCCTTCACAGATGAAGTGGGGGGGTGGCAAGTCCCAGGTCCTAAATTAGGTCCAGGTGAAGCTGCCTTTCACATCCCACTGGGAGGGGGAGAGTTTGTGTCATTTTGTTTCAATTTTGAGGCTTATACTTTTTCCGTTACAACACGTGACACCTCTTGAACATTCGTTTACCTCCTTGTGTTTAATCTCGCCTCCCCAGATATACAGTGAGCCAAAGGTCACTTCAAATTCCAACGAAATGCATCGTCTTGGGGAGGGCTGTTACCAGCGGGTATCAGGTATCGTGGCCACATGGCTGGCCCATCTAAACTGTGTTTGGTGGGCACCCTTTACACCGCTCAGACCACAATGCAGAGATGTCACGTGCTCGGCAAAGGAGGGGCTTTCCAGCTGAAGAATTTTATAAGCAATCAACAGTCTCTGCAGAATCACATAACAATTTCCTCTGACTTTTCCATCAGAGATGTCCCTCCATCAACATTCTGTGCACCAATCCACGAACAGAGATAATATTCCCAGAATTCATTTCAATTATGAACAGCACAATCAGGGGGTTGGTTGAGAACTCTTGAGTGTGTGTGTGTGTGTGTGTGTGTGTGCGTGTGTGTGTGTGTGTGTTATAGGTTTACAAGCTTTCCAGTGGTTTGTTTTTTAGAAATCTTTGAGTATGCTTCTTTGAAAAGACTTCTGGGTCCTCCGCGCCAACGCACCAGTATTTCTAGCTAGAACCAAAGTTAACTGTTGACCCGCACACTGTCTTGCGGGAGGTCCAGGCACTTAATTACCGCCCCGTTATCTGCTTTCGGTATCTTTCCTCCTGCCCGAATCAGCTCAACAATTTCCAGGCATTACTACATTCGTACGATGTTTCATCTTCTCTGATGTCATCATTTGAACACCCACTTTTTGATCTTTACAGTTCATCTAAGTTTTTTACTTTCGGAGAAGCACTACATTGTAGAAGGACTTTAATTTTTTCCAGCCTAAAATTTAACTCTTGCTTTACCTTACACTTTCATCTAAGAAGCTATTTGATTTCTTTTTGAAACATATTAAAACATCAGTCCTTGAAATGACTCTGAAAGTGTCTGTTCTCTCCAACCCTAGTTTGTGCATTCCAGAGATGGGAACTCTGTGCTAGTTTTTATTCCTCTTTTGGACAGTAATAGCTATCCCATAGCAGCAGGGGCTGTATAGACACAGCACACTGTGCAGTAGGCTGCGTACTCCTTTCAGACATTAGCACTTCCCTTGCCTGGAAAGATTCATTTGACACTAGTTTTGAAGTCCTCCAGTGACATAAATGTGCATTCCTTTCAAGGTCCCCAACCTGTTATACAAATGTTCAACTCAATGATCCTCCAGACAGGTCCTCAACTCTCCACAGCCTTCATTCTACGAGGGATGTTATCTTATCTTAGAATTACACTTAAATTAGGCTGAGATGATCTTTCTTAAACAAACTTTGTTAGCTAATACTTAATACATTACAGCATTCAGGCACTAACTCACCATTTCCCTAGGAGGCGTTCTGAAGTATTTTCTCGTGAGTTTTTTTTTTCTATTTAAGGAGGATTAGAACATCTTTTCCTTATGAATCCTACAGATAATTATATTATCTATAGGATTTTGAGACAATGTGTTCCAATAAAGGGACATAAAAATGTTAAGAACAGAAAACAATGAAGGATACGTATGTGTACACACACACACACACGGGGAATAGGAAAAGAAGAACAGAGGAGAATAAAATTCATTAAAAGCTATAGATTACAAGTAGGAGACTACAATAATATACTAAAAATTGTAGATACCATAAAAAGTAAGGTTTGTTGGAAATTTTCTCCCTATGTTTGTAAATAGTTACTATAATGTTACTTAAGGAAAGCTTTTGTTGAGCTGCAGAAAGCAGGTTACACTGCATTTCAAATTTTAATATCTAGTTGCTAAAATATTAGGGCCTTAGAGATAATAGACAGCAGGGGGAATTGGTGCCATTTTCATGACAATAATACAACTTTTAGTGGAATTCACCTAAGCCTGTGGAGATGGAGAGGGAGACCTCCAGTCTAATGCTCTTTTTTTTTAATCACCCCCATGCCGTCCCCTCCCCAGGCTCCAGGCCATGGATGCTCTCGGGACAGCAAGGCAGAGGCTCAGAAAGGTGTCTTCCAAGAACTGACGGAGGCGCAACATTCCGGGAACAAATCACCCACCAGCATCATTTTATTGTTCTGCTTGCAAGAAACACAGATCTTTCTTAGAACTTCAGCGCGTGGCCTACATCACAATTCACAGGCGTTCAGGCAAAATTCGCAAAATGTTTGTTGGTCTGCAGTGAAGGTCTCTGTTCTGTGCATGCAGTGAAAGCACCACTCTTCTGGGCGCTCCTAACTGGCCTCGTCAAAGCCAGGCTGGGACCTTCTCACCCTGCAAAGCGCCTGAACCTGCAGCATCTCTTTATCTGCCTCTCCCTGCCCCCTTTTAAAAGCCAAACGTATCCTTCCACCCAGTTTTATTTTCCTTACCAGGCACATCGATACACACTCCAGACCCATAATAACCCATTCACACACCTACAGACTCTGTTTAATCCACGAAGGCCTTATGAAGTGATTCAGAAAAATCGCATAAACAGTGTCACAGCCAGAAATGAAGAGCTGGTATTACCTGGACGTATTATCTTCCTGAGAGCACGCAGATTTATTTCCCCCTCCACTTTCTTTGTTCTGTATGTAACGTTGCAGTGAAACCAAATGTACACTCTAGATGAAGTCTGATTTTCACATTTTATGAATTTCATCAACGCTAAGTATGTCTAATACCCTCCCTTAATTATTATAAATTTGAATTAATTTGGAAAAAAATGGAAATGAATAAAACGATTAAAGAGTTAAATAAAATCAATACATTACTATCCAGAGACAACAAAGATTAAATTTGGGAATAATAATTTCATGATTTTTCTCTCTATATTTATTTATACCCAAGTAAACCATATGGGTACTTAATGGTGTATTTGTTAATTAGTAAGTTAATAATTTTTACAACCGATGAAATGGATAATTGTGCATGATAAAAAATTAAAAACAAAATGACAGAAAACACTATTCTTTTTATATATATCTATTTTTTAAGTAATTAATTTATTTAGTTCTGGCTGTGTTGGGTCTTCGTTGCTGCGCGCAGGCTTTCTCTAGTTGCGGCGAGCGGGGGCTGCTCTTCATTGAGGTGCGCGGGCTTCCCAGTGCAATGGCTTCTCTTGCTGCAGAGCACAGGCTCTAGGCACGTGGGCTTCAGTAGTTGTGGCCCACAGGCTCAGTAGTTGTGGCTCGTGGGCTCTAGAGCGCAGGCTCAGTAGTTGTGGCCCACAGGCGTTGCTCCACGGCATGTGGGATCTTCTCGGACCAGGGCTCGAACCCGTGTCCCCTGCACTGGCAGGCGGATTCTTAACAACTGCACCACTGGGGAAGTCCCGAAAACGCTATTCTTAACGGTTGCATAATATCTTTTGGATGTGCTATGAATTCTTGGCCATCCTTTTGAAAACACTTCTATGATTCCAAACTGCAGTACTATTATATTTCCATTTTTGTACTTGGATCCAGACCAGATCTCTGATCATGACCTTGGATTCTGAGATATGAAATTGTGGGCTCAAAATTTAAAACATTTAAATGCTTTTGGAACACAAAGGCCAATGTGTTTCTAGAAAGGTTCTATCAAATTTATCAATCACTGTAACTCCATACCTCCTGACCATAAATTAATCATATTTTAATTGTTTCCTAGTTTATAGTTAATGAATGTAACTTGTGTTCCATTTATTACAGATCTATTGCACATTGTATTTGATTTTATATTGATTTGCCATTTGTATGAAATTTGTTTGTTTACAAAAGCTTATTACATATTATAGTAATTAATACTTTATCTGGCATTTATATATTGTTTTCTTAGCTCTAATAATTTGAATCTTTTGACTTCAGTGTGTTAAATGTAATTAATTGATGTTTTCCTCTGTGACTTCAATTCTTTCCAATATATTGATAATTTAGTGTTTATGTTTTGGTATATGATATGAGAACAAAAATTGAGTTTTTCCAAGTAATTAGATGTTCTTCCCGGTACCACTAATCAAACTATCCATTCTTCTTTTGTGTGGTGTGTCTTCTTGATCACACACATGCACACACACATACACACACACACACACACACACACACACAGAAAGGGAGAGAGGGGCTTTCCTTCCACCCGTTGAAGCTAGCAACAGAACCAGGATGCTTAAATATAAGTATCATTTTACATCTGATAGGGCTTAATTTCCCACATTCGTATTCTTTTTTATTCTCCCCCTTTTTTCTAACTTTTATTAAGCCCTCCCCCTCAGCATCCTCATGAAACCTATTTCCTTTATCCCATGGCTAATAATTGTACTAACACTTTAAGAATTGAAGTTAATTTGGGAAAAGTTAATATCTTTAACATAGTTCATTTACTTATTCAAGATCATGGCACATTTCTCTAATCCTTGAAATTCACTTTTAAGTTTCTTAGTAAGTTTTCTGGGTTTTTTCCTGTATGTTTAACATAATTCTCTTTAGGGAGATTCTTAGTAGAATTTTTGGATTTTATTTTTCTGATTGTTCTAGTTTTCTTTGCTATCATAATCCTCTCTCATCTCTATACCACCAAACTTATAGAAGCTATACAAGAACACTTTCAGTTGTATGCTAGCATTCACTTGCTTAACTGAATACTCATGTTTAATTTTAGGTTTTTATCCAATTGATTCTTTTGCATTCATTAAGCATGGAATTATGTGATTTCAAGTAGTGGTGAGGTTGCCAACTTTGCAATAGTTCTATCTCCTTTCATGCATTTTTGTTGCATTGACCAAAATGTCCAGAACAATCTAGATTAGTTGTGATATGTTTATAAATATATACGTCAATAGAAATCCTGACTATAACTCTTTGTTATGTTTGTTTTGCTGTTTTATACCACAGGAATACAAAGGATCATGAGAGACTACTATGAACAATAAAACCAAAAAACTGGATAACCTAGAAGAAATTGTTAAATTCCTAGAAACCTACAACCTAACAAGAATGAATCATGAAGAAACAGAAAGTCTGAATAGACCAATAATGAGTAAGAAGACTGAGGCAGTAATCAAACACCTCCCAACAAAGAAAAGCCCAGCACCAGATGGTTTCGCTGGTAAGTTCCACTGAACATTAAAGACCAATTAATGTAAACCCTTCTCAAACTCTTCCAAAAAATTGAAGAGGCAGAAACTCATTTTATGAGGACGGTTTTACCCTGACACCAAAGCCAGATAAGGACACCACAAGAAAAGAAAATCATAAATCTATACCCCTGATGAATGCAGATGCAGAAATATTCAAAAAAATATTAGGAAACTGAATTCAACAGCACATTAAAAGGATCATACACCAAGATCAAGTGGGATTTCTCTCTGGAATGCAAAGATGATCCATATATACAAATCAATCAGTGTGATACACTATATGAATTAAATAAGATAAAAATCATAAGATTATCTCAATAGATGGCACAAAGAAAGATCCTCTCATGAAAAAAGAAAAAACACTCAACCAATCTGGTATAGAAAAAACATACCTCAACACAATAAAGGTCATACCTGACAAACCCACAGCCAACATCATACTCAATATGATGGTCATACCCGACCTTTTCCTCTAAGATCAGGAACAAGACAAGTGGCCCACTGTCACCACTTCTATTCAACACAGTCCTGGAAGTCCTAGCCAAGGCAATCAGGCAAGAAAAAGAAATCAAAAGTGCCCAGACTGGCAAGGAAGAAGTAAAATTGTCTTTGTTTGCAAATGATATGATCTTATATGTAGAAAATCCTAAAGACTCCACCAAAAAAACTCATAAATAATAAACGAATTTAGTGAAATAACAGAATATACAATCAACATACAGAAATTTCTATACATTAACAACCAATTATCTGAAAAAGAAATAAAGAATACAATCCCATTCACAACAGTATCAGAAACAATAAAATACTTTGGAATAAACTTAACCAAGGAGGTAAACACTTTTACACTGAAAACTAAGACTTTTGTGCAAGAAATTAAAGAAGATATAAACAAATGGAAAGATATCTCATGTTCATGGATTAGATGAATTAACATTGTTAAAATGTCCATACTACCCAAAGTCAATGCAATCCCTATCAAAATTCCAAGGGTGTTTTTAACAAAAATAGGAAAACCAATCCTAAAATTTATATGGAGGAATGAAGACCCTGAATAGCCAAAGCAATCCTGAGAAAGAAGAACATAGCTGTTGGCATCACACTTCCTGATTTCAAGCTATACTACAAAGCTGTAGTAACCAAAACAGTATTTTTATTGATTTTAATCATTTATTTATCATTTATTGATTGGTTTTTATATTTTGCTATGAAACTTCAAGCACATTTTAATTTGACTTATGCTTTTAATCAACATAAAAGGATTCTCATTTTGCCACTCTGAACTGTTTGAATTATTAAATTTATTTTTTTAATATCCATTTTATTTGTTCTTATTTTATACTATAAGAAATACCATATGAAATATCTTCTTGACTTTCATTTTACCACTGACTTTGATGGTTTTCATCTTCTTTTAAATTAAATTTTTAAAATGTATTTGAGGGGACTTCCCTGGTGGTCCAGTGGCTAAGACTCCACACTCCCAATTCAGGGGACATTGGTTCAATCCCTGGTCAGGGAACTATATCCCACATGCCACAACTAAGAGTTCTCATGCCGCGACTAAAGATCCCGTGTGCCGCAACTAAAAGATCCCCGTGCCGCAACTAAAAGAAAAAGATCCTGCATGCTGCAACGAAGATCCGTGTGCCACAACTAAGACCCAGCGCAGCCAAATAAATAAATATTCCAAAAAAATAATTAAAAATAAAATGTATGTGAAATAAATTTTCTTTGTTGATTAAATTCAAAATTAAAATCTGCTTTAATTCCCCCATGCAAGACAAAAATATATGTGACACATTTAAATTTTTTATCTTCTTTTTTAAATTCATAACCTTAATACATAAAAACTGTTATTTTTATATTCAGGTTACCTTTCCTGAATTACCCCTTTCTATATATGTATATCACCTTTATTAAGACTGGTTAGTAAATGTGTATTCTATATTTTCCGTATTTATTTTTTTATCTTTTTTCTTTTCATCCATAGATATCTCACTATGTAACTTTAGAAGATAAAGTTCTTAATCATAACTATGTAAGGACATGCAAATGCAAAAAATAAAAAAACCCACTTTGATATTATGTGATAAAAATATCCAGAGTTCAGATTTCAAATTATCTCGTAAATCTCATGGTTAGTATGAAATTTATTAGAGTTTTTTGGTTGGAATACAGTTGAACAGGAAACAAGACTCATTGTGTATTTTTTTTGGTATTGAAATACTGAAATATGTCTTTCAATTTAAACTCTAACATAGCTAAATAAAGTGTGAATTTAAAGAAGGTACAAAAAAAACAAATAATTCATTTTAAAGTTACACCTAGTTTTAGATGTTTTGCAATATTTAAAGAGAAATAAAGAAAGGAAAACATCATTCCAGCAGCCTAGGTCAAAACCAAAGTTCAGATTTGATTTATTTAGTTGAATTCTATTTTTTTCCTCACACTCCAGTGGCCTAGTGTTCTAGTCTAGGGGTCCTTTCCTTTCCTTTTCTTTTTTTCTTTTAACTGTTTGACTCCCTTCACCCACTTCTCCCACCCCACCTCTGGCAGCCACCAATCTATTCTTTGTATCTATGAGATTGATTTGGGGTTGTGTTTTTTTTTTAGATTCCACATATAAGAGAGATTATAAGGTATTTGTCTTTCTCTGTCTGACTTATTTCACTTAACATAATGCCTCCATGTTGTCAAAAATGGCAAGATTTCCTTCTTTTTATGGCTGAGTAATATTCGTGTGTGTGTGTGTGTGTGTGTGTGTGTGTGTGTGTGTGTGAGAGAGAGAGAGAGAGAGAGAGAGGGAGAGAGGGAGAGAGACATGGTCTTGGGATCACCAGATGAGCTATCGGCAAAGCCATGGAGTACTGAAAGCTAGTGGACAGGGCACAATGACCTTGACATGGTGGAGAAAATTTAACCCTAACTGCCTACAGAGGAGAAGGAAACAGCAGGGATGAAGCAACAAAACACAGAGGACTTTTAGGGCAGTGAAAGCATTCTGTGTGACGCTATAATGGTGGGTCCATGTCATTGTACATTGGTCCAAACCCATAGAATGTACAATACCAGGAGTGACCCTAACGTTGCCTATGGACTCTGGGTGATAATGATGTGTCCATGTAGGGTCACAGATCATCACCAATGTACCACCTGGAGGGGGATGTTGATAATGGGGGAGGTTATGCATGTGTGTGGCCCGGAGTTATATGGGAAATCTCTGTACCTTCCATTCAACTTTCCTGTGAACCTAAAACTCCTCTAAAAATACAGCTAATTTGAAAACAAAATGAAAGAAACCTACGAAGCAAACTGGTTTGTACAGAGACTGGCAGCAGAAAGGCCTAGGAATAGAGGCATCAGGCACCCCTCAAGGTGGAGGGCAAGGTGGGCTTGAAGGTGGAAGAACAGGTGCCGTCAGTGGGGGCAGCAGCCCGCCCACGTGTCCTCACCAGGGGCAGCAGGGCCCGGGTCTCCTCTCTGTGGAAGTTGAGCCAGGACCTGCAGAAGGGACTACCAGGCACAGAGGAAGGGACGTGCCAGGCAAGGGCGGGGACAGTGGGCAAAGGGGCGGCCTTGGCACTGAATGGCCCCACTCACTTCCCTTCAGCCCTTTCCCTGGGTGGTTCTCACACTGTGGTGACAGTGCTTACAGGATCTGTATGGGAGATGGAAGGGATCCAGAGTAAAGACAGAGGAGCGACGGGGAGCCAGGATGACGATGAGGGACGGTGTAGGATGCACGCTTTGCTGAGCACTCGCAGGGAGACCAGGACCGGTGCAGCAGGAGGACACGGGCTGCAGGAGGGACATCGATCACGGACTAGTAGGTCACCTGAAGGCCACACTGAACTGACAGGAGCACCACAGTCCTTTCAAGGGGGGAAACTAATTTACAGGGACTTAGAAAGGCAATCAAATTTTTTTTAAAGTATTAATCATTCTAAGAAAATAAAAAACAAACCAAGGTGACATATATTCAAAATATACTATGTGTCATCTATGAACAAAAGAAAGCTTACCTAACCATACATTATAACCGCTAATTTAGCCAAAATCATCATGAATTAAGTAGGGAGATTGGAGGTGGCATGTGTATGAGTGTTTGTACGTGAACATGTACGTGAATCACATGTGTGTTTGGGGGGGGGGTAGCTGAGAGGGTGTTGAGTATAGAGGAACTTAAAAGCCATGAATGAGTAACTCAGAAGTATTCATTTGAGCCTATTATTTCAAACATGAAAATAAAGCAGCTGAGAATCTGAAACTGATTGCACCCAAAGAGTGAGGCTTGGGCACAAGGGTGGCTGGATCCTGTGTTACTCTTTTAAGTTTAATTTTCATACATACAGGTATTACTTTGATTTAAAGAAAACTTTTAAAGCAATTAAACAGGAAAAATGCATCAACAATGCATCACAATGAGGCTTTGCCACCTGCGTTTGACTTCACCTACATGGCCGTCTGGCGTCTTCCCAAAGGACCAGAACGATGCTGTTCTCAGGTTCGTATCTGTGGAGTATCACTGCTGCCTAGCATCCCAAAGGCGTTCAATAAATGCTCTGAATTAAATATGTAAATCCAATCAATATAAAATGAGCCTTCTTTTTCCAAAAAGCGAACGGGTGTGACTCAAATAACACTAAAGCAATATGAAAAAGACAGTGAATGGGTATCCAGGCAAGAAAGTTTACTCTGAGGCCAGATCTTGTTTAAAATCCATCCTACGCCTTTTTGGAAGATTCCTAAACTTCTAACATTTGAATTTTCTCATGCTTAAATGGTGATTGTAACAGCTCACTCATAGGGTTGCTACGAAGATGAATGGAAATTACACGGTTTGTGGCTCCTCTTAGTACACATTTAGTAAATGTCAGTTTCCCTTTTCAGACCAGTGATAGTGGTATAGTGGCTTCAGTGAAAAATGTGCATGGGTTTATATATCTTGATGAATTAATTTATGGAAAAGAACTAGAAGATAAACCAAGTGATGTAACACAGCAGATACACTGCAAAATCCATGCTAAAACTTTAAAAGGAATCTGTGCCCATACACAGAAACAGACACATGAATACTTCCCCTAATTCTACAAAAACTCTGGTTCTAGATGCAACAAAATCTTTAACTGGAGACTTGAACTGGAGAGTTTAATACCTAGAAATCTCTCTCTATGCTTGTAGCAAAGCCAGGGCTTCCCTCGGATGCCCTTGGACTGTCAGAATCAGCCCTAATCAAAGACAGAATAAAAGAAGAAATAAAAGAACAATAATTGGAACGCAGATTATTTTTTAAAACCGAAACTTGTTCTTAACATTTTGAGTTTCCCCGCTTCACAGGTCTGACTCTGTGCATTGCACCTCCAAGTTAGCTTCTCCAGTGGCAGAGCTATTTCGGATTCCAAGAGAGCCCTATGCATGAAGGAAACACATACTTCTATGGGAATAAAAAAAAGTCAACATTCCTTAAAGATGTCTCTTATCAATTACAACTCAAGTGTTGATTACAAAGGGAAACAATTTCCCATTCAAGACTGCCTAACTGGGGTCTAGTTTAATGTATTCATCTAAGCTAAGTTAACTTTCCAAAGGTCTTTAGCACAGCGAGCCGGCGTCCCCTCCTCCAAACCCCACCCGCAAACTCTGAAAGGAACGTATATGATCTGGACAATACACAAAGGAACAAGTGGGGATACAGAAACAAATGGCTATTGTGATGGGAGCTTGGAGGTTCCTGATCCCGGCTGAGGGGCTAGAAAGAAGGCAGTTAACAGTGGACACCAACAAGAGAGCATTGTGCCCGCAGAAGACTGTACTTTGTGTACGAGGGGAAAATCAAAAGCATTGTAGACACTGCTCTGATTTCCCATAACACAAATGTTATAAGACCAAGAACAGCTGAATGAAACGGCAGTTCGTACAGGAGACAAGTCCAAACGATGAAGCCTAGTCATGGTCAACAGTTAATTAAACTCAACACACTGCTTTTATCATCCTTGGGCTTTGACTCTCTGACACTGACATTCCCCACACTCTTCTTAGGGAGTTTTGACTTGGCTGGAATCTCTGGATAATAATCATCTTCCATTTAGCTGAAAGCAGCCGGGAGAGGGGCCGTTTGATCATTGTTGGTGAAGATGGTGAGGGAAAGCACCAGAAAACCCTCTCGTTTTCCCGGTGTGGCTGTAATTAGCGTCCCTCTGAGTCAGTTCTTAGCTGTGACAAAGACCTGTGCTTGGTGGCTGGAAGAAGGGGTGTCTTCACAGGTGTATGGGTGAGGAAGGGGCCAGAGGAGGGGTGGGGTGGGGGAGGGTACAGAAAAGGGGGCGTGGGAAGAGGCCGCATTTTCCTATTGCTTTCTTGACCTACATAGATTTCCCTTTTGGGACTGAACGAGGACACATAACTACCTGCTCTGAAAGTTGCACAAAAGAGCATCTGTTCTAGTCTAAAGGTGAGAAAAATCTTTGTACAGGGATAAATATAGAAGCACACACACAGCAGTATGAGTGTCTATATTTATTCACATCCGAGTTAAAAGGACCTTTTTAAAGCCAACGAGAATATTTTCTATGTATGACCTTCACGGGCCTAAAAATAATTTCACTATCGTACACACAATTCATTTCTTCTTTGAAGCAGAGAGGAGAATAATTAGTTTTTCCAAACTCTACATCATGACTAATTTGAATATAATATGAGCCCCGAAAAATCTCCAAAAGGAAAGTAAGTCTCCTGGAAATGCAAAGGAAATACTTTCCACCAGCTCTGTAATTGTTTACATTATATCCCAAAGATGTTATGACTTGATTTAAGGATTTAATGATATGGCAGTAGCTTTGCCCGTGGTTGGCCAAAAATAAATTTTTAACCAGGTTCAGGTCGGTCACCTGGACATGGAAAATGTACTCCCCACCCTGGACGGCTGTAGGAGGAGACCTTGTCAGCATCTCCATCGTGGGCGGTAGGGGATTCGAGTCTTCCAGCAGCCCCCCACCCTGCTCCCGCTTCCCTGAGTGCGTGGCCACCCAGCCATGTCAAAACTGCAGGGACCCCAAAGCTCTCTCCCCTCCCCACAAATAAAAACCAAACAGAGCAAACCAGCAGAGCCCAGCACCCTGAAGCTCTGCCGACCGTTTCATGAGTGAATGTGTGTGTTTTCAAAGTCATATAATTTCCTATCACTTCCCCAGAGCTGGTACTTCTAATTCCTTCAACAAGTATCGAAGGAGCACGGGGGAAACGCGGTGTCCTTCTAGGTGCCTCGGAGACCGCATGGGAACTGCACGTGGAAAAATCCCTGCCCACGAGCTTCTAGTGGAGGGAGAGGCAGTCGATAGGTCAACACATACCTAGAAGGATGTCAGGTGGATGCAATGGCAATGATTCAGAGTAGGCGAGGGCGTGTGGGGTAGGAGAGTTGACGCCCTGTGTAGGAAGGTCAAAGAGGCCTCTCGGAAAACAGGGCGTGGAGTGAGGGTCTGAAGGAAGTGAGGGTGGGGTCGCCTGATACCTGCAGCTTCCTCCCACTCGCCGTGGCCTGGCCAAGCCTGCGGTGGGGCGGGTGAACAGGCGGGTAGACGTGGCGACTCTGGGCGGGGGTGAGGGGAGCCAGCCCCAGGCCACAGACACCTGGGCCCCTTCCCTGAGGGACACGCAGAGCTGTGGCATGATGTTCTCCATCTCAGTAGGACCGCTCTGGCCGTCGGAAGGTCCTGGCGTGCACCCAGGTAAGAGCTGGGGACCCATGTGGAAGTCGCAGAAGTGATGAGACATGGTCAGGGTTTTGGGGGGGTTTGGTATATTTTGAAACAAGAACCCGAGGGATTTGCTGGAGGGTTGGAGTGGGCGTGAGAGGAAAAGAGGCATCTAGAGGTCACAGTTGCCACTTAGAAGTAAGAGGAGAGACCGTGCGAGGGACAGATATGCAGAAGAGACGCTGAGAAGGCATCAGACACAAGACGGGTTCAAGGGAGGACTCTGAACTGAAGGCACACGCTCGGGAATCACGGGCTTCTAGGAAAGAGTGTCGGCCTTGCGATGCAACGCAGTAACCCAGGGAATGAGTGTAGACCAAGCAGAGGAGAGAGAGGCTTGGGCCCAGGAAGCGCTGCAGCGCTGGGCCCTGAGACGCCGGGGAGCCTGCCGAGAGCCCCCAGCGAGGAAGAGGAGACAGGATAGGGGTCCCAGAGGACAGCCGGGCGAAGCACCAAAGGGACAGCAAGGAGTTCTCTACCAGAAGCTACCGATGGAGTGAAACGTGTGAAATAAAGACAGAAGGGGCCACTGGATTGAGTAACATAAACCATTACATTAAAGTAAAAGTCTATGAATATTTCGACTCCCTGTATTTGTGAAAAGGACACATGTCAGTGGATCACAAGAAGCAGCAAGCAGACAGAACGGAGTTAGGCTGACCCAGTGGCAGGACGCCGTCTCCCGCAGGGCTCCAGGGCGCCGGCAGCAGTGAAATCCCATGTCTGCAGGCCACTCTCAGGCGACAGGAGTGACCCTGGAAACCGTGAAGTGACAACGTTCTTTGCTGTTAAGATACAGTCTGGGGGCACTTCACCAAGCCCATCTGCTTTTCTCCAGGAGCCTCTCAGCATCCTTCAAGCAGGAAAGGCTTCCAGAGAACAAGGCCGTGTCACCCACACCCGCTTCCATCCTCATCACAGACCCTGAGTGAGACGCCGGGCCCTGGAAAAACAGCGTCCGTGTGATGTCCCCCCGGGAAAGGAAGCAACGGCGGGCCCCCATCCGTGTGAAGCACGCCAGGAGGCCCAGAGCAAAGACACACGGCTTAGCTGTGCATATCAAAGTATTGAGAAGCCCGTCGTTAGTTTTCCTCGTTTTGACTACATTCACCGTGTGCGCTCAGATCTGCAACATAAAACAGAGGACAGAAGGAGAGCAAAGCAAGCCCCGGCAAAGCTGCTGCACGAGTCCTGGCGCATGGAGGTGCTTTCTGCTTCCCCCGCTCCGGGTCACAAGTCCTAGCAACGGGGGCTGCTGCACCACCCCGGAGGATAACTGAAGAAGGGCTTTAAAATACATGCAAACTCACAGACATTCCTTTAAATGTACAGAAACTACCATTACGTAGTTTCATTTTAATCCGAAAGAAGCTCTGGCAGGGTTTTCTGCTGACTCTGCTGAACTGAAACCCCTACCATCTTCTGCACAACCTCACTTTCTATCCCACCCAGGGGCAGAGCCAATAAAACACGCACAGCGGAGCAGACAGAAACCCACATCTCCCTCATGCACAGAATCGAGATCAACGGTCACGGGAGCTCAGATTCGACAGAAACCGATACAGGTGCCGACGCTGTCCTTTTGTGCCTGAAGAATCTGGTTCTCCAACGTTTTCCTGAAGGAGCCCAGGCCGGTTACCTGACCACAGGTTTTCCCGTTCCCGTCAAGCGTTAGACAAACAACGGACGGTTGGAAACAGAAGGACCACGGCCAATTTAATGCTCTTTTAATGTCAGGCATCCTTAACACAGGAACCAACCAACATGGCGGAGGCATTTCATGTGGGAAAGAAAAGCTTACGGCCTTTGTGTTTGTCTTAACATCACCCACTTCTCCACCCCCCAGCTGCTTCTTTCTTGAGCTCAACCGTATAAGCCACTGAGTCAAAACTAACTCTAAGGGGCTCAGGCCCCTCCTTCAGAGGCCATTGTGGGATGATGGGAACATACTCTGGGAGTGTGACACTGGAAGGCCAGGAAAGCTTGTGTGCATCCCTTAAAGAAATCTCTCCAGATGAGCCTCGATGCAGAGACCCCTGTTAAGAATCACCTGAAATTGAACCTAAATGACTGAAAACCATCTAATCTGGTAATGTTTATTGCCACTTTCAGGATGACTCTTTTAAGTGAAGAAATGAGAGCTTAATTTTGACTAAATATCTCAGGATCTCTAGCCGTGTGTGTGTGTGTGTGTGTGTGTGTCAATGTGCTCAGAGTTGAATTGGAAAGAGGAGGGTTAGGGTACCTTTTATTTTACTTTAAACCAATAAAACCCTAGCTTTACAGTGAGAAAAGATTCTTCAGTCATCAGGGCATAATATCAAGGAGTTTTGACAGTGTGGATCCCTTTGTTGAGCAAGCCCATGCATGTGGGTCCCTTTGTTGAGCAAGTCCATGCATGTAGGCTACACATATATATTAGGGTATTTGCTGCAGAGCTAAAGGTCACAATTCTTGTCCAGAAATTGCTTTATGTCAATGGTGTCTCTAGACTCGTGGCCACATCCCTCCAATCTTTGCCTCCATCTACGTGGCCGTCTCCCTGGGCATCTCTGCTTCTTCTTACGAGGGATCTTGCCACTGGATTGAGAGCCCACCTAAATAATCCAGGATGATCTCATCCCGAGACCCGTAATTGCATCTGCAGAGACTCTTTTTCCAAGTAAGGTCACATTCACAGCTTCAGAGGGTTAAGATGTGGACCATTCCACCAACTGCAGGTGGACCGGACAGGCTTTTGGCAGATGGAGAGAAGCAAGGACAGTTTAGCACAGCTGCAAACTGATGCATAGCACTACGCCAACAGGCAAAGAAATTCTGACTTTTCCATTTTCTATAACTAAACTTTTTAAAACATACATATTTTTTATTGGAGAAGAGTTGATTGACAATGTGTGTTAATTACTGCTGTACGGCCAAGTGATATATATATACATATACATTCTTTTTTATATTCTTTTCCATCATGGTTAATCGTAGGATATTGAATATAGTTCTCTGTGCTATACTGTAGGACCTGACTGTTTACCCATTCTATAAAAGCTTCTATCTGCTAGCCTTAAACTTAACTTTTTCATGAGTCTCTACAAGTGCCAGTGGAGATGGAAGGAGACTTCAACGTAGGAACCCAAGGAGAGGAGTCAGGGAGAAGGGAATCTTAAACCCTTGCCTTCCCTCCACCTGGCTTCTCCCCCTCACATTCAATGGCAGAGGAAGGGCTAAATCTCCCACTCCCACCTTATTCAGGAAGGAAACTTCTCTCTGTCATACCATCCCCTTGGCCAGGTGATAACTACCTTAACCTAAGAATAAAGTACTTGGGAACACACTTAACAGAAGTGCAAAACTTGTACACCAAAAATTATAAAATATTGTTGAAAGAAAATTAAATGAGACACATAAATGGAATATTCATAGGATATTTAATATTATGAAAATAGAGATATTGCCCCAAATTTATCTACTAATTCAACACATTTCATTTCAAAATCCCCGGTACCAAATTTTTCTAGAAATGTTGACCAGCTGTTACTAAATTTCATATGGAAATGGTATAAAACCAGGATGGCCAAAACAGTCTTGAAAGAG
The DNA here is from genome assembly GCF_008692025.1 of Phocoena sinus. Classification (NCBI taxonomy): domain Eukaryota; kingdom Metazoa; phylum Chordata; class Mammalia; order Artiodactyla; family Phocoenidae; genus Phocoena; species Phocoena sinus. Next base: position 2,358,493 of record NC_045780.1, read on the forward strand.
AAGAATCAAGTTGGGGGACACACCATTCTTGGTTCCAAAACTTGTTATGAAACTATAGTATTTAAGACACTGTGGTATTGGCATAATGACAGACAAAGAGTGCAATGAATACAATTCAAAGTCCAGCAATAATCCTTTCCCCTTATGATTAATTGATTTTCAACAGGATGCCAAGACAATTAAATAGAGAAAGATTAGTCTTCTCAATAAGTGGTTCTGGGACAACTAGATCTCTACATGCAAAATAATGAAGTCAGACTTCTTCATAACGTAAACATGAGTTGACTCAAAATGAATCACAGACCTAAATGAAAAAGGTCAATTATAAAACTCTTAGAAGAAAACATAAGAAGTCTTTGTGATCTTGGATTAGGAAATGGTTTCATGGTTGTAACAGTAAAGGCCCATGTAACCGAAAGAAAAATAGGTAAATTACTCTTCATCAAATTAAAAATACTTTTGTGCTATAAAAACTGGGAAAACTTTATGTTGCAAAAGACAGTCCACAGAATGAGAGAAAATGTCTGAAAGTTATACATCTGATAAGGGACTTGTTTCCAGAATATATATTAAAAAAACTTTTACAACTCATTAATAAAAAGATACATAAACCAATTCTTTAAACAAGCAAAGGCAGAAATAAAACCTTCTTTGTTCACAGATGACATGATTTTCTATGTCTATGTAGAAAATCTCAAAGAAACAGTCCAAAAAACCTCCTGGAACTAATAAGCAATTATAGTAAAGTGGCAAGATATACAAAAGCCAATTTCTTTCGTATATACCAGCAATGAACAAGTGGAATTTGAAATTAATAACCCAATACCATTTACGTTAGCACCAATGCATTAAATACTTAAGTATAAATCTCACAAAATATGTGTACGGTTAATATAAGGAAAAGTACAAAACTGATGAAAAGAATCAAAGATCTAAATAAATGGAGACTTCTTGTTCATGGATAAGAAGACTCAATATTGTCTAGATATCAGTTCTTACCAACTTGATCTATAGATTCAACACAGTGGCCATCAAAATCATAGCAAGCTATTTTGTGAATACTGACAAACGGATTAACGTTTATATGGACAGATAAAAGACTGAAAATACCCAACACAGCAATGAAAGACTTACCTCTAGACTTATTATGAAGCCACAGTAATCAACACAGTGTAGTACTGATGAAAAAAAATAGGCAAAGAGAGCCCAGAAAGAGACCCACATAAATATAATCGCCTAATCTTTGTCAAAGGAGCAAAGGCAACTCAGTGGAGAAAAAAAGAATCTTTTCAAGAAATGGTGCTGGAACTCGACCAAAAAATTGAATCTAGACACAAACTTTATACCTTTCACAAAAATTAACTCAAAATGGATCATAAGCCTAAATGTAAAATACAAAATTATAAAACTCCTGAATGATAACACAGGAGAAAATCTAGACTACCTTGGTTTTGGTGATGACTTTTTAATTTTTAAAAAAATTTTTAAATGCTTTGTTTTTTAAAATATTTTAGATATTTATTTATTTATTTTTTGCCACACATTGTGGGATCTTAGTTCTCCGACCAGGGATTGAACCCAGGCCCTCAGAGTCCCGCCAGCACGGAGTCCCGCCAAGGAATCCCCTTTTTAATATATATTTTTTTTCTGGCCTGGTGATGAATTTTTAGATACAGCACCAAAAGCACCATACTCGCAGGGAAAAATAATAAATTAATGTCAGTCAAATTGAAAACTTATTTTCTGCAAAAGACACTGTTAAGTGAATGAAAAGACAAGCAAAAAATGTTTGCAAAACATATCAGAGAAAGGACTGGTATCCAAAATATACAGAGAACTCTTAAAACTCAACAATAAGAAAATAACCTGGTTTAAAAAAATGGGCAGAAGATCCGAACATACACCTTCACCGAAAAAGATACACAGACGGCAAACAAGCACATGAAAATACATTCAACACCGTATGGCCTCAGGAAATTGTAAATTTAAACAACACTGATACACCCACTACTCACCTGTGAGAATGGCTAACATCCAGCACACTGACATCACCAAATGCTGGGGAGGACATGGAGCAACAGGAACTCCTATTCATTGCTAACGTAGCAAAATGCTACAGACGCTTTAGAAGACAGCTTACCAGTTTTTCACAAAACTAAACATATTCCTACCACACAACCCAGCATTTATGCCCCTTGGTATTAACACACATGAGCTGAAAACATATGCCCACAAGAAAACCTGCACATGAATGTTTACAGCAGCTTTATTCGTAATTGCCAAAACTGGGGAGCAACCGAGAGGTACTTCAGTAGGTGAATCAACAGATAAACCGTGGTCCATCCACCTAAGGAAATATTACTTAGTGTTTCAAAGAAAGGAGCTATCAAGCCATGAAAAGATATGGATGGGCTAATGGGTACAAGGATACAGAGCTTCTTTTCAAGGTGATGAAATATTCTAAACGTAGACTATGACGATAGCTGCACCACTCTGAATATACTAAAACCCCATGAATTATAGACTAAAAAAAAGAAATTCTTTGCATCCATACCATGCATTATATATTAGACTTTGAACTCTTTATTTATGTTTTCCCATTTGAGCCTCCCAATAGGTTTTAGGATTAATCATCTCATTTTCTACAGACAAGGACGCGTGGTTCCAATTAGTTATGCTAGTTAGTGAGGAAGCTAGACAACAGACACCACCTCCTACAAACCCTTCCTCCTGCTGTGTGTCCTCACCAGCCCCCCTTGCTATCTCTTCCCAGAACAAGGGCCGATGGTGGCAGAGGAGGGTCTCAGTCTGTCCAATTTGTCCACTTACTTTATTCACAGTTTCTTGAACGAACCACGTGACCGTTCGGTCAGGTTGAAATTCATTTTGATCCAGTATATACAATGTGGCTTACTGGATTTGGAGGGGACGTGGTCATTCAACTTTTATTTGCAAGTGTTCAAGAAGCCAATCATGCAGGTCAGTGACCCCGATCCTTCAAGAAACCCTGGGGAACCTCAGAAGCACATTCCAAAATTTTGGAAAGATTGTCCTTTCCAGAAGGCATCATTTTAATTTTCATTGTAGTGTCTTGACCAACTGCGTGGACCTGCCAGGGAGGAGACCTTGGTTGGCATGATAACTCATTACTCACTGGACAAGCTTAGGTACAAATTAAAGTCTCTGAAGTGCAATTTTCTTTTGAGTAAAATGTGAATAATAAAGGGACTTCCCTGTTAGGTTATTGTGAACATCACATGAGCTGAAACACACAAAAGGTTATCAGAGCACCCTGCCTGCCACATAATATTTCATTAATAAAATTCAGTCCTACCATTATTACCAAAAGAAAGAAAATGAAAAACAAGGAAGGATTTTGAAGGTCCACTGGAGGACGTGATTATATTTTGGAGAGATGGACAAAGGCAGGGGAGGAGTTAGAGGTGACCCCAAGGTTTCTGCACCAGAATAAGCAAGACAGTGATGCCGCCGTTGCTCAGTACGTTTTCTCACGTTGGATTTAGTCGCATGAGAGCAGAAAACTGAAACAGACTTGGGAAGAATCTATTGTACAATCAAACGCTCTTTGCTTCAGAACAGAAATAGATTCAATGACTATTTGATGAATGAATGAATAAATCCAGGGTTATCACTAAACACCCCTTGTTGGCTCCTTTCTAGATTTTGTCCTAATTCCCACATGCAAGCTTAGTCCAAAAGCATCTGAAGAAGGGCATCTCTTAACCCGAAAGATGTGACCCCTCCAAACCTGGGTGAGCAAGAAAGGCGGGCGCTTCGTGCTTTCAGACACTTTTAGAAAATCTGAATGTGGACTGGACGTGAGATAATACAAAGGTATGACTGCTAACTCTTTTAATGTAAGAAAATGCCTATCATTTTTGGCGGTACAAAGTATTGTATTTGCTTTCTGAAATCATTCGGTAGAAGAGAAAGAAAAAGAACATATGAACAAGATTGTGTTAATGGCAGAATCTGGGTGCTGAGATTATGTTGGCTCTTCTTTTATACTTTTCTTTATTTTTTGTTATAAAAAGAAAAGAAGTGAGAAGTATAGAGACGAAACCTCAAGATACTCTGAGCGATGGAACAGAACAGCGGAATAACCTTGAGACTGCCCACTTCCAGAACACATGCTAAATAAATAACAGAACACTGCGGCGTGAGCCAATTGGTCCCGGTTCTTTACTGTTTTCAGCTGAACATTTTTATGCCATTGTGAACAGAGTATTGATTTCGTATTTACCACATGGCTAGCATAAAATACTTCTTTCATAGTTTTAAGAGCTGACTATTCTATGAACCCTTAAGATTAATAGAGCACATTTCCTTCTAAAACCATAGTGTTCCTTACACGGTTAATTGACTTCTCTCTACATCTAGCTCATTCAAAAGAGTAATTAAGCATTTTACAAATATACACTAATGCAAGATTTGGAAAAAGAAGCAGAGAGACAACGAAATCTGCATGGAGAAAAACGATCAGTTTTGGGAAGTAAAACAAATATATACGTATGTAAACAGTTTATTTGGTGTGGGTTTCAGCTTAGAGACAGTCCCTCACGTATGATAAACCGTAATCTATTTTCATAGGTAGTGGGACAATGAAAACAAAAGAAACGTCATCGTTAGTTCAAGTAAAATCGTGTCCTGTTTCTCATTAGCTATTTACAATCTAAAGCTTCATAGAAGAAAATTGCTAACTATGCTTCTCCACTAGAATTATATTCTAGCATAGCTAAGATCACGTTTTACTTCATGTTATTTTTAAGTAAACATATGTAGTGCCCGTGAATAAACTTGTTTTCCTCAATATAAACGAAGAGTGCAAGTTTGGTCATAATTTTCCACGAATAACAATCAGTAACTATGTGATTATACCTAGTGGTGAAAACCAGCCACCTATATCAGCAGGTTAAGCTTCTGTCCAAGAGATTTTATTTGAATTTTAACTTAAACATTGTACAGTGCAGTGAATGGCACGTAACCTGTTTTTTATTTTCCTAAACTTCATCAATTCATAAAGTGTTAGGTATCTTCACTTAGAATTCTGTCTTGGGCATTTTCACACACCAGTACTTTTTTAAGGAAGCTCTATGGTTGCTCTGGGATTTTGTTTTTATAAAAGACTACAGTTAATCAGAAAGAAATGTATTTCACTTTGAGTTTATTTTTCAATTTAAATGAATGAATCAACTCGAGCAAATTTAGATCTGATAAAATAGGACTCCAAAACAACCCGCCTCTTGGCTTTTCTGGATGGAGAATATTAAAGTCAAATGTAAACAGGAGCTGTGGTTCCAGTGAGGAGATAATCTCTGTTTGCCCCAGGTACTCTGATCTTACCATTCTGTGAGTAGAAAAATAATCTAATTAATTTGATTGCCTTGAAGTCCTTGCTTTATTGCAAATCATAAAACCAGATGAGGAATAAGATGAAACAACACTGACATGCCCCTGAATACTTGAGATTTTTCAGTAAGGCGGGGAACAAAGGATTTATTTCTCTAACTAAAGGATGATGAGATTAGTTTCCCCGTTTTCCCATTAGCGGCTGTATATCTTTCTCATCCTCTCTCGGTCCTTACCCGACTATTTGAGCTCCTCTATCACTAAACTTGTAATGTATTCCCTGCCCAGCCTTCAAAGCCATATTCACATTCACAGATAAAAGGCTTGGTGCACCGTCCGGGGTAGGACGGCCACAAGCCACCCTGTGGTGATGACATGAGCACATGATAAACGTCCTGACACAAAAAAGCTATTTTTTAGAGGCGGCCACCACTCCATAAGCAGACCTTTGTTGCTCTATCTGTGAGTTAAAGGATCGGTCCTCCCACTGAAAGGCCCTGGAGTCGACAGACCGACTGCTCCAAGTTGCTGACACCACAAGACAGAACAAAGAATCTGTCCAAGACTTGATCCCCTGGGTCGGCAGAGGCCAAGTTCAGCCAAGCCATCTATCAAGGCCCTGGAATGTGCAGCAAGAAAATACCCGCATTCTGCCAAAGGGAAAGCAAAGCTGAGTCACTGACTCTTCACGGGACGAAGGAAATTCTTCCACGTCCAAAAGGCACCAGCAGCCTTCATCCAGGTCTGCACCGTATAATGGGTAGATTTTCAGCAAGTGCTCAGAAGACAAATGATGCTTTTATCTGGCTTCTCCCCCTTGCAGGAAGAGTTTACGTTAAATCCACTTAGCTGTCTGGAGTGCAGCCTGCGGATTACCTGTTTGTATGAATCGAGTACATTACCTGGTCACGTGACTGGGGGAGATGGGGGAGGAGGAGATTTTTGTCAAATTGGTTTTGCTTTGAAGGGATCTTCAGCAATTTCTGAAGCCTCACAAAGACGACTATACATTCTGGGCCCCACTAGGAGAGAGGATTAAAAGCGAACAATATACCGGGTAGAGACGTTCGTCTTGTATTTCTAGTGATTTTATTAGTTTAGCCTCACTCAATTGCAAGCTTTAACATCAGCCACTCATTATGGCAAAAAAGTTGGGAAGTGAATAAAAAGCATATCTCTGAGATAGTCTTCCCAAGCTTGGGAGCTAAGCGTCCAATGGAATTTTGAGATAAGGCTTCAGCAGGTAAAGTGAAACAATCCTCTTTTGAAAGAAAACTGAAAGGCCCTAAAAGTCAGGTATGAAGACAGCATTTGGAGGACAGGCATCTTAAATGTTAACAAAGTTGAACTCAAATACCTAAAATGATTAATTGACCAAACTCGCGGTTGAGGTTAAAGCTTTTTTGTTCCTAAAATACATTTTGATTCCAAGAAGGAATTCTTTTCACAGCCACCCTGAGTGAAGTCTTAGTTTTAGCCTCGGAGGTTTGCTTTCTTTATATTTGTAAAGTTCAGTCTCAACTGAGGGCAGGTGGGGGGATAAGATGAAAATGGCAGGATATCAGAGAATTTAATTTCCAGCCTCAGTTCCAATGCCCGATACCAAATTACATACTAAGTCTTGTTGGTAAAGCTCTCTAATGTCAAAAGTTGACAGTCAATATCTTGTGGACCTACCACACACAGCTTTTTTTTTTTTTTTTCAGGACCAAATAAGATAAATGCATGTGGAATTGGTTTGGGGAAAAAAATCTGAAATATTGTGATGAACTCATCCTTGGGTTGAATTTAGAGTGAATCTCACTGATAGGGAATGTAAATTTAATCTAAAATTTTGTTCTCCATTCCATTTCCAATTTTCATCTCTAACAGACAAAGAAATCACTGGACCACTGACTGAATAACAGAAGAGAAAAGTGGATTCGTCAGCACTTTCTGCCCTGCCTTCCGGTCATTTGCTGTGTTAGCTCTCAACCTGAAGCAATTTCTAACTGAGACCAAAAGCCCATATTTGGCCAAGATAAGAGGCAATTAAATAATTTAAGTTTAAAATTCAGGCCTCAATTTCAAATTGACAAAGATTTATGGATTATTATCTATTGCAAAATAAGTGGTTTTTTTCTAGAGCTCGATAAATACAAAAAAAATCTAATTTACAAAAACTGAATATTTCTAAACACATACTTCTTTAAAAAGCAAATTCTTAGATATTCACATTACAAAAGATTTACTAACTTTAGCACAGCTTTGATCATCCAAAGTATAGTTGTTTTTTGGCAGCTTTATTAGATGTAAATTGTACCTATAATAAAGTTCACTCACTTTACTGTACAAGTTCATGGGGTTTAGTATACTTAAAAATCTGTGCAACCATCACCACAATCTAACCTTAAAATATTTTCATCATCTCAAAAAATAATGGTGTACCCATTAGCATTCACTCTGTCCTCCCTCACCCCAGCCCTAGGGGTTAACAATTAACCTACTTTCTGCCTGTTCTGGGCATTTCATGTAAATGACTTCATACAATACGTGGCCTTTTTTGACTGGCTCCTCTCACTGAGCACAGTATCTCTGAGTTCCATTCACGTCTCAGCCTGTGTCACCACTTCGTTCCTTTCGTTACCAAATAATATTGCATTGTGTGGATATACCATGTTTTGTTTATCCGTTCATCTGCTGATGGAAATGTTAGTCATTAGGGAAATTCAAATCAAAACCACAAGGAGGGGCTTCCCTGGTGGCGCAGTGCTTGAGAGTCCGCCTGCCGATGCAGGGGACGCGGGTTCGTGCCCCGGTCCGGGAGGATCCCACATGCCGCGGAGCGGCTGGGCCCGTGAGCCATGGCCGCTGGGCCTGTGCGTCCGGAGCTTGTGCTCCGCAACGGGAGAGGCCACAACAGTGAGAGGCCCGTGTACCGAAAAAAAAAAAAAAAAAAAAAAAAAAAAAAAAACCACAAGGAGGTAACACATCATATTCACCAGGTGGCTATATTAAAAAAACAGACAATAGCAAGTGTTGGGAAGATACAGAAAAGTTGGAAGCCTTATACTTTGCTGGTAGGAAAACAGTTCAACAGTTCCTCAAAATTTTAACTATTGAGCCACCGTAGGGACCCCTAATTCCACTCCTAGGTAGATTCACTAGAGAAATGAAGACAGGTGCACATGAATGTTTATTGCATCACTGGGCACAACAGACAGAATTCATTGTATACACTATTTTCACAAACATATTTCAAATATAAAAGTTGACATTTCTAAATTCTACGTAACTTCTCTAACCTCTCATGTGAGAGAATCTGTCTAGGGGAAGCCTTGGGGGGGACACTGTGGTACCACTGGCCGGGTTAAGGTGTCAGCCTCCTGAGAGCAAGGTTTTCTTCCTCTTGTTTGTTTTGTCTTGATTTTAAGTATCATCTAGGAAGCACATTAAAGTAGAATTTCTAGCAAGCTCCTGAAAGAGTCCCCATCAGCCTCAATTAAGTAGGATGACTTATTAGAGATGAACAATGTAAATGAGAAATTATCATTATTATTAAATTATTATCATCACTATTATTTTGCTGGTAGAGTACTTTGTCTTTGATACATTAACTAGAATCAAAATTCTCATCTTCAGAGAGTTGGCCCCTTACTCCTCGTGCCCTTGCAGGTCACCAGGTAAGCAGCCTTTAGAGGCATCTGAGTTTTCTACCCGGTATTTCATCTCTTTGCCTGTTTTTACCCTCAGCTGTGACCCCCCCATCTTCACATGTATGTTAACGTGAGCCAGGTCACACGGTTTTCAAAGACGGTCACTTTAGTGACTATGCTTTCTTCTTTTAGCTTGGGGTCAGGTTGTTCCACGCTCAGAAAGACGAGGGAGGATTAACTGTGTATAGAGATAAACAGATCTGTGTTGCTGGAGAAATAAGTACAGTAGGGGGGTGTAGGAGAACAGTTTTATTTGTCCTTTTCACCCAAAGGCTAAGCCATTCCTATCAGATCAGCCAGTCCCACTGCTTTCAATTTTAGTGAAGCATATTTTTTTTATATATAGGAGTTCAGGATGTAAAACATAATAAGCATTCTCAATTGGAAAAGCCACATACAACTTGAGAATGTGTCACTCACGCCTCCCTTGCATCCTATTTGTGCCCGGACCGGTGCTAGGCACACAGCAGTTTCTCAGTGAATGGTTTAAAAATTAAGGACACAAAAATGAAGAGAACAGCTGAGGCTGGAGACACGGACAGATTCTACAAGTCTTCAGACTGAAAGGAGAGTCAAGTGGTTGGATCGAGTGTCAGAAACATTTCTCTGATCTCAGGGTTGAGGACAGACCGGAGAAGGACAAGATAAAAGTAGAAGTACCAGTCTATCCACATAGAGAAAAGGAGGGCCTGAACCGCACACGGGAATTAAAAGAGAGAGGTAGTATTTACGAGACGGCAGGGAGGGTCATCTGTGAGGCTGACTGACCCCCTGGACGCGGAAGGTAAGAGGAAGGCAAACACCAAAGATGTGTCCAGGTGGCAGGATCAGGCCGTGGCCTCATGGAGGCGCCTCTCGCCTGGACAGGAACTTGCCTGGCTGGGGTTAGCGGAGAAGTGAAGTTTGGTGCTTATGGAGGATTCTGCGCCAGGATTACCATCCAGTGATACGTGGGCAGCCAGCGGATCACAGAGGCCTGGATTCCAGGGCAGGGGTATGGCTGGGCCACGCAGACTGTGAAGTCTCCAATATAAAGGTAGCCGTTTAAGCCTTGGGATTGGATGAGCTTTCCAGGAAGAGGGCAGAGGATGAGAAAAGGATTATAACTGGAGCCCTAGGGAACAACAAAACTAAGGTATAGACAGAGGCCTTCACCATCCCTAGAAAGATGGTGTTACTCAGAAAATCTGTCACTATTGATAAAGAGTCAACCGCCTCCTGTTATGAGTTGAATCGTGTCCCCTGCAAAATACATACGTTGAAGTCCTAACACCAGTTCTTCAGAATGTGCCTTTATTTGGACGTAATGGGTTCAGTTGAGGTCCTCCTGGAGTAGTGGGCCCCTAATCCAGTTTGACTGATGTCCTTGTAAAATGAATGTCACGTGGGGCTTCCCTGGTGGCACAGTGGTTGAGAGTCCGCCTGCCGATGCAGGGTCCACGGGTTGTTCGTGCCCCGGTCCGGGAATATCCCACATGCCGCGGAGCAGCTGGGCCCGTGAGCCATGGCCGCTGAGCCTGCGCGTCCGGAGCCTGTGCTCCACAACGGGAGAGGCCACAGCAGTGAGAGGTCCGTGTACCGCAAAAAAAAAAGAATGTCACGTGAAGAAACAGACTCGCACACAGGGAGGATGCCACGCGAAGACTGTAGTTATGCTGACACAAGCCAAGAAATGGCCAGAAGCCAGGAGAGAGGCCAGGACAGATCCTTACCTGCTGCCTTCAGAGGGAACTCGGCCCTGCAGACGCCTTGATCTTGAACTTCCAGCCTGCAGAACTGTGGGACTAGACACTTGTTTCTAAGCCACTCAGTCTGTGGTACTTTGTTATGGCGGCCTCAGTGACTGGACAGAACACCACTGCCACACAAAGACAGTAAAGCTGTTCTGTTCTAACCCCCCCGCACTCCTGGCATCCTTCTTGGATCTTTCTCCTGATTCTCAGAGGTTTCTGGGTGGGTAGATCATCCCCCCTCACTCACCAGAGCCTGAGAATCAAATGATCCTGCATGGCTTGACCACTTCTGTTAACCTAGTCTTTCCCCCAGATTGAGATAAGCCAGGAAATACCGTTGTACCTCAACTTCCTCATTTTAAAATAAGGTGGTATGATTGCAAGACCATTTCCAGCTCCAAGCTTCTATAAATAATTGGATGGAAAATAACTTGCAGAAAAGTGAGGATGAGAGTGTCAATCCCCTCCCGCCCCCATCTCTTCTCACCACTAAACACCCCCAGCTTTTATCTGAGCAAAGGTAGAGACCTTCCTTGGGACCTTAACAGATAAATCCTCACAATTCGCTTGCCATATATATATATATATATATATTTTTTTTTTTTTTTTTTTTTTTTTTTTTTTTGCGGTACGCGGGCCTCTCACTGTTGTGGCCTCTCTCGTTGCGGAGCACAGGCTCCGGACGCGCAGGCTCAGCGGCCATGGCTCACGGGCCCAGCCGCTCCGCGGCATGTGGTATCTTCCCGGACCGGGGCACGAACCCGTGTCCCCTGCATCGGCAGGCGGACGCTCAACCACTGCGCCACCAGGGAAGCCCTCGCTTGCCATATTTTTAAGCCTTTCTTATAGGCTTCTTAAATATGAAAGCCTCAAAACTGCATTAACGGTATTTTTTCCTTTATCTTAAACCTGTCCTCTTAAAGCTTCAAACTTTACTGTGATTTGATGTTAAACTTGATGACTTGCAAAATCGCAGGTATCAGACCACAATTCAAATCATTCTCAGATTCATCCCTCTAGACCATGGTCCTAAATTGTTTTTGTCATTTCACCACCTACGAAGCCCATCTGATTTCTGCCTCACCTTCTAATCTGCTTTCTCTGCCATCAAGGTTAGGTTGCCCATCACTTCTATCTGTTTCCCCCCCCCTTCTCTAACTATATTGCTCTAACTTACCATTTCAAATTCAATTTCTTCCATAAAACTAAAGAACCACCTAACGAAACAAAGGAAACTCTTTAGTGCCATCCTGGCTTTAGAATCTGCGCTCTCCCTGGTAAATCATAGCCTTCACCAAACCAGTGGTGTCACTGCATATCTTAAATACTGTTATATCTTAAAGACTGTTATCTAAATGTTGTTGAAACTTTATCATATGCCAACCTGAGAAAAAATGTTGTGTATATTTTTGAGATAAGACAGCCATCACAACGTTGGCCCAAGGACTGTATCTGGCAGTAACATTTCACACTGTTTTTTTGTTTGTTTTGCCCTTTACCGTCATAACCGTGAAATGCGCAATTCATAAAAACAGTAGTATTGTTTCATGAAGTCAAACCATATTGTCATTTTAGACCTACTTGTAGTAGAAGAGAAAAAAGGTATGTTCTTTCAGGCTTAGCTTTGTAAGAATTTTACATATTTTATTTTAAAACCAAAATAAATAAAATCCTTGTTCTTTCATCCACCAAGCACAATGCAGGTTCTTAAAGAAAATAAAATATTGTTAACTGATTCTCCAAAAGCCCAGTATAGTGTAGAACCCTGTTTTTCACTGAGCATTTTTACATCTAAGTATGTATTTTACAGGAGTTTCACAGTGACTCGGAAGTGGCCCTTTAACAAACGGTGGGCAAATAGCCTCGTATTGAGGGGGACAGGATTCTCAAAGGAAATGGCAGAATAGGGGGGTGCCGGGCCATCAGCTGAGAGTCTTTTGTCGGTGGAAACGTAACGAGAAATTTATCTCAAAACAACTCTCTGTGAGCCAGGTTGCTTTACCCATTTTCTAGAAAAAGGAACCGAGTGTCATTTCCTGCAGCTTGTAAGGGGCAGAGTTGGGACCATCTGTATCCAGGTTAACACATCCTCCTACTTCTGATCACAGAAGAAGCCGTAAGCGAGCTGCCTATGTTAATGCAAAGAACAGCTTCCTTTCCAAATAATCTGAATTCTAATTTAGTAGATTCCCGACGAATACGGTTTCACTTGACTATTTCTGAGATTCTACCCTATTGCAGGCTGGATTCCTTTTCAATTCTGAGCTGCAGGGAAATCCATCCTAAGAAAAGTCTGTCTCTCTTTCTCATGTACACACATTGTTACCCACGTTTAGGAAGCTGTAGACTTTTTGTCGACTTTGTGTAAATCAATGGGCTATAATGCATACCTTTTTTCTTTTCCTGCCTGCCAAGGCATGGTAGGTACATAAGTGGATTTATGGTGCCACCATGTGGTAATATACAGAGACTCATTAAAAAAAATTTTTTTTTAATTAATTTATTTTATTTTTGGCTGCATTGGGTCTTTGTTGCTGTGCGAGGACTTTTCTCTAGTTGCAGCGAGCGGGGGCTACTCTTTGCTGCGGTGCGCAGGCTTCTCATTGCAGTGGCTTCTCTTATTGCGGAGCAGAGGCTCTAGGCACGCGGGCTTCAGTAGCTGCAGCACGTGGGGCTTCAGGAGCTGTGGCTCGTGGGCTCTAGAGCGCAGGCTCAGGAGTTGTGGCGCACGGGCTTAGTTGCTCCACAGCATGTGGGACCTTCCCAGACCGGGGACTGAGACCATGTCCCCTGCCTTGGCAGGCGGATCCTTAACCACTGCGCCACCAGGGAAGCCCCTCATTGTTTTATTTTTTACATCAGGCTCCCTGGGCTTCAATCTGTGGCTTCAGCATCACCTCTTGTACCACTATTCCCTGTCTCTCCGCAAAAACACTGCCATCCAGAAGGAGAAGTTTGTGTGACTTTGGTCTTTTGGGTGGGATATTAAGTAAAAGATGAGATGCCGGATGCTGCTTTCGACTGGACCAGGCATGGAGTTACTTGTGGGTGTGCTTTTTAAATGAGGCTTCACTTGCAAGGGTGCCTCTGATTACTAAGAGGTATGAGTAGAGTGGAGTCCAAGTGTCTGGGAGTTGTCTACAGGCAAAACATAACCAGCTGGAACAGAGCTAGTGACTGCTTTTCCCCGGGTACATTTTCTAATGTATTCAACAAGAATCTGTGGAGTCCGTGACTAGCATAGAGTATTCTCCTAGGAACTGTGGGAGCTCACAGACAGACGGATGAAGATAGATAGACTGATGGATAGATATACAGACAGATGACAGACAGACAGACAGAGAGATACAAACAGAAGGATATAGTGACAGCTTTCCATCTTTGATCAGACTATAACAAACTGGAACAACGATGCCTAGAAAGGTCATACAACACAGCAGCGGCTACAAATGATTCCTGTCACAAGGGATCTGCCCCTCATGGCGAAGTCTCGGGGATGTATGTATTTGTCTATATAATATTATATTTTACAAGACAGGATAGCGTGATGATCAACATTGCAAACTCTTCAGCCAGACTTCCTGGTTTCAAAACTTGGCCCCGTGATTTGTCATCTAGGCATGTTCCAGGAAGTCATTTACTCTCTCAGCGCCTCAGATCCATCAGTGAACTGGAGATTATATTCAAGCCTAAAGGTTGTCTAAGGACCGGATGGTTAATAGGAGTAAGAGCTCTTGCCATAAGTGAAGCAACGAATGCACTGCCTGGCACATAAGTGCTCAGTAGATGCCAGCCGTTCCCACAGTATTATATTTACTAGCTTCAATGATTTTTACAGATGTTTTAAATTTTACCATATAAAGAAATAGGGCTGCCCATCTTAAGCTAGAAGTCTTCAAAACGGATTACTACAGTCATTAATACTTAAATTTGACAAGATTAGTCTCCAAGCTCCGTACACAGAAGTACTACACTCGGTGGACATAGGCTACAGCACCTTCAGGTCTATGGTCTGCCCAGCCCTAATCACTCTGTCATTTGAGGGGGTTTCCATTAACTTACAGAGGTGCTAGCAATCTCAGATCCTTTTCTGCCAGATTCACACAACCAGTGATCTAGGGAGCCAGGATGTGAAGCCAAGCCCCAACCAAAAAAGAGAGTGAGATGACCTCGTGATACCTCACCAGTAGGAGGTGCTATTTCATAGCCCTTTTTCAGGTCCTGACGAAACACTGTATTCTGTTGAATCTAGGATGCCACAGGTTGTGAAATACACTTTATCTTATGTTCCATTAAGAAGGAAAATACAGGCAGCCAATTAAACTGGTATGATTTCAACTATAAGATACATTCTGGTTTCTGGGATGTTCAAATTTGAAAAAAAAATACAATATTAGAAATGATAAATTATGGTCGTAATTGTTGAAGGAGTTCAGTAATTTTAATGGCTAGTGCTTAGAATTTACTCAGAGAAAAGCACTCATGACCTTGCAAACCCAGGGGGTCCTGGCCACAAAGAGGTCATGGTCCGCGAGTGACCAGGCCCCTTGTTAATCCATTCAGCACAAGCGGGACTTCCCACGTCCACGTAGAAAGATCTCTGCTTGCAGAGCTCATCTTCTATCGGAGGAAAACACACAACCAACAAATAAAAATATAATTTCAGGTAAGTGCTGTGAGGAAAACGAGTGACTGGTAAACAGTGACTGGGGAAGGAGGACAAGATCTGTAGAATGATTGGGAAAGGCGTCTCTGAGGGTGTGACTTGAGGCCTGCGTGATGCAACGCCAGGCAGGAGGTTGTCGGGAGAGTGGCTGAGGCCCTGGTCAAGGGCACCAGCCCCAAGACGGGATGAGATGGAGGGAAGAGAGTAAGTCTGGAGGATGGAGGACAAGTGGGAGGACACGAGGAAATGCGAACAGACTCAGACGAGATCAAAGAAGCGGGCGGGAGCCACGGAGAGGAAGGAACCGCGTTTCCTCTGCTCCCCCGTGTCCAAGCTGAGCCGCCACAGGTGGTCCATCCGTCTCCTGCTGGCAGCCAAGTCCATGGAGACCAGCTGGCCTCCTCCCTCTCTCAACTGTTAGGGTGAACTCTGCCAAACTGGCGGAGACACAGGTCACAGGGGAGGAGCTATCCCCTTTGGTGGATAAGTTGGAAAATGGCACGTGGGTCACATCCCAGGACTCAGTTCCATGAGCAGAGCGTGACCTGCATGCAAGCCCAGCTCTTGGTCTCTGCGAATGCAAACTGCATCCTGTGTGAGCCACGGACCTGCTGAGAATAAGGGAGACCTTATATTCAGTCTACTAATTATGGGTCTAATGAGGGCAATTTTGTTTTTGAAAAAAATTACAAAGCCAGCCACGTAAGGGGAATGCAAGCCGGGCATTTCCTGGAACTTAAACAGTTTATGTTTGTAAAAGAAATGACAAAGTATCAGCTCAGTTATTTCAAAAGTTGTTCTGTTATAAGGAGAGAACCTTTGGGTCTGACGGGGTTGAGGTCAACTCCCTTCAGCAGTGTAGATTCCTTTCCTTCAGAAATCCACATCCACCTCCGTGTGCCCGGCTCACAGAGTGTCATGGATGTCAGTGGATTTGCCTTGGAAACCCAGGCCCCCCCAACCACGTGTGACACCACACTTCACTCTGCCTGCTCATCTTCTGTATCTCACCCCCTAAGCAGGGCATTCATCCATCACTTACGTTTCATACAAGCAGCTTAAGAACGTGTATGACTGGGCAGGACCCTACGGGGATGGGGGGTGCTTTGCCATCACCTGGTCCGGTTTCCTCACACACGTCACAGATGTGCCCCAACTTGGCGACCACACAGATGTCATCTGCCCTCCAAATGGTGCCTGAGCTCACGAACGGCCGTTCCCTCATTTCAGTTAACACTGGTTACCCATCCCTGGATCTCGACCCACGGGTCCCCTCACCCTCAACGTTCACACATCGAAGGTGCAGGAGCACGGACAGAATTCTAGCTCTGGGCACGAAACAGAACTGAATTTCCCATAATTCTCAGGTTACACAGGTATGGTGAGCTCTTAAAAGAAATTTACGCTCAAAAAATACAGCCTAATTACATGAAAATCATGTTGAATGGAAGTTACTAGAAAAAAATCATTATTTACTTCTGGAAGTTAGTTGATTTTATTTTTTTCAAGCAGATACAAGGTTATTACCACCAGAGAGCACCATGGTTCTTCCTTAATCTATATACACATACCAGTTACACTGATCCTTAATTTCAGGGGTTTCTTAAACAATACCAGTCATAATTTAAGCTGAATTTGGAAAATTCCTTTGCTTTATTTTTGACCTTTGTCTATTAAAATATCCAAAGTTATTTCAATTTTGTTTTTTAATGTGAGATGTGAAAACACGTTTAAAGTGTGTTTTCAAACACCATGATATAATTTTAAAGAGTTTTAAAATACTTTTGCTTAAAACTGATGCTGCCTCATTCGATGTTGTTTACATTTGACCTCTTAAGCTTGTGCATATGCCATCCATTTCCTGATTCTCATGAAATGTTTGTGTTAATGATCTTTAGGTCTTATTTGTGGAAGAATACAACTTTATTTACGAATCTTGAGAATTGCTGATGGGCTTGAATACCGTTTTAGAATCATCCCACTCTTTTTTTTTTTTTTTTTGCGGTACGCGGGCCTCTCACTGTTGTGGCCTCTCCCGCCGTTGCAGAGCACAGGCTCCAGACGCGCAGGCTCAGCGGCCATGGCTCACGGGCCCAGCCGCTCCGCGGCACGTGGGATCTTCGCGGACCGGGGCACGAACCCACGTCCCCTGCATCGGCAGGCGGACCCTCAACCACTGCGCCACCAGGGAAGCCCCCACTCTTTTATTGAATAAACATTTATGCTTGTCCTCCTCACTGCCATCATCTCCAAACTCAATAGATGTATCTAAGGCCACTCTCTGCTCTAACGTTTCATGAGTGTATGAGACCACATTCAGAATGCACCAGTCAGAGAATACTGCTTCAGAGACAAGTACATGAACAACCCCTGCTTTGAGTCAAATCTGACCGTATGATTGTGTGCTCTTTCCTAATTCTGAGGGTGTTTTTAGAATAAAGTATGTGTGGTCAGGTTTCCATAAAGAGGAACTTCCTTTTTCCCTGGCTGGGTTCAGGAACGGACATTTGGGAAGGTTGCAGTTTTGGTTTCTTGGGTGATGATTTCAACGGCCTCTGCCTGGAACTCACCCTGCTTTTCGGACATCACCAGATACCACGTTGGCCACACAGATATAAGCAAGTCCCCACTCTGATCGTGAGCTGTGCCTGGGTGAGAGTTGCTTAGAAGAACTGGAAGAACTGACCCAAAACTTCCAAGAGTCGGGGTCCAGGGAACCTCTGTAATGAGATGCCCCTGTCAGGACATAAAACCAGGGTGGGTGGGTCAGCGGACAGGGTGACTCTATGGACAGACTGTCCTGTGTTTAGTATCCAGAGCTGGCCTTTCCTACTGCTAGAAGGAGAACTTGGAGAAAAACAGATTCCCTCAATGTTAAACATGAGAGTTCATGGTCATGTTAATTTGATCTTTGAAAGGGATGATGAATATAAGACATCCTTGGGATATAAAAAATAATCCAGCACTAGTTTTGAAAATTATGACTTGAAATAAAAATGCTTTGAAAATATCCCTTATTACATGTCTTCTAGAGCAGGCCCTGAAAAGATCATCCAAATAATCGACTGGTTATTTTTCCTTACAGAAATTCCTTTAATAATACAAGACTTTTCTGCTGGGGAAGCAAAACTGACTTTCATTTTTCTGGGGAAGCAAAATTGTAAAGGGATACAAAAAAATGCAGGTATTTTATGTGACAGAATTGCACGTGGCTTAATTTAAAATAAAAGAAGACATGATATAACAGTGAAGTAGCCCTAAATTATATGTCTATGATTTTCAATTGCATGGGATATTTATGCTTTAGGAAGCTTTAATTTGGGTTAAAATCATATGAACACATATAAGCCTCTGTTTCCTTAATGATTAAATTAAAATGGGAGAAGACAGCTCTCTCCTAATACATTCAAGCTATTGTCTCACTAACTGTTCTCCAGAGGACTATTCCAGGCAAATGATAGGAGGTTTTCTATAGAAAAAAGGTTCTAGGGCTTCCCTGGTGGTGGAGTGGTTAAGAATCCACCTGCCAATGCAGGGACAAGGGTTTGAGCCCTGGTCCAGAAAGATCCCACATGCTGTGGAGCAACTAGGCCCATGCGCCACACAACTACTGAGCCTGCACTCTAAAGCCCGCAAGCCACAACTACTGAAGCCCGTGCGCCACAACTACTGAAGCCCGTGCGCCTAGAGCCCGTGCTCTGCAACAAGAGAAGCCACCGCAATGAGAAGCCTGCGCACCGCAACGAAGAGTAGATCCCTCTCGCCCCAACTAGAGAAAGCCCGCACGCAGCAACGAAGACCCAATGCAGCCAAAAATAAAATAAATTAATTTAAAAAAAGAAAGGCTCTATGATGAAATAACCTTGCAAAAGCCTACATAACTTATCTCCTTCCTGGAGATTCACAATGAATATTATTATTTAAGGACGTTGAGAAATTCTGGAGTAAAGAACCTGCTAGAACTTTTTGATATAATTTCTCAAACCTATATAACCACACCCTGAGCATATTAAGGAAGAAGTATTCCACAGCACACAGGTGAGAAATGCTACTGTAAACAAGAGCATAATGGAATAATTTTCACCCCAACACCACCAATAAACATCCTAGTGGAGATGCAGAAATGACAGTGGATTTATACAACTACTGAAGGTAAAACTGGGTCTCAATGAAACCTCAGTTGCATTTGTAGAATCACAATGAACTGACATTTGGAATTTCTGTACAGTAATAAATTATAGCTTGTCCTTTGTAAAGTAATGAGGAATTCCTGAAGATTTTAAAGGACTTCTCAACTGGAAGTTAGGAGGAATTGAAAGCAAGGTCTGGAAATTTTACATTTAGATTAGAAACAGCTGTGACACGGAAGTCCCTATCTGCTAATTATCAGCTAAGTGATCTCGGATAAGTTATTTTAATTCTCTGGGCCTATATGAATGTTAACTTATGTAATGCACATAATGCTAAAGATATATAGGAGACACCAAACAATCTTAGGTCTGTTTTCATGCCTCATGGACACGCTCTTAAATCCCATAGCTCTATATAGCATCGTGTTCTAGCTATTAAAACTAGGTTAAGAATCAGTGCTTCTACAAACATGGTTACCAAAGAGGAGAGCAGTGGGGGAGGGGAGGGATAAGTTAGGAGTTTGGGATTAACACACACACACATACATACAAAACAGATAACCAACAAGGACCTACTGTACAGCACAGGGACCTATACTCAATATCTTGTAATAACCTATAATGGAAAAGAATCTGAAAAATATACATATGTATATGTATAACTGAATCACTTTGCTGTATACGTGAAACTAACACAACACGGTAAGTTAACTATACTTCAATAAAAAATTTTAAAAATATTTTTTGAAGAGTCAATGTTCCTATCCATTAAAATCATTTATTTTCATGCACTGGGTTCCACGGGGACACTTGGTGCTCCTGACGGCCCGACACCCATCCAGCTCCTCTTTTCTAAAAGCACCCTGATTTCTTATCCAGGCAGGAACCTGTCCACAAGTACAGTCTATGCATTTCCAGGGCAGCTGATCCCACCCCAAGCTCAGGATTTGGCCATAAACATTGAGTTAGGAAAAAGTAAAGACTCAAATAAGATCAAGGGGACCCAGGAGGAAGCTGCTGCGGGCCCTTCCTAGAAAGTGCTCACAAGAGATGCTCTCCGGTGCCGGATACTCTGTTTGCCTCATTACAACCCTTTTCGACCCTGCTCCTCCCTGCTCTTTGCCTGGGAAAGCTGCCTTCTGTGGACGGTCTCCTGTAGGCTCCCAGCTCTCTCATTCATGGTTGATTTTGGTTAATGGAAGACTCCAAGGACAGACTGCAGAGCAAGGGCAAAATCAAAGGGCAGAGCATCAGCCCCGCCCTCAGCCTGCTTCTTGGTAACTGCCCTCTTTCATCGGGCTTCTCCCTCCACGGTCTCTCAGAATCTTGTTATGGAACCTACATCGCTTCCCTCTTTTTCAGCCTCAAGAATTTTCAGGAAGAATTGGCATGTCGGAGTCAAAATTCTCTGTTGTGTCCTGGGAGGAAAGAAGAGTCTCAGAACTAGCTCATGAATCATTTCTATTTCATCACACAAATAAATAAGAACATAACAAAGGAGACAAACACGTAAGAAAAGAGAAAGGTGCCACGATGACATTATATTCCCGTTGCTGCAGAGGACACACAGGCAAGGTGTGGACAATTTTACCAGCATGGGGACAGAGTTGTCAAGGAAAGGTGTTTCATAAAGGATAATACAATTAAGCTGAATTTTTAGAGATAAACAAATAATTTCAATGAAGAGAAAGAGGACAAGGAAATTCCAGGTAAGTGACAGTCAGACAGCATGGTACAAACTGTGCCTGGTACTGTGACTATAAGCATCTTTTTGGCAAGTGTTTTCGCTGCATATCTAATCGGCCAAAAGGCGAGTTTGCCATGAAGAGTAAAATAACTGGTTGACAGTTTTTGGTTTGATGGTTTGGTTTCGACTGGTTGAAATGCGTTAGCATCTCTTCCAGTTATCGACCTTATTGATGGTTTTATCCAGCTGACAGATCACAATGATTTGCCCCAAGAGCTGGTTTCTTATTTTGAGACACACCACATTGGAGAAGAAAGAGGCCGAGGGCCTCAAGGACCCGGAGTTGAGCCCACTTTTCCCACAGAACCTCGGAACGTCTATGGATGGGCCTGGGACCACGTGCCAAGAACTGTCAGGAGGCTTTCACAGCACAACAGAGAGCTCAGGTGCAAATGTGCATCCCCGTGCTTGGTAACGGACACCTCTCCTAATGAGGGAAGAAATTTTAGCAAAAATAGAAAAAGTCTCGTGCTGAACGAGAAGACGAATCAACAAGAAGACAAAAACGAACAAAATGCTATGAATGAAAGACCTGGAGGACAAGTGCTTACATACAACCCACAACATAAAATCAGTTATTGGCACAGTACTGCTATGAATCTACACACATTTTAAATGCATTCAAATATTTCTATTTCACAAAAAACATTTTAATTTTGTTACTCATTTTTCCATGCTTCACATTTATGTCCTTTTTAATGTTCCTCCTTTATCTTTTGTAATTTTATCTTCGACGGCAAAATTGCCTTACAGCCAATCAGTTATGGGACAAAAACGTTCACAGCAAAGATGCTTACGCAAAGACGCTCACAGCAAAAGCACCTAGAACCGATAAAAGCCATAAAGTTCTGAAACAGAAAGAGGTGTTTGAGAAACTTTGAGAATTTCATTAGGATTGAAATACTGAGTCTGAGACATCAGGAACAGCGGAAAAGATGGGACTAGAGACAGGCAACAATTCGTACAGGATGGGCCCTTACTGCCACACGAGGAAACAGGGTTTTGTTCTCCTGTTAAAGGTATCTATTTAGGGATTTTAAGCAAGAGAACAATAGGACCAATGTTACACTTCAGAAGGAGCCCTCTGGCAATATAATAAGAGAATGAATAAATGGAGAGAAGGGCAGTACTGGAGGCACAGAGACAGAGAAACTATTATAATCTTCTGTGTTAGAGATTCTAAATTAGGATCCTGGCCAGGGGATGGTGGACTCAGTTTTTAGACAGACAAACTGTAAGGGAATAAAATGTTTAAATGATTCTAATCAGAATAGGTGAGGATGGAGGAAAAAGAAGGATGAATCCCATATTTCAAGCCTTGGTATATGGAAGATGCCTGAGTCTTCTCAGGCTGCCGTAACAAACACCAAGACTGGGTGCTTAAACAGTGGAAATTCTGCAGGCTGAAGTCCGACGTCAAGGTGACAGCCAGCTTGGTGTGTGGTGAGAACTCCCTCTTTGGCTTCAGACAGCTGCCCTCCCACTGTGTCCTCACACGACCTCTTCCTTGTGCAAGTGTGAGGGACCGGGGCGGGGAGGGGCTGCGGTGTGAGCCCACTGGTGCCCCTTCTTACGAGAACACGACTCATCAAAGTCAGGGCCCCACTCCCAGGACGGCACTTAACCTTGGCTACCTCCACATGGTCCTGTCCCCAAATACAGTCACACTGGGGGTTAGGGCTTCAGCATATTTGGGGGGAGAAACAATTCAGTCCATGGAAGAAGAATACCCCATCATTAGAGAAGCTTAATTTTTCACTGTTTTTATATAGCCGTCATTGTATTTTACCCATCCTTTCAGTACTGTTACCTTATAACAGGCAATCACAATGTATTTGAGTTTTTGAGGCCCCTGATCTTTCCGGTTTATGCAGAATCCTTTTATAAAACCACACTGGTACCTAACTGGAGAATATCTTTTGGAAACAATGGTCTATGTTCAGGCTATTGGTGAGATCAATAATGCAGTTCACACATTTCTGGACCCTGAGAAAATCACACTTATAAAATATTTTCCAACCAAATTATACATTTAACATAAAGTCTGAGAAGAAGAAAATCTACATCATCTAAACTTTTCTAGTCTTTACTGCTTTTGGGAGTCAACTTCTAAAGGAAAGCAAGTGACCTCAGATCATCATAGTTTGGGTTATTCTTTGAGTATCTGATGCTTAAAGGACCTGTCCCCTATAGAATGATACAGGGCAGGCTCGGCAAAGCTCGTAAAGGGAGTGTTGGTGTTGTTCTAACACCAGGTAAAAAAAGTAGAGAGATGATTGATAGAGATGATAGATGACAGAGATGATAGACAGATAGATAGATAATAAATAGATAATAGGTAGATGATAGATAGACAATAGATATAGATGATAGATAGACTTAAATAGGTAAGAGATGATTAGATAGACTGAACAATCAATTATGTGGAAGCACTAAGCCAAATATTGAGACAAATAAAGCATATGCCCCACTCTGAAGAAAACGTGTTCATTTATTCAATAAACAATTATTAAACATCTACTAACGCCAAGTAACAGATCCAGAAAACGAATAAATAAGAATGATATTTACCATCATGGATCTTAAACTATAGAAGAAGCAACAGAAATTAAGAAATAATTTTAAAAGCTTTAAAATCCCACTTTGATAGGTGCTATCAAGGAAAACTAGACCCAAATAATGATTCTGACACGAATTTCAAGTGCTTGTAATACACAACTATTTGATTTATGTTTTCTAAAGCAAGCTAATCCTCTACGTAGCCATAACTGAAGCAACAGAGGGACTCATAATGTATTTAAATGCTTGGACATCTGAACCCCTCGTCAATGCATCATAATACACCTTCTGGTGTGAACTTGGGTCTGATTCAGTGCGGCACACAGTCAAAGGACTTGGAAGACCCACACAGGAGCTATCAATATATACTTTTTTTAATATATATTTTTTAAATTAATTAATTTATTTTTGGCTGCATTGGGTCTTCATTGCTGCGCGCGCGGGCTTTCTCTAGTTGCGGTGAGCGGGGGCTACTCTTCGTTGCGGTGTGCAGGCTTCTCACTGCGGTGGCTTCTCATTGCGGTGGTTTCTCTTGCTGTGGAGCACAGGCTCTAGGCACACAGGCTTCAGCAGTTGTGACACGCGGGCTCAGTAGTTGTGGCTCGCGGGCTCTAGAGCGCAGGTTCAGTAGTTGTGGTGCACAGGCCTAGCCGCTCCGCGGCACGTGGGATCTTCCCCTACCAGGGCTCGAACCTGTGTCCCCTGCATCAGCAGGTGGATTCTTAACGACTGCGCCACCAGAGAAGCCCCTCATTGTATCCTCTTGATAGCTCTGTAGCTAGAAAGTAAGCTGACGCTTTCTTCACTTAGCTTGGTCATGTTTTGTTAGAAGCCTCCTCCCCCAACACCTGCTGGGCCTATTGTCATATATAACTTTGTAATTTCTCTGCACCTTTCAAAACACTATTTTTAGAAGTATACACGCATGAATTCATATTGTTATCATTTAGAGACTGCACCGAACACATATTTCCAAGTAGGAAATTTTTATCTTATTTCCTTCCTATAAGATTTAAATTGTCCTGCTTGATCAGGCTACAGAGTCTTAACCTCAGTGACACAAGGGTCTCACACCTGTCTCTGCTTCTTTCATCGTTTTATAAACTGAATAAAAATAAAATGAAAGGGAGAGGTCACGGTTTATTGTCTTTGTTCTGTGCACAGCAGCTGTCTCTTTAGTCGCGTTTGATCCTATCTGGGGCTTGTTTAACCCTATGTGCTGGTTACAAAATTGCAGCAAGAAACAGCAAGGTTTAATGAAAAAAAAAACTAACATTTACTTAAAACCAGTTACATAGCAGAAAATATTAGATCCATTTTCTCTTGCAATGGTCACAACCAGAGAATGGTCTTGTTTCCAGAGAAACATATATTGTTGTTCTCATTTTATCAAGGAGGAAGTTGGTCTTGGAGAGATTAAGTAATTATCTCAAGACCTAACAGCTTGAAATCAGCAGCTGATTCTATCTTCACTACAACACCTCAAACTATCTCGACCAAGCAAAAACACTAGCTATTCAAAGGCCATAAACACCCTCCCACTGCACAGACACCAAACAGAATGAAAATCCATGCCCTTGGGAAGCTTATATTCTAGCAGGAAGAGACTGAGAACAATTCACAAGAATACACACACACACACACACACACACACACACACACACACACACGTATAAGATTAATAGGATATTATATATAAATAACGATCACATATAGTCTATACAAAACCATTAACAAGATATTATATATGATATATGTATTTACATATCTTGTCTGAAATATTATCACTAAGGTAAACTCAGATCGTTAATGGGTGGCTATACTACATTAATTAACATGTGGGAATAGAAATGTCCTTTTCTATAGAGATTCAGTATCAGAACATCCTGCCCATCTCTCCATGCCCTAAGTCTCCGGACTATCCGGACTCTTCCATAAACGTCTTAAGAGTCAGCCTCAGAAAGACAGGTTTCGTTTTTTTTATTTATTTATTTTTTTGTGTGGTACACGGGCCTCTCACCGTTGTGGCCTCTCCCATTGCAGAGGCTCCGGACGCGCAGGCCCAGCGGCCATGGCCCACGGGCCCAGTCGCTCCGCGTCATGCGGGATCCTCCCGGTCCAGGGCACGAACCCACGTGCCCTGCACCGGCAGGCGGCCTCTCAACCACTGCGCCACCAGGGAAGCCCTAGGTTTCGTTTTATTTTGGTTTTCACGCCATTGTACCTGAACTAATAGCATGGAGTCATAACTCAGGACTCTACCTCAACGAGACTTCATTCATCACAAAATAAACTTCAGGTCAGATTCCATTAAGTGCATCGGGAGAGATGTTTCCTTGATGGATGCCACGTCATTCTTCCATGAGGCATACTCAAGGACAGAGCTTCGCAATGACATTCTCCACAATGAGATCTGCTCAGAGGTCAGGACAGCTATATTGCCCCTCACAGGTGGCAGCTCCGTAACTCACTGTTCAGAGATACAGGTCCCCGGCTGAGCGTGAGGACCCGTTTGGATTTAGGCACATTTTTCCTACCTCCCGATCAATAAATTCTAAGTGATATAAAATTGACTGTATTAAGATTGAGAATCCTGATAGATTTTATTAGGGGAAATCTATTTTAACATGCTGTTCTAGTTTATTGTTTCTGCAAACTTAATTGGGAAACATCCTGAAAGCACCAAAGAAACTTGCTTTAACGAGCTGGGAATGCTCCCGCCCAGACCAGGCAGTGTCTGTAGTGACCAGCAGAACCACCGAAGACTTGAGGTCAGCCTGTCAATACCCTCTTTCACCCTCACCTCCATCCAGATCAAACGTACTTGGAGAAGAACTGACTTAAGGTTCAGAAGTCTTGAGGACTAGCCTCAACTGAATTGTTTGCTAAGTGTATAATCTTAGACAATATCTGAGCTTCTTTGCCCGTCACCTTCCTCACTGGGAGGATGAGACGGTACCCAAGCCTGTTCATCTGAGGGTGTTTAGAGAATGCTAGGAAAACATTCAAATGTAAAGGATGCACTAGGTTGTCATGTATTTTCATCACCCTGATCATTGTATTTGATTTTTCCAATAATATATTTAGTCTGGGTATCACATCATATCTTATGGTAACGAGGATAACCTTGTTATCTGTGGCACTTTGGCTAAAACTGCAGGCACCGAGGAGTTGAACGGGGGTGCCCCAAAGGCCGATCAGGAACCTACAGGTCACCAATCAGAAAAAGTCTTAGCGCACGGTGACGAGTTCTAACAAAGAGTTATTCCCAGCATCTCTCTGTCAGTAGGTCTATATATCAAATTCTGTGGATTCAATTCAATCCTAGTCAAAATCTCAGCAAGTTACTCTGTGAATATTGACAAACTGATTCTGAAGTTTGTATGACGAGCAAGAGACCCAGAAAAATCAACACAGTATTGATGGAGCAGAACAAAGTCGAAGAACGGACACAATCCAACTTCAAGACTTACTATAGAGCTACAGTAATCAAGACAGAGTGGTGTTGGTGAAAACATAGAAAAATAGATCAACAGAGTGAAACAGAGAGCCCTGAACAGACCCTCACAGTACTGCCCGCTGATCTTTGACAAAGGATCAAAGGCAGTTCAATGGAGAAAGGACTGTCTTTTCAACAAATGGTGATGAAACGACATCCACATTCCAAAAAATAAACCTAGAGACAGACCTTCTACCTTTCATAAAAATTAACTCCAAAGGGATTACAGACCAAATGTAAAACACAAAACTGTAAAACTCCTAGAAGATAACCAAAAAAAAAAAATCTAGACGACTTTGGGTACAATTATGTCTTTTTTAGATACAACACCAATGGCATGATCCACGAAAGAAATCATTGATAAGCTGGACTTCATTAAAATTAAAATGTCTGCTCAGTAAAAGACACCATAAAGAGAATTAGAAGACAAGCCACAAACTGGGAGAAAATATTTGCATTATATCTGATATAATTTAATCCAGCAATATAAAAAGTATGATACAGCATGACTAGATGGAGTAATCCAAGAAATGTAAGGTTGGTTTAATAATTTAACATCAACCAATGTGATTTACCATATTAATAAAAATTTTACATATGCATATGTAAAAAGTAGAAAGAAAAGTGATATGATCATTTCAGTAGAGGTAGAAAAGTCAGTTTAAAATTCAATACTCGTTCATGATACAAACCCTTCAATAAACTAGGCATAGGATGAATTTTCTTCAATCTGATAGAACACATCTAGGAAAAACCCAAGGCTAAGATTATACTTCATGGTGTAATATTGAATGGTTCCCCCTAAAGTTGAGAACAAGGCACGAATATCTGCTCTCATCACTTCTGTTCAACATTGCAAAGGGGGTTCTAGCCAGTGCACAAGGCAAGAAAAAGAAATGAAGGAAATAATGTTGGGAAAATAGGAAGTAAAACTGCCTATATTAATGGACAACATGATTATGTCCTTGGTAAAAAATACTAAGGAATCTGTAAAGAAACTATTAGACCTGATTAGTGAATTTATTCTGCAATCTGCAACGTATCAATTGTATTTCTAGGTATTAGCAGCAAAAATTAGAAAATGAAATAAAAATAAATTATTTTACAATAATATAAAAAGTGTAAAGTTATTAGAAATAAATTTAACAAAGATATGCAAGACTTCTACACTGAAAACTGCAAAGCACTGCGGTGAAAAAAAAACCAAAGAGCGAAGTAAATAAAGAGATAAGTCATGTTCATAGCCTGCAAGACTCAAAAGTTATTAGGATGCTAGGGATCTCCTGTTTAACCTACGTATTAACACAATTCCAGTCAGAAGCCCTGCCTGCTTTCTTTAGAATGTGATAAGATGATTTCAAAATTTATATGGAAATGCAAACAATGCAGAATAGCCAAAGCAATCTCGATAAAGAACAGAGAACTTACATTACCTGATTTCAAGACCCACTATAAAGCTACTCTCATCAGTTTGACATTGCATTTAGGATCAACACCTAGTTCAATGGTGTAGAATATACAGTGCAGAAATAGAGTCACATTTATGAGGTCAACTGATTTTCAACAAAGGCACTTATGCAACTTAACGAGGAAAAGAAAATCTTTTTAATAAATGGCATTGAAAAAATGGGTATCAACAAGGGAAAAATAAAATAAAATTCAACCTCCACCTCACCGTGTATACAAAAATCAATTTGAGATGGATCACAGACCAGAACATAAAAACTATAACTATAACATCTTCACAGAAAACAAACATGGGAGGATTTCTTTGTGGCCAATCGATAGTTCTTAAACACAACACAGAAATCACTAACAACAAAGAAGTAAGATTGATAAATTGGAATATATTAAAGTGTAAAACTTCTGCCAGTCGAAGGAC
This sequence comes from Phocoena sinus, assembly GCF_008692025.1. Taxonomy (NCBI): domain Eukaryota; kingdom Metazoa; phylum Chordata; class Mammalia; order Artiodactyla; family Phocoenidae; genus Phocoena; species Phocoena sinus. Next base: position 2,387,774 of record NC_045780.1, read on the forward strand.
ACTTTGAAGAAAATGAATAGGCAAATCACAGAGAAAATATATGCAAAACATATATCTAACAATAGACTTTTATCCCAAATATACAAAAGATGCCTACAACTCAGTAAAAAAGAAGATAAGCAACCCCATTAAAAATGAGCAAAAGGCTTAATAAACACTTCAAAACAGAAGATGTACAAATAGCCAAAAAGCACATGAAAAGATATTCAAAATTATTAGTTATCAGGGGCTTCCCTGGTGGCGCAGTGGTTGAGAATCTGCCTGCTAATGCAGGGGACGCGGGTTCGAGCCCTGGTCTGGGAAGATCCCACACGCCGCGGAGCAACTAGGCCCATGAGCCACAACTACTGAGCCTGCGCATCTGGAGCCTGTGCTCCGCAACAAGAGAGGCCGCAACAGTGAGAGGCCTGCGCACCGCGATGAAGAGTGGCCCCCGCTCGCCACAACTAGAGAAAGCCCTCACACAGAAACAAAGACCCAATACAGCAAAAATAAATTAATTAATAAACTCCTACCCCCAACATCTTCAAAAATAAAAAATTATTAGTTATCAGGAAAATGCAAATAAAATCACAAAATACCACTAGAACACCCGAATGGGTACAATTAAAAAGGTGAATAACACCAAACGTTGGCTAATTGAAATCGCAGACATCGCTAGTTAATATATCGCTGGCTATATAAAAATAGCAAAACCACTCTGAAAACATGGGTGGTAGTTTCTTATAAAACAAACTAATATCTACCGTCCAACCCAGTAACTCCACCCCTAAATATTGAGCAAAACAAAGTATATTTGTAAAACCGGTCCAAGAGTAGCCTTAGAATATTTATTCATTACAACCTGGAACAACAACTGAAATGTCCATTAAAAGGAGACTGGATGAACAAGCTGTGGTGCATTCCTATCACAGAATCATACTCAGGAAGAAAAAAAATTAAACTACTGCTACATGCCACAACACGAGAAGTCACACATAAACGTTAGATTCTACTTGCGTAAGGTTCTGTAACAGGAGAAACTAATCCATGGTGGAAAAAATGGGGAAAATGGTTACTTTGGGGGATAAGGAATTAGTTGGGGAAAGGTATAAGAAAACTTTCTGGGATGATAGAAATATTCTATATCTTAGTTAAGACAAGAATGTCAGTTACACACGTGTATGTACTTGTCACAACTGTGAACTTCACACTTTAGATGTGTGCTTCTCACTATATGTAAATTTTACTTTGAAATAAAAGAACTGTAAACAACGTTGACCTCTACATAGAAGGTCTCCTTTTTGGTATGGGTTAGCAATTCTGAAACTTCTCGCTGTGTATTCCATGCTTGAGTAAATAAGCACATATACTGAAGAAAATGGGAGTCAGGTTTGTCACTGTTGGAGAAGTGGTTACAAACATGAAAAAGGAGAAGGACAAAAATGTAACTTGTGGTTCTTATCATACTAAGTGAAGTAAGTTAGACAGAGAAAGACATATAAGATATCACTTACATGTGGAATCTTAAAAAAAGTAATACAAATGAACTTATCTACAAAACAGAAATAGGCTCACAGACATAGAAGACAAACTTAGGGTTACCAAAGGGGAAAGCGGGGGAGGAGGGATAAATTAGGAGTTTGGGATTAAAATACTATATATGAAATAGATAAGCAACAAGGACCTACTGGATAGCACAGGGAACTCTACTCAATATTTTCTAATAAACTATAAGGGAAAAGACTCTAAAAAAGAATATATATATACATATATAAATATATATATATTCATATATATATATATATATATATATATATATATATATATAATCTGAATCACTTATAAAACAATAAGTACACCTGAAACTAACACAATATTGTACATCAACTATACTTCAATAAAAAAGGAAAATTTTTTAAAATGTAACCTGTGGTGCTGATTTGGAATTGGAAGCCTGGGCATGAACACATGGTTTATGATAAATAGGTGAAAGACAGATGATGATAGCCAGACAGATGGAAGATAAGTGATAAGAGATGAAAGACAGATGATATATGATGATCATAGCTAGATAGATAGTAGATAGATACATAATTAGATAACAGATGACAGATAGATAGATAGACAGAGAGATGAACGCTGATGTATTTCTCAGCTCTGCTGAGAAGGCCTAGGAACGATGACTCGCCTAAAGCAATGATTACAGCTGGTGCCAGTACCTTAGTTTACACTTAATATTCTACAGGAAAAGGAACTAGAGTACCTCAGAGAAGAGGCTGATACCAAGGCTGGGACAGAAAAAGTACAAAATAAGTCTGCAAGATCTTGTATTAAAAAGCAACAAGGTGGGGCTTCCCTGGTGGCGCAGTGGTTAAGAGTCTGCCAGCCGATGCAGGGGACGCGGGTTCGTGCCCTGGTCCGGGAGGATCCCACATGCCGCAGAGCAGCTGGGCCCGTGAGCATGGCCGCTGAGCCTGCGCGTCCGGAGCCTGTGCTCCACAACGAGAGAGGCCACAGCAGTGAGAGGCCCATGTACCACAAAAAAAAAAAAAAAAAAAAAAAAAGACACGGGAGCCAGCTTGAGGGGCTCCCACTGGTCAAATGTAGATGAATTCGATCATCAAGATAAATAATAATTGTAATGGATTAAAATTTTCAAAATAAAATAAAAAATTATTGGCCCAAACCCATACGAATAAATTACTAAATAAACAAATAGGAGAGAAAAGGAATATTTCTTAAAATAGGATGCCAACAAATAAACACAGACATAATGATGGAGGTATAAAAATCATTAATGAATGTTAACTATAGTGGATAAGTTTGATGGGGAACAGCGTATGCATGTAGTCTCAAAGTATCTCCCCATAAATTACATATTATTTAAAAAGGAAAAACAGTAACTTTACAGTAGAGACACCTGACTGGCAATACCTTAATCCAGTTATCAAAGTTAACATCAGCTACGTTGGTACAAACTGACATTACGTGTTTCTCCATACGATATAATAAGGAGAACACAGCATCATTTCTGTGGCGTTCTTACTAAAAGAATCAAAAAAGACTCATTCTTCAAAAGAGTCAAGGTCAAGAAAGAAGAAAAATTAACTCAGGAACTAATTAATCCCAGGTAAAGGAGATTAAAATGATATGGTACCTCAATGCAGTGTCTAAACCCTGGATAGGATCCTAGAACAGGAATAAAATAGTCATAAAGGGCACTGGACAATTGATGAAATTTGGACTTGGACTGCCAATTAAACATTCTGATTTTTATCACTGTGATTTGTTTACATAGTATTTGTCCTTGTTCTTAGGAAATATACACTAAATATACACTAGGAAATATACACTAAAGAACCCAAAGGGGCACAATATGTTCAACTTACTCTGAAGGGGTTCAAGAAAAGTAAATGTTATCTCTATATTGTATTATCTCTCTATGTACTATACCTGTCTCTAGAGAAAGAATGATAAACAGGTCACTATTCTTGAAATGTTTCCACTTTCGAAATTATATTAAAAGCCTGCATAAAAGAATGCACATCGAAATAGGGAAAATGCATACAAAATTATATCTTTCCTATTTTGACGGTTTCTCTCAAATTTGCATAGGTCAGGAAGTTGTGAATTATTCAAATTAATAGCGATAGTAGGTGGAGGCTACTGGTTAGAAACAGCAGGAAGCAAATTTTACTATTAGCAATTCACGACGAGGTACAAGGTTTTAAAAATCCTTACGCAGAGGAGGTGGCTGAATGCAAAAGATCACAGCTTTCTCATTTAAATAAAGGGCAAGAAATCTATTGCACAAAACCTTCTGCAGGATAGAATGGATTTTAAATGCCCTAACATTACATATTTTCAGAGTACTCTGAACCGCTATACAGCTGCTGGAGAAAGGAAAGAATTTACTTCTTCCTGTATTTGATAAAACGACTTTTTTTTTAGCACTTTTAAAAATAAACTTTTAGAAATAGCACTTTTAAAACAAAATCGTCATTTTGTTTCAATTTTCAATCCAAGAAACCCCTTTATTTTCACCCCATGGTTATATATGGCTTTGTAGGCTCGCAAGAAAACGCATCAAGAATTCACACTAACACAGTCAGGATGAAAGCTTTTGACTTACATCTTTTCCCCTATTATATGAAATTCCTGTCATAAGTCATATACTTGAATTCTGCCATGAGTGTTAGGATGCCCATGGCACCCTGAAGGCTGTGAGATGACAGGTCATAAAATGTCAAGTCTGGGAAGGACAGCATTGGGTAAATACTGCTGCTATGAGCTTGTGCCTTGGGGCTCAGCCAAATGTGGAGGAAAGCCAGCATACAGCCCAATCAACACTAGTTACAAGATGGGGAAACAACTTCCGTGCCCCTCAAAGCAGCAGAAAGCACCATGTGAGTGAACATACATTCTTGTTTTTTTTTTTTTAACTTGTAAAACATGTAGTCAGGAAAAGGGAAACAATGGAGAAATAACTATGGCACAGATATTTCACTTATTTCTCATAAAAAGTCAGGGAAATACAAATGATAACACTCTCTCTTCCTTTATAAACATGACGACAGATTTAGCGAGGCTAAGTGTACCCCTGAAGCTCCAGCCACTGTGGGATGGACTTGGGATTCCAAACTAGGTGCTGTTCCAGACCAACGGCTTATGCCACATCACATCCTTCAAGAGACAGCGACGGTCTTCACTCTCCCTTGGGAAAAAGTGTTAAAGAAGAAAAATTGTTGCTGCGCTTCCCTACTTCTTTCCCTCCATTTTATCCATCTGCCATTATTCTGAGTTGGAGAGAATGGACAGAGCCAGTTCTGGGGGAGCCGGAGGCACTCACAACAGTGAGGATGGCTGAGGTCCCGGGGCGGGGAATGCGGACGGGCTGTCCCTGCCCTCGAGCGTAATGCGGAATGCCACACTCTGTACAGTTCAACCGCAAGTGTTTCTAGCTGGCATGTCCTGCTGTAAACCGGGAAGGATAGAACGAAATGCATTTTTTTTAGATCTACAAAACATGAGACCTTCTCTCCTCTGAATAACAAGAGAATGTTTGAGAGTTCAGGTCAGGGTGAGAAACAGGGAGGTACCTACTATGAGCTACAAGTAAGGAAAATGAAGCTGTTCCTTGAGCGTTCAACTAGTAAAACCCACCCAGAGCAGATGAGAAAAGCCATCCTATGAGTACGCTAGCATACTTATAGTTACACTACTTGTTAACTGCCTATTGTGAACTGGTCAGAGAACTGGACATTTTACACATTTTCTTACCTCATCCAATCCTAACAATCTCACGATTTAAACTGGATTAACTAAATTTCACAGAGGAAAATGAGACAGAAAAATCAACTTGGCTAAGTCCTAGCTAAGACTGAAACCTAGGCTGTTAAACATCAAAGTCTTTGTTCTCACCTCAAGGCTGTGTTGGCCAAAACTGGGTTTCCGAACTGCTGGGGTGATCTACAAATCCTACGTCGGGGGGAAGCCCTGGCACAAGGCTATAAGGTAGGCAATAAAAGTCCATCCTTCCCTATTTTACCCATAGGGGAAGATTAGATGACTAAAAGAGGATTATCACCCTGCAGCATAGAAAAGAACATCCAAAAAATGAGAAATGCCAGTGTTTACTCATAACTGTTCAAAGAAGATACACATTAACGCATGGGGTCATAGATTTCTAGCACATGAAGAGGTGTCCTCCGTTATGGAATAAGAATGACTCACCTGGCAACACCACACATGCTGCTGAAATAGGTCTCCGATGTATTCACGCTATTTCCCTCTAATCATATGATCAGTAAGAACTTTACTGAATTACCAAGGAACATTCCAGAGTATACGCCATTCTATTTTATGCAAACAAATTATGCAACTAGAAATAGTGCAATTTAAAAAAAGAAAAATTCAAACGTTTGTGTAAAATATATTAAATCATACAAAAGTGTCATTCTTAAAGAAAAAAGGTGAATTTTAAGCCATGCTGCAGATAAACCACCTTAGATGGAAACAGAAATGCTTCCTTTTCCTTGTCAATATTATCAGTTTTGTGATGCCTTTTATATGCATCAGAAATTTCTGAGAGTGATTTAGGGATTATGGCGCTTTTATTTTAACATTCACTACGCATAAAATTTTAAATAATTTTATATACTACAAATAATGTTATTCAGATGTTCATTAAATTGTGGTGTCAGTATGAGAGTGGAAAAACAGACCCCCAAATCAAGGAAGGACCAAATGTTTTTCAGTTAATGCTAGAGAGGACGTTCTGAAAATTTTAAAGCTGCATTATGGGAGCACAGCTTCGTGTCGGCAAAAATCACTGTATATCAGGCAGGGATGATGAAAAAATATTGGTGGACACAGCTGCAAAATAAATGCCATAGCAATGTGCCTTTACACTTCAATTTCGGGAAATTTCTAAGCTCTGAAAAAGCATACTACCTACCTTACATTGATTTCTTTATGAAAATTACTCCTCAATTATTCAAGTTTTGAATTGCTCAAGGTCTTCAGAAACAAAAATGGGATCATTATATTGAATGCAGATGAAAAATCATTCCAGTCAGAAGAAAGAATGACGTCCTTTAGAAATTAATGTATTTGTGCCTGATTTATACACTTCCTTGTGATGCCTGATCAGTATCTAGAAAATAAAAGGACAAATGACTGTAAGAAATGCAGCCTTGCCGGACTCTCAGGTCAAGGTCACCTGAACTTCCACCTGCCACCCTTTCTCTCTGAGATGGAGATCCGTGCCCAAACATGCCAGTGCTGGCATCTTAACAACAAAGGTCGAGAAAATTCTCTTTCCTCTGAATTTCTTACTTGCCATTAAGACTGTTTGATCACAGAGCAAGAAATTTTTAAAAAATACAGATCAAAAGACACGCTAAAATCAGTTGTGTACCTGGAATATAGCACTGTCTTCCGATGGAAAGTTTACTGCTAAAATGCACATGCCTGGCCCTAAACGTGCGTACTTCTGAGAGTCTGCACCACTGAACTCTGTGCTCCTCTGGACCAGCTCTAGCTTGTCCAGTGTGTGCCTCCCCAGTGGCTCTCCCTTGCTCGGCCTCTGGTAGGAGGTGCGGAGTGGTATCCTCTTCCTGGGACGGGTTAGAGTCCGACCTGGCACGAGCTGCGTGCGGGCTGGCAGCGGCCCCCTCACTGTAGCAACTCCGTTCCTAGGAGAGTCCCTGGCCCATAGGTGCTCGGTGAATAGCCCTTGAATTGTTAAATGTGGGGGGCCCTCTGACTCGTGCTGGGGCTGAGGCAGGGGATAAGGCCCCAGAGTAGGAAACAGCCAGTGGGAAGAAGGGCTTTATTCCTGCGGGAGCAGCTTGCACTGGAGGTCAGGGAGCTGGGCCAGGACGTGAGGAGAAGGCTCTGAGCATTGGGGCAGCGTGCTGGGTGTGTAGACATTACATCATTCTCACATCTCTTGTACCCAGAGCCCATGGTGAGGGCCCTGGACCCAAGGAAGAGAGGATTCTGGTAACCTTAGCATCACACAGAAAGTAACTGAAAGAACACCTACTGAATGCTGGCAGAAGACCTCAGACTTCCCAAAAGGCAAGAAAATCCCCATATACCTGGCCATGTGGCTGACGGGGTCCTGGTGCTCCAGCCTGGTGTCAGGCCTGAGCTCTGAGATGGGAGAGCCGAGTTCAGGACACTGGACCACCAGAGGCCTCCCAGCCCCACATAATATCAATCGGTGAGAGCTCTCCCAGAGATCTCCATCTCAACACTAACACCCAGCTCCACCCAGCGGCCAGCAAGCTCCAGTGCTGGGCACCCCATGCCAATCAACTAGCAAGACGGGTACACAACCCCACCCATTAGCAGAGAGGCAGCCTAAAATCATAATAAGTTCACAGACACCTCAACACACACCACCAGACACAGTCCTGCCCACCAGAAAGACAAGATCCAGCCTCATCCACCAGAACACAGGCACCAGTCCTCTCCACCAGGAAGCCTACACAAAGTGAACCAATCTTACCTACTGGGGGCAGACACCAAAAACAACAGGGACTATGAACCTGCAGCCTGCGAAAAGGAGATCCCGAACACAGGAAGTTAAGCAAAATGAGAAGACAGAGAAACACACAGCGGATGAAGGAGCAAGGTAAAAACCCATCAGACCAAACAAATGAAGAGGAAATAGGCAGTCTACCTGAAAAAGAATTCAGAGTAACGATAGTAAAGATGATCCAAAATCTTGGAAATAGATAGAGAAAATGCAAGAAACGTTTAACAAGGGCCAAGAAGAACTGAAGAGCAAACCAACAATAATGAACAACACAATAAATGAAATTAAAAATTCTCTAGAATGAATCAATAGAATAACTGAGGCAGAATAATGGATAAGTGACCTGGGAGATAAAATAGTAGAAATAACTACCACAGAGCAGAATAAAGAAAAAAGAATGAAAAGGATTGAGGACAGTCTCAGACACCTCTGGGACAACATTAAACACACCAAAATTCGAATTATAGGGATCCCAGCAGGAGAGAAAAGAAAGGGTCTGAGAAAATATTTGAAGAGATTATAGTTGAAAACTTTCCTAATATGGGAAAGGAAATAGTCAATCAAGTCCAGGAAGTGCAGAGTCCCATACAGGATAAATCCAAGGAGAAACACGCCAAGACACATATTAATCAAACTATCAAAAATTAAATACAAAGAAAAAATATTAAAAGCAGCAAGGGAAAAGCAACAAATAATATATAAGGGAATCCCCATAAGATTAACAGCTGATCTTTCAGCAGAAACTCTGCAAGCCAGAGGGCAGTGGCAGGACATATTTAACATGATGAAAGGGAAAACTCTACAACCAAGGTTACTCTACCCAGCAAGGATCTCATTCAGATTCAATGGAGAAATTAAAACCTTTACAGACAAGCGAAAGTTAAGAGAATTCAGCACCACCAAACCAGCTTTACAACAAATGCTAAAGGAACTTCTCTAGGCAGGAAACACAAGAGAAGGAAAAGACCTATAAAAACAAACCCAAAACTATTAAGAAACTGGTAACAGGAACATACATATCGATAATTACCTTAAATATAAATGGATAAAATGCTCCAACCAAATTTCACAAATCCTCACCAGTAACAGCTCATTTGATAAAGTAAATTTATTTGACATTCCATTTAATAATAAGGGATTGGCTTTTTAATATTTATCATCCATTTATGTTTCTTTTCTTGTGAATACCTTTTGTTTTAATATTTTCACATTTATTTGTGCTATGATATACACTATGTGACTTACGACATGTAATATACTATATAGTCTATTGTATATACTACGTAGAAAGGCTTGCCATTTTAATCTTAGCAAGAATGTCTTTATCTAAACAAATAACAGGTTTTCACTTATCCATGTGCTCATATTTTTTCCTATAGAAACTTTACAAATATTCTGCAAGACCAGAAAGTCTTCAGTCGGAGTATGACAAGAGACTGTTACCCATATAAGTGCTATACACATTCATAGTCTTTTCCATAATCCAAAATGCTCTGAAACTAAAATAATAGGATTTTATAAAGTTATGTGGAAGTAAAATCTGATATAAGATTATATGCTCATAAAAATCCGTGGGCTAGGGACTTCCCAATGAGAAATATGAAAGTCAGGTATACAGCAAAAAAATTCTACCATGTGATCAAATTCAATAATTCTCTGTATTCTGGGACTTCCTTGGTGGCGCAGTGGTTAAGAATCCGCCTGCCAATGCAGGGGACATGGGTTCGAGCCCTGGTCCGGGAAGATCCCACATGCCGCGGAGCAACTAAGCCCGTGCGCCACAACTACTGAACCTGCACTCTAGAGCCCGCGAGCCACAACTACTGAAGCCCGTGTGCCTAGAGCCCGTGCTCCGCAACAAGAGAAGCCACCGCAGTGAGAAGCCTGCGCACCACAACAAAGGGTAGTCCCCGCTCGCCGCAACCAGAGAAAGCCCGCGTGCAGCAACAGGGACCCAACGCAGCCAAAATTAAGTAAATTAAATAAATAAAATTTTTTAAAAAATAATAATTCTCTGTATTCTGAGTGTGTTTGTGTGCCATGTGTGTGTTGTGTGTATGTGCCCTGTTCATCATAATGCCTAAATATATCTCAGATCAATTCAGTTCTGTACTCCTCACTTCCTGGGTCCTCTTTTCTCCTTCCTGTCTGTGTGTTTTTTAAAATAGTCTTCATTTTCTGCTTTAGAACAAAGTGAATCAGCTATACATATACACATGTTCCCATATCTCTTCCCTCTTGCGTTTCCCTCCCTCCCACCCTCCCTATCCCACCCCTCTAGGTGGTCACAAACCACCTAGCTGATCTCCCTGTGCTATAACTGATTCACTTTGTTATAAAGCAGAAACTAACACACCATTGTAAAGCAATTATACTCCAATAAAGATGTTTAAAAAAGAAAAGAGGACGTGGCACATATATACAATGGAATATTACTCAGCCATAAAAAGAAACGAAATTGAGTTATTTGTAGTGAGGTGGATGGACCTAGAGTCTGTCATACAGAGTGAAGTGAGTCAGAAAGAAAAATAAATACCGTATGCTAACACATATATATGGAATCTAAAAAAAAAAAAAAAAAGGATCATGAACCTAGGGGCAAGACGGGAATAAAGACACAGACCTAATAGAGAATGGACTTGAGGATATGGGGAGGGGGAAGGGCAAGCTGTGACAAAGTGAGAGAGTGGCATGGACATATATACACTACCAAACGTAAAATAGATGGCTAGTGGGAAGCAGCCGCATAGCACAGGGAGATCAGCTCGGTGCTTTGTGACCACCTAGAGGGGTGGGATAGGGAGGGTGGGAAGGAGACAGAAGAGGGAAGAGATATGGGAACATATGTATACCTATAACTGACTCACTTTGTTATAAAGCAGAAACTAACACACTATTGTAAAGCAATTATACTCCAATAAAGATGTTAAAAATAATAATAATAAAAAATAAACAATAAAATAGTCTTCATATACCCTCTACTCAGTGAGGATAATCATATATTTTGCATCATACATTCAAACTCTCTGCAGATATATTGATTCGTTTGATTCAAAAAAACATAATATTTCCATCAGTTAAAAAAAGAACTTCTATTCTCAAGGATTCTGGATAAGGGACTGTGGATGTTAATATCAATTATAAAAGAATTCTGTTTCATAGACTCAGCACTCACACATATTCACCTTCTGGCATGAAGCCAAACTAAACAATCATTTAGGTATATTTGCAAGTGACTGTAGCAGAATGCCACTGCACCCATGATTTTTTAAAAAATACAAATTCATACTAAAATGACTGAAAGAAAAAGAAAATTTGGAAAAAAAGGTGTTTTCCAGTGAAATGGTCTAGATCTTCTTCAGTCTCTTTACAAGAGTCCTCTGTAGAAATAATAATTCTACTTAGCTGTGTGTAAAACTGGTGGGCTAGGGATTCCCCGGTGAGAAACAGAAAAGTACAGTAGACACCAGAATAGCCCCCCACGTGATCTAAGCTCATAAATTCTACTGTATTCTGAGTGTACACATGTCATGCATTTTGTGTGTCTATGTCATGTTCATTATGATGCCAAGACAGATCTCGAATCTCTTCAATTCTGCATTCCTGCTTCCAAGTCCTCTTCTCTCCATCCTGTCTACATTATCCCTAAGAGATCTCATCTCTCTCATGGCTTCAAATTCCCTGTGCTGGACCCAATAAAGACCCCCAAAGACGTTCACAACCGTGTAAGGCTATACATTACTTTACATGGCAAAAGGGACTTCGCAGATATGGTTAAGGATCTCAAGATGGGGCGATTATCTGAAATTATCTGGGTCAGAATCAGAGAACGTGACGCAATGACGGAAGCACGGGTGTTGATCAGAGAGAGAGAGTTGCAGCTCCTACCTGGACGGTGTGAAGATGGAGGGGTCGCTGAGCTGAGGAGGGCAGGCAGCCTCTAGAAGCGGGAACAGACTCGGAGGTGGATACTTCTGGAGGCTCCAGAAGGAACACAGGCCTGCTGACACGTCGACGTCCGCTCGGGGAAACATTTCAGACTGCTGACTTCCGGAACTGTAAGATGATAAATATGCAGTGCTTTAAGCCAAATACATTTGTGGTAATCTATAACAGCAGCAATAAGAAAACAACACATTCCCCTACCAGCAGACAATTCCCATTTGAGAATGAGTGCGACTAGGCTGCTGAGTTCCAGACCTATATCCTGATTTCCATCTGGCATCTCCACTTGCATGTTTCAGAGGGACTTAAAACTTAGCACGGTCCAAAGGACACATGCTCTGTGAAAGTCAGGGACATTACAATAAACTACAGCTGTGGAAAAGAAACTTAAATGCAGGACAAAATTTGTGTAACCTAGGTACGCAGTTTACTGGTTCAGGACAGGCTTAGTTCCAACCTTGCAATGAATGACCTTAAATAATAAGAAATATTGCCCCCAAGGAATTATCATAATGCAAATAAGTCATCTGCTTAAAAAACTTTTAGACATCAATTACAATATCTCTTTAAAAACTTTAGAATTTTAATTATCTAAAGGTTATTTAAAAACAAAAGTTGGGTTAAGAGAAACTTTTTTCTATCATGCTATTCTTTTAATTTCCTGGAAGAGAGAAGCCAAAAAAGTAATTAAAATACTGAAAGTGTAAGGGATTATCATCACCAGAGTATCTTCAAAAACAAAATAAAACAAAACAACACAAAAAAATAATTAAAAACTTGCTAGAGTCTTTTAGGTCATTGGCTTCCAGTGAAAAATCATACTAAACACGGACTAATTAAACCAGGGCTTTCGTTGTAGATAACGCTAACTCTATGAAACGGCAAGAGAAAAATAAATTATATATTGATCAAGGGTAAGTCATGAAAAAGACAATAGGGCTTGTAAAATATTAGGAAACACATAGGGAGAGACTTAAATGTCCGAAATACTACTCTTTCAGAAATTATTTGATTGGGTTTTACCACCATGAAAACCTTCGTGTTCTCAAAATGTCACTAAGTCCTCAAAATTACCCATGCATATGAATATTTGTATATGAATACACAGACAGATATCTAGATATACATGTATAACTTAACCCATTAAAGTTAGTATCTTTCTTTTAACATGGGATTCTGTATAAACTGGTGGCTTTTGCAAAGTAACCTCCTCATTGATAATTTCATCCTGTCTATGAACTCTTAAACTTCACTTCATGTCTGAACATTCAAAGCTCAAATCTCTCACCAAAGTACAAAATGAATTTCAAAGAAATGGACCAAAGGATGGCTGGTATATGCATATATACATACCAATAAAGTGCATTTGCTACGATTGTGTTAGCAATAATGGCTGCATGTACTTACTACCGAGTATTTCAAACTTCAGACCCTATTTATAGCACTGCGTCAACACGTATTACAAGGCTGTTGTCCTGTAGATCTTCAACAAGGTCCAGCTGAGAATTACGCCATGTCATCTGCCTACTGTTGATGCTGAATGGGAACTGTGGCAAACAGCCCAGGCACTGGAATATTTTAGTTAAATTAATATTTTGATTACTATTGCAAAAAATTATAATGCCACGACTACTGATAAATAAGATTTGAGCTCTGTGCTAAGTGCTTTATCTGCTTATCTCATTTAAACCTCACTGCAACCCTTCAAAACAAATATTATTCATGTAAAACACTTCTTACAAGTGAATATACTGAGTAAAGAGAGGTTAAGTAACTTGCAGAGGTTGCACAGGTAGGGAGGGGTAGAGTCGAAATTCAAACCCGGTTATGTTAACACTAGAATGTATTTTTGAATAAAACATTCATTGATGTGTTAGAAATAAGTAACACATATCATTTTTAGTCATTTTAAAAAGCAGTGAATACGTAATAACAGACTACCTGATGACCACACGAAATTGTTACAAAATAAATTTGTAGGGTCTGTTTCAGCATAAAGAATAAATGAGAAAATATATATGTGCAAAAAACACATTTTGTAAATCCCATTATGTTGCCAGAAACGACTGCCTATCTGGGGAAAAATGATGACCACTTATTACGTATCATATTCAAAATTAAATTCTAGATGATTCGATATTTAAAATATAAAAAAGGTTTTAAACGTCTAGAAATATTAAGAAAGTGTTTGGAAACTAAAGATTTAACTAGAATTTTTTTTTAAATAACGGAACAGAGTGTGCTGAAGCAGGATGCAATCATCTTTTTACTGAGGTATAACTGACGCATAACAACATATTAGTTTCAGGCGAACAATATAATGATTTGATATTTGTATGTGCTGTAAGTCTAGTTAACATCTCTCATCACGCACAGTTACTTGTTTTCTTGTGACTAAAAGCTTTTAAGATCTGCTCTCTTAGCAATTTTCAAACATGCAACACAGTACTGTTAACTATGGCCACGATGCTGTACTTTATATCTCCATGACTATTTAATAACTGGAAGTCTGCACCGTTTGACCCCTTCACCCACTTCATCCACCCCTAGCCCCTTCTCTGGCCACCACAAACCAATCTGCTCTCTTCTGTTCTCTGTATCTGTGAGCTGTCTTTTTTTTCCCTATTCCAAATATGTGAAACCGTACGGTATTTATCTTTCTCTATGTGACGTATTTCATTTAGCGTAATGCCCTCAATGTCCAACCGTGTTGTCAAAAATGACAAGACTTTTTGTGATTTCATTTTTTATGGCTCAGTAATATTCCATTGTATAAATATGCCATCTTCTCTTTATCCATTTATCCATCAATGGACGTGTAGGTTGTTACCATAACTTGGCTATTGTAAATAATACTGAATTTGAACTTGAGGGTGCATATACCTTTCTGAGTTAATATTTTCTTATTCTTCAGAAAAATACCCAGAAGTGTGATTGCTGATAGTTCTATTTTTAAATTTCTGAGGAACTCCACACTACTTTCCACAGTGGCTGCACCAATTTGCATTCCCACCAGCAGTGCACAAAGGCTCCCTCTTCTCCACACCCTCACCAACACTTGTTATCTCTTGTCTTCTTGATAACAGCCATTCTAACAGGTGTGGGGTGATATCTCATAGTGGTTTTGATTTGCATTTCCTTATGATTAGTGATGCTGAACACCTTTTCATGTACCCGTTGGCCATCTGTATGTCCTCTTTGGAAAAATGTCTATTCGGATACCCTGCCCATTTTTGACTGGATTGTTTGGGTTTTTTGCTATTGAAGTTACATGAGTTCTTTACTATACATTTATATTCGTGCTGGGCACAGTTGGCCAAGTTAAGAACTTACATTTTACCTGGAGTGAGATAGGAACCACCTAGGAACCATATTTTGAGCAAAGAAGTGACAGGGTCGGGCTTAAGTTTTAAAAGAATCATTCTGGCTGTTATGTGAAGAATAGATTATCAGGGGCCAAGGGTAGAAGCAAAGACACCCGGATCTTCATATTTACTCTCCGGTGGCCTTCTACCTTAAGTGTCTACGAATGCATTGGTCTACTTTCATGTACCTCATGCATCCGGTTTACTGAATGCTTCTGTGCCAGGCACTATGCCACACACCGGGGCACAAAGGTGATGTGGCACAGGTCCTGCTCTCTAGGACCTACAACTTAGTGGAAGGCACCGAAGCAAAAACCCCATAACACACAGAGTGTAGGTGCTATAACAGAGGGTTGTACCAAGTATTATCAGAGGAATGATAATGAATTCTACGATTATTCATTTCTCTTCTAATAATTTCTGATGACTCCTGGGAGGTCAAGAAGGAGAAAACCAGGGCTGTGCACCACATGAACTGTCGACAAGGAGCAGAGGGAAGAGAAGATTCCAGCAAGTCCCCAGGCGCACATGGAATGCAGCCGTGAAGACTTCAGCGGAGTAGATCTGTCCATGCTTGAAAGTTAATACCTAGTAAAACATAGCATGGAAATGATGGAAAAAATACGGAGACATAAGTGAAAGAAAACACAACTTAGGAGACCTTGAGGTGCTGCCAAACTATGGACTTACTTTCCTGCAGGAGTCAGGGAAAGGCTTTAGAAAATGATTTATGTTCTAAAGCATTCTGGAAGACCTCTGTGCAATAAGAGCAAGTCCCACTGAAAGTACAGGCTGAGACGAACACACAACAGACAACAGCCAGGTTTTCCTAAATGATAACCTACCAGCTTGAAAAGAGGAAATGCACCTTCCCAAGACTTCACTGATCTCTAGTCACTGTGGATCCATAAAGGACTCCACCATAACCAGAGAGGACAAAGCCCAAGTAAGATGGGGACCATGACAGAGAGAATGCAGATGTGTTTAAGACATGGAAATTTGAAAATAAAGAGATTAGAAAACACCGGCCAGGTAATTGCTATAAAAATGAAAACTGACTTCGAGAAATGCATATTTGACAAAACTGAGGACAGGGTCAAAGTATTGAGTGTGATGAGGGCAAATGCTTTATATTGATAAAGGTACCTTCATCGAAAGGTCAAAAAACTTAAGGACTGAACAGCATCGCTTTGAAATATATAAAGAAAATATTTTCAAAAAATACAAAGAGAAACTGGCAAAACCAGAACTACTGGCAAGTCATGCTGAAAAAAATAATGGTATAAAGAATCTGAATATCACACACATCCAGCTTGGTATGAGATATATATATATATACTTATATGTATATAATTGTGTAGCAAACAAACTGAAACTATGCATTCTTTTCAAACACCATGGGACAGTTGCAGTAATTAGCCAGATGTTAGGTTACCAAAAAATTCTTTTAGAAAGTCCCAAAGCAGAAATTACACAGCCCAAGTTCTGATTACAATGTCACAAAACCAGACAGTGAACAACCAAAGGCTAGCCCCAAAGAACTTTCCACTCAGAAATGTTCAATCACTCTTCTAAATGACTCAGGATAGAGAAACACTTAAAATTAAAGACTATTCAGAAATGAGTGAGAATAAAACACCGTATATCAAAACACAGAATTTGGACAAAGCATTAATCAAGGAAAATTTGACTGTGAGGGCATTTACTAGAAATGGAGAAAAATGGGAAATATACGAGCAAAGGAGTCAATTCAATACAGGAGAAAGAGCAGTGGTCCAAACGCACAGCAAGGAGCATCAAGCCAGGGGATGTGGAGTGAGTCCCAGAGCCAGGCTCTGGGGTAGAATCCTCCTCTCTCCAAGTTGGTCCTCAAGAGGTATTTCACCTCTCTGTGCCTCAGGCCTCTCATCAGCAAACCAGGGCTCTCATCGTTTTGTTAAAGGATTAAGTGAGATAATGTGGATAAAATTCCTAGGAGAGCACCCGACACGTGGTCAGCACCAAATAAATACCAATATAAGCTTATTTTAAGAGGAAGGCAACAAGGTAATTCAATTAGTCAAGGACTCATTTTCTAGGGGCAGAGGCGGAGGCAAGCAGGTTGTGTTTTCTGTAATAAGAGCCCTTTACCGGAATCTCCGTTCCTCCAAGTATGCTGCGGTAGAGAGCACACCGAGGTCGGAGCGGTGCACATCGATCAGTAATGGAATCCGACCAACGTTTAGGGAGACGCTGGTGCTAATTCTACACAAACCCTTTCAGAGAATGGGCACTGAACAGCCACCTTCCAGCTCATTTTATGAGAGCTGCATAACCTTGATTGAAAAACTTGAACAGGACATTCCAAGAAAAAAATTAGCCCATCTCTTGTATGAACATAGATGCAAAACTCTTCAACAAAATACCTGCCAACCAAATCCAGTTACACAGAAAGGGATAACATGAGTGACCCAGCTGAACATATTCTAGACACACGAAGTTGGCTTACCATCAGAAAAAAATCAACCAATGTAATTCATAAGGGAGAAAATTAAATAGAATAAATTAGAATAAAGGAAAAACTCATAGAATTATCTCAATCTATGCAGAAAAATATCTGAAAAAAATTCAACATCATCTGATAATTTTCAATCTTAGCAACTAGAAATAGAAGGAAGTTCCTTTAGTCTAAAAGACAATAGCTGTGAAAACATTACACACCATGGTGAAATGCTGAACACTTCTATTTAAGACTGGGAAACAATCTTGGATGCTCAGGTTCCCCTTCCATTCACCACAGTGTTGGAGATCGTAGCCAGAGCAGTAAAACAAGAAAAAGAAATCAGGAGCATTGATTAGAAATGCAGGAATGTGATCAACATTTTGTGTAGGTAACATGATTATGCACATAAAAATAATCTACAAATAAACATTAAAATTAATATTTGAGTTTAGTAATGTTATTCTATATAAGGCTAATACATGAGACTAAACCTCTTTCTCCATATCAAAACAAAGGGAATTTTTTATTTAAAAATATAATTTTAAACAAACCTAATGAAATGTGCAAAATTTCTACATAGAAAACTGTAAAACACTGAAAGAAATAAAGAATGAAGGAAAAGAATAAAGGACAGGCGAGGACTTCCCTGGTGGCTCAGTGGTTAAGAATCCACCTGCCAATGTAGGGGACACAGGTTCGAGCCCTGTTCCAGGAATATCCCACATGCCGCGGAGCAGATAAGCCTGTGTGCCACAACTACTGAGCCTGCACTCTAAAGCCCGTTAGCCGCAACTACTGAGCCCGCGTGCCACAACTACTGAAGCCCGCTAACCCTAGAGCCCGTGCTCCGCAACAAGAGAAGCCACCGCAACGAGAAGCCTGCGCACCGCGACGAAGAGCAGCCCCTGCTCGCCGCAACTAGAGGAAGAGCACGTGCAGCAACGAAGACCCAATGCAGCCATAAATAAATAAATTTATTTTTAAAAAAAGAATAAAGGACATGCCATGTTCATAGATTGGAAGAAGCAACATTGTTAAGATGTTCATTCTCCCCAAACTGATTTACAGATTCAATGAATTATCACTCAAACTCCAATAGGTTCCTTTGTGAAACTGGCAGCTGGTTCTAAAATCTACATGGTAACGTGAAGGACCAAGAGTAGCCAAAAGAGAAGAACAGGGTGGAATGACTTGCCCTAATGGACATCAAGATTTATTTCTAAACGACGGTAGTGAAGCAGTATGGTATTGGGTGCAGAGACAGACAGACCAATAGGACAGAAGTGAGAGCTCACACGTGGGCACTGGATTTATGACTAGGACAGTATGGGAAGCACAGCATATGGTCTCCTGGAGAAAAAGGGCTGCGAAATTCTGGGTATGCTTAGTGAAAAACATGGGATAACCTCTGATTCACATCTGATCATTAGATCTAACGATGTAGAGGCTGTTCGTGACGCTATCACACACAGTTTTCATGGAGTGATGGGGACTGAAATCTGATTAGTACAGATTCAAAAGAGATTGGAAGAAGAGGAAATTGTGATAGAAAATGCAGACAACTCCTTCCAGGAGTTTTGATGTAGAATAAGACATACACACTACTATATGTAAAATAGACAAACAGCAAGATCCTACTGTATAGCACAGGGAACTATATTCAGTGTCTTGCAATAACCTATAATGGAGAAAAATCTAAAAAACAATTACGTGTGTGTGTGTGTGTGTGTGTGTGTGTAATTATTCAGTATATATACTGAATCACTTTGCTGTAAACCTGAAACTAACACAACATTGTAAATCAACGACACTCCAATTAAAAAAATGAAAATATTAAAAATCTAATCATGTCATTCTCTACTTAAAATCTTTCCATTTTTTCTCATCAAAGCTACTCTTTAGTGAAATATTATGTGCAAGGCACTGTGACAAAGGCTTTATTTATAGCATTCTAATTAATCCTGACAATTCCAGGACATAGGTACTATTATTATCTCCATTTTTAAAAGGAACACAGACCTACTAGAGAATGGACTTGAGGATATGGGGAGGGGGAAGGGTAAGCTGTGACAAAGTGAAAGAGAGACATGGACATATATACACTACCAAACGTAAGGTAGATAGCTAGTGGGAAGCAGCTGCATAGCACAGGGAGATCAGCTCGGTGCTTTGTGACCGCCTGGAGGGGTGGGATAGGGAGGGTGGGAGGAAGGGAGACGCAAGAGGGAAGAGATATGGGAACATATGTATATGTATAACCGATTCACTTTGTTATAAAGCAGAAACTAACACACCATTGTAAAGCAATTATACTCCAATAAAGATGTAAAAAAAATAAAAATAAATAAAAATTTAAAATGGTAGTAAGTAAAAGGAAGGACCTGAGGCTTACAGAAATTAAGTAATTTGACGCAGGGTTACACGGTTCTTGGGGATAACCAACCTTGACATCGTTCAGTTTCTTGAACACACACATCTTCTCACAACAGCCAGAACGCTCACTTTGCCCTCAGTCATCCACTCCCGCTGTCCCCTCTCTGATCCTGCGGGACTTAAAGTTTCTTTCTCCAAATGTCCTCCCGACATTCTGAGCTACACTACGTCTCCCTGCTGTGTGCTTGTAATTTTCCTTCTAAACTATCTCCATGTAGTCTTATGATCAGGTGATCTCAAAGTCCCTTCAAGCTCTAAAAATGACTATGATTTCACCAAGTTTAGAGCAGTTTCTTATTATAAGAAGTTGGGACATAGATTGCTCTGTATTTTTTTCTAATTTCCATAAACGTTTTGAAAATTCCGTGAAGATTATAATTTTACTTATTCTTGAGGGTGCTGCCTGTGTAACTGTGTTCTAAAAAGGTTATCGCGATGATACGGTTAAACATCTGGCAATACAAAAGGAAAGCATCCTTTCGGTTCTCTGCTCAGAAAAGAATAATGAACTGCCTGTCTCACAACAGCATGTCCCTCCTCAAGCTGAAACGTGCAGCCTTGTTCTTCCTGAGCCAGACAGACTCGCCTAACGTTCTCGTAAGCAGGTTAGACAGCCAAAGAGCCCTTGCCTCGGCGCCATTATGAACAGTATCGTTCCATGAAATAGATGTGTCGTCTGCAGCATACCCTAGAACCGTTTGGAAACCATCCAGGAGACAAGATGATAAAGATTAAAAGTCATTAGAGTTACTTTCAGAGCCATAGTCAGATTAATGCATCTTCGGGAAGGACAGCTCACACATCAAAAACAGCCTTAGCGTGATCTCTTAGAGAAACAGAGAAAATTATTAAGGAGGAAAAGAAAGGATTATAAGCACAATCTTTATAAGGACGGATATTTATTTGGCAAAAGCACAGGTTGGGAGGAAGACAGAAGGACATGAGGGGTGTGGCTTTACAGACACGTGCTACAGTATGCTTCTTTGGTGGGTATATGCACACCCATCTCTGTCAAATACCTATTTTAACACTACAACCCCAGACAACTTTTTGATAGCCTGCTATAGAACGGTTCAGGGTTTACTCTGTTAAGGCAGATGCAAAAAACAAACAAAAAGTTAAATAGTTTATTTGACTGTACCTACTGAGTGAAAAAAGAGGAGAAAATAAACAATATAGATTAAGATCCCATAGCAATGTGATATAACACTTAAAATCGTGAGGCTCAAGTTAATCTTGGTATATGGGATACTTTTTCTAGGAGCCTTGAATCCTGCATTAATTAAGGCTGTTTGGGTTGCAAATAAAAGCCCTGCTTTCACTAATTTTTTTTTAAACATCTTTATTGGAATATAATTGCTTTACAATGGTGTGTTAGTTTCTGCTTTATAACAAAGTGAATCAGTTATACATATACATATAACCCCATATCCCCTCCCTCTTGCATCTGCCTCCCACCCTCCCTATCCCACCCCTCTAGGTGGTCACAAAGCACCGAGCTGATCTCCCTGTGCTATGCGGCTGCTTCCCACTAGCTAGCTGTTTTACATTTGGTAGTGTATGTATGTCCGTGCCATCTCACTTCGTCCCAGCTTCCCCCTCCCCATATCCTCAAGTCCATTCTCTACATCTGCGTCTTAATTCCTGTCCTGCCCCTAGGTTCTTCAGAACCTTTTTTTATTTAACTAAGAAAGTTTTCATGGACACCAAGAGCAGGAATGCATGCAGGACACAGAAAAAGAGGCCAAGGGCACAGGGCACCACCAGAACGGGCTGTCTCTCCTGTCTGCTTCCCCCAGTGTGCCGACCTCATGCTGTTCTTACTGCAGGATGGTTTTCTGTACATGGTGAAAACAGGAGCTCTGAGAACCCCAAAGTTGTACGTCTTATGACCTCAATCACCCGGTAGACATTTCCATCATAGTCTCTCTGGTCCCAAGTCTGAAAATTACCAGGAAATACGCTCATGGATGCAGTTTGGGTGAAGAACTTTACATGGCTTCATTAACAGTGATCGTGTTAAAAAAAAAAAAAAGGAAACTTCTGTAAGAAAAAGATGGGTGGGGGGGGGATGGTGATTTTCACAGAAGCCTGATTCGGGGCAGCTCAAACAGTGGGTATCTACTCTACACATACATGTGAAAAGATACAACATTGCTTAGGAAACTAACAGAAGAATTCCCTAGCAATAAAATAACTTAGGGAGTGGGGTCAGCGGCATGATGGATAGGAAGTCCCAGCCCTACTTCCCCACAGAAAAAATGGATTTAACAGTGATAGGCTGACAAAAAAATTGCATTCAGATGACCCCAAAATCCACGTAAGAAGTTGCAGCATCCTGGGGGAGCAGAAAGCTAAGAGGGCTACACTGAAATGAGTTAGAAGATCAATTTTACTTTACCTGCTTCGGCCCCACCCCCACTGGCATAGCGCAGCCCTGGGAGAAAACACCGTGCTCCGTGCTTCTCCCTCAGCAACGTGCAAGCAGTTCAGCGTTCTGGTTCCTCAGAGGGGCTTCCCCAGGGCAGAGCTTCTGTCCTCACCTCTTTGGAGCGTTGATGGAGCCAGCACAGTTTGGAGGTCTGTGAGCCACTGAAAGCACAGAGAAATGAGAGCGTCTTGCTGGCGCAGCTCGCGTGAGTGGGAGGAGGATGTACAGCTCAAAGCTTCTCCCTCAGAGGGGAGGGAGGAACTGGAACACGTGTCCGTGTTCCAGCTTTTCTAACGGCAGCCTGGGGACTGGATTCTGTCTTGCCTGCCTTGGGACACTGATGGGAAGCGGTATATACTTTAGATGCCTGGTGGCCACTGAGAACAGGAGAGAGTTAGCTGATTACTGCTGTAGAACCAGAGAACTTAGAGCATCACCACACAGACACCAGATGCAGCAAGAGACGACAGACTCCTGAAAAAGAAAACTGGCCACGCCCCTCTACTTGAGAAAATGCATGGCACAGCCAAGAGAAGTTACATCCTCCCCAAAAATGTTTGAGATACACCTAAAATCTGTAGTTGGGCTGTTTGGTGAGTGTCTGCACCTGCATGAAGCCAATTTACAGGACTGGGAGAGACTGGCTGGTGTTTTAAATGTGCAGGTTCCAACACGAATTTATAAGACACATGAAAAAAACAGGAAAACACAGCCCCAAAAAAGGACAAAATAAAATTCCAGAAACCGATTCTAAAGAAACAGAGGTATATAAATCACCTAACGAAGAAATCAAAATAATTATCGTAACGATACTCTATTAGCTCAGGAAAATGATGCGTGAATAAATCAAGAATATCAACAGAGACAGAAAATATTTTTTTTAAAAAAAGAACCAAACAGAAATTCTGGAGCTGAGAAATACAGTAATATCCTTCAAAATGAAGGAGAATTAAAGACTTCCCCAGATAAAAAGTGCTGAGGAGGGCTTCCCTGGTGGCGCAGCGGTCGAGAGTCCGCCTGCCAATGCAGCGGACACAGGTTCGTGTCTCGGTCCGGGAAGATCCCACGTGCCGCGGAGCGGCTGGGCCCATGAGCCATGGCCGCTGAGCCTGTGTGTCCGGAGCCTGTGCTCCGCAGCGGGAGAGGCCACAACAGTGAGAGGCCCGCGTACCGCAAAAAAAAAAAAAAAAAAAAAAAAAATGTGCTGAGGAGTTCTTCACCAACAGACCTGCCTTATAAGAAATGCTAAGGGGCAGGTCCTTCAAGTTGAAATGTAAGGATGCTAAACAGCAACATAAAAGCACATGAGAGTATAAAACTCATTGGTAAAGGTAACTATATAGACAAATAGGAAATACTGGAACACTGTAACTGTGGTGCGTAAATCTTTTTTAATTCTGATACAGAAGATAAAAGTATAAAAAAAACTATAACTATAAAAATATTCTAATGAATTCACAATACAAAAAGATGTAATCTGTGACATCAATAACAAAGTGTGGAGAGAGGGAGAAGTAAAAGTGGAGAGTGTATGTACATGATTGATGTTAAGTTGTCATCAGCTTAAAATAGATTATTATAAGATGTTTTACAATAAGTCCCATTGTGATCACAAAAAATATATATCTATAGAAGATATAAAAAAGAAATCAAAGCATGTCACTACAAAAAAAAATCAAAGAATCATGAAGGAAGGCAAGAAAAGAGGAAAAGATGGACAAAAAAGCTGTAAGACAGACAGGAACCAATTAACAGAATGGTAATAGTAAGTCCTTCCCTGTCAATAATTACTTCAAATGTAAATGGATTAAACTTCCAAATCAAAAGAGTGGCTAAATGGATTAAAAAAACAAGATCGAACTATAAGCTGTTTACAAGATACTCCGTTTAGATTTAAGGACATACATAGGTTAAAAGTGAAAGGACAGAAAAAGACATTTCATACAAATGGTAATCAAAAGAAAAGGTGGTCCAGTGGTAAAGAATCCACCTTCCAATGCAGGGGAGGTGGGTTCAACTTCTGGTCTGGGAACTAAGATCGCACATGCCGTAGGGCAACTAAGCCCACGTGCCACAACCACTGAGCCCATGTGCCTCAACTAGAGAGTCAATGTGCCCTGGAGCCCACACACCACAACTAGAGAGAGAAAACCCACACGCCACAACTACAGAGAAGCCCTTGTGCCGCAACAAAGATCCCGTGTGCTGCAACTAAAACCTGATGCAGCCAAAAAATTAAAATTAACAAACAAACAAAAAAAAACTGTCACTAGAGACAAAGAAGGACAATATGTGGTGATACATGGGTCAATACACCTGAAAGATAAAACAATTATGAATACATGCATCCAAAATCAGGATACACATAAATAAAAATGAAGGGTGAAAGAGAGTAAGACAATAATAGTAGAAAATTTAAATAACCCACTTTCAATAATGGAGCGACTATCCAGACAGAATATCAATATGGAAACAGAGGACTTAAACAACATTATAAACCTAATGGACATATGCAGAACATTCCACCCAACAGCAGCAAAGTACACATTCTTCTCAAGCGCACATGGATGGAACATTCTTCAATCTAGACCAAATATTAGGCCACAAATCAAGTCTAACAAATTTAAGAACATTGAAATCATATCGAGTATCTTTTCTGACCCCAATGGAATGAAAACAGAAATTAATGGCTGAAAGAAAAATGTAAAATTCACAAATAAGTGGAAACTAAATAACAATCTTTTGAACAACAAATGGGTCAAAAAATTAATAGAAAGATAAATTAGAAAATATCTTGAGACAAATGAAAACAAAACTATAACATACTAAAACTATGGAATGCAGCAAAAGCAGTATTAACAGGGAAATTTATAAAAATAAGTCATACAGTAAAAAAGAAGATCTAAAATAAACAAACTAACTAAACCTCAAGGAACTAAGAAGCACAAACTAAGGCCAACGTTAAGAGAAAGAAGGAAGTAAGATTAGAGCAGAAATCAATGAAATAGAGAATAGAAAACAATAGAAGAAATCAAATTCTTTCTGCAGAGATCAACAAAATTGACAAACCTTTAGCTAGATTAAATCAGAAAAAAGAAGACTCTAAAAAATCAGAAATGAAAGAGGAGACATTACAACCAATGCCACAGAAATTAAAAGATTATGAGACTACTTTGAAAAATTATACAAAAATTATCCAACAAATTGGATAACCTAGAAGAAATGGACAAATTTCTAGAGCTACAACCTACCGAGACTGAATCATAAAGAAATAGAAAATGTATACAGACCTATAACTAGTAAGGAGATTGAATCAATAATCAAAAGTCTCTGAACAAAGAAAAGCCCAGAGCCAGATGGCTTCACTGATGAATTCTACCAAATCATCTGAGGAAGAATTAACACCAAATTCCTCCAAAAAACTGAAGAGCAGGGAACACTTCCGAATTTTATGAAGCCAAAATCACCCTGATACCACAGATAGAAAAGGACATGAAAAGGAAAAAAACGATAGGTATAATAGATAAGTACAGATGCAAAAAATTCTCAACAAAGTATTGGTATTAGCAAACCAAATTAAACAGCACATTAAAAGAATCATACAAATGGGAATTATTCCTAGGATGCAAGGATGTTCAACACACAAAAATCAATCAATGTGATATACCACATTAACAGAACAAAGGATAAAACTCTCATGACCATCCCAATAGATGCAGAAATGTATTTGACAAAAATCAACACCCTTTCATGATAAAAACACTCAACAAACTAGGAATAGAAGGAAACTACCTTAACATAATAAAGACCATATATGACAAGTGCACAGCTAACATCATACTCAATGGTGGAAAAACAAAGCTTTTCCTCTAAGATTAGTAAGAAGAAAAGTGTGCCCACTCTCTCTACTTTTATTTAACATAGCACTGGAAGTCCTAGCTGGAGGAATTATGCAAGAAAAAGAAATAAAAGACATTCAAATTGAACAAAAAGTAAAATAATGTCTGTTTACAGATGGCATAATCTTATATGTAGAAAACCCTAAAGACTCCAGCAAAAAAATGGTTAGAATTAATGAACAATTCAGTAAAGTTGCAGAATACAAAATCAACATGCGGAAATCAATTGCAACCCTATAGACAAACAACAAATAATCTGACAAGAAAATTAAGAAAGCAGTCCCATTTACAACAACATGAAAAAGAATAAAATACTTAGGAATAAACTTAACGAAGGAGGTGAATGACCTGCACACTGAAACCTATAAAACATTACTGAAAGAAATTAAGGAAGAGACATATAAATGAAAGACATCCTGTGTTCATGAACTGAAATACTTTATATTGTTAAAATTACTACTTAAGGTGATCTACAGATTTTCTTATCAAAATCACAATGGAATTTTTTTACAGAAATAGAAAAAACAATTCTACAATTCATATGGAACCACAGAGGACTCTGAACAGGCAAAAACAACATCTAGAAAGAACAAACCTGGAGGTCTCACACTTCCTGTTTTCAAAATATATTACAGAGCTACAGTATTCAAAACAGTACAGTACTGGCATTAAAACAGACATATAGACCAATGGAACAGAATAGGGAACACAAAAATAAATCCAGTGTATATGGTTAAATGATCTTCAACAAGTGTGTCAAGACTACACAATGGGGAAAGGATGGTTTCTCCAACAAATAGTGTTGGAAAAACAGGATACCCAAGAGCAAAAAAAAAAAGAAACTGGACACTTTCCTTACACCATACACAAACGAACTCAAAATGGATTTAAGACTTGAAAGTATAAAACTCCTAGAAGAAAACACAGGGAGAAAGCTTCATAACATTGATCTAGCAATGACTTCTTGCTATGACACCAAAAGCATAGGCAACAAAAGAAAAACAGACAAGTGGGACTACATCAAACTAAAAAGCTTCTGCAGAGAAAAAACAAAGAAACAACCACCAGAGTGAAAAGGTAACCTATGGAATGGGGGAACATATTTGCAAACCATATATCTGATAAGGGGTTAATTTCCAAAATGTATTTTTAAAACTCCTACAACTTGGGGCTTCCCTGGTGGCACAGTGGATACGAATCTGCCTGCCAATGTGGGGTTCACAGGTTCGATCCCTGGTCCAGGAAGATCCCACATGCCACGGAGCAACTAAGCCCATGTCACAACTACCGAAGCCTGCGTGCCTAGAGCTCATGCTCCACAACAAGAGGAGCCACCGCAATGAGAAGTCCATGCACCGCAACAAAGAGTAGCCCCCGCTCGCCACAACTAGAGAAAGCCCACATGCAGCAAAGTCTTAGTTTGATTTATGGCTTCTCAGCACAAATTCCTTCCCCTTCTCCATCATGTGGTGATGCATCACTCCGGGCCATCCTGCATAAACACATTAAGAGTCAATGTGGCCCGTGTGGGAACTTGTTAGGCTGATAGGAACAGAAACGCCCGCTGCTGTCCTCGCTAATGGGCCCTAAATTAAGATTTTTGGCATCTCGCTCAGGTGAAATCAGGAGCAATGCTCCAGCTGAGTCCATCTGGGAAGAATGTCAACAGGTAACAGGTGAACATTGCATTATCCATCTGGAGGAGGTGCACATCTTACTGAAGAACCACAGGGACCTCCACAACGTGCTGCACATGCGTCCTTAAAAGCATGGCTAACATCCTACAGCTTCACGGGTCCACATATGTAGTGAATAACTTAAACATTTCCATCAAGAAAGAATTCAGGGCTTCCCTGGTGGCGCAGTGGTTGGGAGCCCGCCTGCCGATGCAGGGGATGCGGGTTCGTGCCCCGGTCCGGGAAGATCCCACATGCCACAGAGCGGCTAGGCCCGTGAGCCACAGCCGCTGAGCCTGCGCGTCCGGAGCCTGTGCTCCGCAACGGGAGAGGCCACACAGTGAGAGGCCCGCGTACCGAAAAAAAAGAATTCAATTTTATTTCAGATTTAGAGCATTTTAAAATTCTCAAGCAAAAAAAGAAATCAGTACTTCACATAAGCACATTTATTCTATTCTCCTGTTCTCATGATTTTAAAAATAATATCCAAATTGCCACTTTAGTGAAGGAGATAACCAGATGGCAATTTTATTTCTAGAATTTTATTTCAAGAGGGTCAACAAATCATTCTTGGTTAAGCTTTTAGTTTATATAGCTTAAGTGTTTCTTAAGCTTCTTGGATCTGCAGATTTATAGTAGTTACCAGATTTGGAATACATCTTGGCCATTATTTCCTCAAACTTTTTTCTGCCCCTGCTTTTTTGGGTCTCCAATTACAGACATGTTACATTGCTTTACATTGTCCCACAGGTTACTGAGTCTCTAGGTTTGGGTGGGTTTTGTTTTTTTTTCTGTCTCTTTTCTTTGTCTCTGTTTGGATAATTTCTATTTCTGTGTCTTCTACTTTATGAGTTTTTCATCTAATCTGGTGTTTATCACATCCAGTTAAATTTTCATTTCAGTTGCTGTTTTTTTCAGCTCTTGAATTCCCATTTGGCTCTTTTTATATCTTTTAGTTCTCTTGGTATTATGTTTTAATGTCCAGTTTTCCCAACACCATTTATGGAAGAAGCTCTCATTTACCCATTATATATTCTTGACTGCTTTGTTGTAAATTAATTGACCATATATGCATGGGTTTATTTCTGGGCTGTCATGTTCCATTGACATGTGTGTTTTTTTTTTTTTTTTTTTGCTGTACGCGGGCCTCTCACTGTTGTGGCCTCTCCCATTGCGGAGCACAGGCTCCGGACGCGCAGGCCCAGCGGCCATGGCTCACGGGCCCAGCCGCTCCGCGGCATGTGGGATCCTCCCAGACCGGGACACGAACCTGTGTCCCCTGCATCAGCAGGCGGACTCTCAACCACTGCGCCACCAGGGAAGCCCTGACATGTGTGTTTTTATGCCAATACTATACTGTTCTGATTACTATATCTTTGTAATATAGTTAGAAATCAGGGGGCATGATGCCACCAGATTTGTTCTTCTTTCTCAAGATTGCTTTGGCTATTCGAGGTCTTTTATGGTTCCATACAAATTTTAGGATTGTTTGTTCTATATCTGTGAAAAATGTCACTGGAATTTTGATAGCAATTGCACTGAATGTGTAGATCGCTTTGGGTAGTATGGACATCTTAACAATATTAAATCTCTAAATCCATGAACATGAAATACCCCATAAGTTTTTATGTGCAGTATTCTCATTTAATCATCTAAATTACCAATGATTGTAGTAATTTCCTTGCTACCAAACAGTTATTTTGGAGAATGTTATTTTAATTTTCAAGTGATTGTATTTTTGTTTAAATAGTCAACAGTGTACAGAAAGGAGATTTGTAGAATTCTTTTGTGGTTCCTTGATTAACAGGTGAGTTTTTCTTTCTTACGTGAAATTAGTTCTTCCATACCGATTCCATTAAGTGTTTTTCTTTATTTTCATATTTTCCTCATCATCTCAGTGGGAAATCAGTGTTCTGTGACTATGACAGTGTCAGGGTCATTTTAAATTCCTTTTGAAGGAAAAGTAAGTTGCTGTCTACTTAGAATGTGTTGAAAACCAACAGCCAGCCTCCATTGTGCCAAGCCATGATTTTTTTCTGCATAGCATGATTATGGCACCCTCCAGCAACAGCAATTCAGGAGTAGCTTGAAGATGTGGCTGTGTAATTGCTCTACACCTAGAGTCACAGAGACAGTAACAGCTCTGCAAGGGACCAGGCAGATCATCCAATTAGTAAGTACAGTCCCTTGTTTTGTAGACTTTTCCACACCTTTAGTGGAAAATTTGCATTCATATTTGCATGAGGAGCAATGCCTTACATAACAGAAGACTAACAACTTATTAAAATTTATGAAAACATAATTTTTAAAAGGGTTACCCATAACCTCAGCTCCTTTAGAAACGAGGTAGAAATGGTTTTTCATCAGCCTTTAAAACTAACTATATTTTCTATTCTAAATGTCAGTTGGTAAGTAACTCACCAGAGTAGATCATGAATAGCACTCAAGAGACATTGGAAAGTTTATATTTGAGATTCTGTATTTCAAAGTAATTGGAACTTCTTGATCATGAAGACAGGTGATGTCTGTGGAACATCTATTTGTAACTTAAAAGCAGGTATATCCTGAGTTACGTCTAGGTGTACTCTTTACATAAACAGTTGTCACCTGCTCTGGCCTTACCCATCTTTACTGTCATTAATAGGGTCTCCTTTCCTCACCTCCCTCCTAATAATTAGACATGGGGTTTCACTGTTAGACTTAAAGCCAGCCCAGAAATAATGTTAATACTATTACTGATGCTACTTTCATCTTACCTCTAATTGTGATTTTAATTCTAATACTAATACCAGCTAAAGTTCACTGAGTGCTTATTAGACACCAAGCTCTTTTCTAAATGCTTTACGTGGATTATCTTTTTTAACACAAATAAGAATCTACTACTATAATCTCAATTTTACAGATTAGGAAACTGAGGCACAGATTGTTGAGTAACACAGGCCAGTGGTAGAAGTGGGCCATCTACCCAGGCATCTACCCAGAGCCTGGAGTCTGGTTTTAAATGCTGTGCTACTGCCCGGCCCTGGAGGTCATCTGGGTATTCAGGTCATATCCAGGTGAAAAGGGGAATTCTGAGAGCCTTCTCCAACTACAAGGGCCCATGGAACCTGTCTTTCTTGTAAAAACTACAGGCAACTTGCCCAAACTTGATCCTGCCTGCATCAGAAGTCTGATGAGAGTCACACGCATGACTTTTCATGAGCATGGGCTTCATAAATCATAACCTCCAGCTGTTCATTTCCGAGAAGGAGAAAAAGACCCCGAAAGAATAGCAGACTCTATTCAGATGTTTGACAAACATCTGACTAGTGATCATAACCCAGTGATGAAGGGCAGGAGATTACCATACTCGCACACTTTCTTTTCAGGGGCTGTTTCTCAGAGGAAAACAATGGATCTTATTTGGAAATACTTCCTCCTTGATCTCATACTTTTTGTTAATTTTAAGGTGGTAATGTTCAATGGTTATTCCCGTTGGCGTCAGATAAAGACTGAAATTGTCCATTGAATTTAACAACTAGGCAGTGTGGCTACTGCAGAGGGAATGAGGGAAACAAGGTAGGCGTGAGGTTCTAGAGGTGAGATGGCCCAGGTTCACGGAGTCCTGTTGAAATGCTGGCTTTCATTCTGAACATGGTGAAGCCACGGGCATGATTTGCATACGAGAATGGCATGATCTGACTCCAGATTTTAAATGATCACACAGGCTGCCATGTTGTGGACAGACCTGTCCACAACAAAGGATACAAGGACAGAAGAGACCAGTTAGGAAGGGATTTTAATAATCCCAGCAAAGGAGGACAAGGAACTCTGGTAGCAGGAGAGACGGTGGGGTGGAATGCTGGGATGGAAGTGGAACCAGTTAGATTTGCTGAGAGATGGGATGTGGGTAAGAGAAGCAGTGAGGTCCAAGGATGACTCCAGGGCTTTGCTGATGGCACTGGTCCTGGTTTTTTGTTTGTTTGCTTGTTTGTTTTGTTTGCACGGCTACAAGGATGGAGTTACCACTAGTTGAAATGAGGAAGTATTCAGAAGGAAAAACAGATGGCCCAATGCCCTGGTGCCATGTTATTCCATTTCATTAATTCAATCAATAAAATGTATTGCGTGTCGATTTCACGGGCTGCTCTATGTTAGATGTCAGAGATGGAGAGAGAAATACATGCTGTCCGTACCCTCAAAGAATTCACAAGCTAGGAGGAGACAGGCATGGAAGACCACGTTTCAAATAATTTACTTCCCTCTTAAGAGGAGGAAATGTGTTACCACGGAAGTGAATTTATCACCCCACAGACATGACTAAACCAAATCATTCCCCAGTCCCATCTACTAAGGTTCTATAATGTTAAGAGGAAAGTTTGAAATATCCTCACCCTGAGCAGGTCCGAACAGCTAAACCCTAAGGGCAGGTCAGTGTTTAACATCATCCCCGCGACCCCAAGCAGGTACACACACGACTGTATATGAAGAGACCTGAGTTGACGAAATAACTCTATTTATCTATTTTCAAAATTTCCCTTTATCTTGAAGCACCAACTGTGAGAAGCCAGGAGGACAGAAGGAGATCTAAGAGTAAATCAATTTAGAATAAATTGGCATCCTTCTGAACACAGCAATTTGGCACATGGGAGGAAAAGTGTCAACCGTAAAACTCACAGAGCATATTTTCACTGTAGATGCCTTGTTGGGTCTGAAATCCTTCCTTAGGGTGTTAAGATTTTAGACTCAAGAAGGACGTGAGAAACACAATCACGTGTTTTGTTTTGAATCACTTATTCACAGTATAACCTTTTTAAAGTTGTCATACACTGTAGACATTTTAAGTTTTGCCCCTAGTTTTCAGAAATATAGAACTTTTCCTTCCAGTGTGCATATACTTACTACTGTGATGATATAATATTATACATATTATAAAATTATCATTCTACTTTGAAAACTAGCCTCAGTAGTTTATAGCACCGCTGTGGATTCACTTTAATCAGGGACAGACAATGTGGGGCAATGCTTTGGCAAGGCTGGGACGATGGGTGACCTCAGACTGAAGGGCCCTGTGGGTTTAGCATTCTTCCTCTAGGCAATGTTGAGCCACCAAAATTTTGATTATACCATCGCCTAAAACGTAAGATATTTTAAAATAGCATTTCATCAAACACTTTGGAAATCTTCTGAGAGCTGAGCCACTGAAAAAATATAGAACTTAGAGTTCTGAAATGTCTCAGAAGATAAGACGCTAGCCCTGCCTGGGGCATCCCTGGGAGAAGCCTGGAGGAGCAGCAGTGTTATCAGTTGCACTTCAGTGAATTTAAAGAGGAACTTAATTTAGTATCAGGCATTCATTAAGGTATTGGAAGGAATCTGTCTCACTGTCCCTGACCAAGGTCATTAAACAATGCAAGTTTTACATATATTATATACAAAGCTAAGATTAATCCTGCTTTTCTTATATATCAATGTTTCATCTCATAATCGCACATACAGAGGCAAGAGAAAAACTGAGCAAACTCCAAGGCAATTAACCAGAAATAGGAAAGATCCTCCTGATTTGTCTCTTTAAATCTCTATGGAAACTATATTGACAAAGTACATGATGGTCTTCATATACAAACCCTTCTCTTTAGAAATGAAAGTACCTATTAAGAAGTTTAAAGTACCGGGCTTCCCTGGTGGCCCAGTGGTTAAGAATCTGCCTGCCAATGCAGAGGACAAGGGTTTGAGCCCTGGTCCAGGAAGATCCCACGTGCCTCAGAGCAACTAAGCCCATGCGCCACAACTACCGAGCCTGAGCTCTAGAGCCCGCGAGCCGCAACTACTGAGACCACGTGCCACAACTACTGAAGTCCGCGCACCTAGAGTCCGTGCTCTGCAACACGAGAAGCCACAGCAATGAGAAGTCTGAGCACGGCAGTGAAGAGTAGCCCCCGCTCGCCTCAACTAAAGAAAGACTGCGCGAAGCAACGAAGACCCAATGAAGCAAAAACTAAATTAAGAAAAAAAAATTAGGGGCTTCCCTGGTGGCGCAGTGCTTGACAGTCCGCTTGCCGATGCAGGGGACACGGGTTCGTGCCCCGGTCCGGGAAGATCCCACATGCCGCGGAGCGGCTGGGCCCGTGAGCCATGGCCGCTGAGCCTGCACGTCCGGAGCCTGTGCTCCGCAACGGGAGAGGCCACAACAGTGAGAGGCCCGCGTACCGCAAAAAAAAAAAAAAAAATTAGTTCCTTTAAAAAAAATTTTTTTAAGTACTGACTACTATTAATATAAATGGGATTTCAAATATGATGGGCTTTAAAAGGTTTCTATCCTGTGTGATAAGAAATGAAAGCCTCTAAGTCCGAAAGTTATGTATGTTTCAAAGGCAAGCATTTTACACTTTCCACTTCCATTATTACATTTTATTATGGGAGGCAGTATCCCTGGAATAATGCAACTCCATTTCCTACATTTGGTATAGACTGTCTCTAGACGTATACAAGGAGCTGTTTCAATGGGATCTTTATTACTGTAGATTTTCATGACAACCACTCTGAGTTCATTTCAGATACTATCACATTCAAATTTGGTGACTCAGATGGTCATAGCACCGAATGGTCTGTCCCTCTAGGAGATTTGTACGTGTTTTGATGGACACTTAGTGTCATGTTGAAAAATTAACTATCCCTATTTTTCCCCTCCAGTGCCAACCACTTTGGATGATTATATCCCTTCTGAAATTGCTGTTGTTCTAGCGTTGTTTTTGAGGTCCACTTAAGTACCCAAATCTACTCACATTTTTATCCCTGGTATGGCAGCTTGGAAAAATGTAAAACACTACACAGCAAAATGAAGGCTGTTTAAAGAAATATGAAAATTTTGATCTTCATTTAAAGGAAAGCTGGAAAGCTTTTCACCAGCTCAGAAGCCCAGAGACGTTAAATAACTCAGCCAAGGTCACATAACTCATATACATGGTGGGTCGGCCTGACTCCAAGTTGCAGTCTCTGCGGACATTCAGGGCTCCGTTCATATTAGTATTAATCTACGATGTTTCCATATGGATTTCCTGAGCACCTGGACTCAGGCATGAGGAACTGAAATGCGTTTTTCTATGTTGATTCATTCAAAATATCTTTTCCAAGCACCAAGTGCCAAGTCTTACGTTTGCAACAAAAAACTAAACACTGTTCTTGGCCAGAAGAATGCTTAACCCAATTAGGGAGGAAATCTCATGAATTACAAAAACAAAGGGGGAAAACACCATGATGTGTTAGGCGCTGTTCAGAGAAGGAATCTGCTCCCACCGTGATGGGTGTGGTGCGAGGGTGTGGGAGGCGCCTGGCAACGCGAATTCCACCAGATTGGGGAAAGTGGGCAGACATTAGGGTCTTTGACCACGGGTCAAACACCGCGTATAATCCAAACTCCTTTTTCAAGACCGCACATCCTGGAGATGTCTCAGAGCCCCGATTTGCCTTTGATGGCTCAGATCCAATATGCTACTTCACGTCGTCACGCCCTGTCTTTCAGTTCCCATGTTCACCATCCCATCCAAAGCCAGCACCACCCTAATAAACACCGCGAGGATGGAAAATTACCTGGACTCCTTGCCTGCCAGTCTTAAGCCCTCTAACCCACCCTACTCCTAGCTGCTGCAGCTCTCTTTTTGGACTATGTACTCATTCTCAAAAACTTTTTGATGGCTTCCTGTGATCCAAATGAGTGGTTTTCAAGCTATATGTGCAGTCCACCCCACTTTTTCAAGGAAAATCTTAAACCCAGAACCCCAATAACTAAATCAGACTGAAATGTATTTATTTGCACAAGAATTACTCCCAACCTCGCAGGCCTCAGGGATCTGGGAAACAAGTTTAAAAAACACTGCAACGATCAAGAGGGGCATTGAGAGGCACCTTCACTACGGATCGCAGCCTAGAGCCTTGCTTCCAGCAGCCTTGCTAGTTATGGGCCAGAAGCACAGACCTCACTCGGGAGCAGGGGAGAAATGCTGCACCTCTGACCCACCCTGGCCCTGAATCAGAAACAGGACTTTAAAGATCCCCAGGTGGGGCTTCCCTGGTGGCGCAGTGGTTGAGAATCTGCCTGCTAATGCAGGGGACACGGGTTCGAGCCCTGGTCCGGGAAGATCCCACATGCCGCGGAGCAACTAGGCCCTTGAGCCACAACTACTGAGCCTGCGCGTCTGGAGCCTGTGCTCCGCAAGCACACCGCGATGAAGAGTGGCCCCCGCTTGCCACAACTAGAGAAAGCCCTCGCATAGAAACGAAGACCCAACACAGTCAAAAATAAAAAAATAAATAAAAGAAGGCTCAACATTTTTTTTAAAAAAAAAAAGATCCCCAGGTGACTTGCATGCACAGTAAAGCTAGAGGAACACACAAAGCGCTCTAGCACTCCACCAGCTCCCCACACTCATCCCTTGAATGGCTTCCCCATCGCAGCCCCTCCCCTTCCCGGAAGTGAGCATCCCCACAGCACCTTATTAGGTGGCTTCACCCCTCCCCCACTCTCCAGGTGCACTAGACACCTTCTCCCTCTGTTACTGCACCACCTGGGTTTACCTCCTGGGCTTCTTCTCACCGTCACTCGTCCTCTGATGGTCAGGAAACAGCCCATATTTAGAATAAGCAGGATCGCTTCCCCCTGGCTGGGGCCTTTCCCACCCCTCAAACAGATATGATCTACCCTCTTCAGACCCCAAAGCACTCAGAACCATTCTTATACAAAGAGTATTCTATTTTCTTGTGTTTTAGCTAATTGGATGTTTGTTTCGTCTCCTATCAGATTGAAAGCTTTCCGCATCAGGAGCTCTGGCTGGCTTAACATATGGCGTGTAAGTGTCCACAAAATATTTCTGGAATGGAATTGATTCTTGTGGGAAAGGGAGCTGAATAAAGGGGAGGGAAGTGAAGTCCGATGACAGTGTTCTCATCCAGCCCAGCCCAAACCACGGTACCTAAGTCCAGCCGCCTGGGCTCTGCATTTCAAACTTCACTTCAGTAACGTGGGGAGGAGCCCTGCAACGGTAGGACTGTGTTCCCGGGTGGTGTGTGTAAAACATCTGCCGAGACTACAAATTTCACGTTATGCTCACTGGAATTGCAAAACTGAAGTCCACTCTGTGAGTATGCTTCTTGAACTCCCAGCCTTCTACAAGTATGCTACTTACAAAAACTGTAGAAAATAAAAATAAAGCAGACTTCCAAACAAATTCCACTGAGTCGTTAGATTTCAGATGACATAAAAGTCATTTTCAAAGGAAGAAAATCTAATCATGACATCAGGGTTTAAATAAGCGTATTTTATTTATTCTAAAAATCTCACTTCAAAAAGGCTGGTAAGGAGCATATAATACAAGGCTTAAAATACCACAATATGACACGAACTAAAGAAAAATAAGACCGGAATGTGAAAGGACACAGAATGAGGCCAATAGGTGAGGTAAAATTTTATTAAGACATTTGCTTTGCATCTTTTCGAATGCACAAGTAGACAGTAGGGATGCTGTATTTTGTGTTAAGCTTTTAGCAGCCGACAGAGAAAAGGAAACATCCCAATTGAATGATTCACATCTAGAGCATAAGATGGGCTGGGTCATCTTTGAAATCAAGATTTTTGATGAATATTGGAGACAGAGCTAGAGAACATTCTTCCAGTAAGTATTTGAAAGATGCCCATTTAGTGGGGGTTTTCAAATTTCGGCTTTAATGAGGTATAACTGACCTATAAAATTATAAGATATTTAAAGTATACATCCAAGTGATTTGATATATGTATACCTTGTGAAAGGACTCCCCATCTAGTTAATTAACCCAGCCATCACCTCCCATATTTACCATTGGTTTTAGGTGAGAATATTTGAGTTCTACTCTCTTAGCAAATTTCAATTATGTGATACCATGTAATGTTGACAGTTGAATAAAGAATTATTTGTCTCAAGAGACAATGGAACTGGGGTTGTGTTAGCCACCTTTGGTAAAGACTAAGATTCTATTAAGACAAAAATAAAGCCAAAATTTTATTAAGACAATTACTTTGCATCTTTTCTAAGGCGCAGATAGACAATGGAAGAAAATTTAAAATCATATAAGATAGACAGCCACAGAGTGCAAAGTAAAAAGGCAATGTCTCAATACACATGGGGAATGAAAGGATTTTTATTGTACCTGGATTTAACTCTAACAGATGCTTTTTAACTTTCCCCAGAATGTCATTGGTCATTTGACTAGAGGGAGTGCTGAGGGAAAATTTTAATAGAGATCATTTTAAAGGCATAGGAAAAAAGATGGTGCGAAAGTATATTAAAATGTTGATGATGGGGTTACAACTGACATTAATTTTTCTTTATATTTCATTTTTCAAAATTTCTACAATGTATGTGAATAGTATCATGATCATAAATATCATATATATTAAATAACAATGAAAACACAAGAAAAAGAGATGCTATTCCATTGGAGGATGAATGAAGACTGCTTTCAAAAGAGTTACCAGATGTATAATTCTGTTGTCAGAAAGGAGTCTGAATCGCTTGGCTAAAATATTCTGGCCATTTTCAAGGAAAAAACATCACAAATTAATAAAGATAAACTGCCTAGAGATAGATTTCAATGAAAGCGAACATACAACAGCACCGTATTTATTACCCTGAATCGGTCATTTAACAGAGGCACATCTGGTACTGAAATACATATTGTTTAAACTATCTGAGCACATCTGGTCTCATCTTACTAAACAACCAACGCAAATCCAGGTAAAACTGGGCATCTCCTCATGCCCATGGGAATTACGATATAAAAACTTTCCAAACAGCAGAACACATGCAAGGAGACATAGGAACACCTCCAGAAAAACACACATTCATCGATCAGCACGTTAAATTAGGGATGTGTGGGACCATGGATAACTCTGGAAATTGAGCACAATTAAAGACATGCTTGCTTCAGAAAAATGACAGTTTTAAAATGAAAGAGAGAAAAATAAACTTATAACTACATTCTAAAGAGCAGACAGCTTTTAAATTACAGGTTGTGTGGAATCACACCCTTATTCATGCATGCATCCACTTGTGAACCAAAACTTTTTACACGCTCTTGTGTGCCAGCTTCTGATGCGATACTGGCGACCAGGTGAGTTAACACAATCATCACAGAGCTCCAGGTCAATGGGGAGCTGACAGCACGCCAAAGCCTGGTGTGTGCTCTACAGGGGAAGGGTCCTAATGCTTCAGAGAAGCCCCGAAGCAGAGAGGGATCTGGCACCCACAACTAACAATCCATCATGCAGCCCCCAGGATTAACCCAAGCAATCGTGACCTCGCCATTCCACTAGCACCTAAGCAGAGGGCTGCTGCTCGGTGCGGGTTTGGTAAATGAGTCTCTGGTTGAGGCCTCAGCCCTCTGCATCCTGTTCGTCGCTCTCACTGGCCCCCAGAAGCACCCGATAAATAATGCCGAATGAATGAATGAACAGTTAAGGGATTAGAGGCCTTGATGTTACTTCTCATTGTCTCTCTTCAAGAGTCCACAAAATTCTCATATGTCTGCGGAAACGTGTGAAAATAGGGAAGCTATTTTTAAAACGTCTAAACTTTGCCTTGGAAATGACCTTAAAATGTTAAGGCAATTTGAGAATCATGAAAAAATGTAATTAAATAATTTAAATTACTGAAATTATGACCTCTGTAAACAGGACAGGAAACGCTGACCCAGATATTGTACTACCGGACAGCACCCTATTCCCTTCCATCGTGCTGTGAATCTGGATTCTTTATTCAGAACAGAACGCTCCAGTAATTACTAGGAATGTCTTGTTGACACCTGTTCAGAAGAACATTTTCCCCTCCTTCGTGTGATTTTATTTAATAAAGCAGGAACAAAATACTCCAATAAAACACATCTCTAATTTAATATTAATGGGAAAATGATTTCTCTTTGAAAGATTATTTTTAAAGTATTAAAACAATTTATTCCTTTAAGCAAAGAATCATCTGTACAATTTATTTTAGAGATGTTTTTCTATCTCACATAGAATAATTACCTAACCACAGCTTTAAACATTTGTGAGCTCCATATTTTTAAGAATATAAAATAAAATTGACATGATTGCCGCTACCAGTAAATTTACAACCTAGCAAGGTAAACACATCAAAAGAAACAATCTACTAAAAGCGATGAAATAAATGTGAAATATATAAGATGGCATATACCAACCAAGTCACATGATGCAATAATTAATAAATGGCTCAGAGAACAGACCCTCAGGAAGGGGTAGAGGAATCCAAGATGATTGCACAGAGGGGTCGGACCCAGGAAGAGCCTGAAGAAGGGGAAGGATTTTGACTGCAAGCACAGAAACGGAGAAGCCTGGTAGCCGGGGGATCTCAGAAGTCAATACAGGTAGACGGAAATTTCCTACAAAA
Organism: Phocoena sinus; assembly: GCF_008692025.1. Lineage (NCBI taxonomy): Eukaryota > Metazoa > Chordata > Mammalia > Artiodactyla > Phocoenidae > Phocoena > Phocoena sinus. Next base: position 2,428,447 of record NC_045780.1, read on the forward strand.
CTCTATGGCCCCTTCTAGCTCCCTCTAATCAAGGAGAAGTTAAAGGTGTATTCCATGCAAAACTGGAATTCTAGAGACAGCATATAAATACATACCACAGGAATCTACTTGGTACGTACCAGAAGGATATATGTGTGTGTAACATCAGACGGATGTATGTCACATCTCAGGGAGAGATATCATGCAGTATATAGGTTTAGGTATCACTTCATATCATATCAGAGGGACCCAAATCCTATCTATGATCTAAGACTGAAATTCCTGACCATCAGAGTTTGCTTTTCCCAAAAAGACCCTCAAAGAAAGTGGCATCCATCCTTCAGAGCCATACGTTTCACTCCCAACAGCTAACATCATCCCACCCACAGCCAAGGAAGCATCGGCATGCAACTTCTCCTCTGGCGGGTTAATCTGAGAAATCTGTCTGGGGATTTCTCTTCGTATTTGACCACCGTGTCCTCCAGCCTTTCAGCCTCACTTACCACAGTGATGCCCGCTTACCCGTGAGAAGCCACATATACGTGGCTCTGAACGCCAAGTGCCCTGTATGCATTCCTCATCTTCCTCCCATCTCACTGGGGACTCCTCACTACACATCTCCTCCTCTCCCCAAACTCTAAATGCTGGAGGGACCCAGGACTGAGTCTTCCAGACTCTTCTCTCTCCAACTACACTCCAGCCCTTAGGTATCTTATCCAGTGTCACGGCTTAAGTCCCAGCTTCCATCCTTATAGCTCCAGCCAGGAGCCTCCGGCATCATCTCCTGATGCATACGTGTGCTTACAAGACACATCAGCTTTGATGTCTTAGAGGAGACTCAAACTTAGCTAATCCAAAACCAAACTCATCATCACTCCCCTAAAGCTGCTTTTCCAGCCATCTCCAAATCAGCCCACGAGACCGTCACACATCACTGTTTGGGGCAAAAATGTGAAGTTCGCTCCAAGTTGGCTCTTTTCCTCTGACCTCACATCCAACCCATCACCAAATGCATTGACTCTGGGCAACACGTCCTCCACACTGACCCGCACTCTTGCCCGGGCTGTCGTCACCTTCCAACGGGACTGTCACGGTAAATGTCTGTCACGTTGCCCAATCACTGCAATCTACTCAGTCAGTGGCTTACACAACAGATTACATCTCCCAGTCTGGAGGCTGGACGCCCAAGATCAAGGCTTGGTTTCTCCTGCGGCCTCTCTCCTTGTCTTGAAGATGGACTGCCTTCTTGCTATGTCCTCACACAGTCTTTCCCCCTTTTCCTCCCACCCCTAGTGTCTTTCTTGTGTCCTGATCCCTTCTTCTTACAAGGACACCAATTAGACTGAATTAGGGCCCCACCCTAATGAACTCATTTAACACTAATTATCTCTTTAAAGGCCAAATCCTTAAATATAGCTACATTGGGGGTTAGGGTTTCAGTATATGAATTTGAGGAGGACACAAGTCAGTCCATAATGGTATATCATTCAACAGTTTCCCGTCTCACTCAGAAAACAAGCCAGTATCTTTTCAGTGACCGGGGAAATAGTACCGGGTGTGGCCACCCTGTCTCCATTCTCTCCCGAGCTCCCGCACTCAAGCAAACTGGCCTCTTTGCCGTTCCTGGAACGAACAGGCACACTCTTGGGACTTGCAGTTCTCTACTCAGAAGAGTCTCTCCTTCCCTCTCACACTGTTCTCAGGCCTTTACGGAAGTGCCACTTCTCTAGGAGACCTTCCTGCCTAATTTACAGCCTCACCTTGAACACCACGACGCATTCTCCTGCTTTATTTTCCATCAGGACACCCATCACCATCTCTTCCTATGTTGACATGACACATATTTTACATATTTATGGGTATCCGTCTGGCACCAAGCTTCATGGTGGCTGAGGTCTTTGTCTTATTCAATGCTATACTTCATCATCTTGAAGAGGAACAAATATTCTCCTATCAAGGTGACAGAAATTTATGACTGTTTTCAAGGGTACACTGCAGATAGGAATTATCCACTATTTCTAGAACTTATTTGGTCTTGGCCACTAAATGACCTCCACTTTCTCCCACTTGGTAATAAACTTGTACTGCTTTTTGGATCTCTTTCTGGCTGCTGACTTTGCACAGCTACTCCAAATCCATTATCATTTCTTGTTTCTTTGCTTGTATACTTAGAACATGCTGACATCAGCACATACAAATTCATAAATTCAGACCTCAAGGGCTTTTCTATGAAACCCCTTGGCTTACTGAGGTGTTAACATAAACAGTAGTACTACAAAGAGTTAGAAATTTTAGATGAAAGAAGAGAACATTTATTGAGCACCTGCCATGTGCCAGGCACTTTAGAAGTGCAGAATTTCATTAAGTCCTTACCACAAGCCTCTCTGTTACTACTGTTATTGAGATGATTGATACTGTATTAAGTCTACTGATTTGATTGTCTCCTCTCACACACGGGAGCTGATCCTGTTCGTTGAATATAAGAAAATCTACGGGGTTTTTTTTTCTCCTGAATGCTCAGAGTTAATTTACGACTCTTAAGGATTTTATATAACAAGAAGCTTATCTTCTCCAATGAGCTAACATTCTCCTGTCCTGACACAGCCTCCATCTCAGAGATGCGGTATAAGGAGTCAGGAGGGGAGAAAGGCACTGTCTTCAACAATTCTCCAAATACAGCGTAATGTAGTCATTAAGAAGAGTCTGGATTCCTGAGTGCAAAGCCCAGCTCTCCCATTTACTAGCTGTACATCTTGGGAAGATACTTCACTTTTCTGTAAAATGGGAAGTATGGCGGCAATGACAATGGCAGTATTCACAGAGGTGTTACGCCCACAACCTGTAACAGCTTCAATAATGTAAGTTATTGATCCGCAACTTGCTTTTTTTCATTTGCACAAACACGTCACATATGCTTCCCCTGATGATAAGCATTTAGTTAATTTCCCATCTTTTACTTTAAGAAATAATGCCAAGCCACACATCCTCATACACATGTCCACAGGTTTATGTGAAAATCAGTCCAGGATATATACAGAGAACAGAATTGGGGAAATGCTCATCTCCAATCTGTCTAGATATCGCAAAACTGTTCTCTAACGTGTTTGTACCAACTTTGACTGCACCCCAAGCAGTGAGTGACACCCTCCCCATCATTTGATTGTCAGGCTTGATGAACGTGACCATCTGATGTGTGTGAGATGACGTCATCAGATATTCCGTTTCCATTTCCCTGATGGGTAGTGAGGCTGGATATCTTTTCATCGTGTTGGCCTTTCAGATTTCTTTTTCTGCCAGTTGCTTATTCACCGTTATATCTGCTACATTTTACGGGTCAAGGTAATTCATAAAACCAACCTTGATTTGAGGGGAGGAAAAATAGAGTCCACCTCTAAACAGACAGAGCCTCACGCACACAGAGAAGGGAGGAAGGAACTGGCCACGGCCGTCTTCAAAGGCTGCCCATTTATCAGTCGTGCTGCTTGCCTTTTTGTAATTGTTTTAGTTAATTTTATAGGAATTACATATTGCTCCCAAAGAATAACTCTTTAACCATTTAGGTTATTACAGAGTATCGAGCAGAGTTCCCTGTGCTCTACAGTAGGTCCCAAATGAAAACAGAATTTGAAAAGAATAGATAACATGCATATGTATCACTGAATCACTCTGCTCTACACCTAAACTAGCACAACTAACTAACAACTAACCACTGTTAATCAACGGTACTCCAGTGTAAAATAATAATAATTCTTTGTAATTTATGCATCACAAATGCCACTTCCCAGTGTGTGGCTGGTCTTTTCACACTTTACAGGGTCTTTCGAACCATAGAAGTTTTTGGTTTTAATATAGTCAAATTTATTGCCTTTGTCTCATGAACTGTGATTTTTGTGTCTCTTTTAAGAAAATCTGTGCTCTCCAAAAGTCATATTCTGCTGTTCCTCCAAATGCTTTAAATTTTAGTATCTACATTTGGGTCATAAACCATTTGGTACTTATTTTAGTACATAGTTTGGGGTAAGAATAAAATCTATTTTAACTTTTTTTCATGTCACAAGCCAATTCCCCCAGCACAGTTTGTTAAAGAGTCTAGATTTCTTTATTTATTTGTAATGTCCTTCTGCCATATAATAAGTTTCCTTATATTTATGGGTCTATTTATGGCCTCTCCAGCTATAATACAAACACTATTTTAACAACTTAATAAATAAGTTAAGCCTGAATATTTGGTTTGATATACCTTCATTTTTCTTCTTCAACTTTTCTTGACTATTAATGGTTCTTTGCTTACTCATTCAAATTGCAGTCGTTTGTCAAGTTCCACTTATTGGTACCTTGATTACTATTACATCAAATTTTAAAACTTAATTACATTATATGCAATCCCAATAAAAATCTCACCAGGCATTTTTCATTTTTTTTTCTTAGAAATTGACAAGCTGATTCTGAAATTAATATGAAACCACCTAGTGTGTAGAAATCTGGTAGAGCCAAAGCAGTCTTTGAAAAGAATTCAGTTGAAGGACTTATACTATTTGATTTCAAGACTTATTATAAAGCTACAGGAATCAGGATTCGGTGATACTGGCCCGAAGATTGACAAACAAATCAATGGAACAGAAAAGACCCAGAAATAAACCCACATCTGTACTGACATCTGATTACCAGCAAAGTCAGCAAAGCAACGACAGAGAGGAGAGCCTTTTCAATAGGGATGGCAGGAACAACTGAACACCGTCGGGAAAAACAGACCGTAACGCCCACCTCAAAACAAACACAAACACGACTCATCATGGATTACAGGCCTACATTTAAATGCCAGAACTACAAAGCTTCTAGAAGAAAATGTAACAGAATATCTTCATGACTTAAGAGGCAGGGAAAGGTTTATTTAACAGGACACAGAAATTTAAAGCCGTAAAAGAAAAACTTTATCAAAATGAAAAACTCTACTCACGAATTTATAAATAGATACTATTGAAAATGAGTAAGAAAGTACATACTGAAAGGAAATATCTGTTTATCTGACAAAGACTTGCTATATAGAAGAATGCCTTCAACTCGACTATAAAAGCCAGTCTAACAAAACACGTGCAAGAGATTTGAATAGGTACTTCCCAGAGTACCGTATGTGAATGGCCAACAAGCACGTGCAAAATTTCTGAGCACGATTAGTCATCAGAGAAACGCTCATACAACTATAATGAGATACAGCTACACACCCACTAGAATTAAAAAGACTGACAGCACTAAACGTTGGTGAGGATGAGGGGAATCCGAACTTTCATGCATTATGCGTAGGAATGTAAAATGATAAACCTCTCTGGAAAAATGTAAGATGGTGTCTTAAAAAACTAAACACACACCTACCCCACAACAAGCAATTCTACTTCCAGGTATTCACCCGAGAGAAATAAAGTATGTGTCCACAGAATGATTTGTACAGAAACATTCATAACTGCTTTATTCATAAGAGACAAAATTTGGAAAGAAGCCAGCGTCCATCAATAGGGGAATGGAAAAACAAATTGTTTCAATGAAAAATGTTATTCAAAAATAAAAAGGAACAAACTACTAAAACACGTAACAACATGCAGGAATCTCACATACATTATGCCGAGTGAAAGATGCCTTACTCAAAACAATAGACACTGTGTGATGACATTTATAGGAAGCTCTAGAATAGGCAGATCTAATCTAGAATAGAAAAACTCAGAACTGTGCTTGCCTATAAGGATTAAGGACACGAGGGCACTTTCTTAGGTGGTGGTCGTGCCCCACATCTGAACAGAGTTCTGAATTACCCAAGCGTACATGCTGTCAGAACCCATGGAATGTTCTGTAATGACCTAAATGGGAAAAGAATTGGAAAAAAATAGATACATCTCTATGTACAGCTGAATCACTTTGCTGTACACCTGAAACTAACACAACACTGTAAAGCAATTATGCTCCAATACAAAAACAAAATTTAAAAAGATTAAAAAAAAAAAAAAAAAGCTCCTGGGATGATGGTATACATAAGACCTGCCTTCCGTTACCCAAAGCAATCGATGTATACTGAGAACGTCAGCCTCTACACTCCCTGGAAACATCATCTTCCTGAGATAGGAGTTTCTCTTGTTGGGGAAATTGCCCCCCAGCAGGAAATGGGGGCACAGGGATCTGTGGAATGCGACAGGGGTCAACACAGACTAGGTGGAGCACAGCTCTGAAGCGAACCTGGACCCCGCCGTGTCCTAACCGGGTGACCTAAGTATTAGAAGTCACTACTCTTGCTGAGACTGCCTCCTTCAGAACTCAGGACAATAGTATTATTATAAATAAAGTCTGAGTATTTCATGTGGGAATTAGAACAAAGTTATGTATTTCAGTCCCATTTTCCTAACCAGAGTCTGGTTTTAGGCAGGGGCTCAAGCCCAGCTCAAAATTTGGTGTAGAACCTATACGTTGACTTCACTCTATGTAGGAACTGAAGCCCCTGCCCCAGCCCCAGGGTCTGTTTCCAGAAGTGATAACCCAGGGGCCACGGCGGTGCAGCCCGCACTCAGAACCTAGCTCTGGGGTCCTCCTTCTTTCTGGCAACTGAGAATTTCCTATTTTTCATTTAGGGTTTTGGGGGGCTCTTTTTTTTTTTTTTTTTTTTTTGGTCTTGGCCGTGTATTCGGAAAATCTTTATATTTCATGCAGCATTTCTTCGTATTTGCAGGGAAAGAATATTAAGGAAAGCCATTCCTCATCATGTTCGCACTTTAACTTTTGTAAGTCTGGTTTCTTCCTCTACAGGATGGTACTAGTGATGCTAATGACACTTAGTATCTATCACTAAGGTTGATGAGAAGATGAAGGGAGACTAAGCGTGCAAAGCCCTGGTGGTCTAGGTCTCTTCTAGAACCTAGTCCAGTGGCCAACCAACCTCAAAGAACAAAGTCAGAGGATTTACGTGGGTCCCTACCAAGAAAATGTGGAAGGAAAAGAAATAAGAGCTTATACACTGGAAAGGAAGAAGTCGGGGCTTCCCTGGTGGCGCAGTGGTTGAGAGTCCGCCTGCCGATGCAGCAGACACGGGTTCGTGCCCCGGTCTGGGAAGATCCCACATGCCGCGGAGCGGCTGCACCCGTGAGCCATGGCCGCTGAGCCTGCGCGTCCGGAGCCTGTGCTCCGCAGCAGGAGAGGCCACAACAGCGAGAGGCCCGCATACCGCAAAAAAAAAAAAAAAAAAAAAAAAAAGAAAGAAGTAAAGCCATCCTTATTTGAAGATCATAAGACTGTACATTTAGATAATCCAGTAAACTAAAGACAACATATTAGGTGCTGTAAGAGAATTTAGCAAGGCTTCTGGTATAAGATAAACACAAAAAAACAATTGTATGTATCTATATACCAGCAACAATTAGTTAATTATTTGATTTTTAAAACACTATAATTTATAACTGATACCTAGGAATAAGTCTAACAAAAAATAAGCAAGACCCATACACAGAAGGGCATACAACACACCGAGAGAAAGGAAAGATTTGAGTAATGGAGAGATATTCCACACTTATGAATTGGAAGACTTAATATTTAAGTTGATTTTTCCCAAAATGAAGTATAAATGTAATTCAATCCCAATCGAAATCTCATCAGGCGTGTGTGTACAAGTGCATGCGTAGAAACAGAAATGTAAAAATTAAGGGCGGGACAAGTCAATTTTGAAAAAGAGCAAAATTGGAAGGTTAGAGTTCCAGATACAAAGACTCGTGAGCAAGCAGTGGTCATTAAGGCAGACCAGTGCAAATTAACAGGAAGCCCAGGAACAGACGCTACCTTCACAGTCCCTTGATTATGACAGAGGGGACAGTGCCCCCTAGTGGGGAAAGGGCGTTCTCTGCAATAGTGAAAGTGGATTCACTAGACATCCATTCTGGAAAAAAAAGTGCCCCACTATGTACTTCATACCATACATAAAAGGACAGATGGAACACAGATTTAAAGATATTAAACAATAAACCTCTAGGAGTTATCATAGGGGGAGTTCTCCGTCGTGCTGGACGGGCAAAGATTTCTTCAACAGAACATGAATGCATTAACCACGAAGAAAATCTAGTTCTTAAAATGAAGAACTTTTGTTCAACAAAATTCACTACTAAGAGAGTGAAAGGCAAAAAAAACCCCCAAAAATTCATTCGCAAAACATATATCTATTCAAGGGAATCATATGCAGAGTATAGTATATACGGAATTCCAAAAAATTGATGGAAAAAAAGATATCACCTAATTTATAAATGGGGAAACGCCTTAAGTAGTCACTCTACATGGAATAGTTTTCAAAATATTCAGTCATTAAGCAAAAACAAATTAAAAGCAAAATGAGATACCCAACCGCCAGAGTGGCTAAATAAATACATAACAACGAAAACTAAGTACTGGTAAAGATGTGGAATAATTTAGACCTCTATGCACTGCTGGCGAAGTGGTAAACCGGCAAAACCATTTTGGAAAGCACGCCCATACCCTATGACGTAGCAAATCCACTTCCAGATACATAGTTAACTGAAACGCATTCATCTGTGTACAAAGACATACAGAAGAATGTTCATAGCACAGGCAGCAGAAGCAAAGATAAGCAGATGGGACAGCTGCAGACTCTAGAACTTCTGTGCAGCAAAAGAAAGAATCAGACAGAGTGAAAAGCTACCTACAGAACTGGAGAAAATGTTTGCAACTCGCGTATCTGATAAATATTTGCAACTCACATATCTGATGGTAAATACTTGCAACTCACGTATCTAGATTAATATCTAGAAAATATAAAGAACTCAACAACAACCACCAAAACAACCTGGTTAAAAAATGGGCTGAAGATTTTAATAGACATTTCTTCAAAGAAGATATACAAATGGCCAACAAGCATATGAAAAGATGCTCAGCATCGCTAATCATTAGAGGAATACACATTAAAACTACAACGAGATGTCACCTCTTACCTATTAGGATGGCCACTGTCAAAAACAAAACAAAACAAACAAAAAACAGTGTTGGCAAGGATGTGGAGAAATTGGAACCCCTGTGCACCTACCCTAACCTCATGATCCAATTAAATTGAGAATTCCATACCAGGCACTTTAAAATGTAAAGCAAACCCAATTTATTAAGTGTAAAGGGCAAAACTGGAAAAGAAGGGACTGGATTCTTTATGCCCCCAAGGACCCAGTAGACTGGCCTGAGTTTGAGGGACCTGCATCAGGATGGAGGTTGCCAACACTGGATGTGACAGCAACCATTCCCTCAGAGATTATGTGTTCATTGCTGCTAGTACCCCGTCGTTAATTATTAAGGAGAAAGTTATGGGATCCAAGTTAGGTCTCTGAATATCTGTACCGTTCCTTTAACTTACCTAACAAGACAGAGCTGAGTAATAACAAATTGTTTCACAGCCATGTTCCCATGAACAGCACAAAATTTTCTCTAAAACACTGTACACTCCAAAACCAACATACTCAACAACTGAATCTAATCATACTCCGTATGCTTCTTACTTTACTTTTTCTCAGTGCATAAAATCTTAACAAGATTCTTTTAAAAACTCCTTATGGGAAATCTGACACCACCTCATTTCCTTACACTCCAAAATGAGTTGTTTAACTCACGCTTAAGAAATTTCCCATGTCTTTCTCTTTGTTTTTCCTCTCTTGGCTGGCACAATTTTTGATATGTAGTAGGTACTACTTTATTTGTTTAATTTTATTTAATTGAAGATATAAAATCAAAGTTTAAATGCTCATAAAATTTAAGAAGGAAAACTTTTTTAAAATCACTAAAGTTGAAGCCAATGAAATGACAGGAAAACTATAAAATACCTATTTTCTTCCATCCAAAAAGTCCTTATTATTCTATTACAGATTATTCCAAAGCACTTTAAATGATTTTTTTTTTTCAAAACCAACAAAGAGCAAAAGGGTAAAATTTTAAAACATGCTACAGGAGTTTGAGCAAATTCAGAGTTTTCTCATCATTAAAGTTAATGAACCTTTGAGACTATGGTTTTAATATGAAATGATGATGTTATTCTTGAAATCTGTTCATGACTATTCATGGTGAAGCAGTTTTAGGTTCACCAAATTTACATGTTGCATATTACAGAGCGTGACAGCTTGAAATCCCATAGCCAAGAAACCCTGTGACTTCCAATTCAAGTTAAGTTATGTCTTAAGTTTATAGATATGTGAGCGAGCACATGTAATCATGTTCTTATACCTCCTTAAAATATTTTAGGGCCTCTCATGTTTGTTCCAGTGTGCTAAGCCACATGACTTTCTAAATTTCTAGCACAGTCCAGAGACTGCAAAACTTTAATACGTTTTCTTGAAACTGTTTATTAGAACACAAAGGTATCTGAAGGAGAATCTGACACAGTGACCATGAAGTTTTCTTACTCAAGGAATCTTTTTGAGACTCATAAAGGTTACAGACACTGTCAAAACAAATGCACACTTACACAAAATTTTGCTTACAATTTTAGGAATTTCAAAGAATATTGAAGTCCAATTCTTAGATCCCTGGTTAAGAATCCTTACCTACTTCAGTCCCCTTACTGGGAACCAAAGCCCAGAATGGGCCAGGACTCAATACTTTAGTGGGCAAGCCAGCCTGACACCCAAGCCTGTGCTGTCTGAGTTCAATGCTTTTTTCCTGCACTGCACTCAAACTCAGAAGAGGTGACAAGAAAGAAAACGCAGAATTACAATTCAAAGTTCTCATTAGATATGGAATAAAGGCTAAACCAGACAGAAATGGTAGGTGTAATAACTCTAGCATAATACATTTAGTGGTAGAAAACAACCAAAACAAACCAGAACTTACGCAGGCCTCTCACTGCTGTGGCCTCTCCCGTTGCGGAGCACAGGCTCCGGACGCGCAGGCTCAGCGGCCATGGCTCACAGGACCAGCCGCTCCGCGGCATGTGGGATCTTCCTGGACCGGGGCACGAACCCGTGTCCCCTGCGTCGGCAGGTGGACTCTCAACCACTGCGTCACCAGGGAAGCCCTGAATGTGGATCTTGATGTTTGAATATGTTTTAACCTTGCACGATGTCTATACTAACAATGTATGGGTTGTTTAATAAATGAATATTTAAAATTAAGAAAAAGTGATAGCCTAGGCATACGAGTGGCCAAAGTAAACGTATAAAGTGAGGAAGATCATCAATATCACGTGATTGCTGGAAGTGGGGGAGGCACAGAGAAGAGAGGGAGGTAAGGGAGGGGAGGGGGAGAAACGGGTTTACTGGCACAGAAATAAATATTGGTCTAAAAAGTCACGCTGCTGCTAAGGTTAACACAGCTTAATCTATCCAATTAAGTGAAAATGTGGAGATGATAGAAAAGTCTGCCACAGGACTCCCCTGGCGGTCCAGTGGTTAAGACTGCACGTTTCCAACGTAGCGGGTGCAGGCTCGATCCCTGGTCAGGGAACTAAGATCCCACATGCCACACGGCAACTAAGCCCGTGTGCTGCAACTACTGAGCCCGTGCACCACAAGTAAGAGCCTGCGCACTGCAACGAAAGATCCCAAGTGCCACAACTAAACCAAATAAATAAATATTTGGTATTTATTTACCAAACACAGCCATATAAGAAAATAAATATTTTTTAAAAAAAGAGAAGAGAAAGGGTGAGAAACCACCCCTGACAGTCGGGTGGTTAAGACTCCAAGCTTCCACTGCAGGGGCCACAGGTTCGATCCCCGGTCGGGGAACTAAGATCCCGCATGCTGCGAGGTGCGGCTAAAGAAATAAATATAAAAAATAAAAGTCTGCCATGAGGCAACTATAAAAGGAACAAACATTATCTCGGTTTTTTAACCGAGATCTTACTTGGAGTAAGATGGACCGTGCTCAGATGATGCTTTGCGCAGAGAAGGAGAGGTGCCGCAGCAGAAGAGCCAAGGTTTCAGAAACAAGCGGACGCCAATCTGCACAAGGAGGGACAAGTATTTGGAACCCTGAGTCGAGGGAGGACTGGGAGAGGGCAGGACAGAGGTGGGAGAAGAGGAGCAGGGCGGGGTGCGGGGCGGCAGGAGGACCACACTCTGCACACACAGGTACTGCAACAGGGAAGAACGACTCTGACTCCACGTGAGATCTGTTCCTTTCGCTTTAACCCTTGGGCTCTGTTGCCAGCGCTTAGTCAGGCTGGCTCTGCACCTTTTGTAAAAGAACGTTGCCTAGAGCCTGAAATACGAAGGACAGCCTATTCTCAAAGCTCTGGCCTTTAAGAGTCTATTCACGTAGAGGCACAGTTGCAGAATGTCTGGTTGGAGGTTCACAGGAACATCACGGCCTGACCTACCTGACAGCTGCAAGAACAAAGGATCCTACACCAAGAAGTCTGCAACAACTACCCACCTCCCTCCCTCACCTTGCCTTTAAAAATGCTTTGCTGAAACCCTTCAGAGAGTTAGAGGATTTGGGGGCACGAGCCACCCATCTCCTTGCATGGCCTTGCAATAAACCTTTCTCTGCTCCAAACTCCAACGTTTCAGTTTGTATGGGTTGTTTAATAAATGAATATTTATTCACCCTCACTGTGCGTTGGGCACATGAACTTGCGTTCGGTAACAGTATCTCTTCCTCAGAACCCCCAAATCTTGAGATCGGTCTAAAACTCACAGAACGTTTCACGTGAGTGGTCGCGTTATGAAAGACACTGAATGACCCAAACGCTTCCTCTAAGGTGACGTAGGAGCCAAAACAAACCTGTTAATTCTTAGAAAACTCTTTCTGACAATAGAACATATTTCCAAAGAAGACTGCAGAATCTTCTCTGGAAATGTTAAGGCTAAATTAGTTATACAAGAGATTAAGATGATGCAAGTATAAAACCAGTTGAAGTTATCAAAATCTGCTAAATGTCTTCTTTAGTATCTTTTAACTTGTTTCTTGTGATTCTATGATTTCCTTTCTTCAAAAGCCCACATATTTAAAAATATTAGACACCATTAGAAACAAGAATTTCAGGTACTGAATTTAAATGCATCTGTAAAGTTCACTTATGCACATGGATTTCATTAAGTTCAGTGAAGCAAATAAAACCTGTTGTTATGAAAAGGACCTTTGACAGCTCATAATTACATAAAAATAAATGCACCAGTTGAAGAGTAGAATAAAATTAAGATGTCAGCATTGATGAATCTCTTAACCAGAATTTTTAAGAAGCACTTTAAGACTCCATAACTTTTCCCTGTTTCGTGTGGTTATATTAAAATGGTAACAATTAATTTTGCAGCAACTTGACAGTAATTATTTAATTCTTAACACATCGTGGAAGGTAATTTTTAGAAATGATAGACCAAACTATATGTTTAAATCTGCTTAATTAAACCATGAAAGACTAAGATGGAAAATGCAATAAGAATTCAATTTAATTCTAAACCTGGACTAAATTTATAGATTAGAAGTAAATGATCGGTTCTGACACATGTACGTAAGGATTACTATACTAAAATGAATACTAGCTCCAGGTCAAGAAGCTAGTAAAAGGCATTCTTGGCAGTGGTAGCAGCAAGATTCCTTTTGGTAAATATTGGTAGCTGACAACAGGACAGATGTGTGCTGCAGGCTTCACTTAAAAGCTAGTCTCAGATTAAAATCCATCACACATGGTAGGTATTGCACTGAATCTGTACACTGCCTTGGGCAGTATGGTCATTTTAACAGCAGTAATTCTTCCAATCCATGGGCACAGTATATCCTCCCATCTGTTTGTGTCATCTTCCAGTTCTTTCATCAGCATCTCATAGTTTTCTGAGTACAGGTCTTTTACCTCCTTAGTTAGATTTATTCCTTGTTATTTTATTCATTTTTATATGACTGTAAGTGGGACAGTTTTCTTAATTTCTCTTTCTGGTAGTTCTTTGTTAGTGTATAGAAATGCAACCATTGAGTATAATATTAGCTTTGGGCTTATCATACATGCCCTTATTATGCTGAGGAATTTCCCTCTAGAGCCACTTTGTTGAGAGTTTTTATCATAAATGGATGTTGAATTTTGTCAAAAGCTTTTTGTGCATCTGTTGAAATGATCACATAGTTTTTTTTCTTTAATTTGTTAACGTGGTGTGTCACATTGACTGATGTGTGGCTACTGAACCATCCTTGCATCCCTGGGATAAATCCCACTTGATCATGGTGTATGAGCTTTTGAAAGTATTGTTGAATTCGGTTTGCTAATATTAGGCTGAGGATTTTTGCATCTATGTTCACTAGTGATAGTGGCCTGTAATTTCCTCTTTTTATGATATCTTTGTCTGGTACCAAGGTGATCCTGGCCTCATAGAATGTGTTCCAAAACATTCTGTCCTCTGCAACTTTTTGGAATAATTTGAGAACGATAGGTCTTAACTCTTCTCTAAATGTTTGGTGGAATTCACCTGTGAAGCCATCTGGTCTTGGACTTCTGTTTGTTGGGCTTTTTAAAATTATTGATTCCATTTCAGTAATGGTCACCAGAGCTATATGCTGTACGGCTTCCTCCTATGTGGGCTGCCCAGGCCCTTCTCTTGTAGCAGGCTGACTACTGTGGGCATGCTAGGAAGCTTGTCTGACCTTTGTTCCAGTCGGTTGCCAGGCCCTGCCTTGTGCAGAGGCTGCCAGCCAGCCGTGGATTGGCAGGTCCAAGTCCTGGCACGGCTGGATATAGGGCCAGGGGAGTCTTGGTCCCGGTGCCAACCTGCTGGCGGGTGGGGCTGAGTCACGAGGGGGTGACCTTCTGGTGGGCTGGGCCAGTCCTGTTGTGGTTGGCCGCAGGGTCCATGGTGTCCTGGAGCTGGTGATGGGGCCACGTCCTGAGGTCTCTAGCTGCAGGACCCTGAGGGTCCTGGAGTCGGTGTTAGCTCTCGGGTGGGCGGGACAAGGGCCCAGGGCATTCCAGGGTTGGTTCTCACCCCTTGGTGGGTAGGGCTGGGTTCTGGGCCCACCTAGCTGCCTGGCCTGAGGCAGCCCAGGACCGGTGCTGACCGGCTGGTAGGTGGGGCTGGGCTCTGGCACTAGAGGGAGGATTTCAAAATGGCACTTACCAACACCAGCATCCTCGCGGTGGGATGAGCTCTGCACAATGGCCGCTGCAGAGGCCTCACCCCAGGATGAGCGCCGCTACCTCCTGCCTCTCTGCGAGGCTCTCCAAGATCAGCAAGTGGGTCTGACCCAGGCTCCCTCCAAGTTACTGCTCTGCCCTGGGTCCTGCAGCGTGTGAGATGTTGTATGTGCCCTTTAAGCACGGAGTCTCTATTTACCACAGCATTCTTCTCTCTTTATCCTTGGTTTTCTCTGTTAAATTTCTAGCTAGTCTACCACTGAGCTCTTTGCTGTCATGGAGCTACAAGCCTCTTCTCAATTGCATATTACCAAGCTCTCCATCATTTCTGAGAGTGCCCTTCCCCACCACCTCCTCCAAATAAAATCCATCTCCTCAGGGAGGGCTGTGGAACTCCCTGCTTAGCCTGCCTCTGCCCTGGGCAGAACCTCGCCCCACTGCTCCAGAGCTAGAGGCGGGCACAGTGGCCACCTCTCTCACCATGACCTCCCACCCTACGACTAGGGCACTGATTAGGGACTGCAGCCCCCAGTCTCCTCTCCTCTCCGAGTATGGAACTGCCCCCTACGAGGGAGCCAAGATGGGGACAGTAGTGGCCCCATATCCTTGGCCTGCCACACCTGGGGGAGAGGTTCCACCCTAGAGTGGTGGCTAGGTACGTGGGAAGTCCCAGACCTGTTGGCCACACCTGCCTGGAATAAAGCTTGTGCCTGCAGCTTGCGGGAGGGGGCTGAGGATGCTGGAGGCCTGCCCCTTCCAAGGAGAAGCCAGCAACGCAGACTGGGAACTGGAGGAGTGGAAGGCCGTCTTCTTGGCTGCACCCACACAGCGCACCACACTGAGCTGGGGTGGCGCAGATTCAGTCCTAGACCGAATACCCAGATTCTTGCTGTTCTTACGAAGATTTAGTAGATTCTCATGAACGAACGTTTCTCCATTCACTGTATACCCTCAGGACAATTTCCAGAGACTTTAAATAAATGTTTTTAAAATAATTTTCACCCCTCACTTTTGATTGTTTCCTGGAGAGAGGGTCTACAAAGAGTCTCACATCACCATTCCAATACTTCTTCCATTTATGTTCACTTCTATCATTCATTTAAAATTTTCCCTTTGTGTTTTACAATCTAAGTAATACATTAACTTTCTTCATGTAATATATTCAAAAATATGTTTAAGATGCAAATAACTGTACATGTCCTGTGTTGATCAAAGTATCTCAGATAAGGTGCTCAATCAAAACCATTTGGAGAGTTCAGACCCTGTGCACACCCCTGGCTTTTTCCATATTCCACTTTGGATATATTTACCTTTTCCATCAGGGAAATCATGGCACGTGCTCTGGGTCCTTGACGCTGTCACCATCCCCAGCAGGAGACTATTGCCAGCTCTTTTTTCCTAAGCCAATGAGAGAGATGATGTTGGCTCTGGGGTCGTGTCAGTTTGGGCAAGTAGAATACATTAACAACTTTTACACTATTTGACACAAATATAAAAACAGCAACCTTTACTGGATAGTATGGACATTTTTAGAGCAACAATTCCCAATTCTTTTCACTATGCTGCCTGTGAAATATGTAGAAAATTATTAATCCACCTTTAACAGCACATCTGAATCTACAGCAATCTTACTTATCCCTGTGAGAGTAAATTTTTTTAAAGAATGGTTGTCACTATCACCTATGAGGTGGAGAATAATTAATGAAAATTTGCATTGGACTTTTCCGGGAAAATGGCTTTTGATTTCCACCTGTGAAAAGTCCGCTTTAAAAAAAATGTAATCTAAGAGTTGTAAACATTTCTGCCTTGCAATTATCCACTTGGTTACGTGAAAAACATTTTTAAATACCCCAGCGTCTTTGTGTTTCCATTTGCTTCCAGATAAAACAGCGTTATCTCCATTTAAAAATTCACAGAATACACCAGTAGGACCCTTTCAGGAATGTGTTTGATAATTTACCTCCTCAGTACGTTCACCAAACATCTGCAGACACCCCGGCCATTCCCCAGACACAAAACTGCTGGAACCAAGTCACTCTCCCGTGCGGAGGTGTCAACAAGTAAACAGATGACAGACACAGAAGCACTACCAGGAAAACCCTATGCCTTATCATCATTTGAGCGAACCGCTCCAGGCTTTAAAAAAGAAAACAAATCGTAGTACAGCTGCTATTCAAAGCAGCGGGTGGGCGCGCAGTCCCCTTGGTGCTGCGGACAGAGTTTCTGCAAACTCCGCGGGGGCCGCCCAGCTGCCAGGCCCCGGCCCTGCTCGGCGTCCGGAGCCGCAGAGGCTCGCGGGGGACAGGCCGGGGGACACACCGGAGCCCGCGAAGGGCCGGGTCCCCAGCAGGGCCGCCCTGGCGCGCGCGGAAAGGGCGGCGCCGGTTCTGGTACCTCGTGGGACGAGGGCCGAGGCGGGAACACCGGAGCTCCGACCCGCACTGCGTGACGCGACGCCGCTGCACCGGGAACGGCTGGAAGGCGCCCCCGCGGCGGCAGAGGAGACGGGCCGGGGCCCACGGGGACGTGACGCGGGGTTGGCACGTGGACGCGCGCGCCGGGTGGGCGGGCGGACCGGC
Organism: Phocoena sinus; assembly: GCF_008692025.1. Lineage (NCBI taxonomy): Eukaryota > Metazoa > Chordata > Mammalia > Artiodactyla > Phocoenidae > Phocoena > Phocoena sinus. The sequence goes on from NC_045780.1 coordinate 2,446,081, forward strand.
GAGACGCCTCGGGGGCCCCGCGCGCCCAGCCGAGGTCTGCGGCCCCCGCCCGCCCGGCGCCGGGTCCCGGGCGCCCCGAGCCCGCGCGGGGATGTGGGCCCTCCCGCCCGGGAGCGCAGTCGCCGCGGCTGCCGCCGAGGACGCAAGACGGAGCCGCGGCCCGCGCTGTCCGGGGAGAAGACGGCGGCCCTTCCGCCTGGGACGACGGGACTTGCGGCGTAGCTCCGCGCCTCCGGACCGCGGAGAGCAGCGCAGGTAAGGAGCGCAGCCGCGGGCCACCGCTTCGCCGTCAGCTGCCCGGTTTCCAGCCCCTGAGCTGGCCCGCGCGTGGTCAGGCGCCCCCATTCCGACCCCGCACCTGATCCTTCCGCCGCTGCGGCCCGCGGGTCCGGGGGGAAGTCACGCAGTGTAGTTGGGACCGTCCGCCTGCCTTTGCCCCAAAGAGTTTTGCCGGCCGAGCCGCCCTCGGACTGGACTTAACTTCGGGGGAGTGACTCGTATTCCGTGAATTGGTTTTGCTCATCGCGTCGCCCTGACCGGCCCGCCCCCGGAGTTAGGCGCGAGCACACTTGGGGGCTGACCTGGGCTTCCCGGGGCGGGGCGGGGCGGGGGGTGGAGACAGAGAGCCCTGAAGTCACGTGTCTCACACCTGCTTCCCTGGGGTGGTCCCTCCAGCCTCAGCCACTACCCGCCGGAGTACCCATGGTTGGTAGGTACATATTTGCGTGTTATCACTTGGTTAAATCGGGATTAATTAGAAAGTTGATAGCAGCCGTCGCTGGATAGTTGACTGGGACAGTCACGTACGGTTTTTCTGGGAAACAGCTGCTCGTCCCGTGATACCTGCTGTCGTAGGAGCAGATGTTATAGAGATGGCACTCTGTGTAGATGCGTGGTACTGTTGTACTAGTGCCGTTGGGTGTCCCTTAAAGCGAGTAAATCTGTGTAAAACAAGGGAATTGTATTTTTTCAAGTAAGCCTTTTTCTATGGCTCTCTTGTGCTTTTCTTCCTTGAACACGAGCAGGTTATTTAAAAACTATGAAAAATAGATTTTACAGTATTTGTCAGATATTTACTTAAGCTGATCTCTTGGTTCTCGGTGATGGGCTATTTTACTGGAAGGTTCCGTGTGTCTGGTATTAAAACTTCCTCTGGAGAGAATGTGCTTCCAAACAAAATGATTGCAAAGTGGCCCCCAGTCCACGTGTGTAAAACATCCCGCAGTGAACTTTTGAGGTTGTAGAACAATCACGTTTTCAGTTATTCTACTTTCTCTGAATCTTATGTTCTTTCCATTTTCAGTGTTTGTTAGAGCTGAATCAGACATTAAACACAATATTTAGTAGATACTGCACATAAATCATTAACACGGATAGTACACTTACGCTTCAGGCATAGAAGCATAAGAAGGTGCCCAGCATAACAATTGTAACCTATGAATAATGTTTCTTTAATCTCAGAAAAAAATGTAGTGGTGAATAATCCATTGAACAAATTAAATTCGTTAGAACTACATAGCAGACTATAAAGGGAATAAAACTCACATTTAACCAATAATTTGTTTGCTTTTTTAAACTATGAAAACACCTCTCTCTGAGATAATGAGGATAATGCTCATTTCATTTTTACAGAGGCATTTTATTCCTGTGGCTACATCATATTTTAAATATATTATATTAAAAATATATATGTACTATTACATTTTAATCGGCACCATTTCATTTTCTTGGTTCTGATTTTTTTTTAATAAACCTGTAGATTACTTAGGGTTTTACTTTTAATTTTATTTATTTGTTTTTGGCTGCATTGGGTCTTCGTTGCGGTGGCTTCTCTTGTCGCAGAGCATCGGCTTTAGGTGCGTGGGCTTCAGTAGTTGCAGCATGCAGACTCTGTGGTTGTGGCTCGGGGGCTCTAGAGAGCCGACTCGGTAGTTGTGGTGCACGGGCTTAGTTGCTCCACGGCATGCGGGATCTTCCTGGACCAGGGATCGAACCCATGTCCCCTGCATCGGCAGGCAGATTCCTAACCACTGTGCCACGAGGGAAGTCCTGGTTTTTTTTTTTTTTAATTTATCAGACCCGCGTTTAGTCCTTACTACTTAAGACTGTGCCCTGCAAGAGCTCCTGTCTTACTGTGGATAACATCTGCGAGTATCTACAGACATAGTTACAGTTAAGCAAAAAAAGGTAATTGTATTTCTTTCTCCAGAACTGTATTGTTAGAAAGTGATTTATGTGGGAATGATCATTGTAGTGTAACAACCCAAACATTTAATTTTCTAGACTTAGGAAATGGTGCTTTGTGATTTTTTTAAAAATGCCCATTTCATTGTCTTCTTAGTTAAACTTCTACGAAGTAAACACAACTGGCTATGTGCTCTCAGTGATATGAATACACTGTTCTCTGTATAGACAGCCCTCCTTCGAAGTATATTTGCATATAAATTTCTGAACATGACACCTTCCAAATTAGGAAACAAAATAACTACATATAACACCGTGTCTTTTTCGCATATCATTTTGTTAGATGTGAGGGAGATATTTGTACTGGAATAGGAGGCCGCAGGAAAAGGAGATAGTAAAGAGATGCTTCCTAAGTATTTTAAGGTCATGGACCCCTTTGAAAGTCTGGTGATAGTTATAGATGTGCTAGAAAATGCCTGGACATGCATACCTACTTTGGATTCAATTTCAAGAGGTTAACAGCTCTCTAAGCCCAGTCTTGGACTCCGACCAAGATCACTTAAATTAGATTTTTAGCATGTCAGTAGGCTTCGTTGCTGCACATACAAAACCCTAAGTCATTCCATTATATCAAAACATAACTGCATTAATAATTACCTTAATAATAAAACAATGAAAACTTAATTGGAAAAGTAACATGAACCAGGTATTAATTTATAAAAATGTGCTTATTATCTTTGTCTAATGTTGGTTGCTAAACCCTTTTTTTCAAAAATAAGGTCTCTGAATGAGAAAAGGAAGAATTTTTAAATTTGAAAAACTCAACTGAAATCATATTGCACTGAAGACAAAGACCTAAGGAGCAAACAGATATGAAAAAGCTAGGGCTGTTTACAAGTTATATTCTTACAAAGAATGCCTATATGAAGCGTGGAGCTATTTAGGTGCAATTCTGTGGGTTGTGTTGGAACTCAGGTTCCTGACCAATGGCCCCTCTTGGTAGACACGGTTTCCTCCTCTGTATCCTTCTCCTTTAAGATTCATGACTCAGTCTGTTTGTTTAAAATCTCTTAATTCAAAATGAATTGAGGGAAATATCCAATACGTTATTCTCCAGAGAATCTCCTTCTCAGATGTACCCCTAATAGCTTGCTCCTTTACCTCTGTCCTCTGGGATTTGCCTTAACAACAAAAGGGCTGTGTCCATGCCATCGATTGAGCTCCTGCTTTAACCCAGGCACTTGAGGAATTCCATTTCATCCCATCTTCACAGGCACCCCGTGATTAGGGCCCCCCTTTACACAGATGGAAACTGGGCCACAGAGGCTGTCATTGGCCCAGGTGGCTGCTGGGCAGAGCCGGGTAATAACAGAGACCTGCCCCCAAACCTGTGGTTCCCACTGCAGCACAGTGCCCAGGACAACCTTCCCACGAGCCCTGCATTTCACTTTTCTTATGGATGCAAAACAGCTCAAACAGCCAGTCCATGTGACTAGGGCTAGTGATTCCTTGAATCAAGGGGAAAGAAGACCAACGTTTAAGGTTAAAGTGACGTCATATAAAAATTAAGCACCACTAACCTTCACGCCCTTAAAACCTCACAGAATCTGTCTTTGGAAACTCTGTAGACACCTCCTTTAGGTCTTCCTCCTCTCGTTAAGTGTATTTCTTTGACTTTTTAGTAAGTCAGGTAAATATAGGAGATTGATAGAATAATATCTTATTAACACGGTATTCTATTAGCAAGTATCGAGGTGAGTTGAGTATAGTAGAAGGGTGGTTTAGCCCACTGTACTTCCTTTTTTTGAAAGATTTTAGTTTTATTAACATTTATCCTCATCCGCCTAGGACAGTTCTGTCGTCCTTTACACAGGATCATGTTTCACTACCCCATTTTTGCCTGTCTTCCTTTTTTCCTTTCCTGTCCTTTCTTGATGGGTCCTAGACCAGTTTTTCTGTACATTTCATGGGAGGATTTAGAGCACATATTTGTTGTAAATTTGGTCAAACTCAAACGCACACACGGTGCAGGCTCGTGGTTGGTACAGGCTCTGACTTTGCTGTCTTTCCGTCCACAGCCTTGAGGAGGGAGGGGCCTCTCCTTGTATTTCCTTCCATGGCAGGAGGTCTGGCCTTGCTCTTCCCAGAGGCCAGCTATCCCTGTTGGGCACAGAGATCCAGGCTGGGCCTCTGGGCCCGAGAGTGGGTCTCCTCACCTGCTGCCTCCGCGCCTGGGAAGCTTCACCTCCCACTGTCTCTGGCTGTGACTTCCGTCCGTATTTCTAGCCCTTGAGAATTTTCCACTCTTTCCTATAAGTTCGACTGTATATACTTTTTAATTAATTAATTAAATCATTTTTTAAAAATTGAAGTATAGTTAATTTACAATGTTGTGTTAGTTTCAGGTATACAGCAAAATGATTCATTTATACATTTTATATATATATATATTCTTTTTCAGAGTCTTTTTCATTATCATTTATTATGAGACATGGGGTAGAGTTCCCTGTGCTGTAACCGTAGGTCCTTGTTGGTTACCTATTCTATGTATAGTAGTGTGTGTGTGTTAATCCCAAACTCCTAATTTATCCCTCCCCCCAGCCTTTCCCCTTTGGTAACCGTAAGTTTGTTTTCTATATCTGTGGGTCTATTTCTGTTTTGTAAATAGGTTTATTTGTGTCATATTTTTAGATTCCACACATAAGTGATATCATACGACATCTGTCGTTCTCTTACTTAGTTACTTACTTACTTCACTTAGTATGATTGTCTCTAGGTCCATCCCTTTTGCTGCAAATGGCATTATTTCATTCTTTTTTATGACAGTACAGTTGATTTTAGTTTTTTGAAGGTGGAGGGGATGTAAGAATGTAATATAACTATCAGATTCACTTCTTGAATTGACAATGCTAATTAGACACAGGAAATTTATTTTTAAAATAGTAAAACCAAAGTAAAACGTGACCCACAATACAGTTTATTTCCAGTGGGTTGTATCAGGAAGTAGAAAACTTTTTCTGTAAGGAGGCATGTAATACATACTTTAGGCTTTGTGGGCATAAGGTCCCTGTCACAACTAAGTACTCAGCTGTGCAGCGTTGGCCGCCATGGGGATCCCTAAGAGAATAAGCGTGGCTGTGACCTGGTCTCACTCTACCTACAAGGACAGGTGGCAGGCCTTATTTGACACACAGGCCATTGTTTACCAAACCCTGACCCATACTAATGAAAGCAGTCAATTATTAAGAAATATGTTTAGTTGTGAAATATTTTTCAACATAGACTGGAATATATGTAAACATTCTTTTTCTGAGAAATCGCCTCGTACAAAATACTGCTTAGCCATCCTCGAAAGATTTGGCAAAGAAGGAATTAGTCCCTTTTATCCTGACTTTGCTTTCTCTTCTCACCTCTTGCTTCAGAGAATGAGCTAATACACAACCCCTGTGCCCCCCTGCAAAAAAAAAAAAAAAACGTTGCTTTCCTCTCTGGAGCCAGGAATTCAAACTGAGTAAATTAATGTTTGTAAACTATGCCCAGGTTGTAAAAAATTAGTACAAATAAGTGTTTCTCTTTTTTTGAAAAATAATATTGTAGTAGCTGCATCACTGAGAACATACTCTACATGTTGCGTTACATTAAGAATCATCCCTGAGTTCCGTCACTCTGCAAAACTGTTGCAACAATGCACAGCATAGAAAACTATATGAGTGACCCGTACTTTAAAGGGGAGATTGCATTGTACCCCTCAGTAAACCATGATCATAGTTTTGATTTTGTATTTTTATTACTTCATACAATAATCAAATGAGGTGAGCCAGATGAGTAATTGCTCTTTAAGAAAATAAGCAAGAAATAAGAATTGGAAATAAGAAAAAAAAACCCTAAAAAATATTTTATAAAGTTTGCCTTTTTGGCATTTGTAAGATTTTATAATTTCATTAGACTAAATGTTCTTAGTTTCATACTGGAAAGGATTCCAGATTTTTCTATGTTGCTTAATTTAAAAAATATTAGCTACATATTGAAATGTGATGTTATCCTTTATTTGCTGCACCTTAAACAGTTGGGAGATATTTTCCAACTTACAGATTTCGGTTATTTGTAGATTTTCTTTTCAAATAAAATAGATGCCCAGGGTGATGAAAGGGAAGGTATCTGTATGTACTTTGGTTAAGAATATTTTCCTGCAAATAAACTACTTTTTTTTTTTTTTTTTTTTTTTTTTTTTGCGGTACGCGGGCCTCTCACTGTTGTGGCCTCTCCCGTTGCGGAGCACAGGCTCCGGACGTGCAGGCTCAGCGGCCATGGCTCACGGGCCCAGCCACTCCGCGGCATGTGGGATCTTCCCGGACCGGGTCACGAACCCGTGTCCCCTCTATCGGCAGGCAGACTCTCAACCACTGAGCCACCAGGGAAGCCCTACGCTACTTTTATTAGATTTAGAAGGTAAATGCAAGGCCTGCAGGTGTGCTTCACTAGGAGTAGGACAGGAGAAGACAGCAGAACCCAGAGAATCCCACAGGTATAGCCTATTTGTTCCAATGTTCCAGATGACTTCAGTGTGGTGGCGCTCACGTGCTTCTGAGGGTTATTTCTATGTGTAAGTTAGAGTAGCAGGAGTGTCCCGTAAAACCTGAGCAGTGTGCTGGCGGGGGTGTGATGCAAGAGGAACTCCCATCCACTGCTGGTGGGAGTGCAGAATGGTGCGGCCACTTTGGACGACACTCTAGCAGTTTCTACAAAATTAAACACGCTCTTAGCATATGATCCAGCAATCGTGTTCCTTGGTATTTACCCAGAGGAGTTGAAAACCTATGTCTACACAAAAATCTGCACCCAGGAGCTTATAGCAGCCTTTTTCATAATTGTCAGAATTTGTTGACAACCAAGATGTCTTTCCATAAACGAATGGATAAACAAACTGGTACATCCAGACGATGGAATGTTATTCAGTGATAAAAAGAAGTGTGGTATCCAGCCACAAACAGACATGGAAGAACTTAAATGCATATTAGTAAGTGAAAGAAGAAATCTGAAAGAGCTACATACAGTATGATTAAACTAATATGACTTTCTGGAAGAGTCAAAACTATGGAGACAAAAGCGAGAGAGAGGCATGGACATATATACACTACCAAACGTAAAACAGATAGCTAGTGGGAAGCAGCCACATAGCACAGGGAGATCAGCTCGGTGCTTTGTGACCGCCTGGAGGGGTGGGATAGGGAGGGTGGGAGGGAGACACAAGAGGGAGGAGATATGGGGATATATGTATACGTATAGCTGATTCACTTTGTTATAAAGCAGAAACGAACACGCCATTGTAAAGCAATTCTACTCCAATAAAGATGTAAAAAAAAAAACAAAACTATGGAGACAATGAAAAAAGAGCAGAGGTTGCCAGATGCAGGGAAGCGGTGTGAAAGAGATGAACAGACAGCACAGAGGATAATGGGGCAGGTAAAAAATATTCTCTATGAATCAATACAGGAGGAAAGCTGGACAATTCACAAATATGTAGAAGTTAAACAAAACGCTCCTGAACAACCAATCGGTCAAAGAAGAAATCAAAAGGGAAATGAAAAAATACCTTGAGGCAAACGAAAATGACAACACAACATAAAACCTTTGGGGTGCTGCAAAAGCCATGCTAAGAGGAAAGTGGAGAGCAAAAGTGCCTACATTAAGAAAAAAGAAAGGTCTCAAATAAAGAACTTCATTTTATAGCCCAAAGAACTAGAAAAGGAAATCGAAGTTAGCAGAAGGAAGGAAATAAGAAATGTCAGAACAGAAATAAATGAAATAGAAACTAAAAAGACCATAGAAAAGATCAATGAAATTTGGAGCTGGTTTTTTGAAAAGTAATTAAAATGTACAAACCGTTAGTTAGACTAAGAGAAAAAGAGAGGACTCACATAAACAAAATCAGAAGTTAAAAAGAAGTCATTACAGGGCTTCCCTGGTGGCGCAATGGTTGAGAGTCCGCCTGCCAATGCAGGGGACACGGGTTCGTGCCCCGGTCCAGGAAGATCCCACATGCCGCGGAGCGACTGGGCCCGTGAGCCATGGCCACTGAGCCTGCGTGTCTGGAGCCTGTGCTCCGCAACGGGAGAGGCCACAAAAATGAGAGGCCCGTGTACCACACACACAAAAAAAGTCATTACAAACAATAGAACAGAAATACAAAAGATCATGAGACTACTATGAACAATTACATTCCAACAAATTGGATAACCTGCAAGAAATGGATATATTCCCAGGAAAAATACAGCCTACCAGAACCAAATCAGTAAGAAACAGAAAGTCTGAAGAGCCCAATAACAAGTAGGGAGATTGAATCAAAATTTAAAAATCTCCCAACAAAGAAAAGCCAGAGACCAGCTCTGGCTTCACAGGTAAATTCTACCAAACGTTTAAAGAATTAATGCAATTTCTTCTCAGACTCTTCCAGAGGAGCAAAAAATGCGAACACTGTTTTTTTTGCATTTTTATATTTTGAATCCGTCTGGTCGAATTGGAGGTACAGGAGATGATCATTTCAGAATGGAATGTGAATGTGATCCGTTTGATCATGTCAAAGTAGGCAGGGGAGATGCTGATGGCCTTGGTTGGAGAGCAGAAGGGTGGAGAGATGCTCTGTCATTAGGGACCAAGAAACAAATGCTTACGTAGACTGGAATTTCAGACGTGACCACGGGTAAAACAACAATAGAGAAAAGGAGAGGAAGGCTACTGGGTGATAACATATATGAACTCAACCCACAGGGTGAGTCTGGAGTTAGTAAATCAAGCTATAGCAATATAAAGTTATTTGAAGGTCAGAGGTAAGTATGGGGAGGAAGATGTAAGTAGTGCCCTCAGAGCAGTGGACGTGGAGATGGCAGGGAGAGGCGGGAGACGTCGGGGTTTATCACAAGCCCTTCTGATGGATTTCCTCTACAGCGTGAGCCGGTTCTGCCTCGGTAATTACTCAGTGGGTTTCCTGTCATTCTGATGGGCACACACCACACTTCCATTCTCTGCCCAAAAACTCTATACTTACTGGAGCTGCAAGATCTGTTCCCTATAATTATGCAAAGTTATATGTTCATGGAATAATACTTTTTAATGATTATGACTCACTTCAGACATTACCATCAGATAACTTTTGAAATGTCAGGTCATGCTCCATTTTCTCTTCTGACATCTAAAAGCTTTCTTTTCCTTTTCGTCTTTCCTTTTCTTATCTCTTATTTCTCCAGCATCCCGATGGTTTTATCCCCTCTGTCTTCCCTGAAAACACTGAATTAGCCCTTTATACTAAATATTGACTTGTAAATTCCCCCAGAGTACCATGAAAAACATAAAATACCTACATTCAGTAGTCTAGTAACCAGTTTCATTTTTTGTTGACACAGCAACGCTGAAGGGAATGTGAATTATCTTTGTTAAAATGCATACTCTTGGATCATCCCTATTTAAAAATAATCAGAGAAGCTGGGTGAGAATCGTCCAGGTAACTACATTAATCACATTCCAGATGAAAACTGAGTTTTCAGTTGTGTATGGAACCATTTGGTCACTTCATTTTGCTTACTTGAAAAGTGTGTGGCCACCTATTTTGAAGACGTATAGCTTCAGTTAAAGTGCAAATAAGTCATATGGTATTTTTTAAAGGTTTAAAGTTTATCACTTACAAAAGAATTTAATTTGATTTCCCATTTCATTTGCCCCGAAAGCCATCCCTTCTTGCTGTTATACTGACCTCTTCTGGATAATTCTTGTGATGTCATCCTGATTGTATATGTTAGCTCTATTTTTCTTTTTTAATGTTACTGTGTGCCCTATAGAATTGATATCATAAAAAACAGAGTCTGGTGTAACTACAGAGTTCAACTAATTGAGGGTTGACTCTAGGCGGGTGCTGAGCAGGGAGTTCATGGTCCAGTAGAGAGAACAGGTCGATAAACCAATGATGGCAATGTAAATACAAACAATTATAATACATTTAAAAATCCATATACAGGGCTGGCTCTGAAAATGTAAAAGATGGGAAAAAGTTGAGAGGTGACTCTAATCCGAGGTACAGCCTGGCAGCCGACAGCACTGTGACTCCTGTGGTTTCTTATGGCTCCCAGAGGAAGGGGACAGGTGAGATGGGCAGGGCTCCACCGCAAAGGTGCGTGTGCCTGTCCAGAACCTGGTACCATATCCTGACAGCTTGCTGAAGGGCTTGAAGCAGGGAGGTGATAAGGACAGAATTACCTGTCCTCAGCGTTTCTCTGGCAGCCCCAGGGTATAAGGTGAGCACAGCGGTGCCTAGAAGCAGGGAAGCCGGTCAGCTACACACAGACAAGGTCCCGCAGTCAGGGGGACACTGATGGGTGGAGAGGGAGGCAAGGCAGCAGGAACTGGGGAGCTTAGGGACTGGCAGGCTGGTTAGCGAGGGAGATTCCCAGATCTGTCGCCCCCGGTTTTTGTGGAGGATGGACGAAAGAGCGGGCCTGGGCAGATGATAAAAGTGTGGCCTGGTCTGGGGAGATTCTGCCATATAGGTGCTCACAGCTGCAGTTAGCGTACAAAGCCACAGGCACTGTTTAAAATGGGACTACTGTGTATTCATCAACTTCAGCTGGGCCCGGAACGTGGCCTAATAGGTCTCACTAGTAACTTTCCTGCCAACTCTTCAAGGCAACTACACCAGACTTCTGGGTTCTTTCCAAACCTTGAATTATCTTATCTGAAAGTCACTTCTCTCCACGCCCTTAGCAGCTCTAACCTTGAACAAACTACTTTACATCTAGTGGAGGGTTAGACTAGTTTTCTTTAAGGACCCTTATAAGCTTTAAGATGTTATGTTTCTGTTGAAAACAGATGAGACGTGTATGTGAGTTACAAACCCGAATTAGACCTACAGTGGAAACTTTGAAGATCTCGTTTCAATAATCTCAACTATGCTAAAAAATCAAAAGATTTTTCTTTTCTCGAAGTCATCCTCCAGCAGGACCAAAAGTAGAAGTCAATAGTGTTAAATGAATCTGTGAATGTGAGTGGAGATCCAACATACAACTTGACTAATGGCCTTACAAAGCAGCCCCCAATGCTGAAAAGTTCATTGCTATAAACCGGTTAACTGATGGTTGAAAGGTTCCTCAGTAAGTAACCTTTCAGTGTGACATTTCAACCCGAATACTGAGTTAGGAGTTTCAAATTTTGACTTTTCAGACACACAGTAATACAGAAGTACATCTCATAACATCACTGTTAAATATAGTAGATATTTTTGTTGAGAATCGGTAGTTGTGCCATGGTTTTATGTCTAAACGAATTGCCATGATAAGAAGAATAGTAATGTGTGAAGAATTCATGGAAGATTTTTAAATGTCTTATAAATAAATGTACGATGAGTTGAAGCTGTATCAGCTTTTCCTTTAAGACCTGCAGCTGTTGGTATTAAGAAGCCTCAAATTTCAAAAGAAGTCACAGCGTAAATGAATAGAATAAGAGAAAAGGTCTCCTGAGAAGAAAATAAAAACGAACTCTATGGATTATCATTACATTCCTTCTCACGATCAAGGTTTAGTGCTAAAATGTGAATTTAAATGTATAATTTAGTCAGTTTTAATTCAGACTCCAAAAGTAATGCAAAATAAAAGATTAAGGTTATTTGAGATTTTGATATTTCTTCTGTGTTCTTTACACCTTATAAAAATTGAATGATCTACTTGTCGTTCTTTTTAAATAAAGGTAAGACAACATAACATCCCCTCGTTACATTCACATAATTTGTTAAACAAAATATAAATTCAGTTTACTTAGAAAATAACTGTGATAATTTTAACGTTCTTAGAGTTTACGTTCTGTTTATTATGATGATCTGATCATTATTTAAGGTTTTCTCAGATGTTAAAGTTTTTTCACTTAAAAAGAAGCCTAAGGAAAGTGGTTTTTAAAGAGTGACTGTTACGTGAGAGTCTGCAGTTTACCTGGAGGAGAACAGTATACATTTAATACCAATAAAGTTACAAGTTCTCAATGTTGCCTGTGAATTTGAAGTGATTTTTTTTATGAGATTTTTGTCAACATTAGATTCTACTAGAAACTTGTCCCAGAAGTTTTTGCCGTTCATTTAAGGTAAAGTTCATTTTAGAAAGTTACAATTACGTAAGACTGTCCTGATTCAGGGTTTAACTGGTGGTTTCGTAGGAATGTTTTCCCTCTTGGCACACTTAGAGCTGTGTTCTGGAATTGGTGCCCAAACAATTTTAAGTGTGGTATATGAGCTGTTTGTGTCACTAAGTAAAATTAGATGCGCCTGTTGCTCACGACCGGGGATGAAACTTGAGACAAGGCCAGGCCAGGGAGCCTTTTCTTCCAGGCTGGCTGGTGAACTTGAACTGCCCCCTCTCACTCAGCGAGTCGTGGGACAGCCTGAAACACTCTGTCTCAGAAGGATCTGGAGCGGTGCAGTTACTTCACAGTGTGCTTTTTACAACATCTAAGGTAAGTAATCGGTTTTTACTTGGATCTTATACAGTTATAATGTTCAATTTAAAAACCAAATAGGTATGAGGCTTCTTGATTATGTTTTACCTTCATAGGTATCGTAATAGAAAATGAATTTTAAATGTTGAATAAATGTAGCTCAAAATGATTATGTGTTAAGTATCAACAAACCGTACTTAACGTCTCATTTCAAGTTTCTTTCAAGTTATTACGACCACTGATATGCTACCTGTTTTAGCGTGATCATGCCCTTTCTAATAGTTTTAATTTGTATCAACAGAATACCATGATAGCATTTCTGTATTATCGGGCATTCAGTCGTTATACTGTAATTAATCTAGACAAAGGATAATCTTTAAGATCACCTGCTGCTAATTCCACTCTTAAACTTTTGTGGCAGAATTACGTTTGATCTACACGTTGCCCATAGTTTTGTTACAGACATTTAAAAACAGGGTAAAGTTCGTGAGAACAGAAGTCCAGGTAGTTGGATACATTGAGAATAAGCAAAGCAAGAGTAAAATACCAAGTGTGGCTGCCTCAGCCCTCCTTGGATGAAAAGGGAAGAATGTATCTCTCCCTAAATCTGGAATAAATAACGTGTTGCTCAAACTATGTATGAAAAAGTAAAAAGAAGTAGAATCAAGGTAAACTGTCCTATGTTTCGGCTTGTTTAAAGTGTCTGTTGATTCTGGTGGATCCTAAGTTAATTAGGGGCCTTAGAAGACAAGTTTGTAAAGAAAGTGGTCAAGAAAGATAATGGGGAAAAAATAGCTCAACTGGCTGGAAGATGTGTCAGCAGGATGGAGTAACTCGCTAGGTACGAAACGAACTACAAAACATACTGTGTTTATTTTTTGCTTATTTTCTTGGAAACATTTTGGATCCACAGAGCCACTTACCGCCTCATGGTTCAAGTTGGTGTTAGTCTTAGAGGTTCTCGAATTTATCTGAGGTTTCTTTCAAAGCCAAAGGAAAAGTAGTATTTCAATATATTTCAATATCAAATTCCAAAGACTAACAAATCCAAGTTTCCCAAACATGCTGGCTAAGCTTGCAGCTAAAATGCTGCAAATGAAATTGTTTTATAATGTCCTTTAAAAAAATACACACTCTAGTCACTATACTAGATTGCTATTATATTGAAGATGAAACTCAAAGAATAATTGTAAATTATGAATGGGTGCCCATTTGGTTGAAGTTTGCACATTTTGTTGGACCCGGGTAGGGTCTTCTCCGTGGCTTCTTCTCAAGCCAGCCCAGCCCTGCTCACCCACCATGAATGTGGTTTCCCGGTGGGGAACCCTCAGGACCTGCTTCCCGCTTCCTTCTGTCCTTCCCACCTCCTTCTCCTCCCAGCCTCAAAAGCATCCGGTGTTGCTCTTCTCTGGACCCACTTCGGGACCAGATCTTTCTCTGGTGTTCTCATGAGCTTTGTAGAATTCCTCACCCACTGTCCTTGCCATTCCAGACTCCAAGCTCATCTCCTATTTCACAAGTTATTGTGCCTTGGGGAATTTTATGGGAAAATAGATGCAGGAGTGTTTAGCCGTGTGTGGATTTGCAAGGGTCGGTCTTGAGACTTCTCCCCAAGGCCCTCACAGTGCCCGAGTCCACTTGAGTTTGGTCCGGCTGGTGTGCTGTGCACGCTGGTGAAGGAGATGGGCTTCCCAAGGGCTGCATGTGCCCAAGGCATCTGTGCTTTGTCCTGAAGCCACTGGGATAGAATTAGTCTTGGGGAAGGTCACTCTGGTTGCCATGGAGACTGGATAAGGGGCGTGGAGGGAGGAGAGAAGAGCTGTAAAACATTGACAGATGGCCTCAGCTGAGGTCTGGAAAACAGACCCCGAGGGAGAACCAGCAGGAAGAAGTCGTTGCCATGGAGACCGTACCTAAAACCCAGCCTCGCCTTTGTGACTATTTTAACTCTATTGTAAACATTCGCAGTGAGTTTTACATGTGAAACATCTCTGAAAAAGCACACTGTCAAGAAGCCTGATAGACCACTTGAGTTGGTCAATTGACCAACTGATTGTTGATGGGTGGACAGAATTGATCATATCACAGAGGTAAGAAGGCATGACTTTGGAACTCAGTCTGGTTTATATGGTAGCGAAAGGGAAATACCTAAGATAGTATGGTTGAAAAGCAAAGGTAGGAACAGTGCTTTTCTGATGCTAATTTCCTCCCAAATCCAACTCATCTATCAAGGTAGAACTTTACGTGATCTTGAACCTTAAAATACACTGTTGAAATACAGAGTGCTTATGGATGAACATTCCCAGTAGAAAATGAAGTAGTACGATGGTCACTGAGATGTGAAATGCAGGAACTGTCGGCCTATAAACTATGATCTATGCATCAGCCACATCATTATGGCAATAAAAGGGCCAGGAAAATAGCAATGTGTAAATCTATTATTTTCCCCTTTTGCTCTGTGGGTTCCGGTTATTTTCCTAGCAGTTTATGGAGTTTCTGTTAAAGTTGGTATGAGACATATATGAAGTGTGGTAAAGTTGGAATGATTTCGGTTTTCAATCATAACATTGGACCTAGACGTGGAGACCTATTCCGCAAATACATCATAAATGAGAATATACTTCATTCTGCCTGCCTGCCTTTAACAAATACGTATAATTGAGTCCCTACTCAGTTCCAGGCACTACTGTAGGTGCTGGTTATATTGTGGTGAACAAAACAGTGAACAAAACATCCTTATTTTGGCCTTATTCCCACCAACTTCAACTTCTGGACCTTGATATTACCCTTTAGTCAAATACTATATAAGGACATGGTAAAAGCTTCAGATTTCTGAGTTTCTTTAATAAAACCAAGAATAAAACACTAAGAAAATATATTTGAATTGCCCATCTCTATAAACTTAACACTGCTTTAAAATAAGCATCTATCTGAACTAAGCAAACATGACTTTTAAAACCACAGTTTTGGGCTTCCCTGGTGGCGCAGTGGTTGAGAGTCCGCCTGCCGATGCAGGGGATACAGGTTCGTGCCCCGGTCCGGGAAGATCCCACATGCCGCGGAGCGGCTGGGCCCGCGAGCCATGGCCGCTGAGCCTGCCTGTCCGGAGCCTGTGCTCTGCAACAGGAGAGGCCACAACAGTGAGAGGCCCGCGTACCACAAAAAAAAAATAAAAATAAAATATAACTGAACTCATTTCTGAGGAGTCTGTTTAGTTCTTTTTCAAACCCACCTTTTTAAGAAATCCTTTTATATTAGTTCCTTTTGAGTACCAACCATGTATTTATCATTTCCGTGTCTCAAACTCCTGGCAATAGCCTATCCAGACCAGGCATTCAGTAAATGTCAGTTAAAATTAGCAATGTCATTTAATAACATTTATGTAGTGGACGCTGTATTCAGTTACTATACTATGTACTATGACAAGAATCAAAGAACGTAGAAGGCAGAATTTCTATCCTTAAGATGGTTTTACTTTAAATAATAAATAGGTAACCATGAATTCAAGAGCATATGAAAACTTATATTTTTGCAAAACATACTATAATGTTTCATGTCTGGAGCCTTATGCATTAAAATATTGATAACTATATTTAGAGAGAAGCATTTAAAGCTAATCAAAATTAAGGATACCATCAACATACTTTAAAGATGGTTAACAGGGAAAGGGGTGGGAAAATTTTTAGTTAATTAATTAATTTATTTTTGGCTGTGTTGGGTCTTCGTTGCTGCACGTGGTCTTTCTCTAGTTGCAGCGAGCGGGGGGCTACTCTTCGTTGCGGTGCGCGGGCTTCTCATTGCGGTGGCTTCTCTTGTTGCGGAGCATGGGCTCTAGGCGTGCGGGCTTCGGTAGTTGTGGCACGTGGGCTTCGGTAGTTGTGGCTCGCGGGCTCTAGAGCGCAGGCTCAGTAGTTGTGGCGCATGGGCTTAGTTGCTCCGCAGCATGTGGGATCTTCCCGGACCAGGGATCGAACCCGTGTGCCCTGCATTGGCAGGTGTATTCTTAACCACTGAGCCACCAGGGAAGTCCCCATAAATTGTTTTTGAAATAAAGGAGCCTACGAAAATAATTTTTGCTCAAGATGTAGTAAAACTCAAAATTATTTACCTTGGAGTATAGATTTTTAAGTTCTAACATAAAATGTTATCTTATTCATTTTTTGTAAAGGGTCTATAAGTAGATCATAAAGCATAATGCGTTGTTCCAGAGCAGTTTCTTGCCAGCATGAATACTAATACTTTACAGTTATCTGACCTCGAAGTGATAAAGAACTGGTGTCCTTTCCAATGCTAATTTTAACACATATCTGAAGGAAGCTAGCTGAACCTGATAGCCTCTGAAAGTCTCTAACAGAAAAAATTGAATAGACAGTGTCAAATAAAAATGGAAGCCAC
Organism: Phocoena sinus; assembly: GCF_008692025.1. Classification (NCBI taxonomy): domain Eukaryota; kingdom Metazoa; phylum Chordata; class Mammalia; order Artiodactyla; family Phocoenidae; genus Phocoena; species Phocoena sinus. Next base: position 2,463,127 of record NC_045780.1, read on the forward strand.
CATGAGTCACCGTTAGAATATAAACTAATAATTTATTAAAATAACAGCGTCAACTTTTTAGAAAAAAAAAACTGGAGTTGAGTGTTCTACCTCATCATTTTAAATCATGCCTGTCCTTGTTCAATGCAACACATCTAACACTGGTAAATGGCAGGTTAACCAAAAGAGTTAAGGGGGGCAATCACAAAACGTGGCTTTGTTACCGAAACTCAGGCCCAGGTGCCTGCCGCTCAAGCAGTCCTGTTCACACTTTGATTTTTAGCCCCGGAAGACCCATTTTCATACTTCTGACCTCCAGAACTATAAAATAATAAAATTACGTTGGGTTAAGCTAGGCTTGTGATAGCTTTACACCAGCAACAGGAAGCTCTAGATAGGAATAGAAATACGTAGCGAGTGGAAACCATACGTGTGCGTGTGCGCGTGTGCGTGTGTATACACACACACTTAGAAAACTGCTGTTTTTATCGATCTGTAGCAATACTGTAAAATAATGCACTTGCTTTAAATTCAGATTCTCTGGCCACCCTTCCCAATCCAATCGCAGACTCTTAGCCTATCTTTTATAGAAAGTGTGGTTTTGCCACCATTATTTAGATGACAAGTGCTTTGAAATAAATATAACAGAGTGCTGTGTTGGGAGTGAGTGGGTGTCTGGGGAAGACTTCTTTGAGAAGGTGTCATGTGAGCAGGTCTGAAGCTGAGGAGGGAGCTGGCAGAGGGTTTCAGGTGGAAGGGATGCCCAGGAGTGAGTCCTGACCTGAGGGTTCACCTGGGCTGATAAAGAGTGAACGGGGCGCTGTGAGCAAAAGACCAACAGCTGCAGGTGAAGAGGTGAGCAAAGGCTCTCACGTAGGGTCTGGGAGGTGATGGAGGAGGTTGGATGTTCTCAGTGGGGAAAAATCACGGGAAGGTGTGAAACTGTAGAGTGACAGGCGCTGACTTACGTTTCACATGTCTGCTTGTGGGTAGAGAGGGCTTTCCAGAGGGGAAGGAAGGGACGCAGGTTTGCAGTGGTGCAGTTGACAGCTCGCGGTGGCTGGCACCAGCGCGGTAGCCGTGGCAATGGAGAGAAGTAGACAGATTTGGGATGCAGGTTGAAGGCAGAGCTGATGTGGGGCTGTGTGGGTGGTGATGGACTTTCTAATCCAAAAAAAGACTGGAGGGGTCAAAGGTGAGTGAGTGAAGAATGCCCTCATGAAATTGTTAACCCCTTAGGTTTTGAATAATGCAGATTGTCAGTCCTGAGTGTTGGAAAATACTGAGTGATGAATAGCACCATTTTATACAATCAGCTAGAACATGGGGAAATGCCTGTCGTTTGGTTGGAAAGAAATTTATAGAATTATTTTGACCATAACATTTTAAATAAGGACAGCTCCAAATCATTCCTAAAAATAAATGCATAAAAAATCTCAGAGGAGAATATTTTATATGATTCATCATTTTGCTACATTTACAATCAGAAAAGTCATCATAATTTCTAATCTTAATTTAGACAGTTAAAACCATGTTCTTTTTTTCTTTGTGTAAAGGGGAAAATTGAGCAACTTTTAAAAATCTCTTCATAGAGTTGAAATTGTTATTAAAACTCTTAACCTAATTTAAATAAAACAGTGAATGTTTGTAAACATTTGTACACGTACACATTTTGATCTTTCTTGAAGTAGGTCAGTACTTGGGAGCTTTATTATAGGCCAGAGTTGGTGTGGTAGGTATCTTGAAAAGAGCCTTTTTAATTCTGAATAATTTAGTAGCTGAAGGAAGATGTAATTTAATCATTTGGCATAAAATTGAGTAATTGGATTTTTTTCTTCGGAAGGCTCTTAGGTACCAGCTTGATTTTCCTCCCACTGAATCTTTTAAGAATGTGATAACTTGATTGTTGTGGGTCGATGCTTCAATTCCAAGTTTAATCTTGCAGAATTTTGAAAGCTGTATATGTATTGATTTTATTGATCAAAATCTGAAAATATAATCACTGGATATCAAATGAATTTGTCATATCTAAATACACTGCATGACAGATTATCACTGTGGTTGAAATACAGTGACATGTTTCAAACTAATAGCCAATGCTCACTTTAAATGTCACTAATTTGGGAAATTTGTTATTGGGCTAAAAAGTATTTTGTGGGACTAATGGTCAATCAATACTGACAAACCAATTCTCTTTCTGGCCATGTGTCTCTCCCTCTCTCCCTCTACCCTCCTCTTCCCCCCTCCCCCCTCCGTTCACCCTCCCCCCTTGCCCCCCACCCGGTGGCAGATGGTACGTGAACAATACATCACGACCACGGAAGGCACCCACATAGAGCGGCCAGAGAACCAGTCTGTCTACAAAATCGGCATCTACGGCTGGAGAAAGCGTTGCCTCTACTTATTTGTTCTTCTTTTGCTCATCATCCTCCTTGTGAATCTTGCTCTTACAATTTGGATTCTTAAAGTGATGTGGTTTTCCCCGGTAAGTATTTTCTTTTCCCGATAAACAGGTTCTTGTTTTGTTTGTGCGGTCACTCCGTCCACATTGTGTCAACAGAAGCTTCCTTTCATGCAGTTAACGTTGGTTTCCTGTCTGGATCAGAATTTTCAGTAGCAAAAAAATAATATAACATTCACTTTTCTTTTTTACCTTTTTTAAATAATTTCACTGCGAACTGTAGCGTGTTGGTTTTCATTGCAGTGCTGTATCCTGGTTGTGTTGGCGGCTGCCCGAATCTGTATGTATGTTAAAACTCATAGAGCTAGAAGCCTTAAGAGTCCATGTTATTGCATCTTAATTTTTAAAAAATTTTAAATAGTAATGGTAAGGTTTTTTTTTCTGACATGTTGGTGGGCTCTTGCATGTTTGTTATAAAGTGATTATTTAAATCTTATATGCATTTCCTAAACAATCCTTTGTATTTACACAAGACGTAATAAAATACTGAATATTGAATAAAAACAACTAAAGTTTTAAATAAAGTGTTTAAGAGAAATACAGTAAAGTGCCGATAGGAAATCTATGAAAATGCATACATGATTTAAGTTGATACTAAAAGAAGTGAAGAAGAAAGCAATAACAAATCTCTTTTGAACAGACAGGGATGGGCCACCTGCACGTTACAGAAGATGGACTTCGCCTGGAGGGGGATTCGGAGTTTTTATTCCCACTTTATGCCAAAGAAATACACTCCAGAGTGGTAAGCAAATGAGGACGCATTTAAATAATTTCTGTTTCATGAGAAATAAATAATGGTGAAACACAGAAAGTTTGCTTTTCTGATGAAAGGTGTGCATGCGTCGACACTGCATGTTTCCCTGGCCACGTGCCTTGGGTGGGCCCTAGCGAGTGACCGCCATGGTCACACCCAAAACCTTGCCTGGAAACCCCCAGCCCCGCCCCAGCGGATTTCTGCTTACATCTCATTGACCAGAATTGTATCACTTGGGTCTCCCTCCCTGCAGGACAGGCTGAGAAAGCATTTAGCCTTTGCAGCCCCTGCGGTGGAAGCCAGAAAAAGAATAGTGTTGGAGAGTATCCATTGGATCAGACGACCAGAGTGGTTCCTGGGACAACTTACTTTGTCTAGGCCCGGGAGTGGGCCTCACAGCTCTGACCTGGGCCATGTCCTCCCTTTCAAGGAAAATGATAAAAAAAAAAAAAAAAAAAAAAAGAGCCTGGAAGTTGGCTCCTGAAGACGGTTCCGTCATGGAACTGTCACTTGCTAGCTGTTACTTTGGGAGAGCTGCCATTTAATCTCTTTGAGCTCAATTTCCTCATCTGTTATGTGAGGAGTAATGCTACCTCCTTCAAAATGTGGAGATAAAAGGAGAGGCTGGATGGTAAAAATCGTTGGTGAATTATTAGCTCTTATTATCGTGCTGGTTATTTCAAAACACAGCAAAAACAAGTAGTAAGGTCACGCCATTGGATAAAAGGTGAGACAGTGGTAAATCCATCTGCTTCCACAAAGCAAGTTGGAGAATTTCTGACCTGCTAGAGTTTCAAAGCACTCCTAAAACTTCTTTCCTTCTGAAAAATCATATTATACCCCACAACTTTGGAAGATATTTGGTTCCCGCTGAGTGGCATAAACCCACCTGAATCCAGTAGCCAAATTACTGCATTCCTTTTGAAGAAAACTGTTATAGAAGAGCCAGCAATCTTCTGTGAGACAAAGCCTCCACTCAGACTATGACCCCACTTACGTGCTCATAAAGCCACTGTATCTTCCAACAAAGAGCTCTAAAAACGTAGGCATCCAGCAGATTTTAAAAGCTCTTTTGAAATTGTGAGAAGCCTTTTGCGTTTTGAAAATAAGTAATATGGTATTTATTTATAGAAGAGCTAACCACTCTCTGATTTACCTTTTAAAAATATATCATGTCCTGGACATAAATTATGAGAAATGAAATTTTAATTCCTTGGAAAAGACAAAACACTGATTAAAACTTCACTGTTTCAGATCTTCACCTTGAGAACGGACTTGGTCCATTGTAACCAGTGCACACAGGCTCTGTAAACCCAGGAGGTTATTATATTTTGTGGGGGGGAAAAGAAATAATGCATTTACCCCCTTCACACAATATAATCCAAGTTTAAAAAATAGTTTTAGCCACAAATTTATAGGTTCACAGGATCTGTGACATTGGGGAAATTATTTTGTATAAATCCTCAATTTATATACAAATTCAAAGGTATAGTCATTCTAAATAGTCTATATTTGGCTAACATTGTAAATCTGTTTTTAGGACTCATCTCTGCTTCTGCAGTCCACACAGAATGTGACTGTAAATGCACGCAACCCAGAAGGAGAAGTTACAGGCAGGTTAAAAGTGGGTGAGTCCAGCTTCATAACAGTGCTCTGCATGTGTGTGGTCCATGAACAATTGTGCTGAATGGATCCATTTGTTTTTTTTTCTTCTAGAGAATTCAAAGTTATTTATGAGCAATCAAAGTATGAGCTTTCTAAACATCATGCTGTGTGGACCACGGAGACTAGTTCAGGTGGTGGGAGGACAGTCTGAAGTATTTTAAGTGAAGTTATTTTGGTTCCAAGAAATAAGAGGACCATTTAAGGTAGTACAAGAAACAATGATTGTTGGCAGGATACAAAATAATCTCACAGAGACTGAGGAAGGGAAACAAAGTAGCTGCCCTCAAGGAAAGAAAGACCAGGGCCGGAGAATCAAAGTATTCATCCTCTCTCTCCCTCTCTCCCCCTCCCTTTCTCCTTCTCTCTACCATGTTCCCCTCCTTTCCATGAATCTCTGTCCATGATTTTCACTTGGTATCATGGTTGCACCAGTTCTAACTCTACAGGACTCTCTGGTTCTTCATCCGATTGGCTATAGTTCTCAACACCAGCCAACTTGGTCTTCAATGTCATGAATTCTCAGTTCACAGCAAAGTACTCTAATTGGCCCAATTACTCTGTTCAAGCAACTGCCCTTGGCTGAGCCATGTACACCCATCCGATCAGCTAAGACCAAAGAATATGGTCACGTGGGAGAGAGGTCCTTTGGAATTGTGCGCAGAGAGCAAAAGGATTAGAAAGAAAGAATATCGATGGAAGAAATAACAAAAGAGCACACAGCTGGTGAAAGGAATATACCTTCTCTACACCATCAACACTTTATAGATTTGCTAAATCTAAGAAATTGGATGGCTCTCCAGATTATGGGGAAATAGATGACAAGTGTACTACCAACACAGGCAGGTAACCTTCCGTGTCCCCCTTTTTTAATGGCTGTTGTTACAGAACAATAATGTTCCATTGGAAGGTACAGCCGTATCTTAACTTCGTGATTCCTCTTTATTACAGTAATACATGAGTTCCATAGTCTGTGTTCTGATTCAATCCTTATAACTTTTTCTAAATGATAAATTGTATTTCTCTTTTGCTTAGAAGCTTGTTTTATCACCAAGTCCAGTGAAATTCTCAATAAATCTAGAGGTGAACCTGAGCTTACACAGCATACATGTTCATGATACTTGTCTAAACCAAATCATATTTCTTTATAAATTATGTTGTATTATGAATTGTGTCTACCATTTCTTAAATTTCTTAAAAATTTTTAACTGACTATAGCTTTTAAATGTTTGAGGGAGGGCTTCCCTGGTGGCGCAGTGGTTGAGAGTCCGCCTGCCGAAGCAGGGGACACGGGTTCGTGCCCCGGTCCGGGAGGATCGCACATGCCGCAGAGCGGCTGGGCCCGTGAGCCGTGGCCGCTAAACCTGCGTGTCTGGAGCCTGTGCTCCGCAACGGGAGAGGCCACAGCTGTGAGAGGCCTGCGTACCACAAAAAAAAAAAAAAAAAAAAAAAAATGTTTGAGGGATTTTTACCCATCTTTTGTCATTCATTCAACAAACATTTATTGAATGCCTATGTGCTACTTTCTATATGCTGTCAAGTAATTAATAACATTTAGAGTGTGTAATTATTTTTTAGGAGTTCCAAAAGTAAAAGATTCATTTTATATTCTTCTGAAAATGATTTAACACAAATACTCATTTTCACATTTAATTTTTTGCTAAGTGTGGATTTTCATATATAGAGGAGTTAAAGATAACATAAATCTGTCTCCACTTTCGTGGATGAAATAATGGAAGCACTGAAAAGCTAATTTTCTCAAAAACACACAGCTAGTTAGTAGAGAAGCCAAACCAGGAGTCACCTTAGGACTTGCTTCTCCAACAGGGGTGTTTCCACCACCCTCCCTCTCTACTCAGATTTCATTAAATCATGGCACACCGGGAACTGTCCTAGTTGCTGCAAATACGGTGTTGTTTTTGTCACCAAGGAATTCACTTTTAAAAAAAAGTTTCCCATCAGAACTACTTTAAACTGTTAACCTCAAATTTTGAGTCTTAACCTCAGTGTTTCATACCTGAGGTAGAGTTAAAATAAGTGATTTCTATTAAACCTTTGGTTGGAATCCTGAACTCGGAAATATTCAGCTCACCAAATCCAGGACGATTTTCAGTAAATGACTTCCCACAATCACACTCATTCCAGCCTCACGTTTCCTGGGAGAAGTTAAATTTAGCCAATCTGGATATTAAAGTGTGATTTATATGAACTAGACAAAGGAATCCCATTTAATTAAATGAATAATTGTTTATTACTAAGACCACTGAAAAAATCGGCAACCAGTACAATCAAAGCCAAAAGTCTTAAATTCCAAAAGGAATCAAACATAGGAAAGCAAGCATCAACAGCTAGCATTTCAAATCTTGGAACTAGCAGACAACAAATTGTGAACGACAGTGGAATCTTACTAGTTATAAATGCAGCTCTGGTTACTACAGTTAATGTTCTTTTGACTTCGACTAATAGAAACCAGTTCTGGTTAGCTTCAAAATAAGACTTTTTAGCTGAATGGGGTCAATTTTGGCAATTCCTATTTCCCTGAAATTTTCTGTTTCATCGAGGTTTTCAAATTTATTTGCATAGAAGTCTACATAGTACTCTCTTTTTGTTTTTTTAATTTCTTCCATTTCAATGGCATTATTTTAATGGCTACATAATAGTCCAAGAAATACATATATAATTGTAAATATAATTATAAAATTATATTATAAATATATTTATTGTAAATACAACATACAATAATATTGTTGCATATTATATATATATATACACACACACACAATAATTTGATTATGTAATACTCAAAAATTGGAGTTAGGTTATTCCATTCAGTCAATGACACAGTTCTTAATTCAGGCCACTCATATATTTAGGAGATTTTCAATAAATACTCGTTGAATGAATGAATGAAGGAATGAATAAAAGGCTGTGTAGGAAGGGATGGACTGGAAAGCCAGCTTAAGTGTGGGAGAGAGTTCTAGGAGATGGGGTGGGGGAAGATGGCCTGTCCAGGGTGCTCCAGAGTGGACAAGGGTTCAAGTATAAGTCTGAGCCACAGCTGTGAGGAACTTGGGGTCATGAGTGGGAAACAAACTCAAAATTTCTCAGGTAAAACAGAAAAGAGAAATTCAACAAAGAAAGTCAGGAGTAAAAATCAAGGGGTTAGCATCACTGTTCACAATAGTCAAAACATAGAAACAACCTGTGTCTATAGACAGATGGATGAATAAAGAAGATGTCGTGTACACACACACACACACACACACACACACACGATATATATATACACATTGTGTATATATACAGTGGAATACTACTCAGTCATGAAAAAGAAGGAAATAACGCCATTTGCAGCAACATGGATGGAGCTAGAGATTATCATACTAAGTGAAGTAAGCCAGACAGAGAAAGACAAATATATGATATCACTTATATGTGGAATCTAAAATATGACACAAATGAACTTATCTGTGAAACAGAAACAGACTCACAGGCATAGAGAACAGACTGCAGTTGCCGAGGGGGTGGGGGAGGGCTGGATTGGGAATTTGGGATTAGCAGATGCAAACTAGTATATATAGGATGGATGAACAAGTCCTACTATATAATGCAGGGAACTATACTCAATATCCTGTGATAAACCGTAATGGAAAAGAATATGAAAAAGTATATATTTATAACTGAATCACTTTGCTGTGCAGCAGAAATTAATACAACATCGTAAATCAACTATACTTCAGTAAAATAAATTTTTAAGAAACAGTGGGTTCATCCAAGGCAATTGCTGTGAACAGCACTGGAGCCCCTTCCTGGTTGTTATAGGTCCATGAACTCATGTGCTTGGATGTAACAGACTAGCCTAAAGGATAGAGTCAAGCTATACAGATAAGAGCCGCTGACTCCAGGCTTATAAAGTTGAACCTAGTAATACAAGATGATACCAAAACATTAGTAGAATGAACTTAACCACAGCTTTATACTTCCAGTCCAGTATTTTCTCTGATACGATATTTGCAGCAGCAGAATAAATCTTTCCTTTTCTCAAAGGACTCTGTGACATTTGTTTTTTTTGTTGTTGTTGTTTGTTTGTTTTTGCCGTACGCGGGCCTCTCACCGCTGCAGCCCCTCCCGTCGCAGAGCACAGGCTCCGGACACGCAAGCCCAGCGGCCATGGCCCACGGGCCCAGCCACTCCGCGGCATGTGGGATCTTCCCAGACCGGGGCATGAACCCGTGTCCCCCACATTGGCAGGCGGACTCTCAACCACTGCGCCACCAGGGAAGCCCTAATTCCTTTATTTATTTCCCTCGTTATTTGTACCAAAGCCTTTAATTAAATTGTGATTTTACCAGATAGCTCCTTTTTTAATCACAAAGAAAGTATTTGAGTTTTATTTCTTCTTTTTTAAAATTAATTTATTTATTATTTATTTTTGGCTGCATTGGGTCTTTGTTGCGGTGCACGGGCTTCTCATGGCGATGGCCTCTCTTGCTGCGGAGCGCAGGCTCTAGGCGTGCAGGCTTTAGTAGTTGTGGCTTGCGGGCTTAGTTGCTCTGCGGCATGTGGGATCCTCCCAGACCAGGGCTCGAACCCGTGTCCCCTGCCCTGGCAGGCGAGTTCCCAACCACTGCGCCACCAGAGAAGCCCTGAGTTTTATTTCTTAAAGAACTCTGCTGCACTCAGCTCTAATGCATGTCCAGCAAGGTTATAAAGACTAGTAGAATATTAATGAAAGTTAAAAGATTTAATTATAAACTCACTTACTTTAAGAGATGATTATTCCTGTGGTGGGCTTATTATCACTTGGAGCACAGTTTCTTTTGAAGTGGAAAACATATTTAAACTGAACATTCTATGTCTATATTTTTTATAAAGTGAAGATGGAATTTTATCCACCTCTGTGCGTTTGTTTGAGTAGCCCCCTCTACCTGGAATCTCGCATTCTCCCTTCATCAGGGAAACGTGAACTCTTCCAGGTCAGCCCAGACATCCCCTTCCCTGAGGTGTCATCCCTGACCCCCCAGGAGGGACAGGAATTCCTTGTCAGGGTTCTCACTGGACACTGTCCATGGTTGTATCACGGCACTTATCAAATTGCCCTGGGACTAGATTTATATGCTTTTTTCTTCAGTGGACTGTGAAATCCTATAAGGTGTGAACTGCATCTCCTCTTTTATGTAGCCTCAATTCTTAGCACGAAACCTTGAACATAAAAGCATACAATAAATTTCTGCTGAATGGAGGAGACTCACTTTCCTGAATTTTCTTTGATCTGAGGATTTATGTAGCTTTGTTACTCATGAAAATTATGCAACTAAACTCATTTGTTGAATATTTCATCAATGTATATGAAACAATGGTTACAGAAAAAATGTCATTTAGTTTAACCACTTTCACTTGATAAATTCTCCTCGAATTGTTATATGAACCTCCAATGAGCTAAACAGGGAACTCCTATTGGATAAATTACTCCAGCTTTTTCCTCTTGATGCTAAACTCAAATAACTTCAAATTCATCACTTAATGCAAATCAGTGTTTGTGTGAGAAATATGTAAGACATATCAGTGACCCAGAAGAGGTAAATAGTGACACCGAATCACAGGATAACTGAGTTTGGGTGAAAGCTCAGGAGAGCAAAAATACAGGCAACTATCACAAAATAAAGGCAGGCTTCCTTAAGAGAAAGGAGATAAAACAGAGAGAAAAAACTGTGTTCCGCTTTGTAACATGTGAACACATGCACATTTAAATGAAGAATCTTTGGAGGGTTCTGAGGTACAAATTAGTGAAAAAACATAAGAATATGTTGCTGACAAGATCCAAAACTGATTACTGTATTAGTTGAAAAGCTTCTATTTAATTTCTAGCAGGTACCAATCAACTTGAATGAGTACTGTGAGGGACACAGGGACACATACACGAAATCTACAAGTATCCACTTCACAATAAACTTACTTTTCTAGATAAGAAAATAGAACTAACAAAAGAATGAAGGAACACTTGTAGTTCCTTAAGCAAATGCTGAACGCTATGTTCTAGAGAGATGAATCCATTATGCGGCTAAGGTTAGAAGGACAGAGAAATCAGAAAACATAAAATGATGGATACTCAACTGTACCAATGAGAGACATTGAACAAGATCTCACATGCTGAAGGTACAGCGTCCCCCGTGCCTGGCACACAGAAGCACACATTAAACATCTGCTGAGCACAGTCTTAATTTAAAAGCCAGTGGGTCGGAGATTGGGATTGGCGTATATACACTAATATGTATAAGGTAGATAACTGGTAAGAACCTGCTGTATTGCAAAAACGAACAAACAAACAGAAAAAGTTCATGTGAAAGGAGTAAGCTTGGAGGAGAAAGGGATGCCCTGTCCCTGAAATAGAAAGAAGGGCTGGAGAAGACAGAAATGGCTGAGATGAAGGTGAAGGGCAGAAACTTGAGGGTGTGTGTCCATGGTGATGTCTGTTTGCTCCATGGAGTAGGAGGTGAGGATTAGGGCAGAGGCAAGAATCTGAGTGTGACTCATTCATTGTCTGCGTTAACTTCGGCCATTGAAGGAAGCCATTCATAAGATGATCTTTCACAAATCTCACATTTCAGAATATAAAATCCTCAGTTGGTTAATACTCAAAAGAATACCCATTTCAGTAATCTGCGTAGAAGAATCATATTATTTTTGGCAAGTTTTAAAAACCTGAAAAAATTAATTTTTATATAATTCATTCATATATATATTTGATATAGATCAACGTACATGTGACCTACATTAATTTTAATAATATAATAGATTTAGGACTTAAAATTTAATCACAGAATCAAAAAAATTACTGGTAACAAATCTTAACTGTTTAGTGATTTGGTACTACTGGGTGCCGTGGCATGTGTAAAAGTAGAGCTTTTAACACTGCAGAGACTACACACTTTATAATAAAATGTTTTAATTCATTCTTTAGGTCCCAAAATGGTAGAGGTCCAGAGTCAGCAGTTTCAGATCAGCTCCAAGGACAGCAAGCCCCTGTTTACTGTTGATGAAAAAGGCAGTTGTGGTTGGTACAGATAAACTTCGAGTAACTGGTATGTAGTAGCTCTTTATTTTAATTAAGGAATAATTGACAAACAACATTAGTTCCAGGTGTACAACATAAGGATTCAATATTTGTATATATTGTGAAACGATCCCCACAATAAGTCTAATTAACGTCCATCACCACACATACTAACACTTTTTTCTTTGTGACGAGAACTTTTAAGATCTACTTTCTTAGCAACTTGCAAATACACAATACGTGGTACCTGTAGTCACCATGGTGTATATCACATCCCCGCGACTTATTTGTCTTATAACTGGAAGTTTGTACCTTTGACCACCTCCACCCATTTTGTCCACCTCCCAACACTCACTTCTTGGCAACCATCAGTCTGTCCTCTATGTCTGTGAGTTCAGTTTTTGTTTTGTTGTTGTTTGTTTTTTAGATTCTACGTATCAGTGAGATCAATATAGTACTTATCTTTCTCTGACTTTTTTCACTGAGCATAATTCCCTCGAGGTCCATCCATGTGTTGCAAAGGGCAGGATTTCCTTCTTTTTCTGGTTGAATAATATTCCACTGTGTATATACCACATCTTCTGTATCCATTCATCTGTAGTAACTCTTAAGAAAAACAGTATCGCGTGGAGGGCAACTTCTGCAAAAGCAAATTGCAGTTTTGGTAAGTTTACTGTGGAATATTCAGGCCGATAAGAAAAGGTACTGTCGTTTGAATCTGTTGACTTTTCTTCATGGCATTTCTTTTGAAATTCTTTGACACTCTCTTAGAAGAATGAAATCTTCCTCACAAATCTTTACCCACTTTTTTTTCCCCACCATATTGTTTCCTTTTATCTCTTTCCAATTGGTGTAACCCAAAGGCTTTACACAGAAACAGAAAACTACCACAGCCATCATATAATTCCAACTGTGTTGGGAAAATTGCACCAAAAAACAAAACTTGATCTATTCTTTATGTCATACGACTCCCTAGTTGCTACAATGATGGTTAAGTTTCGTTAAATATATAAAATACGAGAAGAATATTTTTATAAACGTTAATTTTTCCAAGTAAATTCCCATTCAAGCTTTTCTCCACTACGTACTATAAAAGTTTGATCCCTGTGTTAAATGGATTGATTTCAAGTAGCCTTTGAGTTTCCTGGTCAGCAAAAGCAGCAGCAGTTGACAGCCAAGGAAAGAGGAGTGAGAAGCGACAGAGAACCAGGTCACTCTGGGGCAGAGAAAGAAGAATTCAATGCTTGGCTATACACTCTTCCCTCTGGCCACTTGGCCTGAGCATGGGGTGTAAGGGGAGGGACTCAGTGGTCTTTCTTTAAGGTGGCCCCTCCAGATTCCTGAGTTGCAGTACATCCTGATCTGAACACACATCAAGAAGTGCTTTCTTGCCGTTGCCTTTGTCTCAAGAACTCAAAGAGTAACGTGAAATCCCTCGTCCATTTCTTAAACAGCTGCCATATATACTCTAGTCAACGGGGAAACTGAAAAATCATTTTTAAATCAAATTCATGGAGGAGATTAAACAATTTCACCACCCCAGTTTGAAATTGATCTCGGTCTTCAGCAGTCTCATTTTTCCCCCTAAAAGTAGAATCGTCACCAAGTGACCGAAATCAGCACGTCTCTTTCACTAACCCCAGTCACAGAACATGTTATTGGAGCGGCATCAAAATGTCATCTTCAAAAGAATTATTTTATCCCGTTGCCAGAACCGGCTCCTGGAAGATGATGCACGGTTGGGTACTTCGGTTCCTTGGCAGTGATTCGCTGGGCGGGGTCCACTCCCCAACATTTAGGAAGGAAAACAGGGCCCTGTAAGAGTATCCAGTCTCATCACTAAGGGGAAAGACACAATCTAGCAATAAGGCAGTTCAATCCCTTCATCCTTCTCTGATTAGCTAAACGGGATTACATATGTCACAAGTGACAACGTAGAAATTCTGGAGTCACCCACAAAGCCACCCACAAAAGAGGACCTGGAAGTAAGGTTTCAGCCACTGAAGAAGAAGTGAAGGTGGTGAGTCCATGGTCCTTACAGATGTGAAGACGGATCTCTAGCAGCTGCTTAGAGAGGACCACACCCTTCAAGCACACGCTCAACACATCCGGCTCCGGACCCAGTCATGCAGCTCTGTGGACAGTTGATGACCTGCTCCATCAGTTAACAGCCCTTCAGCTGAAAGGAACAAAAGGCCCAATTAAAACTGGCTTCAACCTCTAAGGACATACATGATCCCACAGGAGGTCTCCAGGCTGATTCATTCGGTATTTTCCTCCAGTTCTGCTTCTCTCCTGACTTTCCCCTTTCAGTGGTGGTGAATGGTCCCATCAATTCCAAGGGTCACTTCCTTGTGCAGTGACTTCTCCAAACTTCCATACGAGGACCTTGATGGCCTCAGGGGGTCTGTGCCCCTTAAGTTGTCGTTCCAGCCTAAATTCTCCTCATATTAAATTGCTTGCGTTTCTCTTTTCTTTTTTTTTTTTTTTGTGGTACGCGGGCCTCTCACCGTTGTGGCCTCTCCCGTTGTGGAGCACAGGCTCCGGACGCGCAGGCTCAGCGGCCATGGCTCACGGGCCCAGCCGCTCTGCGGCATGTGGGATCTTCCCGGACCGGGGCACGAACCCGTGTCCCCTGCATCGGCAGGCAGACTCTCAGCCACTGCGCCACCAGAGAAGCCCTGGTTTGTAATTTTGAAAGTTCATTTTGTACTGACGGGTGGAGCCCAAGACAGGGGTGTGGTCTAGGCCAGGCAGAAGGACCTAGGTAAATCATGATGAGCACTTACCTGTGAATAACCCTGCTGTGCATAGGTTGAAAGTGTGGGCTTTGAGGTCAAATCACAGTCCGGCCACTTAGCTGTGTAACTCTAGGCAAGTTAATTAACCTTTCTGTTCCTCAGTTTCCTCTTCAGTAAAATGGGAAAATAATCATACCTGCCTTGTAGGGTTCTGAGTACTAACCATGTTAGGATATATCACCTTCGAATCTCTGCACTAACCCAACACCCACACCATGTCTTCGAATCTCTGCACTAACCCAACACCCACACCATGTCTTCAAATCTCTGCACTAACCCAACACCCACACCATGTCTTCGAATCTCTGCACTAACCCAATACCCACACCATGTCTTCGAATCTCTGCACTAACCCAATACCCACACCATGTCTTGCACATAATTAGGTTCTCAGACTAACCAGACAACTGGGAACATTCGTACAAATTAGAAAGTCAATTTTAAATATTCAAAATTTGGATTTTTCTATAAATTTCCTGATGTGCCTTAAGAAACAGATGACACAAGATACAATTTTTACACGTAAAATCTAGAGAATGAATCAAATTACTATTACTGAAAATATATGGACTTAATGCAATTTTCAACTGAAATTTCTTTCAATTTGAGGGCTAATATTGCTTTCTGGTTTTAAAATAAGCCTGGGTATTTGTAACTGCTTTAAAAATCATATTTTGTTTATAGACGTCTAATGAAATCGTGGTATCCTTGGAAAAGCAGGAAAGCAGTTATACCTATTTTTTTCCTGCAACTCAAACATCTGTACGAATTCAGCAACGATCAGAACCTACGTGTCCTGTAATATGCAGTATAAATGCTCGATTTGTGGGCTGCTGTTTATTTTACTTTTGTAAAAGCTTCATCTTTGGTTTGTGTTTAGGGCCTGAAGGGGCTCTTTTTGAACATTCAGTGGAGACGCCCCTCATAAAACCGGACCCAATCCAGGACCTTAGGTAAGAATTTTGTTCAAATATAAACAAACTCTCTTACAGAAGATACCTGGTTATGTGCTAGAATAACACGTTAGCAGATATGACCAGGTTGTTTCTTATTCCATTAGTTGTCTTTATTCTGATGAACTTCCACCCATAACAAGTCATTTCTTACAAAAATCCAAAGGAGGTTAGAAGTCCTACTCTATGTCCCGTCCTTTTGTCTCTGAGCTCTTTACTAGCCCTGCCCCTGCCCCAGTGCAGCCTGTACTATTCCAATAGCTATTCCTGCCTCCAGAAAATCTGAGGGACTTGGCTAAATGCAGCTATTTTATTTATTTTTTTCGATTTTTTAAAATTGTGGTAAAATACACGTATAAAATTTATCATCTTAACCATTTTTAAGTGTACAGTTCAGAACATATTTATACTTTACGCACTTTAAAAGAATTTTTTTTCTTTTCCATTTTGGTTTATCACAGGATATTGAAAACGGTTCCCTGTGCTCTACAGTAGGACCTTATTGTCTATTCATTCTATATATAATAGTTTGCATCTGCTAATCCCAACCTCCTAATCCATCCCTCCCCCACCCTACCTGCCCCTTGGCAACCACAAGTCTGTTCTCTATGTCTGTGAGTCTGTTTCAGTTTCGTAGATAAGTTCAATTTGTGTCTATTTTAGATTCAAATATAAGTGATATTATATGGTATTTGTCTTTCTCTTTCTGACTTACTTCACTTAGTATGATAATCTCTGTGTCCATCCAAGTAGCAGCAAATGGCATTATTTCATTCTTTTTTATGGCTGAGTAATATTCCATTGTCTACAGGTACCACATCGTCCTTTATCTGTTCCTCTGTTGATGGACATTTAGGTTGCTTCCATGTCTTGGCTATTGGAAATAGTGCTGCTATGAACATGGGGGTGTAAATGCAGCTAATTGAAATGTTTCATTGATTCCACATCAGCCAGAGTAAAGTCCAGAATGCTACTGGGGCACTTGGCTCGTGACCTAGACTCCTTGGGGCTCTCTAGGTTGGCACCCTGGGGCCTCCTGCCTCACCCGTCCTGAGACTGAGCCACTGCCGGGCCCGGACTCCACACTTCCACACATGCTGTCCCACCTGACTGGGGTGCCCTCCTTCCCTTGGAGACCCCACGAATATCTACTTGTCCTCACGCTTCAGGTCACATGCCACGCATGGGGCTATGGTTCATGTGGTCCACAGACCCTTCGTTTTTCCCTGAAGAGCATCAGCTGAGGCAAACACTGCACGTTTTAGTGAAAGAGGACGGTGTCTTATATGGGCTTGAAATTTGCAAAAGGCATTCTTAAAAATCTCAGTTTACATTACATTTTTTAAATATGTGCACTGTTAGTAGAGACAAGAATGTTATAAAACCGAGAGCTTGACGGATTCATATACGCAAAGGAGTTGTATATCTTTTTCTCAATTGTGGCAAAATGCACATAATATAAAATTTACCATCTTAACCACTTTCAAGTGTACCGTTCAAAAGTCTAAGGTACGCTTATTGTTCTGCAGCCGTCCCCCGCCTCCATCTCCAGCATTCTTTACATTTTGCAAAACTGAAACTCTGTGCCCGTTAAACGCTAACTCCCCATTTCCCCGCAACCCCCGCAAACCACCATCCGAGTCTCTGTCTCTATGAATTTGAGGACTCTGGGTACCTCATTTAAGTGGAATCAAACAGTATTTGTCCTTCTGTGACTGGATTATTTCACTTAGCACAATACCCTCAACCTTTGGTATATCTTTACATCATAGCCGAATATATAAAATCACCCAGTTCCATATATAAGTTTATTCTTTATACAGAGTCTCTGTGTGACTGTGTGTATTTCACCTTATTACTAGGCTACTGAATGTTCTTTGCTGCTGTAACTGTTTATTCCAATAGTATATTTGTATTTTATAACAAAAACAAATAATATTTTTAAAAACAAATGTCTTAAAGTCTACAATGTCACTTAAAATCACGTTTAGAATTTGAACTTGAAAAATATTCAGGAGACAATTAACATGTTAACATATTATGTATAATAGGGAATAATGTACAGTAGGAATCCCAGCTTTACAGACAAGCCTGGTGACCTTGGCCAAACTAACCTTTTGAGGCTATTTTTTCTCATATATAAAACGTTGATAGGGACTTCGCTGGCAGTCCAGTGGTTAAGACTTCGCCTTCCAATGCTGGGAGTGTGGGCTTGATCCCTGGTCAGGGAGCTAAGATCCCCACGGATCTCTCATAGCCAAAAAACCAAAACATAAAACAGAAGCAATATTGCAACAAATTCAATAAAAGACTTTAAAAATGGTCCACATCAAAAAAAAATCTTTAAAAAAAGTTGTTAGTAATGCACATCTCAGAGTGTTCTAGGAAAGATTTAATAAGCTATTAAGTTAAAAATATTTTTCTAAACTGAAAGTGGAATACAAATAATCATTTTTATTATCAAGTAGATATTCACACAAAATGGAATTGGGGTTAGGAAATTCAGCATTTCTCTTAATTTTAATGTCTAATTAAATATTCATCAAAAGCAAATGAGAGTTCAATTCATCTTACCCACTTAGAGAACATTGGCAGCATAAAAATACATTGTGACAATTAAATTATAACAATTTCATTGATTTTGATAAAGGACCATAAGATTAATATTACAGAACTATTATAGTTAGGGGAAAAGAACATTTTATTTTCCTAGGAGAGGAAAATGATTCAATATCTTTAAAAAATAATCCCATTAAAACCATTTTAGAATTATAAAATAATGTAAATTGTAGAGATGCCAAGCCACTCTTTGAAATAAATGTCACTATTTTAAAATTATAGGTCTCAAAATTAAACAATTCATCATACATTTTCCCATTAGGAGATAAATCTGCTGGCTTCTACAGCAGTCCCTTACTAAAAAGAAATGGCAGAAGGGTATTATTCTCTGGCTTTCTAAAGGATGATACTAAGCGAGGATTACATAACCCAAATGTTACAACAAAAGTGATTGAGAATGTAACGAAATTGTAAGGAATTGCTTACAATAAGGAATGAGGTTTGGATGGAAGACGTGAACTAATACGTACTGAATGCCTTCCACGGTCAGGAAAGGTGCGGTCACATAATTTATCTCGTTTACCTCATCAATTCGACCTGAAAGTATCAACTCGATCCCCATCTTATAAAAGAGAACACTGAGCTCTAGATAGTAGTGTGTTCTAAGGCACAAAGGAAAAACATGTAACCAACTCATGACTTAACTTCAGCTCTGACCCCAAAGCCCATCCATATACACTCTGTTCCCTCTTTCTACCATGCAAGTGAACCCTTCACTGATTTATTCTTTGATTTACTACCAGGCTCCACTGATTGAGTACACGAGAGTCGTATTTTCTTCTGTAAGTTCTTGCCGTAAACTGTCTTTCCCTTTTTATTTCTGTCCAGTAGCATTACTGTTGCTGGCCTGAGTAAAGTAAAAAGATATTCCTGGAATATCATAACTGACCCATGAAAACTTTGAATGTGGATTTTGTTGGGTTAAGATCGTGATGCATTTATAAAAAGATCTCTGAAATATACACGTTTAAATATCACAATTCAGATTTTGGTATTTGCTCAAATTGTAGTCATGAAAGGGTAACAATTATTATGTTAGTTAAGACAAAAATATAATTAACTTGTATTTAAGCTAGATTTACATTTCTTACGGCAAAATCGTCCTCAAAAAAAGTGTGAACTCTGACATACTGTTTTAAAGCTACTTCTCATTCACACATGATATAATTCCATCTTTTTTTTTAATTTAGTGAAAATGTATTAAGTGTATTTATATGCCAGAGGCTATGATAGATGTTGGTTCTACAGCGATAAAAGGCATGGTCCCTGACCTTAGTGAGTTTAAAGTCTATTGAGAAAAGAAACATGCCAACAAGTTAAAACAACATAATTCTTTGCTATGCTGAAGGTACAAATTACAGTGAGAGCATAAGAAAGAGAGCACGAATTCTTCAGGGTGATCTGAGATGAAATCACAGACAAGGAGGCACGTGAACTGAAACTTAAGCAATCAGTAGATGTGGATACGGTAGGGGAAATTGCAAAGCCTCCGCAACCCAATAGGGATGTGACGTGATTAAATATGTTATTATTTGTAAATCTGTGGAAACAATGCCTAGCACATAGTCAGTAATATATATGTGTCCTCATTAGTTAAGTAAAATGAGCAGACATGGAAATATCTGTTCCTGTTTCAAACACTTGTAAATATTGGTTTGCTTAATAAGAGTTTATAAATATTGCTCAACTAGAAACCAAGGAAAGCTAGTTCCCAGGTCCCAGTAATAAAGAGGAAATTCATGGTCAGAGCACAGTAGAAGCTAAGTCAAGGGTACTCAGGGAGAAATCAGGATCCCATAGAGATCAGGGGCTGGGACTTTAATATTTTATGGGGACTGAGATTCTAAGGTATAGCCTAGTGTATATGAAATGCCCAAACTGAGATATCTCATAAATCTCGGCCTCTGTGAAACAGGTATTTCAATTTACCTACTAGCCCAAGGATGCTGCAAGAAAGTTGCTATCTTGGGCTATGGGTTGAAAAAGTTACCCAGGAGAAATCATGGGTTGCAAGCATTGGGAGGACTAAATCCACACTACCTCATTGTGCAGGAGCTCTAAGCTGGAAAATTAACATTAAAAACTGCACCAAGGGCTTCCCTGGTGGCGCAGTGGTTGAGAGTGTGCCTGCCGATGCAGGGGACACGGGTTCGTGCCCCGGTCTGGGAAGATCCCACGTGCCGTAGAGCGGTTGGGCCCGTGAGCCATGGCCGCTGAGCCTGCGCGTCCGGAGCCTGTGCTCCGCAATGGGAGAGGCCACAGCAGTGAGAGGCCCGCGTACCGCAAAAAAAAAAAAAATTGCACCAAGTCTATAAACCAATAGTGATAAAAAAAAAAAAGAGAGAGAGAGAGAGAAACTACATTGAAGATATTAATGGCATAAAAACACTCATGGAAAAAAAAAATCTTGCTGAAGGTGAGCTTACTAAAAGAAGAAGAAAAAGGCAAATGAATAAGGAATTGAACTACCGTGGGGAAGAATTAGCAGCCACTTCAGGTTACCCCTGAAACTCCAAGTAGTAGAGCAAAACAAAGAGATTTTAAAACAGGTATGAATAAAAGGCTCAAAGAGAAAGAAAAAAAAAACTTGAATACAAAGGTAAGGCAAAGACAAGATGAAAACAGAATATTTGGAAAATAACAAAAAGAAGTTCTAGGAATGAGAGATTGAGTAATTAAAATCAGTGGCAGCCAGAACTTGGTTTCTCATACCATTCTCCAACAAAAGGAATCAGGATTCTTTGGAGAAATCCTTGGCTAATTCTAGGACTGGGAATGTAGATGAATTTAGAGCATCTTATAGCCAATAAGTAAGAAGTGCTCAAAAACCCAAACAATGAGGGTATGTCAGAAGGAACACAGGAGTCAACTGAAGGTCGGCAGGTATCAAATCTCCATGATTTTTAGATTCATTTAAAAAAATGACAATGTTTATAATATGGAAGAAATTACATCTTTTGCAGATACTTAAATGTATGATAAAGCATTTAGGTGTTAACTTAAAATATGTAATGGGTGCCTCGTTTTTCAAAATTCTTTTAGGACAGCCATGACGCGCACTGCTTGGCTTTCTGTTCTACCAAGCTTTGGAATGTGTGGGTTTCGGGGATGAACACACTCAGTTTCACCAAACTTGGCCAACGTACACCTCAGAATGCTTGCAATGATGTCTAATTCAGGAGCAGTAAGAGTTGGTCTTTCCTCACCTTTTTACCAATGTTCGGCACTGTCAGAGTTTATGATAGTTTTCATCTGATGTGTGTTATATTGTGTTATTTTACTGTTTGTTTCCCTGATGACTAGTGTGGTTAAGCATCTTTCATATTTTTATTTTGTTATTAAGGTTGCTTCTTCTGTGAATTGACTCTTCATCTCTTTGCTTCTTTAATTACTTTTCAAAATGGATTTGTAGGGATTAAAATATATACATATTCAGAATATGAGCCTTTTTCCTATTATATTTCTATTAATTTTTAATGTTTATATACTGAAATTTATTAATCATTTCTTTTATTACTTCTGGATTTTAAGCCACAATTAAAAGACTTTCCCTACAGGAAGAGAAACTCGCCAGCCACATTTCTTGTATGGCTTTCTCTCTTACATTTGGATCGCTGATCCACTTGGAGTTTATTCTTGTATGAGGTACAGATACAAGAATCTGGGTCTAATTTTCTCTCTTCCAGCTGGCCAACCAGGTGCCAGCAATTGCATTATTATGTAACTGCCACCACAATTTGAAATGTAACCTTTATCATATATAAGATTTCCCTGTGCATCTGGGTCTGTTTCTACAGTTTCTACTCTATCCTGCTCAGCTGTCTATTCAGGTCCAAGTACCAACTTTGTTACTTAAATAAACTTTAAAAGATATTTCAGTGTCTGGTAGGGCTAGCCACACAAAGACACACATACGCACACACACGTACACATACACAATACATATATATACACACGTACACATACGTACACATATACACACATACACACATACACATACATACACACAGATGTACACATACACAATACAAACACACAACACACACATATACACACACACACAACACACACATACACACACTCTTGCAGCTTTTCCCTTTCACCCTTTCTGTCTGCTGTTGCTTATTTTCCCACATGAACGTGAGGTCTTTGATATCCGGCCACTGTTGAATGCGTTCACAGAGAGGTGCACTTCAGAGCATTCTAATCTCAGCCGTTTGGGTAAAATGTGTCTACACCTGTGCTGCACTGAAACGTTTCATCTTCAAGGATAGAAATGACGCAAGGGGGACGAAGGTTGCTCTCCCAGGAGGATCGCAGTATAATGCCGTTAACAGCTAGTCACAGGGCCTGTTGAGGTCGTTTGCGGTTTGAGAACTGGTCTTTGAAGCAGACTCACCCTCACCACGGTCCCTGGAACAGGCCCGACCTGTGCAGTTGCTCACCCATCCACCTCCCTCCCCTGCCTTCCCTCCCCTCCCCTTCCTTTCTCTCTGGCTGGAGAAATGCAGGCAGTTAGCAAAGTCAGAAGGGGCCCGCGATCAGCAGACCAGGCTCATGGAGATACAGCGTGTTTCCCCAACACCTAAACCCAACAGAATTTGACTGATAAATTCTAGGAATGTCTCTGTATCCTCGCACTCAAAGTAATATTTTAAAATGTGTAACAGATCAGGTCTTACATACTGAGATGTACATAAGGAAGCTTTGTTTTCCATAACAAATAGTGGTAGACAAGAAACTTGCTGATCAAAGGGAACAATCCACCTGATTTAGAAGTCGATCAATAGTACTCAGCCATAAAAAAAGAATGAAATGATGCCATTTGCAGCAACATGGATGCAACTAGAGATTATCATACTAAGTGAAGTAAGTCAGACAAAGAAAGACAAAAACCATATGATAGCACTTGTATGTGGAATCTAAACTATGACACAAATGAACTTATCTACAAAACAGAAACAGCCTCACAGACATAGAGAAGAGACTGGCGGTTGCCAAGGGGGATGGGGGGTGGGGGAGGGGGGATTGGGAGTTTGAGATTAGCAGGTGCAAACTTATAAAAATAGAATGGATAAAAACAAGGCCCTACTGTATAGCACAGGGAACTATATTCAATATCCTATGATAAACCATAATGGAAAGGAATATTAAAAATAATATATGTGTGTATAACTGAGTCACTTTGCTGTACAGCAGAAATAACACGGCATTGTAAATCAACTCGACTTCAATTTTAAAGAATTGTAAAAGTCGATCACTCAGTCAGTTCAGCAGCAAATTCATTACCAGGCCCTTCTCTCCTCTTAAACGTCACCCTTTCTGTCTCCTGCCCCCCTCCACCTTGTGTTCTCCTTCTTGTGGATCTTTGCACATTTCAAGGAAGTCACCCTTTCAGCTTTTGCTTGAGTCAGGTTGGCGCAGCTGAAAGACCTGCCCAGTGATCACGTTGTGCCATCTGGTGGAAACTCAGTCTTTTCCAGGCGGAGGCAAATAAGAGAATTTTTCTGCTCCTGTGTTCCTGGTTCTGTATCTGTGTTTGACTACATCACAAGGAGATGCTGATACGTTTTACAAAAACAACGCCAGCAGAGGCCAGTCTCCACCCTGTCAACTCCATTAATTCAGTATTTTTCCAAAAGAAATCTTTGCATCTGCCCTGTAATCTTCCTAAATGAAAAAAAAAAAAGCAAACAACACCTAGAGTCCAGATTTACATCCTGTTTTGTGAACGTGTTAGCAAATGTACGCGTTGCCCTTAAATTTCTCTTTTTCCCGAAGAAGTTTGTATTTTGGCTAAAATATAGTTTTCCAGAGATATTCACCAATAGCATTTTCTTCTGCTGTGGTGTGCCAGAGTGCTAACCACGCCGTCAAAGCTACTGCACAGGGCTAGGACTGTCTAATGTTTGCATCTATTTTCAGAGGATGCTAATTTCATGGACTCCATTGACGGGAAGTTAAAATTCTTTACTGCACTTTATTTCTGGATTTATCCATGAGTAACGTGCCCTATGTTAGCATTCAAGAATGAGTGAAAATACCATATACCTTACTGATTATATTTTCTATGCTAAGCCCTTGGTTGGGGGATTCCTGGGGTGGCTGCTTTTTATGCTCTTTTTCCTGGTTTCTCTCCCTCATTTCAGACTAGAATCCCCGACACGGAGTCTCAGCATGGACGCCCCGAAAGGCGTTCATATTCAAGCTGCTGCAGGGAAAATCGAGGCCCTTTCCCAGATGGACATCGTTCTTCACAGCAGTGATGGGACAGTGAGTCCAACAGATGGGGGCGGGGTGGGCCTCCCGTTGTACAAGCCTCACGTCCCCTGAGCACTGATGACACGCTTGTCCATTAAGGCATCGGCATAGTAAATTTATGGTAGTTTGTAAAGAAACGTCATGAAAGGCATAGCACAGAAAATGTGAAAGGAAGGAGAAGACAATTTAGCACTGAAAGAAGGGCCAAGAGAGGTTAAAATAATTCTGTGTTGGATCCAGACTGCTTTGTCTGGCATTTGTGCCGTCAAGTCTCTTGTTATCTTCAGCTTTGTAAAAGTACTAGACTCTCAGAGCTTACAGAGAACATGAGTACCGTCACTTCCTGGTGATCCAGCTTCCCTCAGTAGGGCTGTCACTAGGAGTTACCTGTGACAACCGTCATCCGTTACTGCCAGGGGTACTCGCTCGCACCAAGTTCTGGGTAAGCGAGAATTAAATATGAAAAGTAAGAGCTACAGGAAGAAAAAACCCGGAACCTCAGGTCCAGAAACAAAACATCGCTGATACGAACTGTGGCTATAATGGGCAGCAGGGTACAGGCTCCCCACTATTGACCTTTCTAGTGCGAGATCAGTTTGCCAATTACTGTGTGAATTCAGGGACGTTAACAGGCCCCTCTGGGCCTACCCCCTCAATGGTCAAGTACGGGAACTAGTATTTACATCACAGTGTCACAGGGTTATGAGACCCCAGTGCGGTAAGATAGCTTTGAAATGATACTAATTTAATAGTAAGAGGGAGCTGTTGTTAAGGCAGCTCCCGAGTACACAGGACCCTCAAGGGCAGCCCCTGCGAAGCCCCTGCAGGTTGTAACTTACAAAGTTTCGATGCATGGAGCAGATAAATGCAAAAGTGGAAGCCAGGAATTTTGGAATCTTATTACTAAGTCATAACGTCCCTACGTACTGAAAACGTGTTACCTTGAAAAAAATCTATAGTGGTCTTAGTTTTGAAATAATACTACTTATTTTCATGAATCGGGTGTCGACTCAGCCCGACCCGTACTTGAAGTTGATACCCCTTATTACTGGGAGCTAGTTCAAAGTGAAGAGATATCTGGCCTCCCAGAAAATATTCTCCCAAAAAGGCAAATGAAGATGAACAACAAAGCAGTATATGGACCATCAGTGACCAGAGTTTGCTGGAAGGACAGGAAAAAAAAATAACTAGAAAAAAATTAACCAGGAAAAAGGAGAGAGGAGAAGCCAACAAGTTAGGGAAAAGCAAAGAACTGGGCAGAACCCAAAGCATTAGACAATAATCTAAATAGGTTCTGCTCTAAAAAAATAAGACCCACTTGACTTCCTCCTCTGACAGTGACCCAGACCCCAGGGCAAAGCCTGCCTATCACGCATGTGTACTGTCACCCGCCGCTTCCATGAAGAGGTCAGCGTCCCGAGAGGGGACACAGACGCAAACGCCAGTTTATTAAGAGCTTGGAGTATACAGGATGAGAGCCACGTGCAACAGGAGGGGTCCGACCTTGTTGGCGAGGGATAACATGGAACCTTCCCAAACATGGTTTAATTCCTTCCTCTAAGTGATCGCCCTGGCCAGGCTTGGCTGCTCTGTGTGGCCACACTTATTTCCTTAAGCTGTCAGATCACCAGATCTCAATAAATGGCCATTTGTTTGTATTTCAGTTCAACTAAACCTCGATAGGAACAAAAAAATCCAGTGGCTTTCATCTTGTTTTAGTCGTCTGTGTGTCTACTGCTTTCCTGCATTTCATAGAAGGCAGTAGAGTTTCAAATCATATTTTAAAAGCTGGGGAAATGGTTGACAGCTATTACGATGAATTTAATTGCCTCTCACAGGAAAATAAAATCAGGAGAAATTCCAACAATCACAGGTTAAAATGACTAAGATGAATCTACTTCTGTGGCTTGTATCAATACTTTATCCTAATAGGGAGGAGAAGCTGAAGGTCAAAGTGGAACACAAGGTAAACGTGAATCAGGCAAAGAATTGTATCATTTTGGTCAAACAATTCTGAAAGGTCTGCATAAAAGTGTCGCATCATACATTTTTCTAGCTCGCCTAGCACAATGAGTAAAAGAAAAAAATGACTTCCCCCCAGTTCCTAAGGACTGTTTATCCCTTACCTGGATGTAAACTAGAAATAGGCTTGTAAGGAATTAGATTAATTGTAATAGGATTTCGGTCAAGCCAGGTGCCTACCTCATTTTCTCTGCAGAGCAACAGCGAATTTGTTTGGAACAATTTGAGCGTTTAATTTCGTGCCTGTTGCGTCCATCCCTCCTTGACCACTTCATCTCTCGTTCTCTCCCAAGCAGCTTGTGCTCGATGCTGAAACCATGTGTTTACCCAAGTTGGCTCAGGGGACTCAGGGTCCCGCAAGCAGCTTGCAGGGACTCTACGAAATCTGTGCGTGTCCAGATGGGAAGCTTTACCTGTCTGTGGCCGGCGTGGGTACCACGTGCCACGAGAACAGTCACATCTGCCTCTGAACCAGGGCCGTCTTCCACGGAGCTACCTGCCTCGTTTCGGTGAGCTTTGGAGTGCCGACCTCAAGCCTTCACACCTGGAGCAACTCGACAAAGTAAAGCTGAGTTGGCACGTGGGAAGGAAGTAGGACCTGCTTTCAAAAGGAGCTCAGAAAGAGAAATGTACCGGTTCAAGTGTTCCCGTGAAACCCCATGATCTCAAAGTGGCGGCTGGACCTTAGACACAAAAGTCAAAGACTATCAGGAGAATGTGTTGATTCCACTAGACTGATTCACTTCCATCAGCACCATCGTGACTTTCCCTTTCTTGTTCGCGTCGATCTACGGTGAAATACTTAACTGCTGTGTGGATATCAGCTGTGGGTCTCTGACTCCCCATGACAGTAGCCGTGGTCCTGCTGAGGTGCCGTGAGAGTTCCATGAGGTTTTCCTCTGTAAAACCTGTAAGTGCTCTCTTCATTTTAATGCAACGTGTGTCAGGTTTCACAGGAAAATCTTCAAGTTTTGAAGGGACGTTAAGGCTGATTTGATTTTCAATATGTAGTCAGAGGAATAAATTATACAAAACCATGCTTTCTTTATATAGTCAATGAGCGATGAAAATCAATCTACATTTTTCACAGACTTCACAGTTTGTCTTACTTTCTTTAATCCTCATAACTCTTTGAGGTAGGTACTACTTTTCCCCCAGTTACTGGTGATAAAAAAGGTTCCGATGAGACAAGTCACAAGGTCACACAGTATCTGTTAAAATTAAACTAAACTGTGACCCTGCATTTTCACATCGGTTTTCACTTCAGACAACTTTGACCTGTGTCTCATTCCATCCGCGGCACCAGTCTACCTGATACCTGCGCAGATGGGCTGGTGCTCGCTTGACAAGTGGAGAAACTAAAGTCCAAAGGGGTTTGTCACCCACCAGAACCGCACCGCGAGTAGGCAGGGGTCCCAGGTGCCCAGCAGGCATGCTCACCTGACGGGACAGGTGAGGGACCAGGTGGGACCTCACGGAGTCAGCCTCTTACACTCACCGTCGGCTGTGTGATGTGTATTTGCATCCGGTGGGCACACTGAACCCATGAGCACGTTGGTCTTGTAGAGGCCATTCACTCACTCTGTAAAATGCCCTTTGGCACGCAGAGCCATGGGTGTCGGTTTTGGTTTGTGGTTTACCAGTTGTTAGCATTAGAATCCCCACGTGGCACAAGACATGGTGGGACCAACAGCACTGCAACTTTGGGGGTTTTTGTAATTTATTTATTTATTATTTATTTTTGGCCGCGTTGGGTCTTTGTTGCTGCGCGTGGACTTTCTCTAGTTGCGGCGAGCGGGGGCTACTCTTCCTCGCGGTGCATGGGCTTCTCATTACGGTGGCTTCTCTTGTTGCGGAGCACGGGCTCTAGGCGTGTGGGCTTCAGTAGTTGTGGCTCACGGGCTCAGTAGTTGTGACTCACGGGCCCCAGAGCGCAGGCTCAGTAGTTGTGGCGCACGGGCTCAGTTGCTCCGCGGCACGTGGGATCTTGCCGGACCAGGGCTCGAACCCGTGTCCCCTGCATTGGCAGGGGGATTCTTAACCACTGCGCCACCAGGGAAGCCCAGCACTGCAACTTTCTAATTAAAGGATTTATAACTATAAACACAACTTCAGTTTCACTTTCCGCAGCCTCAGAACTGAGAGAAAAGTGAGTCTTTATTTCCAGTGCTGTTTTGACAAGGTGTCAACAGTGCAGCCCACTTCCCACAACCCCGGGACTTTTAAATTACTAGTGTCACAAACACTTGAGATTGCAAAACAAAAGTACAGTGTGGGCTTCCCTGGTGGCGCAGTGGTTGAGAGTCCGCCTGCCGATGTAGGGGATGTGGGTTCGTGCCCCGGTCCGGGAAGATCCCACATGCCGCGGGGAGGCTGGGCCCGTGAGCCATGGCCGTTGAGCCTGCGCGTCTGGAGCCTGCGCTCCGCAACGGGAGAGGCCACAGCAGTGAGAGGCCCGCGTACTGCAAAAAAAAAAAAAAGTACAGTGTTTCCTAAGCAGTTAAGGGCAAACTCAACTCTGAACATAATGCTCCTAGTTTCTGGGGGCGGGGGAGGGCTTTAGACTATAAATTGGTATTTGCCTTTTCCATTTAGTTGAGTCCCGATTTTTAAAATTAATGTCTGCTCTCTTGCTCTAACATTCCCATTGTCATAGTAAATAATGTTGCCGTTTTTGTGTCATATGTACTTTCCTGTACCATGTCTGTGCAAAAGAAAAATGTCTTCCAGCCCAGTTGATGTAGATGGAACACAGGATCACCATGGAACATTTCTAAACTAGTTTGGTTCTCACAGAACGTGTGTACATGTCCAAAAAAATGACGCCGATGATAAAGTGAGGTCGAGAAGAACAATCAAAGAGAAAGTATGGGGAATAGAACCTCTTTAACAAAAGGTGTAAATCAGATCTTTTTGCTCCTCTGCTATAATGGAATCATCACTAACGTTTCTAGCTTCATTCTACAGAGTGATCAGGCATTTCTCCTTGCTTAGAATAAGAACTTTTAGATGGGCTGTATTCTAAGATGTATTACATAAACCTGTCTTCTTAAGTACATTATACAGTGTAACTTAAATTTCCATTAAAGGTGCAAGGCCATGCTTATGAATGTACCCAATGAGGCATACACACGGACAGCCCAGCCCTACACACTAAGCGCTTACCGACCGTCCAGTGCTCATAATTTTAGTGACCTCGCAAAACAGCCCCTTGTTTCTTTTCCAATTTCCGAACCGACTGAGAAGCAGACACAAGTGAAAAAGATGAAGATCAAAATATCAGCTTTAATGGTAAAGTTGGATTTGCAGCAAAATGGACTTGCTAAGACCTTTCAGCAGAACAACCCAGAACCTCTCCCACCCCTGCAGGCTCCGACTCCGCAGCCCCTACACGAGTTCAGGTCCCCCCCGCCCTCCCGGGCACCCCCAGGTCAATCTCCACTCGTGCGCGGACAGGGAAGCAGGGTGGGAGCTCCCGCGAGGCTGGGTCGATTTGTATTGGTTCTCGTCCCCTCCCTTCCCTGATCCAACACGCCTCTTCTCCCTTGGCTTTAGCTGGCTTCTCCGTATCGTAAATGCCCCTGCAAATTGGCTGTGGTTTAATAACCGAACAAACTTCGGGTCACGTATAAGCAAGCCGGTGGAACGAGCGGGTCTAAGGGCACCGAGGACAAAAGGTGGATTCTGAGCCGAACAGTCAGGGCAGCTTCACCTTTCGTCCTGGGCTTTGTATCCAGAATAAATGAGGGCACTTCCCGGGCCACTTAGCAGCTACAGGAGAAACAAGCCCAAACTTTAAACACATAGCTCTTATTTTTCAGTAAAATGTACCTCGCGTTGGCTTTGGTATCCAAGTCTTCCCCAGTCTCGCCCACACCTGACAGCACGGAGGGCCCGGGACCGGCTTCCAGACCGATGAAGGAGTGATGACACTTTAGGCCAAACTTGTCAAAACAAGATAAATGGAGGAGAAGCGTCAGAAGCCAGAGTTTTAGGAAATTCCACCTGCCGACTGCAGCTCCTGCCTGTGGGGTGCGCGCCCTGCGGGACGCGGACCTGCCGGCCCCCGCGATGGCGAGTCAGCTCCTGGAAGGAGAGCTCTTCCCAGGTCTGTGTCCGTGTGTCTCCTGCTGGTTCTGTCTCTGGTAGAAGCCGGAGTCATACATGACTCATTAAAATCTCATCTAACTGCTGTTTTCTACTAGCTTTTATCCTCGAGGTCTGCAAAATATTGGAAGGACAGAAGATGTCAGCTAGCGCTAATGAAAGACAACCCCACCAGTCCCCAAAGCAGACCTGTTCTCTTTATTTGACTGAACGCTATTTGAACATTTTCCCACCATCATTCTCAGGCTCGTCACTGGTCTCCCCCCGGAGGCTGTGGAGCATTCCGCCCTTCCGCTCACGGGGAAGCACAGAACCCGCTCCCGAGTGCAGAAGGCCTGTTCCAACCCCTTTCTCAGGAGCAGCTACGCCCACACCGGCTGGTAGTTTCCACCTTCTTTTTAATAAAAAAAGCAAAATAGGGGAGCCTGATACAAAAAATAGTTCAGGTCCAAAATTCCTTACCCCGAATTTCAAAATCTAAAAAGTTCCAAAAAATGAAAACTTTCCAAATACATCTACTGCAAAGTATGGATGGCAAAACCTGACCTAAACTTAGATGAGGCTACTTCTCATGTCTGTGTAGTTTACTGTGGGTGGGTATTCATGGTCTCACTGCAGAAATACTAATGTGTTTGATTAAAGGGAGCTGCCCAACTCTGATGGAAAAGCCTCATTAAACCCAGTTTATATGCACTGGTATTAATGTTCTAATATCCAAATTCTGAAAAACATTTGGATGCAAGGGTTTCATATAAGGGACTGTGGACCTGTATTTTTTCTTTTAAAGGAAGTCTAGAAAAAAACACAAAACTCCACCTAGATCAACTACCACGAAAGCCAGACAGGGTGTTCTGTGTACATTTTAATATCCAAAAGCAATGAAACATATTCCAAGTGTCGAATCTGAGTTTTAAAGTAGCAAGAACTTAAGAAAGTCCCAGACAGCTGGAGACCCAGCGTTTGGGTCGCCCCGGAAGAGAGAATTCCAAGCCTGGTCTGCCGGATTTAGAAGACTTGTGCCTGAGGTGTAAAGATGAACACGTCCTACCTGTTAGGGCTCAAGTGTGAATTGGCCCCAGGCACACAGCCCTCCCCTGAGGCAAGGTCGGTATCAATCCAGCCTCTACCTAGGGAAGAACCATATTTAACGTATTTCCAAATACATACGTATACCACATATGTCAACTAATTTTATTCCCTAGAAAGGCGAAATAAAATCAACAAAATCAGTGAGCACCTAATAAACCTAGTAGATGTCAAGTACTTTATATTCAATCATAAGAAAAGGAACCTATTAAAATTCCACTATAAAATATATAGGAAAGTTCTATCCTAATATTTCCAATAAACGCACAAATAAATACACACAGGTCAGAACTTCATATAGGAAGATATTAAGTTTGATTTTCAAGGAACTGTTTCTCAGGAAATACCAGCTACAATGATTTCATATGTACATTTGCTTTATTAAAATTGTGGCACTTAATATAATAGCAGAAATTATCACATGGCTTCACATCCAGAAGCAATACAACAGTGGAGGCGCAAACATTCCTTATTACCAATGAAAGTAAAAAAGTTGTAATATGTTCCATAAGCCCTTAATTGCATAAAATATTATACTTAGCATCATTTTTGACAGCCAGCACACTTATAGAAACTAATTATCATCACCTTTCTTTTACATTCTGCAAAAGAAGTATGTTCGTAGGACATTCAAACATGATAAAAATTAAATGTCAGTTCTGAATTGTTCATGGGGAAAACACAAGCTGATAATTCCTATTTTATAACTTATTGTCACATGATTTTACAATTTTTTAATGCCTTCAAAGTGAAATCCAAAAAACTCCACTAAGTGCCACGTTGAAGGACAAAAAATGTTTACTGCAGCACCTTTAGACAACAAAAGGTCACATCCTGTTCAACCACACTATATAAATTATGACGTTTGTGGAAAATATGTACAAACAAACATAAAGCAAACGTTCTAACAGGTGACAGATGTCGCTTTGGCAGGCGGTTCTTGGAAGCAGTATTCACATCCAGAGGCCAGAACGGCCACCACTGGGGTCTCCCACGTGCTACCTTCACGAACCAGGAAGCCTGTAAACCCAGGGCGGGAGGACATCCAGAACAAGGATGTAAAGTGTACTCAGTGCGTCCCAGCAGTACCGTCTGCAGAGTCTCAATCAGGTAATATTCAGGAGTACAGTACTGTACCATGTTATACATGTACTGAGGGTCTAATAGGTAAAATTGCAAAAAATTCATAATCGGATCCAGCTGATAAGAAAATAACACACCCAAGAGGATCCACTTAAAGAGATAATAAGCTCCAAAGACTCAGTTCCCCTTATCTGTTTAAACCAATGATATGTCCAGTGTTTCATTAGCTCCTTCAAAAAATACTACATGGAAGACATAAAACTAACTTCACGCTAACCAGAGACAGAGAGACTCTTATCTAACAAACTGCTGAGCTTTGGTTGTATAAAGTGCAGTCCAACGAGCCGCCACCCCAGCCGGCCAGCTGCCTCCAGCAATTCCACAGTTCACCACCAGCCTCAAGATAGTTCTTAGATCCAGTTAACGTCTTCTGTTGAAATTCATGTTAATAACAACTCCAAAATTCTCCCCAAACAGTCTGCAGTGTGCTTCGCAATTCCTAAATAACTGGCAAGGAAGCTTAAGGACAGCAATTCATACTTGTGCTACAACACATTCAAGACCTAGCTCTGCTTTTTCTTTAACTGCGTTCACACCTTTTGTTGTATAAAATTTTCAAGTTTTATGATGATACAGGCAGTACATTCCATCACTCTCATGGCAACCTCAGAAGTGAACCTGTCATTCGGGATCTGTGGGAAAGGCAGCAGATCGGGGTACCTTGTTTTTAAACTGTCTACACCGTAAGCTTCCAAGGTATGGACGTCATTCGTCAGGCCTTCCAGATGCTCACTGTATTCCTCTATTTTCTGCGCGAGCGCAGTCGGCTTCACGTCTTTGTCGGACTTGCCCCGCACAGCATAGTCGGCGGCGATCAGAGCCAGCTTGGTAGAGAGGAAACATTTGAAGCACACCCATTCGTTGGCGTTTTTGTGGAGGTCATTCCTGGCGGCTGAGAAATTGGCTCTGGCTTGTCGCAGCCATCTGCGTGCTTCGACTGGGTTACCAACTGACTTGAAGGTGGGGGGAACAAAGAACCTCGGAGAGTAAGTCTGTCCGGCTGAAGGTGGGCATTTTTCCTTATTTTGTTGTTGCCTTTCAGATTTATGGCTCGTTGCTTCTTGATTCCATGAAGTGTAAAATCTCTGAAATGAGTACTTCTCTGACTGAAATCGGGATGCTGAGGTTGAAAACGTTCGCCTCGAGGCTCTGTCTGCATTTTGATCTAGAAAAGCCTGTTTCTCTAATCTGTTAATTTCATTCTGCAGATGTTTAAAAACTTCATTAGCAATGTCATGATTCTCTGGGTTTTTGTCAGGGTGCCATTTCAAATACAACCGCCTAATAATCTTTTTTCTTTCAGATTCTGGAAGCTTCCAAGCTTGCTCCACCACTGATGTCACTTCTTTTAAAATTTCTGGTAAAGAATTCACCTTAAGCTTCTTGGGGGAATGATGCTTCGAAGATGAGGTCTTGTGGCTCTCCCTACCAAAGAAAAGAGGAGGGATGCTTCGTAGACCAGGGGCCAGGAACTCTGTAGGGCTGGTGGGTGTGGAAGGGGCACTGTCTCTGCTCTGAGAGCTTTCCTCTGGCCTTGAAAACTTATACAGATCAAGAGAGCTAACTATTTTATATTCACTGTAACCAATATCAATCTGATATATCTTTCCGAGAAAACTAGAGTTGTCAGCATCTTCTCTTTCAACTTCCTGTACGATAATGGCGTATGTATACGTCGGCTGGTACGACCCATAGATCTCCCCACCTTCAGCATCAACAAGGTACCCGACGTATTCCCCGGGGTAAAAGACATTCATTGGGTCCATAAGCAGAGTGTAATGAATCTCAGCAGGTATCGGAGTGCCGGGCATTGGAAGTTCAAGTTTCGATGGTTCTGAAGAGTCGTATTTCACTCCTAAACTGTCGAGTTTCTCACTGATCCTGTAAATATCATTGCATCCTAGCATAGCAATTAGATATGAAGTGTCGGAAATCAAATTGTCGGTCGCTGATTTAAGCGTCATTGCCAAGGCTAACAGGAAGTTAATGTCTTTACTGTCTGAATGCTGTATGTAGAGCAGGATGACTGCATTCCCAAACCTCTTCAGGAAAGCAAAAGTTTCGCTTCTGCTCTGAGGAATAGGATTGAAACCTTTAACTCTTAATGTTGTCTGAAGCTTCTCAAAACAGGACACTTTCAAGCCTTCCCTTAGAGCTTTGCAGAGTCGCACGGCTTTCTCCTCGTTGGCCAGAAAAGCGTTATCGTTTTCGTGCTTCATGATTCTGATCAGGCCTGTGATGAACTGTTCAGAGGACAAGAGTAACTGCAGCCTGCCCTGAAGAGAGCACAGCGCTCCAAACTGGCAGACTCTGGGAGTCTCCTCATCTAACTGCTCCTCGAGGATGCTGCTCAGCAGACGAGGCCTGAGTTTCTGAGGAAAGAGCATAGTCAGCTTAGTATGGAACCCGTGGTCTTTCCCTAAGTAGCACTGGCTGAGATCCACCAACATCTGCACACCGATATTGCCCTGGATCCTGCTCTTGTAATGCGGGGCGTCATCAAACACCAGGATGTTGGACTTCACCAGCCTCCCATCCTGGCTTGGCAGGTAGAGTGCGAGGTCCCGGATGTTCTCGAGATCGCCCCGCACCTTCACCGAGTCATTCTGTAGACTCTTGAACAAGCCAGAAACGACTCTCTTAACGGTGCGCATTTCATTAGGATCTAACTGTTTTCCTTCAGAATTTTTGAATATGCGGCTCAGCACTTCAACATACTGCTTGGTTGAAATGATATCTTCAGTGCCTAAGTGTTTGAACAGCTGGTGAAAGGTGCCCAGTTCTAAAGGCAGCTTGTACAGATACGGTTTAAAATCAGACTCGTACTCAAGATTGATCACCACCTCCTCCGGCTTCAGAAGCTTCCAGCCATCTTCCACCATCACAAAAGCAACGCCCCGCAGTTGAAAACGGAACTCCCTTTTCTCTGCGCTGAGAAACTCGTATATGCTCCTTAAGACCTTTGCTCTAGTCTTGACCATGTCTTCATCCAGAGTTGTGATGTTGCATATGTTCCTGCAGTTATTGATGACCTTATCCAGAGGGGGGTCCAGGTTCACATTCAGCATACTTAAAACCTGCTCCAGCTGTTCTTGTGGACCAAGGTCACTCCCTTCTTGTTCTTTGATGCTCAAGGGGGTGGCTTTCTCTGGAAGAATAGGGCATGACGTCCATAACAGCTGGAGCACGTCGCACTGCTTGAATTTTGGATTCACCTGTGCTCCGTTGAACTTTATAAGAGGAAGCGTTCCGTTTACCTCTTGATACTGAGGATGAAATCGAATGAATTCGGCAGGGGCCCGCTCGGGACATAAGAATGGTATTAAAGACAGTTCTTTCAAAAAATTTCCAGATAACAAATCCATTCGTTCTTGGAATATATGGTGGAGAAGGATATCGACTGTATTTTGCAGTGTTTCTTTAGACCAGTTTTCTGTATTAGCCCTCACACTGATCTCCTTAGCAAACTGTAACAACTGCTGCTGAGACAGGATGTGTTTTAGTCCGATATTTCTTAAGAATTCTACCCAGGATGTCATAAATGCAACTTGATTTTTGGGTTTTATAAGTTGTTCCAATTTTTTAAAGAAGTCCTTAGGAATAAACAATTTTTCGGGAAGCATAACTTCAAAAACTCTCACAGTTCTATCATAGAAATGTTTGGCTTGCTTTAGTCGACTGTTAGCGTCATGGATTATCAATAAACTTTCCAGTTTTTCGAAAAGTTGTTCCTTGATCTCTGACAATTCTTCAATACTTGAGAGTCTATTCTTAAGATAGATCAAATGCTCTAATTTTGCATCATAAGAGAGATTTTCAATTTTTGGTAAGAGGTGTTTCAAATAGACCTCAAGATCATCTACAGGTACACAACCAAGCACCTCATACAGTTCTTTTAAGTGTATTTTTTCTTCAAGAAATGCAGAGGACGATGATTGTGTCCATTTTTCCACTTCAGCAGAAGGAATACTTTTTGTAAGCACATAGCATGTTCCAAATTTTGCAATGCTCATATAGCGACCACTGATGGATTTGTAGCATGGAAGTGACTTTAAAATTTTTATGTCATCTTGGGACATCAAGTGATTCAAATTGCAGTTGAAATACATCAGAAGTGCTTCAAAGTCACTTTCCACTAATTTTTCAGTTCTAAAAGTTGAGGTTTGGACCATATAATGCACAGCCTTCAAAATGCTTGTGGGGCTCTCTATGTTTGCTGTGTAACATGACAACAGAGGAACAAATGCACTGTCTTTGGAGCAGATTTTGTTCAAAGCAAGCTGAATACAGCCAGCTTTCATGAGAGCATGAAACACCTTATCACTCTGGCCATTTGGAAAGACTGCAATGTGCATGAGACTTAGAGGAAGCAGAACGTCACCTTCGGGAACTACAAGCTGATTGGCTGACACAGTAAACTTTGTTCCAGGGAGCAATGCCCAGTCTTTTAGGGTGTCAACAACAGTGTCAAAGGTTGCTTTTGTCTCTTCTTGATCCTCTTTCACATTTACGGATTCGCTGATAAAATGCCATGCACTCTTAAGCCAAGACTCACTTGTAAAACTGTCTTTCCACTTTGTGCAACTTTTGGTCTTATATTCACGGGGCAACACAGAGGATAACAAGTCAGCAAAGCTGGAAATGTCAAACACTTTTGCAACTTTACAGTTCAGTAAAATATTATTGTACTTCAGGTACAATGTATTCATGAACAAGTCTTTGCGGGATGGAATCAATTCATGGTATGTTGTCAGAAACTTGGGTCGTTTTGCATCAAAAGTTTGCAAAACACTGTCTAATGTAATGAGAAGGGGCAGTCCCTCCACTTCAATCCCGTTTTCTTCTGCATCCTTAAAACAGTAATCAACTAAGAGTTTTAAACTGTGAAAAAGTTTCAGGTTAGTCTGCTGGAGACGACAAGGCAGCTTCCCAATATGGCAATTAGTATCAGGAGAGGAAAACGTCATTAAAAAAGATCGCACATCAGCAGGGGTGACATAACTAACAGGAATATCGGCGTCTATCAGACAGTGGTACAGATTAGCAGTTTCATCACAGTTATAAACCAAGTTGAAGCCAATTTCCAAAAGCAGGTGTTTCAGCCTATAGACATTCTCTGCCACTGTTTTGCGTGTGGTGATGTTATAGTCTGCATTTTTAAGGTGGTGTAATTCATCCTGCAGCAAATTGTCAAAAAATGGTCTCGTTTTGTTTGAAGTCGACATATTAATCCAGGTGATTATAACTGCAGAGTGCAGGTCGGAGCCATCAATGTTCGGAGCCCGCACAACGGGTAAAAGGCGCTTCATGTCCTCGTGGATGCAGCTGTAAAGTGCTTTCACCAGACAGTATAAATCTGGCTGTAGATCAAGCCTGTTGACTGGGAAGAATGACAAAAACTTCTTTAAGGTGTCCTTTACAACATGAATAGGCGTGTTCTGTAAGACCGATAACGTCGGGTCAGAACCAGGGAAATAGCGCTTTTTTAACTGGATTAATAACTCGACGTACGCGGGAGCGATCAGGGCCGTCATTAAGCTGTTGTTCCAGTCACTCCGAACGCCCACCCCATTGTCATCCCGCCACAGGTTCCTCCTGGCTGAATCGAGAGCAAAGTGGCCGTTCACGTGAAACGGTAACCCCGTCTCTAAAGAGAGGGGCAGAAAGCAGAAGGCCCTGTGGGGCTTTTTGTAGTTGTGGGTGATGCAGGCAGCTACTCCACCACGTGGGAAGAGAGTGATATCTTGGTTCTTGTGAGCTGATATAACGCTCTTAGATACTTTCTCCATACTTGAAAAACCTGATCTATTACAGATTAGCCAGGTGGTAAGGTTTCCCTCAGAGTCCTCCGTATCCATAGTGTAGGTGATCTGCTGAACCGGTATGTCCTTGAGCGGCCTCTTTTTAGTGACACTGTCAATTACAAATGCGTGAAACTGCTTCCTTTTCAGCCTGTCTCCATCGGTGATGTTGCCCTTCACAGAATACAGCACGTTTAGGGCTCCCGTAGCTTTATCTATTTCACAAATAGAAATTTTTTCCATGTGATTAAGAAACATTAAAAGTTCAGCCCCATCTGACCGCAGTTTGTCCAAAAGATTCTGGACCATTCTGTCTGATGATGGAACTGAAGAAATTTCTGAA
Organism: Phocoena sinus; assembly: GCF_008692025.1. NCBI lineage: Eukaryota > Metazoa > Chordata > Mammalia > Artiodactyla > Phocoenidae > Phocoena > Phocoena sinus. The sequence continues at coordinate 2,502,173 of NC_045780.1, forward strand.
ACTTTTGCCATTTCTGCATTACGAAGAGGAAATCGAAACATTGTGCAATTATCCAGTTTAAAGTGGGTTCCCAGATAAAGATCCAGAACATCTGAGAACTGTGTCCTAAAATCTGCATCCAAATCTCTAAACATGCGTCCAGGACTAACAGATGTGGCTCCCGGTGCGTATCTGGCATGAGGATCAAAAATACACAGGATGTCATTGCCGGAAATAAAAGAAGGGCAGTCTGTAATGTGATACACAGAATTGAATCCTATTCCGTATTGTCCAGTTTTACACGGATTTCCTTCCTTGGTGCCTTTCCCGAGGTTCTGAATCCCTCTGACATCGTCTTCTGTGAAAGGCTGGTTGTTGTACACACACAGTGCTGGCCCCTGCAAGGGGGCCCACTTGTCGTCAAATATCCTATCAACTGGATGCTGTCGAGGGTCAAACACAAAACAGATTTCTGTAGCCTTTGCATCGTCAGCATTCTGAAGAAGTTCTTTCAGCATTTCCTTTTCTGAAGGATAGGCATTAAGGATACTCTTAATTCTGCTGGTCAGTTTTTCCTTCTGTCCAAATTCAGTGCCCAGTGTCGTAAAGCAGATGTTGGACGCATACCTTTCTAAGGCTTTATGCCGCTTTGGTACTGCTCCTAGTTTCACAGCCACTTCCCTGGGTATATCTGCATGACAGTATTTTACAGTGCTATCCTTTACTTTTATCCAGGGACAATCATTGTAGCATAAAGATTTTGCAGGGAGAAGCTTAAGATTAGTATCTGGCAATAATATTTGGCCATAATTTTTCTCACAAAATTCTTGTTTCTTTTCTCTAATGAGACTCCATATTCCTTCACTGATTATTCGCCGGCAAAGCTGAAAATTCTCTTCTGTTATTTGTTTTGTTTCTTTTTCTTGAGCAATAGATTCCAAAACAAGGGCAAAATCTTCAACAGTAAAAGACTGCCTCACACCCACACTTTCAAAAAGTTCACGGAAACTATTTTTATATTTATTAGGCAACTGATAAAGGTATGGGGCTGCTTCAAAATTCAAATGAAAAGCAATTTTTTCTGAGTCAACATATGCACTCTCAACTAGAATGAAGCTAAACGTTTTTAACTTTTCAATAATTGATATCTTAGTGATGTCACTTTGCATCATTGCTTCATGAAGGTATTTGTAGCAAGCATTGGTGATGTTCTCCTGGTACAATGTGATTCCATCATCAACTGATTTTGCAACTTCTTTCAATTGGTTTATGACCAGGTCAACTGTGGGCTTCCGCAGTAACCCCAAAAACTCTTTAACAGCCAGTGGCACTGAACCGCAGCCTCTGAAGGAATGTGAATTTTCGTTTAGAACTGGCTGCAAAAGACAAACTATATCCTGATGCTCAGCTGTATAAAGGTCGGTTGCTGCAAACATGGTTTCAGGCTTAAAACTGTTACCTTTCCAGTCCAAAGAAAAACCCGCTGGTTTTGTGAGAAATGGGAGGAAGGGGATTGTTTGATATTTTGCAGCAAAATCCTTTGCTCTAGGATCCCTTATTTTTAGTTTTTCATCAATGAGACTTAACAGGATGCTACTTCTTAGACAAGCAGCACCGTGATCACTTTTATTAATTTCAGCTACTGACTCGGCACGTTCTAGCATGTCATCCCATAAAATATCATCTTTTGCCATACCTAACTGGACGAGTTTAATCAGAATAATAGGATTTAGGTAGTCCTGAGTAGACCCGTAAGGAAATCGTCCGTCTTTAGTATCAAATAACTTTGCAACCCGTCCTTCAGGGTGGATTAATCTTGATGGTAACACCAGAGGATGCCCCTCCAGAGAGCAAGGGATACATGGAGTAACACGAAGAATTCCTGAGAACTCATCAACTTTCTCATTCAGAACAAAATTCATTAAAGGATCTCTGAGTTCTGCTTCAATTTCCTGAATATTTGGAAAAAACACTTCTGAAAAAAACTGTTTCTCTGAAAATGTATTTTCAAGCAGTATCTGTTTGCAGCCAGCTTCTTCAAATCCTAATTTTACTGAAGAAGGAAGTTCAACAGCACAGAGGTTTTTCGACCCAGTCTTCTTGAGGTATTTCAAAAATATCTTGAAGGCTGCTGGACCAACATCTCTTCTCTTAAGTATACAGTCATCTAGAAATCTCACATTCTTCATGGAAACCCATGTGGATCCATCAGAGAAGACTCTTGTCAATTCCTTCCCTTTCCCGTGAGCTATATCTTCATAAAACCCTTGACAAATTACAGAGAAGTCATCATGAACCAGATCAGGGTCAGGCCACACTGCATGGTAAGTATAGTCCATCAGCTCCCCACTCATGGCCAGGTCACGCAGGATGCTGAGTGCCTCTAGGTAAGCTTTCACAACCACGTGTCTCATGAAGGTGGTGTTCCAGCGTCCTTTCGTGTCTGTCTTCCAGATCTCTTTCCTGTTTGAAGTAACAGCAAAGCACCCGTTGATGTGAACCGGCAATCCTGTTTTGATTCGTAGGGGCAAATAGCAGAACACCTCTCCAGCCTGTGGTCTCACAGCCCACTTCCGGTCCTGGATCTCAGCCAGAAAAACTCCCACAGCCCCACAAGGAACCACTCCCAGCCTTCTCCCGCTCTCACTCAGGGAAAACTTGAGAGCCTCTCCTGTATCCATGCAGGTACATATAAGCCACATGGTACACTCCATTGTTTTTTGTGGTAACTCATCCGATGGCTTTTTGGATTGGCCGGACTTAGCCATTTCAAAGAGAGCAGCTGGGTCGTCATCTGGACCTCTAAAAAGTGGCGACTGTAAATCAGCAATCCTTCTGAACACGTGGTGAAATTCCTCCACTGTGATCTGAAGGATGCAAGCTGACTTGGGTGCATCAGCAGGGAGCTTCTTGTTACTGCTGTCGCAAGTCTTCATGAGCTTAGCAGCTTCTTTTAAAACACTGATGACAGGTGCAATCAATGCTTTGGAAGAGCACAATTTTTTTTTAATTATGACTGTATCTTGAGCTAAGCTGGGATTGGTTTCCTCAATTTTCAAGTACTTCAGATACATTGAGGTTACACTCTGAGTGAAAATGATAAGCCTGTGTCCACAGAGACTGAATTCATCCACAAGAGAGTAAATATCTGCTGTGTTGTAGCAGGTGCTGCTAACTTCACTCACTTTGGCTTCCTGCTGAGTTCTAAAGGACAGTCGGAACAGAGTCCCACTGTAGCTGTAAGGTGCTTCCACGGTCAGAGGTAACTGACAGCCAAATACGTCTATGAACGGTTTGAACTGATTAGGAAATTTCCTAAGTCTTTTCTGCTGTTTACTCCAATTAATTTTGATCCCGGGATTGGACCTGTCTTTAATGTGTTTACTGATGTGGTTTATGTTGGGGTCAAACATTATCATGAATTCTCGACTCATGATGATGGGAATGTCGGTGATGTGGTACACGGAATTAAACCCAAGACCAAACTTCCCAACTTTGTCAACCTCTGCCCTCTTTAAAGATTCCCCTAGCCTGGTTATGTTCACAAAGTCCGAATCTGAGAATTGAGAGTTGTTGAATGACCACAGAGCTGGCCCGTGACACGCTGCCATCCCCGGGTCCAGGAGATTCTCTCGAATGTCCATGTTTCTTCTCATGTCAATCATGAAGCTGCATTCTGTTGCATTTGCGTCATCAGCATTTTGAAGAAGTTCTTTAAAGATATCTGACACTGAAGGGTATTCTTCCAGAATATTTTTAATTCTTACAGTCAGTGGTTCTCTTTGTCCTGACTGCTCAAAGCCCATGTTTTCGGGGTTGATCAGTCTTGTACTGAGGCACGGGACTTTCAGCCACTCTGCAGTTTTCATGGGTATGTCCTCATGCACCAAAATGATTGGTTCCACGGAATCTTCCAGTAAGTCATTCAGGTCATCAACTTTGATGTCACAGTAACAGCATTCATGAATTGGCTTCATGATAAGCTTGGAAGGATCTCTGCTATGATGTATAGGAACTGGTGTGTTGAGGCTTGCTGGAATCTGATTGCTATAAAGCCATCGGATAATATTCAACATAAGATGAAGATTCTGTTTGCTTTCTTGGTCACTGAGGTCTTGGCCGCTTTTGAGGTACACCTTCTGAATGACCATGGAAATGTGATCTGGCGTCAGCTCCTCTACTGAACCGCAGGCCTTGAACAGCTGGTGGAACTTCGCCATGGTCTTGGGCACACTGTGCAAATAAGGCTGAAGGTCAAGATCATAAAACGGTTTTATCACAGCTTGGGCGAGAGGACAGAACTTTTTGCCAGTCCAAACCCATGGAAATTTTAAGGCTCTAAAAGCATCCTTCCCTTCATTTAAATGATCATGCATGAATCCATAAATTTCGAGCAAAATGTGCTGGAACTGATAGTAGTCTTCATCACTAAAGGTGTTCGAAGTATACCAATCGACAACAATTTTAAAGTGCTTTAAGACAGCATTGATATCAGGTTTTGTGAAGATACCTAAAGCTTCTTCCAAGTTCACATGGACACTCTCAACAAGAGGAAGTGATGAGCCGACCAGAATGGCATGGGCCACGTCGCACATGTCCGCGGGTGCACAGAGATCCCAGAGATCCCCTTTCCAGACTAAGGATCCTGGGTAGTTTGGAGGCCTTTGCTTGCAAGCTGGAGCCCATTTTATTTTCTTCAGGGCCATCTTCCCTTCAGGTGACTGCAGCAGGGCGTGGTTCTTATTTAAGACCAGTAAGAGTGTTCTGGCTTTCTTCAGGAGAATTTCCTGATTTGGACAAGAGCTGGCCTGTAAAGCTTCAATTTTTTTAGCCACTTGCACAACATCTTTCTCTTTGAGACTGGCTTCGTTTTTTAAACCAATCTGTCTTAAAGAGTGAAGAATATCTGGTGAGGTAAAAGCTGAGGGTGGGAAACAAGTTTCTTCTTCATCATAGAAGAGGTCCTTTAATACTTCCACATCAGGGTCAAAGAGCTCACTAGCCGACACCAGCCGCTCCTGTGAGATCTGAATGAATTTTAATGGCATTAGCCAATCAAGCACATTTGGATTCTCATTTTTAAGCGAGGATAGATTCTCGAGGACCCACAGCATAAGGTGTGTCATCTCCTCGTGTGAATAAAATGCATTTTCGATGTCTTTTAGGATAAGCTTTAGGCAGCTGGTGGTCTTTACCTTCTCCACCTTGAGCAGGTTTGCCAGGCGGATGGTGGCCTCGTCACTGCTGTCCACGACTGAGATGGAGAGCCGCAGGCCAGCCGGGAGCCTGGATGTGTGGTGCAGGACCCTGCAGCCCTTCAGCTTGGTGTAGGAGGAGATCCCCTGACTGGATGAATAGTTAATGCGCTTGAATATTGTCAGTTCCTGAATTACTCTTTTCTCCTTTTCACTGCTATCAGTTAAGTTAGCTAAGAACTTCCTTAGGGCATCTTTGTGCGTTGGAAGGAGCGACGCAACCTGGTTGCACAGCTTCTGCAGAGGCATCTTCTCCATCATCTGCAGAACAGCACTTGGGGATGGCGAATGAATGTATTTTTTAATAAGTGGATGTTGTATGGAGGCATCTAATTGCTTAAGGACAATCCCTCCAAGTTTTTGTACAACGTCAGCTAAAAATTCTGGAAGCTGTGCTTCAGATTCATCATCTAAAATGACTAATGAGGGGATCCTGAGTCTGATGAGTTCCACGCACGTCTGACCTTCTTCTAGTGCGGTTCTAGGGATTAGTGGCATCTCATCAAATAAAGTCAAATCCTCTGAAAAATGTATATAGAGATTCTTCCACACCATTTTAAGCCATGAAATAGATGGGTGCTTTTTGTCTTCATCACATGGATACCACTGAACAATCAACTCCCTGCCAGGCCAGAATGTGTTCACTACTTCTTTGATAAGACGTGCAAAACGTTCTGGGTTTAGAAGCTGTAGCTGGGTACACGGTCTTCCTGTAAATCACATAAAGAAATGTTATGAATACATACAATTCTACTGTAACTTATTTAACTTTCTATTCTCATAGATTAGACAGATTAAATAGTACTAGAAAGTCATTTTGAGAGTTTTAAGTACGCTGTGAAAACGCAAAAATAGGGCATAACTGGGCTGATCACACATAAATTCATATTTATAATAGCTGTGGGAGTGATAATTCTCTCTGGAGAAAGTGCTTATTTTAAATAAATATCTAAAATGCATTTAGATGTGTTTTAAAAATTATCCTATAATGCCCTACAAATAGAATCAACATGGAAAATAATTTTTAGTGGTGATTTGTTCACAAATAAAAGCACCAAAGAAAACGTGGATAAAGTTTAAATAAATACCCTTTTATTTAAGGGTAAGTAATTTATAAGGAGGCCCAGTTTCCAGGAGCCGGGTGGCCACAGGATAAAGCAAGGCCCAAGTGAGCGCACGGGGGCTAGCACCCTGTCCCAGCTGACCAAGGCTGCCAGGAGCTGAGGCCGCCAGGACACTGGAGTTTCCTCTCCACCAGTAATTAGATGTGTGAGGAGTTAGGGGTCACGCAGCCTCTCTGGGACTGGAAGTCTCTCATCTGGAGAAAGGATGAGGCTGAGGTTCTAGCTCTAAGACTGCTCTGTGCACGTGTCCGGGTACAGAGCACAGTCACAACCCTCCGAGGCAGTGCTTACTTGGTACTTAGCACAAAGTAAAGCGTGTTCTTCTGGGATCTGGGCTTTGCAGAAGTGCTTCAGGGACAAGCAACAGGGGAAGCGGGCCCTGCTGTGAAGGCAGGGTTACCCCCAACAAGGCAGCTCCACTCCCAGATGTTTTATAAACGAGGAGACTAATAAGGTTTTCTCTGGGGAAGAAAAGATTTTTGCTGACTTTTAATCAGTGGTCTAGAAAATAACATTTTATTTCTAAGTGCATGTTGTGTTTCAGAGTATTTTATCTGCAATACCAAGAGTAACAAAAATTTTAAAATAACACTAGCTACCTATAGGTATGTTATTTGCCCATATAGAGAAATAAAAAGCACCTCAAATTCAATCTTATGGAAAACTAATATTCCATTTTCTCCCTAGGTACACGTAATTTCTACTCTTAAAAGACTAATTTTGGAAAAAGTTATAAAAGGGGGCACACCTCAAGCCCCTTGAAATTTTTCTGTATCAGCATTTGTTAACCAAGGAAGGACACCCTTGTTCCACAGACTCACACATCAGGAAGTTGACCTTACTTTCTACCAAGAAAATTATCTTTCATGTTACAATAAGACATTTTAAATTACTGCCATAGAAGTTTAAGCGAGGGCATACTTTTGCAACTTTTGAAGACATCAATACCCACATTCTGAATATTATCAGTTTCTACATTGTGTGACTTAGGGTAAGTCAAGTAGTAATATTTAAGAAGTCATAAAATCTTGTCAATAGTCTGACTAGCATAGCCTCCTCCGTCTATGTGTCCTATTAAGATATAATTGTTTTAATTAATTTGTTTAATGTTCTAAAAAATGCTTACTGAATTGAATTAACTATAATAGAATTTCCAAATCACAAGTAAGGCAAGGATACAATACCAAAGGTACAAAAAAAGGGTTAGAAGTTAAAAATCAGAACACTCAACAAAAAAATCAAATACGCACCACACTGTGTCCTACGTTAATAATTGGCACATGACGTGCATTTTGTAGATAATCCTATCCAATATCCTTGCATGAACTTTGGAACTTATAAAATATGCCTACCTTCAGGAAAGTTATCTAATATCAATGTATAAATAACATGCCAATAAAACCTGCACACCACACGTAGCATGCGATTAACACCAGTCATGCTCAAATGAAAAAACAGCAGGGAAAACAAAGGAGAGAGAAAATGTAGTAGGACACAATTCTACGTACAAAAGTCAATTCAATCTGAAGTCCCAGTTTCTGTTTATTTCATATTTAAGCCTTTAGCTTTTACCCTAAAATATAAATGTTAACACAGAAAGAAGTCTCCCTGCCCTGGATTAGAAAGTCACTGAAACTGTTAAGCATCTCCAACAGTATCAGTAAAATAATTTCACAGTGTTTTAATAAATGACTTGTGTTTCTGTGGCCTAGCCTTTAAAATCGTCAGCACTGTCGAAAGAGGTTAAGTAGTACTGTTAGGGGTCCCTGGAGACAGAAAGTGCTTATCTAAGCTCTCAGCAGATGTGTCTGTTTAGAAATAGCTCTTCTCGGGGTAGTCTGTGCTTTCCTATAGATCAGTTCAAGATAACCACATCGACATGCTAAATCACTATTCAAGGACTGCACTACGTTTTTTGCTTATTTATGTGTTTATGTTCAGTCCTAACTTTGAGAAAGATTTTCATCATGAATGGAAATAGGATATTACGGTCTACTTCAAAATAAGGTGAGGGGCCAATTAAATGGTATGCCATCAGTCAGGCAAACCTTCAAAGGAAAAGGAAAAAAGGGAAAGAAAATGAGCACAGAGGGAAGGCGAGGACAGCCCACCGGCAGGCTCAGCATTCCCTCGGGCTCTCTGCAAGCCTGGCGGCGGCACCTAACACCCCAAGGGGGCTGGCGCAAACTTCATTCTACCTCGGAAGGCACAGCGCCATTCAGAACAGCACTCGTGATCAGCTTCTCTCCAGAAGTCATCACTGACACTGCTTCGGCTTCCTAGTTTCCATCCCTAATAGGAGACGGACAACAAGCGGGGAGATGGCTGACACAACCCCGAGTCCCCAGGGCAGGCGCTAACTGTGCAGCCTGCTGACATCAAGATCCTGTCTTCTTCTTTGCTCACACCTTAAAAATATAAGAATATATAGTCATAGCAGGTGTGGATGATCAGCCGCTTTTAACACAAGCTAGAAACCAAAGTTAATATTTATATGAATTATCACTATAACAATGACTTGGTTTCTAAATTTATTTCAGCTTCAAGGAAGAGACTGACTCAAAAAATAATGTTTACTATAAAAACAATTTCTGTAAAGCAAATCTTACATCCTCTGATCTTCCAAGTGAAACATGAACTGGGGGGAAATAATACAAGTTGAGTCAAAACTTGTTATTTAAAAAAAAAAAAGACAGTCAATAACTGACACTCAGCATTGTGCGAACAGTCAGCGGCCGTCCCTAATGGGAGCTGGCGGCCACTCTACCTTTGCTCGTTCCCCGGGGGCACTAGGCACACTGGACCACGCTCCTCTGTGGCCAGTCCACGCAGGGCCTCTCACTTCATCGGCACAGATCCCAGAATGGATCCCCCTCTGACCTTTTTAATCTCAATATTTACGTGCATCGTATAATAGGTGTGTGCACTCTCACACCTACCCATTAAATACCACAGCTTAAAATACCAATTTCAACATAATTATTTCATTTGAGACTAAACGTCCTATGAAATGAATGTTCCCAAGTCATTTGAATATGGTTTTATTGTGGTATGTGTAACAACCGCCTATATACTCCACTAGTATAGTTTCCTCTCTCCTTTAATAATTACCACCAGAAAAAAAATACTGATATAACTTCTAGCTACTTAGGTAAATGAAAAACCAGGATTCAAAGAATCAAATGAACAAAAACATCAGGCTACAAATGAACACATTTAGTCATCATACCTGAATATCCCCAGAGAAGTTGTTGTGCTAGAATATAATTAAATCCGTTCTTAGAAAAAGCCAGAATTGTCACAATTTTCACATGATGGCTACAGGAATTATTCTGTATCTTAAGATAACACAGTTTGCAGAATCTTACACATCATTATGTAAAAGAAAAGCCATAAACAAAACTCCAAACGTAGCAGAATATACATTTAAGATTTAAAGATGTATTTCAATACGAACTAAAACCAAACTATTAGCCATTCCTACCATTTGTCTGACTCAACTTTTTTTCTATTTATTTCCTCCAAAACCCATTGACCGGCTCCTCTAACTTCTGACTGTCACCCGTTTGCTCAGGTAACCTAACACAGAAATAATCTCGACCTGTAATAGGAAAAACGAAACAAAACAGAATCATCGTTCCAACTCTGCAGCTCTAGCAGGTCACGTAAACCCTTCAAATTCTTTCGGCTTCAATGTCCCCAGCCCTCAAAGGAGGGTGACGCTTATCTCAGGGTTGTGGAGAGCAAAGGAGATACTGAAGACACAAGAAATCCTGACTCACAGGCACAGTGGAGGGTCTGCCTTTTCGTCCTTGTCCGTGCAACACCATCCCACCTGGCCCAGCCGCGGGGGCTTAGCATTAGCTTGTCACCCAGGCACTGGGAGTACAAAAGAAGTAACAGACGGCCCCTGCTCTCAAGGATTCGTAGTCTGGCACAGTGAAAACGTGCCTGTGACCAGGCAAAGGGGAGCACATGGACTGCGACAGGGTCCGGGCTTGAACCAGAGACGGCCCCTCAGGTCTGCGGTGCCGGGCAGGGTCAGAGGCTCGAGAGTGGGAAAGGGAGCCGCTTGGACGAGGTGCGTGGGCTGAGGGTTAGAAGGTGAAGGAAAGTCACAGGGCCAAGTGGAGGAGGGAGCCAGTAGTCTAAGCAAAAGGAACACCGTGTGCAAAACACAGGTATGAGAAAACCTTAATTCGGGTAAAAAACCTTGAAGTGGGCGCTGTGCTGCACGGCGGTGACAAATCCCACAGGGTGCTGGTCTCACAGGGTGCAGGGAACTCAAGTTTGTGCACCTGCAAGCGCCTGTGGTGACGAGAACAGAAGAGGGACACCGAGGGGCCAACCACGGGACGCCCCGCAGGCCACACGAACAAGACCGCGCCTGTCCCGCGTCAGGATCTGCTCGAAACCCGCCAGTGGGGCAGGCGGCGATGAGACGAGGGATGTGGGCACAGTGACGGCGTGTCCCCGAGACAGAGGGCCTGCAGCACAGCCAGAGAAAATGCAATCCCCAGACCCCGGAGACTGGAGAACAAGGATGGCGAGCGAGGGCTTCATTCCTGGGCATGGTAACAGGTGCCTTTCTCAGGAGGAAGGACCGGGCAAGAGGAGAGACAGACGCAGAGAGAGGATGAGGACCCCAGCTGGGAGAATGCCGGCCTTGAGACTCCTAAGGAATTCCAAGGGCAGAATGATAGCAGCTGCCATTTCATCACCATTTCTTATGAGCAGGTAGCGTGTTAAACTGTACATGTTCTGTACACATCATCCGATCTTCAGAGAAACGCCTACCACAACTAAAATATTACAATTGAGGTTATCAATAAGCTGCCCCGCTGCGATAATGCAAACTGGATAAAACTCAGTTGGTAAGTTGTGACTGCCTGCCATCCTCCACTCAACCCTTTTTCTCATTTCATTCCACTTGTAAGAAAGCAATCTTGCATTTCATGTAATTGAATCTTGAGGGCCCCAGATATACTCTTTTTTTTACATCTTTATTGGAGTATAATTGCCTTACAATGGTGTGTTCGTTTCTGCTTTATAACAAAGTGAATCAGTTATACATATACATATATCCCTATATCTCCTCCCTCTTGCATCTCCCCCCTCTAGGTGGTCACAAAGCACTGAGCTGATCTCCCTGATATACTCTTAATGGAAGGATGTTCCTGTACTGCCATGATACTGATGAGGAAAGAGAGGCTCAGACAGGTCGGGTAATTTGTTCAAAGTCACACGATGGAGGAGTCGAGTCTGAGCCCAGATCTGTGCGGCCACAGAGCCCAGGCTTGTAACCACTACACTGCACTACACTGCCCCTCTTGAGACTGGGGTGATAACTGAAGGTATGGAGACCATGACATATGCGTGACAGTGGATGCCTGGGGGTGAATGAGTATACTCGAAGAAAGTAAGGAACAAAATGAGAGCTGAGCAAGGAGTTCCTGAACTAATCCCATTTAGGGGGTAAGCTGAGGAACGGGAATTCACAAATAATTCTCAGAAGCAGGCAAAGAAGTATAAGGACACCGAGAGAGTGGTATCATCAAAGCCAGGGAGTTCAAAGAGGGAGTGACCAATAATACCAAAGCTGCAGGGAGATCAGGTAAAAGGAACAGAACTTTCCACTAGATTTTATAATTTTTGAAAAGTCATTAACTGGTGACCTCAGTCAGGCAACTTTATTGGAATGATGTAGAAGCAAAAGTCCATGTGCTCTGATAACGGATGATGAGAAAGTACAGACAACAAACACACACCACTCCTTCCAGAAGCTGGACTATGTCGGGATGCAAGAACGTGAATCAAAGTCAAGGTCTGTTTTGTTTTCCCCCAAACGGAAAAGACAGAAGCGTGTAATTGCCAATGGGAAAGAGGCAACAGAGGTAAACGGTGAAAGTACAAGTAGTAACTTAATACTTAGCTCAGGATTTTAAATGTGAAGCAAGTGAAAGGTAAAACTACCACACAATGAGACAGATTTTGCTTGGGCTACAGAATTAGAGAAATACCCATTGCAGAGGAAAAAAACTTCATACTTCAATTGTATGCAGCAGTACTTTCAAAACTGGCCAATCAGATTTTACTGATAATTGGTAAACAGAAGTCCACAGTGCTTTGTGTCAGCAAAACAATCAGTCATTATTTAGAGCAAAAAAGATCCAGTGCTGTTAGACATCTGGGACGTTCCCTACCATAGGAAGGGAGCTACACAGACGTAATACTCTCGGCCTCTCCCCTCCCCACTCGTAATTCCCCACCTGCCCCACACACCAGAAAGAGGAATGACTTATCAACCAGTCAGGGTGAAGAGGCTCTGCCCCTGCGCAGGGAGACTCGTGGGGCAGGGTGTACCTGGGAAGGAAGCCCGAGGTCTCCCAGGGCCCCTGCAACTGGCCTGGCGAGCTCACCCGCCTCTGGAGGGGTCACAGCACAAGTCCACCATGCGCCGCAAGCCAGGAGCCCCACTACCAGGATTATCAGTAACACGGGGAGACTGGCGATGTCTACCTGCTGGATCCCTCTCTGTGCATCTCTTCACTGACGCGGCTCTCAGGAAAGCAGAGGTGTCATTTATTGGGTCCCCATCAGCCCCTACACATGTTTCATGTTTAATGTTCCCAAAACATGGCAATAAAGTAGTATCAAAAACAAATTTTTGCCTGGAACCAATGGTATAAAAGCAATAGAGAAGATACCCAGGAAGCAGTTACCCATCACCCATATATGGCCAGATAAAAATACCGGAAAGGCTAGAGATCAGGATTATTAAATAATCACCAGGGTGGCAGGCCAATACTTTAATCCAGATAGGAAAAGTGACCACGAAGACAACTTCTGGGGTAACTGAGCCACAGGTTACGGGCAACAAACACAGTGAAGACATCTCTTCTAGTTTAACAGTCAAAAAAAATTAACCAGGAGCCAGAGATAAAACATGGTATTGGTATGATCCTACAATAACAAATCAGAATCCACAGTAGGTGAGAAAATGAAAAGACGTACAGAGTGGGAAGACTTAGCGTTATAACAATGTCAAATTACCAAAGTTAAGAGTATATGAATTTAATTTGTCCCTAAAAATATTACAGTAGGTACCCCATCCATCTAAGGCCCGAGGAGCAAGTTGTGGCCATGTTCTGTGCTACAGGGTACTTGAACATTTTGAGTAAAAGCAGTATGATTCTGCTGGTTCTCTACCCCTTTCACCTGATTTGATTCTGAATAACTTCTGACTGATTTCCAAACCCCTATCTACCTCAGAAACTACTGGCCATTAACAAAAAAATCTGTCTTCAGAAGAAAGTGAAACCACACAATGAAATAGCGCAGCCATGAGAAAGGATGATCTACAACTGCGTGCACCAACCTGGACGGATCTCACAAACTCGGAGTAAGTGAGAGCAGCGGACAGAGTGCACACTGTGATCCCCCCACAGGGGGTACAATAACTCGCTGAATCAATCGGTGCTATTAAGAGTCAGGGTCACGGTTACCCTTGAGTGGACAGGACGGTCACAGAAAAGGCAGCCAGGAGTCCCTGGGTGTTGGCAGTCTTCTGGTTTTGATCTGGGCATGTTCAGTTTATAAGACTTCATTAGGCCTACATTTAAGATATGTATACTTTTCTGTACGTACATTATATTTCAACGTAACATTTTTATGTAAGAATGTAATAGAGAATTTGAAAAGTAAGGATTTCTAAAACTTTGGAGCAAAGAATGGCAAAGTAATAGGAATCCACGTTTAGACTCCCAAAAAGGCTACTCTGAAGATGACAACTCCCAGTTAAGGAAGGGATCTCGATATTGGGAACAGCAGTGTCCCAGGGACACCCTCCCAGTTCACACCCGCACTCCCTTCAGCGTCACTCTGCTCCATCCTGAACTCGCCTCCCCCATTCCAGCTCCTTTCCCTTCTGTTTACATGAATGATGCACAGTCATCACCTTTGAAAAGAAAACAGCATATAGTATAAAAGACACATAACAAAGAATATGCTTTACAACCTCAACGAGTAGGACAAATCTAGAATTTTTCAGGCCAATATCTAACTTAGAAAAAGATCAGGCAACAGTCTTACAAGAGAAAGGATGCTCACAAAAGTTGAAAGATAATACTAAACAGAACCATGGTGATTTTTTTCCCAAAAAGGATTCCCAATAAAAGACACCCAGCCTTCGCTACGACCCCAGGAGTGCCCTCTCCTGGCCCTGCGGCAGAGGTCATTTTGTCAGCCTGCATCTCCTCGACGCTGCCTCAGGACAGCCACACAGAACTGAGGAGGCAGGTGGTGTGAGGACAGAGCAAGGCTGACGACCTTCTCTCCGCGCATGCGCCCTCTAACCCACGAGAGCGCCCTCACCACCGGATAGGCTACAAGGGATGAGGCTGGGGGCACAAATGGAAAAGAAACGGGGAGCACTGAAACCTGCAAAGCACTGCGCACGTGCCAGGGACCACATGCATAAAGGCACCCCGCCAGACCATGACAAGAGACTTTTAAATACAGTATCACGTTCGGATTCTTCTGGATGTCAGAATCCAGCACTGACACATCTTAAACTACAACAAGTGCGTGAAGTTGAACCACATGGGACTGCTGAGTGATAACGTCTAAAATGGGTAACTAATAATTTCGTAACGGTTCGACTTAATAGGAAACTTACATAAACTGTCATTTTAATCAATACATATATTAAAAAAACAACAACAACTAAACAGCTATAATACCTCTGGTTTGGGCAGCTTCCTTTAAAGCAGCCAGAAGGTGAGGCTTCAAGTTATCCAAAATAAATTTTCCTTCGAGACCTGGGAAAAGGGACCTAAAGGGTGAAAGAAACACAGCAATTTCAATCTTCTAACAATTCTAAGATACAGAAATTCAATCATATAATTTCAAGCCAGTTAAATGTAATTACTATATTACATCAATTATAAGGCACACATCTAATCACACTGCAACACTTTTTGATCAAGTATCATCCAGGCTTCACTTAAAACATGAGGACATCGTGGACCATATCTAAATCCAGAAATTGTCTAAACTTCTTAGAACAAAATTCATTTTATTTTCTGAAATGTCAATACACACCCTGAGTTATAAAGAATTATTTAGTGTGGTATTTTAATTAATTTAAATTAACTTCATCAAAATAATTCACTTTTGACTAACTGTAGTTACTATTAGCTCTTTATAACCATTCTTTTCTGTGTTCTGTTATTGGAATTTCCAAGAAAAACAACTGCTCGGACCCGCTCTTTAACTGGTAAACATCTGGATGCCTTTCACCTTAGAATGTAAAAATGTATCCTTTCCTATTTTAACAAAGCAGCTCTGCAAAAGTCACCCTAAGGTAACATCCACACTGACAGCTGACGAATTTCACAGCAGCCGACTGGAAGTGTGGGCAGGGGCAGAAGGTGGGGTCCGCGCATACCTGGGATAGTTTTCTGAGCTTATATAGGTCACATCTTGATCGGACACAGACGAGGAGAAAGGGATGAAACTTCCGTTCTGTAGGGGCAGCAGCTCCAGCCCCAGCAGCTCGCCGTAGGCCTGGTCGGAGAGCACGAACTCTAGCAGATGCAGCTTCTCAGCGGCGCTGGTACCGCCCAGGTGCGCTGCCTTCCGCAGCACCTGCCGGGTCCACGCGGGCGTCACCTTCCTCACGGGCCTCACGCTGGACACCGCGAGCTGAACGGCGGCGGCCACGTGGGCCGGGACCCTGACGACCTGCTTCCCTGAGCTCTGGAGATAGTTGAGCACGGACCTGGTGCATTCCAGACTCTCGTCCAGTTCCGAGAAGCACGCCTGCTCCAAGGGGACCCAGTGGCCGCTGAGGGAATACAGGACTGCGTGCTGGAACAGCTCGTGAAACAGAGGCTCCAACACGGGCTGCCAGTGCGCCGTGGCCCGCTTGACGTCGGGCCACAGCTTGTAGATGACGTCCACCGACAGGGGCAGGTCGGGGCTCCTTCCCGCTTGCAGACGTTCTATGGAGTCTAAGATCAGAGTGGCGTAGGCTCTAGGGACGACGTTCAGGACGAGAAACTCATTCCACAAGGCGGCCGGGTCCCTCCACTGGTCCAGCTCTCTCCATTTGATGCTCCTGCGATTGTCCGTCAGGCCAAAGAAGCCACTGATGTGAGCCGGGAGGCCAGTTTTGCTTTCCTCGCCAGGCGGTAAAGGAAGGAAGCAGAAGGCTTTCCCGGAGAACTCGGACGCTGCTCCTCCCTCCTGCTCATCTCCACTTGACAGCAGCATGGCTATTCCAATGACGGGGACGAACTTCAACTCATCAGCCAACGCATCAAGCCTACTACTAATCCCTCGCCCACCCACGCTGTTACACACCAGCCAAGACGTTTTCTGTGCACCCCTGGCACTCTCATCTTCTAAAACTATATTTATAGGGTACGTGACACAGGTTATGCTGTTGCTGGGAATCTTCTCACAATAGTTACTGATGGCGGCCCCCAGGATCTTTATAGAATCCGGCCGCTCCTGTGTCAGGGCCGCGCTCTCACTAGCAGTCACTCTGAAGACCAGCTTCTCCGTCCCATCGGCCTCGCGGACGTGTAAGGAGATGTCCTGCACACTTTTCAGAAAGAGCAGCACCGTGTCTGCATCTGCCCTGAAAGACTCAAACAACTCGAGAACCTTCTGCTTATTGTAGAGGTTACTACTAAGCTGGGAGGGCTGTAGCCGAAGGGGGAAACGGAAAAATGTTCCTGGAAAACTGCCATTTATAAACGTCTCCTTGGTGCTTCCAAAGATGCCAATAAATGGTGCAAACTGGTCTGAAAGTTCACTAATTTCTCTGCTGTCCTCTCTGAGATTCCAACATTGGCCTGATTCATGTGGACCAAAAAGCGTCTGATGAGGATCTAACATCCCAATCTGATCACCACTAAAGATACAAGGAACATCTGTAAAGGAAAATTCAAGTCATGATCAACTCTGAAATTTAAAGGACAATTGTAAGTACAACTACAATACATAGTTACTATCATATATTACACACGAAAAAGCATGAGACACAAGATGACTCTACACAGATTTATCTAAAAACAAACTAAGTCTAGCTTTGGAAATATAATTCTTTGAGCACAAAAAATGATTTCTCTTTTGATTCAAAAAGTACCAGGCATTGAGAGACTTTACATGATTGTTGTGAAAACCTAAGATACATCTTCAAACACTTATTAAACAATTAAAATACGTAAAGAGAATTTGGATATTTACACTCTCCCCATAGCCAAGTGAACCCAATTAAACAGAACAGAGTTGCAGCCTATGCTCAAAATAAAACTTCAACCACAGATTCTCTGAGAAAACAGGGAAGGGAAAGAACACAGATGATCAGCAAGCACCGTGCCCTGGAGCGAGTGAGAAATGGGCAGTGACTTGAGGGCCTAACCCTCACACAAGACACAACTCCGTGAGGTCCACCTGTAATACGCATGGTCACTGACCACAGCCTCAGGTGTCACAACCGCCGACTCCTAAGCTCTCGGGTATTTTAAGTAGGAAATGTTACATCCACTGGCCCAGCCACCATGTCCACCAGCAACGCCGGTCCACGGCCCCCTCATCCACACTCCCTGTTCCACTCCCACTATTGAAACTCCGTCAGGGAGGCTCCTGATGGTTGTAAAGCAGGACTCAAGAACTTCGTGAATCCTCGGATTAGAGAACAGCACCCCGGGTAACACTGTCCCACATAAATGTGATCGTTCTCCGATAGCGAACAAATCCACAGTGAGAGCAGGTGCTGGCCATCAGGGGAATCTCTAAACAATTCACTCCTGTACAACTGGCTCCATGCTTATGCAACTCACGTATGTGCCCCCATAAAATTTAAAAACTACTACATGACACAGATGTGAGGAGTAACTCACAAATACTTGAACACATGAATATTAATATTCATACAATTGTTATATAATGATTTCATCACTGTTATTACATAACACATAACTAATATTACTTAACACAATATCATACAATATATCATAATAATGTAAATGCAATTTAACAAATAGGCTTACTAAAAGTGGGCCATAGTGATGGTGACCCTATATCCCACTTGCCCAGGGCAGTCCCAATTCAGGCCAGTGTCTGAGAATAATACCACCTCTTTCACTCTCAGCAGTGTCCCAGTTTGGGCAATAAATTATGTGCCACTCTAGCTACAGCTACAGCTCTGCCAGCTCAACCCTCCTTCTCCTGCAAGTTCAAAATGCACAAACGGTTTCAAACTAAACGATAACAAGTGCTAATTTCATAAAAAAGTTTTATCACAAAACTATAGTAAATACTAAGAGCTCTGATTCTGGAAGAACAGCCATATACCCTTAGAGGTGTCTACCCTAAGAGTTTCAAGTATTTCCTACTATAACTATAAATCAGAAACCTCATATTCTTTCTAGATTACAAGCATGATTTCAAAGTAATGGTTAAAATACTCGTAAGTTTAAAGAGAGTAAAATTTTTATGAGGAAAGTGAGAAACCAGAGCCATTTCAAAGGTCCTCCCCTTGTCAGTTATTCAATACCACTGGATATTATACTTTCTTCTTCCTGTTATTTAAACCTATGTACAAGAAAATCTGTGAAAATCAGTTTGCCTGACTCTTAAAGATTTGCAGTGTAAAAGTTTTTAGAGTAACAATTTTGTGTAGGCTTTCAACAGCTCACGTAAAATCTCAAACCTCACATAAAATGACTTAATATACTACACTGATTCCACCAGAAATGATGGCATTAACTTTTGCATCACATGATGACGATTTGGCATAGTTACCATGGTAACTTGAGAAAACACAAGATGCACTGATATTTCATTGATATACTTCTTGCCACTGACAGAGAATTTGGGAAAAATGCCTTTTAAAACAGTATCATCTCTGAAGTTAACCCAATAAAGTATAAAATATAGGCTAAAATAATTTTCAGTCTCAAGACTGAAAAGCCAAACACCATACCTGTTATATGATAGACAGAATTGAACCCAATTCCAAATCTCCCGACCTTCAGAGGGTCGTCCTTTTTCCGGCTCCGTGCTATCTCCTGAATGCCGTGCCAGTCCTCCGGGGTGAAAACCGCATTGTTGTACACGTAGAGAGCTGGCCCTGGGCATCGAGAGGCACATGCAGGTGTTGAGAAAGAAGGGAGCCTGGGTGTTCACTTCTCTTACGATAACTTCCTCTACATAACACTGCTTATTTGATGGGAAGATGGAAAGAAATGAATGGAGTGACTGATTGAGCATTACAGTTTGGTTGTTGTTTTCACATTAAAAACAGAAATTACGGGGCTTCCCTGGTGGCGCAGTGGTTGAGAGTCCGCCTGCCGATGCAGGGGACACGGGTTCGTGCCCCAGTCCGGGAAGATCCCACATGCCGCGGAGCGGCTGGGCCCGTGAGCCATGGCCACTGAGCCTGCGCATCCGGAGCCTGTGCTCCGCAACGGGAGAGGCCACAACAGTGAGAGGCCCACGTACCGCAAAAAAAAAAAAAACCAGAAATTACAAATTAATGGTAAAAATTACCAGCAGAAGAAATATAGTATTGTTGACCAAAAATCCAAAAAGGAAAAATTATGGACTTAGATACTCAAAACACAGGGCAAAGAAGAAAATTAATCACAGCGTACTACTTTTAAATTTGTTCCTAAATAGAATATTTATTTATTTTTGTGAATGGAATTACCCGTAAATGTATAAGAAGACTAAAGAAACCCTGTTAATATATTATTTCATAGGGTGAAAAATAACCCTTCCACGTGCCTATGAATTCAAGCACAGATATGGGGATGCTGGCCACAGTTTGCTTTACAAAAATGGCGTGGCTGCTACTTGGAAAATAGTCAAAGTGGGGATATGAAAAGGCCAAGACCGCGAGGCTTTTGTAGGAAGGACAAGCACGTGGAGGCTGCCTCTACTAAACCCAGGCCACAGGGTGTCCTCAGACACAGCAGGAAAGGGCCTGGGGGAGCCCCAGATTTCGCCACACTCCTTCACTTGTACCTCTTAATTAACCACATCCTTGAAATCCTTAGTAAAGTGAGAAACTGGGGAAGATCTCTGAGTTTTCTGCATCGGATCTGACATTCTGAGTCTTTTGTAATCTCATTACATAACAAACAAGTTGAACTCAAGAGTTCTCGTGTACAACACTAAGTGTCAGTAAAGGGAAAAAACTGTGACCCAAGAAGATGACACCAGCCAAGATACCGCTCATGTCTGAATGCGAGAGAAAGACCCTCAAACACCACAAGCATGGAGGGCCCTCAACAAACATTTGTTAATTAAAGAGATCAAAGATCATGTCCACTTCCTTCTGTATGTGCAAGTTTTAAAAAATTGTCTAATCTGACGTCACTTTAAAGAGCCTCTAAGTATGCTTATGCATAAACTCAGCTAAATAATCTTGTTTCATAATTTTTTCTTTTAATGAGGTGAAGTCAGGGCTGGAAGGAAAAACTCCTAGACATGAGAGAATTGTGAAGCAGAATACTTCCAGGATCTCTTCCCGATCTCTTCCCGTATACAGTTCTACAGGACACTCCCCAAATCAGGATGACACCAGACAGAAAGCATTGTGACACACACAATCTCGTTGAACCCTCAAAGTGACTGGGGGCGGGGGGACTATGTTCTCGCCGCTCCACAGGGGAGAAGGCTGACAGGCAGCCAGCCTCAGGGCCCCGCCCAGGCACAGGGAGGAAACACGAGCGGCGGGCCCGACTGACACTCCACACATCAGCACCCCACGGACGTGGGCCACGGGGAGCCCCGTGCAGGATCAGGGTTCAGACAAAAGTCCCTCATATCTACGCGGGGTATCTTTCAACAATGACTACATTAAATCACAGACTCTCAGAGCCAGGAAACCTGACTGGTTTCACCCTCTCACCGAACAAATGAACAATGGGGGTGAGGTGACTTGCCCAAGATCATGAAGGGGGCAGGAGTCAGCACTAGAATGAAAACCTCCTGCCATACTACGTCTCATCCCATCTCCTTATAGAATTTTAAAAATGCAACTTCCATATCACAAATATGACCTAAGAATAAATATATGTATTTATTTACATAATAAATATATCATAAATGCTAAATATTTAGTATTTAGATGTTTAACAGTAATGTTGATTACCCTCCTAAATCATGAAACCTCTTAAAAAATATATGACTTAATCTCCTTAAAAATATGTCCAGGGAAGTCTGAACTGACCCTCCCTTTTCTCGATAACTTTCTACCACACACAGTCATTCAATCACCCTACTGACTTTAAAGCTGCACTAAAAGTTGCAAATGTTCTTTTCAACACAGCACTTCAAGGCGCAGGACTTCAGCAGTCTTTACGTTCGTTATCGCTTCTTTCTGTCTTTACTTTCATTTTCCTTACTCACTTCTCTCCTTCAATCTTTCTTCTCACCCTACTTCAAAATAATTCAAGGGCACTCTCAAAGCACGAAGTAATACACAAAGCCACAGCCTCTAACTTCTTTCCAAATGCACAGAAGTGTTCTATTTGTCTCGCTAATGATATAAATGCTCACAAGTTGACTGAACAGAATAAGAGATTTATGTATTTACATTGCTTATGACTCTGAGTTTCAAGATTTTTATTCTTCGCTCTGTAAAAATACCAACTAGCAGAGACATCTGCCCACAAAAAGCAGAGAAAAACATCTCTTGGAGTTAAATACGCCAAGAAGTGAAGGACAGGCGGTAACTTGACTGTTCATTAAACACTCAATTGTAAATCACTAAAACTCACCTGTTAGTACATAAAATAAAACTTGTCCATAACTAATTATTGATTCTTACCCTGATATTGTGCCATATCTTTTGACCAAAGAGTCTCTGTTCCATACTGAGTTTCATCATATAAAAATTTAACTTCTGTGGCCCCAGCATCTTCTGCATTCTGAATTAATTCCTAGTCAAGAAATACACCAAAAAATAATATTTAATAAAACAGTAATCTACTGCCCATCTTTGTATTCACCTATAATATTTAAAAAGTAATTACACATAAGTAAAGGAAACCCACTATTTGCATCATGAGCGAGGTCTTTGTACATTCTTACAGTTAGCAAGTGCTGATGTGTAGTCCTTCCACATTGCTTATTGTGTAGATCTGTGCACCAGCCAACTCAGTATAATTTTTCTCCCTTGGATATTTTAGTAGAATTCGACCTAGTTTAGTCTAACGTAAAGAACAGGTGACAGGGCTTCCCTGGTGGCGCAGTGGTTGAGAGTCCACCTGCCAATTCAGGGGATGTGGGTTCGTGCCCCGGTCCGGGAAGATCCCACATGCCGCGGAGCGGCTGGGCCCGTGAGCCATGGCCGCTGAGCCTGCGTGTCCGGAGCCTGTGCTCCACAGCGGGAGAGGCCACAACAGTGAGAGGCCCGCGTACAGCAAAAAAAAAAAAAAAAAAAAAAAAAAACAGGTGACAATTTCCTGGATGAGCTCTGAATTAGACCAAACCAAATCAAGGGGTTATATTTTAAATGGATGGGTCTTTAGACACAGAATAATCCACCCTGTATGAGCACACTCGTGAACCTCTAACTTTGGGGGGCACTATTTTTTACTTTCCCAGCACCCTGGAGTCACTAACAGGGGTGGGGGGTGGCAGGGATGGGCAGGAACCGCAGAGGGCGTACACTGATACTACAGCCATGCCGACAGCAAAGCCTTCATCAGAGCGGGTGACACAGCACACTGCCTGCATGCAACAAGACAAGCATCAGACTGAGTGCGGGAGCAGTGTGCAAATGAGAGCTGGTTGTGACATCAGGTGGGTGGTGAGTTCACCCCGTGCACACCAGAAGGCTGGGGACAGTTATCCCACATGCCGTTCAACCCCAAACACGAACACGTGACCACGCTTTTATCTACCTCCTCATCAGCTGCAAAGTCTTCCTGTTTACACAACTTCCCATTTCTCATGGGATTTTTAAGACTCACTCCCACCCTATTTAGTCTAGTAGAATCCCTAAAAATTAGCAATCTTATTTACATTAGGGTATAATATAAAAGAATATTAAAGGTAGAAATAAAAATTAAATAGGTAGCAAAATGCAAGTTTAACTTACAGGATGATAGCACTTTAGAGGCTGGATCTTGCTTTCATCTGGATAGCTACTTGAGACTTATGTGTATTTTAGGCAACAGAGATGAAGAAAACAAGATAACATCCCAAGTCCCAGATTCCAACTATCAGTCTCAAGTTGAACAAAAAATACGATGGGGCCCTTCTTCTCAGGGGATCTCTTTCACACTGACTCTGAGAAGAAGAGGCAATAAATGTGCCAATTTGCATAAGATCTTGAGCTAGTCACTAAAATTTCTCTGGATCTGTTTCAGCAAACATCACACAAGGTGGTGGCCTAAGTCTAGGTAATTCTAAGATTCCTATTACATCTAAAGCGGTAGAATTCTACTAAAATATCCAAGGGACAAAAATCATACTGAGTTGGCTGGTACACATATCTACACAATAAGCAAAGTGGAAGGACTACACATCAGCGCTTGCTGAGCCTAAGAATGTACAAAGACCTTGTCACGACCACTGCCTTGTTTGCCAACAGGATCTCTATCACTCATTTTCGAATTGATGAGGCCCTACTAAATCCTATCTTAAATTTATTCTGTTCACCTCTCTCTACCCCCATAACCCAATAATGACACTCTTCCCACCTTCACTTTCCTAATATCTCAATATAAAAATGGCTTTCAAATTAGCCTTCTGTGAGCCACCGATGCCTGTTCTCAGAGACAGACTTAAACTGCCCCAGTGCCTCATCATTATTAAACTCCCTAGGGTACAGCGCTCCTCAGTCAGCGCCTGCCTGAGTATGACTAACACTAAGGTAAGCTAAACTGACCTAGCGCTTATTCTCTAAAATGTTACCATCTAAACTAGAAAATATAATAAGAGCTAAGATATTGAACATAATAAACACTAACTAATTAGAGGAAAATGCATAATAATTGATCTACTTTTACACTTAATTAAGGAAGTTTCTTATTAAG
The DNA here is from genome assembly GCF_008692025.1 of Phocoena sinus. Classification (NCBI taxonomy): domain Eukaryota; kingdom Metazoa; phylum Chordata; class Mammalia; order Artiodactyla; family Phocoenidae; genus Phocoena; species Phocoena sinus. The sequence continues at coordinate 2,526,596 of NC_045780.1, forward strand.
CTTAAATACAAAATCTAACTTTTGCAGTGTCTTCCATTTGCATTCTTTTATGATTGTTCAGTTTGTTTTTTTAATGAGTGTATTCAAACTAAAAGAATATACTGTAAATAGAAATACTTAACTAAAACAATTATCCTTTTAAATAAACTCTCCCAAAAAGCAAACTTCTAAATCTAGGGGAGTCAAACAGGCATGGGTTCATGGCCCCTGAATGTGGGTTTTGTCTTATTTTATTTGGTCGGCTGGTTGGTTTGCAATGCCCCTGCACAATGTTTTACATAAAATTACATTACAGAATTACATAAAATTACCAAATAAATGTTCCTAGAGCAACACTGCATGACTACGGCACACTGCGGCTTAGGGGGCTCCTTTGCCTCTGAAACCTCACATATTTACATGGACTGCATCTCAAGCCATCCCATCCAGCGTACGCACTGCAGGTGCAGAGGGAAACAGACACAGCCATTCAAATCTAGACAAAATTCTAACATGTAAATACTAACAGGCCTTGTAAGTAATACTACTCTGTCTCATTTTTATCAATGTAAATGCACACATGCACACACCCACACCTCACCTTAAGAATCTGTCCTCCTTCTGGATATCTTCTTAAAATGTCCTTGAGGAAATCAACAAGTGGGGGAGTTGTTTGACCAAATCGACCTGAGAACACGGGTAAAACAACTTAGAAGAAAGTCCAGTCCTCTGGCCTATTATCAACATGTTATTTGGTTCTGAGACACAATGAAGGTGTGCAAGTTCTGACTTCACACACTTCACTGCAGCCCTCTGGTACGAGGGCTACCTGACTAAACAGATTCAGTACAAAGTAAAGCAGATTCAATTTTATCAAATCTCAAGATTTTTAATTAAACTACAAATTAGGTTTTTAAAAACTGTTCAAACATATACCAAATGTCACATAAGATTATTAATTCAAAAATAAAGAGCATGGCGGGGTGTTGCTATTTTCCGAAGCAAATGAAATAAATGGCGCTATTTTGTGGCTGCTTTGCCACTAAGTAATAAGCCAGAGATTCTGGTGCCTGTTATGACATCCTTAATGGTCGCAAACTCAGCCAATGTTCTGAGTGTTTTGAAACACGGCACAATGTCTCAACGGCTGCCCAGTTCAAATACCCTAAAGTCTCTCCTAAACTGGAGATTCTCAGAACTGACCAACCAGGTCACCTTCAGACAGGTGACAGCAAAGCGTAGGGAGCATGGGGGAAGGGAAATAATTTCTCAGATGCACAGAATAAAAATACATCTGTTTATAAGTAAAAAAGAAATCTGTGCTTAAGACAAAATCATCACTATGAATTTATCTGCATCATTTTGGTACAACTACCCGCCACGACCAAGCATCCACAGGACCCTGCCCGCAGACTACTCCACCCAATGCATCCTTACAGCTCACTGGCTCCACCCACACCTGTGTTCCTCTGGCCCTGACATCCCCTCATCACATCCAAATGTTATGTACATTCATTTTATTTTTAAAACATAATCTTCATGCGACTAAAAATTGAATTTACTCCTGGTAAAGTCAATGTTATACCTCCCCCTTTTAAGCCTCTTGATTGAAGGTTTACAAAAAGATGACAATTTTGGGAAGTCAGATCTCCAATCCTGATCCAGTCAGATAACTGAAAAAAAGAAAATAAAATTATGAAAAGCAATATAGTTCCTAATTCTGTAAGTTCAAAACTTTACCTCATTTTTTTTTTACCTAAGAAATGTTTGTTTTACAAAACAGTAATAGAGTCACAGATGTAGAAAACAAACCTATGATTACCAGGGGGGAAATGGGGGAGGGATAAATTGGGAGATTGGGATTGACATGTACACACTACTATATATGAAATAGATAATTAATAAAGACCTACTGTATAGCACAGGGAACTCTACTCAATACTCTGTAATGGCCTATATGGGAAAAGAATCTAAAAAAGAGTGGATTTATGTATATGCATAACAACAAAAAAGAAATATTGTTTGCTAAGTGTCCATATAAGGAAATAAGTTGTTCTGGAGAAGTGAATAGTCCAGAGAACAAAAATTTAGTCATAAATTTTATTTTAAAATGTAAATGCTTTTTCCTTAAATAATTACAAATAGATAAAGATATATAGATTCTGCTTTAGAATAATTTTTAAAATTTTATGGTGAATCAGGAGTATCAACATAAACAAAATCATTCTTTTGATCGGCATTTCCAGAGAGTATTACTCAGAACAGAGCTCCATGGGATTCGACAGATATTAGAGGACCAAAAAAAAAAAGCTTTAATTTGTTGGAATAATTTGGTTTTTAGGGCACTCAACATATTAATATTATGGTAACCTTCTTTAAAAGGATTATACTATGTGGTATTTCACAAATTTTAGCAGTAATTCTTTTTTCATTTATTTTGAAGAGCATCTTGTAAGATACTGTTCCTAGAAATACACTTTGGTAAACTGCTTATAGACGTTGTTATAAAAAAGCTATGATGTGAAAGGAAGAGATAAGTGAGGACTCCAACCTCTGAAGCTGCTTGGGTCTATGATTTCCCCAACTGGCTTTCCTGAAAAATGCCTCAATATACGTTTTCCTTTCGGTGACTGCTCTGCTTCCCACAAAGGCAGGGTACAGTGTGTGATCATGACCCACAGGAGCAGGTAATGGACTGCTTTTCTGAAAAAAAAGCCAGATCCACTTCTCCCCAGCAGCGCACTCATGCTACTGAGGAGTGACTTTCAGGCAACAGTCCGCAATCGCTACCCCAGCTCTCGCCTCTGGTAGAAGAGGTGAGAACTGCCTCTGCAACTGACCCTTCCTTGACAGGGAGGACAGGGTTCTGAAGGACACTGCTCTCCATATCACGACTCCACCATCTCCATCGTCCACCCCCCACCTCACACGGCTGCCCTCCAGGCTCCCAAAGCTCGGCCTGCCAAAAGGCGGCTTCAGCGGCCCTCCTCCACGGACAGTGGCACCAGCGTGTCCATTCCCAGTTCCCCTCACATCTAACTCGGTCTTCTCCACTTCCAATTGTTCAGACTCTCAACTTCTGTTGGATTTTTATAACCATCTCCCATCTGGTCTCCTTACTTTCTGTACATCATCTTCATTCTAGTCCCCATTTCTAAAATACAAATCTGGACATGGTTGTTAACGGTTGTTACAGCTCCCAGTTTATAAACACTTTCACATATGTGCTCCCACTGAATCTTAAGGCAAGCCTGTAAAAAAAACCTCTGTGCACAGGAAATACAGACAAAGATAATCACAACAGTACTGTTGCTAACAACAAAAATCCAGAAACAACCCAAATCCTATGACATATTCATACAGTGGAATATTATACAGCAATGAAAATGACTAAACTGTACATAAATTGGGGTGAATATTCATAACATAATATTAAGTGAAAAAAGCTAAATCCAAGTTGCTACATATAGCATAATAAGCTTCTTGTTAAGTTCATAAACAACTAAAAGTAAACAGTATATTGTTTAGCTTATACACACACATCCATACAAACACAGGTATCCACACACACACACACACACACACACAAACACACACACACTTACGATAAAACTATTGAAACAACTATAAAAAGGCAACCGAATAGAACACACGAAGAGGTAAGGCAAAAGAGATAGGCATACAGGCTGGGGAAGAAAAGAACAGAGGGAAAGGAAACCGGCAACAGCATTGTAGTTCTCCAGTTGGATGATGTCATCAAGGTTGTTCATTCTATTATTAATTAACTAATTAACTGATTACTAAAAGAGAGCTATGCATAAGCCAAGGACTAGTAGTCCAATTCAGTTAGCGAAGGTACTTTTAAAGAAGAACAGCAAGAAGGGAGGAAGGAAGGAAATCTGTAACACAGGAAGATGTCTCCAGGTGTTAAAGAGGACTTGAAAATGAAGAATACACGGAGTAGAACCCTGTTGGTGACAACACACCCAACTGCTGTGTGAGCCTGACACTGAATGCTTTTGGTAGATTGTAATCAGTGGCCCATAGCAAGGCGGTGATTCTCCCAAAGAGAAATCAAGCAGCAGAGATAACCTCAACAGTGCTACCTGCTTTCTCCCCCTGAGCCTGCCAAGACTTGGGAGTTCTGCTTGGGCCTCTCTCCTTGGACCCTAAATCATTCAACCAAGCAAAGTGACACTGGTCGTGTTCATCTCCAGAGGCAACGAAACCTTAAACGTTGCCCATTTCAGTCTTCATATTTTGTTTCAAACAGAATGATGACAAAATACTTTGAACGCCGGGTCTCTGTTCAGGCCAGCCTAAGCCTCCCTTAAGGACCTCAGAGACGCTCACTTTCATTTACTAGGAAACAATAACTCTCTCCAAATTGTGAAGCAAATAGTGTAATATTAACTGCAGTCTGGATCTCCCAACACTTCTTCCTCTGTTCAGCTGTCAAGAACACAAGGAGGTTCTCAAGATTCAAGAGCTGATAGGCAGGACATTGCTGATCAACTAAAAGACAGGATAGGTAAGCAATACTTCAAACCTCCGGGTTTGAGGCTCAAACACATTTGGCTCGAGGAGAAAGTGTCAGGAAGATACGCAGCTCTAACGAACAGCTTCACTCTCTTCACAGGACAGGAAGAAGAACTTACAGATTCCTCTTCCAGACCAGGAAAAGCAAGAGAGACAAGGAGAAGAAGGATGGTAGGTGACCTGGAAAGACTGAGGACCAAGTAAGTGCCCAATGCTAAGTCCAAAACCAACCAGAGCCAGCGAGTGACACCGAGGTGTCAGCAGCTTTTGTTTCTTTTTACCCTGAAACATGCAGAAGTCTCACCAATGATTCAAATCTAAGAGGTTCTGAGCGGCACTGAATAAAAACGGAAAGAAACCACCTCTGTGAAAGATTCGCTTATAAAAAGGAGACCCTTCTTGATGACACGCGTTAGCATCACTAAGTTCACCAGTTCAGCAGAAGTCACAGCCCGTCCTCTGCATCAGGAGAGAACTGTGCCCTCTGACTGTTTTCTAGGAGACCTCCATCCTTGAGTTCAAAGTTCACTTTTAATGGTTTAAGCTCTTCTTTGTTTTAAAGAACTTTACATTTAACTTTTATTTATTCGCAATAGGCAGCCTGACAGGTGCTCTCTGATGTGGAATAGTCAGAAGTCCATAGACTTTGGAATCAGACAGACGTGGGTTCAAATCCTGACTTGATACTTTATCTCTCTGAATCTTAGCTTTGCTCTTCTACAAAAGGGACTAGTCACAACCATCTCATGAGGCTGGCTGTTCTGAGTAGTAAATGAGATGATACATGGAAAGTCCCCAGCAGAACAGTGTGTGGAACATGGTTAAGTGCTCAGCAAATGTTAATCATATTCCCAGTGAGTTTACCAAGGTGCAGAAGGAGAAACGCACTAAGCAAGTTGCTTCCCAAAATCATGTCCCCAGCCCTGACCGCTATCCCTTGAGCTTCAGTGCCAGAGCCATAGCTGGCTGTTGACGATCACGCCCTAGACTCTTACACAGCAGAGACCTCAGAACTGGTTAGAATTCCTTTTATCCCATTCCTACCAGAAACAGGAAAACAGATTCTAACATGTTACTTAACTTGGCCTGTTACCCGCTGGTAATACAGGAACAGGATCTAGGTCATTTACCTCTTCACGCATTTTCCTAGATGCTTTATACTCTGCCACCAGCTCAAACATATGCAAAAGCGAACTGAAACTTGGATCCCCCGGAACTTGTTCATCTCTGCTAACTGAGCATTCTTTTCCTGGTCTGACTCAAGGCCTGTGAACATCCTTGGCCGGGCCTTCTCCCTTATTCTACATCCAACACCGCCACCACCCCTCCCTCGGTCTGCACAAATACACACCCCCGTCCGGTACCAAACCACCATAATTTTGTCTTTTACAAAGCCCGCTGTGCATCCTTTCCTCTCAGTTTCAGCTCCACGATCGAAGGCTGGAAGCTCACCCCTCTCTCTAGCACAAGCTTCCTAACTAGACTCCCCGCCGCGCACCCACTCAATCTGAAACACGCTGCACACCACGCCCGCGTCCACCATCCCACAGCAGTGCTTTGCAGAGACACTTCCAGAAACCTTTCCAATAGCAAGACAGAGCCCCAACTGACTCTTTGGCTCTGACCACATCTAGGGAATAAGATGACAAAGGAGGACCAGAGGAACAACCAAAGAAGTAGGTAGAGGACCCGGGTGGGTACACAGGAAGGTCAAGAGTCTGGGGCAGACACAGATAAAGAGGTAAGAATGAGAAGCTTTCCTCTTCAGTCCTGCCCAAAGCCCTCAATCAAGCCACTGTCTCACACCAAAGACCCTGGGGAACCAAGGAGTAAGGAGAACTGATCCCTGGAGGAACACAAGAATCTGTCTAAGAAGGCAAGAGACCAGAGGGTGCACCCAGGCACACAGAAGGCCAAGATTACACTGAGAGGTTACAAATCACGGGTACCAAGCATGTCCCCAATATTTGTACTGTGTAGTAAGGAAATCCAATACTTGAAATGCCATCCTGGGTGGTTCAAGCAGTCCTTGTGTATCTGGTTCAACTCTTTTTTACCTCTTTATCACTTAAAAAGTGAAGATATTTACTAGGATAAAATAATAAGTTAATTTCTAGTAAAACGTCTCCATTTAACACCTCCTTTAAGAAAACTGTAGTATTTCCACCAGTCTTAAAGGTTATATATAACATGAAATACTCCAATTTTCCAAAGTTTTGATCTGTTATATCATTCATTTGCACCTTACAAGTTTTACTATAAATTTCCTCCTCAAAATAACAGCTTCCATGTTAAAGTATGCCTGAAGAGCCTCTCAGTCCTAAATTTCTGTGATTCAGAGATGGGTAGAAACATCTAAGACATAAAAGGTGAAAAAGTACTGACCAGGATTCCAGTTAAATGCATAACAAAGTCAGAAATATATGAGTAATGATGAAGTCACTTCAGTGGTTATGGCTCCGAAGAAGCAAACCAAAAAAGCAAACAAAAAAAACCCCTCTTGCTAAAACGCCCATCAAAAAAGTATCTTAATTTCAGGAAGTGAAGATTCAGACAAAAGGGGGGAGGGGGAAACAATGCTGAAACGGCAAATCGACAGAAATCACAGCAGTGACAGGCACACAGCCCCGTCATTCGATCGGTATCCACCAGGCATGATCATTCCCAGGCGAGCGGGAGCCCGGTCGCCCGTCCCGGCCGCCCCATCCCCGGCCTCTCCCCCCAGACCCCGTCCCCGGTACACCCCGTCCTCCGCCCCCGTCCCCGGGTCCCCGTCCCCGGTCCCCAGGCCCCATCCCCGGGCCCAGTCCCCGGTCCTGCCGTCCCCAGGCCCCGTCCCCAAGCCCCTCGCCCCAGCCGCCCCATCCCCAGACCCCACCCCCGTCCCCGGGACCCCGTCCCCGCCCTACCTGTCGGCCTCCGAGCCACAGACGCTGCTCCGACGCGGGGAAGCCCGTCTCGGCCGCGAGGCGCCGCTTCACGTCGCGCACCGTCCAGGTCGCGGGCACCGCCATCGTCCTGCAGCCCACGCAGCCGGGAAGCACGGTCACCCGGAGCCACCTGTGTGAAGGCAAAGGCCTCAGCGGGCGCCACGTGGGGCCGTGCCCTGGGCCGACCCGCGCTCACCTGTCGCCCATGACTTGTCCTCACCGCCGGCGCTGCCGCGCCCGCACCATGCTCCCGCCGCAGCCCGCGCCTCCCGGCCCGGCCCGCCGACTGGGAGCCGCTGGAGGAAGCGTCGGCCGAGCAGGGGCCGGCAGAGGCGGCGGCGCGCTCCCGGCCGCAAGGGCCCCGGAGGCGCCGCCCGCGGGCACGCGCCCGCCAGGACCGTTAGCTGAGGAGACGCCTGGCCTGCGCGTAAGGCCCACCCGCAGGTTCTGCCCCAGGCCCCAGGCCCCGCCCAAGGCCCCGCCCCTCATGGACCGTTCCGGAGGAGATGCCCCTCCCGTCAAGCCCCGCGTCTCCCTCACCTTTCCTTGAGGAGACCCTAGACCCACCAGGCCCCGCCCCTCCCTCAGGCCCCTCCCCGCCCATCAGGACTCGACCCGCCTACAGGCTCCACCCCACCCGGATCTGTAGTTGAGAAGCTGCCTGGCCCCGCCCCTCCCTCACGCCCCGCCCCCGCCCCCCCTCCATCCGTCTGCGACAATGCAAGGCAGGGACCGCCTGCAACACTCCGCTGGAAACGCGGGACTCAGGTTTACAGAAGACTTGTGTTTTCCTTGACCGAGTTCAAAAGTGCCAGGACATGCAGAACTAGACCTGCAGGGCCTACGTCTCCTTCAACCGTAGTGATTTGAGTCTCTGGAAGCATCTCCAAATGAGGTTGACGGTGGCCTCTCGGGCACCAGCGGGGAACGAGGCGGCCGCAGAACAGTGTCCCCGCGGATTCGTTTCCTCTTTGTTTTTAAGGTACAAAAGGAGGATCGATGATTCGGTTTCCTGATGGAGTAAGGACTGCCAGCAGGAAAGTGATAGATGAGAATGCACGCGAGCGTATCCTATGACGCGTTAAAACATATGCAACTTATTTTGGCAATATTGTCTTCTGTTGTTGTGGCCCGTTTCCCATCACACCTGCAAGCTCCTTGAAATCAGAAGCACGAGTCTCAGAGTTGATGGAATCGCCCCAGAGTGACTAACGTTGCCTTGTAATTTGAAAGTGTATGTGGCTTGTTGACGCTTCAGAACACGTCAGTCCTTTCTTCCGGCTAAGTCTCTCGTAGGTGTGGAAGAGACACATTGCAAAAAAAAAAAAGGCAACGTCTACTCAGGCAACTCAAAGGCTCTGTCGTGAACAGGTAAACTTGTGTGCTTCTTGTTTAAATACCCTTAATAGAATTAAATTTTAGTGTTGACCCCAAAAATGGTATTAAATACTGTTTTTCAATTTTACCCCCTCCTCCACAGAAAATATTACTCAGAACTCACTATCAGTCATAAAGATACAAAACACCCTTACAGCTGTTCCATCCCTTCCTTCCAACCGTATTTAAAAGTGAAGTTGCTATAAGTCATGCAGGTTTTTCCCTACTTGGAACAAGTAAGCATGTTCAATCAATTACAGGAGAACATGCAAACTCAATATAAAGATCAGGCCAGAAAACCCTAACGGATGAACGTTCACGTTCACTTCTTCAATCAGACGAGGCCATACAAGCAAGTGCATTAGAATATCAACAAGTGGAAAGACTGTGAGCGCTCAGCCCTCTGCTAAAGTGCCAGGACAAATCTTTCACACCTCAATCCTTTGATAACCCTCAGATCTCTGATTTCCTTAAGGAGCCAGGCAAACAGGGTGTAGTGGAAAAGGAACAAAGGTGCAGAGTGAAGACTCGAGAGACAAGAAATGACCTGAAGGCAGAGGATTTCACAAGAAGTGAAGCAGATTTGGCTAGGGAAGGAGGCTGATCACAAAAAGCTTTGAACACCTGGAGTTCAAAGTACACTCAGGATATCCTTTAAAGGGTTGGTCAGCATGGGGAATGCAAATCTGGAACTCAGGCAAGGGGTCAAAGCTAAGGATATAGATTAGGGAATCATTCTTTTAATCACTCTGTTGATATTTGTTAAACCTCTCCTGTGTTCTAGAGGCACACACTTCTAACTTGCAGGAATACAGCAATGAACAAAACAGAGTCTCTATGTCATGCTTACATTTTGAGGAAGAAGACAATAATAAACAAGTGGACAAATGATACATAAATTCACGCTATGAGGTCAGCCAGTTCTGTTTAAGTGAGGGGAGGGGGTTGGGGCAGTGCAAGATGGGACAGGAAAGGCACTCGGATGGTCGCAGAACTTCTTCCTAAGAAGTGACAGCAGAGGCCTGGGTGAAACACAAGAAGATGAGCTTATCCAAAGAGAACTTACAAAGGGGGCAGAGAACTGGTGCAGCTCACACTCCCCTCCTCTTTCACCTGCACTTGGTGTCGCTGCCTAATTCTTCCCCCTCTTCCAGTTCTCTCTCTGATCCATGCCCAACCCCACACAAACTCAGATTTGGAATTAGTGTCTCCTGTTACTGGTGGCTTCCCGGGGCCTGGAAGAGGTCCTAACACAGAACAGGTGCTCAGTAAATATATACAAAGAAAGGAAGAAAGGACTGAGGGAGGGAGGGAGGAAAAGAGGGAGAGAGGGAAAAGAAGGAATGAATAAATATCTGGAAAATACAGCAAAGTGTAAACTCAAACATTATTCATAATTCTAACACCAACCTTAATACAAACAACAATTTTATACATGGCCATAAATTTAAGGGTTTTTAATATGATGGTAATTATACCATGAACACATAGTAGTTTTCAATGTTTTTATCACTGTGTAAATCTCATTTCTATTAACTGCCTAACTTTCCATTGAGAAGAAATGTCTTAGGCTACTTAACCCGATGAATAAGTATGGTAGTTTAATTTTTAATAAGTATGGGTATTTTAATTTTTCAAAAGTGCACAGACTTCGTAACTGTTGAATATCTGTTCATGAAACGTCACCATTACGTATGATAAGAAGGAAATCTGCAAAATGTATTCTAAGAAGTGTTAAGCTGAGCCTTATATTCATTCTGTAGGAACCTATTATCAAATGCAGAACAGCAAGAAGCCGAAGCTTTAGTCCTTTTCTTTAGAACGAGTCCAAATCAGTAAGATAGGAGGGGGTCATGGGACCACCCTCTGAGCCTGTTTCAGTTATAGAGACGGGCAAATGAAGCTGTTTTATTGGACAAGCTGGAGTCAGCAGGACGCAGAGAACAATGTTATTCCTTCTCGTGACCCCTGTTTTAACTTGCCCTGGTGCTTTCTCTCTCTTTCCCTGGATGACGTAATCTGGCATTGCATGGGCCCCAGCTTCCCCATCACTCTTAGATGATGAAAATCTTCCAGTCCCTAATATGGACACATTTTAGTAACTGCAAAATCCTATCCAGGGTAATCATCAAAATGCCAGTCCAATGCAGTGTAAAAACTCTTAAATTTTTATTCTGGTCCATTTGCAATCTCACACTGCAGTTTAGAAGCATAGCTCCAGGCTCAGGTTAACTTCCCCTGAAACAATGCTTTGTGATTTTACAAACTGGTATGCGCCTGATAGCATATCTTTGATCAGAGGGAAACAATTAATTAGCCCCTTCTGGAAAATGTTCTCCACTTACACAAAGACAAAAGTATAACAAATCATTGTTCCTTTGTTTCATGAGTCAGCACAAGGCTGGTTAGCTTGGAAATAAAAAGATGAGGGCCTTGCAGGCATGCCAGTCAGTGAAGTCCTTAAGAATAAGTCAAACCATAAACGAAACAGGGAGAGGAAAAAGATCTCTAAGGGAGAGAAAACAGCACCCGCAAATCACGGAGTCAAAAATAGCAATAAAGCTGAGGAACTCCTAATAGTTCCCTACGAAAAGGTCAGAGGGCAAAATTCGTGCTGGGGCATAAAAAATATGACCACGCGGTCATGAAGTCTCTATGCCACATATGGAGTGACTGGAGGGGATGGGGAACCCCTTTCAGATTTTAATCAGGTTAGGCGATCATAGCTACATTTTACAAAGATTCCTCAGGCAGCAGAACTGAGGGTGACTTAAGGAGACAAGACTTAAACTAGGAACAAAACCAAGGAAAAAATGTATCCATTAGATTAAGTAAAAAGCTTCAAAAAGGGCGTCAGCAATGCCAAGTAGCTGAAGTGCCCATAGGACCCGACACCAGGGAGGCCACTGTTGACTTAGTTCTTTGCTCCAAAACCTACAAGAATTTGTAGGATCCAGGGTCAAGTTATTCAGCGTGGCATACAAGGCTCATCACAGCTGAGCACCAATCAACCTTCTCAGAGTCTTCTCAGGCCACCCTGCCAACCATAATATAGCCTGTGTCTGAGACCAGCTGATGCTAATATGTAACATTCATGGAATACTCACTGCGTGCCAGGCACCTACTAAAATCCTTCTGTGATCCAGCTCATTTGATCTTCCCAACTATGCCGTGAAGTACATGAAAACCTCAACTGGCAGGTAAGGAAAATTAAACTAAATATCTTACTTACAGATCTACAGCTATAAATGGGAGAGCCAGAATTTGAACCCAGGTCATGCAACTCCAAAGCCCCAGCACTGTTCAGTGTTAAACTACAAGATTTATAAAATGCAGTCACTTCACTCTGCCTGGCTCTCCTCGTGGGCTCCACCTGCGTTGTCCCACCTGCCTGCATCCTCTACCCACCCCTCTCCATCTGAGAAGTCCCTAAGTCATAGTCCTAGAATCACCACTTCTCAAAGCTTTCCTCAACCCTTCCAGGCTGCTTCCTTCTGTATAATCTGAACATTGTACATTCACATTGGTGCTATAGCACTGATCCCATTTTTATTAATCATATTTCATTTCTGTTCACTGCAATGCATTTTTCCTTGAATCTTAAGGGCCAGAGCACAGAATTATTCAACAAATGTTACTCAGGCGTTTAGGGTTAAATGAATGACTGCATATAGGTGGATATTGACTCCACTCCTAAGATCAGTCAATAAGGTTTTATTTTGGTTTTTACTTCTGTTCAAAATGCTTTTGGCTGCAAGTAACTGACTACCTGACTAGCAGTAGCTAAACTGATAAGGGTTTGTTTTTCTCTCACATGCAGAGGAAGACTCCTCTTCTGCAGTGTCAGGACCAGCACCCCAGTGACGTGGGGACCTTCTCTCCTTCTAATAAAATGGCTAATACAGATCCAATATGTCCATATTCAGTGTAGGAAGAAGGAAAAGGGAAGACACCCGTCCTGTTTTATGGGAAAAGAAGAATTTTCCCAGCAGACTTCTATTTCTCTCCCATTAGCCAGAACTTTATCACATGGCCACCCCATAGCTGCCAGGAAGGAAGAAAAGCGAACACAGTTGTCTCTCGGTATAAGGAGCAGGAGGGAGGGGGGATTGGCTCCACAACCCAATGGTTTCCAAAATCCTTAGATGCTCAAGTCCCTTATATAAAACGCCATAATATCTGCGTATAACCTACACACATCTGCGTACTTTGAATCACCTACAGGTTACGTATAATACCTACTACAATGTAAATGCTCTGTAAGTAGTTGCCGGCTCATGGCAAATTCACGTTTTGCTTTTTGGAACTTTCTGGATATGGAGTTTCCACAGGTTTATTTAGCTTTTCAAGCCTCCATAGTAGGTTCCAGCAAGATCGTAGGGATTTGTGAGTGATCACTGGATCAGCCCACAGCACTGCTCTAATCTACATGGCAAAATTATGTTTAAATAATCTGCAGAAATATCAGAAAACAGTGCAACTGATAAGATTTTAAAAGATGTCGTGTAGTAACATATCAAGGTACATTTTTCTGAAGGATGGAGGAGGGGTGATATTGCATGCAAGTAATCTTTCTTGGCCTGGGGATGGGAATTTGGGCAGATCCTATGATTTTTTTGCTCACTCTAATATAATGGCAGTCCTGAGGTCACTTTAAGTTATTTCAATTCTATGATTGGAATAAGTTCAGCCAAAATCATTACATAAAAATTCAACCTTCAATCCTCATTCGAAGGTCAGTTTTCTCCTCACTGAAGCCATCACCACCCCACCCTAAGGCGGGTGGTCAGAGCCTTCCTAGAGGGAAGGGGTGGGGGTGGGGGCAGTTCTCCTCTCTCCTCGTTCCCCCAAATAGTCAGCTGTGATTGAGCCCACACAGGCCAAAGCCCTGAGACAGGAAAGGAAAGAGGGTGGTCTGTTCCTACTTGGCCGGGTGGACCTGAGCCCTGTGGGCCTGGCAGGTGATTGCGGTCACCCTTTCTCTTCCTTACCCCCGTGTTACTGAGCCTCTGTGTTTGATAAACTTCCCCCTGTTTCTGCTTTCCATCAGATCGCCTGACCTTGAAGGAGCATGGGAGGTCCACCGTCCTGAGTCAGACTTGCTGGTTTCCACTCGTTTTGTCTCCATGCTTTCCTGGGGCATCCAGCACCTGCCCTCTGCCTGCCACAGCCTCCACTGCCAGTGAATATCCTAAAAACACTGAGTTGGACCCTTTGAAAGGTAAATTTTATGGTATGCAAATTATATCTAAAAATAATAACATTGTAGTTGATGCAAAGGCAAAGGCATTCCCTGTACCACAGTGTGTAGAGTCCCTCTGGGCACAAACGTTTGTGAATGTGGCTACTTTGACTTTTCTGGTGAGTCCAGTGGTTTGTCTATTTAACCATCTTCTTAAGATGCTCTGAGTCTTTTTCCAGAATGTTCGGAACTGACATCTTTGCCCTCAGATACATACAGGAACAGAATGAAATACAAACTCCTTAGAAGGACATTCAAGTTCTACTTTGTCACGCTCATCTCTCACTCCCCGCCCTCGCCCCAATTTACTCTCCCCCACCCCTCCCACCTACCCTTCTGGGCTCTGCTACAGCCTCAAGAAATTAACTCCCCAGCTCTCTCACGTGGTCTCTGCCTGTATTCCCCTTCCTTCCCCGATGTCCATTCCTCCTTCAGATGCACCCCAAGTATCCTTCGCTGGGAAGCCTGGTGCTCACCTTCTAGATGACTTCCCCCGTAGACCCCACAACTCCACCATCAAGGTCTTACGCACAGTGATCCTTTGCACGGAGGATCTGGGCTTCAACCAGTGAGGCAGAGCTTATCCGGCAAGCCACGTTCAATACAACAAGCGAGACAAGTGACAGAACTTCCCTTCTCTTTGTGCCAATGGAGACACGGTGCCTTAACTTTTTTTTTTTTTGAAATAACTTTGATTTTATTTGTAATTGTATATATTTGCTTATAACTTTGACAAAGAACATCAAAGAATTTGGCACTGAAATCTCATATTGCTGTGATTAAAAGGAACCTGAGAGCTTGGATAAGGGCAGGGTTAATAATAATAATTTGACTCTGATATCTTATCCCTGAATGCTTTTGACATATTTTATAGTGTTCTTTAAAAGTTCAGTAAATATAGTATGGTATCCTGGATTGGTCCTGGAATGGAAAATGATACTAGTGGATAACTAGTGATTACAAATAAAGTCTGGAATTTAGTTAATGATAATGTCCTAATGCTGTATCAGCTAGAACTCTTGTGATTGAAAGTAACTGAGGTTCAGCTCAGTGTACAAGGAAAATGGAACATTCGTGAGTTTATCTCAAATTAGACTTGGTATGGTACAAACTTCTTTCTCTCTATTCTGCTTCTCTCTCTGTCTCTCTCTCCTCTGGATCCCTCTATGTTGCTCTAAAAGAAAACCTGTGTACTTCACTAAGATGCCATTGTTAGCCCCAACTAGTTATCTACTTAACATTCCAAGTGGAGGAAATGTATGCGTCCCTCTCCAATATCTATGTATTAAAAGTGCTAAAGAACTAAAATCTATTTTAGTTATTTATTCACCCTTGAAATGATTACTAAGCCTGTTCATCTTGGCCATCCAAACTCATGTGATCAAATAAGAAACAATCAACTACAGGGAAGAAAACTGTCTTCGGAAAAGTGAATCTATGCAGTCATGTCACCAACATGTATGATCTCAAACAGGATAGGGCTTCTTTGCTACGTGATCCCATAGCATCCTGCATATTCCTCAGTGAAATTATTCTAAATCATCGCAAGTTCGCCTTCCTCATAAGATCATCTTTGGTGACTTGAGTTATGAAATATTGCCTTACTCATCTTTCTATCTCCATGTTTATCTGATGGTAGTAACTACAAAATATTTGATGAAAGGAGACAGAAAGTAAATCAATCTGATGCAGGTAAGAAAAATAACTGGAGTTAGCACAGAATATGTTAATATTCGTTTTTGTTTTTTGGCATTTAAGCAAAATTAATTTTGTTTGATGGAGGCATTAGATTTTAGTCCATGCCTCTGTTCGTTTCTCTGAGGTATAAGTGACGTGTAATATTAGTTTCAGGTGTACAACATAAGGATCGGCTATTTGTATATATTGCAAAATGATCACCGCAATAAGTCTAGTTAACATCTATCACTACACATAGTTACAACTTTTTTCTTGTGATGAGAACTTTTAAGATCTACTCTTAGCAACTTTCAAATATACAATACAGTATTATTAACTGTAGTCACCATGCTGTACCTTAAATCCCCATGGCTTATGTATTTTATAAAGATGCTCATTTTTAACATAGCTCCTAGATGCTAGCTTTTCCCATCTTCTTCTTTTTTTTTTTTTTAAATGTATTATCCATTTAACTTGAAGGTGAGGTTCTAGACTCAGCATTTTAGCATAATGAATGAGAATCCACTGGAGCGTATGGTTTCTAGCCAACAGGTGAAAGAAATCCAGCAAGGCTCTTTAAACCCCATTCAGGATGGGAGTAAGGGTGGCCCAGGAAGCCGGAATGATCATCTCAGATTCTCACTTATTCTTCCCTTCTACACAGGGAAGGAAAATGGAGATAGAGGAGACGGTGCCTTAACTTTTATTTTTAGTTCCATTAAACATGCTTTGGGAAATGACGTCATGTTTCCGAATGAACATTCCTCCCTTTGCTCCTTCCAAAGAGGGACTACGAATTCCCCAAACTGCTGTAAAAGTTTTGAGAAAATAGGATTGTATAGACTTTACATGACGCTTTTGAATCTATTGTTAATATGAATGCGAGGTAGTTGTTTGGTTGCCAAAAATCCTAGATTATTCAAAGATAGCTTTGCCAAAGCGAAATTAACCAGGAAGGGCCTTAAGTGTAGTCATGGTTATATACAGCAATGGGGTAATCCGAAAGAACTTTGCATTAGAAAGGAAAACAGTGACTCAGGCCCTCAGATTTTGTAGCGGCCCTCAGACACCGCTAAAAAAAAAAAAAAAAAAAATGAAAGGGCAAGTTCTAATATAAAGGAAAGCCCCTGAGCGTCACGGTGTTGTCTTCCATTAAAGGTTTTCTTGGATGAGCACTGCAGCCTCAAGTCCCCGTCAGGAAAGAGACTGCCCTCCTGGTTGATTCTGTGTCTGGACTGAGTTCTGGTTCTTCCTTTTCCTCTTTCATTGTCTTTACTCCCAAGCGTGCCCAAGGTCAGCTCCCATCAGCTCCATTCCCCACGCTGTCGTGGATCTGCTTCCCTGCCAGGCACATCCCTCCTGCTCACGAGGAGTCCCACTCCAGAGTGCCCTGGGATTCCCTTCAGGTGCGTTTCCCTGTGTCTGTGTGTGTTTAGAAATAGAATTTATTTTTCTTTCGTCTCTTTAAACCTTCTTCGGAGAAGACCACACACACGGGCTAACTCTCAACAAGACGTATCCCTCTCGATGCCACGGCACAGACTCCTCTGATCCCCATTTGCTTCTTCCAGCAGGAAGGCAGTGCAGCCTATTCCTGTCTCTCAAGAATATTTCTGTTGCTGTGTGGGCACTAGGTTCAGAGTTTGGGAAGGTGAGTCACCTAACTGCCTCTGAGATCACACCACAGAGACCACTGCTCACTTAAAGCAGTCATTGGGATGGTGAGAAATTCAAAACCACCCATAATAATAATACCTGCCATAATGAAACACTTACTGGGCACCAAACACTTCTAATTTAATCTTCCCTAAACTCCTATGAGGCATTTTTATTTCTATTTTACAGATTTTTTTAAAAAAGAGATTCAGAAAGGTAATAACTTCCCCAGACCACACACAGGGCCCAGATCTAACCCCACTCCGTGCAAACCCATACCCTGTCCATACCCCCATATGGGGTTGTTATTGGTGCTAATAGAGATGTTTATATCCTGGGGAAAACGTGACTCCAGGGTACATGTTATACTGTTCAAATAAGAGAATGGTTTTCATGTATAAAAATTGCTGTGGCTCCAGTGACAGATTTGGGGTTCACTCTAAGGAAAAATACTCCACCAATTAGAACAATACACATTTGTATTCATTTATCACCAACCACATGCTGAATCTTTCACACCCACTGTCATATTTCATTCCCAGATAAATCTACAAAGAAGACATTATCAACCACATTGATAAACCAGGATTCAGGACCCAGAGATGGTAAGTAATTTGTCTAAGATTTCCTTGCAAATGCCAAGTGTCAAGACTGGAACCCAAGTTTCCATTCAACTTCCTTATTCTATGCTGCTCCCCAGAATTGAAGTAAAGGGGAAACACTTTGCTTGAGATTCTAAAAATCTCACACAGTCAGCATGCTTTAGGGATAAAAGTGCCCTAAAATCTCTCCTAAGAGCTAATTACAATCTTGTATTTTCAAGCACATGGCAATTTTATAGTCTGGCTGGATGTAGGCGGCACAAAAGCCCTCACACACGTGCTGGAAAACACTTTTGAATGAATATGGTAAGTCAGACAAAGACAAATGTCATACGATACCACTTATATGTGGAATCTAAAAAAATGGTACAAATGAACTTATTTACAAGACAGACATAGAGTCACAGATGTGGAAAACAAACCTATGGTTACCGGGGGGGGAAGTGGGGGGAGAAATAAACTGGGAGATTGGGATTGACATATACACACTGCTATATATAAAATAGATAACTAATAAGGACATACTGTATAGCACAGGGAACTCTACTCAGTATTCTGTAATGGCCTATATGGGAAAAGAATCTAAAAAAGGGTGGATATATGTATATACATAACTGATTCACTTTGCTGTACATCTGAAACTAACACAACATTGTAAATCAACTACAGTTCAATAAAAATTAAAGATAAATAAGTAAATAAATGTGATAAATATATAAGCATGAATTACAGAATAGAGATATAGACATATCTATATGTCTATATAGATACAGACAGCAAACAGGGTGAGATTTTACAATTCCCTAGTTCTGTTCAGTTAATTATAGCCAATTGAGTTACTTGTGTAAAAATACACTCCCCTATGTTTAGTTGTTAAGCAGCGTCTCAGATAGAATCCCTAGACCATAATTTGATTAAACTAACATCCTTTGGATCAGAAGTATTTGAGAAATGAATTTATGAAAAATGGAATCTTTTTTATTTTGTCGTATTTTATTTTTAATATTTCTTGCTTACATTCATTAAAGATTTTTAAAAATAAAAAAACATGTTCTTATTTATCTAATGTCTAAATATTTGGACTTGGAATAATAATGTCAATGAATGATCACTTCAAAAGCTGACCATTGTTTTATCTCTGTGCAGAGTCAGCGCCACAGTAACTTGAAAATATGAATCACAGAAACTGTGTCCACAAAATTACAGATCTGTGAAGTTGTGAAAAGCAATGTTCTGTTTTTTCCCTTTGCTTTATATAAAACGAGGAGCATGCTACAGCCTTCCTCACACGGAAGGGTTTATGAGCAGCTTCATGCATTTGCTGTTTGAAGAACAATGATAGTAGTTGGCAGGCAACCACTACTGGAGGGGACACAAAGGAAATGCTAGTTAAAAATAGGTCAAGAGAGCTTTTTAAGGAAAATTGGGAATGAATCCATAAAAAAACAAAATGACTGAATTTTACATGATTACTGCAATTGAACAGACGCTTCATCGTTAAAATCCTACATTTTTGCTCATTTCCCGAACCATTTCAAATTTTCTCTTGATAGGATTTTATTGGATAAACTAGATAGTTATAAAATGGAAAAAGAAGATGTCTATTTACTTACTGCTTCTAAAAATGAATATTTCTGAAGCACCAGGGACAAAATTTTTAAATAGAGAAAGGGTAGAATAATATTCAAATGTACAGTTTTTCTTTCAGAATTCACCCAAATCTAAATCTAAACAAACCGTATGATTGTTCACTATTTCCATAATCTTTACAACTATAATGGCTAAGTAATTTACATTAAAAACTCATCAATGGAAAACTATTAAGAGCAACTGAATGTAGCTCAGAAAACACATAATGTCCTTAGCAAAGAAAGTTATATGTGTATGTGTCTTGTAAGCCTTTGGTCACTTTCTTGTTTTCTAAATATTTTCCCTTTTTGGTTAAATAATCTAAAGATATTATAGATGCAAAACAAATATTCCAAGAAAGAAATGCTGGTCATTCTCTGCAAACCCTCTCCTTACACATCCAGTTGGCCACTGTGTCGAAGTGCTCAGTCCCGATCAACACCTTTTGAGTCTGGCGCCTTAGACCACTCGGCCATCCTGACACGACTGATCAACACCTTTTGAATCCATTCCCTCCATCTGTTCCTGTTGGTTCAGGCCCTTACCCTCTTTTACTCAGACCACTAGGTCAGGGTCCCAGCTCTTCTCACTGCCCCAAATCGTTTCCCCTCCAACTAATGCTTCCTGTTGCCACCAAGCTGATCTATAATGAAGCCTTTCCCCAGCATAATAACACTCAGTGCTTCAAGTTCAAAGGCTTCAGAGACAGGCTCACCTTTCCTGCCTTGTCCCGCCCTCCTTCCTGAGCATCCTCCCAGAGCCCTGCAGCCATGCTCATATCGGGGTACCTCTTTTGCACATTTCCCTGGACATTCTGTTTTAAAGATGTTAAAGTGGGGGGAAAAAGAGCACCAACAGCTAGGCACGGCTTAACCAGTCCACTGAGTGGACACAGAAGGTTGAGACAACTCAATCCAGGGAGAATCCATGCTATGAATTGAAAGAATAGGCTAATCCCAACCTAACCCTTTGAGCAGCCCTCACTAAATAATTGTAAGTAAATTGGGTAACATTCATGGTATTTACTCTAAAAATGTATGGTCAAAATTTCCTGTTCCAGAATAGGGAACAAGGGTTCTTAATCATCTCTTATTGTAACATGACCTATGGATCCAAAGAATATGATGATGAGCTACTATTAGTAAAGTGCAGACGTAGAGATGGCCGTCCCAGTGTTTGCCTTTTTTCAGTGGCTGTGAGCAGTGGACAGAGAAGCCATCAGTTGCCTCCTCTGTACTTAACACGGTATCTGCAAGACACGCGTCCTCCTTGCAAACCTTCTCTCCTCTCCTTCTGGGGCTCGACTGAAGCTTTAAGCTAAGCCCTCCCTAGTTAAAAATAAAGGTATGGTAAACGTGTGTGACGGGTCTGTAGACCATCACTGTCTTTTAAAAAACACATTTGCCTTCACCTTTCTCCATGCAGGTGAAAGGAACAAATTAAATACTGCCTGAAATCCGTTCATTCGGTACTCTGCACTCCGCCACCACTTCCTTGCAACGTCAGAACGGTCAACTCCTTTCTGTTTTTTTTCCCTTCTGTGGGCAGTGGGGAGCAGGTAGCAATTTAACTTTACGTCAAAATGTCAAATGGTTTAGCTGTGCCTTCAGAGGCGAGATGTCACAACCATATGCAATCACTTATACAGCTTTTCTGTCTTTTACATTTTCTACGATTGTTCTAGGGATTTTGTATTTTCCTGTTCACTCTTTGAGGGCTTTTTCTACAGAACCTACTTACTTGGTCTAGGAGGTGCTGTAGCTTTCAGATTGAGTTTGCCTCTGAAAAGAATTAGCGTTTTGTTTCTGTACTGTTTTTCGATGGCTACTGCTTTCAATCATAACAGACTAGAAACGAGAACCATTTATATTAAAGTTTCACGTATAAATGGTTTTGCCTACTGCTTAACTTAAAAAAATCATCTTGAGTCAATCTGACTCTCTGCTATCACTTCTCTGTGAGATTCCTTCCCCCAGCACCCCTCCCCAGGAGATTCAGTAAATGAGATAATTTAAAATCCTGTTTCATGCTGGGTAATAAGTTAACTTTCTATTATTCTGAAGAAAAAGCTATAGTTGATTTTTCAGCGAAGGGGACCTTCCTAAGCAGTGTGTAAAGGGCCATGATTCCAACTGCCATGAATGGTAAATAACACATGTGTTTCTATGGCTGTGACTGTTCATCTTCTCCCATCTGTGCCTTCCGGTGACTGCACCGAACTTGCCGCGGCTCCGCACACGAGTCCCTCCTTCCCCCAGAGGAACCTGCCCGGAGCGGAGCAGCCCTTGGAGCTCCTCGGAGGACCACCCTGCAGTTTAAGAAGTGCCCCCCCGACACAGCTGTACACCCAGGGCCCTGCCACGAAGACCAGGGAAAAATAAGACGTCTAAGGGTTTGCTTTAACACACTGACGCAAAGAAAAAGAGGGTCATGAACAAATGTGGTGGATTTCAATCATCACTGAATCTGCCCATTGGCTATATGGATGTTCATTGTAATAGTTCCCCCTACTTCTGTGGATGCCTGAAATTTCTCATGGTAAAATTTTTATCACAAGGTAGAGGGGTACAAAGGGCAAGCACAGGATTTCTGTCAATTCCAGGTAAGGAGGGTGAAAGCCCAAGCACCCCTCCACATACACCAATACTTTCCCTTTGCCCCATGGGCCCACTCTCCACCCTGCTCTGGGCCCCTGGCCAGAAATCCCCACCACCAACCAAGAAGGACAAGAAAGACGGGTTTGCAACTGCTCATTAGGCTGGGATGGTGGTGGCAGCACCGTTCCTGGGGCGCCTGCATGATGACAGATGCTCTGGACTGTGGGTGAGCCATCAGGGCTGGTTTCTGGAGGATGGAGGGATGAGAGCAATGGTGCCCTTTTCCACATCAGGTACTACACAAGTGTCTTACATTCACAGTCTCTGATCTAACATTATTATAGGCATTATCTTCCCCATATTATGAAAAGAAGTGACTTACTCAAGGCTCCATGACTAGTAAACGGGATTCAAACCAAGTTATGTCTGGCTCAAAAGTTTATACTCTTCCCATTACAGAATTTGTTTTCTCCTAAAGGAGCTGTGAGGGTGCTTGTTGAGTTGGTCTTGTTGTGTTTGGATGCAGAGGTAGGTGTCTAAGGAAGAGAGGAAAGAGAAGACACAGAAGGGACAGGATGGGAACCATCCTCCCCTCTCTGGCCACACATGAAGGACCGGTTGGGAGCCTATGAGGACAGAAGGTGAAGGACCAGTGCCCCGAAATACTGAATGGGAATAAGTCCCTGCAGCACTGCCTCTTTCCTAGGAAACAAAATCAGCACGGGCTTGAGGAGAAGCCATTCCTCTTCCCGACCTACCATCCACAGGTGGCAGTCACTTTGGTCCCAAGGGTTCCACTGGGATAAAGTCTTACTGAGGCACCAGCTGCAGGGGTCATGACAAGTGCCCTTGACCAAGAGGAGGCTCAAGTGGAAAGAATGTGGGCAAATTCGTTCCTGGGCCCATAGGAGATGTCACCGCCCGGAGGACACCCAGAAGTAGCTGGGGAGGAATTTAAGCCAACAAGAAGAGCATGGAGGTTAAGGTCTTACCAACAGGTGAAGATCTGGAGCCATGGAGACATGGGTGTAAATATTAATTGACCTTATTTATACTCACAAGCTATTGGAACCTAGGAGGTGCGGAATAATTGCTAATCCACTGTTCTTTCTTTGGACTCTACCTCCCTGGCTCTATTCCGGGGTTACTGCCACCAAATCCATGACTCCATCAGAAGCCAGGGCTGGCAGGGTTGCTTCGCCCTCTACTGCACACCTGCTCTTCCCCGTCTGGGCTTAGTTTTCATACAATTGGACTCAGCTTATCTGCCTGCTCTCCTGAAGAGTGGCCTCTGCTCTCTCATCTGAATCTTTGTTACTTCGATTATGGGATAGTAGGAAATAAATATTTGGTCTTTGCCTCTGGGTCCTGGCACAGAGCTCCTAAAACTCTGGGAATTTCCTGAGTGATAAGAGTGTTTTCTGTATGCTGATGACAGGGCCCCCTAATAGCCTCAGATGGGGGTGGAGAGGGGAGTTGGTCACCCCAGGAACCAACCACACGATTAGAGGGTAGGAAGTTTCTGACCCATTCTGATTCCAGGGAGGGGAGATAGACTAGAGATCGACTTCAACCACCAACGGCCAATGATTTAATCAATCGTGCCAACATGATGACACTTAGCTGGGAACTCTGGAACGACCACCAAGCTGCAGGAGTTTCCAGGCTGGTAAGCACATGGAGGTGCTGGGATGGGACGTGCACCTGGAGAGGGCCCGGGAGCTCTGCACACCCGCTGCCCCCAAATCTTGACCTATGCATCTCTGCCATGAGCTGTTCCTGAGTTGTATTCTTTATAATAAACTGTAGTCATAAGTAAAGAGCTTTCTGGGTTCTGAGTCAGTCTAGTGAATTATTGAACCTGAGGGCAGGGGTCCTGGGAATCCCTGAATTTGTAGTGGGGGTAGCCCGGGGATCCCGTCCCTGCTGGCACCTCAAGTGAAGGCAATCCCGCAGGACTGAACCTGTAACCGTGGGGTCTGTGCTAACTCTGGGTCGTTAGTGTTGGAATCAACTTGAATTGCTGGACACCCAGGAGGTACTGGAGAATTAGGGAACCGATGGCTGTTGGAAAGATCCTCATCAGGTTGTCGACATTCATCTTAAATGACATCCCGACACTGCCAGGTGGTCAGGACATTCTCCCAGCCTCCCTGGACAGACTGACACATGAACCAGCATAGAGCCGTCAGGTAAGGGCCTCCTACACACAGCCCTCCTGGCCAGAACTGCCATCATCTCTCACCTGGGTTGTGACAGCAAACCATAATGGGTTTCCCCACCTCTACCCCTGCCCTCCACACAGCAGCTAGAGGGACCCTTTTACAAAGTAAGTCAGACCGTGTCACCCCCTGCAGTGGGTTCCCATCTCCTTCATGGCTTCCTCTTCAACCATGACTTCGACTCCCTGGCCCTCAGTCCCTCCCCACCAGCACACCAGTCTCCTCCCTGTTCTTGGAACATGCCAAGTAGCGCCCACCTACGGGATCTGCACGTGCTCCCCTGTCTGGAACATTCTTCCCCTAAATAGCTTATGACTAATTCACTCACCTCCTTCAAGTGTTTGCTCAAATTTCATCTCCAAGAGGTCTTTCTGGAGCATATTATTTAAAACTGTGACACACGTTCCTACGACACCCCATGGACTCCCACCTCCCTTTCCTGCCCACTGTTCCTTTTGTTCCATTGTATGAGGTACCATATAATTTAGTTATGTATTATGTTTACTGTGTACTGTCTTCCTCTGTTAGAAAGGAAAAGTCACAAAAGTCGGTATCTACATCCATTTCATCCCCTTACATATTCTAAAGACCAGGCATAATAAATGCCCAACACGTGTTAGTTGAATGAATGACTTTAAGGACAGAGCTTCTGTAGCGAGCAGAACTCTGTGGGGTCTTCCCGGAACAGACCACCCCCACCAAGTCCTCTGCCTGCCTCTTGTCTGTAGAAAAACTATAGCCTCCTAGGCCTTCCCTGAGTTCCAAAGAGTAAATTTAATCAGAGAAGTGAGAAAACGCAGAAAGAAAGGAAAACAGTCAAGCAAGACAAAATAATAATAGTTTAGCCATTAAACAAAGTCAAGGACCTTTAGTTCCTCCTCCAGGGCTACAGATGATATTCTGAGCCATGTCCTTTAAGCTGTTCTGCTGATACTGAAATCCCCACCAGTTAACTGCATGCTGCCCACAAGCACGGAGACCACAGACCAGTTGGAACCAGAAGGTTGATGATGTTGACTCCCAATCACTTCACCACCAACCAATCAGAAGCACGTCTACAAGCTGATCACGCCCTCCACGAGCCCCCTCCCTCCCCCGTCTTTATAAACCTTTCCCTGAAAGCCTTCGGGGAGTTCAGGCCTTTTGAGCACTAGCTGCCTGGACTCCTTGTTTGGCACCTGCAACAGGCGCTGCGCTTTTCCTTCACCACAACTGCGGGGTCAGTACGCTGGCTTTACGACGTGTGGGCGAGCGGACCCAAGTTTGGATCGGTAACAGTTTGTCTGGAGGATCCTAATTGAAAGGGCTGCACTGCCATCCCCTGGTTAGATGGACACTCAACACCTTGGATGGACCCTGCAGGAAGATAGCACTGGTCCAGTTGTGGCCAGGCTTGAACCTGACAAGGGCTCTCCACTTGGCCAAACTTTAGAAGGCTCCTCTGAGCCCTCTTTTCAGCTAGGCCTTGTCCTCAGGCTCTGTCTTTGAACTGCATAGCCCAGTTTTAGCAAGAATCCTGCTGTCAGTTTAGCAAGAAGCTCCTCACCCTTGAGATCTGATTAACCCCCCCCCACCCCCGCAGCTAACCAAAGTCCTCCTCCCGAGCCTTGATATCTTATCACCCTGGCCTGCCTTCAGCAAGTATCCTGTCAAGCCAGTTTAGCTGGAATTCCCCACCCTGGATGCCTCCTCTTATTAATTTGCCATCCACTGGCCCCCTCTCTCGGCTCACTGGCTATAACTACCTAGATGTCTTTGCTGTATTATGAGTTAAGCCAGATCTCCTCCACAATTGCAATCGGTGTCAAGTCCTAAATAAAATCTTCCTTACTATTTTAACAAGTATCAGGATACTTTTTTCTTTAACCAACCTTATGAGTTTGAACAAGTCACATAACTTCAGTCTTCTCATCCATCAAATGAGACACTAAGACAGGATCTCTTAGACATTGTCACCAGGCTGAATCAACCCCAAATGGACCAAGCTCTTTAGCACCCTGTACCTAGAACTGTTTCCTTAGCATCCTGGGGGGCAGTTTCCCCAAATCTCGTCCACCCCTCCATATCCTGGAATCTGCTCTTTGCACTGTCACATACTGACACTTCAGAGTTCCCCTGAAGGCAATGGAAGGGAACCAATTCCAAAGCAGCCTTCAACAAGTGAGACTAACTCAATCTTTAGTTTAATGTTCAGATGGTATAGTCAATAATACCTTCAACAAGTGAGAGTAACTCAATCTTTAGTTTAATGTTCAGACGGTATAGTCAATAATACCTTCAACAAGTGAGAGTAACTCAATCTTTAGTTTAATGTTCAGATGGTATAGTCAATAATACCTTCGACAAGTGAGAGTAACTCAATCTTTAGTTTAATGTTCAGATGGTATAGTCAATAATACCTTCAACAAGTGAGAGTAACTCAATCTTTAGTTTAATGTTCAGATGGTATAGTCAATAATACATCTGCTTTTACCTTAGCGTAACATTTTACATTGCTTATCACATAGATAATCTAACTTCTTTTCCCCAAAAAACTTGCCTAGAGCCAGTTCCCTGGGAAAGCTGTGTGCGTTAATGCAGTGGCTCAGAGCAAGGCCCACGGCCCACACATGCCCCTGAGAACTCGGGATACAGTGCTCCAGAGATCAAGCCCACCCTGCATCCCTTTTAGCTTTAAAACTTAGTATCTTGCCCCAGGGACAAAAAGACCAGACAATCAAGTTTTACATAGTTATGGTCTTAATAAGACAGGTTTTAAGTGTCTTAATAAAATTGTGTTTATAGGCTGATGCTTTATCAACCAATATACTCTGCTCTATGTATTCATAAATGTTGCTGTAACCAGTCACTGACATTTTCCCTTTAAGTAAATTATAAGTTCTGCGGAAATTCTAAAGTACCCAAAGCCTATAGGATGTAAATCTCTGCAAAGATATTCTCAAAGTTAGTTTACACTTTGTTCTAGCTGTAAATAGACTTTATCACCTAGTGACTGCAAAGATCATCTAATCTGTTGGGTTTTTTCACTATATGTTAGACGCTTCAAATCAATCCTGATTGTTGAAAATGTATACTTAGTGTCAGCATCAATGAGTGTATGTTATCACTGCTGTTTAAAATAAATTTATAAATGAAATTATTTCTAACAAATCAGCCAACTGATAAGTTGAATGAAAATGAGGTCACCTTTAACTTGAAAAAAACATCTACTTTCAAAACTACGTGGAGAAAAGCACTACATGGAAGCAGCTTAGAAGGTAAAAAAAGAAAAACTCCAAAGAAATACTGTGATATAACACATATGATGCTACATGAGGGTTCTTCTTTCAAGCTTAAACTATTTAGCATCAGAAATAGTGAGAAAATTAATCTCAGGTGACTTCTTATAATATTAGAAATAATCAAATATTGCAATTTGTCAATAAAAGTCAGACCCATTAAGTAGTCTCTATAGCTGTGTGAACCACACATTTGAATGACAAATCAGTCACAAAATGAATCCCGATTTAAGTTCTTTTGAAAAAGTTACACTTATTTCCTCTGTCTAATGAATAAAAATTTTCAAAAGGTAAAGAAAAAAACCAAATGTTGGGTTTTTTCAATATTTCAAATTTGGAAAGGCAAATTTTTAAAATCTTTTTATTCACTGACATCATTGGGTTACAAGATGTGAAGCCCTACCTGGTCTCTGTGGCCCTAAATTTTGAATTACTGAACACACTATTTGAATACAGCCATCAAAAATCAATGAAAGAGTATTTTGTTATATGCTTAAGAAAAAAGAAGAGCACAGAGAAATTTAAGGGGTAATTATAAATATACACCGATACTATATTTTTGCATAAAACCTGAAGCTTATAAAATATGTTCTCATAAAAGAGCAACTAAATTTGAGGAAAGGAGCAAATATTATCTTTTATCGTCATAGTTTATAAAGGAAAAGCAGAGAGCTATCTCTCTCTCTTCTCTCAGCTTATTTGATACAACTCCAAGTACTTCACAGTTATTTAATATTTTCTAAATAATCATATGGCCAGTGAAAGGCACCAATGTATACATTTTACGAAAGAGAAAATAGGATACATCTAGTCAACTGTCCATCGTAAGAGCCACACCAGGAAACAAAATCCAAAACCGTATAGAGAAATGTAAGGAGTGATTGTCAACCACAGCTTGAGGTGTTATCTCCACAATTCCCATTAGAACCAGTGTATCTATGGTTGATTCACTTTTACCTCTAAAGAGCTTTCCTTTGTTTTTGCCAACATAGGTTTCATATGGCAAAACCCAATAAGCCTTAAAATCACAGGGAAAAGTGTTGTAAGTTTAAACATTAACTCATTTACCTATTATCCTTGGTCTCCATTATCACTTGGCCTGGAATATCTGTCTGGGAAAACCATGAAAATATTTTTCTTTCTTCCAAGTCTTTCCTTTGTTTCCTGTAAGCGTGTACTCCAGTTCAGCTCTGCCTGGCCAGTGAAAAGGCTGTTTTCCCCTCAGCATCCACTCATCATCTGACGTCCGAAAGCGTTGCTGTGTTTTGTGTTTGTGTTCCTTAAAGTATGACTCTCCAGTCTCAAAGTGTTGCCTCCGTGCGTTACGCCTTCTGATCCAACAACCCACAGATGTTCTTAAGGTAAAATGGTATTGATTAGCTAATGGGTTTTGGCTTTTCCCCAAAGCAAAGATAAGCTATTTTCATCTGAGAATCTTCCGTATTTCTTTTTGAAGGAGTTGGGGAAGATATGTAGACGTTCTCGGGCTCCGTGTTCCTCACCCTTATCTCAGCAGACGTGCAGTACTCCTTGGAGAGCACCTTTCTTCTTGCTCCTGTGATACCTGCATCTTGGCATCACTTTTGGGCTCCTGAAAGAAAAATCAAGGAAGCGTAAAGGAAGGGGTAGTGGAAAGTACTCAAAGTAAAGGCACTGACAATGTAGTTCCTCGTGGAAGACTGCCATGGTTCTGAGCTCCAGGGACTTTCTAATTATAAACTGCTGGTTGCACCACAGCCCTGCCAAGTAGCATGGCACTTAGCCTTCCCCTCACCACTGGCAGACACAGGTCGTAACCACACAAGGCCGTCTCTATAAACAAAGACATGTCCATTTAATTTAGTTTCATGTTCTCACTACCTGCGCATTTCTACTCATCCCTCTAGGTTCCCGGCTTCTTCCAAGTGGAATACGTGCTTCCCACAATGTGCCTTTTTTCAGGGACAATACCCCTAGATCCAAGCCTATGACTTTACACATTATAGCTCACGTTTGAAAATGAAACATCTACGTTTTAAAAAGAAGAAATTTTACTAGTAATATGCTTAATAACCATTGTTGCCTGCAACAGTCTAACATTTTAAGAAATAAACTAGAAGAAAAAGATGACAAGCTGAAACAATGGTAAGCCAGAGGGATGAATGAAACTGAATTTTCTACCCACTCCTACAAGTATCATGGTTACACAGTCTTTATAATTTCCAAGGCGCCCTCTTAGACATTATCGCAGTTCTTTGACAGAGACAGAAGTGCGAGTCTGGAAGGTGGGTCACTGTGCTTCAGCACCCTCGACTAGAAAGTGAGGGACTGAAAATGGGAAAACCAGTTCCTGACTTCTTATTCTGTTTTTGCTACCCAGCAATGTTTCCCTTTGGACAAAAGTAATGTAGAGATAATAATCTAAGCTATATTTAGAACACTACAGATTCTTGGATTCATTAAAACCCAGGGAAGAAACTCAAAACTCACTGCAAATCCTTCCCCAAACACTTCCCTATTGACTTGCTAAAATAAAAATATTCCTAGGCACCATGAGTGAGACTAATAGAAACAAACCAATCCGAAATCTTATTATTCTTTTATAGGAAATCATACATCAAAACATTTGACTGCCTCCTGTCAAGAATTAGAATAATTCTAGATTTTAAATTAAAATTTAAGAATTAAAATTAAACTAAGGAATTGTAGTAGCAAGAGAATGGCAACCTTTGGTATGATAATGGATTTTAAAAATTGGACTCTGGGGCTTCCCTGGTGGCGCAGTGGTTGAGAGTCCGCCTGCCGATTCAGGGGACGCGGGTTCGTGCCCCGGTCCGGGAAGATCCCACATGCCGCGGAGCAGCTGGGCCCGTGAGCCATGGCCACTGAGCCTGCGCGTCTAGAGCCTGTGCTCCACAACGGGAGAGGCCACAGCGGTGAGAGGCCCGCGTATCGCAAAAAAATAAAAATAAAAATTGGACTCCTCAATTTGAAATGCTCAGATTCAGAGACATTATGTATAATAAAGTGGAAGAACAGGATTGATTTCTTTATCTGTAGAATGAGAGAATTAGCATGTGTTCTAAGTTATCAACGCCTCTAAAATTCTATGAATCTAGACAAGTATATGTACTTTTAACTCATCAACAATTGTAAGAATAGGAATTAATCCAAATATGCTTTTTTTTATTAATTTTTATTGGAGTATAGTTGCTTTACAATGTTGTGTTAGTTTCTACTGTACAGCAAAGTGAATCAGCTATAATTCACTTTGGTCTAATAATCTTGTCAAAGGGAGAAATGCATTATATAGATGTGCCTTTTATGAACCCGTGCTGGGTCCCCAGGATCACCGTGTCCTAACAGCTCATGACCTCTCGCTAGTAATCCAATCTTCAATTTTAATATCGCTTCTATTATGAACATCTTCCTTTTTTAGACACTGGATCGTCTGTGTGTGTGCATCTCCCCAGGACCTGTCTTATCCTCTAACTATATGCCAATGACCACACATGTGGATGAGAGAAGGCAGTGTGTTGACTGGAACATCAGTTTCCCAAACAACAGTCCCAAATTATAGTCATTTCATAATATTTCTCATATTTGAGATGCAACATACCACTTTGAAGATCTTTGGCCTATTGTGTACCACCTGTTTGATTATTTACTTAATTTTTTTTTCTTTAAATGACTCTCTACTTAAATAAATGTATTATAAAAGGAAACCCAGTACCATGTTCCACAAATAGAAGGTAACTCTAAAAATAAACAAAAGGAATACAAAAGGAATCTTATTAAATTCTGGTTGAAAACACAAGTGTCCATGAAAAACACTGCATCTTTGACTTGCTCTTTCCTCATTATAAATGGGGATTAGTAAATTTATGGGGCATTCATTGCCTTCAATGATTTTATTCAGAAAGAAGAAAGGCTAAAAATTAAGTATCCATTTCAAGAATTTCGAAAAAAAGGTAATGGGGATAAGCTCAAAGAAAATAAGGTTGAGAGTAGATAAGAGTAGAATTAATGAAATAGAAAACAGAGATACGATGGAAAAGTTAGTTCTTTAAAAAGACTAATAATATTGGCCAACTTGTGGCAAGACTGATCAAGATTAAAGCAAAGAAGAAGAAAAAATGTTGGAATGCATCAGAAATGAAAAAGATAAGAGAACATTATTTTTTTTGGCCGTGCTGTGTGGCTTGTGGGATCTTACTTCCCCGACGAGGGACTGAACCCCGGCCCTGGCAGTGAAAGAGCCAAGTCCTAACCATAGGACCACCAGGGAATTCCCTAAAAAAAAAACTTTAAGGTAATGCATTTTCAAATTTTGAAAATGGACATATTCTTAGAAAAATATAAAGTACCAAACTAATTCAAGAAATAAGTCAAGCGTATTAAATAGTTTCAATCACTGATATTTAAAATCTCCCCTTGGGGAAAACATCAGGTTAGATGGCTTTACTGGTAAGATGTACCAAATATTCAATAAACAAGCAACTCTAAAAGCTACAGATTCTACCAGAGAACATAAAAACAGACA
Organism: Phocoena sinus; assembly: GCF_008692025.1. Classification (NCBI taxonomy): domain Eukaryota; kingdom Metazoa; phylum Chordata; class Mammalia; order Artiodactyla; family Phocoenidae; genus Phocoena; species Phocoena sinus. The sequence continues at coordinate 2,558,846 of NC_045780.1, forward strand.
ATATGCCCCAATAATGTCATGAGACTGAGAATATTCCCAAATCCAATTATCTAAACTAGACTGGGACAGCCTGAAAAAGGAAAATTACTGGCCAATTTTACTCATGAACATAGGTGCAAAAATTCCAAATACGTATTAGGACGTTGAACGGAGCATGTGTAGTATAATAAAGATAATACTTTATGACCAATTTATTGGACTTATCAGAGGATAAAACTCAATATCCATTAATGAACCCCCCTCTCAAAAAAAGGAAAGAAAACAAAAAACTTTTAGTAAATAGGAAGTAGATGGGAACTTCCTTAATGGGCAAACCTCACACTGGGCTATCTCCACTTCTAGGAAACATTTCACTGCAGGCACTGCCAGGACAAGACAAAAAAAAAAAAAAAAAAAAAAAAAAAAAAATGAGAGGGGCAGGAGGAGGGGGGAGGAAGAGGGGACAAAACAATCACCATTCACAGATGGGACAGTCGAAAAGAATTTCAGACAAATTAACAGAATTAATGATAGAATTTATCAAGATTCCTGATAAAGTTCAATTGCACTTCTACACACCAGCAAAAGTTCTTTTAAAAAAGGAAGTCTTTAAGACAACCATTCATAATAGCAAGAAAAAATAAGTTACCTTGGAATAATTATAACAAAAGAACTTGTATAAAAATTTTAGATAGAAAATCTATAAACTTGAACAAAAGACACCCTTTTAAAAATGGAGAGGTGTATATGATGGGCAGGAAGGCTCAATATCACTGAAATGTCCACTCTCCTCAGATTGATCTTTTAATTCAAAGGAATTCCAATCAAAATCACAACAACCATTTTTTTTTAAGATTCCATATATATGTGTTAGCATATGGTATTTGTTTTTCTCTTTCTGACTTACTGCACTCTGTATGACAGACTCTATCTAGGCCATCCACGCAGACGTAGAGAATGGACTTGAGGACACGGGGAGGGGGGAGGGTAAGCTGGGACAAAGTGAGAGACTGGCATGGACATATATACACTACCAGATGTAAAACAGATAGCTAGTGAGAAGCAGCCGCAGAGCTCAAGGAGATCAGCTCGGTGCTTTGTGACCACCTAGAGGGGTGGGATAGGGAGGGCGGGAGGAAGGCTCAAGAGGGAGGGGAAATAGGGATATATGTATATGTATAGCTGATTCGCTTTGTCGTACAGCAGCAACTAACACAACAATGTAAAGCAATTACACTCCAATAAAGATGTTTAAAAAAAAAATCCCAACAACCTTTTAAAATGAAACTTGAAATTCTAAAGGTTTTATGGAAGAACAAGGGGATAAGAATAAAGAAAGACACTCCTTCAGAAGCAGGAGGGGAAAGACTTGCTTTATAAATAGCAAACTGTAATATAAAACAATAACTAAGTTAGTATGGCATTCACACAGGAACAGTCAAACAGCAGAAAGCTTAGAAACAGATCCATGCATTAATGGAAACTTGATACATGACAGAGGTGTCTGTCAGTTCAGTGGGGAAAGCTGGACCCTTCAAAAAATGTTACCCGGACAAGCGCTTATCCACCTGGAAACATAAATGTATCTGTACCTCACACTGCATACAAGTATCAGTTCCAGATGATTAAGGGCATAAGTGAGAAAATCAAACCTTAAAGTTTCTGGAAAGAAATATAAATAACCCAATATCTCTATGACCTCAGGGTACAGAAGAACTCCTTAAACAACAAATAGAAAGCCCTAACCGTAGAAGAAAAGATGGCTACATTCAAACCACATTAAAATTTAGAACTTCTGTTCACCTAAAGCAAGCTACATAAATCAGGAGAACATATTTGTAACACAATCAAAAAAAAAAAACAAAAAAACTTGAAAGTAAAAAAAGATACAACCTCAAAGAAAAGTGGGCCAAAGACTCCAATTTATATATACTCTTTCCTATGCATCGCATTTCCGTTTTAAAATGATAAAATTTAAATTTGTACTATATTGTGTCTTCTACATGGGATAATGTTGAAAGTGTTTATAACATGATGAAGAGTATATAATGACAGCTCTGTCTGAAGTAGTATTTTTAATATCTTTCATTTATTATCATAATAGCTGTTCATTAAAAATGAGGCACAGATGGAATAACAGAGCCTACGTAATAAGATTTTAAAAGAAGAGGAAAGGAAGGGAGGGGAGGCAAGGAGAGAAAAGGGATTTGCAGACAGGGTCGCCCCTCACAGTATGGCTTCATTTTTTGGTGCCTACTTGAGTAGCACCCACTCCTTCCCTAAATACGTCTCTGTTATCAGGGCATGAGTCCAGCCCCTTGTGAAACCTCCCTGAGAACTTATTCCCCAAGCATTCAAAGTATTCTTTGGGGTTCCCAAGATCCACTTGGTGCCAATAAATCCTTCTTCATCAGTATGAAATTCTGCACGTGGTATTTAAATAATAGTACTGTAGGGGAGCAAATTTTGCCATTTATCATACTAAGTGAAGTAAGTCAGAAAGAGAAAGACAAATACCACATGATATCACTTACATGTGGAATCTAAAATATGACACAATGAACTTATTTATGTAACAGACTCACAGACGTAGAGAACAGACTTGTGGTTGACAAGGGGGAGGGGTGGTGCCAGAGGGATGGATCTGGAGTTTGAGATTAGCAGATGCAAACTAGTATATATAGGATGGATAAACAAGGTCCTACTGTAGAGCACAGGGAACTATATTTAATATCCTGTGATAAACCATCATGGAAAAGAATATATATGTGTGTGTATAACTGAATCACTTTGCTGTGAAGCGGAAATTAACACAACATCGTAAATAGACGATACTTCAATAAAATAAATTTTTTAAAAACTTAGGCTGGGGCTTCCCTGGTGGCGCAGTGGTTGAGAGTCTGCCTGCCGATGCAGGGGACGCGGGTTCGTTCCCCGGACCGGGAAGATCCCGCATGCCGCGGAGCGGCTGGGCCCGTGAGTCATGGCCGCTGAGCCTGCGCGTCCGGAGCCTGTGCTCCGCAACGGGAGAGGCCACAGCAGTGAGAGGCCCGCGTACCACAAAAAAAGAATACAACTTAGGCTGATTATGTTTAAGGCCCCAAAGCCTTAGGGAGAACCTCTGACCTTCCCACGAACTGCCTAAAAGAACACAGAGCACGTGTTCCAGGAAGGGAGAATCACCATACCTAACTGTATGTCTGTTCCCATTCTTCTCTGTGTCCCATTGTCTCTGCCTGGCCCAGCAAACGGTTGTTCACCAAACGCTTGCTTTTCCATCTTCATGTGAATTGCCTTCCTCCACTTTCAAGTCCCAAAGCCCTATTCCCAACCTCCTCTCACGGCTCTAGCTGAGGATGGTATTGAAGGTGAGGGCTTCGGCCACTTCGGCGAGTGACTCAGTTCCTGGGTCTCTCCATGTATACACGTTAATAAAATTTTGTCTGATTTTCTCATCTTAATCTGTCTCATGTCAATTTCATCCTTAGACCAGCCAGCAGAACTTAGAAGGGAAGAGGAAAATTTCTTCTTCCCCAGCAGTACCTTACCTATGTGTAGCCCTTTACAATTACATGCATTGTTTCATGGGATCCTCAAAACAACTTTATAAAAGAGGTAGACCAGATAGCTTCCTCATTTTACAGGTTAAATAAGAGTCCGAAGCTGTAAGAGGTTAGAGGATGTGCCCACACCCTATACAGGCATAGAGAAGGGGACAAGATGACAGAAGTCCTCAGGACCTGTCGGTGTTAGTTTACAGAGCTGTTAGCTCTGCCGGTGGAGTGTGAAGGAGCGAGGTTGTACGCACCATCACAGAGCCTCCTAGGGCACTAGGAAGTGACAGAGCCCCAGCAGACCTCTTGACCCCCGGGGAAGGGATTTCAACCATAAACCAGGCTGCTTTCATATAATAATAGTGAAATGTGTGGAGCGCATCAACATTCACAAATAATTATGTATTGTTTATTATATACATAATAACCTTTATTATATATTGTTTTACTTATTCTCACGATTATATATTGTTATGTATATTGTTTTATTTATTGTATATTGTTTATTATATTTATAATGAACAAGCCTTTATTATATATTGTTTTACTTATTCTCATGATTACTTTGTACTAATTTAAGATCAAAATATGTAGACAAAGAAATATTAAAATGTCTTTCTTGATTCTCAGTACATGCTTTCACACACACGTTCATTCAGTTCAACAAACATCCATTTCTTGGTGTGCTGGGGCCATTCTACCTGTGCAGATATATGAACACATGTCTGCCTATAATGAAGCATATATTTAGTTCTATTTCATTTTTATTGTATTAAACTCCAGGAATGTTTTGTTCCTTACTGATTATATGACTACCACTATATAGATTTTTATACTTCTGTGTTCAATGCTTCTCTTGTGTATAAATCTTCATCTGATAATGAAATGCATCCATTTTTGACTGCTTCAGTGTATCACACATTTACTTTTATAAATCCTTTACAATAACAATGCATGGAAGATAAAAGCTAGTAGCCTTTTTATGGCATCTAATATGATTGAACAGCAGTCTAATTTAAAAAAATAAGAAATGTGAACATTCAAACTATGATACTGATAAATTGACAATTCCTCAACAAGACAATCAAATTAATCAGGATCTGATAAAACTGGGATTTTTTTTACTGCTTTCATGATAATTTTCTGTTTACCTATTTCATTAACACAGCCAAGAAAATTAGTAGATCCTAAATTTTGTACCCAGTTGCATTGCTATTGACAGTAAAACTATAATGCAGTATGGTAAGGTTATCTTGTAGAGGTATGGTATCTTTAATTCGTTAAAGTGATTTCATAGATATTATCTTATTTCAGTTTCATAACAGCCTCATGATTTGGTAGGAAATTATTAATTCCATTTGACAGATAAGGAAACTGGTGTCCAGAAAAGTCAAGCACCATCTCATGCTGGGACTTAAACTAAGGTCTTTACTCCATCTCTTACCTTAATCCCACTATTGAGTACCTAACACAAAACAGACACTCAAATATTATTTTCTTCTCTGCCCATAGGGTCCCCAAGGGGGAAGGAAGCTGCTCCCGTCATATCACTTTGCGGTAGAGTAATTCAATCGAGGTCACGACCCGGGAGTCACATAACCTCTCTGTGCCCAGCCTTCCTCACTGTGACACAGGACAGCTTGCCCCATCTACACACAGAGTCATCATGAACACCAGCCTGAACGGTGTCTAAAAGCACTTAATGAACGACAGGCCGGTCCTGCACATACGGGATACCAGTCTTTTTGCTCATGGACTGTCCTCTAACCCACAAAGGGACAGGAAATGTTCATGCTCTTCTCGCCCACTGATCCCTGTTCTCTCACGCATCAGGGGCTAAACAGTCAGTGCCCTATGATGGCTATGAGGGAACAGGCCTGGCCGTCCACCCTGACCAGCTGTGAAATCCCCGCGTTCGGCTTTGACTCCTGAAGCCACTGCCCACGGCTAATACAAGCACAGTGTGTCCCTCCAGTGATTTCTTCACCTTCCCAGCAAAAACACCCTATTGTGGCAACCTGGGCTTCCCTCAGAGAAGTCGGATTTGACACCATATATGATCTCATTTAAGGAGCAGGAAAGAAACACGCTTGCTCCACTTACTCACTGGGGTGAATATTTCTTTGAGCTGCTCTACTTGAAATGGAAACTGGCCAGACACCCAGGGCTTAACTCACGGCCACTGTGCCCAAGGGCCCTGTCTTAAGGAAGCAGGGACGTCCAGGGTGCCCCGCCCCCTTCACAGTTCACATGGACCCCTAGCTCTACCTGTCACGAAAGCTTCAGTTTCCCTAGAAGCAGTCTTTTCACCTATATATAGCAAAGACTAGAGCCAGAGTTGCCTTCAGCGATCTCCTGCCAACAGGATACACATTCCTCTAAAGCTGGGAATTAAAAATCAACATTACTCTTCATCATGTTTGATCAGATGTATTCACAGGCAGCTAAATCCTCTGTGACGTGCTGAAAATTCACCCTTGAAAGCCCCTGACGTTACAGAAACAAGGAACCAATATAGACAGACTGCGGGCCCACAGAAAGCCTCCACTGGAATTACCCTCAGAATAATGGTCGTGCTCTGCTTGCTGTCAGAACAAAACATGAGTCAGCACAGACTTGAAAATGGCATCTTTGCAAAACAGAGAAGTCAGATTAATTCACCCTATAAATCAATAGACCAAAATGTAAGGCAGAGCAAGAATGGCGCTGTCATTAATTAACAGAACTGTATGGGCACAATCTACTGTAGAAAAGGTCATGGTCACTATAGCCTTATTTGACCTCAAGTAAACATCCCTGAAATGGAAGATTTACAAAAATGCACTTTACAGAGCTGAGAAGTGAAGTTAAAGGTAAGGGAGGGCTTCCCTGGTGGCGCAGTGGTTGAGAGTCCGTCTGCCGATGCAGGGGACACGGGTTGCCCGCGGAGCGGCTGGGCCCGTGAGCCATGGCCGCTGAGCCTGCGTGTCCGGAGCCTGTGCTCCGCAGCGGTGAGAGGCCTGCGGACCGCAAAAAAAAAAAAGGTAAGGGATACTTATCAGTGGGGTGTGTGTGTGTGTGTGTGTGTGTGTGTGTGTGTGTGTGTGTGTGTGTAATTGAAGATTTCCAGTAGAATGTACAGCAGAAAAAATACTGTCTCAAATTTAATAAGAAAAATGTATAAATTATTCCCTTACTGTCCCAAATCCGTTCCATGTTGTACAAATCTTCCTCGTCCACTTTGCAAAAAGTTCCTCAAGAACGTCTTACTCATCTTTGCCCCCCTACTCGGTCAGATGCAGGGCCATGGATACAGAAGGTATTCAATAAAGAATGAATAGTTTAGTCACTTTGGCCCATTTCCAGGTAATAAAAGACACATATACTGTCATAGCATATCTTGAATTGAGTTGAGCTAGCCTCAACTTTTGGTCCGTCGACAGGCAGAGCTAATTTGTTGGAGGCATGGGTTAGGAAGGGCTACCACTGGAATAAACTCCTCGGAGTCTCAGGTTTACCTTTAAAAGCTCCATTATCTTCAAAGATAAATTTTACATAAAAGTAATATGCCATATGGGTGAACTGTATAGTATGTGAATGGTAACTCAATAAAGCTTTTAAAAATAATATATTAAAAATAGATTATATGATTGAAATACATCTCTCTTGATATTATCTGACTAATATTATTATTATCTAGCTTTTTGAAGGGAAAAATAACATTCGCTCATTCACTTGAAAACCAATGCTTCTCTGGGAGCCTGCCAGGGACTTTGTTCACCAGCCATCTGATCCCAGAGGTGGGGAGGGGAAAGGGTCACTGAGCTATTCTCAGGCCCAGTTAAGGAGAAACTGAGGCTCCAAGAGATGAAGCATCAGAGCTAGTCTGATGTAGAGCCCGTTTTCAAAACCGCGTTTACCTGGCTCCTAATAAATGTATTTAAAGTCTTGGGTATTTTTTTTCAGTCACTAGCCGGGCCTCTTGGGAAAATGAAGGTACATAATACGTTCTTCAGGATCAGAATTTTCTTAGGATAATCATTGAACTTAAACATTTAATAAACAAAAGTATCAATAAATAAACCCAGGGAAATGTTTGGCATGTTATGGAAAATTGATAAAGATTAGATATAACTTATATTTTAAGTTTAAAAACCTAACAAATTAATATCTTTACGCTCAAAGTAACTATTATTTCATTTATCAGTTAAGATTCTGTTTATATAAGGTTGCCAGACTTAGCAAATAAAAATATGCCCAGTTAAGTTTGAATTTCAAACAAATAACAAATATTTTTTGTAGGTTATGTTTATCTTATGCAATAGTTTCTGTAATTTATCTGGTAACCCTATTAGGACTTTTTTAAATGGTTAAATGTATCATTGCATTAAAAACAAGGAGAGGGGTGGGATGAATTGGGAGATTGGGATTGACTTATATACACTACTATGTGTAAAATAGATAACTAATGAGGACCTACTGCATAGCACAGGGAACTCTACTCAGTGCTCTGTGGTGACCTAATTGGGAAGGAAAACTGAAAAAGAGGGGATATATGTATATGACTCACTTTGCTGTACGGCAGAAACTAACACATACATACATCCCCACATCTCCTAAATGTTTATTTAAAAAAAAAAGACTAAACCTCTATTAATATGGTGAAATAGTGCACAAATTCCAGATGCCCCCAAAGTTCAAATACAAACTCCTCTCTAGCACTTAATACTTTAATGAAATAAGGAGATCTATGAAGTTTAAATGACCACCCATAAAAATATTCAGGCGGCTTTGACTTATTTTAAAATGTTGTCGTTTCAGAACATGTGAAAAGGATATGTGAACTGCAGAGCCCGTATTTTCTTGACTAGAGGATAGACTCGTGGTCTCATCCAGAGCAGAATATTGAAGATGAATGCTTGTCTGGATGGCATGTTGCTGTAAGTGGACCATAGATTTCCCCTTACAAAACCGAGAAGCCCCATGGCATCCTGGGCTTCACACCGCCAATGACCTCTTAGTGCCCTGAGAGGGCACACAGGGTGCAGGGGTCACCGCTCAGGGTTGGCAATCTGAGCGCTCACTGATATCCAGCAAGAAAAGCGAATTTAGATACCGCCCCGTCAACCCCCTCTTTCTACAAATAAAGAAATGGTCGGGGCTCCACTCTCTTTCAATTTTACATTCTATAATCTGCAAAATGGGTGGCCTGTTTCACAAGGCTGTTGTGAAAATGAAGAGAGACAACATACGTGAAAGCGTGCTATTTGATCAATAATTGTGATAAACTGGAGTATACCAGGCCTTGAAGGAAGTTTAAAGACTGTCTACACCATACCTCTTATCTCAGAGCTGAGGTTAACAGACTTTCCCATTAGCACAAAGAGAAGCCACAGCCAAGGCAGAGCCACGCCTCTGATTCCCAGGCCTGTGTTTCTTCCAACTTCCTTATGTCTCCTGGCACAATGGCGCCATTCTCGACTTAAATCTGACACTATGTGCTAAGCGCAGAGTTTAAGGAAAGCAAAGGTGGCCAGGAGAAAGTCACGCAAAATAGAAACTAAAACAGTAAGGGGATTGGCAGTATGAAAAGCCAGTTGCCACCCAGGTTGTCCAAGATCAGAACCGCCACGGGAATTGTTCCAATTTCAAATCGCGCCTTTTGCACCGCCCACTTGGACTCAGGGCCGGACAGTCAATATCATCCTCAATTCTGCCATCATACAGGATTTGATGGGAGCCAGAAAAAGGAAAGTGGCCTTTCCTCTTCCAGTAGAACATGCCTGCGGCAACATGGAAACACCAGCATCGCTTTTTTAAGAGATCCTTAGCAAGTACTGAATACATTTTTTGTACTTAGAGCTGATGAAGAAGCATTTGGTCAAAAGATCATTTCAAAATTCATACCTTTAGGGAAATGGTATGAGAAACCTCTATTTTTTTTTGATTTTTTAAAATAAAAATTTATTAAAGAATTAATGACAAAAAATAATAAGCATAAATAGTAAAACAGCGAACATAGAATTACCGAGAACCCAGTCCCTGTATAACACTATGTACATTCTTACTGTTAAACATGGTCTTATCCAGTGTGAACAGCAATTTATGCTTTACTTACTTTTGCTTGTCAAAAAAACGAAGGATGTTCTTCTTTGCTTAATGAATAAATCTTTTGTTATTTTACCTAGGCTCTCCGTTTGGGAAAGAAAATCTTGAAAGTATGCTAATCGTAATTGAAATTGTATTATCATTGAAAGTCAGCTGTGTTGTCATCAGCTTGCATTGTTCTGTTGGAAAGAATTGTGAAAACCTGAGCTCCATCAGGGATCATCCAGGATGATTATTTAGTCAACAAGCACTCTTTATTGCCATTTTTATCAAGGTGGTTTATTAATGTCTAGTCTTAGAAAAAGATAATTTAAAATTTTGATTTTATTCATTAAGGAATCATTCACCTAATGACATAAGCAAAATGCCTTTTCTTTCTCCTATCGAAATGCTTCCTATTTCTTCCATCCACCTGGCTCTGGGATGTCAGCAGTCACAGTGAATCAACAGAAGGAAAGAAGACGGGGGCCCTTAAAAGAGGAAAAATAATCCACATTTCATCGTGCCCAAAGACAATTCAGATCACTAGATTTACAAGAATGTTTGAGAAACCTCTTTAGCCTGCTTCCTCACGGAGGGGTGGATTGAATGAGAAAATGACAGAACACCCGCGAAGTAGCTACATTTGTGCCAAGTACCGTGCTGGGTGCCTTCAGATGCACTGGCTCATTTCAACCCTAGAAAATTGTGTGAACAACTGCCATCATCTCTGACACAGGAAGGAACTGAGGCTCGCAGAAGTTGAGTGGGTTTTCAGGGGTTGCAGAGCTGAGATCTGAACCCAAGGCTTCTGAGAGCAAATCCAGTGTAAAGCAGCAATACACAAGACGCTGCTGATGTAAGCCAAAAGTCTTAAAATAAGGCTGTCTGTCAGGTTTTCCTTCCTATTATGTGAAGAATAGAAAACACCATATCCAGCATGGAAAAGATCTTACAAACCAGGCCAGGAACAAGGAAAATATGGGAATATGGTTTGTTTGAAAGGGAGACCGAAGGAGCCTTGACCTCCACAGAAAAGGAGGCAATTGGCCAGCTGAAAAGCCAGGAAGGTAAAGAAAGGATGAAGGGACGGCCATGGAGGAAGGAGGAAAAGGAACTGGGTATCATTTGTCCACGATGTGAAGACGACTGCAGCAAGATTAGGGAAAGACGGCTGGTTAGTCATAAGTAAAACCACTGGCTTATGACAACCATGCAGTAACCTAATATGTGTCTGGTTATCAAGGAATAACTTCCGAAAACAATGGGAGAGATTTGCTTTTCAAGTGACAAATAAAATGGGATGAAGTGTCAGTCGTTTATCTGCAGTGGAGGAAAGGTAAGAGCTCCCCTCAGCATAACTTCAGGGCAGCTCTCCTCAGCTGCGGGGGCGTATGGGCTTGACCTGCATTCTGCCTTTTACTCAAATGAACAGGCTTTCTTCACACAGTGAGAACAAAACCTACATAAAAATTAAAGTCCAAGCTATCGACGTGTTAGAAGCAAACCCGACACTCTTCGCCGAGGTATCAACCTTGTTTTAAGAAAAAGAGTGAGAGATTTTCGTTGCTGCTGTTAAAACTGGGATACTCTAAGAATTTAATGATCGCTTATTAAGATAAAATTTAATAACTAAGTACAATGTTTTCAACTAAAAGCAGGATTTTCAGATAGTACTACTTAAGATAACTGCAATAAGTGGCATCATTTACGAGCACGCGGTTTAAAGGAGAACGATTCCTATAAATTAGCCTAGAAGGCACTTGGGGAGTCCCGCTTTATTATTCAGAAGCACTCTGCACTCCGCACTCTGCATTACAGCAGCAGACCCTTTGTGAGCAAACCCACAGGACGGGGTGGGAATTAAAATGACAAAGCCGGGAGCTCCGAGCATCTCGGCCGCGGGGATCTCTCTAGCAAGGCTGCAGCCGGAGCCTCTCCCGCAAACCGCAGGCTGCGGCCCAAAGTGGGAATCGCCCAAAGAACCCCTAACTTACAGCAGCACAGAGCTTTAAAGAAGCGTCTCTGTCCTCTCACAAGGGCGTTTCCCAAGGCGACCGCAGGGCCCGGGCGCCCCGGTCCCAGCCCCGCTCTCAGAGGACCTGGTGACCCATCCCCCGCGGAGCCCGCATTCCCGTGGGCCCCGGCCCGCTCCCGTGACATCCGGCCGGCCCCTCGCATACTCACCGGTGGCTGCCAGCATCGCGTCCCCGGCCTTTGTGGTCCTTGTGTCCCATCAGCAGGTTCCAGTGTGACTGCCACCGCAGCCGCACTGGTCCAGGCCACCGGACGCCGTGCCGCAGTCAGCAGCTACCCGCCCACACCCCGCGCGCCTTTTTTTTTCTTTTTAAAGAGACAGGACCATCACCAACCTTCGGTTTCAATAATGCTGCAAAATGCGGCTTGGTCGCTCCAACTGGTGGTACAGAAGACAGTAAGTGCATTATCTCTTCTGTTCACATTACGAAGTTGCACTTAGGAGGAAGGCATGGCTACCAGGAGATCATCTCTCTTGGACACTGGTATACCTAAGGCTGTGTGACCTTAGACAAGTCGGTTGTGGGTTGCACTTTCCCCGTGGAAAACAGAGACTGTGACCGGCCACATCCAGTCTGGAAATCCTATAATCTACTAGAATTAAAGAGCAGCCACACACTTGCTGCTAAAACACGATAATATGCTATGTTTGCCTTGCAGGTTCTAGCTCACAAGGAATTTTTTGTGTTTTATTTGGATTTGGAGTTTTTATTTATTTGGATTTATTTTTATTTGGATTTGGATTTGGATTAGGAGTTTCCGAAGGTTTAAAAGAGCATTCACTCGAAAGGCTTTGTAAACTGTGAAATGCTATACAGCTGTCAAACGCTCTAAGTTTTCATTGTTACTGTCTATTTCATAATAAAACGATAGGAAAGATAGATCAGATACTATCTATCTCCTTGCTTCCTACAAGAGGAGGATATGAAATACCGGGAGAGTCTGTTTTCACAGACAGCCCTACCTCCCCTCCCCCTTCGGTGCGCTGTCCTCCTCATCCAGGCTCCCAGTGGACGAGTCTGCTTCACCAGTGTGGATCTGGACTGCAGGCTTATCTGGGAACGGCTGGAGCTTTGAAGCTCCGGCTTGCTTTACCTTTGAGGAGAATTTCTAACTCAGCTCAGCAAACTCCAGAACTCTCCCCTGGGGAGACAAACCAGGCCCCCAGTGTCAGAATCACTCCAGATTCAAAGCCACCCGCCTCTGCAGAATGGGCCTGTGCGGGCTGCACTCAGGACACTAAACTGCCTGGTGTCACCCTGGCATCGTAGCCTCACAGAGTTAGATGTATAAATATAATGCCCTAGGAGATGGTAAGGAAGTGTTTTGTTCTAGCAAAATCACTATGTAACGACAGGTTTCCATCAGGGAGAAATCGTGCTGGAGAGCCCTTTTCCCTGATTCTCACATGGTGCCGCGTGGGCCCTTGGAGGCAGGTGGAGGCCAACCTGTCCCCTCAGTTCTAACAGCACCATTTCGATGGTCCCTAGGTGAATGAAACCCATGTCGACCGAGACGCGGGCTCCGTAGACCCTGGGGAAATCTTCAATTTCTTGTTCACCTAGTGCAGTTATCTTCTTGTAACTCTGAACTATTAGGTAAGTTCTAAGTTTCTAACTCCCCACTCCCCAACCTGTCAAGGAAAGTGGGTCCCTAAGAATATCCCGGGTAGGGGGTGTGGGGATGCAAGTAGCAGAAGCCCAGAGAACAGCCTGGTCGTGCTGACCTAGCTGGAAAGTCCTCCAGGTGTCAGGAATCCTAGGAGAGGGAACGCTGCCGGGTTGAGAGGCCCCAGAGAGCTGGAGGAGGGGCGGGGGAGGGGAGGGGAGAGGAAAGGTTTCTATGATGAGTGAAATTTGGGGGAGAGACTTAGAGAGTGAATTTCCAGGAAGCCGTGCTGCAGCTTGTGCGGTGTCATTCTGTCCTGTGTCCCCTCATCAGGAGCAAACTTTAGTAAGTTTGTTCCCACTTCTCCCTGATACTCTGCTGCTGGGTTTGGGATCCCTCCGAACCTGCCACAGTGCTGAGTCACCGCAGCCCGGGAGCAAGAAGACATTTGGGGAGGGACGCGGAGTCTGCCTCGGGTGGAGACCCCCTGGGTGAGGACTGCCGCGTGGCGTGGCCTCTTCCTCGGGGCCCCTGCCCCTAAGCGAGAGCCTCCGTGCCCTCTGACTTCTGTCCCTCCTTCTGGGTCAGTGATGCCATCACCCAGGTCTACCAGCCCAGGCCTACGTGCTCCAATTGCTTCTTTGGTATCTCTCGGATACATTCATCAAAACTGGCTCTTCAGGGACTTCCCTGGTGGCGCAGTGGTTAAGAATCCTCCTGCCAGTACAGGGGACACAGGTTCGAGCCCTGTTCCGGGAGGATCCCACATGCTGCGGAGCAACTGAGCCCGTGTACCACAACTACTGAGCCCACGTGCCACAACTGCTGAAGCCCCCGTGCCTAGAGCCCGTGCTACGCAACAAGAGAAGCCACTGCAAAGAGTAGCCCCTGATCTCTGCATATATATATATATATATGTTATGTATAATATATATTATAATATATAATATAATATATATATTATATTATAATACTATATATAATATTATATATATCATACTATATATATTATGTATATTATACTATATATAATATTATATATTTTTTTTAAAAAGTGGTCTTCAGGGCCGTGTAGACAGGAAGAAGGGTCATGGGCTTGCCTGCCACCTGTGTCCACACAAATGCAGCCAGTTACACCGAATCCCATGGTCTTATGCTGTCACTCATTCGGTGACATTTTTGCAATTAAATGACAAAACCTAGAATTTTTTTTCTTAAATAGCAGTTATTGCCTTACAATAATTAGAAAGATAATGCGGGTTTCTTTGAGAAAATATGACAAGCATAGCCCATAATCCTACCATCTGATGTAACTGCTCTTCATCTTTTGATACATATCTATTTATATATTTATATATGCATCAATTTTGTTTCTGGTTTTCCCACTTAAATTATACTGAGAATATTTTCCTCTTTTATTCTTTGAGAACATACTCTTTAATGCCTGCATACTAACCCTTCTTACAGCTATGCCATAATTTATTCAACCAATTCCCTGTTGTTGGACTTTAGGTTGACATACATGGTTTTCAGAAAGGTTAATCCATTTTCCCCACCTACTCACGCTGCAAGGAAGCACCCAGTGAAATACTGGTTACGCAGAAGTCACCCAGCGAAGTTTCAGCGCCTTCACAAGCTTGCACAAGACAGGCCTTTCCACGGTCGTGACACTCGCACGTGACTCCCCGTGGCTTTACACTCGTTCTGCAGGTTCCTGTACCCCCGTGACCCCCGCCTGCACTGTCCAGGTGCACCAGCACCGCAGGTAACTGCACACGTTCAGTTAAATTCCTGGTACCGTTCATGGTATTTGAATGTTGTTGTCAAAAGATTTCGACTTCGTCCCAACAGTGTTAGGAAGTCAAAGGCTTCTGGATAGTTAGTGAATCACGGATCTTCTGTGTTCCGGTCCGTGATTGGCTGTTGATGCACACGGGTTAGAGGTCAACATATCTCCACCTCACCTCAAGCTGACCCTAGGAAATAGCATAATAAACTGTCATCTGGAGCCACCCTTGCCCAGAACGACAAAGGCTTAGCCGGAGGAGAAGCCTTTGCCACTTGTCTGGGGCTTTTAAGGAGCTGGCACCACCAGGCCTCTGGCTTCTTCTCCTGGAAGGCTCCCAGCCATGGCTTTCACCACGGCCCACTCTTCCTTTCCAGCCACGTCTTGGGGCCTCACCCCCCTGCCCACGTGACCTGCATCGTCCAACTCGTACAAAGTTGTATGAGTGTCAGATTTTTATCAACTCAGAGATGGCCATTCAACCTGAGAGACATCAGCTCCATCTCAGCACCTACTCATAATTCTGGAGTCTTAGCTTTCGTGCCTTTTCCCCAGTCTCTGTTAGCTCACCTGTGTACAGGGCTCTCTCCATCCCAATAGCTGCTTTCAGCAGCTTAGCAAGCAAACATGGCTTCAACCCCTGTACACCAGTCAGGGTCTAGGCAAGTCACCTATGACTTTCAGTTTTTTCATCTGTGAAATGGGAATATTACCTTCCGATGTGGGAGTACACGGTGCTCGGCATATAATCAGTAATTTCTAGGTGTTCAAATCGTAGAAGTTATTAGTTTTGTATATTTCCTGCTTAAAGACACTTTCCCAAGTTGAGAAGTATAACTTTAGACCTGGGGGCGAGACACTTGCCCTTAATAACTACCTATGTTACTTCAGGTCAATCTTCAGAAAATCCCATTACATTTCTAACAACAGCAGAAAAATGATCCCATGACAAGACCTAAGAAGGACATGGAGCCCCTGAATTGTGAGAACATGAGGGCCATCGGAAAAAACTAACAGACCTACGTTCCCATAAGCACGTGGCCCTCAGTACAACTAGGCCGGCAGGGAAGAGGCACCAGCCACGTTGTGGGTTTCCTGTAAGTCCGCACAGCCTCTGGACCCGGTGGACATCTAGGTGTGTGGCCAATGTTAGCTGAACAGAGGGGTTTGGGGCAGAGCACGCTATGTGGGGGACCAGACTATGGCACCCTGAAATATGCCACTTTGGCCTAAGGATTATTTCGAACTGATGACAATTGAGAAGCAGCAGAAAAGCTTTAAGTCCTCCTCTTAATCATCGGAGAGGACTCTGGGCTCCTAGCAGCCCACCTTGAGAAAGCCCACCTCCCTTCAGCTTCCCCCGGTGTGTACCTTCCCACAGTTTGTCATTTTCCTTTGGGTCGTCACACCCCTACACACCCATTGTCCTTTGTGACGAGCCTGTGTAAGCCCCAAATTCTAACCACCCCTTGGCGACTCATCCTTGAGTTTCTCCAGTGTGTATGGGCGCGGGGCATGGCTTATCAAATTTTCTGGGCTTTACTCTTGTGAATCTGGCCTTTGTCAGTTTAATGTCAGAGTCCCAGCAGAACCCAAGAGGGCAGAGGAAGGTTTTCTGCTCTCCGGCGCGTACAGACTCGTAACTGGTTCCCTGAACTGTTTTCTCAGCCGTCAGTCCCTGGAGCTCAGCTCTGAGTTAACGCACCTGCAGCTTCCTGGTCCTGTAATGTTCCAGAATAACCAGGCCTTCTGAGGCACATTCACATAGACAGAGAGACAAAGGCCAGCGCCACACAGCTTCCTTGTAAGTAGCTTTCTGTACAAAGCTAAAATTGGGCTCGTTTTGTCCCTGCTTCAAAATATAACGGAGTCACAGTGAAGAAATACAAACTTTGCACATCTTAATTACAAGGGACCCAATTCTGCCACTTGATGCTGTGTAGGCAAAATTACAATCGATGTTTAACAGTGATGCATGAAACCAACCTAGTCACCTAAAAAACAGAAAAAACGAAAGCACACCAGTTTACAACATCATCAGCTCCTTAGAAAAGGAACACTGTTGTCAATAACCCAAACCTCTTGAGGCCACAAAACGAAACACAGTCTATACAACTAGGAGTTGTCTCAGGTCAGCCTCCCACCCTCTTCGGGGTTTTTTTTTTTTCTTTTTAACTTGAAAAATATATCATTTTGAATATATAAAAACCAACCATAATCCTACCACTCAGAAAAGCACTGCTGGCCTTTTTTAGTGGGTGGAAATCATTCCAGGTTATTTCTTAGGTGTATGTGTGCAAATCGACGACTATTTATTTATTGATCACCCTGTATGTGTAAGGCCCTGTTCCACGCGCTGTAGCAAACAAACAGCAGTAAACAAACGGGCGGGGGGCCCTGCCAGGTGGAGCTTACATTCTAGCGGGGAGAGACCAAATATACACAAATAAACATTTATGTAAGCATAAAATCAAGCAGTATAAGGAGATAATGATGACATTGAGGAGGTGCTATTATAGACAGAGAAGCAGTTGAACCAAAACCTATTTACTGGACACTTACCATATACCAGCTGTATAAAATACAGAATTTTCAGCCTTAGAATCAGAGTTACAATTCTTAACCTAGTAAGGTTAAAGACAACAATAATCAAAGAAAAAAATCAAATAGTCGACATTTTCATATATTTCTTTCTTTTTGTTTTTCTTAAACACTCAAAGTGTTAATTTTTAATTACACAAGTAACATCATTGCATTCTTCTTGAAAATGACTCAAACGTTACAGCTAAAAGAAACCTTCCTTTATAACCTGAACTTCCCACCAGATTCTCATCTCAGAATAAATAACCGTAATCATGCCAAGTGTCTCCTTCCAGAGTAAACCTAGATCCTTTCAATAATGTGTATCACTACAAACATGACAACGCGTTGTATCGAGTCTTCTGAAGAGCACAAATTAGACTCCCCGTCCTGCAAATTGCTTTTCCCACCTAGTAATCTGTCAGTAAATAGTCTTAAATTTCATGCCAGCACCCCAATCTTTCTTTCTAACTGTTGCATAGTACTCCATAGTTAGGACAAATCAGCGTATTTAACTCCTCCTTTCTTGATAGATGTTAAGATGATGTCCAATTTGTAGTATTTAAAAATAAGACAGTACTTGCCTCTTCATGTCCATGTGACTATTTTCCTAGGGCAGGTAATAAGGAGTGGAATGGTTGAAACATACGATTTAAATCTTAATATACGCTGAACAATGGCTCAGTCCATTTAAGTGCTTGTATTGGTTTAAAATTTCACTGGAAGTACATCCTTTGCAAAATTAGAACCACAATATATTCATTGTTTAAGACTGCATTTTCTCCCATATAACAAAATTCTATGAACATTTTTCTATGTCTTTAAGTGTGCTTTTAAAAGACAATTTTTAATGGAGGCTTATTATTCCATTTCATTTGATGTATTACAATGGCTTTTATCAATTTCTCTACTGTTGGATATTTCAGATATATCCAATTGCAGCTATAAATCTTTGTATGCATTTAGAATGATTTCCTCATGCTATCTTCTTTGAAGTTAATAGTGGACCAAAGAGGATGGACATAAGATGTTTAAAGCATCTTATACCGGTTGCCAAATTGGTCTCCAGAAAGACTTCACCAGCTGACATTCCCACCAGCAGGAGGTGGGGATAACCACGTTCATTTTTAGATGGGCCGGAATTCAGCTGTTCTGCCGGACGTACTACGTATGAGGAAGTCATGAAGGACTTTGTGAAGGTACCAAATCCCCCCACCATGGAAGGACCTCACACAATGATGTGAGGCAACGCGACAGAATGGGTAAGAACACGCCAGCTGTGTTCAAGCCCCGGCTCCCCACCTACCACTGGGGATCCTGGTAACACCACTTGTCTTCAGGCATCAGCGTCCTTGAATGTAGAATGGGATAATGACAGAGCCTGTGTGCATAAATTTTTGCACAGCACCTGGCCCAGCTCTCCCATAAGTATTAGCCAGACATCAGTACATCGTGGCCAACTATTCGCCTAGAGCAGCTACTGCTCCCCAGAGGCCCTTGCGGGGAGAGGGGAGGTGGTGACATGTGTCAGCCCAGGAGCAGCTGCCTCGGGTCATGGGTGACGTGACTCAGTGAATCCTCTGCCACAACGCCGGGCAAATGTTGGTATAACCTCACCGTGGACACCTGTGTGGAAGGTGGAGGGGGTGGCCTGGGGACACTCAGTCCCACTCGGTGACACACAAACAGCTACAGCATCCGAGGAGCCCAAGAGAAGCCTGGTGCGAGGCAGTCCCCCTCCATACCCGGTCCGGGTGTCCTCCCGGCCTCAGCCTCCTCCACGCCATTCATCCTTTTAGCAAACCTTGTTTCCGTCCCCACTGTGTACTGAATGTCCGTGTCCCCCCCTGAGTTCAGACACTGGAGCCCTGTCCCCAGTGTGATGGTGCCAGGAGGTGGGGCCTTTGGGAGGGGAGTAGGGCACCAGCGGAGAGCCTCACGGTGGGGTTAGTGCCCTTGTTGGAAGAGACAGGAGAGATGATCTCTGCATCACGTGAGGACACAGCATGCAGGCGGCTGTCCACAAACCTGGAGGAGGGCCCTCACCAGGAACCCACCACGCTGGCTGTGCTCGGCCCCGGGCGTCCCCGGGAGTCCCGACCAGCAGGACAAATCCTTGTGAGTCCGAGGAGGAACCTGTAGGGGTTGAAAAGAGAAGAAGGGGCAGGAGACGCGAAAGAATGGAGGCAAGACAAAATCCTGATCAAGCCTCAAACCTTTATTGCTGCAGTAGCTGTATTTATACAGTACAGAGAAAGGGGGGCGGGATCCAGAATAAGGGAAGTACTTGGCAAATTATCATTGGTGCTGCGTGCGCGGGCTTTCGTTGGAAGCGCGGGCTTTCGTTTTTAGGCGCGGGCTTTTATCTCATTAAGCAGGAAGAGAAGCAGGATGTCGGCCATCTTCTAATGGCGAAAACTTCTTGGCTCCCAACAGCTGGCACCTTGATCTCAGACTCCAGCCTCCAGAACGCGAGGAATCAGTGTCTTGATTAAGCTGCTCAGTCTGTGGTCCCTGGTATAGCAGCAGAGCTGGCTAAGACATGCCCTTCTAGTGCCAAGACTTGCACTGGGCCCTGGGGATGGAGGAATGGGGACGGCCCCTCCCCAGGGGAGTGCAGGTCCCCCAGTAGAGGGAGGCACACAGACACGCAGTGACAGTGCATGTTTGTAACTGGCTGTGTCCACCCAGGGCTGGGGAAGAGGACAGAGGGGGTGAAAATGATTGCCTGGGGGGCTTCGTGTCAATTAACTGGTATTCTCAAGAGAAGCTTGTGCACAAAATAGAACTCAAATGTGATTTTCATATTAAAAATTAATATTTATTTTATTAAAGTTATACATTTAAAGTTTTCCTTTAGCTCTTAATCCAATTCACAGATCTTATTATCTTCTAAAAACATGGCATGATTCTAGTGAATTTTAGCAATCTCTACTAAGGAAACTTTGACAACTTAATTAGAAGGCCATAAATCATTCAAACTTATTAATAAATGTAAAATCTTCAACTTACTTTTATTTATTTAACATCTTTATTGGGGTATAATTGCTTCACAATGTGTGTTAGTTTCTGCTGTATAACAAAGTGAATCAGCTATACATTTACATATATCCCCATATCTCCTCCCTCTTGCGTCTCCCTCCCACCCTCCCTATCCCACCCCTCTAGGTGGTCACAAAACACCCAGCTGATCGCCCTGTGCTATGCAGCTGCTTCCCACTAGCTATCTGTTTTACATTTGGTAGTGTATATATGTCCATGCCACTCTCTCACTTCGTCCCAGCTTACCCTTCCCCCTCCCCGTGTCCTCAAGTCCATTCTGTACGTCTGCGTCTTTATTCCTGTCCTGCCCCTAGGTTCTTCAGACCCATTATATTATTTTTTTTAGATTCCATATATATGCGTTAGCATACGGTATTTGTTTTTCTCTTTCTGACTTACTTCACTCTGTATGACAGACTCTAGGTTCATCCACCTCACTACAAATAACTCAATTTCATTTCTTTTTATGGCTGAGTAATATTCCATTCTATATATGTGCCACATCTTCTTTATCCATTCATCTGTCAATGGACACTTAGGTTGCTTCCATGTCCTGGCTATTGTAAATAGGGCTGCAGTGAACATTGTGGTACAGGACTCTTTTTTGAATGATGTTTTCTCAGGGTATATGCCCAGTAGTGGGATTGCTGGGTCATAGGGTAGTTCTATTTTTAGTTCAACTTACTTTTTAAATGTTACAATTTAATAAACAAAATCATCTTGAGTATCTAAATAACTCCTACAACTCATAAACTTATAAATGTAATGATTCTTAAGTTATCATAAATGTATACATTTTAGTAAGACTTCAATATACAACAGCAAATCAAAATGAGCTACTCAATAACATTTTTAATAGAATCACAGAGCTAATCATTGCTCCTACACACCAATTTCTTTTAAACATTACACACACTTAAAATGCCAAACATGCACACTTTAATCCTCAGCACTAAACTATAAATATCACAGTTGATGGATTTCATCCCCTAAAGATTTCTATATTTAATTCACAAGCTTCTCGGGGTTAAAAGATGCTTACCTTGTTATAAAGCAGAAACTAACACACCATTGTAAAGCAATTATACTCCAATAAAGATGTTTAAAAAAATAGATAATAAGAACCTGCTATATAAAAAATAAATTTAATTTAATTTAAAAAAAGAAAAAATTTTAAAAATAAAAGATGCGTACCCGCTAAGAAGGCAATTATGTAACCACAACAATTTTGGAGGTGACTTTTCGGCCTTCTGAGGGTGCATAACAACAAGAGATAAGAGCTGGGACCTAAGCTCGGACACTTCCCAGATCCAGACTTAGTTTTCTGTGACCTCGAAGCCAGGCTGAGCCATACGAATGTGGTCCTGCACCTCTAGGCAGAATGCTCGCGGAGCCCACTGTCTCACCTCACCTAATTCTTCTCATCACTCATGAAGTCTACAAAGGCCAATCAGGATGCTCCCTCACCTGGTAGATGTTGTGTCTGACATGCTCATTGGCTAAGTTTACACCTTCCCTTGTCTGATAGAACGAGCATGAGGCCTCTTGGAGAAGGAGGCTCATCTATTTCCTGGTGTCTCATGCCCTCTTGCTTTCTGCCCGCTGTGCAGGGCCCCCCTTGGGTGGCCCCCTCGTATGCTGGGGGCAGATGTGCCATTCTTCCCAACCCTGCCTTCAGTGACATCACACTGGGAGCTTGAGATCAGTCATGGTGGGAGTGTTTACACCATGAAAATAGGTGAGGCTACAAACAAGGGCTTTCAGGAAACTGGTGGTTAAATACTCACTGTTGGTGGTGCCCCTGGCAGGCTTGTCACACGCTGTGTTCTAGGTCAATCCGTTGATTATTCTCTCCTCCCAAACAAATTTGGTCCATGCCAAGTTGGAGTGTTATAGAACTCTGTATTAGTCTCTCCGGTGGAAAAGACTAATATTAGATAAATCAAGTCACATTAAGAATTACTGACAGTTGTTTACAGGCAAGCTGATAGAGGAGGCCTCTTCCATAGGCTGGTGGGAACATGGTTTTTTTAACACGTGTCACCCTCTGAGAACCTTCTCTCATTCTCCTCATAACTGTCTTTCGACAGAGCTTTTTCTCTAGTGTCTTTTTGGTTTTATTGTTGTTGATCCTAATCTTGAAAACAATCTGTTGCCTTAAAAAAGGCCACTTTCAAAATGAAGAAACGGAAATCTTTGTAATATCACTGCTCAGAGACAACCGCTATTAATATTTTGGTGTATTTCCCTAAATCTGTTTTCTATCTCTACTTATTTCTTCATAGTGTTTAAAAAATAGACACACATGATGTGTCTCACCTGCGACTCCCCCAGCTTAGCGAACATATCCTACACCAAAGTGACCTGACTTCTCTGGCCATCAGACTCAAGGGTGGCCCTTTTTTTTTTAACATCTTTATTGGAGTATCATTGCTTTACAATGCTGTGTTAGTATCTGCTGTATAACAAAGTGAATCAGATATATGTATACATATATCCCCATTATCCCCTCACTCTTGTGTCTCCCTCCCATCCTCCCTATCCCACCCCTTTGGGTGGTTACAAAGCACCGAGCTGATCTCCCTGTGCTATGCAGCTGCTTCCCACTAGCTATCTATTTTACATTTGGTAGTGTATATATGTCCATGCCACTCTCTCACTTCGTCCCAGCTTACCCTTCCCCCTCCCCGTGTCCTCAAGTCCATTCTCTACATCTGCGTCTTTATTCCTGTCCTGCCCCTAGGTTCATCAGAACCTTTTTTTTTCTTTTTTTTTTGGATTCCATATCTATGTGTTAGCATATGGTATTTGTTTTTCTCTTTCTGACTTACTTCACTCTGTATGACAGACTCTATGTCCATAGGGTGGCCCATTCTTAGACCGACTAAGGACCTGCGAGCTGTGGTCCTACTCAAAAGATGGGCTGAGCCCATCGGCGTAGGAATTTGGAACTGGGAGACAGAGGAAGCCAGTGAGTGATGAAATTGAGATGAACATGTGTGAGGTATGAGAGAAGCTAAGGAGGGCAGTGTGGACCATGTGCAGGCTGGATTGTGAGACAGCAAAGGCTGTGCTTCGTGACAGGAAGTGTGGGGTGGAGGGAGGAAAACAGGAAGCAGGTGCAGGAAGAGGTAGATTTCCCTCAACAGGGAAACCAGGAGCCTGAGGAAGGAGCCTTACACTTGGCAATTTTCCAGATTCAGTTTCCAGGAGATCCCTCTGTCTCTGATTCTCTTGAGGCTCCTGAAACCTACTTAAAGCCCCTTTCATCTGAGCCAGGTCAATGTTACTGACAACCAGAAGAGTTCTGACTCAAATAATTTAAGTCTGAATTGACACGTTTTATTGACTATTACAAAATATTTCCCCAAGCTTTATCTATGCTTTAAATACATAGTTTTTAATGGCTAAATAATATTTTGTAGTATGGATACATTGTATATCTAAATACAACAAAGTTGATTACTGTTAATGCTATCAAAATGAATCCCAGGGTATTGAGAAATCTAAGACCTATGGTTGCCCAGATGATCCAGGAAGAGCTCCAATATTCAAGAATCCTTTTACCCACCAGACGTGGCAACACACACACCAGAACTGACTGTGGAGAAATCTAGCATGCCTTCAAAAACTTCCTTGAGTGCTGTTTTCCTAACTGAACCCATTACAAATATTTTTATGAGGGCACAGTGGCTATTTTCCAGCTACCCCCTGCCTTTGTAACTCATGTCCTAGCTCTGCCTGATCTTAGCCATGGGACAAGGAAATCCAGGAAAAAGGCCCCCATGAAGTCCAGGTGAGCAGATTAGACGCACAGAAACAACACTTACGCCTAAACCCTAAATCTGCCTTTTCTTTCTAATAGATCTACTAGATGGAAAGAACATAAAATGCCATGGTTGTTCTTTATAGGGAAAGCAGAAATGGCATCAGCTACCTTGGGCAAAGTGTGAGGAATGTGGGCTCCATCCCGTTTCTAAATAGAATATCAAGTGCTGCACTTGTGGGTTTGGAGATTGGGAAAATAATCTATCACCTTTCCCTCATGCAAATTTCACCTGCATGGTAACCTGAAAGTTCTCCTGTAGCTCCTCTTTCCCAGTTTAACAGGACAGTTAGTTTTTCTAGCTGAGCTTCTCCAAAACCCCTAAATTCACGCCAATCCTCCCACAAAATTCCACCCACCCAGTATTATCAAATACACATGAGAGAGAAAAGCCACAGGGTAATTCAAGCAGCGGGAGCATCTCTGAACTTCTTTGAGTGCTTTGCCTTATCTTTTTCCAATGATGGAGCTAAACCACCTACGAGGTAAGGGACAATGTTCCAGCTCTTATTTAGCGTTATTTAGGAATGACTGTGGCCCCCTTAGGTCAAAGGTTAGTTCTGAGAAAACGTGAGATAAAGTGTGTAAAAGATGAAGCTTATTTTACAGATAAAATGCTGTATTTTACAGATGAAACCCTCTTTTGCTGGAGGGTCGAGTAAACCAAAAGTTCTGGTGAACAGACTGAACTATGACAGACGTGGGTTCCAGTCTGATCTTCTTGACCCTGGGCTAGTCCCTCACCACTCTGTGATTTGCTTTCTTCGTTTATAACGTGGTTTTACTGATGTATTGCCTCCTTCATCCAGGTTCAATGTATTCTGTAACAGTAACACCTCCCTCACTAAGTTAATGAGAAGATTAAGAGAAGTTTGTGACATGTCTGCACTAAAAGTGGTCTTAATGGGGAAAAAAAGGTCACTTTCCCAGGGACCTTACTGAGGGTTTAGTCCCTCTCCCTGCTACTCGCCTAGTTTAATTACGGCCTCAGATGTGTCTCATTTGGCCTTTACATTTTTGCCAGCACAGTGTTTGGTAAATAACTTAAATACTTTTTTTAAATTGTCAACGTTTAAAAGTTGGAATATGTCACTTTCAATCCAGGTTTCTGGCTTCTCTCGACCAGTGGGAGATCTGAGGACACATGACCCATGTTCTCAAATGACCATCGGTCCACAGTCAGCCCCGGCTGGCAGGGGTGCTCCTCTGGAAGGGGTCGGGTTGGCTTCGCTTCACGAAGGGAAACCAGAAGTATGTCTGCACACCCCATCTTGGGACGTGGAGGGGACCTCATTCATGGAGGGCCAGGGACTCCGCCTTTGTCATTTACTTCCTACCTCACAGCAAACCTCACGATTAAACCAGGCTCACAACGGAGGAAACGGGAGCTCGCAGAGGTCAGGTACCGCCCCCACCCACGCCCACCTAGCGGAGCGCAGAGGTGGAGTCCACACCTGTCCCAACGCGACCCAGGTCCTGAGGTCAGTGGGGTTGTTACCAACCCTTTGAGTCGGGTCCCAGCAAGGGTCCTCCCGCCTAGTTTGCTCATCCCAATAGAACGAAGCCCAGTTCGGTTCAGAAGCAAAGGAAAGTTTCATTCTTTGATCAAAGACCGGGGAGGTGGGAGCCTGCTCCGGAGGGCAGGCTCCCCCGGGGCCGGCTCTGCTGGGGCTCCTTTACGGGGTCTCAGCCACAGGGCAGGGGCGGGGTTCTCGCGGGGCGGGACGGCGCAGTCGCAGCTGGGCTGCTCTCGCTCCAGGCGCCGTGCCTGGGGCAGCCTCTCTGCGCACGGCCCACCGCTGCCGCCATCTTGGACTGAGTGCCAGTGTAGTGTCTGCACGCGGCCAAGCGAGCGCTGGGAACTCTACCCGACGTGTTAGGTGGATGCTTCTGTGCGCGGCCCTGAGCGGAGGTGTCAGCGCAGCCATTTTGCCCCAGGAACCCTGGTCTGAGCTGCCGGGCTGCACGCGACCCCCTGTGAGCCAGTGACACTAGACTCAGCACAAAGGAAAAGGAAAAAAGGTTAGACTTGACTTTATTACCAGATTCCGTCTTTGTTTCTCCGGAATTGTGACTGGCCTTTGCCGGTGACAAACCCTTGCTCTACCGTCTGCCCTGTAGCTCACCGTCGAGGTCAGGAGCGGGCGGCGTCCTGACCCGGGTGGAGGAGCCGAGCTGCTCCTCAGCCACCGCGAGGCTTGCGCGGGTGCCCCGGGGCCTCGGCCCCAACCGTCCACATCCCTGAGCGACCCCCATTTGTCTGACCTCTTGGAGACAGAGGACCCCAGGCAGGTTAAGATACGTGCCCAAGCATCGGCAAGAGAATACGGGCACCGGTGAAATCCTCCTGACAAGGCAGGGCTGCGGGTTTTCAGCCCCGACCCCGAGGCTCACCGCCGGGCTGAGCGTCCCTGCTCGCACGGTCGTGGTTTTCCGGAGGAGAAGCTCCAGGTCAGAGAGAGGGTCCCACGGGCTGTCAGGGGGCCGTGGCCCCGGGTCGTGTCTGTGGAGGCTGGGGCTCGGGGCCCCTTCCCTCGAGTGTGATGCACCCACGGAGTGACCCCTGCCACTTGGGGGCCGATGGGTGGTCAGGGTCACCAAGCGGGGTGCGCCCACTTAGGGGCACAGTTCGGGGAACACAGTGTGGCCCGCGTTCATTCACTGCTCCCGCGGCCTCCTAGGTCTGTAGCGATGCCCCGCTGTGAGGCTTTGTCGAGCTGCCCTTCTGTGTAGACCGGGGGACGATTGGATGGACCTGGCCTTGGAGGTGTGAGGGGTTGTTGCCAAGTTACTGGTTCCAGGGCCAAGCTGTTGGCAGTTGCGTCCACCTTGTTGTTTCCCTTTATCACCGCTGCACCCCGTTTGGTGACCCCTGCAGAGAATCACTGCTGCCTTTATGGGAAACTGCACTGCTTCTGAGTGCTTCAGTATCCTTAAGCCATGTTTCACCTGTTTATATTCTGCAGTAAGCGTCCCTCTTTCCTTCCAAATAGACCGTGTGTGTGTGTGTGTGTGTGTGTGTGTGTGTGTGTGTGTCGGATGGCATACGCATACTAGAATCTGTGTAAACTTTCAAGATCTTCCGTGTCCCGAGCTCTAAGACTCAGGTGAGGGCTATCAGCTCCGCCTTTTGGGCAGAAGTCCCTGGGAAGGCTTCGTGTGTCTATCACTTGGGTCTGGGAGGTCACCGCGTGTCCCCCCAGACTTTCCCCCCCCCTCATAAAACTGCTCCTTTCTGTGGACCATTCCTCTTTGGGGTTTGGGCGACACTCACTTCCTAACCTCGGGGCAACTGGAACCGATCGTGTCTGTGGTTTCTATACAGTCGTGCTCCAGGGGCCCCGTTTCTGTGTGTAGCTGGGTAGCAGGGTTTAGCGTGTGACAGGTTTTTGTGGTGGCCACTGGGTTGTCTAAAAGCACAGCCTGTACTTGCATCCACCCTTCAGGGGATAGCCACTGTGTTCCCTTAGGACTTAACAAAGCCGGAACCTGGTGTGGGGTCCATATAGTGATTGGATTTGCTCCAGGGAGGTCGACTTGCTCTGTCCGGGGAGGTTTGTCCCCAGCCATTAACATCAACCTCTTGTGCCCTTTGTCTATGGGGACACCACCCTCCAGCTTGCCTCCCATTAGGTGGACAGCAGCCCCCAATTTATGTGAGATATCTGAGATATCTCTTCCCAGCAGCGGTGCAGGACATTCCGGGACATACTGGAAGGAATGGGTGAGCATGTGTTGGTCCAGTTTACATTCTAGTGGCTCTAAGAATGCCCGTTCTTGGGCCTTCCCTGATACTCCCATAATATTACAATCTTGGGACCCAGTTTGCCTGATCTGGTGATCAGAACCAAGTAAGTAGCATCAGTGTCAACTAAGAATTCGACAGGCTTTCCCCCCACGGCCAGTGTTGGCCAGGGTTCCGGGGGGTTCAGGTGGTGTGCCAGCTTAGGAGTCGCCAGCCCCGTCATTCTTCGTCTCTCTGGACCATCTGCCTTCGAGGGCTGTGGCCGGGATCTGCCGTTTCTGTCCCCCTTCGGGGGCGGCAGGGTCATTCTCCCTTCCAGTGTCCCTCGTTTACATACGGTGGACTGACTGGGTCCTAGTTTCCTTGGCTTGATGCCCCTCCGTGGGGGCCGGGGTCACTTGCTGGAGTCGAGCATCTCCATGGGCAGGTAGTCCGGATTCCTGGGCTGACTGGCCGACACTGGAGGCCAGCAGCCAGTAGGTGGGCTTGCCTCCGGGCCTCTTTACTCTCTGAGTTTTCTTCCTTTATATCTCGGTTATTAAACACCCAGTAGGCAACCTGGATCAGACAAGAGGTTGGGGTATCTGGTTCTATTTCCAGTCTCTGACGTTTATGCCTAAAGTCAGGGGCACTTTGGGAAATGAAATACGACCTCAGGATTGCATTCCTTCCAGTGACTCAGGGTCAGTGGTGGTACAGATTTGAAGGCATTCCCGGGGTGCTCTAGGAATGCCAAGGGGTTTTCCATTGGCTCCTGACTGGTTTCCTTTATCTTATTCCAGTTGACAGGTTCTTGCTGCTGCCTGGATTCCCTTTAGGACCATATCTTTATAATAGGTCAGCCTCAATCTTCTCCCCCTTTTCCATTGTCTCTGTGGTCCCAGTCAGGTTCCTTATCCGGGACCACTTGATTCCCCGTCTGAAAATAGCATGACCTGCGTTGTTTCTCTTCCCTGTGGCTGCTTCCTCTCAGGCTTTCGAAAAGACCACGGCCTTTTCTTCCCCTTTAGGAGTACATTGAGGAGGCTCTGGATGTCACCCCAGGTGCTGGGGATTGCCAGAATTTGTTACCCACCCTTTTGAGTCCATCCACAGCGAGGGTCCTCCTGCCGGTGTCGTTAGAGCCAACAGAATGAGACCGAGTCTGGTTCAGAAGCAAAGGAAAGTTTATTCTTTGATCAAAGAACGGGGAGGTGATGCACGTTGTCTTAGTTTCTGCGGCACAGCAGAGGGACCCCCGTGTATCAGTACACACACGCATTCTTTTTCATGTTCTCTTCCATGATGCTTTATCACAGGATACTGAATACAGGTCCCTGTGCTCTGCGGTAGGAACTTGTTGTTTATCCACTCTCTATATAATAGTTTGCCTCTGCTAATCCCAAATTCCCACTTCAATCAATCAGTCAATCAATAAAAATAAATAAAACCAAAAAAGTGGAGAGGCTAGAGCTCCTGCTCTAGAGCACATGCTTCCCCAACAGGCAGAGGAGGGGCTGCATTATAGGGTCTCAGCAGCTGGGAGGGGATGAGGTTCTCCCGGGGCGGGCACAGGTGCAGCTGGGCTGCTCCCGCTCCAGATCCGGGGCGGGGAACACAGCCTTTCTGCACTGGGCCCACCACCGCCCTGTTGGATAGACTGTCATGGGCGGGGCTTCTGCACCTGGCCCCTGGAGTGCTGGGAAACACGTATCTGATGTGAGTGTAGTACGAGGCCTCTGCGCACGGCCCCTTGTGAGCCAGTGACACTAGACTCAGCACAAAGGAAAAGGAGAGGTTAGGCTTGATTTCATGACGCACACTCTTATCTTTATCTCCTGGAGTCGTTTGTGGCCTTTGCCGTGACAGGCCAACCTGGGAGACGGGGACTAGACAGAAAGGCCATCCAGCTGCTCTGGGTGTGGCCTGGGGGCTCCTCTGGTGCTGGCTCCACTGACAGGCAAGCTGATTCTCAGGGGGCTTCACACTGGCAGATGCTTGGCAAGAACTGAAAACACTCTACATCCTGTTGTCCAAGCAAAAGGGACTCAGTTTGGGGCTGGTCTTCCCATGCTGGCGAGCCCAGCCACCAGTCTGGCGACTCGGTGCTGTCTGGATTAGTCCGTGTGTCTGCAGTGATGTTGGAGGCATCTGTACTGATATCCACCGTCCCAGGCCCGCATTTCCCCAGAGGCCGGGGCACCACCGACCTTGGCGACTCTACTTCCAACCACGGGGGGGCGCAGCGGCATCACTAAAAAGATTCCCACGACAAAGCTGCTAGGACACAAGGTTTGGGGAAAAGACTCATGGTTGTGGTGTTTTGTTTTTTGTTTGTTTGTTTTTATGATAAATTGTTCTAATACAAACTCAAATGCAGTTGTTCAAAACTGAACCTGTTCCAATCCCCTCATTTTGCAAATGAGAAAACGAAGGCCAGAAAGCTCCAGGGCCTCAGCCTCCCAAGGTGCACAGGAAGTTGGTGGCCACCTACCCTGCAGGCTTCTCCAGAGGATGCAGCATGACCCAGCCAGGGTCTGGGGCTGGGCGAGGGCCATGCACAACTCGAAGGACACAGGGAGGCTCGATGACAGCAGCCCCACTGTGTGCCATGGAGAACTGCCCAGGAAGCCTCAGCATCATTTCCAGATTGGAGGAAGTCATAATGTAATGGGAAAATCAAGGAGTGCACAGCACAGGAAGAGTGGATGATGGAAGCACGTGGAGCCCAGAAGGGCTTCACTGGCTGCAGCTGCACCTGTAGGGCCAGCAATCACCCTCGACCTCCTCGCTGCCATGTTTGCACAGAGAGCTCCTTCCCTCCACGCAGAGTTGATGAGCTCTGTCTGTTCTTGAGTGTCTGATGAAGAATCCAATTTAAGTGATTATTAGGACAGGCCAAAGCAGGGCAGCGCTGCCCACTGAAGACCCTGCACGCCGTGGACAGCTAACGCAGGAGGCTGTTGAAGGGAGCCCAACAATGAATGGAGCCTAAGGACTGATTATCTGGGCTGGTGCATCTCTAGCATTCAGACAAATCCCCATTTAAAAATTTTATTTTATTTACACTTTTGCTGCATTTAGTCATGATCATTCTAAATTAATTGCTATGGTCTGTGTAATTTTATTAACTATCTTTTCTTACATATACCTTGTGTACCTTTCCAGGGTAATGCAGTAAATAAAGAGGAAAAGAACTTGAGAGACTGAAGCACTCAGAATGAGTCATTTCCTGGTTATCAGACCTAATCCTGTACTAGCGTGGATGCTGTATCCTTGGTTAACCTCATGAGGAGGCAAGCTGTTCACCTCTCATTTCTTTAAAGATGTGCAGTCCATTTCTTCTAGAGGCAAATAACCTAAAAAAAATTAAGCAGGACAATTAAAGATAGTTATGCTTTATCATTTCTATAAATTCTGCCCTTCTCCAAAAATTGTCTTGATAAAATTTACCCAAAAAAGCATATGATATCATATTTATAGAACATTCCATCCAAAAACAGCAGAATACACTTTCTTCTCAAGTGCTCATGGAACATTCACCAGAATAGATAATATCTTGGGTCACAAATCAAGCCTTGGTAAATTTAAGAAAATCAAAATCGTATCAAGTATCTTTTCTGATCACAATGCTATGAGACTAGATATCAGTTACAGGAAAAAAATCTGTAAAAAATACAAACACATGGAGGCTAAACAATACACTACTTAATAACCAAGAGATCACTGAAGAAATCAAAGAGGAAATCAAAAAATACCTAGAAACAAATGACAATGAAAATACGACCACCCAAAACCTGTGAGATGCAGCAAAAGCAGTTCTAAGAGGGAAGTTTATAGCAATACAATCCTACCTTAAGAAACAAGAAACATCTCAAATAATCAACCTAACCTTACACCTAAAGAAATTAGAGAAAGAAGGACAAAAAAAACCCAAAGTTAGCAGAAGGAAAGAAATCATAAAGATCAAATCAGAAATAAATGAAAAAGAAATGAAGGAAACAATAGCAAAGATCAATGAAACTAAAAGCTGGTTCTTTGAGAAGATAAACAAAATTGATAAACCATTAGCCAGACTCATCAAGAAAAAAAGGGAGAAGACTCAAATCAATAGAATTAGAAGCAAAACAGGAGAAGTAACAAGTGACACTGCAGAAATACAAAGGATCATGAGAGATTACTACAAGGAACTCTATGCCAATAAAGTGGACAGCCTGGAAGAAATGGACAAATTCTTAGAAAAGCACAACCTTCTGAGACTGAACCAGGAAGAAATAGAAAATATGAACAGACCAATCATGAGCACTGAAATTGAAACTGTGATTAAAAATCTTCCAACAAACAAAAGCCCAGGACCAGATGGATTCACAGGTGAATTCTATCAAACATTTAGAGAAGAGCTAACACCTATCCTTCTCAAACTCTTCCAAAATATAGCAGAGGGAGGAACACTCCCAAATTCATTCTACGAGGCCACCATCACCTTGATACCAAAACCAGACAAAGATGTCACAAAGAAAGAAAACTACAGACCAATATCACTGATGAATATAGATGCAAACATCCTCAACAAAATACTAGCACACAGAATCCAGCAGCACATTAAAAGGGTCATGCACCATGATCAAGTGGGATTTATCCCAGGAATGCAAGGATTCTTCGATATGTGCAAATCAATCAATGTGATACACCATATTAACAAATTGAAGGAGAAAAACCATATGATCATCTCAATAGATGCAGAGAAAGCTTTTGACAAAATTCAACACCCATTTATGATAAAAACCCTCCAGAAAGTAGGCATAGAAGGAACTTACCTCAACATAATAAAGGCCATATATGACAAACCCACAGCCAACATCATCCTCAAAGGTGAAAAACTGAAACCATTTACACTAAGATCAGGAACAAGGCAAGGTTGCCGATGCTCACCACTATTATTCAACATAGTTTGGGAAGTTTTAGCCACAGATATCAGAGAAGAAAAAGAAATAAAAGGAATCCAAATCGGAAAAGACGAAGTAAAGCTGTCACTGTTTGCAGATGACATGATACTATACATAGAGAATCCTAAAGATGCTACCAGAAAACTACTAGAGCTAATCAATGAATTTGGTAAAGTTGCAGGATACAAAATTAATGCACAGAAATCGCTGACATTCCTATACACTAATGATGAAAAAGCTGAAAGTGAAATTAAGAAAACACTCCCATTTACCATTGCAATGAAAATAATAAAATACATAGGAATAAACCTACCTAAGGAGACAAAAGACCTGTATGCAGAAAACTATAAGTCACTGATGAAAGAAATTAAAGATGATACAAATAGATGGAGAGATATACCATTTTCTTGGATTGGAAGAATCAACATTGTGAAAATGACTCTACTACCCAAAGCAATCTACAGATTCAATGCAAGCCCTATCAAACTACCACTGGCATTTTTCACAGAACTAGAACAAAAAATTACACAATTTGCATGGAAACACAAAAGACCCCAAATAGCCAAAGCAATCTTGAGAAAGAAAAACGGAGCTGGAGGAATCAGGCTCCCTGACTTCAGACTATACTACAAAGCTACAGTAATCAAGACAGTATGGTACTGGCACAAAAACAGAAATATAGATCAATGGAACAGGATAGGAAGCCCAGAGATAAACCCATGCACATATGGTCACCTTATCTTTGAAAGGAGGCAAGAGTATACAATGGAGAAAAGACAGTCTCTTCAATAAGTGGTGCTGGGAAAACTGGACAGCCACATGTAAAAGAATGAAGTTAGAATACTCCCTAACACCATACAGAAAAATAAACTCAAAATGGATTAAAGACCTAAATGTAAGGCCAGACACTATCAAACTCTTAGAGGAAAACATAGACAGAACGCTCTATGACATAAATCACAGCAAGATCCTTTTTGACCCAGCTCCTAGAGAAATGGAAATAAAAACAAAATTAAACAAATGGGACCTAATGAACCTTAAAAGCTTTTGCACAGCAAAGGTAAACATAAACAAGATGAAAAGACAGCCCTCAGAATGGGAGAAAATATTTGCAAATGAAGCAACTGACAAAGGATTAATCTCCAAAATTTGCAAGCAGCTCATGCAGCTCAATATCAAAAAAGCAAACAACCCAACCCCAAAATGGGCAGAAGACCTAGATAGACATTTTTCCAAAGAAGATATACAGACTGCCAACAAACACATGAAAGAATGCTCAACATCACTAATCATTAGAGAAATGCAAATCAAAACTACAATGAGATATCATCTCACACTGCTCAGAATGGCCATCATCAAAAAATCTACAAAAAATAAATGTTGGAGAGGGTATGTAGAAAAGGGCACCCTCTTGCACTGTTGGTGGGAATGTAAATTGATGCAGCCACTATGGAGAACAGTATGGAGGTTCTTCAAAAAACTGAAAATAAAACTACAGTACAACCCAGCAATCCCACTACTGGGAATAGACCTGGAGGAAACCATAATTCAAAAAGAGACATGCACCACAATGTTCATTGCAGCACTATTTACAATAGCCAGGACATGGAAGCAACCTAAGTGTCCATCGACAGATGAAGGGATTAAGAAGATGTGGCACATATATACAATGGAATATTACTCAGCCATAAAAAGAAACGAAATTGAGTTATTTGTAGTGAGGTGGATGGACCTAGAGTCTGTCATACAGAGTGAAGTAAGTCAGAAAGAGAAAAACAAATACCATATGCTAACACATACATATGGAATCTAAATTAAAAAAAAAAAAAGGTCAGGAAGAACCCAGGGGCAAGACAGGAATAAAAATGCAGACCTACTAGAGAATGGACTTGACACTGGGAGAGGGTAGGGTTAGCTGGGACAAAGTGAGAGAGTGGTAGTGTATATATGGACATATATACACTATCAAATGTTAAATAGATCGCTAGTGGGAAGCAGTCGCATAGCACAGGGAGATCAGCTCGGTGCTTTGTGACCAGATAGAAGGGTGGGATAGGGAAGGTGGGAGGGAGACTAAAGAGGGAGGAGATATGGGGATATATGTACATGTATAACTGATTCACTTTGTTATAAAGCAGAAACTAACATTGTGAAGCAATTATATTCCAATAAAAATGTTAAAAAAAGTATGATAAACCTAATAAAAGAAGAATGAGATGGGAGCTAAGGATCAAGAGGAAAACATACAGTAAATACAGTAATGCTAACATGTAACATAGTTTCTATAACTGAGTATGAAACATGACTCTGAGCTTCCTAGAGGCCAAGGCAAAAGTGGAAACGAGAAATATGTAATAACTGCAGCAGACAGAAAACATGATTTTTTAAAAAATTATTCTTCCTTGAAACCAAATCTAAAACTAATTGGTCTATGTAAGGATTCATATGATGGCTTTAAGTGAAGAAATGATGGACAATATCCTCCATAAGAGTTTTTGCACAAATTGAAGGCGGTAAGAATTGATATTCCAGCACAACCAGTAAAGTTAATCCTGAGAGTGGCTGGGCCAGCCTAAGTGAACTTGTGAAGAAAAACTCAGAGTTCCAGCACGTGGAGGCGTGGAATTAAGGTGGCTGTTTCTTCTACATCCTTGTGCCTGGAGCCAGGTATGAATGCTGAAGACAGCTTGTTTCTATATAAACTCAGATGGGATTGGTCAAAACAGGGTCTTGCAAGAATTCAACATCTCTAATTTGAAATTATAAATGCTTCCCCTGGGCCGTGTGTCTGGCCCCTTGGGAGGCACTGAGGCACCCACACCAGACTGTCTAAGTGCGTCCACTGGCAGCTCTGGGAACCAACAGGGGACATCTCAGCGGTACATGTGTGACACTGCTTTATTTCATCATTTCATCTCTGGATTGAATTTTGAGTAGATGTGCATTGCTCTCTTTTTTTAAGGTAAAAAGCAATGCAAAATGCTGTGGTTTTGAAATTACGTGAGCCCTTGAAAAATATCAGCTTTGTTCGACTTCGGGTTTTGTTTTTTCCTATACTCTAAGTTTCTCTTCTTGGCAGCAAAATATCTAATTGAAAACTCAGCACGCCCACTGACTCCCCACTCCTTCAAAAAAAAAAATCTGTGGAAAGTGTTCACTAACTGAGAGAAGTTTTCAGTTTGGTTTTATTTTTAAATGATAGTCATTTACTTAATCTTTTAAGCATTTGTAATAAATTAATCAATTAACACCCGTGTATCAGTTTCTAATGTGTCTAATATTGCCCTGAGCTACAAAAAAAAAGATAATTTCTTCTATTCGCACAAATATCACAGTCTTGTTGGAGAGGAGAAACTGAGACATGTGATACAGTTAGAGGACTAGTAAGTACGAATATGTGTCAGATCCCCAAGTGCAAGTTCAACGAAGGAGGGACCATGGTGGGAAGGGGTGGTCCGGGAAGGATTCAGGGTCTTTACCCGTGCAGTCATTCCTCATGCCTGAGAGAATGAGAAATATCTGAGAGCTCTGCTGCTCTCGGCCCTTCTCCAATCTGACAAATATTTATCCAGATCCAAATCTCTCCCCAAGTTTCACTGTGGCTCCTTGTAAGAACAGGAAAATCCTGCCCATGAATCATACACTGGGAACTGCACAGAACCCGGTCGGCTCTGAGCTCATCAGCTCACACTGGGATTCCTGAGTACAGGCTTGCGTTCCCGCTCTCAATCCTCCCTTGGCGACCTTCCACTCCAGCATCAACTTTTGTGCAGAGAACCAGGCACGTTTCTCATCAGCATCAATCCTGCTCCCAGCCAGGTATGTAGATGAGCACCAGGATGTGAATGAGGGATGTGTCAGAGGGATTCCAGCCCAGCCTTCTCTCACAGCTGGGACGCTGGCCGAGTCATGGGTACAACCTGATTAGACATGAGGCTGACAGGTCCATCTTTATAATTACGGTCCTGTTTGAACTTTTGCCTCATCAAAAATGTAACAACCAACGAAAGAAGAAATCCCTACTTCCTTCTTAATGTATTTTTATTTTTTTCAAAATTTTATGACTACTGTTGAGGAAAGGAGTAAGTTTTGGAATTACCGAAACAACATGTTGATGGCAGCAGGGTGCCAGCTTCATCAGCTCCCCCATCCCACTGAGACCCCTTGACGCGCCAGGGGACAGAGACTGGGCAGCAGCGGAGGTGAAATTTACTAGGTAGGACCTTGGGTTCAACTGACAGATCTGCTGCAGTCCTATCAGCCCTCGGGAATTATAACGCGTTTCAACTTTGTACATTTCACATATTTCAAATATGAGAGCTCAGGACTGACAATAACTGGCCCTCATTCGCTCAGCAGACCTTTATTTCACACTGACGGTGGCCTGGTTCTGGGCAGTGTGGTGAGGATGTTAACAAATGGTCCTGCCCTTTGGGTGGTCACTGTTTTATAGGGGATCTCTGAAAGCAAGAAGGAAGGAAGGTCCCAGAGGGGTGGCCTTTGAACTAAATCGGTCTTTCAAAATAAGTTGGTCAATAGAGTTGGACGGAGGGAAAGAGAGTTTTGGAAGATGGACCTTTCAGAGAAAGCAATTAACTTGGGCCAAGGCATGAGCACAAAAAAGCCAGAGCATTTGCAGAATTTCAGAATTTCAGACTGGGTAGAAGGAGCACGAGAGGGGCTTTGAAAAGTACGGCTGGAGAGGTAATGAGAGTCCAGATCTCATGGCGCACAAAGGACCTCTTATGCTACCCAAAGGAATTTGGATTTTTTTTTTTTTCTTTAGGCATAAGGAAGCCATTGAAGGTTTTTAAACAGGCAGCGAAGTAATCAGATTCACTCTTTGGAAATAAGAACTCCTGATTAGTTAATGAGCTCGTATTTCTTTTCTTTCACGTTAACCATTGTTTTATTTGTTGCTCTTTAGACTCTGTTACCAATTGAAATAACAAAATGACTGGAGTTAAGAGGCTATGCCACTCAACCTTCCGAAGTCTCAGTTTCATCTGTGTTTAAAGTAGTGGTTATATTATCTGCTTTGCCTTACTAAGTTTGATGTAAGAGTGAAGTAAGATGAAGGCAGAGCAACTGGCTTCCGGTACCATTGTCACTGGTGTGCCTGTTGGACTCTGTCAGTTAGCTGGTCCCAAGCAGGTTACAGATGAATCAGTGTTTACTTTCAATGGGGAAAGGATAGTCTTTTCAACAAATGATGCTGGAACAATTGGATATTCACCTGCAAAATATATATATGAACTTACTCCCTTACCCCATACCATACACAAATATTAACTCAAAATTGGCCATAGATCTAAATGCTAAGCACTAAGTCTATAAAATTTCAAAAAGAAAACATAGAAATATAGGAGAAAATCACTGTGGCCTCGAATTACACAAACATATCTCAGGTATGACACCAAGACAAAATTCAAAAGAGAGAAATCGGTAAATTGGATTTTGTTAAAATCTAAAACACTTGCTTTTCAAAACACATCATTAAGCAAATGCAAGGATAAGTCTCAGGCTGAGAAAAATATTTGCAAATCATGTATCTGATAAAGACTTGCAGCTCAGAGAACTCCGTGACTCTGCAGAGAACTTTACAACTCCATAGAAAGAAGACAAACAATCCAATAAAATTTGGACAAAAATCTTGAACCAAAAAATATACTATGGATAAAAAATAAGCACATGAAAGCTGCTCAGTATTATTTGTGGTTAGGCACTCACACATATTTGTTGAGTGAATGAAATAGAGAGAGACAACTTTATAATATCAGTTGTGGCGCTTTCGGGTGAGAAAGAGAACAATGATGATGTCATTATTAGCCAAGTGAGCCTCAAATGAGTTAATAGTAAGTTAATAATTTACATCAAGGTAGATTTTTAATCTAAAATATTTATATATTTGAGGTAAAACTGGTAAATTTCTTCTTAAATTATTTGGATAATAGTTCAGGGCTCCCCTGGTGGTGCAGTGGTTAAGAATCCACCTGCCAATGCAGGGGACGTGGATTCGAGCCCTGGTCCGGGAAGATCCCACATGCCGCAGAGCAACTAAGCCTGAGTGCCACAAGTACTGAGCCTGTGCTCTAGAGCCCACGAGCCACAACTACTGAGCCCACGCACCACAACTGCTGAAGCCTAGAGCCCGTGCTCTGCAACAAGAGAAACCACCACAATGAGAAGCCCGTGCACCGCAACGAAGAGTAGTCCCCGCTCAACGCAACTAGAGAAAGCCTGCATGCAGCAACGAAGACCCAACACAGCCAAAAATAAAATAAGTAACATAAATAAAAGAAAAAAAATCTTAGTTCAAAAACTTGAGAGATGTTATATCATACCATTTTCTATCTTGGCTGTTAGAATTTGTGTGTGATTTGAGGATCCAAACATCAAGTTGATCAAGTTCAGGATCATACTGAACAGGTGTGTTCACCTCCCATCCCTCCTGAGAGCCCTGGGAAGTGCCAGTGTAGCAGTCCCATACAACAGAGAAAGTAAATGAGAGGGATTTCAGTAGACAAGACATTTGAACACATGCCCAGAGGACAGAAAGCAGATGGACAGGGCAGCAAAGGAAGCTGGAGCCCAGAATATAATACTGGGGACCCTGTGGAGTCTCCCCTGTGGAGGCCTGGAGAATCTCAGGCCTCAGAAATGCGAGGTATAGTGGGTGTAAGTGAAGGAGAAGGCAGAAGAGCAGAGGGGATGATGGGCTGTGTGTCTTTGTGGCTGCCGTGTTGTCACCTCTCTTCCACCCCCTCCCGAGCATGTGGAAGGCCAACATTGCCACTATTAAAAATAGTGGTAAAGGAGGTGGGGTTTTTTGTTCTTTTTAATAAACTTATTTTCTTATTTATTTATTCTTGGCTGCATTGGTTCTCTGTTGCTGTGCGCGGGCTTTCTCCAGTTGCGGCGAGTGGGGTCTACTCTTTGTTGCTGTGCGTGGGATTCTCATTGCGGTGGCTTCTCTTGTTGCAGAGTGTGGGCTCTTAGGTGCGTGGACTTCAGTATTGGTGGCTCGTGGGCTCTAGATCGCAGGCCCAGTAGTTGTGGCACATGGGCTTAGTTGCCCTGTGACATGTGGTATCTTCCCGGACCAGCGGTTGAACCCGTGTCCCCTGCATTGGCAGGCGGATTCTTAACTACTGTGCCACCGGGGAAGTCCCTAAAGGAGGTTTTTGTAAAAGAGACTGTACCAATTTACCTAGGAAGATGTAAATCTTCTGTCCTAGATGCTTCGTTACAGAGACTCCTTCTGGCATCACGGAGTGGGGATTGACTAACCCAGTCGAGCCACCTGTGGTGAAGGACCAGTTCCTTTTTACAATTTTTTAATCCACTGCAGACTGTTACTTTTTAGAATACAGTGGAAATGAATTACTAGAAAAGATAAAAATGTAAAGGCAAAGACATGCCAAGTACAAGCCCAAACGTTTTATCATTAGATCCAAGAGACACACAAGATTGCCTTTCAATCAATGTAATCAGAACAAACAAAATAGGGGGAAAAGAATTATAAAAATGGTGCGTATTTATTGATAGTGAGCATGGGGTTTTTGTCATTCTGTGGTTGTAACTAGAGGTTGTAAAAGAAATAGTGATTGTCCACACTTTAAGCCTATAAGCGTTGGATGGACATCACATATAAAAATATTGAAAGTTTTTATTGTAAAAAGTGAGCCTGCTTCTTGCTTTTAAATGTATTTAATCCATGTTGGATTATCAACAGTGCTATTCACAAAGGATAATACATACCTAAACTGTTCCCATGTACTTTTTTCTTTATTTTTTGAAATAAAATGTACACACCCCAAAACTTTCCATTTTAAAGTGTACAAGTCAGTGGTTTTTAGTAGATTCACAGAGTTGTGC
Organism: Phocoena sinus; assembly: GCF_008692025.1. Classification (NCBI taxonomy): domain Eukaryota; kingdom Metazoa; phylum Chordata; class Mammalia; order Artiodactyla; family Phocoenidae; genus Phocoena; species Phocoena sinus. The sequence goes on from NC_045780.1 coordinate 2,599,872, forward strand.
AACTACCACCGCTATCCGATTCCAGAGCATTTTCATCCCCCCAGATGGAAACTTTATACGTGTTAGTGGTCATTTCCCAAACTCCCCTACCCCCAGCCTCTGGCAACTGCTAGTCGCCTTTCTGTCTTTATGGATTTGCCTATTATGGACATTTCATATGAATGGGGTAATACAATAAGTGGCCTTTTTTGTCTGGCTTCTGTCACTTAGCATCATGTTTTTAAGGTTCATCCATGTTGTAACGTGTATCAGTGCTTCATTCCATTTATGGCTGCATAACGTTCTGTTGTATGGAGGGATCACAATTCGTTTATCTGTTCATCTGTTAATGGGCAATTGAGTTGTTTCCACTTTTTGGCTCTTATGAACCATGTTGCTCTTAACATACAAGCTTTTGTGTCAAAATATGTTTCCAGTTCTCTTGGGTATATCCCTAGGAATGGAATTGCCAGGTTATGTAGTAACTTTCTGACTTTTTCAGGAACTACTGTTTTCCACAATGGTTGCCCGTTTTACATTCCCACCAGCAGTATATGAGGGTTTCAGTTTCTCCATATCCTCGCCAACACCTATTGTTTCCCCTTTTAAGTAATAATTATTATAATGGGATGTAGCTGTTGTTTTTAGTGTGTGTGAAATGATAAATCATTGTAGATTTGATTTGATTTGCATTTCCCTAATGATATTGAGCATCTTTTCATATGTTTATTGTCCATTTGTATGTCTCCTTTGGAGGAATGTGTATTCAAATCATTTGCCCATTTTAAACCTGAATTATTTGTCATCTTCTTATTGAGTTGTAAGAAATTTTTTATATATTCTGGATACTAGACCCTTATCAGATACATGATTTAGAACCTCTTTTCCCATTCTATCGGTTGTCTTTTCACTCTCTTTATAGTTTCCTTTGATGCACAAAAGTTTCCGGTGTTGATGAAATTCAATTTGTCTAATTTTTTCTTTGCTTACTTGTGCTTTGGGGGTCATCTCCAAGAAACTATTGCCTAACCCAAGGTCATAAAGACTTACGTACATGTTTTCTTCTAAAATTGTTATAGTTTTAGCTCTTGAATGTAGATATTTTATCCATTTTGACATAATGTTTAAATATGTTGTGAGGCAGGGGTCCAGATTCATTCTTTTTGCATGTGGTTAATCAGTTGTCCTGGCATCATTTGTTTAAAAGAAACTATTCTTTTCTCCATTGAATAGTCTTGGCACCCTTTCTCAAAAAAATCAATTGACCATAAATGCATGGGTTTATTTCTGGACTCTCAATTCTACTCACTGTTCTATATGTCTGTTCTTATTTCAGTGTCACCTGTGTAGATTACTGTAGCTTTGTAGTACATTTTGAAATTAGGAAGTGTGAATCCACCAAGTTTGTTCTTTTTCGAAGTTGTTTTGGCTATTCTCTGTCCCTGGCATTTCTGTCTGGATTTTAGGATCAACTTGTCGATTTCTGCAAACACAGTAGCAGAAATTTTGATAGTGATTGCAGTGAACTGTAGATCAATTTGGGTAGCGTTCCCATCCTAACAATATTAAGCCTTTCACTACACAAACATGAGATGCCTTTATATTTATTTAGGTCTTCTTCAATTTCTTTCAGCAATGTTTTTTAGTTTTCATGTATAAGTCTTGCACTTCTTTTATTAAATTTATTCCTAAGTATTTTATTCTATTTTAAATGGAATTGTTTTCTTAATTTCAATTTTGGGCTGTTCATTGTCATTGTATGACACAATTGATTTTTGTCTATGGTCTTGTATACTACATACTTCCTGAACTCATTTATTAACTCTAATAGATTTTTTTGTATGTGGAATCTTCAGGGTTTTCTGTATATAATGTCTGTCATCTGCAAATAGAGACAGTTTCACTTTCTCCTTTCCAGTCTGGAAGCCTTTTATTTTATTTTCTTACCCAGTTGTCCTGGCTAGAATTTGCAGTACAATGTCTTGTTCCTGAACTTAAGGGGGAAAGCTTTCAGTCTTTCACTATTAAGTGATATGTCAGTTGTGGATTTTTTGTAGATGCACTTTATCACGTTGAGGAAGTTCCCTTCAGTACCTAGTTTGTTGAAGGGTTTTAATCATAAAAGGGTGTAATTTTGTCAAATGCTTTTTCTGAATTAATTGAGTTGATCACATGGGCTCTTTCCCTTTATTCTATTAATGTGGTGTATCACACTGATGGATTTTTTATGTTGAACCACTTTGGAGAGAGAGTTCCTTAAACATCCGAAGGCAATAAACCTCTGAATCTTTGTGGGGGGCTGGGGTGCTGCATGTGCATGTGGGATAATACCTTTAACCCTCAGACAGGCAGCTTAGAGCTCTGCCTTAGCCTTCACTTCCTGCTGGCACAGAACCTCAAGGTCAACTAGAGGGGAGAGCTTTTATAATAATAAATTACACAATAATTTGAATGTGTCATCTACATGTAATATAAGTATATTATACAAGTATATATATTTATTTGTAAATATTTATGCACCCAGTATAGGAGCACCTAAATACATAAAGCAAATACTAAGAGACCTAAAAGGAGAAATAGACAGCAATACACCTCTTTTTTTTTTTTTTTTTGCGATACGCAGGCCTCTCACTGTTGTGGCCTCTCCCGTTGCGGAGCACAGGCTCCGGACGTGCAGGCTCAGCGGCCATGGCTCACGGGCCCAGCTGCTCCGTGGTGTGTGGGATCTTCCTGGACCGGGGCACGAACCCGTGTCCCCTGCATCAGCAGGTGGACTCTCAACCACTGCGCCACCGGGGAAGCCCGCAATACACCTCTTTATACAAAGAAGCAAATTATATAAACTTTGTGTGAATAATACACGCCACACATATTTGATAAACATGTATTAATGTCATGTATATTCAGTTTATTTATAATTATTTATAAGTTATAGTTTACAGATTTTTATAATTCATTTATAATACATATAATACATTAACTTATATGAATATGTACATTTTAATAATTATATAAATTTCTTACATTTATAATTTACAAATTACCAAGCTCTCCAAGATTAAGAGCTGGGCCAACAAAATGGAAGCCCTGAGCAGCAGGTTGGCTGCTGTCCTGAGGACTACCTGGCATACCTGTAAATGCCTACAAACTGGTGAAGCAGCTGACCACAGACTGGCAGTGCTGGAGGACCTTGTCCTGCAGGACTCAGCCACAGGTTTCACTGCTGACCTCTCAGTGCAGTGGCAGTCCTTCTCCACTGCGGAAGTCAGCAAGGCCCTGGATCCAGACATGATTTCCGAAAGGGAACTTCCAGGAGCCAAAGACCAGGCAATGCCGAGTGTGGACAACTCCTTTGGGATGGCCTATGATGAGGCTTTCTGGGGGTGCCACCATGGCAACAGTATGCCACAGCTGCTCATACCCCCTTCATAGAGGAGGACACATGGGACAGCCCACACTTCATCAGGTACTACAATGTCATGTCTGACATGGAAATTGAATTTATTAAAAATAAAAAGGCTGATGAAACATGCTGATGAGAAAGTACACTGAATTAAAGCATCCATAAAAAATATGGACGAAGGACCTGAATAGACATTTTCCCAAAGTTATACGAATGGCCAACACATCCATGGAAAGGTGCTCAATATCACTAATCACTATGGAAATGCAAATCAAACCCCACAATGAGATACTACTTCACCCTGTTAGAATGGCCATCATCAAAAAGACAAAGCATAACAAATGCTGGTGAAGATGTGGAGAAAAGGGAACCCTTGTGCACTGTTGGTGGGAATGTAAATTGGTATAGCCACTGTGGAGAACAGTATGGAAGAGATCAGATTTGTGGTCACTAGAGGCGGGGGGTGGAGGGTAGGGGAACTGGACGAAGGTGGTCAAAAGGTACATACTCCCAGTTATAAGACAAATAAGTCCTGAGGATGTGATGTACAACATGATGACTATGGTTAGCACTGCTTTATAATATATTTAAAAGTTCTTAAGAGAATAGATCCTAAGAGGTCTCATCACACGGAAAAAAATATTTTTTGTATCAATATGAGGTGATGGATGTTAACTGAATTTATTGTGGTAACCATTTCACAATATACATAAGTCAAGTGAAATATACATATATTTTGCTGTATACCTTAAACCTATGCAGTGCTATATGTCAATTATATCTCAGTAAAACTAGGGGGGGAAGATAAGGAGGAGAAAGTTTACAAAACAAAGTACATTTCTTACAAAAAAAAGAAATTAGTAGTGCACTGATCTACATTCTGTCATAATTTCTTTATTGTGAGTAAAATATTTTCCTGTCCTATAGCTGAGTCATCAAAATATACTCCTATACAAACCTTAAATGCAAAACCATATTAAACATGGCAGCTTGGGTTTCTCAGCATTGTGTTAAAATGCTACAAAATTTATGTATTTGAGCATTCTGAATTTCCCTACTTGTCTCATTGTGGACCAGTAGCCAATGGTTTGCAGACCAGCACCAGTGAAGGAGCCCACCTAGGAGCTCTTCCCTGAGCAAAGCCCTCACACGTGTGAAACTCCAACTTCCTCTTCCACAGAGGGTCCTGGGAGGAAAATGGACCCATCAAGCCACAGCCAGGGAATCCCTCACCACCTACCCAGAACAGTCACCTGCTTCATTCACTCATTTATTGATTCATACGTGCATTCAATGAATGAGAATTACCACAGGAGGAAAATTAAAAACACCCAAAGAGAGATTTCCCGGGCAGTCCACTGGTTAGGACTTCTTCCAATGCAGGAGGTGTAAGGTTCGATCTGTGGTCGGGGAGCTAAGATCCCACATGCCTCCTGGCCAAAAACCCAAAACATAAAATAGAAGCAGTATTGTAACAAATTCAATAAAGATTAAAAAAATAAATAAAAACACCCAAAGAAAGTAAACAGAGCAAGTGACTCTGGAGTAAAAAAAAAAAAAAAAAAGATTCAAAGAACAGAAGAGAACTTTAGAAGAAAGGTTAACTGAATCATTAAAGATTCAACAAGAGATATTAAAGAATTTCTTGGATTCAAGTAAGTTTCCTTTTGAAACATAAAAACAAGAACATAATGTCTTGAAAAAGAAAGCAAAGATAAGCATTTGGAAATGAAAAATATGATTGTCAAAAAATTTTTTTTCAAAAGAAAGAACTTCAAAGTTAAAATAACTTACACCAAGGGGCGGGGTGGTGGTGGTGGTGGGAGGGATTAAAGAATGAATGAGATGGGAAAGTATTTTAAAAGAATTGAGAGAAGTAGGCAGTCCAGGACATCTAATATTTGACTAGCAGGAGTTCTAAGAAGAGATACCATAAAATGAAGGGTAGGAGATCATTCTTTTAAAGTGTGAAGAGGACAAAACTTTACTCAGAACCAAAAATGTTCAGAGTAAATGGGACCATAGAATTCCAAGCAGGACAAAAGAAATTAAAAGGCTTGAGGCTCATCCTTGTGAAATTTCAGAACAGTAATAATAATAGGAGACTTAGCAATATTCCAAAGAGGAGAAAACAGACCATCAACCAAGGAGAAGATTTCAGCTGGCATCAGGTTTTTCTCATCAGCCACACATATGTTAGAAAATACTGAAGCAATGCCTTCAAATGCAGAGGAAAAATTATTTTGAAACTTTAATAATTGGCCCAGACAAACAATAAACTATGCAAGGGAAGTAAATGCATTTTAAGTGATACTGGAAGTTCACCTGTCACATCTTTTTTCTCCAGAATTTACTGGAGAATATAGTCAACTGAAGGAGAGAGCCAAGCAGACTCACTGTAGAGGCTACTGAAGGTCCAGATGGGGTGGAAGACTCCAGATGATGGCACACGAGTTTGTCCCAGAAAAACCTCAATTAAAATTAGAACAATTAAGGACTCTGGGAAAAGGAGGACTTCATGCAGTTAGTGTGACAGGCAGATAAATTTTAGGTTACAGTGAAGGTATATTATTCCTTTTCCAACAAGAAGTATAAAAGTAATTTAAAACCTAAGGAGGGGAAAATGGAAAGATGTGAAGACTGACTCGGATGTGACGCTTGTACTGTGTGAGCTTTGAGCATCTACTGAAAGTACAGAAAAGGGGTTCATTTGACTGTCGTGAGGCCCATTCCTCTTGGACACCACCGCAGTTCTGCACTGGACACTTAGAGAGGGGGATGTCAACCGGGAAATCCACTCAGTGCTGCAGGAGCAGTGTTTACAAATTAATAAAGGCTGCCCTTGGCTTTCTACTTTTAGAATCAACCTGCAGACATTGAAGACTTAATTATAGTTGCAGAATGAAAGGTAAAATATTATCAGCCTTAATAAAGTCATAACTGTCAGAAGTTGTCAGTGAACAAGGCTAAGGAAAAAGAGGGAAGATTGTAAGGCATTTTATATGGCACAAGGGAGTCAAAAACATTAACAAATGTTGATGAAACAAAGAAATAGACTATGGTTGCTTAATATGACAATGATAACCAACATAAAAATTTTTTGAATTGTCAAACATTTAGAGAAATGGAAATGGGGAAAGGCAATTCTATAAGTGAGGTAAGTCTTTATCTTTTGTATCAGGAAGTAAATAAATATTGTTTTAAATGTATTGGTCTCTTGCATTTCTGTGAAATGTCCACAAGAGGTGAATAATCTGTAGAGACAGAAGATAGAATGGGGATTGCCCAGGGCTGGGACTGATAATGTGGGGTAACTGCAAATGGCCAGGAGGACCATTTTGGAGTGATAGAAGTGTTCTAAAATTGGACTGTAGTGATGCTTACACAACTCAGTAAATTTACTATAATTCATTTCATTGTACACTTAAGTGAATTTTACACATACATTATACATCAATAAAGCTGTGTTTAAAAAAGAACTGTAAAAAATTGACAGATTATTGGAAGTTTTAGCCACAGCAATCGGAGAAGAAAAGGAAATAAAAGGAATACAAATTGGAAAAGAAGGAAAGCTGTCACTGTTTGCAGATGACATGATACTATACATAGAGAATCCTGAAGATGCTACCAGAAAACTAACAGAGCTAATCAATGAATTTGGTAAAAACTCATTAATACAAAATTAATGCACAGAAACCTCTTGCATTCCTATACACGAATGATGAAAAATCTGAAAGGGAAATTAAGGAAACACTCCCATTTACCACTGCAACAAAATGAATAAAATACCTAGGAATAAACCTACCTAAGGAGACAAAAGACCTGTATGCAGAAAGCTATAAGACACTGACGAAAGAAATTAAAGATGATACAAACAGATGGAGAGATATACCATGTTCTTGGATTGGAAGAATCAACATTGTGAAAATGACTATACTACCCAAAGCAATCTACAGATTCAATGCAATCCCTATCAAACTACCAATGGCATTTTTACAGAACTAGAACAAAAAATTTCACAATTTGTATGGAAACACAAAAGACCCTGAATAGCCAAAACCACCTTGAGAAAGAAAAACAGAGCTGGAGGAATCAGGCTCCTGGACTTCAGACTATACTACAAAGCTACAGTAATCAAGAGAGCATGGTACTGGCACAAAAACAGAAATATAGATCAGTGGAATAGGATAGAAAGCCCAGATATAAACCCAAGTGCATATTTTTGATAAAGGAGGGAAGAATATACAATGGAGAAAAGACAGCCTCTTCAATAAGTGGTGCTGGGAAAACTGGACATCCTCATGTAAAAGAATGAAATTAGAACACTCCTTAACACCATACACAAAAATAAACTCAAAATGGATTAAAGACCTAAATGTAAGGCCAGACACTATCAAACTCTTAGAGGAAAACATAGGCAGAATACTCTGTGACATAAATCACAGCAAGATCCTTTTTGATCCACCTCCTAGAGAAATGGAAATAAAAACAAAAATAAACAAATGGGACCTAATGAAACTTAAAAGCTTTTGCACAGCAAAGGAAAACATAAACAAGATGAAAAGACAACCCTCAGAATGGGAGAAAATATTTGCAAATGAAGCAACTGACAAAGGATTAATCTCCAAAATTTGCAAGCAGCTCATGCAGCTCAATATCAGAAAAACAAACAACCCAATCCAAAAATGGGCAGAAGACCTAAACAGACATTTCTCCAAAGAAGATATACAGATTGCCAACAAACACATGAAAGAATGCTCAACATCACTACTCATTAAAGAAATGTAAATCAAAAACTACAATGAGGGTATCACCTCACACCAGTGAGAATGGCCATCATCAGAAAGTCTACAAACAATAAATGCTGGAGAGGGTGTGGAGAAAAGGGAAGCCTCTTGCACTGTTGGTGGGACTGTAAATTGATACAACCACTATGGAGAAGAGTATGGAGGTTCCTTAAAAAACTAAAAATAGCACTACCATACAACCCAGCAATCCCACTACTGGGCATATACCCTTAGAAAACCATAATTTACAAAGAGTCATGTACCACAATGTTCACTGCAGCTCTATTTACAATAGCCAGGACATGGAAGCAACCTAAGTGTCCATCAACAGGTGAATGGATAAAGAAAATGTGGCACATATATACAACGGAATATTACTCAGCCATAAAAAGAAACGAAATTGAGTTATTTGTAGTGAGGTGGATGGACCTAGAGTCTGTCATACAGAGTGAAGTAAGTCAGAAAGAGAAAAACAAATACCGTATGCTAACACATAGATACGGAATCTAAAAAAAAAAAAAAAGTTCTGATGAACCTAGGGACAGGACAGGAATAAAGACGAAGACATACAGAATGGACTTGAGGACATGGGGAGGGGGAAGGGTAAGCTGGGACGAAGTGAGAGAGTGGCATGGACATATATACACTACCAAATGTAAAACAGATAGCTAGTGGGAAGCAGCCGCATAGCACAGGGAGATCAGCTCGGTGCTTTGTGACCACCTAGAGGGGTGGGATAGGGAGGGTGGGAGGGAGACGCAAGAGGGAGGAGACATGGGGATATATGTATATGTATATCTGATTCACTTTGTTATACAGCAGAAACTAACACACACTGTGAAGCAATTATACTCCAATAAAGATGTTTAAAAAAAAATTGATGGGTCAAAGAACAGATGCAAAAGCACATTGTTTAGAAAATGTTAGGTTAATGTTATGTAACCAACAGGAGTAAAAATAGATGTTTTCAAGAATCATCTAGGAACAGTGGGGCATGGTGAGAAAGTGAAATGGAGTCTGTTGTTTATCATTTATGCTTTTCTACGCTATTTGATTTTTTTAATCAACACATAAAAATTAAAATATTTTTAAACATTTAGATTCATTGATGCAGAAGATAAATTCCTATTTTTAATCTTTTAAAATTTAAATATGAGTAATGATGCCATTGGGAAAATGAGCAGATTTTTTTTTTCTCCTAAAGACCAAGGCCAGGTTGCACACTCTTTTACAAGCCGCCATTGGTAAGTCGATGGAGGCAAGAGCTCAGCTGAGCATAGTCAGAAGTGTGCAGGGCTCCCAGAATAGAACAGTGTAAAGGAGAATAAGCAACTGACCGTCCGGGAACAGCATTTGGTACAGCTGTGCTAAGTGGTTGCCGTGGATTAACAGATCAAACCTAAATAATTTTCAGGGAAGCAAGTGCCCTAGAAAATGAGATGACAAGTGAAGTTGATAATGTTCTCAGCTGTCTTCATCTGTTTGTGTAAGAACGATGCCAAAGTAATCATCTGTATGCTTGGGTTCTGAGCCTCATGAAGCAGCCTTCTTAACCTGGCCCCAGACTGATAGGGTGGCTGACAGGAGACTGTCAACTGTGAAAAACAAATAGCAAGAAGTTGTCGAGATGGGAAGTGTTAGGGTGGATCCGGGGCCTTAAAGCTGCAAGCTGAGGGCCTTGCAGTTGGTTTCGTCACCAACACACTCAGCACCGAGGTTGCTACAAAGTGCCTGGGAATATTTCAGTGTCATTTTGTTGGGTAACCAGAAACTTTAGACATGGACTCCCTTTCAAGTAAAGTGCTGTGTTGGTAATAATAATAAACCCATTGAGGGCGCATGCCGCCAAGCAGACAAGAAAAGGGAATGCGTTGCCTTTGGGCCAGCTCCATCGTATTCAGTTCTGTTGCACACTCTTCCTAATAACAGTCTTGGTTTGCTCATTTTTTTTAGAATCCTCTTTTTACTTAAAAGCGTTCTTCATCCAGTTTGAAACTGAATTCTAAGAGAAAGCCAGTTGTGAGCCTGAGAAGTTGGAGACTGATGTTCTCCTGGGTCTGTTCATGAGCCCGGGGGCCTGCTTTCTCTCAGATAGAAGGAGGCGCATGTGAGATCCCCACCAGCTACAAATGTTCACGTGCTAGGCAGGATGCAGAACTTCAGGGGGGTATAAAACAGCGACCTTCCTGAGTTACACGGGACAAATTAATAAAACGGTGACTAGCAATAGAGACCAGCATATGGAGTGTTGTATGGTGTGTGTGTGTCAAGTTTTGTTCAGGTCCTTTGATGTTGGGTACGTGAAACCATCAGTGTGTATGAAGGTGTGTGTGTGTCCAGGAGGATGCAGACGATACTCAACATCTTAAACATTGAAAGGAAAATATGAATGAGACTAAATTGTGATCACTCTCCCCTCACTCATCTATCCCCCGTTTTCCAACTCTGTCTGTTCACATGTTAAGTAAGCTGCATCTCTTCATGTTTTACCCCAGGTCAAGGTGATTACTGAGCTCAAAGATCTAACAAGTTCACCACAATGCCTCCCTGACAATATGCAGCTAATCCAGCACTACCTAAGTCCACTATTGGGACACACATAATCCAGCTATAAAGCCCCAAATGCAGGTGGAGGTGGTGGTCCTCTTCCTTTGGACCTTCCCTCCTCTGCACCCTCAACAGAAAGTTAGAGAAAGATACTCAAAATCTCTCTTCACCTTTATTCCAGCCCAATCATTTTATTCTTCAAAAAAAAGGAAAAGAATTGGAATAATTAACATAATTTTTCCGTGGACCCTATTTTCTTATGTGCACTTTGATTGGACGTATGTCTTTTGCCTACCATTTCTTTTTCTTGGAATATCTAAACAGCCAGAGTAAAGAAGGCTGTTTTCTTCTTTTCCCTTTCCTTTAAAACTTAAAAGTCGGAGTTCCATAAAAAGTCAAAGTTGGGGACAGGGACTCATCAAAGAAATAATGCAAGAGGATTGCTCAGAACTATGAGTCACTAGTTTCTGTATTGAAAAGCCAACCAAGTAACCAAGCAAATAAGCACAATCGTATCAGAGCACGTTGTCAAAATTTTTCAGAATTCCAGGACAAAGAGAAGCTCCTAAAACCTCCTCAAGATGAAGAAAAGAAAATGCAGTTAAGTGGAAGCCAGAAAGCAATGGAGCAATGCCATTGAAATTCTAAAGAAAATGTTTTCATCCTAGAATTATATACCAAGCCCAACTATAAATCAAGTGTGAGGACATAATAATGGTATTTTTTAATGTACACGTTCTCAAAAAAATTTTTGTCCCTTATATCAAAAAGCTAAAAAAAAGCTGAGCTTTTTTTTCACTGAAAGCTACCAGAAGATGAGTTTCACCAATATAAAGGAAGACAAGGAATAAAAGAAATAAGAAATCAGCACAGGAACAGGCAAAGAAATGGTGAAGAGAGATCCCATGAGGACAGCTGTGGACCAGGCCTGGAGGACAAGAAGTCTGAACTAGAGGAAACTGGGAGGTTGTAGAAGAGGTTTGTCCTGAAAAAAAAATGAAATTGATCGAAGGCATGATGTGATCTGGGGGAAGATTTGGATAATCTGTGAAGAGTTTGTGGTTGAATTAGCAAAGAAGACGTAAAAATCAAGGGGGGAGAAAAAGATTATGAACTCCAAGAAAAACAAAACTTTGCACAGAAAGGGAAGAGTAATCATGATTTCCTACATGGCTCAGCTGCAGATAACATTTACATGGTCATAATGATGTAAATACTGAATACTGCTAATTATTTTACAGCATAGCTATTTTTGGAACTGGGAGGAGAGACATAGTTAAGTAAGCCTCTTTTATAGTAGGAAGATAACCTACAGCTGAACAATTGAAAAGTAGAAATAGAAGCATGCCATTAGAGAATTATACCCTAAAACAGGTAAACACAGCCGTCTCAGAGTAGAAAATGAGGTGAGAAAGGGGTGGAGCCTGTTGTTTCTCACAATCAGCTTGTTAGCTTAAACTAAGGGCATGTATAACTTTGATAAATATTAAAGCTAAGACAGATGCATACAAAAACAATCCAATTAACAAAGGGGTTGGCACCAAGATGGGTTGCTTCTGATACCATAAAACTGTGGAAACCTGAAGCTTCCATTGACACAATAATTATCCAAACTGGCTTCAATTAGGGGAAAAAAAGACATATATACTTGGAGTCGTTGTAATCAGAAATTAGTGGAATTTTCTGGAATTACAACCTTCTAGAACTAATAAGAAATAAGAAAGATATTAGAAGTGGGAAATGGTTTACATTATGAAGCAGAGGGCTGGCTTTAAAGAGCTCAGGTTATTTTGCAAAGATGTGCGTCACCAGTTGAGGTTTATAGCTTCAGTGTCTGAGCCTGTGCTTTCACACAGGGCAAACCATGCTGTGGGTCACATAAGAAGGGGTGATATTGGGAGGTTGGCTACATGTGATCATTCTCCAGTTTACTTCTAATCAGTGATGGAGATTGTCTAAGCTCTGGGGATCTCCAGCCGTTCTTGTTCTCAGTTTTCAAGAAAAAGATTCAGTGTAGAGACAGTCTGGAGGGAGTCATGGAAAAGGAGAAGGCTCAAGAAGAAACCACTTGGGAAATGCAGTCGCCTGGTGGCTAGGAAGAAGGTGTTCATACCACCAAGACACTGGAATTCAAAATAACAGATCAGATGTGCACAGCCTTATATAGGCAGTGGAAGTGAGAAACAAAAGACAAAAAGACCGGCCCCGCCGTGACTGGCAGTGCGTTCTGCGCCCATCTGTTTGGGTTTACTGAGCTGTCCTTTGCCAGCAGAGTTGGGGAAATGCATAAAAATAATTCCATCCCATCTCAGGCAGGCAGTATAATCAGAAAGGGAATATAATAAACCAATTCATGGAAATGCTGGGGTGTACCCTGTAAAAACTTAAAGCCAACATCTCTGAGCCAGGGTTGACTTCTTCAGTAAACTTTTGCTGAGTTTCCCAAGACAGCATGTCTCTTTCTCCTTTTCCCAGAAGCGTCCCAACCCCAAAAGCCTTTGGAAATAATGTCCTGTGCCAGTTGCCTAATCCCAAAACTCTACAGCAGATTATCCTAAAATAATGTCATTAGAAACGCTAGACTGCATTCTCAGTTGATTGAATTATAAGTTGATACGAAGTCAACTGCAACTATAAAGTTGGACAGTAAATCCTAATCATGTCCCTTGAACAACAACAACAAAATGTGGGGAGGGGGTCCTTCAGTAAAACCTGGGCTGCTTCGTGTCTCGCAAATCATGACGCTTGGACTCCTTAAGTAAAATAGTGAGGCTCTGTCTTCTTCCTTTGACCCCACAAGCCATGCGGGCCCTCAGGGGGAGAAGAGGCAGCCCTGACCCCTTGTGTATGCATCAGAGCCCCTGCGGGAAGCAGCAGTTCACCCAGGGTCCCCACTTCACACACATCAATGCAGAGACCTTTCACAGAGCTGTGGGCCACCCCAAGGGCTCCACCAAAGATGCGAAGAGACCCCAAGGTGAGCATCATTAGGGAAAAAGCCAGGTTCCCCCGGTTTGATGGGAAGACAGGAGAAGGGAAGGTGCCCAGAGCCCAGTGGCTACATTCTTGGAGGGACAGTTATTACCTGAATGGTGGGCCGACAGGGAGAGAGCAGGGGAGGACGATCCTGAGCTCTCTTCCCTCCTGCTCTCCATCCTCTGGCCAGGCCCAAAGCTGGCTGACAAGAAGCTGAGAAAGGGAGTTCACAGGGATCAGTCTCCCAGGATTCAGAGTGAAGAGAAGAATGGATGGGGAAGGTGGGGAGGAAGGAAGAAATGAGGAGGAAGCAGCACTCCTGGCACGTGAGCCAAATGGTTGGCTTAGACAACACCTGGAATTGATTTTTCAGAAGCTTGAGAAGTATGTATACTAACACGTGCGCACATGCGTATGTAAAGTAGAGATCACACACACACGGACTAATCATCATTGTACCTCCAAAGTGATCTCACTTCGATAGAGTCATGAAGACACAGAACACTTTATGTTATACAATATGGGTGTCATAGCAACCCCCTGCCCCACAAGATTCCCGTTCAGCCTGGAGTGAGAGGCCTGGGTGTTGTATTTTCAACAGCTCAGTGAGTGATTCATTGCACACAAAGTTCTGAGAACCAGCCACTTCAATATCAGTCATGCACCTCTAAGGAAAAATTTTTAGCAGATTATTTTCCTTCGGATGACGGGGTTGGACCTTCTCTAACCTCCTGAAGGAGCAGTAAAGGTGGGAAGGACAGAAGGCAGAGAGAGGAGCAAAGACAGCTTCTGAAGGAAACAGGGAAAAAGCAGGGAGAAGAGGGGCACGAAGTAATAAGAAAGAGGAATCAGAAATGTGCACGTGTGGCTGACATCATAGTAGAAGTTTTATGTAGGGTCCATTTAAAACCTTTAAAAATTCTAAGCACTGAGAGCACTATGACCACCTGCTGAGAAGTTCTAAAGACCGCGACACCCGGTAGCCACGAGCGCACCCACGGCCCAGAGCTTGGTTTGTGAATACCATCCTGCAATGAAAGAAACCAGGGATCCTTGGAGAAAGAGCTGGTTCTAAGGCTGCGGCAGGAAATACGCAAGATGTACCTGGAGCATCTTGTAGCGTCAGGAAGTGAGAAAGTACTCAGAAAACAAACGAGCAGGAGCATCTGCAGGGGACACAGGATCCAACCTGAAAGGGCTCCCGACAGCCAGAGCGACCGAATAATGCGCACTGGACTGCAGCCCAAAGTGAAGACGACGTGCACGAGTCCACAGCTCTGTAGACAAATACTAAATAATTCAATGAGGGGAAGAGATATGGTTTGCATACGCAGGAATTCCAAGCAATACGCACAGATACTCGCCTCGCTGGGAGTGGAGTTGAATTTCCTTCTTGGAGGGTGAGCTGGGCTTAGTGACTTGCTCCCAAAGAATAAAGAAATGGGGAGAGAAAAACAGAGGCTTTACAGTGGAGAAACCTGACTGACACCACCTGAACCAGGTGGAAGTGAGCATCGCCAGCAATGTCACGTGGAGATCTGTGCCCTCAGTACCATATGTGGGAAGGACACGTCTCCTCGGGGATAATCTTGCCAGAAACCCATCATTCTGCTCCAATTTGGAGGACATCAGATGAACCCAAATTCAGGGACATTCTAAAAAATGCCTGCCCAGTACTCCTCAAAACTGTCAAGGTTATGAAAATAAGGAAAGGCTAAGGAATTGTCACAGAGCTGAGGATCCCAGGGGACACAACAGTGAAAGCAACGTGGGGTTCAGGATGGGACCACAGAACAGGGAGAAGAGATTATGGGAAAACGTGTTTGAGTTCATGTTTTAATAAAGTCTGGATTTTAGCTAGTAATGGAGCAATGTTAAATTTGAGGAATTTTAATTGTTTTGAATTTTATTTTTTTATACAGCTGGTTCTTATTAGTTGTCCATTTTATACATATTAGTATATATATGTCAATCCCAATCTCCCAATTCATCACACCATCACCACCACCCACTTCACTTTCCCCCCTTGGTGTCCATACGTTTGCTTTCTACATCTGTGTCTCTGTTTCTGCCCTGCAAACCGGTTCATCTGTACCATTTTTCTAGATTTCACATATATACGTTAATATACGATATTTGTTTTTCTCTTTCTGACTTAACTTCACTCTGTATGACAGTCTCTATGTCCATCCACATCTCTACAAATGACCCAGTTTCGTTCCTTTTTATGGCTGAGTAATATTCCATTGTCTATATGTACCACATCTTCTTTATCCATTCATCTGTCGATGGGCATTTAGCTTGCTTCCGTGACCTGGCTATTGTAAATAGTGTGGCAATGAACACTGGGGTGCGTGTGTCTTTTTGAATTATGACTTTCTCTGGGTATATGCCCAGTGAGGAATTTTTAAAGTATACAAATAACTTTAATTTTAAATAAAAAATCAAACATCTATTAGAACTATTGATACTTCCTATAATATCTAAAGCCGTTTTTAAGACACTGGCTTGAGTACTATCTTAATTGAATTACAAACCACTTTTGAAAAACGAATACTGCAAAAAACAACATAAACCCTTCTGCTTCGCTTTATGCACAAGGATCGTCTGGATGTTTCCATTCACTTGACTGAATTAAAACCAGCTCGTCCTCCAGGAGGCAAAAAGTAACAGCCATAGGAGTTCACTGGCCAAAAGTTGCATGAATCAAACCTCATGTAAAAGTTCTGAAATTTTCCTTGAACTAAAAATAAGCAAAATGAGTTGTTGATGACTAGCTTGCTGATAAGGTCACCCCGGGAGACGTTCCAGAAGCTCTGCATAGAATCATCTGCTCCCACAGCAAATCTCATACAGTTGGCCCGTAAGAAGTTTCACTCTCTGAAGTGATAAAACGTTTTGATTAATGCAAAAAACTATCTCTCAGAGTTCAAATAGGAAGCAACTATTTGGATGACTAGAGGTACTATGAAAAAATTAGGTATTGAAATGGGATAATAAGTCCCTGTGCTGGTAATTGGCAACTATATGCTGAAACGTGGTTATGGTGCCTTTTTTCTGGATGAACCCTCAAAGCCCTTGATTCACAGTGGTGACAGCGAGTGGTACGTTTCTTTAGAATCCTCCCTTTGGGGATAATGAACTGGTTCAGAACAGCTCTGGCTAGAGATGGTTTACCCAGGGATAAATATTCTGTTATAAGGTTTTCTATTCCTAGAGTACTGAATCCCAAGGATTGTCTGCAGGGCCAACTTAAAGCACATTTACTGAGCAAGATGTTTCCTGAATGTTTCTCATGGGTTGGAAAATGGTTTGTAGGAAGAGAGGACACCTGTACTTCCCTGGGCACCAGATTCCGGGAGTGACCGATAAGCTCCAGTCACAGCAGCAGTTTCTCCATCCAAGGCCTTCAGAGATGTTGAAGGACAGAGGCAGACAGACAGACAGACAAAGACAGAGAGAACCAGACTTAATGTTCCCAAAGTACTAATTCACCACGGAGAAGACAAAATGTTTCCATAACTGTGATAGAGCATCCTGTGACAGCTAAGTTTTATTTCATTCTCACGAAAACATAGTTTTTAAAATTTATCCTAACCAAAATATTGACTTTGTTCTCTTTTAAATATCATTCTGCAATATGAACTGCTGAATCCTGGGACCACAAGTAAGATACTCTGAAGGGCTATCTCCTTATCTCACACCGAGAGCACAACTTACATGGAAACATTCACAGCTGATTCATCCCTGCAGACATCCCTCCATCCCCTGGATGGAGAACAGAACCAGATATCCCCATGGGGATGGCTAAGTAGTTTTTTAACTACAGAAATGACTGGTGACGTGGACCAGGAAAAGTTTCTAGGTGCAGACAGTCTTTGCCATGCACCACGGCAGGAATTCCACAGTCGCAAACAAATCCTTGCCGAGATATTTGGATGGATTCAAAGCTTAACTTTGAGGGGAATCCCACCTCTGCTGCCACTGCCCCTAACAGCCCACCATGTACTGGGATTGTGTGGACTTCCATTCCAGCCAGAGCCCTGGCCTGATGTCCAAACATTTATAACCAGAGGTCACGCACTCATTTGGTAACCAGAACGTATTCTATTCTCTTAATGACTTGATTGAAGCTTCCTAAGAAGCAGGACTCTATGTCTTTTTATCCCCAGATCCAGCTCAGGCCTAACCTTATGAATGAATAAGCTGCACTGTTTTATCACCCAGAGTCTCTTGTGTAAAATCTAATGTGATCCTCCCAGAACCTGCCACCAGGAAGATGTCTCTTTTAAGGAATTTATGAGCATCTTACATTAGAATCAGAATTCTTTAACTCGCTAAGCTTAGCTTTTTGCCCTGGCAGCCAAATCAGAACCAAATACTGAATTCAATAGCAGTAACGAGACAAGGCCTTGCGGTCAGAGTGTTTTCTTTTCTGATTTTGATTTATTAAACTTACTGTTTATTTGTATTTTATTCTAAGCTGCCTCAAATTTAGAAAGACAGTGATCGTTAAATAAATAAGTAAAAAAGTGGCAACGTGGGTTATGTTAACTGATCCATGATTTCAAGGTGTCCTGTTCCTCCCCCAGGGGCAGGAGACTACGTTTCTTCCCCTCCCTGGGAAACCAAGGGGTGTTGTCTGTGTCCTGGGGGGAGGAGAGTTTTCTGTCCCTCCCGCAAGGCAGCTGGTTCTGCTTTTACACCTCCAGGGGCAGAGGGTACGTGAGTGGGCTTTGGGCTGGTCCCCAGGGGCAGCTGCCCTCCTCTGTCCCAGCACTGAGGTGCTCCAGTCTCCTGCGTCAGGGGGTGGGAGCTCCTTTTCTGTCTGGGCTCCCGGCTGAGGGACATGCTCGCCCACGTGAGCCTTGGGACTTTGCCTTCTCACTTGTCTGTATGGGGCCACCTCCTCCTCGCGCTGCGGGTGATCTGGCCTCTCCTGGAAGAGCTGGTCCCTCTTTGAAATTCCGTTTACTTGGTGACCTTGTAACCTCTGCTCTCTGATGGGCTCCAGAAAAGTCATGATTTGGTAGATTATCCAGCTTTGCTAAGGTGGGAGTGATGTTCTTTTGCAGTTTTCTACATCCTAAGTAGAAGCAGAATCACCAAGGTGATAGTCTGAACCACCACTGGGTGTTTTTCGAACCCTTCAGCTGTGGAGCTATGCTTCCCATCCCCTCCTGCCTTCCTTACGTCCAACTGGGGCCCGGGCTCTGATCCTTTGCCAGGGTTCACATTCCGATCAAACCCGTGACCTGAGTTTATTAGTCCCATGCCCAGGCACCCGGGTAACCAGCCGTCCTGATGGGAAATCAGATTACACCACGGGGCGGAGAACCAGCCTCCTGTGTAGTTATCACTTTTCAAATCAGGGCTGTATTTTGGCAAGATCTCCTAAATTTTCACAACAGGAACTTTGAAAAGCAACACATAAGGTTTACATACTACAAAGAGAAATAGAGATGAATCATTTTCATAATTAATGCGTAGTAATTATATCAACACAGTCAATCCAAGTAATTTAATCTTAGCCCCATGATATGGGCTCTGAAGTTACCACGAGCTTGTTTGGTCTGGATAAGTACTTGACAGATTCGTACTTTTTCTTGAGTGTTTTGATTCATGAAAATATATGATAAAGTCTATATGAAAAATGAAGCCTTGGTACCTTCCTGAAAGTTATTTTTACAAATTATGGAGGCCTTTATAACAATGTCTTTCCTAATCATCGTCTTTCCAATTGTCTTTATTTTCTATGTTAACTTGTCCTTGGAGTGTTACTGTTTCTGGTTGGTGTTATATATACCTGGAGAAAGCAAGCAAAATGTCCATTTGAGGTATCCTAGTCCAGCAGTGAGATTAACCAGCTTTTTAAAGTTGCTACAAGATTGTACAGAACAAAAATTATACTGTTTAAAGTTTTAAAGCAAGTAGTCTCCAGTTTAAATAATGGCAGATGACTGTTTTTTTTTTCCTAATAAAAAAGTTATAAATACAGTAACTCTGTTATAAGGGCCACGACACATGCTACAAATTTTTCTGAAACAACTTTTTATAGTTTAAATTACAAACACCAGAAGTCAAATGTTTATAATTAAAAACTTAAATTCTGGTATCACAAATCCCAGAGTGTCAAACAGGCAGCACATACCTTTTTTTAAAATTTAATTTAATTAATTTTTTTATACAACAGGTTCTTATTAGTTATCCATTTTATACATATTAGTGTATATATGTCAATCCAGTCTACCAATTCATCACACCACCACCCACCACTTTCCCCCCTTGGTGTCCATATGTTTGTTCTCTACATCTATGTCTCTATTTCTGCCCTGCAAACCAGTTCATCTGTACCATTTTTCTAGGTTCCACATATATGCGTTAATATACGATATTTGTTTTTCTCTTTCTGACTTACTTCACTCTGTATGACAGTCTCTAGATCCACCCACGTCTCTACAAATGACCTAATTTTGTTCCTTTTTATGGCTGGGTAATATTCCATCGTATATATGTATCACATCTTCTTTATCCATTCGTCTGTTGATGGGCGTTTAAGTTGCTTCCATGACCTGGCTATTGTAAATAGTGCTGCAGTGAACATTGGGGTGCATGTGTCTTTTTGAATTATGGTTTTCTCTGGGTATATGCCCAGTAGTGGGATTGCTGGATCATACGGTAATTCAATTTTTAGTTTTTTAAGGAACCTCCATACTGTTCTCCATAGTGGCTGTATCAATTTACATTCCCACCAGCAGTGCAAGAGGGTTCCCTTTTCTCCACACCCTCTGCAGCATTTGTTCTTCGTAGATTTTCTGGTGATGCCCATTCTAACTGGTGTGAGGTGATACCTCATTGTAGTTTTGATTTGCGTTTCTCTAATAGTGATGTTGAGCAGCTTTTCATGTGCTTCTTGGCCATCTGTATGTCTTCTTTGGAGAAATGTCTATTTAGGTCTTCTGCCCATTATTGGATTGGGTTGTTTGTTTTTTTAATATTGAGCTGCATGAGCTGTTCATATATTTTGGAGATTAATCCTTTGTCCTTTGTTGATTAGTTTGCAAGTATTTTCTCCCATTCTGAGGGTTGCCCTTTCGTCTTGTTTGTAGTTTCCTTTGCTGTGCAAAAGCTTTTAAGTTTCATTAGGTCCCATTTGTTTATTTTTGTTTTTATTTCCATTACTCTTGGAGGTGGATCAAAAAAGATCTTGCTGCGATTTATGTCAAATAATGTTCTTCCTATGTTTTCCTCTAAGAATTTTACAGTGTTCGGTCTTACATTTAGGTCTTTAATCCATTTTGAGTTTATTTTTGTGTATGGTGTTAGGGAGTATTCTAATTTCATTCTTTTACATGAGGATGTCCAGTTTTCCCAGCACCACTTATTGAAGAGACTGTTTTTTCTCCCCTGTATATGCTTGCTTCGTTTGTCATAGATTAATTGACCATAGGTGTGTGGGTTTATCTCTGGGCTTTCTATCCTGTTCCACTGATCTAAATTTCTGTTTTTGTGTCAGTACCATATTGTCTTGATTACTGTAGCTTTGTAGTATAGTCTGAAGTCAGGGAGTCTGATTCCTCCAGCTCCGTTTTTTTCTCTCAAAACCACTTCGACTATTCGGGGTTTTTGTGTCTCCATACAAATTTTAAGATTTTTTTGTTCTAGTTCCGTAAAATATGCCATTGGTAATTTGATAGGGATTGCACTGAATCTGTAGTTTGCTTTGGGTAGTATAGTCATTTTCACAATATTGATTCTTCCAATCCAAGAACATGGTATATCTCTCCATCTGTTTGTATCATCTTTAATTTCTTTCATCAGTGTCTCATAGTTTTCTGCATATAGGTCTTTTGTCTCCTTAGGTAAGTTTATTCCTAGGTATTTTATTATTTTTGTTGCAATGGTAAATGGGAGTGTTTCCTCAATTTCTCTTTCAGATTTTTCATCATTAGTGTATAGGAATGCAAGAGATTTCTGTGCATTAATTTTGTATCCTGCAACTTTACCGAATTCAATGAGTAGCTCTAGTAGTTTTCTGGTGGCATCTTTAGGATTCTCTATGTATAGTATCATGTCATCTGCAAACAGTGACAGTTTTACTTCTTCTTTTCCAATTTGTATTCCTTTTATTTCTTTTTCTTCTCTGATTGCCATGGCTAGCACTTCCAGAACTATGTTGAATAACAGTGGAGAGAGTGGACATCCTGGTCTTGTTCCTGATCTTAGAGGAAGTGCTTTCAGTTTTTCACCACTGAGAATGATGTTTGCTGTGGGTTTGTTGTATATGGCCTTTATTATTTTGAGGTAGTTCCCTCTATGCCCACTTTCTGGAGAGTTTTTATCATAAATGGGTGTTGAATTTTGTCAAAAGCTTTTTCTGCATCTATTGAGATGATCATATGGTTTATTAATACGGTGTATCACATTGATTGTCTTGCACATATCGAAGAATCCTTGCATCCCTGGGATAAATCCCACTTGATCATGGTGTATAATCCTTTTAATGTGTTGTTGGATTCTGTTTGCTAGTATTTTGTTGAGGAGTTTTGCATCTATATTCATGAGTGATATTGGTCTGTAATTTGCTCTTTTTGTAGTATCTTTGGTTTTGGTATCTGGTTTTGGGAGTGTTCCTTCCTCTGCAATTTTTTGGAAGAGTTTGAGAAGGATGGGTGTTAGCTCTTCTCTAAATGTTTGAAAGAATTCACCTGTGAAGCCATCTGGTCCTGGGCTTTTGTTTGTTGGAAGTTTTTTAATCACAGTTTCCATTTCATTACTTGTGATTGGTCTGTTCATATTTTTTATTTCTTCCTGATTCAGTCTTGGAAGTTTATACCTTTCTAAGGATTTGTCCATTTCTTCCAGGTTGTCCATTTTATTGGCATAGAGTTGCTTGTAGTAGTCTCTTAGGATGCTTTGAATTTCTAAGGTGTCAGTTGTAACTTCTCCTTTTTCATTTCTAATATTATTGATTTGAGTCCTCTCCCTGTTTTTCTTGATGAGTCTGGCTAATGGTTTATCAATTTTGTTTATCTTCTCAAAGAACCAACTTTTAGTTTTATTGATCTTTGCTATTGTTTTCTTTATTTCATTTATTTCTGCTCTGATCTTTATGATTTCTTTCCTTCTACTAACTTTGGGTTTTGTTTGTTCTTCTTTCTCTGGTTCCTTTAGGTGTAAGGTTAGATTGTTTATTTGAGATGTCTGTTGTTTCTTGAGGTAGGATTGTATTGCTATAAACTTCCCTCTTAGAACTGCTTTTGCTGCATCCCATAGGTTTTGGATCGTCGTGTTTCCATTGTCATTTCTCTCTAGGTATTTTTTGACCTCCTCTTTCATTTCTTCAGTGATCTCTTGGTTATTTAGTAATGTATTGTTTGGCCTCCATGTGTTTGTGGTTTTTACGTTTTATTCCCTGTAATTGATTTCTAATCTTATAGTGTTGTGGTCAGAAAAGATGCTTGATATGATTTCAATTTTTTTTAATTTACTGAGGCTTGATTTGTGACCCAAGATGTGATCTTTCCTGGAGAATGTTCTGTGTGCACTTGAGAAGAAAGTGTAATCTGCTATTTTTGGATGGAATGTCCTATAAATATCAGTTAAATCTATCTGGTCTATTGTGTCATTTAAAGCTTGTTTTTCCTTATTAATTTTCTGTTTGGATGATCTGTCCATTGGTGTAAGTGAGGTGTTAAAATCCCCCACTATTATTGTGTTACTGTCAGTTTCCTCTTTTATAGCTGTTAGGCCATTGCCTTATGTATTGAGGTGCTCCTATGTTGGGTGCATATATATTTGTAATTGTTATATCTTCTTCTTGGATTGGTCCCTTGATCATTATGTAGAGTCCTTCCTTGTCTCTGGTAACATACTTTATTTTAAAGTCTATTTTATCTGATATAAGTACTGTTACTCCAGCTTTCTTTTGATTTCCATTTGCATGGAATATCTTTTTCCATCCCCTCATTTTCAGTCTGTATGTGTCCCTAGGTCTGAAGTGGGTCTCTTGTAGATAGCATATATATGGGTCTTGTTTTTGTATCCATTCAGCGAGCCTGTGTCTTTTGGTTGGAGCATTTAATCCATTCACATTTAAGGTAATTATCAATATGTATGTTCCTATGACCATTTTCCTAATTGTTTTGGGTTGTTTTTTGTCGGTCCTTTTCTTTTCTTGTGTTTCCCACTTAGAGAAGTTCCTTTAGCATTTGTTGTAGAGCTGGTTTGGTGGTGCTGAATTCTCTTAGCTTTTGCTTGTCTGTAAAGCTTTTGATTTCTCCATTGAATCTGAATGAGATCCTTGCCGGGTAGAGTAATCTTGGTTGTAGATTCTTCCCTTTCATCACTTTAAATATGTCATGCCACTCCCTTCTGGCTTGTAGAGTTTCTTGTAGAAATCAGCTGTTAACCTTATGAGAGTACCCTTGTATGTTATTTTTCATTTTTCCCTTGCTGCCTTCAATAATTTTTCCTTGCTTTTAATTTTTGTCAATTTGATTACTGTGTGTCTCGGCACGTTTCTCCTTGGGTTTTTCCTATATGGGACTCTCTGTGCTTCCTGGACTTGGGTGGCTATTTCCTTTCCCATGTTAGGACAGTTTTCGACTGTAATCTCTTCAGATATTTTCTCGGGTCCTTTCTCTCTCTCTTCTCCTTCTGGGACCCCTATAATGCGAATGTTGTTGTGTTTAATGTTGTCCCAGAGGTCTCATTTCTGTCTTCATTTCATTTATTTTTTCTTTGTTCTGTTCCACTGCATTGAATTCCAGCATTCTGTCTTCCGGGTCACTTATCCGTTCTTCTGCCTCAGTTACTCTCCTATTGATTCCTTCTAGTGTATTTTTCATTTCAGTTATTGTATTGTTCATGTCTGTTTGTTTGTTCTTTAATCCTTCTAGGTCTTTGTTAAACATTTCTTGCATCTTCTTGATCTTTGCCTCCATTCTTTTTCCGAGGTCCTGGATCATCTTCACTATCATTATTCTGAATTCTTCTTCTGGAAGGTTGCCTATCTCCACTTCATTTAGCTGTTTTTCTGGGGTTTTATCTTGTTCCTTCATCTGGTACATAGCCCTCTGCCTTTTCATCTTGTCTGTCTTTCTGTGAATGTGGTTTTCGTTCCACAGGCTGCAGGATTGTAGTTCTTCTTGCTTCTGCTGTCAGCCCTCTGGTGGATGAGGCTTTCTAAGAGGCTTGTGCC
The DNA here is from genome assembly GCF_008692025.1 of Phocoena sinus. NCBI lineage: Eukaryota > Metazoa > Chordata > Mammalia > Artiodactyla > Phocoenidae > Phocoena > Phocoena sinus. Next base: position 2,624,767 of record NC_045780.1, read on the forward strand.
AGCTTCCTGATGGGAGGGACTGGTGGTGGGTAGAGCTGGCTGTTGCTCTGGTGGGCAGAGCTCAGTAAAACTTTAATCCGCTTGTCTGCTGGTGGGTGGGGCTTCCTTCCCTCCCTGTTGGTTGTTTGGCCTGAGGCAACCCAACACTGGAGCCTACCCGGGCTCTTTGGTGGGGCTAATGGTGGACTCTGGGAGGGCTCACGCCAAGGAGTACTTCCGAGAACTTCTGCTGCCAGTGTCCTTGTCCTCACAGTGAGACACAGCCACCCCCCACCTCTGCAGGAGACCCTCCAACCCTAGCAGGTAGGTCTGGGTCAGTCTCCCATGGGGTCACTCTGGGTTCTGATGTGCACACCACTTTGTGTGTACCTTCCAAGAGTGGAGTCTCTGTTTCCCCCAGTTCTGTCGAAGTCCTGCAGTCAAATCCTGCTAACCTTCAAAGTCTGATTCTCTAGGAATTCCTCCTCTCGTTGCTGGATCTCCAGGTTAGGAAGCCTGACGTGGGGCTCAGAACCTTCACTCCAGCGGGTAGACTTCTGTGGTATAAGTGTTCTCCAGAACCCAGCAGTCATAGGATTTGATTTTATTGTGATTGCACTCCTCCTACTGCCTCGTTGTGGTCTCTCCTTTGTCTGTGGATGTGGGGCGTCTTTTTTGGTGAGTTCCAGTGTCTTCCTGTCGATGATTGTACAGCAGTTAGTTGTGATTCCAGTGCTCTCGCAAGAGGGAGTGAGGGCACGTCCTTCTACTCTGCCATCTTGAACCAATCTCAGCACATATCTTTTTAATTGAGGATCTGCCAGGGACCCCGCAGAACTGAAGGCTGAGACTGGCAGTGAGAGTGGTCAGGGGTGGGCGTGGCCCTGCCTGCCGGGGCCCCCAGGGCATCCTCTGAGGTGGTAGGACTGTGCCCAGCTTGGAGGTGATGGATCACCTTGAAAGAGCAGCGTGGGCAGGACCCATCTTTTATAAAAGCACTCACTTAGAATTGATGCCTCTCTGTTAGTGGAGTAGAGCAAACATTTAGAATTGATGCCTCTATGTTAGTGGAGTAGAGCAGACATTTAGAATTGATGGCTCTCTGTTAGTGGAATAGAGCAAAGTCTGTCTGATATTCTTATGTGGCCAGCTCTGCAAGGTTTCTTCTGCAACTGAGAATGACAGAGCAAGAATGCGTTTCTGGAAGCCAACTAGTCCAAACCCTTCTCCAGAGAAGAGGTGAATGGCAATTCTACATCTAAAATGAAAAGATCAGCCAGTCCTTTGTCAGATAAGAAACCCCTTTGGAAGAAAAAATAAGCCAGATGATAGGTATTTCACAAAACTAAACCAAACTATACCCCAAAATATAATTAGACAACAATATTAGCTTTTTTTAAGCATTTAGAGCAGATCACCCTATTTCATAGTCTCATGTCTTAGGCTAACTTACATTTATCAGTTAACAGACTATATATTTATTCTCTAATGATGAGTTATTTGGAATGTAAACATTTTGAAAAAATTAAAATCTTCTTATATTTCTTTCCTTAAACAATTTTTTCATTCATTTAAAGTCAGTTAAGATTTTATTTGATCTGAGAATTTCTAATTGATTAGGAATATAACATATATCTTGAGAGAAAATATGTTCCCTGCAATTATGTAACTTCTGTGTCAGAAAACTATTGGGATTCTCCACCACCTTGCATTGTTCAGATTTGTATAAGCTATTGCAAAATACCATCACCTTTTATATTAGTTCCTTTGTTTTAAAAGGCACTAAGTATAACTTCATTTACTTCTGACGGAATTGCAGTTGATCTAAACAAGATCTAAAACTACAAACCAAGGCATCATTTCCGAAGGAAGCCCCTTGTGCTTTTATTGTAACATGGCTAGCTCACTTTACACTGGCAATCTCTTCAATATCCCTTAGTCACATCTGTTTCGTGGATTTACTTGGAAAACAAAAGGGCTCTGAGAGCCTGGAAGACACTGATGCTGCCACCATGCATGGATTCAATTCCTCGGTCTTTGAAATCGCCTCCCAGACACATTCTGTGCATTTGGTGCCATGTGGAACAACTTAAGCCAGAGAAGACGGCGTCAATATTAGATCAAAAGTGTTTTTCCAGATGCCACTTCAAAATAGCAAACAGAGCTGTAGAGCTTACTTCCCAGTGGAGACAGCATTTGGAACAATACTTATCATTCACATCTCCTGCTTCTGCGGATTAAAACCATTGATCCATTCTTTTCAAAAGGCCACTGAAATATTTTGTACCCACCCAAAGAGAGTTTAACAGAGTCTATTAAATGCCCACCCTCCTGGGCCTGTGCCTCAGGAGAAGAAAACCAGTGACATGAACAGATAAGAATTAGAGTCTGGAAAAGATACTTTCATTAGGAAAAAAAAAAACAAAAACAGAGAGATAAAAGGAAGCCAGTTAAAAGGGAAAAAAATGAGGATTCGAGGTACAGATTTCCTTTTAAGTATTTTTGCGTGTTTTTATTTTCTAAGTCCTTCTCTAATTCACTCAGCCAAAGTACTCGGCCTCTCTCAACATTCCAGGGACATTCTATTTAACTGTTCCTCTGCAGGGGATGATATCGTGTACTAAAGAGATTTGGGCACGGTTAAGTGTGAGGTTCTTTGAGGACATGAACCTCATCTTCACTTCACTTTGTATATCCCTGGGTGTCTTCTAAATACAGTCGCTCTCTGTGGTAACAATTCAATAAATGTTGAGTTGAAGAGGAACAGGATGGGCTGGAGTGGATGGAACAGGTAAAGGAGAGACCAAGGACGAGATGGGAGGAGTTTGAGACATTTACAAAATCAAAACAAGTCCACAAAAATGTATGCAGAGAACAAAGAAGTTTGTTCCAATTATTCCGTGCAGCTAACAGGGAATGGAATGGCTATCCCGCTACAGAAAAGCATATGAGTTCTACCACATCTACTCATCAACCACTTCTCCCTCGTATAAAATAAGGGTTTGTATGTGGAGTCAGGAGGGAGAGATTCTCCTGCTCCGAACTCCAGGTGCACCTGCAGCTCTGTCTACACTCCAGCTGCCTACCTCAGCCCAGGCTTCCAGCTGGAGATGCTCTTGCATCAAAGAGCAGGGGTGGTGATGAGTTGAATCTGAAACAGTTATGGGTGAAGGCTTCAGCCTGCTTGACCCCCTATTAATTTAGCTCGGATGTCTCATCACTAAGGAGAAAAAAATTAAAAGAAAGAAAGAAAAGCCACATTCCTTCCAAAGTGGCAAAAAGAGCACAATGAAAATGTCTCAATATGTTCTCCACAGTCTCACCCAGGAAAGCCACTCCGAAGCTCTAGGTGGAAAATGATACTCTTGGATTGTTCCAGAAGTGTTACTCAATCACAAAAATCTAAACGGTTCCTTGGCAATAAACAAATATGTAAATTATGTTGCTTCAGCATTTTTAAGTGGTGGGTAGCCTGAAAATGCTTTCTAAAAAAAGATTAGTCTGTGTTTTAGACAGATGTACTAGATAGACCGTCCTTCTTAATCACTGAAACTAATGCCTCCTTTCCCACTAACTTAATCCAGAATAACCTTATATTATTATGACACTTTCAGAAAGAAAACACCTGTGTGTATCACCTGGCACAATTTAAAACTTGTTAACAAGGTGGTGACAAGGAATGGGATGCCGTTTACCAGTGGTCGCTACGTGTTTCCAATAAACAAAGTCGATTTTGATCTCCCCAGTTCCTTGCTCACTGGTGGTTTAAATAAATGCGTACCTTCCTTCAGTGAGGTGGGATCACTGTTCTTTGCCAGCAGGTGGTGCAAAAACCATATCGTAGAGATGGTTCCAGAAAAACAAAAGGACGTCTCAAGTTGGGAGCTTAGGTACACATGGACCCTGCTGGTGGAGCTCCTTCTGTAACCTCGGCAGGTGCTACTCCCCTAATACATCACCCCTTCCCACCCAACCACCTTGCTAATTCCACACCTTTGGTTGGACACAGAGTTGATCCATTTTGGCCATCATGACAAATTTCATACTCATCAGCTCTCATCGCATTTCCTCTGCTTTCTCCAGCTCCTTGAGGTTGATAACCAGACCAGCCCAAGACCATTAGCCATTCCCAAGAGAGGCAGGTTATTTGTGACGTGACTCCTTCTTCTCACCTCACCTGGAGGGCCCCAGATGAGATTGGGGTCCCTAGGTCTGATGGACTCTGTCTACTAAGCTTCTGTTTCCGTTTCTCCACCTCATTCTCTGCTTCCAATCAGAGATGAGATTCTGCACCATCAAAACTGGTCCGAAGCAAATGACTATGATTATTTAGTGACAGAAATAGTGATCCATGGGATGTGTTGTGGAGAACAAACAAAACCAGTTAAAAATGTAAAGAATTTGATCGTAGACATTTTGAATAGTTTAAAATCTGCTTGATTATTTCCTATATGATCTCCTTCAAATTCCTTACCTGTTCCATGCCTCAATTTATTTATTTATTTACTTATTTTGGCCACGTGACAAGAGAGGGCACAGGGGAAGTCGAATGAATTGTAAGCACTCAAGAAAAAAGAATAAACTAGACCCAAATTTAATTCTTATTCACTGTACCAGGCACTGTGCTGTGGACTTGCACAAACTTCAGAAAAACAGCTACTAAGGGATAGTTCCAGGACTTAAATCCAAAATCCAGTTGGGTCTCCCAATGTGTTTCTCTTCATATACTGATCCATAAATGCTAATTTGATCTTAGGTTACAGACTCTAGTTTTCAGGTCTGAGCAAGGCCACAGGTTGAATGTGACGCTCAATGCTGTGGTCCTCCTTAGCTGCTGAGGACACGCTGTCACAGGGATGCTGACTGGAGAAGGTCCCCCTCCCAGAAACACACACACACACGCACACAGTTCACTTTAAAATGCACCCCAGTTTTAAATTACTAGAAAGACTGGACATTCTGCCCTATGTCACAGAGACAGCTGGCTGCCTGGGAATAATCTGTTTCCTTTCAACAGAGGACTCAGCACCCAGATTCAAGTAGGAGAGAAGACAAATTTCCCCTCATTCCCCACTCTTCTGTGATAGCCAGAGATATCCTTGGGTAACCTAGACAGGCCTTACGTGATCTCACTGCCAGCTGGACCATGCCCAAGACCTGCCCCTTCAGCTTCAAAGCTGAGGCTCAGTTCCCAGGGAGCTCTCTTCCCTTATCTGCACCTGCATTCCAGCGCTCCCAGTGGGCTGGCTCCAGGCAACTCGCTCAACCCCGCTTCCTCCCTTCCTTTGCTCTGCCACCTTCCTCTGCCCCTAAGGGAACTGCACAGGGGACCCGAACAATGTCCCGCCCCCAGCCTCCAGGGCTCGCAGGTTCCCAGACGAACCCCACTTTATTTAGCTATGGCTGTGTTTTTGTGCACTTACTTTTCACAAGGATGTAGAGCAGCTCAGATTCATCCCCCTAATTCTAACCAAACACAGAACTTTATATGCTCCATTAATGCAGTTTTTATTTATAGGTTTTCTGTATAATCCTGTGAACTTGTGTTAGATGGCATGTGTTTTATGGATTCACATTATCCCATTGACTCTTATCATACTGGCAGTTGTCTGACCTTAAGACATGTGTTGATCCTAATATGTCCTGATATCACACTTACGAATGTAGATGTTTGATCTATGTTTTATCCTTTTTATTGCTGATTCTACTTGTGCCTAATTTTTGTACTCAACTTTTGCACTAAGTTTATCAAATGAGCAATCCAGGTGATAGCAGAGACCACCTATCACTTATCATATTAGCCAAATTATTCAGTACGTATTTATTAAGTATAAACCAAATACAAGTCACTGAATTTAGCTCCAGGAAAGAAAAAAATGAAAAAGTAATGCTCTCAGTCCTCAAAGAGTTTATTATCTTGAAAAGGGAAAAGATTAAGAATGTACACACACTTCTGCTAAGAAGCAGAACGGGGCAAGCCTATCTCAGAGGCATAAACAGAGTGGTCTAGAAACAGACAAGGGAGAGGTCTTTCTGGCAGAGGGCAGGCTGGAGACCGGATGGGGGCTGGGGGGGGTCTGTGCATCTGAGGATAACGGCATTCATATCAGCCGGAGGTGCAGAATGGCCCAAAGGGGGTGTGGATTCAAGAGGCATTTAGACACGGATCCTCAAAATTCGACAAGTGCCCCGTGTGCCCCCAGGACTCAGCAGTACCCTTCCTAAGCACTAGGCATTGTTGCAAGCGTGTCACATGTGTTAATGCTGAGTCCTCAGGACAAACTCCCCAAGAAAACCGAGAAGAGAAGGAAATGAAAGAGCCGGTTGAGAGCCAGGTTGTCAAGAGCCTCCAAGGCTCTACAAAGCCGAGACAGGATTCAGAGGCAAAGGGGATTCGTGGTGGCTTTTCAGCAAGGATGTGCTCAGACAACACAGGGTGGTGAGTGGTGGTGGGCCCTAGAAACTGGCTTGAACCCCAGTCTCTTATCTACTGGACCTGTCTGCTTGGACCAGTTACAGGTGGATAGTCGTTAGTCCCACCTAGTCCAGTTGTAGTGAGGATTAACTAAGTTAACACGTGTAAAACATTGCAAAGGGGGACCCGGCATGTGCTGAGTTTAGAGTTACACCTTCAGATCTGGGCTCCAGGCGGGTTAGACAGCAGGTGCACAAGTGGGAGGCCAGGCAGGGCTGCTAAGGTCATCGTAGGCTGGGAGGACACAAAGGTGACCTAAAACTGGAAGGGGTGGATTTAAGAGATACTTAAAGGGAGGATCTCAGAATTCGACAGGGTTGGATATCTGAGTGAAGCCTCAAGGATGACATCTCTAAGGTTAGATTGTCAGGAGAATGGAGTGCTAGAGACTAGGACAAGAAAAAACCCATGTTTGGAGGAAGAGGATGTGTGTGACTAAGACGGGATCGGATTTGGATGTGTTTAATTTGGTCACTAGTGGAATACCCAAATAGAGGTACAGAGTAAGCAGTTTCAAATGCTTCCCAAAACACAGGAGAAACAAAACCTATAAGATTTACCCTCTACTATTATTCGCATGGTGAATCTCCACTCAGTCCTCAAAATGTAGCTGCCCCCTCTGTGGACACTATTGTATTTATCAAATTGCACTGTATTTGTTTATACGTGTAACTTACTGAGCTCCTTAAGGAAAGTAACATGTCTTGTTTTCATCTTTTTTTTTTTTTTTTTTTTTTTACCGTATTTGGCTGAATTGACAAAGGGATATAAACATCGTCTTTAGAGTGCTGCTAATTTAAATCGCAGAGATGTACGAGGTTCCCAGGGAGGGTGAAAAGAGAGAGGAAACAGAAGACCAAGGGTAAATCTCCCCTTTAGGGGACGCCTACATTTAACGGTAAGAGAAAGTGGGGAAAGCAGTGAAAATCGGGCACAGAAGGAGAGGTAGCTGGAGAGTGCTGCCTCGGATGAGACAAGAGAAGAGATTTAGAAAAAAGAGGTCAGTGGTATCAGGCCGAGAGAGGCACAGGAGAGGGAAGGAAAACACAAACGCTGTGGGTGCCAGGACACGTGAAGTTGGCTGGGAGATACACTGGTTAGGGGTTGGGGGAAGGACCGTGGCCTCATTATGGGGGGCCAGCCTGCAGGGGACGTGGGCTCAGTAGATCCAAGTCTTCTGAGTTCTGAAGGAAAGCCAGAATGCAGATGCGCGTGTGAATATTCAGCAACTAACTCCAGTTCAGAAAATAAAAATGTGATGGCCAACGCTCTGTGGGGCAGACAAATCCCACCTGCCCTGGAGGCAGCCAGTTTCCAGCACCCAGGCCAGAGTGATGGGGCAGTGGGGGGAGAGGACAGACGCCGAAATGGTGTTCAGTGGTCAGTAGTTGTCAGGACAGGGCAGAAGTCACGTTACAAGGCGAAGCAGTGAGTAGAGCGTTGAGGACACAGAGGCAGGACACACAGCAAGTCATACCTCCTTGTGGTCTCTTGACTTCCTGACCAGGAAGAACAGCCACCTACGGGCGAGCTTGCCTCAGAGGCACCAGGCGCTCGCTTTGGCTCAGACAGCACGGGGAGTTCCATTTACTCATTTATGAAAGGAAAGCTCAGCGCAGGGAAAATGGAAGTTATTGTCTCTCTAAAAGCCTTTTCCTCTAATACCTGCAGGGGCCAGATAGCCCAGACTGGATTTAATCAGTTAAGGTCAGAGCCATTAGCATCCATTAAGGCGCTGCTATCTGGGGTGTCTTTTGAAGTTCCGTGTGGACCAGGCAGATCCTTTCAAGTCCTGAAGTGATTTTGTTTTGGCTGCGGCCAGCCAGCGGGGGAGCCAAGCCAGGGCCTCAGGGGACCCAGGATACGCTGCAAGCTGGGGCCCCGCCATCACCCAGCACAGAAAGGGCTCTGAGTGGGGTCTGCTCCAGGAGATGAGTCTAGCCTCTCAGAGGGTCTCTGCTCTGTCAGCACAAACTGAGTGTCTAGGTCAAGTTATCCCATCTACAAAATGGAAATGATGGTAATAAGGCTAAAACCTGATCCAGGAGGTTCCTGCATTTATCATAGTGTAACATGAAATTGAGTACTTAATAGAAGTGTGTGTGAGTGTGTGTGTGTGTGTGTGTGTGTGTTGAATAGAGAGCTTCCATCTAGTTAAAGAATTTAAAAACAGAGATTTTTTTCTCTTTAGTCCATTAACTCCAAATCACAGAACAGACAGACGTTACAGACGCGCATCCAATGGGCTGTTTATAACCACATTCTTCATTTCGTTGGAGGCACTCGTAATTGTTTCATTTCAAAGACAGTGCTATTTAAAGGTTATGACAAATCTTATTGGAAAGCTCCAGTAAACATACGTTATTTCGCTGAGCATTTCTGGAAATTACCTCAGAATTGTTCAAGATGGTACAGGGAAGGTTTGCTTCCCTCAGAAAGAAGCAAATGGTAATTTAGTAGCTGTGGATTCAAACTAAATAATGTTGCCAAAACAGCAGGAAACATCTCACTCAGGACCTTACCTTAATCAGTGGTGATAATTCTCATTTTCATGAAAGCTAAATACAACTTAGGGCTTCTGAAGCTCTCTACTAATGCACAGTTGGTTCGTTTAATGTTTCATCTTTCCACTGCTTTGATGTATGGATTTGTTTATTTTGTCATCATTTTGTTTAAAGACACTCTATGATTATTTGACGGCTATGCCCATTCTTGCCATCCTTGAGATTTTAAAAACTACCTGTCATGGGCAATCACTAGGACCATTCTGCTGAAAGAGAATAATGGGATTAAAATACCACACACGTGCAAGGAATATCTAGGAACATAGTGGAGTCGATTTAAGTGTATACTGAATCAAGGATAAATGCATTGGGTGGAACACAGATACAAGTTCATTCCACTTCAAGGTCTGTGAATGCAAAGCACATCTTTCCTCCAGGTAGTGCTGCTTGCTGGTGGCGAAGGGCTGGCTTTGGGTGGCCCTGAGACGTCTGTCTCCTTTTGGGTAACTCTGCCCCTGGCAAGGAGCTGGGTGAGGGTCACAGGCATGGCAAACTGTTCCACTGTGAACAGGGATTCTCACAGGCTTAAGAGAAAACGTTTTCTCAGAGCACAGCCCTCTGCCCTCAGATTCCACTTCTCACCTTCACCTGGACCTGCTCATCCCTTCAGAGCAAGGGCCACTCTCCCAGTGATGGGCTCCAGGGAGGGGTGTGGGTGAGAAGGCTACGGAGAAGCTGCTGAAGTTCCCTCCTGGACCACAACCTGGGAATTTTACAGACCTCTCACTGTACCACTTTCACCTTAAAAGGTCTGCTGCAGACTGAATGTGTCCCCCAGATCCCTATGTTGAAGTCCTGACCCCCAAGTGGGGGTATTAGGAGGTGGGCCTTTGGGGTTGATGAGGCCATGAAGGTGGGGCCCTCATGAATGGGATTAGTGCCCTTTTAAAAGAGACCACAGGGAGCTCCCTCACCCCTTCCACCATGTGATGTTACAGCTAAAAGACGACTGTCCGTGAACCAGGACTCCCAAGTCTGCCTGCTGGCGCCTTGATCTTGGACTTCCCAGCCTCCAGCACTGTGAGAAATAAGTGTTTGCTGTTTATAAGCTGCCCAGTAGATGGTATTCTGTGACAGCAGCCAAACTGATTAAGACAACACTAGAAGTAGAGAACCTCATTCAGGTTTCTCATAATCATGGTTTTTCATAATTAAAATTATGATATGACTTAACAGTGCTTGGTGTCCAGGTGCTTTTAAAATAAAAATGTGATCTCTATAATATTATTATGCTGTAAATAGTATGAAATAGAGTTAGTATGGTTCTTAATAGTCTGCAAAAGCACTTCCCTACAATTTAACTTGTTCAAGCCTAGAATGGAGGTAACAAACACAAGTGTTCTTACTGTGATGCTCATCTCAGGTGCAGATACTGAGATTTAGAGACATCTAAACTTAATATGTGTCAGAGTTGTCATCTGTCTGACCTACTAAAAGCCATTCTTTCCCACTTCACACCGTTATCCTTGATCAAAATTTTGTAAAATTCTTTTGTCATGCAGTCCTGGGGCAGGTGAAGTTCCTCATCCATTTACACAGTCACTGTAAAGCTAGATCAATAGTGCTGGAAACCTGGATCTAATAGAATCCTTTAAAACGTGACAAGCATTCAGTATACCTAAAGTAACAAAAAGAACTTGCTGTAGTGTTACTCTGCCACATATAGGCCTGAAAATGCCAGTCTGGGGACAGAGTTAATGAAACCACTGCCATTTTCTCTGGTTACAGTGGCCGAGTCCTCTGCAAACCATGGAACCCCAGCCCCCAGCATCGCTCCTGCCGGGAGCAAGCGTGCGGTCCATGTTTCCTGACTGCTTGTTGAAACATGCGGTTTATTTCTTGCTAAACACTGATTAACATTGGATTCATTTAAAGTGTTGAATAATAGACACATCATCAGGCCCACAAATATATCTCTCCTGTGACTAAACGAAATGTCCACCAACTTAGTCTATTTTCCCTCTTTCCTGACTTGCATTCCTATCACGAACAGAAGTCCTCTCTAGTGAGCTCTGTGCACCTCGGAAATCTCTCATCACTGTCTTTTTTTCCTCTAATGTCTTTGCCTCAGTTCAGCGACTCCACAATGTTGCTGATTTGATCCTTTCTAAGCTGCTCCTTGAAAGGCAGGCTGCCCGTGTCTACTCACAGGGAAGCAACTAGCAAATGGAGTTCCTGAGTTCGTGGAAACCGGCCAAATGCTTCTGGGGCTCCTGCTGGGGCTCCTGCTGGGGCCCGTCCACCTCTGCCGTCACCTAATCACAGTGTTGCTTTTCTCAGGGGACCAGAAACAGCCATCTTTCTTCTGTCATTCATTATTTCCCTTTTCAAACAGTTTTGAACCATGTTTTCTATCCATCCTCTTACAGAACTGGATCAAATATATTCTCTCACGAGGCTAATCTGAAATGTGAGTCTAGAGTACGGGATCTCGAACAATCCTTCCAGTTCAGAAGACACGGGCCCACAGGTAGGGGAAGGTACCTCTTTTGATTTAAAGTTGTTTCATCCAGAGGGAAAAAAAAAATCAAAGGGATTACTTAATAATTATTTCCAAGGTCCGTAAAGCCGGCCTCACCCTTAGTAGCAATGCTTTAAGACAGAAGAGGATGAATGGTCAAAATCAGCGGTTCTCAAGTCGAGGGGGCTTTTTGCCTCCCAGGGGACATTTGCAATGTCTGGAGATACTTTGCATTATCTTGACTGGGGCTTGGGAGCAGCTGCTACTCTCTTATAGCAGGTAGAGGTCAGGGGTGTGGCTGAACATCCTGCAGTGCAGGGGACAGCGCCCCCCACCCCCCGCAAAAGAATGTCGTTGTGTGAGATTGACACCTTCCTGACCACCACACACCTGTCTCTGAGCCACGACTAGGGGAGTTTTCCCAATCTTGTGACGCAGAGAAAATGCATAAGGGTGATGCTTATTGCCTTTCTCTTCTCACCTGCTGCTGATGCTGAGAAATAACTCCATGGTTGCATGTACATCCGTCCCTTCACTGTTGCTCTTCCCTTTGACAAGATTGTGGGGAATGCAGGCTTGCAGAGGGTTTTCAGAAGACCCATGTAATTTTAGACATTCTGGTCTGGATATATTTTTTCTCTTCATTTTCTGAACTGACTTGACTATAGATTAATATTGTCTTTACTCTGGTTTTAAGGTCTTAAAAGCAACTGTAGCCATTTAGAGGGTATCAGATGTCATTGAGGTGAGCAACCACGATCATCATTAGATCTGACTTGTGTTCCATCTGCCCACTCTGCCTTAAACTGTAGGCTCCATAATAACTAAATTTAACTTGGAAATGTTTTCTGTCGTGTTTATATAACATGTTTTGACCAGCTCTGCCTAGCAGCAAGCCAGAAGAGAAAACCGTAAATAGATTTTAAAAGTTTTATGATTCAGTGCAAACAGTAATCCACATTCAGGGTTAAACCTTGAAATTCCAGAAAGATTTGAAGGTTTTATAAGGTTTACCTACCTATTATGTTAACTTCTACCTTCTTTAGTATCTAACTTAATTGCTTTGAAAGACAGTTCTTACAATGACTGGTTTTGCTTTCTTTTGTGTTTAACCTAGATTTTGCCAATATATGTAGCTTATTTCACTAACTCTCAAATATTTGCTGCCTTTGGGGGATAATATCTTTAAAACTATAATAGATGACAGTAAGTCTGCCAGGATGCTGTCTTAGGTGGATAAGATTTCCGTGGTGGAGCTAATTATATAGGACACTGGGTGGTGTAGCATTTAAAATCCAGAACCAGAGTCCAACAGCCTGGGTTCATATTCAGCTTTACCACTGGAAGGTGGGAGTGTAGCCATTTGATTCAATCTCTCTGTTTCCTTGTGTGTAGCATGGGAGTAATAATTGCATCTCCCTCACAGGTATTTGTCAGAAGTAAATTAGTTAAATCAGTGGTTTTCAAAGTGTGGTCCGCAATCTGGTAGCAGCATCACCTGAGAACTATTTGAAATGCACATTTTCTGGCCCTGCCCAGACCCACTAAATCATAAGCCGTCCAGGTGGTTCTGATGCACACAAAACTTTGAGAACCACCAAGTTAAGCCACGTCATAATAAGCACACAAGTAAACCTTAGCTATTATTATCATGCAGTCTCCGTAAGGCTTCTCTTTTCTAAAGCAGTTTATACCACTGTCTGCTTATTTCTTTGGAAACATCTATCTCTGACGCGCCCTGGCTTCCATACCCTCCTGGCTTTCAGTCAAGCCCAAAGCGACTCACCCAGCCCAAAGCGACTCACCCAGACTCCGGCTCCTCCCTCACCCCTCCTCCTTCCTGGCTCTGGGGACTCCCCACCACCCGCTCCCTGCCCCGTGGTCCCCACCCTTCCTCCGCGAGGCCTGCGCAGACCTCGAGGCAGGGGAGGTGCTCTCTTTGCTTTCCCAGAACATATGACAATGTGAGAAAGGGCACATGCCCTGATGCCAGAAACCACAGGGACGTTGTAATGGTTTCCTTTAGGACACAGATCTCCACCTTTGTGGTTCATCACACCGCACAATTGCAGGGGGCACCGTTCGTACCATATTCCATGTAACCCTGCCCAGGTGTCTTCCAAAAGGGAATTTTTAGGACAGATAGGGAGGAGAGAAGATGACCTCACAGCCCTGAGAACAGTGTTTTTGGTGAAGTGGGGCCCCCGGCACGTCTCAGAGTGCTGGCCTTGCTTGCACAGCAGAAAGGAAAGGCTCGTTTGGGACTTGGACACCAAGCAGAAAGCAAAGAGGCAGTGTCATCCTAGAAGGACTTCGGAGAAAGAAAGCCTGGTGTGATACCAGCAGCATCCTTGTCCTCACTCAGCTTCACAGATTAATTTAACTGACAGAAAAAAGAAGAGCAAGCTTCCTTCTGAGGAGCGCAGCACAGAAAGGGGAGGGGAGAGAGTGACAAACACGACCTTGGCCAGGCAACCCTGGGCAACATCAACAGTCATAAACCATGCTGACAGCACATGCCCTTGATTTCATACGATATGGTGAAAAGGGCACTTCACCTCTGTGGTCTTCCTCCCCAAAGCCCATAGCCCTGGTCTAATCGTGAGAAGAACATTAGATGATCCCATCAGAGGGACAGACCACAAAATACCTGATTAGTGCTCCTCAGATGTCCAGGTCAGCAAGAATAAGGAACATCTGAGAAACTGTCAAAGACCAGGATCGACTAAGGCACCATGAGGACTAAATGTGACGTGTCCTCGATGGGCTCCTGCAACAGAAGAAGACATTAGGAAAAACTAAGGAAATCTGTCTAAAGTATGGACTTCAATAACAGTGCATCAATATTGATTCGTTCATTGTGACAAATGTACCATACTAATGTAAGATGTTAATGATAGGGGAAACTGGGTAAGAGGTATATGGGAAATCTTTTCAATATCTTCATAAATTTTCTTTAAATCTCAAATATTTCTAAGAGTTAACATTTGTTAAAAAGAAATAAAACAGTAAGACTTGAGGGGATTCAGCCACTATGGAGAGCAGTACGAGTTTCCTTAACAAACTAAAAATAGAGCTAACATATAATCCTGCAATCCCACTCCTGGGCTTATATATATCCAGAGAAAACCATAATTCGAAAAGGTACATGCGCTCCAATGTTCATAGCAGCACTATTTCCAATAGCCAAGACATGGAAGCAACCTAAATGTCCATCCACAGATGAACAGATAAAGAAGATGTGGTATATACATACAATGGAATATTACTCAGCCATGGAAAAGAATGAAATAATGCCATTTGCAGAAACCTGGATGGACCTAGAGATTATTATACGAAGTGAAGTAAATCAGACAGAGAAAGACAAATACCATATGGTATCGCTTATATGTGGAATCTAAAAAAAAGATACAAATGAACTTATTTACAAAACAGAAATAGACTCATAGCCATGGAAAACAAATTATGGTTACCAGAGGGGAAGGGGGGGCATAAATTAGGAGTCTGGGATTAGCATATACACACTACTATATATAAAACAGATAAACAACAAGGACCTACTGCATAGCACAGGGACCTCTACTCAATATTTTGTAATAACCTATAAGAACTTGAGAAATATATATATATATATGTATAACTGAATCACTTTGCTGTACACCTGAAACTAACACAACATTTGTAAATTGATTACACTTCAATTAAAGAAAAAAAGTCTTGAGGGGCGAGTGTGACAGTGGACATACATGACATTCATGTTGCAGTTCCAGCCAACATTTCTAGCCTTATTTCCTCTATTTAAACCTTACACATCAGCCAATATGACTATGATTTCCTTAAGGTCAGGATTTTACTGTTTATTCTCCACAGTCTTGCATACAGGATGTGCTTAATTGTTTGAGAAATTGACAGAAGGGAAGAGAGAAGAAGAAAGGGAGAGATATAACCTTTCAGAGAAACAAATGAATTTTCCTAATTTCTTGGAAGATACAAGAGATAAAGCTGAGGTCATAAAGTACAAGTTAAGGAAAAGTTCTACCTGAAGAAACTTCTAACACAGAACATGGTGGTGAGGAAAAGTAGTAGTGTTTAATTTATTATAAAAGATTTAGCAAATCAGTGGGGGAGCACATTGGATTTTAAAGGCTCTGCTTCAAGACATGCAAGCATTTTAAGGTCCTCCCTTAAGCACAAAGCCTGCTAGAGCTCATCAGTTCCAACAAAGCTTTGGTTGTGGTCATCTGCGGGATGTTTCCCTATCATGTCGTGTCTCCCACGAGACTCTTTAAACAAGGGCTCTGATGGTCCAGACTTCCTTTGCAGGCGCTGCTGCTGCTGGCCCACCCGATATCCATTCCCTCACCTTCCTTGCAAAGAACCCTGTCTGTTCAGGAGGCTCCCAGCATGCTCAGGAAAGGTGGGCTCTCCTAGGCCCAGGTGGTTACCTTTGATTGCCTATGACATCACGGTGATCCCAGTCACCTTTGCCACTGATGGTTTAAGGGTAGGGATGTTACTCATTCTGGTCAAGGATATGAGAGAAGTTTATTGGGAGGGGTTGTTTGCTTACATTGTTTAATGAGTACGGAGTTGCAGTTTTGCAAGATGAAAACGTTCTGGAGATCGGTTGCATGGCAATGTGAATATACTTAGCGCTACTGTACATTGAAAGATGGTTAAGATGGTAAATTTTGTTAAGTGTATTTTACCACAGTTAATACTTGAAAAAAATATATTGAGTATTCCAGTCTATAAACACAGTGTATCTATTTGTTCAGATATTCTTTCGTTTCTCACAGCAATGTTTTGTTGGTGGTGGTGGTTTTGGGTTGTTTTGTGGTACGCAGGCCTCTCACTGTTGTGGTCTCTCACTAATGTGGCCTCTCCCGCTGCAGAGCACAGGCTCCGGATGCGCAGACTCAGCGGCCATGGCTCGTGGGCCCAGCCGCTCCGTGGCATGTGGGATCTTCCTGGACCAGGGCACGAACCCGTGTCCCCTGCATCAGCAGGCGGACTCTCAACCACTGCGCCACCAGGGCAGCCCTCTCACAGCAATGTTTTTCAGTTTCCAATGACCAGATTTTACAATATTTTGTTAAATTTATTGCTAGGCACTTCATGGTTTTGATGTCATTGTAAATGGTGTTGTTCAAAGACAGTTTTACTACTTCCTCTTAATTTGTATTTCTTCCTTCCATCCTGCCTTCCTTCCTTCTCTTCTTTCTTTTTTGGCGATGTTGAGCTCAAGTGGGGAGACAGGCATCCTTGCCTTCCTCCCAGTCTTAGAGAGAAAATGTTCAGTCTTTCTCCATTAAGTATGTTGTTAATGCTAGGTTTTTCACAGATTACCGGATGGAGGAAGTTCCCTTTTATTCCTAGTTTGTTTAGAGTATTTACTATTAGCAGGTGTTGCATTTTGTCAAATACTTTTCCTTGCATGCACTGAGATTATCTGGAAGTTATGTGTATTCTGTTAATATGGTGAAGTATCTTGATGACCTTTAGCCATCCTTAGATTCCCAGCAGGAAACCCACTTAACCATGGTGCACTGTCCACTTCATGTATTAATGTGCTTGATTGGCTAACATTTGCTAAGGACTTTTTGCCTCTGTGTTCACAATATATCTTTGTAAATGGCTTTTTTCTTGTAATGTCATTCTCTGGATTTGGTATCTGGGCAATACTTACATCATAAAATTAAGAAGTATTCATTTCTGTATTTTCTCAAAGGTTGATAGAAAGACTTCGGGTAGAATTCAGCAGTCCAAAACTATCTGAGTCTGGAATTTTCTTTATCGAGAGATTTAACCACAGATTAAAATATTTAATAAGCATAGCCTATTCATATTTTCTGTTTCCTCTTGAATCGTGTTGGTAGTTTGTGTCTTTTGAGTGATTTGTCCATTTAAAGTTTTTTAATTTATTGACATAAAGTTGTCCACAATATCTCATTATCCTTTTAATATCTGCATGATCCATATGATGACCCACTCTCATTCCTAACATTAGTAATTTGTCTTTTTTTCTTAACCACTCTAGCTAGAGATTTGTAGATTATACTGATAATTACAGAAAATAGCTTTTGCTTACACTTATTTTCTCTACCGTTTGGTTGATTCCTAATGTATGAATATGTGCTCTAGTCCTTATTTTTTTTCCTTCCTTCTACTTTGGGTTTCATTTGTTCTTCTTTTTCTAGCCTATATAATACCTCTAAATACTACTTAAACTGCACCTTACAAATTTTTATATATTGTGTTTTCATTATCAACAGTACGTTGGGTATCGTTTGATTTCCACATACTTACAGACCTTGCATTTTTATTCAGTTTAGCAATCTCTAACTTTTAATTCAGTTGTTTAGATAATTTTTTTTTACAAGTCTGCCCATTTGGGTTTAAATCTGGCATGTTGCCGTCTATTTTTTCATTAACTCATCTGTTCTTTGCTTGTTTATTCTTTTATTCCTGCCTCCTTTTGGATTAATTTAGTATTTTTTACATATTCTCTTTTATCTGCATTATTGACTTATTGGCTATTCACCTTTTATTAGTATTAATATTTATTAGCTACTCTATATTTTACAATAAATATCTTTAATTTTTGTCTTATCTTCAAATAATATTGTAACTTTTCATGTGTAATGTAGGAGCCTATAACAGGATACTTCCCTTTCACTCCATCGCATTCTTTGTGCTGCTGTTGTCAGACATTTTACTTCTACATTTATTACAAACTACACAATACGTTCTTCTTTAAACTGTCATTTACATTTGCCTATACATTTCCCATTTCTGATGTTTTTCTCTCCTTTTTAAAATTCAAGTTACTGATATGATTTTACTTCTTCCTGAGGAATATCTTCTAACATTACTTACAGCACAAGCTGGGGAGAAGTCTCTCCAGATTTTGTTTGTCTGAAAATGACCATTTTGTCTTTATTTTTGAGGAATATTTTCACTGGATATATACTCCTGTGTTCCCACTTTTCTTTCAGGAATTTAAAGATGTCTTTCCATTGTTTTCTGGCTTTTACTGGTTATGATGAGAAGGATGGGACATTCTTAATTTTGTTCTTGTGTACATAATGCTCCCTCCCACCCTGGGGCTGCATTTAAAATTTTCTCTTCATCATTGGTTTTCAGTAATTTGAGTGTGATGTGCCTTAGTATGTTTTTTTTTCATGTTTCTTCTGCTTGGAATTTATTGAGCTTATTGGTTTATAGTTTCAATCAAATTTTGAAAATTTTGACTCTTATTTCAAAAAAATTTTTCCTGCCCTCTTCTCACTCAAATGATATGTTAAATCACTTATTTTCCCACATCACTAAAGCACTGTTCATTTTTGTCCAGTCATTTTTTTCCCTCTCTCCATGATTCAATTTGGAGTTTCCATTGCTATGTCTACAGTTTCACTTCCTTCTGCAGTGTTTAATCTGCTGTTAATCTCAGTGAGTGAGTTTTCTCTTTCCAGGTATTGTAATTTTCAACTCTAGAAGTAATACGATATGTGTACATCTGATTAAGTTCTTCCAGGTCTAAAGCCCAGAAGACAGTAGGACTCACACTGCTGGTTTCCCCTCCATCCAGAATCACACCCCTGTACTCGCTGTGGTCCAACATCTTCAAGCAGCTGTTTCAAAAATTTTGTCTCCTTTTCTGGTTCTCCATGGCAGAAGGCCAAGTCCATGACAACGATGACAGCATGACTGAAAGTGGAAGTTGTTGATAAGCTTTTAACACACTAATTATATAACCTTCTTCCCCTTACCCACCTTTTCTTGTTTTCAGTTTCTCCTACTAGAATGTAAGTTCTGTAAGGTCAGGGAATTCAGTCTGTTTCCTTCCTGCTACATCTCCATTACCTAAACTATACCGTAAATATTTGTTACATTATTGAATCAATTATTTATTTTTTTATGCAATTTGAAGTACTTTAGCCAAGAAAGAATGACACTATATTTGTTCCAGTAAACTCAGGTTTTGACATGGCACAGTCAATATTCGCGATCATGAGTCCACATTCAGGGGTGTTCAGCTAGTATCACACCAGTCAGCATGTGAAGCATCACTGATGAGCAAAATGTATGTGAAAAATGGGCTCTCATTGGTGAAATTGAAGGTATTCGGAATATGGGGCTAGGCTAGCGTATTTCAGAGACATTCCTCACCCTTATAGGACATAAGAATTCAGTGAGGCTGTAGTCTGAACCCTTAGTGATAGTATGACGCTCAATCTTTTTTTTTTTAATTAATTAATTAATTTTGGCTGCATTGTGTCTTTGTTGCTGCGCACAGGCCTTCTTCTGTTGCATTGAGCGGGGGTTACTCTTCGTTGCGGTGCATTGAGCGGGGGTTACTCTTCGTTGCGGTGCACAGGCTTCTCATTGCGGTGGCTTCTCTTGTTGTGGAGCATGGACTCCAGGCACCCGGGCTTCAGTAGTTGTGGCTTGTGGGCTCTAGACTGCAGGCTCAGTAGTTGTGGCGCACGGGCTTAGTTGCTGCACGGCATGTGGGATCTTCCCGGACCAGGGCTCGAACCCGTGTCCCCTGCATTGGCAGGTGAATTCTTAACCACTGCGCCACCAGGGAAGCCTGAGGCTTAATCTTTAAACAATCCTGTCTCCAGCCATTTCCAGGCAAATGTGTTTGCCTGACAGCAACTATGGAATGTTGTCATGCATTTTATGCAGAGCACTCAAATGTACAGAGAGCTGGAATTTCATCTAGATTAGAGAACGAGTTTCATATCTACTTTTTAATCAGTATCTGTTTAGTAAATGTTAGTATGTGAGCAGAAGTTGGCCTAAGATATGCTTTCATTATAGCTGGTAGGGAGGTTTTGGGGCAATAGCTAACCTTCTCCCACCACAAATTTTCAGGGGTTCCTGCTTTCTGCTAAATAGTAGCTAAGAGTTATGTGTAATCAAATTCACTTAGATCAGTTTGTGATTGACCAACTTGATTTATTCCCAAAAAAGTTAACTTAAGAAAAATCTAGTAAGGTGATTCATCTCATCAGTAGATAAAAGGAGGAAAATCTCATGATCATGTTAGAAGATGTATCACAGCTTTGACATATAATTTCTAACAAATTCATGATTTTGTAAAAGTTTAGCAAACAAGAAATGGAAGAGACCTTCTTTAACTTGAAAAGTATTATACCCAAATCTAAGATTAAATAAACTTACAGAATAAAATGAAAACCAAGGAACAGGTTTTTTTTTAATATATATGTGATACTATAGATGTAGCTTTACGAATCAGTGAGAAAAGTACGAAGTATTCAACCAATTTTGCCCCTTTTACTACCTGGAAGGAATTGACTTTTTGTTTTTTTCTGTGGTAATCTTAAGGTCCTAGCAATCTTTGATTAAAAAGTCTGAACTACTTTAACAGAACACTAAAAAGCTGAATACCTCATCTCTTACTAATAATATCTCAGATACAATCTTATTGTGTGCAAATAGTTATGTTGCATATGCTGGGATAATTGGCAGTCCCCTGGGGGAAAATGCATCTATTTCATTCCATGCACAAATGCATTTAAAAATCTAAGTGTAAAAAGTAAAAGGCTGAAAACTAGAAGGAAGCACTAGAGAATATCTTTATAACTTTGGAATAGGTTAAATATCCCTTAAACAAGACAGAAAAAGCAAACACCTTATCCATTCATCAGAAAGATTTATAAATTTCATTACATTAACATTCTTTAACTTCAGTATAAAAAAATAACTTAGGCAAAGATAAATGGTAATTGATACACATACAACCGGCCACAAATTAGTATCAAAATTTACGTGTAACATTCAGCAAATCAATAAGTAAAAGACAAACTGTGGCAGAAATTGGCAAAGTATATGAATGGGTAGTTCAAAGAAGAAGAAATAGAAATCGCTAGTAAGCATTTGAAAAGATATTCAACCTCACTCGTAATCAGGGAAATGAAGCTAAAAATAATGAAATATTATTTCATACTTATCAGCTGGCCAAAGCTTAAAGCCAAGCATTGGTTGAGGAGTGCTGGGAACCAGAACAGCCTCTTGGAAAGCAAGTTGGCAACAGCTAACAAATCCCTAAATTCCACGTTTAGATCCCCTTGTGAAGCTCTCGTATATGCGTACTTAGAGCTGTAGATAAAGACGTTTAGCGGATGTCCATTGCAGCATTTTGTAACAGTGAAAAGCTGGAAGCAACCTAAATGCTCAGCACCAGGGCAATGAATAAATATTAGACATTAAGATCTACATGGCCGAGGTGATTCTCAGCGCCTAGAACCATGCCCAGCTCTTAGTAGATGCTCAATTAATACTTGTTATATATACGTGTAAGTGAATTCTAGTACATTCACACCGTCTTGTCATACAGCACATAAAACAACCTACGTGCAAAAACATCAATGAATCTCAGAGAAAAGACTGCAAAAGAATTTGTGGAGCATAAATCCATACATGTAACTTTCAAAGCACACGTCTTCTCACCTAACACTCCATATATTTTACTTCGTATTTACTGTCTGTCCCTGCACTCTGTCAAATGTCAGCTCCAGGAGAGCAGGACTGTTTGTTTTATTTACTGCTGAATCCCCAGAAACTGGAACATTGCCTGGTGCAGAGTAGGCTCAGAATGAAATATAAAGGCACAGCGGTCAGGAGGCTGACCTCTTTCAGGACAGTGATTGCCTCTGGGGACCGAGAAATGTGGGTGGAATGTGGGGATGGCTCCAAATATATTTTGTACTGTTCTATGTTTTAATCAACAACAGAAGAATAGAAGCAAATGTGGCAAATGCTGGCATTAAACAAATCTAAGTGACACATCTTGTTGTCTGTTATATAATTTTTCATATTCTTTAAATTGATGAATAATATCTGTATAACAAAACACAATCATCTCAAATGTATAGCTTGATGAGATTTTATACACGTATATGCCCACGTGACCACCAGCTAAATGAACACTCACCTGTTCGGCACCCTGTGAAGTTTGCCTGTGCTCCTTCAGGTTCATACCACTTCTGACCCAGACAACCACTGTCCTGACTTCAGTAACTAGTAAATCTACCTGTGCTTGATATTCGTATGAATGGCTTCATACAGCTATGCTCTGTTAGTCAACTTAATGTCATTGAGATGTATCCATGTGCTTGCATGTAGCCGTAGATCACTTTTTAAAAAAATGTATAGTATTCCCTTGTGTGAATAGATCACAATTGTTTATCTGACCTTCTATGGTGGGAGTTTGATTTTGTTTCCCCTAGTTTTGGGCCTTTATGCATAAAGCATCTATACATTTCAGGAACATATTTGTTTGTGTACATATGCCTTCATTTCTCTTGCATAGATCCTGGAACTAGAATTTCTGAGTCTTAGGTTAGGGATATAACCTGCCGAGTGGTTTTCTGAAGTGGTTGCACCATCAACACCAGTGGTGTCTGAGTTTCAGCTTCTCCGGTCCTCACGAGCACCTGCTGCTACTGTCCGTCTTCTTAGGTTTTAGCTGTTCCGGTGGCTGTGGCAGCTTCTTGTTTAAGGTTCTAATGTGCATTTTCCTTCTTTTTTTATTATTATTTTTTACATTTTTATTTTATACTGGAGTACAGCTGATTAACCATGTTGTGTTAGTTTCAGGTGTACAGCACGGTGATTCAGTTATACATGTACATGTATCTATTCTTTTTCAAATTCTTTTCCCATTTAGGTTATTACGAAGTATTGAGCAGAGTTCCCTGTGCTGTACAGTAGGTCATTGTTGGTTATCTATTTTATTTATTTATTTATATTGGAATAGAATTGCTTTACAATGTTGTGTTATTTTCCACCATACAGTGAAGTGAATCAGCTGTATGTATACCTATATCCCCTCCCTCTTGGACCTCCCTTCCCCACATCCCATCCATCTAGGTCCTCACAGAGCACTGAGCTGAGCTTCCTGGGCTTTACAGCATGTTCCCACTAGCTATCTGTTTTACCGTAACTGAAAAGGACACATGCACCCCAGTGTTCATTGCAGCACTATTTACAATAGCCAGGTCATGGAAACAACCTAAATGCCCATCAACAGATGAATGGATAAAGAAGATGTGGCACATTATATACAATGGAATATTACTCAGCCATAAAAAGGAATGAAATTGGGTCATTTGTAGAGATGTGGGTGGCCCTAGAGTCTGTCATACAGAGTGAAGTAAGCCAGAAAGAGAAAAACAAATATCGTATATTAATGCATGTATGTGGTTATCTATTTTAAATATAGCAGTGTGTACATGTCATTCCCAAACTCCCAATCTATCCATCCCCTCCTTCCCCTCTGGCAACCATAAGTTCGTCCTCCATGTCTGTGCATCGGTTTCTGTTTTGTAAATAAGTTCATTTGTATCATTTTTTAGATTCTGCTTATAAGCAGTATCATATGATGTTTGTCTTTCTCTGTCTGACTTAACTTCACTTAGTGTGATAATCTCCAGGTCCATCCATGTTGCTGCAAATGGCATTATTTCATTCTTTTTAAAGGCTGAGTAATATTCCATTGTATATACGTACCACATCTTCTTTATCCAATCATCTGTCAATGGACGTTTAGGTTGCTTCCATGTCCTGGCTATTGTAAATAGTGCTGCAATGAACATTGGGGTGCATGTATCCTTTCAAACCATGTCTTTCTTTGGATATATGCCCAGGAGTAGGATTGCTGGGTCATATGGTAGCTCTATTTTCAGTTTCTTAAGGGACCTCCATACTGTTCTCCATAGTGGTTTTACAAATTTACATTCCCACCAACAGTGTAGGAGGGTTCCCTTTTCTCCACACCCTTTCCAGTATTTATTGTTTGTAGACTTTTTGATGATGGCCATTCTGCCTGGTGTGAGGTGATACCTCACTGTGGTTTTGATTTGCATTTCTCTAATAATTAGCGATGTTGAGCATCTTTTCATGTGCCTCTTGGCCATCTGTATGTCTCCTTTGGAGAAATGTCCATTTAGGTCTTCTGCCCATTTTCTGATCGGGTTGTTTGTTTTTTTTGATATTGAGCCACATGAGCTGTTTGTAAATTTTGGAGATTAATCCCTCGCCAGTTTCACTGTTTGCAAATATTTTCTCGCATTCTGTAGGTTGTCTTTCTGTTTTGTTTATGGTTTCCTTTGCTGTGCAAATTCTAAGTAATAACACTGAGCACCTTCATTTACTTGTTGGCCTTGGGAGCCCACTTTCGTGAAGTGCCCCATCTAACAATTAGGTTGTTTGCCTTTCTTATCATTTGTAAGAATTCTTCATCTGTTCTGAGACAGGCTCTTCAGGTCCTCATATCGTGAATATCCTTCCCTAGTCTGGCTTGCTTTCCACGTTCTTAATGATGTTTTTTGGTAACTAGAAATTTAGAATCTTGGTAAGATCCAACTGCATGTTTTTGTATATTTAAAATACTTTGTAATTTAAAGCTTTTAATTGAAAATAACAAAGAGAGGGCTTCCCTGGTGGCACAGTGGTTGAGAGTCCGCCTGCCGATGCAGGGGACGCGGGTTCGTGCCCCGGTCCGGGAAGATCCCACATGCCGCGGAGCGGCTGGGCCCGTGAGCCATGGCCGCTGGGCCTGCGCGTCCAGAGCCTGTGCTCCACAACGGGAGAGGCCACAACAGTGAGAGGCCTGCGCACTGCAAAAAAAAAAAATAAAAAAATAACAAAGAGAGAAGGGCCTTTTCCTTTTCCTCCCAGTTAGAACATATGGTTGGAAGGATCCTTCCTCCCTCCTTCCCTTCCTTTCCTTCCTCTTCCTTCCTTCCTTTTTCCCCTTCTTTCCTTCTGTATTCCTTCCTTTTATCTCTTCCTTCCTTCATTTGCTATATATTCTATGACTTGTCTCTAAGTCCAGGGTCAGCATGGAGGGTAAGCTCTTCCTGCTGTCTGCGGCCCTCCCCTCCTTCCCCTCAGCCCTCTCCCCTGTGAGCCTTCCTTGGGGGCAGAGGCAGGTCTTCCTCCCTGGGGACTGGGGACCCGCAGGCCTGGAGGGGAGTGGGGGTGAAGGCCCAGCGCGCAGCCCCGCAGCCCCACGCACCCCAAAGGACGGGCAGGCGGGGGGCAGGTGCCGTTGCACAGGGCAGGCTGCTCCCGCCCCACCGAGTTTCTGAAAAGTGTCCCCGGGGCATAAATGCTGGGACAAACTGTGTGGAGAGGTGGGGCGGCCCGGACACACTCACGTTTGGAGAATAATACCACAGAATTTATAGAGGAAAACCAGAGATAACATAGTACAGCATAAGGCATAGCTTAGAAAAGAGAATACATGCTAATCTATGCATCAAAAGAGTAATAGAATCAAGGGGATCAAATTTGAGAAACAGGTCATTCCTAACAGAAATTAGTCATTTATTTATTCAACCACTATCTATTGGCCATCCACTGTGCCATACCCCACGTGAGATGCTGAGAATTACTAGTAACTCCTAAAAGGCATTGATCTAGTCGCTAAAGGAGCTCAAAGGGCAGGGCTGGCCTGGAGCCACATTATGAAATATACAATACAATATGTACCATTGCTTTTCTTAATCTTCTTTTTGCAAGCTTCTCCCAGCCGCTTTCCCGTCTCTGTGGTTCATCTTTGAACTTTAGACACCAGAACTAAAAATTTATTATAGGAAATATATATATATAGTTAGTGTAGTTGTGTCTTAGTGAGAATTTAGGTCTCCCAATAGTATTCCTGTTTTAAAGTTTATCTATTTTAATTGAATACATAAATAGTTACGTCTTAGTGGGAATTTAGGTCAACTATCCTCTCCCAGTAGTATTCCTATTTTAAAGCTTATCTACTTCAGTTAAAATGGTTGACTGGCTCCAGTAAAGGAAATCAGAAAAAGGTAGAAACAACCCATCAGCAGACGATGACGATAAAAGGTCCTTTCTGTTACTCCTCCTCCCAGGTAAACTATCTCACATTTTATTATTGTTAGGAACTTGAAAGGCCAGTTTATTTAACTGTGTGCTTGAAATAACCTCAGTTAGAGTGAAAAGGAAAGTCTTGAGCCGGATCAGACGCTCCACGGATTTACATCACGGAACAGCAAAGGAATATTTTCTCTGCAGTCTGCTTCTCCAGAGAGGACCGCTGGGCTGCGCAGAGCAGTGTTTGTTAACAGGAGTAAGTTGATATCGTTGAGAGGGTCCAGAGCAAGGCACCAAAATGATCAAAGGAGCGGCTGTGCATTAAGGTCAAAAGGCCTGGCAGAGTGTAGGCTGGCCGAGCAATGGTGGAGAGGGAGGGGATGCTGCCTGTGTGCTCGGTAAGAGTTCTACAGATATTTGAATGGCGTTAACACCCGTGAAGGCAAGTCCTTATTTTGCTTCCTTGGAGGTGACATAATGTGAAACAGTAAAGGTAAAAGTAAAGAAAGAACAAAGTACCCAGAATATCAGGAAATATTTCCTACAAATAACAACTGAAATTTTTGAAAAATGTCAAACATTAGATCCACTATGCCCATAGTAGAAACTGACCATGAATAACTTACCTTGTTTGAGAATCATTGTCTTTCTTACCTTATTACCCAACATTGAATGCTTGCTAACCCACCTTCTTCTACCTGTTGCTCAAATTCTTTCATATCCTTAGAGATCCCATCAGTGATGTCTGGATCAGACGCTCCACGGATTTGATTTACGCAGCCAAGTTATATAGACATATACAAATAAGAAGCCTTCTAAAGTGGCCATCGCTGTATGTGTTCCATATGTAGCATCTTTGTTAATCAAGGAATGCAAAGGTTAGAATCACAGGGTTTTGAGAACCAGAAGCAAGCTTGAGGGAACCGCTGTCATCAGAGAGGCTGGTTGACTTCTCCAAAATGCACCCGCCTGGTGACTGAGGAGAGAAAAAAAGCAGGTCTCACCACCGTGGGGCCTGATTCCCAGTCTACGGCAAAAACTTTTTCTTTCCAAAAATGCAGTGCTCTCTGACCCTATAGGACAGTCTCGATTTCATTTTTCTTAAAGCTACAATTAGGACATTTTAGGAAATGTTACTTTGCCAGATTTCCAAATTCTCCCACTTTTATTATTGCTAAGAAGAGATCTATTTAAATTTGCACATTAGGTTCATTCACAGAACAGCTCTTGTCCTAGTGGGAAGATGACTTTGGACAAGACTTCCCCGAGTGTCGGCCCATCACTGTCCTGCACACGGCGGGCAGCTGGAGCCGAGAGGGATGGTTTCTCCCTCAGCGCAGAGGAGCGGCCCTGCTCCGCGCAGCTTCTCTGTGGAGATAGAGCTTCCCGTTGGGCACACCTAAGTCTGACGTAGGAGGACGGAGTTGCCAAGAACCCTGTAACAGTCTCCCCAGAGTCTGGGACAGTCTTACCAAGGGAAGTGTCGAAGGTTGGGACTATGGTTATTTCTTTCTACCTAAGAAATTCACTAGTGGCGAGACGATTGTGGTGAGCGAACTGCATCGCACAGTGGTGCATGGTACATTTCACCCCCTGATCTCACCCTCCACTGACTGTTTGGATCTCGGCGCTGAGCTGGTCTTGGGGCCGGCCAAGATGAGTGACTCGTGGTTCCTGCCTTCCAGGAGCTCAGGGTCTGATGTGCAAAGTGGAAACAGAGACCAATTTATAGCACTGTGTGGTGGGGAGCTATGATAGGGCCAGCACGTGCTGTAGAGATAGAGAGTCCCACGGAGATAAGTACTGCCGACGGAATATGTGTTTCTTACTGTAAATCACATCATACATACAAATGCTGAAAACCCTTTAGTATGTCAACTACTCTGGAGGTGACTTGCTAGCTTGACATTGGTGGTAAAATCAAGGAGACTAGCTCGGAGAAGTCAGGCTTCCTAATCATAACACAAAATCTAGAAATCAGGGGCAAAATAAAATGTAAAATTGTTTCATTGTGCATTGATATGCAAGGGTAGATACTGGAGGAAGGGAATAGGAAATGAAGTTAGGAATGAGGATAGAAGGGAAACCATGTAAAATAAAACAAAGTAAAATACAATACAGCAGAACAAAATAGAAGAAAGTAAAATACGTCAGAAGAGTCTGTAAGCAGATAACAGTGTGCCTTGAGCTAAGAATAACGATTGATTGTGTTAAATGCGTATACAAACACGGAAATGTCTGAAATGCAGTAGCAGATTTGAAGACAATATTTGCAACATATATAACAGATAAATTATTATTTATAATACCAAAATTATTGTTTCAAATCAATCAGAACACATTAAATAAGAGAAAAAAACAGGAAATCACAATAGTGGAAACACAAATGACCAATAAATATGTGAAAAGTTGCCGAAGTTCACTTGTAGTTAATACGGAATGCAAATTAAACTGAGACAATACTGTTCGCCTGTCTAACTGGCAAAAAAAAAAAAAAAAAGTGGAAAATACCGATAAGTCTCAGTGTGAAGCAAAGGTGAAGGTTGGGGTAAAAGAGCTCATTTTTATATGCTGCTGGCAGTAATGCTAAATGATAAAAACATTTTGGGAGAGTAATGCAGAGATACCATAAAATGTTGTATCATTTCACCTAGCAAGGTTCTAGGAGCCTTTCCTGAAGAAATATTAGCATTTTCTGGCAAAGATATTAACTATGGTACTGTTTACAATAACAACATAATTGGGAATAACTTAATATCCACTAATAAGGAAATACCATGCTAGCATCCTGATACATTTAGTGTACAAAAGGTAAGTTTTAAAAACCATAGAGCAGAATATAGCAAAACCACATTTTTGTTTAAAAATAAGTAAGTGTGTGTGCGTGTGTGCATGGTGTGGTGCGTGTGTCGTATATGTGTATGGTGTGGCGGGTGTGTGTGCAGTGTGTGTGGTGTAGGCGTGGTGTGGTGTGTGCACCAGTGTGTGCGTACCTGCAAAGACGCACGTTTGGAAGGGCTCCCGTCACAGGGCTGCAGAGTTGGCCTGTGTAATGGGATTAGAATGGAAGGAAGGAAGGGAGTTCCTTCCCACTGTACACATTTCGGCGTACTTTGAATTTTTATTACGGATTCCTGTACCGATGTTCTGATCTGAGTCACATTTCTCTTTTCATGCTAGACCTTTAGAGAGGAAATCGTGCAATTTCTATTCAAATTCCAGCACAAGAGACCTTTTTCTTAGCAACCTCATTTGAGGACAGTGTCTTATTTTGCAGTCTCTCCCCCAGTGTCAGAGGTTTCCAATAAAGGGAGTGATTTTCAGAGATATTTGTTTCCTAAAGCTTTGCATGTAGATGTGATTATGAGATAAAGCAGCAGCAACGCATTTCCTGTATTAAATATCACACTGAAGTAGCACTTAAGATACCGACCAGAAGGTTAAACAAACATGAGTGGAAGAACACCCTTGTCAGAAACCAGCTTGCTAGCTGCCTTCTCCATTCAGGATTTGCCAGTAATGAAAAGCTTCTTGCTTTTTAAATTTTTTAAAAATTTTATTTATTTATTTTGGCTGTGTTGGGTCTTTGCTGCGTGTGGGCTTTCTCTAGTTGCGGCGAGTGGGGGCTCCTCTTCGTTGCGGTGCGCGGGCTTCTCATTGTGGTGGCTTCTCTTGTTGCGGAGCACGGGCTCTAGGCGTGTGGGCCTCAGTAGTTGCAGCACGCGGGCTCAGTAGTTGTGGCTCGCGGGCTCTAGAGCACAGGCTCAGTAGTTGTGGTGCATGGGTTTAGTTGCTCTGCAGCGTGTGGGAACCTCCCAGACCAGGGATTGAACCTGTGTCCCCTGCATTGGCAGGCGGATTCTTTACCACTGCGCCACCAGGGAAGTCCCAAGCTTCTTGCTTTAATCGTTTGAATCCATACAATTTTTTATAAAAAAGAATAAATTAGAATTATGGGTGATATGGATAATGTTTTTTACTTTGTTTTTCTGTACTTATCCAATTTTCTATAATAAATATATACTGTTTCTGTAATCAGAAAAAAAGAACCCAGTCCTTGAAATTTAACATTTTTAATAGGGGTACCCATAAGCCTCCTATGGGGGATTTCTGTAGTCCAAGAAACCAAGGTTAATTTACAGAGGCTATTAACACTTAAGTTGCCAGGGCTCCCTACTTGTGAAAACTAAAACAGTGTTTTAAAAAGATAGTTAATTAACAGAAAAAATAGTGCAATAGTGTAAAACAACACAGGTTTGGAGTCATACACTCCTGAAATTGATTTTAGCCATGTGACCTTGGAAGGTTGATATATCTTTTCAGACCCTTGGTCTCCTGGCCTATGAACTGGGGGAGTTGATTATGAACCTAGCAGAGGACCAGGTTGAAGGGAAATGGTTAACCAGGAACTATTGTTAATAGCTCTGCAGAATGCACGTGAAAGCTGAGTGTTCCATTATGTTCCCCACCTCTTGGAGACCCCAAATGAGCTGTCAGATCATCAAGGCATTTGAGGAGAACTGGGCACTTTCCTGCTTCTGATCATAGACTGTCTCCTGGCAGCGTCTCAGGTGCACTGGGCCCCAGGGTCCTTCACTTCTGACTTTTTACCGGTTGGACTTGCTACATCTTTCAGGGACTGAGGTCTTTGCTATTCATCATGTCATGTGCAGCCCCTCCAGACCATACCCTTAGTCTTAGCACAAGAAGTTCTGGGCCTTCCTGGCATCTCAAGGTCTGTGCCCTCTCTCTAGGCAGCCTGCACCACACCAGGATGGCAGGCTCACAAAATGCTGCCCCCAACCCCAGCACACACAGGCCACTCCTATTGTCTTCCCATCATTCCTCCCTGTCTCCATGGTGACTCCTGCCCTCCACCATACCCTTAGCTGGTGAAGGACCAGACATCCTTCTCTGTTTGGGGGCACTCTTCCCCTCCAGTAGTGGAGGACTCACTCACTGTCTAGCTGTGCCTGTATATGAAAGTCTTTTTAAATCATTGAAGTTTATGCATACAATATACACTTCATTTCTTATTTTGAGAGAATCTTATTTATAATCTTATACATTTATCTAAGGAGTGGTGAATCCTTAGCCTCGAACATGAATGAAGTATCCCCTCTGAAAATTGTCATAATACTCTTTGCACTTTTTGATGGTATAGTGTAATACTAAATATAATACTGAACATAAAATATCACAGTAGCAGTTTAAAAAAAATCAAAGTTGTCCACTTTCAAATGCTGTAAAACATGTTGCTTGACAAAATGCAAAATATCTTTTGACTTCACCATGAGAAATGCTTAGAAAAAGCAGAATACAGGGTGCTTTTCTCTTCCAAAGAGAATTTTTTCTCACCTGATACAGTCAGAAATGACTTTCTTTTAGCAATACTTTAAATAGCTGGGAGTTAAGATGTGTTCCATACTTACTATATGCCAGTACTATTCTAAGGTTGACAAAAACCTTAGGGAGTAGGTACACTTATTGTCCCAAATTTTAGAGATAAGGGATCTGAAGTTTAAAGTGACCTTACGCACACTCGGAATTTCATGTGGAAATACTGGAATTCAAGCCAACACAGCCTGGCACAGGCAAGCATTCACGTAAGCAGTGTGGCTCCAGCTAAGACATTAGAAAGTTGAAAGTTGACTAGAACAGTTTCTTTTTGCAAAATTCCTTATATCTACTTCCAACAATGTCTGCATCTCTTACTTGTTTTTAATGATCTGTGAAGATGGAAAATAAATAGAGGCTAAACTCTGAGGCTCATACAACCTATAGGCTATGACCTTGAATAAAGTTAGGAAAGGTCCATAATGTAGTCATTTTCTACAAGTTAAAAATAGCAACTGCATAGTATATGCTTTATTGAAAGGTAATTTTATATCTAGGGAAGAAATAATACCAATTCTACACAAACTTTCATAGAAAATAGAAGAGGAAGAAAGATTTCCCAACCTATCAGTATTTTATGAGGTTGGCATTACTCCATACGAAAACCAAACAAAGACACTGCAAGAGAAGAAAACTACAGATCACTATCTTTCATGAACATAAATGCAAAAAAATTGAATCCAGCAATATATTAAAAAGCTCAGACAGCACAACCAAGTCCCATGAACGCAAGACTGAGCTGACCCAACATTTACAAATTAACCAGTGTAATTCACCACATAAGCAAGCTGAAGAAAAACCATATGATCATCTCAATAGATGCACAAAAAAGCATGTCACAAAAGTCGCCATCCATTTAAGATAAAAACAAAACCTTAGAAAATTAGGGATAGAGGAGGCTTTCCTCAATTTGGTGAAGAACAAAATCCCAGAAAAACATCCCAACAGCTGCCATTGTACGTAGTGGTGAAAGACGGATGCTTTATCCTTGATATTAGGACAAAGGCAAGGATGTGTTCCCTCCCTGCTCCAATTCAGCATCCTAATGGAAGCCCTAGCTAGAGCAGTAAGGCAAGAAAAAGTGTGAGAAAGTGAATGATTAGCCATCTACTCTAACACTTTAGTTTGCAATTCAGTTTTATTTTCCAGGACTGCTCTATTACACTTCTTTTTAAAAATAAATTTTACCTTTTCCTGATTTTATTCAGCAGTTATAATTATTCTGTGTGTTTTATGCCCCCAACTATGTATTAGGTGCTTTTCAATTTCATAAATGATTGCATCATTAAATGTTTTGACTTTAGATCAGCATTTCTTAAAGTAGATTTTAAGGGCAGGCTTTTCTTTATCTAACATTGTACTTCGCAATGAAGCCAAAATCTCTCTCTCTCTCTCTCTCTCTCTCTCTGTAGTATTATTCTGAAGACATTCATTACTGTATCTTTCTGTACTTTCTCACCATTCCATTAGCAGTCTAATTACCTCATATATCATGTCCAGCTTTCAACAAAAAATCATAAGGCCTGTTAAAAGGCAAGATAATACACAGCCTCAAGAGACAAAGCAAGCATCAGAGCTAGACTCAGACATGATACAGATTTTAGAATTATCACATAACTAACTGTGATTAATATATTAAGGGCTCCAATGGAAAAAAGAAGACAACATGCAAGAACAGATGTAATGTAAGCAGACAGATGCAAATTCTAAAAGAGAGAATAAAAAAGAAATGCTAGAAATCAAAAACATTGTAACCGAAATGAAGAATGCCTTCGATAGGCTCATTAGTACACAGGACACAGTGAAGGAAAGAACCAATGAGCTTGAAGAAATATCAGTAGAAACTTCCAAGCTAAAATGCAGAGAAAAAAATGAAACAAATCTACAGGATACTTACAAAAGGCATAACACACAAGTAATGAGAATGTCAGTAGGAGAAGAAAGAAGGAAGGAAGGAAGGAAGGAAGGAGAGAAGGAGGGAGGGAGAGAGAAAGAAAAATACTTTAAATAAGAATTTTTTTTTTTTTTTTTTTTTGCGGTACGCGGGCCTCTCACCACTGTGGCCTCTCCCGTTGCGGAGCACAGGCTCCGGACGCACAGGCCCAGCGGCCACGGGCCCCAGGCCCAGCCGCTCCGCAGCATGCAGGATCCTCCCGGACTGGGGCGCGAACCTGTGTCCCCTGCATCGGCAGGTGGACTCCCAACCACTGCACCACCAGGGAAGCCCTAAATAAGAAATATTTTAAATAACAATTGCTGAGAATTTTCCAAAATTAATGAAAAACACCAAACCACAGATCCAGGAAACTCAGAAACTACCAACCAGGATAAACACACAAAAAAATCTACACATAGGCATATCCTATTTAAACTGCAGAAAACAAAAAAGACAAAGAGAAAATCTTGACAGAAATCTAAAAACAAAAATCAAAACAACAAAAAGACTTGACCTATCAAGAAACAAGGGTAAGAATTACATGAGACTTCTCATTGGAAACTATGAAAGCAAAAAGAGAGTGGAGAGAAATATCTAAAATGTTGAAAGAAAAGCAAAAAATCACCAAATAATTATTCGAAGAAAAGGAAAGTAATATAGGTCAAAACTTTAAATCTACATAAGGCAAGAATGAGTAAATGAAGGTAAAATAAAGGCTAAATTTAAAAAAATTCTTAATGGATCTAAAAAATAACTGTTCAAAGTAGCAACAGCAACAGTGTATTGAGTGATATAGCATATAGATAAGTGACGTGAAAAAAATGACGGCAGTGTTATGAGAGATGTGAGAGAGGAATAGGAACGCTTGGTAATGAGGTAACTGTACTACCCACGGAGCCAGCATAGTGCTCTATGAAAGTGATTTTAGATTAGTTTTTAATGGTTGCCCTAGAGTTTGCAATATACATTTACAACTAATCAACGGATTGAGAAGGAAGAAATTAAATTTTCTTTGTTCACAGATGACATGATTACAGACAATCCAAAGAACTGACCCAAATAATTAACAAACTCCTGGAACTAAAAAGTGATAACAGCAAGATTGTAAGATATAATACACAAAAGTCAATTGTTTTCCTATATACAATCACCGAACAGTTGAAACTTGAAATTATAAACACAATATCATTTATATTAACTCCCCCAAAACCTAAAATACTTAGGTATAAATTTTTTAAAATATAGGATCTATATGAGGAAACCCACAAAGCTCTGATTGAAGAAATCAAAGAAGATCTAAACAAATGGACAGATATTCTATGTCCCTGAATAGAAAGATTCACTATTGTTAAGATGTCAATTTTTCCCAATGTAATCTATAGGTTCAATGGAATCTCAGTCAAAATCCCACATATGATACGTGACATTGCATTTGTCAAAATCGATACAACTATTCTGTATAATACCATAATGGCAGTGAAACTATTCTGTATGAAACATGATATTATGCATCTGTTAAAATCCGTAAGAACTGTACAACAGAAAGAGTGACCTTTAGTGTGAACTAAGGACTTCAGTTAATAATAATGTATCAATATTGGTTCATTAGTTATTGCAAATATATCACACTAACATAAGATGCTAAAAATGGGGAACTGTGTATAGGGCACAGGGAGTATATGGGAAATCTCTGTACTAACTGCTCAATTTTTCTGTAAATCTGAAACTATTTTAAAAAATGGAGTCTATATGTATAAAAATGGAAGCAGTAGCATCAGCAACATGCACATTAAAACCATCGTGAGGCACCAGTAGACTCCATCCGAATGGCTAAAATGATAAAGACTGGCAATAACAAGTCGAGTTTTTAAATTAATTTTTAAAAGTATTTATTTATTTAGGCTGTGCCGGGCCTTAGTTGTGGCACACAGGATCTTCGTTGCAGCGTGTGGGCTCTTTAGTTGCGGCATGCATGAGGGATCTAGTTCCCTGACGAGGGATTGAACCCGGGCCCCCTGCACTGGGAGCGCTGAGTCTTACCCACTGGCCCACCAGGGAAGTCCCAACAACAGCAAGTATTGTCAAGGCTGTAGAGCAAATGGAAATCTCATACATTATTGACAGGGATGTAAAATGGTACAATCACTTCGAAAACTTTGGCAGCTTCTTAAGAAGTTAAACATATACCCTAGAACGCAGAAATTGTACTTCTAGGTATTTACCTAAGAGAAATGAAAATATATACCCACTCAAAGACTTGTACACAAATGTTCATAGCAGCTTTATTTATAATAGCCAAAAATTGTGCTTTAATCCCTCTCTTCAATGACTTTCAGTAATACTCTGCTTCACTCAGCAGTACCCCTGGCTGGCACTTTGGGAGAAGGAAGGAGTCTTCTGGCCACCAGAGAGGACAAGTCCAGCCAGAGCAGGGGGTGAGAGGAATTTTTAGGAAGCAGATTGGAGGGCGTATTGATCAGGAGACTGTCAGCCTTCTGAGATGTTGGATCGGGGCTCTGTATTGATTTTCTTGAGCTGCCCAAACAAAGCATTACAGACTGGGCGGCTTAAACAACAGAAATTGAAATCAAGGTGTTAGCAGGGTTGGTCTGTTCTGAGGCTGTGAGGGAGAATCTGCCCCAGGCTTCTCTCTTTCCCTATTGGGTGGCCGTCGTCTCCTACCTGTGTCTTCACAATCTTCCCTCTGTGTGTGTCTGTGTCCAAATTCCCTCCTTTTATAAGAATATCGGTGATATTGGATTCAGGCCCACCCTAATGATCTCATTTTAATTTGATGACCTCTGTAAAGACCCTGTCTTCAAATACGGTCACATTCTAAGGTACTGGGGATTAGGATTTAAACGTATGAATTTGGGGGATACAATTCAACTCGTAACAGGCTTGAATCATTTTCTTTTTATAATCACGTATAGCGTGGTCCCAGATCATGCCAAAGTGGTCCCAGGACTTTGGAGAACTTAAGGACACCTGACTCACCCAGGATTCAGATTAACCAGACCCAGGAGCTATGTGATAGCCTACCCTTCCCTTTCGACTACTGACCCCAACTCTAATTTGAGTTCGATATCCCAATTAAATATTGTTCTTTTATCCTCACAGAGAAGGAAAAGGAACTTAGCTTCTCTTGGAGGGTTTATTCTGCTTGACGCTTTTTTTCCCCCAATTTTAAAATTGTGGTAAAATACACATAATGTAAAATTTACCACCTTAACCGTTTTTTTTGTTTGTTTTGTTTGCAGTACGCGGGCCTCTCACCGCTGCAGCCCCTCCCGCCGCAGAGCACAGGCTCCAGACGCGCAGGCTCAGCGGCCATGGCTCACGGGCCCAGCCGCTCCGCGGCGGACCGGGGCACGAACCGGCGTCCCCTGCATCGGCAGGCGGACTCTCAACCACTGCGCCAACAGGGAAGCCCCTAAAATGACTATTTAAATGTTATACTGAACTCATTAACTGTTGAAACCAAAAATTTTGCTGTCAAAATTTGTTCGAGGGGCTTCCCTGTTGGCGCAGTGGCTGAGAGTCCGCCTGCCGATGCAGGGGACGCCGGTTCGTGCCCCGGTCCGGGAGGATCCCGCGTGCCGCAGAGCGGCTGGGCCCGTGAGCCATGGCCGCTGAGCCTGCGCGTCTGGAGCCTGTGCTCCGCGGCGGGAGGGGCTGCAGCGGTGAGAGGCCCGCGTACCGCAAAAAAAAAAAAAAAAAAATTGTTCGAGAATCATAGAAGTCTGGAAATAAACACACCATAAACTACATTTTCAAATATCACATCAGGAGAAAATTAGATGAAAGTAATTAGGAAGGGAAGGTTATGTAAGTTATATAAATTAAATTCTGTTGTCTTCTAAGTTTTGCAAAAATATTTTTAACTGGCCTTCTAAAAGTTGGCAAGTTGCCATTAGAAAATTTTCCTTCAGGCCGTAAAAGAGTGGTCTGGAATTCAGAAATGCACTGTAACCTAGATCGTAAAGAAGATGAATTTTTTTATTTTCTATTTGGATAAATACTAAAAATAAAGTAAGCTTATTTTACTGAATCTGCTACTGTTAGGGAAGGGTAGGAAGACAATTCTAGATAATGTGTAATAAATTTCTTTATTTTTTGAAGCATATTTTCTTTTTTTTAAAAATTAATTCATGTTTGGCTGCATTGGTTGGTGCACACAGGCTTGGTGCGAGGGCTTCTCATTGCGGTGGCTTCTCGTTGTGGAGCACAGGCTTCTAGGCACGCGGGCTTCAGTAGTTGTGGCACACGGGTTCAGTAGTTGTGGCTCACTGGCCCTAGAGTGCAGCCTCAGTAGTTGAGGCACACGGGCTTAGTTGCTCCGCGACACGTGGGATCTTCCCGGACCAGGGCTGGAACCTGTGTTCCTTGCATTGGCAGGTGGGTTCTTAACCACTGCATCACCAGGGAAGTACAAAATTTTAATTATGGATAAATAGACTAATGTGATGATTTTTAGTGAGTAAAGAGTTCAAACTGTGGATTTAGCAGAAACGGCCCTAAAAGGCAAGGAGCACAGCTTTGGGGTAAGCACGGGGCAAGACAATCCTCTACGTCATTCTTCTCTTTTGTGGATTTTAATGCTTCACAAGTGTTAATAAATTACACCTATCTAAGAAGTACACGTTGTTTTAAAATCTAATTTTCTGAATCCCAGACTAAGACCAAGACTAAGATTAAGTGTCCGCCCAGGGCCTTAAGTGAGAGGGTGACAGATATCAGACACTAGGTAACTCTTGGTTATCTGCTCGTTAATTACTTTAATTAAAGTACCGCTGTTTAATTGGCAAAGTCTAACAATGTAAATTTCAAAGAAAAGACAGTTTACTTAAAATCCTTAAGGACTTGTCACACGGCAAACAAAAACACCCTTTGAAGAAGTCACCGTCTCCCCCTGGCAGTGTCCTGGTGCTTCTCCGAACCATTCTGGATTCTGGACCCCCGGTCTTTGGGAAGAACTGTGATTTTTCTAAGGGAGAGGCAATTATTACATGCTGTCCTCTGGAGCCAGGGTGGATCAGGGGGCCTTTCCCGCTGGAATCACCCCGCAGTACCGCCAGGCCTTCCAGCTGGGCAGCAGATGACAGAGCTGCGCAGCGTGAGTCGCAGGCGTGCAGCGCGATTAGAGGCCGGGCCGATTAGATGCTTCCCGGGGCGGGGCGCGCTCCCCGCGGGCGGTGCAGCCTTCCTGCCAGGCCCAGCGCGGTGATGTCATGGGATCCGCGGCTCGGCGAGATGAAAGGGATCCAGCGCGGCCCCCTGGCACCAGGCGCAGCTTCCAGCGCGCAATCAGGGCGCAGCGTGGAGACCCGAGCGCTGCGGTCCCGCCACTCAGCCCGGGCTGGGGGCACCGCCGGGCCAACGGGGTGCAAGAAAAAAGGAGGAAAGCAACGTGATCCGGGTCAAACAAAAGAATCCGAGGACGGGGAGGCGGGAGGGCGACTACCTGCTGAAAGGAGCGTTCCAAGAGCCCTGCGCGCACACACGCAAACTTGGCCTGCCTTTGATGTGCTGCAACTGATCACCGATCAGATTACGGGCATTTCATCTCGCTGCTCGTCTGCCTTTGATCTGCAGGGTTCTTCTTCTCCTGGATTGGAAGATTCGTCTGGGCTTGCACTGACATACATTTTGGGGAAGGTAGAGCTTTTGGCCCAGAAGCGCTGCCAAGGAGAAGCTCAGCTGCCGAAAAGGGTGAGTACTGCAGAGAGTTCAGCACGCTGAAGGCACCGCGTTCATGTTTCGTTGTGGCTTTCAGTTCACTTTTCCTGCGTGTCCTCAGAAAAGCTGGTTTTAGTGCAGAGGGCACGAGCATTTCTGTGCTTGAGTACTATGTGTATGGATGAGAGGAAACACGGTACTCGGTGCCGTTTCAGTAGTTCGTACAAAGGGTTTGCAATCTGTCGTGCACATTTTACTTGGAAATGAGTTGTTCCAACAGGACAGAAAGGGAGAGAGCTAACTTTAGCAATCACCCACCGCTGCAGAGCCCGAGGTCTGTAGGCTGTAATTGCTCTAAGTATTTACAGGTTGCTTTACTTAGTAAACGGGCGGAGGAGCTCTACTGGATGCCAATGTTTTCCTTGTTTTCTCATAGAAAAGAGTCCAGTGCATCTCTGGCAATACTGTTTCTTTATTTATTCTCTCACCTCCAAGACTACAACCTATCAAATACATTTCCTTATGCAGTGTGTATCCTCAAAGGAATCACTGGAGAGGCATTCAAGTATGATTAAAGCCTTTTCTGGGTAAAACTGAAGAATTTTCAAACAGGGAGGTTTAAGTTGTGCTAAGTTTGTTTTAAAAAAAGAAAATCCTCTAGTGGTTTTCTGGAACCTTTGGCACTAGCACAAGCCTCATGTACAGAAACATTCACAAAGTTAATATTCCTAAATTAAAATGTACTTTAAATGTAGTGACAGCTGTTGAGTTAAAATTCGCCAACTCTTTATGAAAACTGAGTAATCAACAGTTATGATGTTACATACAGTTTTTAGCGACATTTTCACTTTAGTTTACGCTCAACATGGCAAAACCAAAATATATTGCTGTGCTGAATTTGAAAGTTAACTTGTTTTGTCAATTCAGTGATCACATGCGTGCACGCGTGCACACAGAGTGAAGTCTTTACATGGAGATGCAAGAAAATACAGTGGAAATGTAAGAGCACCATGTTCACATTAGTTCATTTTAATATTCTGGTTCTAATTTTGGGGGGGTAAAATATTTATCATCACAATAGTCTATTTTAATACTAGCCGAACCACAGAGAAAGTGTAAGTGATGAGAGAGATGGGTTATTCTTTAGTCTGAAATTCTGATGAGACAGGAAGGGCCTAATGAGTCTCATTTCACGTGTAATTAATTTTTCAGAGCCAATTAATTAAATTACTTTCTAAACTTTCCTCCTGATATTCTAAGGAGGATAATTAGCATTGTTTGCTTAACTTTAAAACTGATAGCAGTTAAGTGGAGATTATTTAAAACCATACCAAACTGACTGTATTTTTAAGATGTGTCGGTGAGAATTTGAAAGATTTAACTGTTGTTTTTAGTCATGCCAAGAGAGGCATTTAAATTTTTGTTCTACTGACAATGTGACAAAGCATGTTCACAAAATCCTGAATTATCGGCTTAGGTTGATTTTTTTCATTTGTTTGCTGAAAAAGTCCTCTTTAAATCACAAAAGCAGTAGTAATGTTCACATTAGGATAAAGAAAATTAAACTTTTAAGATAATGACTGGAGAAGATGCCCAAAGAAATAGTGTGCTTAAGAACTCCGTCATTTAGTTCATGTTTGGGACTTAAAAAAATTTTTTTATGACTGTTTATTCTGCTACTAGATTCACTCTAACAAACAGACTTCCTTCAACACAAAACAAAAGGGAGAATTAGCAATTATCTGATTAATTTAGGTTTTGTAGAAAACTAGCTTGGGCGAGTCAGGTCATTGAAAATTCACTTCAGTGTCTGAATTAATTCAGTTAATTGTTTACTTCTTGTGTCTTGGTTGAGAAATGAAACAGATTGTATTTGATTTTAAAAGAAAGATGCCTATTGCTGAATGTACAGGTACAGTCTCAAAAGCTGTCTCTGAATTAATTTCCACCTGAAGATCTTGACTGTGATTTAAGAGGGGAAACTCCATAAGATTTCCGCTGAACGAAAGCCTTACATTACATTTTTTAAGCACTTTCCTATCTGTTGCTTCAATGGCAGCTTTGTTACTGCAGAAAGTCCAAGACTTCAGAAGACTTATTTCTAGTCCTGATTCTGTCACTGATTAGCTATGTGACCTTAAGGGATTTGCTTCACTCCCCAGTGTTCTCATATGGGAAATGAGGGAGTGGATCAGATCATCCTCCTGAAATAAGCAGGGTGGAATTTTTATAGCCATCTTACAGATGAGGAAACTGAGATTGCAGAAAAGTCACTTGACTTTCTTAACTAAGTTACATGGCCTGTTTTCCAAGTCCTGGTCCTGTGCCCTTCCCAGTTCACCATGGATATTTTCCAACACCTGCTAAAACAAATGCACTGCTGACTGGAGAACAGTTTGAAAGATCAAGATAACCACTTCCTTCTGCTATGCAGTTTTTGTTTCTGTGATAGATGTGTCAGTCAACTGGATTAGTCCGCTGACTTCCAACAGTTGCTTTTGCTTCCGTATTTCTAACCAGTCTGAACACAATTACTGCTACGCATAGTTTACCATGACATTTAAAATAATTTTCACAAAAATTTAATATATCAATGCAACGTGGAATTATATATATTTGTGTGTCTGTATGTATATGTACGTGTGTGCACATATATATATTATGTACATCTTTTGACATTATATGCACATCTTTTTGTGTTTCCAAGGAATTGACACTTTCTTAGAAGATGTCAGTGGTGTGCATGAAGAGTTCAATAGTTAATTAAAGGCTGCTGTTCCTCCAGGGAGATTCCCAGTGGGATTTTGTGAGAGTTCAGTTTACATATTCAATATGGGCTGGTACATGATATATATTCCCTATTACATTTGATTATGTTAAGAATCCTTGAACATGTTTTCACTAACTCCTTCTGGGTTTTTTCTTGGAAAAAAAAAGGAATATATTTCTTGTGAATAAATTTATTTATTGACTCTAAATTTTACACATATGCACTGCTCTCAAGGCCAAATATCTCTCATGTCTTATCACCCTCATAAAGGTTTCATATAAAGCTTTACAGATTATTACTTAGTAACATTCACTAATATTTATTAATGTGCTAGTTATTAATTCAATAATATTTATTGAGTACTTGTGTGCAAGGCACTCTGACAGTATTTTTCAGGACACCATCTCATTTAAATTTCCAGCAATTAAGTTTGTCATTCCAATTATACAGATGAGAAAAGTGAGGCTCGGAGGGATTAAATAACAAGTGCACGGTCACAGGGCTGATTAAGTGGCACCGCTAGAGTCTATCCGATTGCAATTCAGGTTCTTTTGTTCTAGGGCTGGGCAGTTAATTCCTTCTATTATAAGAATTACATACAGCTGAACTTAACTGTTAGCAAACATTACAGCCAAAATTTGGCAAAAACGTGCTCTGTTTTTCTTTCTTTCCTTCTTTTGGTATATTTTATGAGCACTATTAGAATTTTTTGATAGGGTTTTCCATCAGTTGGCCTAGAATCTTCAACTATAAAGGACCTCAGGACGTAATTCTTCCTCTGCTTCAGGACTGGACCACACTCAAGCATCCACCATTGGTCTGCCTGGTCAGACTCCCTGTGATGGCAGGGCTGGTCCAAGGCACCCTGGAAACATTCAGAAACTGGTGTGCCTTTAAAGAGTGGTTCTTTAAAATGTCAGCACCGTTTAGAGGAACGTGCTATGAAAGGGGGGGCAGGAGGAGGCTCCCTGGTGGCCATGCCTCATTCCTCCTCAACTGTCACAAGCCATTCAGCTTTGCTCCAAGCTGCCCCGCAGATCCACCCACTTGCTGAAATCACCACTCTGAAGTGACCAAGTCTCACATCCTTCGATTGAGAAGTACTTTAGCATCGTCCATTGTGACTTAGATCTCTGGTGAGAAGGTGGAGGGAGGTGAGATGGGGGCGTTGAGTGACTTTATGAAACCATTTCTTCCAACACAACCCACTCCCTTTGTGAGAAGAGTTCCGAGAAGTACAGCTTTCCCCATCCTGTTAATGGTCCCCAGTACTTAGACAGCCCTATGGCCTAGCCTCATTGGCTGCTGCCCTGCGAGCCTGTTCCTTAATTCTGCCACGTGCGGAAGAGTCCCCTGTATTTATCGGGAAGCAGAGAAGGAGAGTCAATGGCTCGTTTCTCCTCTCAGTAAACACATGAGAAGAGTCTGGCCAACGCAGTGTCATAAACTCACCAGGGTCAGTGCAAGTCCTGCAACTTATAGCACATTTGCTCTATAAATGTCATGAGTTTGACATTATATCAACTAAATAAATACCCTCCTTGGCCTTTTCATGTGTATTAATTTAAGCGTTCGTGGTACGGTGATGATTATATTAGGGTTCAGGAAGCCTGGATTTTGGATCCTGCTTTGTTATTAACTTGGTGTGTGACCTTGGGCAAGTGGCTCCCCATCAGGCCCCAGCCCTACGCTGATAGTCTGATTGGCAGCAGTGGGTGCTGGGAATTACTTAAATAGCTGGGTCTTGGTTATTTTCCCCCTTATTTTCTTAACTATATTTGGCAAACTTTACAACTCTTTGAGATTGTGGCCCCCCATTTATTCATTCATTCAACCAATTTTTAATGAGTACCTACCACGTGCTAGGCACTGTGAACAAAGGGACAGAATTCAGGAGTCTCATGTAGCT
This sequence comes from Phocoena sinus, assembly GCF_008692025.1. Taxonomy (NCBI): domain Eukaryota; kingdom Metazoa; phylum Chordata; class Mammalia; order Artiodactyla; family Phocoenidae; genus Phocoena; species Phocoena sinus. The sequence goes on from NC_045780.1 coordinate 2,668,817, forward strand.
TGCTTTCTATTCCTTTTTCCCATGAAATAGTGCTTTACATGGAAATTACTAGAAAGTCAAACAATTTTCCATTAATTTTGCTTCCAGTGAGCTAGCTTATCACTGAAATTATTTTCTCAAGAAGTTTGTTACTTCATTGGTTCAACTTTTTTAGGAATATATTCTAAACAAATAGACTGCGTATCAGCTTAGATATTGCTAAAACTAGCTTCAGAAAACCAACCCGTAACATAGTCTTAAAAACAACACCTCTGCCGAGATCTTCATAAGAATTTGGCTTTTTCAGGGAATTCGCTGGCGGTCCAGAGGTTAAGACTTCGGGCTGTCACTGCCATGGGCCTGGGCGCAATCCCTGGTTGGGGAACTGAGATCCCTCAAGCCACAGCGGCCAAAAAAAAAAAAAAAAATTTAGCCTTTTCACTAAAATTTCAATTCATTCATGATAGTCAGTGCTCTAAAGGGAGAGAATGCTTGCAGCCCTAATTCTAAGCATTGGCTTCATTCTGAAAGAGCCTGGGAGTCATATGATTCTTCTTGTACCACCACTGGGTCCTCCTTCCTTCAGACACTGTCCCCAGGTCACTTACACTCAAAGTGAGGTAAGTGGGGAGCATTTGTTAACTTAAGCGACCTCTTCTTTAACGAGTAAGAGGCACTTGACAGCTACAGTGCAGAGGTTCAACGGCTCTCCACTGCCGAATACCATTTCAGTTATCATCGATTTTTGATGCTTGGCGTTGTGTGCCTGACAAAAGGTACAGCCCTGCCAACGATGGCTGCCATTTAATGAGCACTTACTGTGTGCCAGGCATTGGGCGAAGCTCTTTAAATACCGCATCTTATTTAACAACGACCAGTGAAACAACTTATTTCAACGGTAGAAGATACAGAAAGTTGGGAAGGTCAAGTAACTTTTCCAAGGGCGTGCAACTAGCCAACGGCCAGTTGGCCTCCAAGGCCAGAATATGCGATGCCAAAGGCTGTGTACGTTAATAGGATCTGTCCGCAGAGAGCTAGCAGCGGGCTCACGGGGAAGAGCAGTCACATACAGATGACATGATGCAAGAATGAGTGAACTAAATAACGTGCCGCTGTCTCTAAGTAGAAAGGGAGGCCAGAGAAAAAACAAAGTAGCTCCTGCGCTGGCAGATTAAGTTCCTCTCAGAAAACACTTAGTGAACATCCGTGTGAATGTTTGATACTCTCGGAGATGCAAGTCTGAGCAAAATATGCTGCTTCTCGAAAGCAGGACTCCTTTTAAGTCCTTGGGGAAGAAAGCTAAGTCACAGGAACTCCGGACAGGAGGGTGCTGTCATTGTGGTAAAAAGGCCTCAGACCTCGCCGTGACTCCTGGGAGCTGTGGCTACTGAGCTGGTCCCTTACCAACTCAGGGGAGGCAGCATAAAGAGGAAGCTTGGGGCGCAAAGGAAGGGCAAGTTCAGGGCACACAGGAGGCAAGGCACGCAGACCAGTTTGGCCAGAACTCCAAGTGTCCCGTCTAGAGGCAGGAAAGATAGAGCTGGAGATGTGGGTGGAGCCCAAACATGGAAATCCCTGACTGGAAGCCATTCTTCACGGTGAGGAATCTTTGTCAATCTTTTCATTGGACAGTGACCATGATGAAAGGCAGGGGGAAGCAGGACGGGTGGAACAGAGCAGTCGGGAGGGAGGTTCGAAGGGAGATTTGACGGCGGGACATTCAGGGGAAGGGTGCGGAGGGCCTGTTTGGCAGTGGACGGGGTGGTGGGATGAAGAGAAAACGAGGAGGAAGGGGTGAGTGTGTGAGACCTTAACAGAGAAGCAGCAGTAAGTCAGCTTAACTACGGTTGCCGGAGGATGCCCTGTGTGCTGGGCTCTGGGCTACGAAGAAAATAAGCTGTACCCTCGGGAAGGTGAGGTCTAGTTAGACAAATAGGTAACTTCCATCTAAGGGCGAGCTTGTTAGGGAACCTTGGGGTGTGATGTGGTCCCAGATCACAACCGACAGGTAGGCTGGGGACAGGCACACTCGCCTTGACGTTCAGGTAGGACAGTGCGTATCATTTGTAAATGGTTAAAAATAAGTCGTGATTGCGGTTTCTGTTCCGGCCATGACAGCCTTGAGGCTGACACTTGGAAGGATATTTTTAATGTATTTTTTACAAGTACCTAGTAGCGCATTCCCCGTTCTCAGTGCGGGGTCATGAGACAGGCGGATTGGTGACCAACTGTGACAACTTATTCATTCTCTCAACAAACATTTATTGACCGCTACCATGGGCCTTGCGGTATAGAAAGGAAACATGGGATTTGGTTCCATTCAAAGAGACGTGCAGGTGTGCCGGGGAAATCAGAACCAACACAGGAAGTGGTGGGCGCCCCTGCACCAGTGCCGTGCGTGCGCAGTCTCTTGGGTTGGGGGGAAGTTTGTCCACTTACTCACTGGACGGATGAACAATTGCTTACATTTCTACAGCATTGTAGTGCGGAAAACCTATTTGTTCTGTACATGGTTCTTTTAGTCCTTCCACTAAATCTGTAGAGCGGGCACCGTTAGCCTTGCTTCGTAAGCGCGCAAAGTGGAGAAGTCTCGACACCGTCCTCGAGCCGCGTGTGGAGGCACGAAGCCCGGACCTGCGCGGCCCACGATCCCCGGGGGACTGGGCCGGACCGGGCTGTGCCCGCGCCGAGGCGGTGGACGCACCCCGACCTCTGGATGCCAATGTCCGGCGAGCGAAATGGGGAGGGCCCGCCGGGAAAAGCATCTGCGAATGACGAGGCGGCTGATGGGCTGGGTCCTGGTGATTCGCACCCGCCGCGCACACGTGTCACATAGCTTCCCGGGCCTTTCCTGGCGCAGAGGCGGGCGCGGGGTAGAAGGTCACCGGCAGCGCAGAGGCACAAGGGCCTGGAAACAGGTCCAGGTGGACGCGAAGGCGTCCCCCTAGCCGCAGGCAGGTTCTCGACACAGCCCCGCTCTCCGTGGTCCTGGTGAGCCCCCTCCTTCCTACCCAGGTCCGCCAGTGGGATGCAGTCAGCAGCTCCCGCAGCCCGGGGGCCACCAGCGGCTGGACCGCGGCCTGGGGCACCCGGGGGACTGCGGGGACGCAGCCCGGAGCCCAGAGGGTGGGTGGTGGGCGGTGGTTCCGATGTGGGCGGGGCTTCAGGTGGGCGGGGCCGGAGGCGGTGGCCGTTGCCGGGCTACGGGGCAGCGCGGACCCGCGGCGCCTGGACGTGCCGGGTGTGCGCGCGCGGAGGGGACCCCGGCCCAGCTCCGCACCGAGTGCCGCGCGCTCAGCACGGTTCAGCGCGTACCGGAGCGTCAGATCGCCGCCGAGACCTGCGGAGCAGCCTCCAGGCACCCGGGAAGGTAGGTGCCCCGCCGCCCCCGGGGCCGTGGCGCCGCGCCGCGCGGCGGATCCGCACGGGACGCGCGCGGAGAGGAGGCAGCTGCGGGGTGGAGGGAGGGAGCGCCGGCCTGGGCTGCTCGCGTGCAGAGTAGGGGGCGGGAGGACAGGACCGGCGGAGGCGACTCCCGGGAAGGCTGACAGCAAGGCCACCGAGATGCTGCAGCTGGAGGCAGCGGTGGGTGTGAGCACCCCCCGGCCCCCGTGGGCGACGGGAGTGGCCGCGCTGAGCCCCGCTGTGCAGGGATCTTGTAAATAGAAAGGCTGCATGTAGGCGAAGGTGCGTGAGTGTGTAAGTGTGTGCGCGAGTCTCTCCCGGGGCCTGGACGGGGGCGCTCCAGCCCGTCCTGGCGGGAAGCGGTCTGCAGGCCGGCCGGGCCAGAGGGAGCTAGGGAGGGGAAGGGAGGGCACTCGGAGGATGTGCCAGCAGCCCGTAGACACAGTGATGGGAAGGGCCGCTCTCACAGCCCTGGTCAAGGGTCTCATGCCATTTCATGGAACAGAAATTTAGCTCATACACGCTTGAGGTTGACGTTTGGAAGCACCCAAATACAGCGATATGTTTTGATGGTAGCGAACTATGCGTCAAACCTGCAGTTACCATTGTAAGGAATCCAGGTCACTTTTTTTTTTTTACATTTTAATAAAAGGACTCAATTTGAAAACAACGAAAAAACATAAGCATTTTTCGATATTTCTTTAATTGAAACAGTTTAACAAACTACTTATGAATGGGTGGTTTTTACTCTAATGACAGTTTTCCTTTACTAGAAGACGATTTCTTTATACAAACAGGAAACAGTTATTGTTAAACATGACTGCCGCAAACAGAAGGATTTATTTTAATATGTTGTTATTTCATGACCAGATACTTGTATGCAAAAGAGAAGATTATATTGCATTCGCTCAGGATTTACTCCATATGTTTCCTGTTGTACAGCTTCACCTTAGGTGTAGTTTAAAAGCATGTTTATTTCAAGCACGACTTATTATCTAATTTAAACATACATAACTAGAGGGGGTGAGAATAGAGTCCTTCCCTGGAAGACAGTTTTTGACAGTTATTCACAGAGAATGTCGGTACTTAAAAAGAGTTTTTCTTCGCATAATATTTATTAAGTTTTGAGGATAATACAAGACACAGAAATGCAATTTCATTTTGAAAATACTGCCTTGACATGAATACATAGTGCATTATCATGAGCTCTATGTTTGTTCCTTTTTAACCTATGGAAGTGTCTCATGACATCTACTTTGTTACTGAGGCCACATGGCTTTATTAACTTTGGAATGTTTTTCCATACTAAGTGCTAGCTCTAGGATGTTGTGTTAGCATTTTCTGGGACATTCATGGAAGTTATTTGTTTCTTTGATGGGGGTATTTTTAGGCTCTGAGTCCAGGCTGGATTTTGAATTTGAAAGGTAAGGACATAGGAAGGCTTTTTATGCACTTGAAATTGCGATGTAAAGTGCCTTTCCTATCCAGAAGACTTGAATAAGGGACACTACTAAATTTAAGTAACCTTTAAGAGGCTTTTTAAAAGAACAGAAAAAAAATTTTTTTTTACTTTAGATGGTCATCAAATTTAATTTATATATAATGTGTTTGTACATACATGTAATAATCACATGCCGTGCTTAATATGTTCATTTAATTTACTAGTTGTAGCTCTAATATGTGAATCCAGGGTATGTTGGGGACATTTGAAACCTAAGTGAGGAATTCTGCCAACACGAGGAGAATATTCTTCTCCTTCTTCACCTATTTAAATCTCTGAACCCAAGCTTAACCCAATCCTCTGCAACCAGTTCAACCATTCAAAATATAACACAGCACGAAAAACTGAAGGCATCTTTAATGAAGAAAGCCAAGTCCTCTTAAATATGATGAATCAATATTTAAAGTCAAGCATTTAAAAATCTGGAAAAGGCCAGCATGCGCTGTCTGTTGACAACAGGTTGAATAAGAATACCCCCCTCGAGTAAACGTACACCCCAAATAAAGAGACGGCTGCTTATGTGATAGGAGAGCCAGGAACAGTTAAACAGTTCAAGGCGTTCGTCTCATGGCAGCTGATTCTTACATGTTCATAGCCTTTCTAAAATGACCTTCTGGCTGAAGAAAAAGAACAGTCGAGCAGTAGAAACGCAGTTTCCTTTCATGATTTACCGGCTGAGCAGTGAATTTGTTCATCGTATTTATCTGCCTCAAATGTTTACATTGAAAAGTAAGATGTCTAAACAGTATTGGGTTATCGTCTAGTCCACACATCACAGAATAGGTACCTTTTAAATTGACGTTTTAAGACCTGGGTTTTTAAAAAGAGAACAGCCAACCTCAGCAATTATATAAGACAAAGGGGCTTGTCTACCTCAAGATTAGATGTTATTCAGCCAACTCTTCCCTCCGTCTGCTCGGATGGCTCTAATCTGAGGAAATCCTAAAAGAACGGAGGCCTCTTATAACGGAGAACACTACACATGTTACAAAGAAGGACTTTGGAATCCATCCAGGCTTCTAAAATAAAAATTTAAACAGCTGTGTGGTAGACATTATTATGCACAGTTCTCTAGAATAGATTGTGTCAATGTTTGGGGTCCCCTCAGACCTTGATGCTACAATTGTCCTATTTGTATTTTAGGATTGAGAAACATTTGTGAATTGGAGGAAGAGTACATTAGTTACAAGAGCTTGTTGATTGAACATTCTGAGAACACGATGACTGATTTTCCTAAAGCAAAAATGACAGCATCTACAACTCAGAGAAATGAAAAGAATTAGTCTCAAAAAACCGTATCCTAGGTTAAGTTCTGTTGAAAAAAATTATAGGAGCCTGGCAGTGACTGGCCCCTAATGTTTTTGAACTTTGGAGGAATTGAAGATACTGTATTTGGCAACAGAACGTTTTAAAGCTTGTAGAGTTTTTAGTAGAAGATATTTCTTGACTTGAAAAGGGAAATCATTCTCATTTCCCAGCCAACAACAATATGTATATTTTTATTACCGCATACCTTCGTGAGCTTCCTAGGCTACAAAAAGGGCTGCCAACCCTACTGTGTAGGAAGAACAATTTTCAGGATATAGTGAAATTGAAGACAAAGATAAAGAACAGCTAGAGGCTAGGGGTTATTGCCCCGTTTGGAAATAGCAGTACCCTAAATTTCTAATTAATTTTTTAACATAAGGTAGATAGCTAGTGGGAAGCAGCCGCATAGCACAGGGAGATCAGCTCTGTGCTTTGTGACCGCCTGGAGGGGTGGGATAGGGAGGGTGGGAGGGAGACGCAAGAGGGAAGAGATATGGGGTTACATGTATATGTATAACTGATTCATTTTGTTATAAAGCAGAAACTAACACACCATTGTAAAGCAATTATACCCCAATAAAGATGTTTACAAAAAAAGAAAATTAATTAATTTTTTACTCTTCACATATGGGACTGACATTATTCTCAGCCATTTATGATTCTGTTCCACCATTAAATGTAAAAGGCTGTATGTGTGGCACTGGCGTCACTTCAGTGCTGATTTTATAAATTGTAAGCCTGCCAGTGTACTTTAATGTTGACTTCTTTAAAAATATTTCAGCTTATTGCATATTGGAAAAATGTATGAGTTGGTTGTAGCTTCGTGGCCTAATATTCATACAGTTGTGCTAGATGAAAATGTTTACATGTTGCATGCCCTGTGTGCTGGACAATAAATGGCTTTGAAGGGATGGGGGGGAAAGAAAATTAAGCAACTTATTGTGAAACAAATTATCCAGATTTTTGAGTTATTTCAGATTCATATATTTTGGTCATTTATAAGATCACAAATAAAGACTGTTCTCAAAAAGGTTACTGAATTGTTAAAATTAGAAAGATACCTACCAGATCTTCCTCCTTGGTGATCTTTGTTGATATTATAGACCTATATTCAAAAATGGGGTCCTCACCTGAATTGTGTGCTACCACCATCACTTATAGTTCAAGCTCAAGCTGTGGTTGCACAGATTTTCCCCCTATATTATTTTATCCCTTACAACAGCCCTAAGAGTAAAAATATTATCCCTAGCTAACGAATTTCTTCATTTATTCAGCATACGTTGGGCACATATTTTGGGTGAGTTACCGTTCTAGAGGGAAATCGCAGTTCTTGTCATGAAGTCCTCAGACCCTAACTGATGGTAAACTCAAATGGCTTGGTTGATGAATGAAGGAAGGTTGCCCCCTGTGACAGTAGGGAGGAGTAGGGACTGGAGTACCAGACGCCTATGTTCTTCTATGGACGGGACAACAGATGCTCAGCTGTGGCTCATGTTGCCTTAATGTGGGACTCATGGATGCCAGGCTTTCTAATTTTTCATATTGAAAACGTGCCTTTTTTTTTTTTTTTTTTTTTCCTTTTTGCGGTACGCGGGCCTCTCACTGCTGTGGCCTCTCCCGTTGCGGAGCACAGGCTCTGGACGCACAGGCTCAGCCGCCATGGCTCACGGGCCCAGCCGCTCCGCGGCATGTGGGATCTTCCCGGACCGGGGCACGAACCCGAGTCCCCTGCATCGGCAGGCGGACTCTCAATCACTGCGCCACCAGGGAAGCCCATTGAAAACTTACTTTTAAAATTAAGTGCTGTACTGACAGAAGGAAACGATGCATCCTGGCAAGATGCAATACAAGAGCTCCAAAGAGAGAGAAGGAACCAGATAATGATCCTGTGAGGCAGGGAGATATCCAGGGTGCTATGGAAGCACCAAGGAGGGTTCCCGTGCCAGATTTAGGGAGATCCCGGTTTGACAGGTTCAGGGAAGGCATGGTAGATGAGACACAGTGTATAGGAGAGCCCCAAGGCAAAAGACGGGGCAGCAGTGGAGGGACCTGCAGGTTGAAGCAGCCACCGCGGTTCAGATCCAGGGGGCTGCCCCTCCGCAGCTGCTCCCAGAAACCCTGAGCTTTGCCTGGTGACGCACCAGCCCAGGCCTTCAGGATCTGGACGAGGAAGGGAAGGGGGCTGCACTTCGTGTCAGCATCTGTTGGATTTACCCCGTCTAGAGGCTGGCCAATCAGGACGCCTCCCTGTTAATTACCGTTCATTCAGATGAGCATGGCCAATCAGGACGCCTCCCTGGTCGTTACAGTTCATTCAGATGAGCATGGCCAATCAGGACGCCTCCCTGTTAATTACCGTTCATTCATATGAGCATGGCCAATCAGGACGCCTCCCTGTTAATTACCGTTCATTCAGTTGAGCATGGCCAATCAGGACGCCTCCCTGGTCGTTACCGTTCATTCAGGCGAGCATGGCCAATCAGGACGCCTCCCTGGTCATGAGCATGGCCAATCAGGACGCCTCCCTGGTCGTGAGCATGGCCAATCAGGACGCCTCCCTGGTCGTTACCGTTCATTCAGGCGAGCAGCCTGAGCAGGTTAACTTGATAAGCAGCCACTTTCTCTGCCGCTTAACAGAGTGTCTGCCAGCTCTGTGCTTTGGGCTCCCACCTCTTCTTTTTTGCTTGCCTGGTTCTCCTGACGCCTGCTTGCATTTGCTGTAGAGCAGATGGTGAGGCAGGAATGCCACACACCTAGATTCCTGCAAACCAGCATCCTTGGTCTTCTCCTGATATTTAGGCAAACTGTGAAAACCCTTGTGGGCCCGTTGTACATAATCTCATAATGTGTGTATCTTGTGCTTGACAAGCCCTCCCCCAAATAAACAGAACCCGGAATTCCATCTATAAAAGCATTTCTTTACCTTGGCCAGACCCAGAAGTTAAAAGCAATTTCAGTAAATACCTTTTTATGGCCTTGTTTTTATTTTAAATATTATTACTTAAATGCTTGTTATTTCATTAACTTTTCCTTCTTTTTATGAATGCCAAAGCATTTCATAAGGTATTTCATTTGTTTCCAGGAAATTCAAGGTCGCGCTTATAACACTGCGAGGGCTAAATTGTTTATTTCTAAACAGTCTGTGGCCAGGTGGTATGAAAAGTCTCCGCAGCCCTGCTTAGCTGGGAGGCCCTGCAAAGCACAGCTGTGCGGCGTCCTCCCCCAGATGGCACCACCTCCTTTCAGGCACCTAATAACTTCTTCATCAGAGTTGGTGCTCGTTCAACGTGTTACGTGGTTACATAGCTTTGTTCGTGTTGACCGGTTGGATGTAGTCCTACTGTGCTAAGTGGAAGGGACTTGGGTGCTAAGCCCTTGGATGTACTTGGATGGGTACAGCCCTTAGTCAAGCTGGCAGAGCGCCAGGGCCCTGCCTCGGAGTCACCAAGCATGAATTTGCTTTGGTTTCCACTGTTTCTAGTACATGTGTCCTTCGGCCCTCAACGTTCTCCCCACTGTGTGGGGATACTTGATACCATGAATGCTGAGTTCACACTGACCCTGTTCTCAGTCTTTGAACGCTTTCTGCAGCCTCAGTCCAGAGGTCTGAAACGCTACCTGCCCCTCGATTGCGACTGTCTGCATCATGTCCCACATTTGTCCAGAAGGTTGCAGCCTTCAGGGACTGTCACACATACTGGACCATTTGCTCCTCAAGGGTAATATCACTAACAGTGGCGGCCACCATTGCTAATGAGTATGGAGCACTTATTCTGGGCCAGGAACAGTCACATCTTCCAGCTGTTAAGCTCACTTATTCCTCACAGCCGTCCAGGAGGCGGTACTGTCACAACGCCCAATTCAGAGAGAAGGAAACAGACTTGGGTCAGGTCCACAGCTAGTAAGTGATGCTCCCAAGAACAGCAGGAACCACGGCAACATCAGCTTTTACCGTGGGTAAAACCATGAGCTTTTAGTCTGTCCCAGGCCCTGGGCTACGCATCTTACCTGCATTATTTCAGCAGACCCTCAGCTCACCCCATGAAAAGGGGTCTGTTTTTGTCTCTGTAGATGTGTGGTCTCAGAGTGACTTTGCTAAGAAATGGGACTGAAAACCCAGGTGTTCCGGTTGCCATTTTCCTGTGACCATTCTCAATAACGCCCAGGCTGTTTTCAGTTATGGGGGGTTTACCTGCAGAAGACTATTTGAACTTGGCCTTTATATCACCCTGACGGCTCTCAGGATCACCCACCCAAGTCTAAATTACATCCCAGCCTCTTGGCGTAAAAAGCCAGGTTAAACAAGAAGCCACAGAAAACAGAAGTGGCGTATTTCAGTGGCACACTTCAATCCCCAGCTCCCAGTGTAAGAAATCTTCTGTGAAGAGCTGTTTGCGTTTTTTAAGCCAATTAGGATTTTTAAAAATATGTCACTATATCATTTAATCCTGTGTCCTAATCTAAGGCACTGAATGCCTTGAGAAGGCAATAAGATTTTATATAAATCTGAAACAGAATGTTTATTTTATCCTGTTCACCACAGAAGAATTAGATCTGTTACGTGCAAGCAAATGTCAGGTGTTTCCCACAATGTATTTTTCATTGTTTTGTGCTTCTTCATTCACTTAGTTAATTCCGGAAACGTTCACTGAGCACCTTTGTGCTCGACACTGGGAACACAGAGAATTCTAGGTGTGATCCTAAAATTGAATGCTTTAAAGGAACATTCAATCTGGGAGTGAAACTGACCTGCAATGTGATGGGTCTTGTCCATGGACGTGGAAAGGGCTGTGGAACCCCAGGGAGCACCTCTCTTCACTCTGCTTGGCTGTGGACCGCATTCAGCAGAGTGATAGTTGAGCTGGTTCCCAGAGGGACCCAAAAAGCGAAAGCCTGTCCAGACCAAGAGGGCAGGATCACGGGTGTCCAGAAGAACTGTGGGTATCGGGGTACGGCTGAGCTAGGCGGGCAGTGAGAGCAGTGACCCGTGATGGGACCGGCAGGCCGGCGGGTGAGATTGTACAGGGCATAGGTGCCGGGCCGAGGAGTTCAGAAGATAAACTGCAGGGACAAACCCACCTGTACCCCTGGAAATTTAGGTGTAGCAGTGCCCTCCTTGTATTTCCCATTCAAACTACTCAATTTAGCCTGTGTGTTGGGAAGAGAAGACAAATCAGCACATTGGATCTAGTTCCATTAATGTTTTTCTACCCTATCATCTAAAAAAGACCCAAAATCTTTGTGATGCAAAAATCATAGTACACTTTGTTCAAATTTTCTCCTTTTTTTTGGTAGTGTATATGTGGTTTTTATCTCATCATCTTTTTTAGTTTATAAACTTTCAAAAAGGATCATGTTACTTACTTACCTTTTTTGCCCCAAGAGCACTATTCATATATTTTTTCCATTATTAATGAAATATTTACACTACAAAGATTTTTTTAGGGTAAAGAGGGATCACCTGGATCCCTGGATCACCACAGTATAAACCTAAACCATTGATAATATGTTGGCATATTTATTTTTGTACACAAAATGGGTGTATCTTACAAAGTCAGAAGCATAGCGCCATGACTTCTAGATTGATGTGCCTTTCCAAGAAGAGGCTGCAGTGTTTGTGTGCCTTACACAGTAATCCGCACCGTATCCCAGGAGAGTTTTCTGTGTCAACTGGATGCTCGATTATCGACCGATTATGGACAGACTCTATTGATCTCTTCATTTCTCATGTTTTATGTAAATGCTTTGGTATTTATACCCTCTTTTCCACATTAGTTTACTTCCATGTAGATTTTATGTTGTTTACTTTTAAAAAATTAACACATTTTAAAAAAATCGAAGACCCCGCTGGGAAAGAGACAGCCTAACGCATACCTTTCAGGGAATGTGATTTTATCTTCTGACCCCAATCCTTTGTCTACACAGCAGCAGGTTGCATGGTTGGGTAATTGCTGGATGATTTTGAGATATGCAAGGGGAAAAAAAGCTATGACCAAGAAACTGGAAAAGAAAAAAAAAAAAAGCCGTTTGAATTCACTCAAAATGGGTCTTTCATTCAGCCAAGCTTAAAAATGATTTTTCATTGCCCTGGTGGTTGGAGCTGCTGGGGCAGCTGGGATGACCACCTGGGTTGGTCTCCAGGCGGGGGTGGGGTGCACCCCTGGCTGGCTGCTTGGTCCCCGGTTAGGACAGCAGCCTGCTCAGCCCGCTTCCTTTCTTGTTATTGTTGCTGTTTTTCTTGAGCTCTTTGGTTCTGGTTCTCTGCTCTGGTTTCTTTCCAGTTAGTCAGGTTATCTGCTCTGGGTTTCTGTTAAAGAGAAACGGAACCATTTTTTTCTCTGATCAATGGAGCAACCAGGCGAGTCTTCACTTTTTAAACATTTTCAAATAAATCTCTTCTCTTGACATTGAGTGAATCTGTAAAACAAAACAAAACATTCATTTCTACATTTTCGATCATTCCTGGTAAAGATAAGGAGGCTTAGTTTATCTTTTCCTGAAATGTCAGGATAGTGCCTCCAATTCATCACTTGTAAATGATTTTTAGATGGTTTTAAATAAATGCTCATTTTTCTGCTAGTAGATGATTTGCGCTGCACTGGTTTGGGGAAGAGCTCACAAATGCCAGATGTTAGCTATTTCTGCTTCTTAGTGGAGCTGAAGGCCCAATACCCAAGCACACAGTTTTTATTAAACGGAGCAGGTTGTTTTCAGGTGTATGTGACACGGCGACATTGGAGCCACCCACCTGGGTTTGCATCCAGCTCTGCCTCTCACTGGCGATGTGACCTTGGGCAAGTGACTCAGGCCTCTCTGAGCCTCAGTCTCCCCATCTCTAAAACGGGGATAATGACAGTATCCACCTTCTAGAGTAGTTGTGAAGATGAAATGAGTTCTGCTAAAAATAGTACCTGGTATGGCGTGCTTAGCATGTGTTAATTGTTATTTTATCATTGTTATCATCCTGTATGACTAAACCCGTATAAATGGAAGGTTTCTATAAGTCACAGTTTGAATGTGATTCTCTGCTGGGTGAAGTCGACTGGACGCTGTAGAGACTTGGATAGAAAGAAAATAAAGGCATGTGTAGCCTGGGAACTCAGAGCCAGCAGGAGTTTTGTATATACTGTGTAGGTAGACAAAGCTTCAATTCTCATAACCTAAATTTGTAAAGAATTACATCGTACTTGTCTATGGTATCCTTTAAAAAGGTGATTCCTTTTAAAACATAAATAGTGTTACGTTTTACTAACATACTAAATAATATCATGTTTTACTAACATACTAAATAATATTATGTTTTACTAGTGTATATAGTAAATGGTAACATTGTATAGTAAATACAGAAAGCAGTCACTCATGTTATTAATGTTAACTGTATCTTCTTATCTTTTAGAGCTCTTCAACCAGAAATACATTTAACGAGAGCAATGGCTTTCAAAGTGCTACTAGAACAACAGAAAGCATTTTTCACGGTTGTAGTTTTACTAGCCTGTTTGGTAAGTCAGCTCTTTACTTTCATAACGTGGGGAAAGAATTCATAGAACTAGTACCCAATCTATTTTCTATTTCTAAACCCATATCTTAAAATTTTCTTTCAAATTCATTTTATCATTGTTGCATTTAATTAATAAGTCAAAGGTTGCTGTTGGGTCTTGACTTGTGTAACAGTGATCGCAATTATTTATTTAAATCTAGACGAAATCATAAAATCACAGCATCACTCGTTGCTGCATGATAGTGCTGCTCCATCGAGTTTATAGGCAGATGCCTCTCACAGCACAGCCTAACAAGACCTTAGAGTCTAGTTTGGAGCCCATGACTTCACAGTTTGTGAAAAATTAGGAATCATTTCTTAAATGCTATTGTTTTATATAGTTATTTATATCCTTCTTGGTTTCAAAAAGCATCAAAGACAGATGGAGAATTGTAATGTTTGAAAGTTTTAACACAAAACATCTATGAAGGTGTTCAAAAGAATGACTGAAACATTTAATCTGGAGATGCAGTCATGATCTACAAATATAAAAAGAATTATTTACACTGAAGACAGTTCCTGAAGTCTTCTTGGAAGACAAAGTAAGAGGAAATGGGGTCTGATTGGAGTCTGACATGCAGATGGATGTAAGGAAAACATCCCTTCCTTGAGTTGAGGTTGTTAAACATTGGAAGAAATGGTCCACAAGAGAAGCTGTGGCATTTCTTTCTCAAAGCGATGCAGTGTCTTTGTGGTGGAGGGGAATCTCCTCTCTCCTTCAAATAAAACCAAACTCCTCAAAGATTGGTTGTTAATGAGGGTTAAGAAAGGTGGGAGGTGATTACTAGACCTTTAGCCCCAAGTCATAGTTTGGTCTTGAACCCCACCTTGGATTCTCCCTCCTGCCTGTTCTAGAGGTTAAGGCTGTGATTTTATTTAAGGAGGTTGGCTGACTTCATTATAGATATTTGCTCCAAGGTGGAGACAGTTTGTACTGAATAACCTCCCATTGTTATAACCATCAAAAACCATTTCTGTGCACTTGTGCCGTGGACATGACACACACCAGCCTCTGTTCCCCCAGTGCTTCCTAAGGTTCTCAGTTTTCCTTTAGGGAAACAAAATTGTGTCAATAGTCAGGAATGTTACTGAGGGAGTCCCTGCTTGATGTAAGGGTTTAAACTGAATGTTGTCACCAGTCTGAGATTCTGTTAATATCAACATTTTTAATGAAATACCGTCTGTTAAGAAGCAGATATACACACTTTTGTAGGATGGTGTGTATAAGATGAACTTACATTTTTAGGTAAAATAAGAAATAAAGACTATATCTTGAAAATGACTTACAACCTTTGTTTTTGCAAAGCAGATAATCTTTGCATTTAAGTCCTATGCTGTGAACCAAAGTTTATTGTTAGGACATAGAGAACAGACTTGTGGTTGCCAAGGGGGAGGGAATGGGGGAGGGATGGATTGGGAGTTTGGGGTCAGCAGATGCAAACTATTACATATAGGATGGATAAACAACAAGGTCCTACTATATAGCACAGGGAACTATATTCAACATCTGGAGATAAACCATAATGGAAAAGAATATGAAAAAGAATGTATATATATGTATAACAGAATCAATTTGCTGGGCAGCAGAAATTAACATAACATTGTAAATCAACTATACTTTAATTTTTTAAAACAAGTATATTGTTAGGTCCAATTTAAGTGGCAAGATGGCAATCAGTAGGAACGTAAGTTCATGTTTACATGACACTTTTACTCTGAAGCATTCAGAGAATTGGGCCATTGTTATTTTCATCATTCTCAGGAATCTTACTGATGTCACGATTGTCAGAATTTTTTGAATGATGAACTCTAAGTAAATGGAATTCAGCTGAAAAACTTCTGCATCAAAGCTGGGTATCAGATATGTCTAAAGGATAATAGCAGAGCTCTTGGGACTAGTATATGTATTCCATTTACTTATTTATTCAACTCATTATGGGAGATATGTTTTCTTAAAGAGCAAAAATATAATTCTTGAATTCAGACTTTTTCAGGTTGCAAAAGGACCTCGGTCTCTGCATAACTGTTCTTTTATACATCTTCTTACTTAGAAAAGAGAGCAGTTTCTACCTGTTTTTTACCTTGGGTACTCAGAAAAGTGTCAGAAGAAGACAGCAGTTAAATCCAGAAAAAGAGAACTCTCATTCAAGGAATACAGAGAGGAATCAGGCTTGTTGATTGAATTGTCCCACTGACTTTTCCAGAAAGTGGTTATTCTTCCTGAAGTGAAAACTGAGTTGGCCTCGCTCTGAATTAATGTTTACATTCAGTGATTATGCAAATAACACTGAAGATACTATTCCTTTTTTGTGAAAAATAGAATTAACCTCCCTTAAGATAACGTGTTGTGAAACATTTATTTCAGGCATGTAGAGTGATCTGTGAAACAGGAGACTGTGGACAACAGGAATTCAGGAATCAGTCAGGAAATTGTGTTCTCTGCAAGCAGTGTGGGCCAGGCATGGAGTTGTCCAAGGTAACTGTCGGGTGTGTGGGAAAGTTGTAGACCTCTGTCTTTAAAATGTGTTCTTTTCAGCTAAATTCTTTCAGTTAATGACTAGTGAAGATTTCTTGGTTTCCCTTTAGCCAAATATTGCACAATTCCCTTTTCAATACATTCGATTCATGTGTCTTACTGAGATAAAAGAAATAGATTCTAATAACCGTAATTCAATAAATGTCATTGTTGTGTATAATTTAGTGTTTATTGTATTTTATTGAAAGAATAGAATCATTAAACAACAAGGTCCTACTGTAGAGTACAGGGAATTATTCAGTGACCTGTGATAAACTGTAATGAAAAAGTATATGGATAATGGGGTCACTTTGCTGTACAGCAGAAATTAACACAACATTGTAAATCAACTAGACTTCAATAAAATAAATTCTAAAAAAGAGTAGAATCATTAAGGTTTATTTGCCTTAATTAAAAGAATCAGCATTCTGCTAAAGATTTATAAATAAAGCATTGATAACAGAAAATGGTAATAATACCATTTACTGGGCCTTCTTTTTCTTAAAATTAAGGTTACAATTGCTAGTCAAGAAAAACAGGGCCCAGCAGTGTCTTAAGTAACCAGGCTCCAAGGTCGCAGTTCTTTTCCAAGCCAGGGTTTTGAACATCCCTTTGACAGTGCCAGTATGATTATTAATTTTCCCACTTTGAGTATATGCTACTCCCAGGATCATCTTCAATGTATTCATTTTCACCACTGCTTGTGAGGCAGCTGTGTTCCAACTGGGTGGACTCAGAGTTCTGGGCGTTCCTGGGCACTTTGTCGTGAGCATGTTCAGAGCCGCACATGCATTTGCTTTATTTTCTGACCTTTTGAAGACGTTGCCAGTTGTGGACAATTGATGTATCGTTTTGTTCTAAAGAATGCACCAAGGTCTTCCTGTTAGAAAAGGAACAAAAGATGTGTCTTTTTATTTTAAGTGACTTTTCAAAGAGAAGTCCTTTCCCCTACAGTCTGCTGTTCTCTGAATTTGAGTCTTGTCATTCATAGATTTTTGATCGATGGTCTGCAAACAGCAGGAAACAAAGAATTATGCATTCCACAAGTGATTCCTGGTGGATGGCCTCTCTGGGTGTTGTGTCTGATATGTTGGCTTTCAGCTTCTTGTGCCATCCGCTTGGAAGGAACTGGCTGAAGTTTGAACTCCGCGGTGTCTAGTTGCTGGAGCACCCTGGCCGATGTTTTTTAAATCCCTGTGGATTGTAGTAACATGAGTTTTCAGACATAGGTTTTGCTCTGTTGGATGTAAAAAGGTCCTTTATAACAGGAGGGCTGCATATCTAGGATCTGTCAACAAAGTAGTTAAGAATGCGATTGTGCCCGCGAGGAAAACAGTGATGTTTCTACCCCTCAGAGTTCTTTTGTCAAATCTCTGTGAAAATATGAATGAATCACAGATTCGAAGAGATGAGTGAATCATTTCTAAGAAATTGCTCCCTAACCTTCATCCTTTATCTAGAGAATGAAGATGAAGGTTCTATCAGCTCGCAGTATTTTTTTTTAAATCCATCCTCTGAGATTATCTGATAACAGTTTCTGTATTTCATAATTTCCCACAGATATCCATAAGAAGTATTTTTCATTAGGTAGTAATTTTCCCCGAGTATTGCAGTAGCTGTCCAACTTTATTGGAGCAGCCAAAAGGAAACAATCTGAATAACCCTGCCTGTGTGTACTTATTTTAGTTATTAATATTTGTGATCATTTTCCTCATAAAAAAAAGACCAGGACAAAACATTGAGTGAGAAAGAGTAAAAGTAAAGGTAACGACGCCACTGAAATATTAGATTCTCAGGACCCACTCAGAAGCACAAACTTACAAATGTAGAGCGTGTTCCTGCCTGTCCTGAGGTGTCCACCCTGCAGGCAGGCAACCCCTCAGCTTTCACCCTCACTGTCTAAACAGACCACCCAGCTCCTTGTGACAGACACTTAGCGAATCTTTGCTCAAGGAGTGGACGGATCTGTCAACCTCGGATAGGTTTTGGAAAAGAAGGTGACAGTTAAATCTAGTAATATAAAAGTTAATGAATGTGTGATTGTGTGTTGCAAATAATGTTTTGCCAAGTCTTTTAGCTTGGTTTTAGCTCTTAGTAAATAAAATTAGCAAGTGAGCCTCGCTCAGGGTCTAAAATGTAAAACATGAGAAAGGCAAAGGAGTCAAATACACCTATGGAAGTAAAAATACATTTTTATTTTCTAGTTAGTTAATCAAGGCAAAGGATGTGAGTTTTTTTATAAACCATTACTTTGGAGCTGGAAGTTTCTAAACTGTCCACTCAGAAATTTGCAGTTGCTTCCTTCCAGGCTGCCTTTATTAAATCTTTAGCAAGAACATACATCTTTCGAAGGAAAGAAGAGTAAGTTCTGAGTATATTAAAATCAGATAAATCACTTAAATCAACAAGTATGTTCAGCTGGTTAATTGTCACTTCCAAGCTTTGCAAATCAAGGCAAAATTTATTCTTTTCACTGAGACTAAGTTTTTGTTAAATTGTTAGATAACCACATTTATAAATAGTCTCTTTGCTTGTTGCTTGGAATACTGACTATATCATTGCGGGGGGGTTACCTGTTAATTTGTAATGAAGCAGGTGAGCCCAAGAGTCTTTACTTTTTTAACTGAGCTGTACCCTTTTGGCTACCAGTGGTGTTTGAAATTTTGAAAGCACAATAAATAGCAAATATTTTATAATTAGTTATGAAAAAGTAGGGAAGCTGGATCAAATTATTGATAGCCACAACTAAAGTTTTCTTTATATTAAGAATTTTTAAAAGAGCATTTTCACCAAGCGTAGAGTTTCTAATAATCTTGATTCTAACATTATTATGTAACTTATTCTGCTGTACTGAGCATAATTGAAAACTTCTGTCCATTTTTCTACTATCATGTCTATCCAAAATAAATTCTGGGTCATGAGGTTCTTCGAATTACAAACATATATCTATACCTTAAAACTCAAGCTTGGAAATACTTTGGGTAAGCAGGTGTAGTTAAAATTTCCATCTGTGGTTTTATTACTCCTAATTATTATTTTCTTTGGAAGGCATTCAGTCCTGCGTTTTCACGAGGTGTGGCTTACTCTCCCACGGTTAGGTCTCTACATTGGGACATGCAGTTGGGCTTGTTGGAAGGTGCTGGAAGAGCTTTCCAGGGGCAGCATGTGCTCTGCTCACCTGTGGTGTGTGGTCAGCGCTTCCCGACCGCTTTTTACTTCCTTTCAGTTGTGAGAGCGTAAGGAGTCTACGCAGCAGCTCCAGGTTCAATAAGACCCTTGATGCTTGTTGAGAGCAGTACCCTTCTCATCTTTGGCCACTTTTTAAACGAGTACTTATTTTCACCTCTCACCCTGGATACTTTGCGTGTGTTCATCTACAGGGTGTGTCTTAACCTAAAAAATATGGACTCTCTCTCAAAATGTCTTTAATTGTGAGTCTGTGATATATACCATGCAATGAAAATAGCTAACATTGGCCAACATGTATTATAGTGAACCAGGTTCTATGTGATCTTTGTATGACATAAGGAATTCTTACAGCATACGTCTTAAGTGGGGAGTATATATAACTACCCCTGTTTACAGATGCGACACAGAGGTTAGTCGCTGTGTCCACCATCACTGTAAGTAAGTGACAGTGTCGGGGGGAGGGGGGGCTCTTGGGGTCACCGTCTGCCTCCCGCCTTGATAATGCCCGAGGACAGCACACCTGGAAGGACTTTCTGTGCTGATGCACATGGTCTCTACCTGTGCTGTTCAACACGGGTGCTAGGAGCCACTGTGGTTATCGAACACGTGAACTGTGACTGGTGTCACCGAGGAACTGGGTTGCTTATTTTATTTCATTTTAAGTAATGAAATTTAAGCTTCCCCATGTGAGGTTATGGTTGTCATATTGGACAGTGTTGTTCTAGAATGATCGACTTCCCTCCAGAAGCAGTGGCTTAGGACCAACTTTGAAAACACAGACAAATATCCCAGCGTGTGCGATGCAGGAGCTGCTCCCAGCAGCCTTCTCCCCGCCCTCCTCCTCCGCTTGTCCAGGTCCCCACCCGTCCCTCCCACTCCGCTGGCTCCGCCCACCAGCGCTGCCCTGGGGCCACGCAGAGCGTTAGCATCTCAGCAGCCCTTTCGGTTCCCAGGTCCCTCCCACAGAGCCCCAAGCACCATCTCTGTCATTTCGGCTCTTTTTAGTAACTCAGCTTAGGAAGTCGTTTTCCTGAATCTTTGGGAAAATATGTGACGGGTCACCGAGCCACTTAGAATCTGTGTTGAGGACTTTATCCCCTTGAGCCCTATTTCCTCTCTCCCCCACCGCAGGGTTTAAGTTTTAGTCTTTGAAAGTTTATGATAAAGATAATGAATAATGTCTTTTTCCTATTTCCGAGGCAAAATATACCGAGTATGATTTCCACGTCTCTGTAAGCAAGCTACGCTGGGCGTTTTGACCACGACCGTGTGCGTGAGTGTTCGGTGGCGTCCTGGGGCTCGTGAGAGTGAGCGGGAGATGATTTTTGTTTTCCCGAAGTGACCACGTTAGACTTGAATTCTCACCGTCTAGAGTTTGCCCGCCCACGGCCCCTCCTCCGCACCGAGCATTAATGCCAACAGTGTACTTTTAACACGATCGCCTCCCGGCAGTAAATCAGGAAACTAGTTTTTGCATGAGCCTCTGGAAACAGACTTCAAGTCTCTGGAACGGTTTTCAAAGTAAGCTTTGCTAAGCAATTATTGGGATGACTTTAGTTAATGTGAAAAAAGTTAATTCTTGTAAACAACGGCACCCTTCCCTCCCCGCGGGTGCATGCGGGGCTTCCTATTTTTAAAGACATCTCCTCTTTGGAAAACTGTTTACATCCTTAGGAAGAAAATCACACAAAAATTAATGTAATTTTCAAGCATAAAAAGATTCATTTCTGCCATTTAATTACAGTGTCGCTCACTTTGTGTTTAATTATACCTAATCAAGCCCAGTGGTGTTTGGCAGATATTAACAAGCTCTAGCTTGTAATTTTTCTTTAGAAAACTCAACTATGGGTTTTCACAAACCAAAAGTTGGGGGCATGTGTCTTTGGCGTTGTTTTCTTAAAGGAAATTAAAAAGCTGATTGCTGAACACCAGCCACACCTGAATCTAATTTGTCATTTCCATTTGTGCGCCCTAGATTTTCTTTATAAATAACTTCTTCTCCATCCAGTTTGAGCTTTCAAAGTTCAAAGAACCCAAGTTAATACTTATTGGCTGTACAAATAAATAGTGCTTTTGACCGGAGGCCCCTGGATGTGTTTCCTGGATAATTCATGGTCTGTGAGGATCTCCCCTGTCGGGGGGCGGGCCTGCTGCCCCAGCGTGTAGGTGGGATCCACTAGTGTTTTTTGTTCAGTTCTGGATTTGCAGAGGGAGAGAAGAAAGAAGGGGATATGAGCACTGTTTACTTCCAGTCATTTTGCTACTGGAAAGCCACCAAATGTGGCTTAAAAATATTGGGCAGAGTGACAGAGCCATGGCTGCCCCCAGCTCAGCTGGAAGAAGCCCAGCTGGGCCCAGCCCTCTCTTGCTTTGGAGCCAAGATAAGGAAGCTGCTCACACCTCCACCCGCCCAGGGTGCAGACGTGGCCTTACCAGCTAGGAGATGTTGCTGTGGCCCTTACAGGCTTTTGCTCCCTGGGATAAAATAATAGTAGTAGTACTAATACTAACACTGCTACTAATAATAAACTTTAGCAAATACTGCTTCACGCACTATTTGTTCATCGTCTGTTTGCCCAGCATCAGCTCTTTATTACGCACTGGCGTGACTATGGTGAGAGAAAAGATACGCAGTGGCCCTTGCTAAAGTTGGCAGGGCAGGCATTATTCAGAACCTTTGCAGTAGGCATGGGGATTTTACAGCGGGGGCGGGGAAGGGGCTGATCTCCGAATACAGCCTGGATGAGTGGGAATTCATAGCCGAGGAGTAGGGGTCGAGTCAGTGGTGGGAATTACTACCAGGAGACACGAGAGGCAGAGAGTTTCTGACCGAAGCCGACCCGACGGGTTCTCGCTGAACACAGGGTGGGACGGCCGGATGTCACCTGGGGGGTGGGAGGCTGAGGACCCTGAGGGTGAGGGCCCTGGTCAAACTGACCCCGCAGGGTTCTTGCTGGAACTAGATTTCACGAGGCCATGCGCAGATGGGCCGGGAGAAGGTTCAGGAGGCCGACTCAAGCGTGGTCACGCAGAGAACCTTTGACAGCTTCAGGGATGTGGGCTTTGGGGAAGGCGGGGTAGGGGGCGATGTCAGATGCCCAGGGTTAGTCACTTATTTTATGATTTGGGGAAGTAAGTAGGAACCCTATGGCAATGCATTCTTTTCTATCCATGTGTATATTTTCCCACCTCAAAGTTTATTAATAAAAAGGCCTTCCTGGTGATTCAGGGCAGTCCTAGGTATTTCCTTTAAGCTCTTAGGCACCAGGTCGTAATTTCAAAAATAAAGAACTGCCATATTGTTTTCAAGCCTCAATGCATTTCTAGCATTGATATTAATGGCAGACCGTCCTCCATAAGAATGAAACATGTAGCTAATTCTGGAGCCCAGGCAGTGACTGACTCACTCTTCCCTCCGCCTTCTCCTCCCTCTCCCTTAGCCTCCCACACCAAACACACACACACACACACACACACACACACACATACACACAGTCCTTCTAATAACTGGTGAGAGGGCGAACTCAGTACAACCTGGGAAGTGTCAAAGAAAACCAGAACAGGACAGAGGTTACAGCAGAAAAACAAATTCTATTCAGGAGCTTTTGCAACAGGAGAAGAGAGACCTCGCTCCAGAACCGCATTCAGCTCCACATCCAACGTGGACACATGGGGGTTATAGAGCAGAGCGGGGGGCAGGGTGGACGCTCACCAAGAGGAAACGGTGGAGGAAGGGGGATCCTGGCTAAATAGACGCCAGGATTCCTGCTGCAGGCGGACAGGGGACCAGGCCTCACCTGGGGCAGGGGGTAGGGTGGGTGGCTTGGGAGGTCAGATATGGAGGATAAGCAGGTACTGAGGGTGGGGGATTCTGGCTAAACCCACTGGACAGGATCCTCGGACAACCGGGTTCTTCAAGACCAGACCTAAGAACAGGGTGCAGTCGAAAAAGTGGCTCAGAGACGCCTGCAGACTTTGGTGAAGCAGAGAGTCTGTCAAAGGAAAGACTGAGCAGAGCCAGTGTGGGCAGCCTGCCCCTTCCTCCTGTCACCATGGACCTGTCCACACCTCTGCTTCTGTCCCCAAAGGAAGCACTGTGCCTGGGAGCTCTCCCCCCTGTGCCCCAAGGTCACATGGGAAAAACTAAAAGATCTAATACTGTTGGTATTTTCATGAGATGCCCAATTAGATCACGTGATGCTTGCCAGCTCAGTTGGTTGTGCTCGAAGGGTACCCTCTGTGCCCCAGCACCTGGGTGCAGTGATGAGTGAGAGCAGCTCCCGTGGGGTACCAACCTGCATCCCTGCGGAGGAACCCGCGCTCAGGGGCTGATGCCAGCGCTCCCCACAGTGCGCCGAGCGGGGTGAACGAAAAGGAGATGCAGGATAGTTCTCCACACACGAGGAGGATGTGTCTGGGAGGTTTCCCCAGACCTGGCACAGTGCGGGAGTAGGAAGTTAGGGACGGAGGACGGAAAGACGGGTTACCATGGGACAGGGGCTGGTGACCTCCCCCCCTCCCCGTCTCTCTCTCTGTCTCTGTCACTCTCTCTGTCTATGTCTCTCTCTCTCCGTTGTTTCACCTCCTTCCGTTTCTCTTGGTAGTTGTTTATTGAACTTAATATGGAAGATTTCAAGGCATTTTAACCACCTTGTTTTACTGAATGAAATAAAAACATCAAGGTAGACATTTATATGGGGGTAATTTAATATTTATATGCTTTTTACTTTATAGCCTGGATTTCAAATAATTATGACGTCTCTACGTTTATGGTGCTTTAGAACTCTGACAAATCAGCTCTAAATGTGGTTGCTGCCATGGATGCTATACAGTAATTCTTTGGAAATAACTGCTCTGAATTCCTAGTTAATTCAAGGTGTCTAGACTCTCATGAACTGAAAGTGATGATATTATTCTTAAAAGTTTAAAAATAATATTAGGCTGTGTTTCTAATAATCTTTTTTTAAATGGCAAATACTTTAGAGAAAGTGTATATTTTTAAAATTTTATTGAAGTGTAGTTGATTTACAGTGTTGTGTTAATTTCTGCTGTACAGCAAAGTGACTCAGCTATACATACATACGTTCTTTTTCATATTCTTTTCCATGTGGTTTATCATAAGATATTGAACGTAGTTCCCTATACAGTAGGACCTTGTTGTTTATCCATCCTACACATACTAGTTTGCATCTGCTAATCCCGAACTCCCACTCCATCCCTCCCCCACCCCCCGTCCCGCTTGGCAACCACACGTGTGTTCTCTGTGTCTGTGAGTCTGTTTCTGAGAGAAAATATATTTTGAATAAAATTCCCCCAAATAATCGATCTCTGTACAAGTATGGCTCCTGGTACCTGCTCTGTACATTTTGGTACTCTTTTGTGATAGTGATGATACAAAGCCTTATCTCAACCCCTCACCTAAATCTACCCCAAAGAGAATTGCTGCAGCTGCCACCAGAGCATATAAGCTGCAGGCAGAAATAGTAAGCCGGTATCCAGTTAATAAAGGCAAAAGCTGTGATGCACTTGGAGCCTGGCCTTTTCTTTCTGTACATGATTTGGTCCAGTGTAGAGTGAACCAAAAAAAAAAAAAAAGTTTCATGAAATCCTCATTCTATAAAATCTAATGACACGTAAATCACACACAACGATACATGGCAAAAACTCATTGGTCAAAGCGGTGCTTATGTACAGTATAAACTCTAGACACGGCCAGGAATCAAAAAAGAAGCACAAAGATTTCCCAACACTGAAGTATATGTTTTCTCAAAAGAGATGGAACTGTCAATAAATACACCTGTGTATATTCTTTCAAGTTCATTTCTAGTCAGATCATTTCTCTAGTTTCTCAGGACTGGAGAGGGGAAGTGAGTGGCTATAGACAGCGAGGCTCGGCAGGAGGGAGGGAGGGCCGCTGACCACGTGGCGGAGGCGTTAGAACAGCAGAACGGCCCCACAGGCCCAGGACTGCCTAGTTCTTTGTATGACGGCGCAACGCAGTAGTGGATTCAACCAGGAAAGGTTAAATTCTATCTTATGTACCCATTTTCAAAAGGAGGTACTTGGGGGCTTCCCTGGTGGCGCAGTGGTTGAGCGTCCGCCTGCCGATGCAGGGGACACGGGTTCGTGCCCCGGTCCGGGAAGATCCCACATGCCGCGGAGCGGCTGGGCCCGTGAGCCATGGCTGCTGAGCCTGCGCGTCCGGAGCCCGTGCTCCGCGACGGGAGAGGCCACGACGGTGAGAGGCCCGCGTACCGCAAAAAAAATAAAAAATAAAAAAAAAAAGAGGTACTCGGGATTCGATTTAGAAAAATTTTTATTCAATAAAAATGTTTTAGATGGAAAGTGATGTTTGAAGTAGCCTAGAAAAAATTGGGGTCTGAAGATCCCTTTATTCCCCAGTGAAGCTTTATTATACTGGAATCAAGAAAATCGGTCTGTTGGGCTGTAGAGAATCCGAAACAGTAATGGCCATGGGTATCATTTGTTTACGGACACCTGTGCTTGGTTTAGAGTTTAGAGGATTCATATGTTTTCCCTTTTATTCCTCAGAGTAACCCTGTAGGGCCTGCATTGTTATCCCATCTCACAGATGAAGAGTCTGAGGGTCAGAGAGTTCCCAAAATAACTTAGCTGGCAAGTGGCCGATGTGTCTTTGGCTCCAATGCAGGAAAATATACACTTTCCCCCGTATCAGCCTGGCTTGAAAAGCAACATTTCTGACGTTTGCTACCAGTTCATAGACGCCTACCTCTTTCCCTTTGTTTTCCTATCTTCCTCTCCCTCCCTTTTTCTTTCCTTCTCTTTCCTTTCCTTTCCTTAACCTGTATATGAGACCCTTACAGTCCCAGCTGCCTGGATCAAAGCGTGATGTTGAAATCACTGCCGCAGGAACTTTGAGGGATATGCCCAGCCTGTGAGTGAGGAGGTCCTGCCCCGGATGTCATGTGCACACGCTTTGATCCTGGGACTCGGGGTGGGAGGCTCCCTTCTGTGCCTAAAGAAAGCCTTTGGATGCCTGGGGCTCTCTCAGCAGCTAACACTGTCCTGGTGCAGATCCCACTGATGTGCACAGCCCCCCAAAATAGCAGTGGCCTCCTTCCCGCCAAGACCAAGTACACATCCTAAGAAATTCTTTCTCAGTGTGTGTCTGTATTGTTTTCCTGATTACTAGAGATGCTTTGTGCACGAAAATCAAATCATTACAGAAGTATAAAAACTGAAAACACCTCATAATTCCACTACCCCCCCCATGAAAGATAATCCCTGTTAACAATTCTAAAGAAATTCTAATTTGTGAATGAGTATTTAAACCCCCCCCCCCACCTTCTGTCTGTGCCTTTGGTTCAGAACATTGTCTAGCTGGAGCCCTCAGGGTTAGGAAGGTGCTGACCTTCTGCTTTGTTTTTCTCCCCTGCTCTTTGCTGTGCTTGGTCAAGACGCACATTTGAAAGACTGGCAGAGGAATTGCAGGGGGAAAGGAAGGGCTAGCCCCTCCCAAATGTGAGTGAGTTCATTAGTGAGGTCTGGATTGAAGTATCATTGCTAATATCCTTTATTGAGTGGCTTACTGAGTACAGGGAATACTATTCTTTGTGTTGGTTTTTGTTTTTTAGTTGAAGTATAGTTGATTTACAATGTCGTGTTAGCTTCAGGTGTACAGCACAGTGATTCAGTTATACATATATACACACATATATATGAATATATGTATGTATGTATATATACTCTTTCAGATTCTTTTCCCTTACAGCTTATTGCAAGATATTGACTAGAGTTCCCTGTGCTATACAGTAGGTCTTTATTGATTACGTATTTTATATATAGTAGTGTGTATATGTTAACCCTAACCTCCTAATTTATCCCTCCCTCCACCCACCCTTCCCCTTTGGTAACCACACATTTGTCTGTGAGTCTGTTTCTGTTTTGTAAATAAGTTCATTTGTATCTTTGTGTGTGTGTGTGTGTTGGTTTTGATTTAATTTTCAGCCAATAAGTACTGCTTAGTTGACTTTGTATAAAAATATGGATGAAGAAGTTAAATATATAAATTTTATGGAGAAGCGAGAATTCTGACCTCGCTGGATCTGTGTTCTGGCTTCCGTGGTTCCCAATGAGGAAGCTGAGGCTGTGGTTGGCAGCCCCCGCCCGCACCGCTGCCCCTCTGGCTGTGTGTGGGCTCCCAGCATGCCCTCCACGTGGGGCTCTGTTTGCAGCTCGAGAGCTGCTGTCTGGTTTTCTTTTTAATGGCCAGCGTTCTGTAGAAACCATCACATAGTGCAGATAACCGTGTTAACATTTGATATGTAATCTTTCAGACATCTTCCTGTGTATATGTCACATCAAGTGCCTGAAAGTCCCAGAGTGTAGTGGTATGAAGTCTGGCTCTGGAATTAAACCATGTAGGTTCGTACCATATGACTCAGCAATTCCGCTCCTAGGTATACGTCTGAAAAGAACAAAAACACTAATTTGAAAAGATACATGCACTCAATGTTCATAGCAGCACTATTTACAATAGCCAAGGTATGGAAGCAACCTAAGTGCCCATCCACAGATGAACGGATAAAGGAGATGTGGTACGTATGTGCGATGGACTATTACTCGGCCATAAACAAGAAAGAAATTTTGCCATTTGTGGCAACATGGAAGGACTTGGAGGGCACTGTGCTAAGTGAAGTAAGTCAGACAGAGAGAGACAAATACTGTACGATATCACTTGTATGTGGAATCTAAAAAATACAACAAACTAGTGAGTAAAACAAAAAAGAAGCAGACTCACAGATAAAAGAGAATAAACTAGTGTTTACCAGTGGGGAGAGGGAGGGAGAGGGGCAATATAGGGATAGAGGATTTTTTAAAAAGGATTATTATGGGATTATATGAAATCATGTGTGTGAAACTTTTGAAAATTGTAAAGCGCTATATAATAAATAAATAAATGAATTAATTAATTAATTAATGAAAAAACTGTGTAGGTTCAGATCCTAGTTCTGACATTAGCAATGTCTCTTTGGTTAAGGTGCATGCCTTCAGATCCCGATTCTGACATTAGCAATGTCTCTTTGGTTAAGGTGCATGCCTTCTGGGAAACCCCATACTCCCATCCAGGAAATAGGAGTGTGGGGAGCGCTTTCCTCATTGTGGGGGAGGAGGAATTAATGAGATCCTGGCATAGGGGAAGTCCCCCGATAAGTGTTAGCACTTACTATTAATGTTGTTGTAAGAAATGGGATCCTATCTCTCATTCTGTTTTGTAACTTATTTTTTAAACTATCATGAACACTCGTCTATGGCATTCTTTTTGTGACTGCATTTATAACGGCATCATATGACACACTGTGATTGATTTCGTGCTGGAACTTGTACGCAGGTCAAAGAGCCGTCTGTGAAGCCCATCCTTGGAAAGCAGTTCTGGGTTCTGATGGCCAAATCTAGAGATGCTTGAGACCTTTAGCATCACAGGGTTTGATCCAAACAAGGATTTAGTGTTCTTATAAGCGTTGTGTAAGCATCTTCCCTCTCTCAGACGGTAATAAACAGCTAACCGTTCCAAGTGTCTCTAAGGATATTGTCAGCTTCTGACGTTTCGTGTGCAGCTGTCCTTGTGTCCTATTACTTATCACAGCACTTACTTTCTGCCTTGATAAGTGCGTAGGTGTCTACATACTTCCCCGACTCTAGCTTCTGAGCACTCAGATGACCAGCTGAGTTGAAGAAAGTGCTGTCATTCTGCCCTCAGCTGGCGGTAACGCCGCAGCAGCGGGGGAGGCGGGGGAGGTGGGGGAGGGGGAGAGCCTTTCTTATTCAAATGCTCCTGCTCCTGGAATAAAGTGGATGAGTAAGTATACTTAGGTCGTAAGAGAGATTATTAGCAGGGGGAGACACATTGGAACTTGCTGAAAGAGCGGCCTTTGTGTCCAGAGAGGCGGGCGCTGGGTAGTCACCAGCCCAGTTCTCCACCGTCTCCTCGTCCCCCCCTTTCACTCTCGCGGGGTCTGAATAGCTGTCTCTTGCCTGTTCATCCCCGCAGGAATGTGGCTTTGGCTACGGGGAGGATGCCCAGTGTGTGAGGTGCTGGCCGCACAGGTTCAAGGAGGACTGGGGCTTTCAGAAGTGCAAGCCGTGCCTGGACTGCGCCCTGCTGAGCCGCCTCCAGAAGGCCAACTGCTCTGCCACCCGCGACGCCATCTGTGGGGACTGCCTGCCCGGGTATGTGGCCAGTCCTTCCCGCGTAATGAGTCAGTTAGTCTGAACAGGCTTTTCTCTGGTTCCCTTCCAAGTGCAGATGCCCGCCGATATTACCCTGAACACACTTGCTGAGGTTCGTGGCTCTTCTATTCTCTGGGCCTCCTGTGTGCCCTGCACGACGACAGGCGTGGTTAGAATGCAATGGATAAGCGTGGTGACCGAGGCTCCGTGTCCCGAAAATCCTCAGAGTTCCTGCAGATCGATAGAACAGAAAACGTGGACAAAGGGACGAGAGAAGAAACTAGACAGTTCACAAAAGAGGCACGTGTGTGGCCTGTGACCATACAAAGATGTCCATCCTCAACGTGATCGGAGAAATGCAAATACCGCCATCCAGTCGTATTTTGTAAGGCATCACTTTGGGGAGAGGGACAGAGATCCCCACCCACAGGCAGCTTATATCCTAATAAGATTTGACGAATACCTACACAGTAAATGATAAGTTATACAAAAAGGTGGAAGATATGATTGCTATAGAAAAAAAGAAAATCTCAAGCAGCTCAGGGCGTTGGGCGTGCCCCCGGGGGGTGCAGGGGATGCAGGCTGCAGGATCAAGGTGGGTCATCAGGATGGGCGATGCTGGAAAGGTGAGCTCTCTCTGGACACAGACCCTGGGGTGGACATGGCCTGTTGTATCTCAGAAAGCGCCGAGAGGCCAAGGCAGCTACAGGAGAAGAGGGAGAGGCAGTGAGAGCCGGGGGGGTGCAGCTGTACCGGTGGAGACCTTAAATGGGCACGTTGAAAAGGAACCCAGGCCGTGGACAGCAAGGGGACCACACCTGGGCCAGGTGGGGAGACAAAGCCCGGGAGGAGGAACTTGAACATTTTAAGTGCTTCTAGGTAACGGTTGGCCGGACATGCCAGATAAAACAGGCAGTTGGAAGCCAGAGTCCTGATGAAGCCCGGGACTCGGTGGGGCCAGTGTGGTGGTCTGTTAGGGACGAGGCATTGCTGCAGGAAGTAAGGAGGGGAGGGGACAAAGTGAGCATCAGGAGGACCTAATTAGTACCTAGTGGAGCCAGAGGAGAGATGAGGATTCCCGGAGCTTTCCTGGAACCCAGGCTTTATTGCAGAAGTAAAGCAACCAGGGCCGGCAGCATGACGGGAGCAGCAAACTGTATTACGTAGTGGCTAAGCAGTACGTGAATTATTGTCTGTGACGTTCACAGTGTCTTAAAAACGAAGAAAGTGAGCCTTATCGCTAAGGTTATTCAGGCGAGATGGCACAGGCAGTGCGCAGTGTGGCTTGGACTCTGCCACCAGAATCCACGCTCCAAGTCAGTGCAGACGGAGGACGCTGACTGCACCCTGCCGGCTCGTGCCCACGGGAGCAGGGATTTGACAGATGCTGGGTGCCCGCTCCGGGGCTTTTAGTGAAGCCAGAGGGCAGATGACGCTCTGGGCCCGAAGGCCAGAAACAGGGCAGGAAATAGCCTCATGGGTCAAGCAAGTCCTTATGCGAAGACTCAGAACCCAAACAGATGCAGAAAGTACTGGTCTTACACCAGCAGCACAAGTGACCAAAGGAAAAATAGCTATATTTGACTTCCTCAAAATTAAAGCCTTCTGTGCTTCACAGGATACCATCCAGAAATTGAAACAACAACCCCCAGAATTAAAGGAACTATTCGTAACTCATATATGTGATAAGGGACCATCTTATCTAGCACACATAAAGAGCTCTTACAACTCAATAACAAAAAGACAAATGACCCAATTAAAATATGGGCAAAGGATTTGAATAGACATTTCTCCAAAGAGACACAAATGACCAGTGAGCTCATGAAAAGATACACAACGTCAATTAGTCATCAGCAAACGCAAAGAAAGAAAAAAAAAGACCCACATACTTCACACCCACCAGGATGGTTGTAACCAAAAGACAGGCAGTGACAGGTGTTGGTGAGGATGTGGAGAAACTGGGAATGTAAAATTGTGCAGCCACTTCGGAAAACAGTATGGCGTTTTCTCAGAAAGCTGCACATAGAGTTACCACGCGACCCGGCACTTCTACTCCTGAGCGTGTAACCAAGGGAACTGAAAACGTGTCCACACAAAAACTTGTACACGGATGTCCATAGCAGCCTTATACATGAGAGTCAAAAAGTAGAAACGACCCAAATGTTCGTCAGCTGATGAATGGATAAACAAAATGGAGTGTATCTAGTGATGGAATATTATTCAGCGGTAAAAAGGAATGAATTACTGATACATATGGCATCATGGAGAAACCTAGAAAACATTATGCGAAGTGAAAGAAGCCAATCACGAGAGAACACATGTTGTAGGATTCCATTGGTGTGAAATGTCCAGAATGGGCAGATCTGAAGAATACAGAGTAAATTAGTGGTTGTCTGGGGCTGGTGGTTGGGAAGGGTTGAGAAGAAGGGGGAGTGATTGCCAAAGGGTACAGAGTTTCTTTTCTTCCCGATGAAAATGTTCTAAAAGTGACTGAGCTGATGTTCACACAGCTCCCTGAGTGTACTAAAGACCGTTTACTTGAATACTTTAAAGGGGTAGATTGCGTGGTATGTGAAGTATATCTCAGTGATCTGTTATGTTTTTAGAAAGTAGTGGCCTGTAATCTCAGAAGACACTGAGAGCTGTGAATATCATTCCCCAGAGTCTTGAGCTTGTGCAAACCTGATGGAAGGACAGAAACTGGGCACCTGACACCTCTCTGCTCCTGTTCTGACGGAACCGGGTCTTGACTCCTCTGCCCTCTCCGCCGGGGAAGAGGATGGGGGTCAGGGAGAGGAGGGGTCATTGAAAACATGGGATTTTCTCACCTGCTGGCCTCATTTGTGTTACAGCCCCCAAACTGATCACATATTTTAATAATTATATTTTTGGCAAATATATTTTGTTCAATTTCAGGGAGAGCTCAGACCTCCAAAGTGTTTTGTCACAAGTAGAATTCATTATTTTTAAAATGTTCAGGGGCCTCCCTGGTGGCACAGTGGTTGAGAGTCCGCCTGCCGATGCAGGGGACACGGGTTCGTGTGCCGGTCCGGGAGGGTCCCACATGCTGCGGAGCGGCTGGACCCGTGAGCCATGGCCGCTGTACCTGCGCGTCCGGAGCCTGTGCTCCGCAACGGGAGAGGCCGCAACAGTGAGAAGCCTGCGTACCGCAAAAAAAAAAAAAAAAAAAAGTTCAATAATGTCCACGTTTGATTCCCAGCACTTGTTTAGCTTATTTACATAGAAAGAGTTTTTCTGTTTAAAAACTATATTAGACTATCTCGATATTTAATTTAATCAACTTATAATTTGGCATGTTTTCTGTCTGAGATAAAGAGAATTAGTCCGCATATATTACAATGTTTAGCAAGAAGTACATCTAAGAAAGCTCCCTTATATTGTCATATGGTTTTTTACCTATTTTTAGATTTTTTAATGCATTTTTTAGGTGTGGTAAAAAAATGTAACATAAAATTTACCATCTTAACCATTTTTTAAGTGTACAGTTCAGTAGTGTATATTCACGTTGTCATTATACGCAGATGACATGATTCTCTATATAGAAAACACTAAAGACTCCACACAACACTATTAGAACTGATAAATTCCTCAAGGTAGCAGGATACGAGATTAACATACGGAAATCTGTTGCATTTCTTTAGACTAACAATGAAATATCAGAAAGAGAAAGTTTAAAAATATTCCTTTTAAAAATCGTGTCCAAAAAAAAAAAAAAAAACCCTAGGAGTAAACCTGACCAAGGAGGTGAAAGACTTATACACTGAGAACTAGAAAACATTGATAAAGGAAATTGAAGATTATTTAAAGAAATGGAAAGATATCCCATGCTCTTAGATTGGAAGAATTAATTTTGTCGAAATGGCCATACTACCCAAAGCAATCTACAGATTTATTGTGATTCCTATCAAATTACCCATGACATTTTTCACAGGACTAGAACAAAAAATCCTAAAATTTATATGGAGCCACGAAAGACCCAGAATTGCCAAAGCAATCCCGAGGAAAACGGACAAAGTTGGAGACATAACCCTCCCAGATTTCAGACCGTACTACAAAGCTACAGTAATCAAAACAGCATGGTATTGGCACAAAAACAGACATATGGATCAATGGAACAGAACAGAGAGCCCAGAAATAAACCCGTGCACCTATGGTCAGTTAATCTACGACAAAGGAGGCAAGAACATACAATGGAGAAAAGACAGTCTCTTCAGCAAGATCCTGGTTTCAATTCTTTTGGCTAGGACTTCCCTGGTGGAGCAGTGGTTAAGAATCCGCCTGCCAATGCAGGGGACACAGGTTCGAGCCCTGGTCAGGGAAGATCCCACATGCCGTGGAGCAACTAAGCCCGTGTGCCACAACTACTGAGCCTGCACTCTAGAGCCCGCAAGCCACAGCTACTGAAGCCCGCATGCCACAACTACTGAAGCCTGTGCGCCTAGAGCCCGTGCTCTGCAACAAGAGAAGCCACTGCAATGAGAAGCCTGTGCACCGCAGCAAAGAGTAGCCACCGCTTGCCGCAACTAGAGAAAGCTCAGGCGCAGCAACAAAGACCAAACACCGCCAAAAAAATAAATAAATGAATAAGAAAAAGTTTTTAAAAAATGTTTTTGGGTATATAGCCATAAGTGGAATTTCTGGATCTTATGCTAGTTTTATTTTTAATTTTCTAAGAAAACTCCATACCATTTGCCATAGCAGTTGCTCCATTTAATATTCCTGCCAGTAGTGCACAGGGGTTCCAGTTTCTCCACATTCTCACCAATGCTTTTTTTTTAATAGCAGCCATCCTAATGAGTGTGAGGTGATGACTCACTACGGTTTTGATTTGCACTTCCCTGATGATTAGTGATGTTAACCGTCTTTTCATGTGCTTGTTTACCATTTATATATCCTCTTTGGAGAAATATTCAAGTCCTCTGCCCATTTTTAAATCAGGTTATTTGATTTTTGTTGTTGAGTTCTAGGAGTTCCTTATATATTCTGAATATTGACCCCTTATCATATATATGATTTGCAAATATTTTTTCCCACAGGGGTAGGTTGCCTTTTCACTGTTTTCATTGTATCTTTTTTTTTAACCACCAAAGAAACTATTATTACTATAATTTAAAACTTTTTTTTTTTTGGTTGTGACATTTTTTTAACCACTTTGTTGAGGTATGATTGACAAAGCTATACATATTTATTGTATACAACTCCGTGAGTTTGGGAATAAGTATACATTGATAGTATCCTTTGATGCACAAAAGTTTTAAGTTTAATATATTCCCTCTTGTCTATTTTTGCTTTTGTTGCCTATTTATTATATGCCTTCTGGTTGCCTTTTGATGTCATATCCAAGAAATCATTGCCAGAGTCCATGTCATGAAACTTCTCCTATATTTTCTTCTAGGAGTTTTGTAGTTTGGGGTCTTATGTTTAATTAATTTTGAATTAATTTTTGTATATGGTGAAAGATCAGGATCCAACTTCATTCTTTTGCATGTGGATATCCAGTTTTTGCAGCACCTTTTGTTGAAGAGACTGTCCTATATCCATTAAGTGGTCTTGGCACCCTTGTCAAAAAGCATTTGACCATACGTGTGAGGGTTCATTTCTGGGCTCTCTATTCTGTTCCATTGGTCTGTATGTCTGCATTTATGCCAGTATTGATAATTGGGAGTTCATAATATGTTTTGATATCAGAAAGTGTGAA
This sequence comes from Phocoena sinus, assembly GCF_008692025.1. Taxonomy (NCBI): domain Eukaryota; kingdom Metazoa; phylum Chordata; class Mammalia; order Artiodactyla; family Phocoenidae; genus Phocoena; species Phocoena sinus. The sequence goes on from NC_045780.1 coordinate 2,704,182, forward strand.
TCCTCCAACTTTGTTCTTTAACTTTTACTTTATAAATTCTAAAATAAATATTTTTTATAAATTCTGGTGGAAAGTCACCATATTACAATCATTTAAACAGATTTTCACAGTCAGATGAAAATGGAAGGTTGAGCAAGTGCTGGGTGTGTCTGGACATTCGGTCTAATTATCTAGTTTCAAATGCACATTTTGCTTCAAGCACAGATCACACAGATTTGCTACTACATTATCAATTCCACAAAATAATTGCATCTACCTGTCTTTATAAACGTGATCTGTAATTTATTCTCCATGTCACGAAAAATTTGGAAGGTATACATATATGTAAAATCACTTGAATCCCCACCATGTAGAAATAATCAGTTGTTAATATGTGGCATATAATATCCTTCCAAACTCTTTACAGTGCAAATATATACACAAAAATTTTTCTTAGCTGCATTGGTAAATAAATGATCTGAAACAATCTATACCAAAGCGTGTGTCTGTGCAAAATGGCATTATGTTATTCACACTTCTTTCTTTTCCACTTAATGATATTTCATGAATTAAAAAAAATAGATATGTAGATCTGCATCATCGTTTCTAAAGGCCCCTTTGTATTCCACAGCCTTGGGTCTACCATGGCTGGTCATGTCTGCTTTGGGTATGGGACTGTGCCTCGTTGGCTTTTTTTCCTTTTATGAGCAATGCAGTGGTTACACTCTTTACATCCAGCTTCACCCACTTGATCATTTTTTGAAGATAAATTTCAAAAAATGAAATTACTGGGTAGAATGTAAACTATTCTATTGAGTTCTGATGGCCTCCAGCTAATTGCCCTCCTAAAGTGTCAATTTATATGCCCACTGACAACAAACACAAGTGCCTGTTTACCTAGGCTCACGCCAACACTTTCCCAATTTTCCAAGTGAAAATGGTATATCGTCACTGCAATTTGCACTTACTTGTTAGTAATGAGGTTAAACATTTTACTGTTAATTTTTAAAATTTAATTGCATCATCTTTTTAGTTTTAACTGTGAAGTTTGAAAATTATGAGATGTTCTTCTTTTGGGAATTAGTGTTTTTTGCCTGTTTTTCAGTTGCCTTGTTCACTTTCACCATAATGATTTTTAAGTTTTATCTTATAGTCTTAAGTTATAGACAATACCACGACTAGAACTATTTTCCAGTTTTCTTTTGTCCACTATGTTGATGATGCTTTGTTTTTGCTCTTCAGATGCCTCTAGCATTTGTGCGTCTGTGTGTGTGTGTGTGTGTGTGTGTGTGTGTGTGTGTGTGTGCTCAAAGCTGTTAATCTCTACCATCCTGGTTCCTGGGTTTCTTGTCATGCCTAGAAACATGCCCCCTTTTATCACGATTGTATCAGTATCTGCCTGCATTTTTCCAATGGTTTTATGGTTTGCTTAGCATTTTTGGTCTTCGAATTTCAAAGGTGAAAAACTAGCACTTCACAAGGCATTTTGTCATTTAAATGACAATAGAAATGTCCAGATTTCATACGCCCTCACGGGCACCCCACCTCAGTGTACGAAAAGTGGGGCTGAGTAGAACCTACAAAGTTACATTTAGTGAATTGTTACTTCTTAAGCGTTCACTGCGTGCTCAGAGACCTTTCTAAGGATGTGTCTGTCTGCTGTTATAGTTAAACCTTTGAGAACCTTTTTTTAAACACTAGAACTGGTAATGGAGACTGCCAGTAATTTATCACATAAGTCTGTTTGCTGCAACTGTGAGCTTAGATGAAAATGCTAACAAGGATTATTTCCCTTTCTCTTCTAGATTTTACAGGAAGACCAAGCTTGTTGGTTTTCAAGACATGGAGTGTGTGCCTTGCGGAGACCCCCCGCCCCCCTACGAGCCACACTGTGAGTAACGCCATACAAAGAGCAGAGGGGCTCTGGGCCTTTTTAAACACCTTTCTTCAGTGGGCACATGGAACAAAATCTCTCTCTACTGCGGGGCTTAGAGTGTGTGGCCTTTTATCAGGAGTCCAGCAGGACAGAAAGCCCTTTTGTTGTGTGTCTCAGTCAGCAAACTGCATCCATTGATTAGAATCTTGGGTGAAGCACAGAGGCGTTGCTGCTGCCATGTTCCATTCAGACTCTTATCTTTTTTTTTTTTGTTTTTTTTTTACGGTACGTGGGCCTCTCACTGTTGTGGCCTCTCCCGTTGTGGAGCACAGGCTCCGGACGCGCAGGCTCAGCGACCATGGCTCACGGGCCCAGCCGCTCCGTGGCATGTGGGGTCCTCCCGGACCGGGGCACAAACCCGTGTCCCCTGCATCGGCAGGCGGACTGTCAACCACTGCGCCACCAGGGAAGCCCCAGAATCTTATCTTTCATTCTAGATCATAACTCAGGCAACTCCAGTTAACTAGGGGGTCCACGTCCTACTGCGTCATGTCTTTGTGCCGGGCTCTTCCTAGGCCCCAGACGCTGTCATGGGGTGGCTCCCAGGCGTTTCTGGAGGCATCCCCCTCGGGGAATGGCAATCACCTGCCGAATGAGCGTGCATCCTAGTTCATTTCATTTCCTCCTTCACTTTTCTCATTTAACAAATAAGTAAAAGGAGAAAACCCATTACATGCTGGTAAAGAGAAAATTGTGCCTTTTCTTCTTTGTATTAACATTACTTGAACTTTTTGACCGTATTTTTTCCTTAGATGGAAAAGGCGTTTGTTTCAGGTTATCAATCTGCATTGATTTTGAATAGGAAAGAGTGATTCCTCACTCTTCTTAATCCTAAATACAAATCTGGCCAATGAAAACTCACAGGTGAGGAGCCAGGAGAGAAGTCAGAGGGCGGGCGCCCTCCAACCTCGGCCCCCCAGGTGTGCTCAGGGCAGGCTTGTCTCCACTGAGCAGGGCCTTCCTGAGCTGTGGGAGCAGCGAGGTCCAGGAGGAAGGCTGGAGGAGGGCGCCATCCCTGCATGGGTTGGTCTTGACTTTCGGGGAGCGTGAGTAATACAGGTGTTTATTTAGGGATTAGTCTGGTATAATTTTCCATGCATGGGATCTGACCTCTTGCTTCTTTTTGTGACAGAAGCCCCCTTTAATCCATTGAAATTCATTGCATTATTTGATAAGGTCACATGGTACTTTTGTTTCCAAGAATGTCATGGCGTTTTGCAGTCCCTACTATTAGGTCCTTTACCAAAGAGCATTACTTTCTACATTTGAAGTGACAGAAAGGCAGAGAACTTGACCCTTTCCAACTTCTATAGCAACGTACCCTGACCCCCTTCTTTGTAATAGGTCAACGCTCGCCAAATAACTCATTGCAGTTAACAGATGCAGTACTGAATACCTGTTATGTATTGGTCACAATTTGTTTTACTTGATTTTCTCAATCTCCTCATCAGCTCGCATTCGTCATTGAGGACACTGGGTCCAGAGGGTTAATAACTTCCCATTGTTGGCTGGTGATGGGCAGGGACAATATTCAATCCCAGGTCTAACTCCAATACTGTGTTCTTCCCCCCCACGCCCTACTGTCTCGCTAGAAAAACCCAGCTGTCCAGTCTATCCTCTGTTGGCTGGTGTAATCCACTCCATGTTGACTTTTTCCTGTATTATTTGCTTTGAGGTTCGTCATTTAACAAAAACTCTAAAAATCTAACATAGGGGAGATACTGAAAGAGTCTCTTTTTGCTACACAGCCCATAAAAGGACATGTCCCCTTGCCAGTTAAAATGTGGCCGCAACCTAGTCTAGCCAGTGGCTCAGCTCAGCCATCATTTTGGCCAGAAGGCCAAGATTATGCCCTTCCTGCTAAACGACCATAAAAAGATTTAGGGAAGAAATCAGTATTGCCCAATTTAGAGTTGGAAAGTCCTAGAGGGGTTTTTTTTCCCTTTAATTTATTGAGTTTAAATTTAATGTAATCTAGTCATAAGTCTGAGGCACTGGAATTTTTTGCCTTGGGGGATCTGGCGTAGCTTGGACATCATAACTTAGCCTTTCAATGTAGATTTCACATTTAACCTTTAATGTCTTGTAGAGCCGTAAGTTATAATTTGAAAAGAAAATTGGCTAGTTTAATTTATGTGTATAGATATGTCTCTCCCTATATGAGACTTTTTAGAAAGCAAAGAAATATAAATTATTTTTCAGAGTCAGAAATGCAGTACACACAACTGATAGCTTTTGGAATTATGAAACCACTGTCTGGTGGTCTTTAGTGAGCCTTAATCCTTATCACTTGGAAGGAAAGTTTGCTGCCTTTGGCACAGTTCTTGCGAATAATTCCAGAACGCAGCTAATCTCTTCAAAAGAGATCTTGAGGTCTTTGGGGGACATTATGTAAGGCGCCTTATGTTTTCATTTCTTCTACTTCGGGCTTTTCCACTCAATCACGAAAAACTGCTCCTTCAGTGATTTTCCCCGGAGGAGTTGCTGTGTTATTTAGACTCTAAGCTCGAAGGTGGTGGCACCTCTCAAGCTACCTGGAGCGATGGGGCTTGTTTCAGTGATACACGTGGCAGTGGGAGGCTGGACTCCCCAGGCCCAGCGGCAGCCCTGGAGTCTGGGGGCTGTGGCCTCTGCGGCAGGACGCTCCCCGCAGCTACTTTTTCAGGCTCTGCTTCAGTGCCCCGTCCCCCCCAACGCTCTCGGCGGGCTGCTGGTGTGTGTACTTCCCTGGTCAGGCTCCTGAAGGAGAGAATCCGACCGGTGCAGGTAAACACCATCGTCCTGGGAGGTACAGCCTTTCCCACTTACCTGCTGAACAAATACTTGGGTTCCTGCTGGGAGCGTGCACACCGTGGGACACACGTAGACCCAGTCCTTCCCTTCATGGAGCTTAGGGTGCAGGCGGCTAGCTGTCGAGTCACTCAGGCGCTGCACACCTGGACGCACCTGGCGACGGATCAGTCCCGCCTGGGAGGATGCGCGGCTTTAAGAAAAAGTGATGGGTGATGACTTGGGAGCCGGAGGGAGGCTGCCCCGACTGTGACTTTCCAGCTGTGATCTAAGGATCGGCCAGGGGAGGATGAGCCTGAGAAGGAGGAAGCTGGGGCAGGGGCGGGGTGGGTCGGCCGAGGCGGGAAGTGCCCCTGGACTTGGCCCCGGAGGTCTTTGGCGGCCATTTTAGGGAGTGATGGAAACAGAAGCCAGATGACGGTGATGTAGGAGGTTGTGCAAGGAGAGCGGCAGAGCCGACGGTAGGCCACTCGGTCCAGAGCTCTGGTTTCAAGGTGACGCGCGGGAGGGCGCAGGCAGGGCAGGGGTTTTGTTTTATGTTGTTCGCAGGCAGGAGACACATCTGCCTGTTTGCAGGTTGAGGGGAGGGTCCAGTTGAGAGAGGCTGACTGTTCTATGCGAGAGAACAAACGAATGATGTCACGTCAGGTTTGTTGAAGGATCCAGAGAAGGGTTGGCCTCTGGTGGCGGCGAGGGCTCCGTGCTGTAACCAGGGCCGGGCGGGGCGCAGGTGGGCAAGAAGCCGGGCTTGTGCGTCCAGAGTCCGGCGAGGCGCTCTCGTTCTTGGCTGTGTGTGCGGCAAGCACGAGGTGCCCCTATGCCGGCTGAGGCTGGACCGGCACAGGTGGCTGAGGGTCTCATCCCAGAGAGTGGACGGACTAGATTAGATTAAGTGGTGGGTTTCCCACGAACACCGAGGGTCCGCTGGAGTTAGTGGTCCTGGTGAGGCCTTGTTTGCCTCTGCTGTGATATCCGTAGGGGTTCTGCTGCCACAAGACATACCTAAATTGAACCCCAAATGCACAGCTTATAGCAAGCAACAAAGGAGTCCTTAAAGAGGATGACTGTCTGTGTTAATAACACCAGAATAATTTTAAATGACTGTAAATACATTTTTTATGACACCTGAAGCAAACCGACGATTTGCTTCGCGAGATTACGAGAAAACTTAACAGAAAGCACAAGATTGAAGACTTCCCATATTTCCGTCAACTCTCTGAAGGGCCACCCAGGCCCATCCCTGTCTTGGCTGGTGTAACTGTGGCGGGTGACTGAACTCCCCGGGGGCTGGGTTTCATGTCTGTAAAATGGGGTGGCCCCCCCCCCCGCTAAGGCTGATGTGAGTAGGAGACGGTCGGTGTCTGTGATCCTCTGTGTGGTGTCCGGGCGGGCAGGAGCTCCAAGCTCTCAGCCTCTTCCTTGCCCCTTCTACCACGCAGTGCTTCCTGGGTGCCTCGGCCTCACCTCCTAGCATTTGGGAGAAATTGCTGTCTGGAGAAAGGGCCGCGGGCCTGCCCGGGGTCTGGTGTTTAGCAGAGGCAGTGGTTCAAAGACCAGCAGTGAGTGTGGGAAGCCGCCCCGCTCAACTGGACAGGGGGTGACAGGAGATGGAGGACACGTTAGCCATCAGATAACAGATCTGTTCTCTGCAGCTTCGATTTGGGATCAAGAATGTCTCAATAGGCGTTTCTCTCCCTGTAGGGCATACCTGTATTCCTTGTAAACTGATTTCAAAACCTAGGAGGGACTTTGCTGGTGGTCCGGTGGTAAAGAATCCACCCTCCAATGCAGGGGACGCGGGTTCCATCCCTGGTCGGGGAACTAAGATCCCGCATGCCGCGGGGCAACTAAGCCCGTGCGCCACAAAGTACAGAGCCCGCGCGATACAACTAGAGAAGACCGCGCGCTGCAACTAAGACTCGACGTGGCCAAAAATAAAAATAAATAAAATAAATATTAAAAAAAAAAACTAGAAGGAAATTTCTATCCCCCCTGACTCTTTATATTGGCCCAGTCTTAAGGAGTCCTCGGAACCTTGGTGTCTACCGGCAGCAGAGTGTAGGACACAGCCTGGGACCAGCAAGAAGTCTGGATTCACGTCCAGGCTCTGCCTGGACCGATGGCGTCACGTCGGCCAAGTCAGCTCACCACTTTGAACCTCCACTTACTCCTTGGAAAATGGGGCTACGCATGCCATGTTGGCCGAGTTTAGATAGAACTGAATGGAATCGCGTCCAGAAGCACACCAGCCTTCTTCCCGATGGTGCCTGCGGCCCCGCCCACCCCAGGTGTACCCTTCGCGGGGTACGGGGGCTGGGAACTGCCCCACTCGGGGAGGGTCTCAGATGCAGCTGGCTGTGATGTTGCCTTGCTGGTCCTCCCCCTGCACTGGGGGCTGAGCAGTGAAGGTTACCTAGAAAGGGGCTGCGGTGGACATTTGCGTTTGGTTACTTGGCTGGCCGAAGAGTCCCTACTCCGGCCGGCTGCTCTCCTCTGTGTCCCATGGCGCAAGGCCTCATGCCCACTGCCCGGCCAACATGAGCCTGAAGCTCTCCTCCCCGCAAAGTAATGATGGACATGTGAACGTCAGCTAGTCTGCCTGTAGCATTAATTCGTGAGGAAGTCTGGTTGACATCGCTGTAGGCGCAGGTAAGTAAGTGGCAACCTTCACGTGGAAACCCCTGCTTCAGGCTTCGCCCCTCATCGTAGCTTCAGCTCCTGATAAGGTGCAGCCGTTTGGAGCGTTAGGAGAAATAGAGGAAAACACCAGGAAATTTTAGAACTACGTCCTGCCACGGGCCTGATAAGAAATGCAGATTTGGTGGGATTTCTTTTAGACCTGTTTACTTAATTTGGAACTGTAGTTGGAACAAATGGTTTCAAAAAAACTCAAAGCGGTTTTTATTTAAGGGTGTTTAACCTAGATGTTTGCTTTGTTGTTGGGGGCTTTGTAAAACGAGCCACGTGATTGCCAAGAGATAAGCGATCGGGTAAGTCGCCCGGTGGGGGAGAGGGAAAGTCAGGAGCTGTGCTAACCTGCGACTGTTTAGGAATTTACATGACTCAATACTCACAGAAAACCCGCGGGTCTCTGCACCAGTAACTAATACATCGCATTGGGAGAGATTGATTGTTTTCCAAAGGAAACTCAAACCGTCTTCTAAATAACGAATAAAACTAATTTCAGAGTAAACTTTTAAAAGAATTATTTGCTCATTAAAGATAGTTTTTAAAGTTTAATAGAAAAAAAGAAGGGGAGAACATCATAAACAAAACATTTCCAGCATTAGCACATACAAAACAAAATACAGCCTTCTGACAGCTTTCATTTCAGTATTTTTTTCTATCTCAACTACTGATCTTTTTTTAAAATAGGTGTAATGATGCTGTACATAGAATTTTGTATCCTTTTTCCACTTGAGATGTATATTTTTTCACGTACTGTTCTAAACATTAATGATATTTTCGAGTGAGTATGGCGTGGGCTTTGGACTTCAGGTGGATCGGATCTCAGGGCTGTCTCTGCCACACACATTGCTCTGTCCACGTGTGCGTGAGCCCTTCCACAGGTGGGCAGGTGGATGGATGCCCACAGGTGTTTGTGTGTCCAAAGACACTGATGTTTTTCTCTCTTGATCTGCAAAGCTAAATTGTTTTGAAGTAAGGGTGCCTGGTAAACACCTCTTTTAAAGAAAACCAATTTAAAAGGAAATAATGGGGAGTGTTCTGAAATCGATGCCAGTATGGGTTTTCCAGTTACTTGTGGTGAAACACGGGTGACCTCAGCTGCCACCTGCGTTTCAGCTGAACCCCTGAGGTTCAGAAGCCAGTTCCTGCCGTCCTGCCAGCACCCAGGACCCTTCATACTACCGGGGACTAAAACACTCACTGAATCTGATCAGAGCGAGTGACATAGAATGAGATGCAGAGAGATGCAGGCAATCCAAAAGAGTTATAGCGAATCCATTTGCTTTGCAAACACCATGTGATGTTATTGCATCTGTGTGTGTTTTCTGTTTCTGCGACAGAGAGTTCTTCTCCTGGGCTTGCTAATACTTAATGGCCTGACTTCCTGGAGGCCTTCCTGGATCCTCTGCAGGACAGGCCCGCAAAGCCACCCTGTGCTAATTAAGGGTTCAGTTCACAGAGGATGCTCGGGGAGTTTCTGGTCCTCAGGCCGTGACTCTAAGTGTCGGGCAGGGGGGGGTCTGGTGCCCTGGGTGTGCTGGTGGAGCCCGGCTTCCAGACTGCTTCAGGACAGATGGGGGCTCCTGGACCTCCTAAATGGTGGAGAAGGGCAGCTTCTTCAAGATTTGGGTCTTTCCTGTTAAACAGAACAGGGTGGAGAATAGGAGAACAATGAGATCAAAGAAAACAGCCTGGGCTACAGGACAGCCTCCCCAGGCATCTGAAGCAGGTTCCCCGTGCTGGTCACTCTTTATTCTTTGGTTTAGGGAACCGTTCTCCTCTCTTCCTTCCACTTTCCGTAGTTGTCTGCTTTTCCTCCCTTTCTTTCTCTCAGTATTATGTGATTCCCTTACTTTATTGACAAACCGTCTAAAACAGTGGTCACGGAAGGTTGCTTATGGGGGAACCAAAGAGACGGAAATCCACCAGGGCTCCCTGCAGGGTCCCGGCACGAATGTCCTGCCTCGAGGACACCTCGTGAGCCCCCGTGGGATCCACCTAGGCTTTACTGTGGGTGACGCTCTGTCGGCCCAGCCAGCCTGGCGGAGGGCAGGAAGCGGGGGAGCAGCTGAGACAGGCAGAGAGATGGACGCAGGGAGAAGCGCAAGGGCAGCCTGTGCGTCCAGCAGGGAAGACGCAGGACCCCACGGGGCAGCCACAGAGCGCCGAGCACGCCGTGACTTTGTGCCATTTAGTGTAGAGCAGAGGGGCCAATTCCACCTCAACGACTGACCCCGCCTGGGCTTTTCTAATGCCACTCACGACAGGCATTGCAGTTTTCATTATTGCTCTGGACCCAGAAAGGGTAAGAGAGGGGAGACCCCATCACATTTGTTGAAATCTTTTTCAGAAAACAGAAAAACTGCTGTAATTTCTTTGAAATGATTTCCATTGCAAATGGTTAACCTGTTTTTTAAGCAGGTTTGCTTCTGGAGGTAAACAACTGTTTTCTAAACATAGGTTGACAATTCATTATAGCAAACTCCTCGTTTTCCAAGGATATTGAAAAAGTAACAGGACAGTTTTAACATCTTGGCCTCTTTAGAGAGAAAAAAGTGCGCGGTAAATGCAGCTGCTTTGAACGATTATTTAGCTGTTTCGGGTATTTATCTTTCCTTGGCCCTAGCTTCATTAAAGTCATAAAAATCAAAAAATTCCAAGAGAAAGATGTTTCTTACACTCGTGCGCTCTATGTGCATTCTTTTCTCCCGATACAAAATTGCCAAATATTTGTAAGCCATTCACTTGGTCCCGCATAAGAAGAAGAACAGGAAGGGGCAGTTTAGCTGCCTTCACTGGGTCTGTGGACCGTGTCCCTTGAGTCTGGAGATGCTTTGAGAGCTCTGGTCAGCTGGCTGCCGTCTGGGAGGTGGGAGAGTCCTGGTCTGGAGACGCTGAAGGCTTTGATCCCGCCCTTCGAGCGGGGCGGTTGATTATTACCCAGTCGGCTATAAATCTAGCTTCTCGGCCTTTATCTTCAGTCTCTTTCAGACATTTAAAGTCAATGAACTCGTTTAAATATTTGCTCACGAAGAAACAGGTTGTGGTTTGTTAAAGGCCATCCCTAAATTAAATGAATATTAGATTAAGTGCAGTTTATTTAAAAAAATATAAAATCCAGCAGGCCTGTTTCATTAGGTTGTGGACTTTTACAAAGGGTACAGTGATTTGTGTGTGTACCCATTAAACGCTTGAAATAAATAGGTGTGGAGAAAAGCCGTCTCACAGTTTATGCCGGACCCGTAGTGGAAACACTCGAAGTTGCAGCTTAGTGATGACTCCCTCTCTTAGAGCAGAGTATTTATTCTCAGGAGGTGGTGTGCCAGGGATCCTGCTGCCTGGAAACCAGCGCTTGGTCCTTTAGGGGCCACATTCCAAGGGCGCCTGGAATACGTAGCTGCCCCCATGGAGAGGGGTCTTTTTGTCTTTAAACGTGGGTGAGCGCCCGGCTGCTTCCCACGCCAACTGCTTGACGAGGGATGTCACTGGAGGAACATTGCTTTGAGGAGGAAAAAGAGAAGCATCAGGAGAGTTTAAAATAGCAAGCAGGGGGGCTTCGCTGGTGACCCAGTGGTTAAGAATCCGCCTGCCACTGCAGGGGACACGGGTTTGAGCCCCGGTCTGGGAAGATCCCACATGCAGCAGAGCAACTAAGCCCGTGTGCCACAACTACTGAGCCCACGTGCCACAACTACTGAAGCCTGCGTGCCTAGAGCCCATGCTCCACAATGAGAAGCCACTGCAGTGAGAAACCCGCGCACCACGACAAAGAGTAGCCCCCGCTCGCCCCAACTAGAGAAAGCCCGCGTGCAGCAACGAAGACCCAACACAGCCAAACATAAATAAATAAATTAATTAAAATCAATAAATATAATAAAATAGCAAGCAGGGCTTGAGTTCCGGAGGGTACAACACTCCATCCGCGTCCCGCAGCCCACGCTACCCTCACAGAGCCAGGAGGTGGTCTCAGGGCAGAGAGGCAGGACGGGCGCCAAGTCGGGCCTGCGTCTCCAGGCCAGCTCGGAAGGACCAGGAGTAAGAGTTTAATTTCAAACTTAAGGAAGAAACATTGAAACTATACTTGAAATGTAGTTGAGTCATCCTGCTTGAGAAAGTAATGTAAAATAACTCAAAGGGAAAATAAAAAATTTAAAAAGATTTTAATAACTCAAAGGGTGGAAAAGGTAGTAGAAAGTAAAACTTGGAAGCTTAAACTCAAATATCAGATAGGAATTCAAAAAAAAATAATATCCCATTTCAGGTGTTTAAACAAGTATTTTAACTGCTTCGTTTATTATTTTGACCATATCAGAGAAATTAAGTGTTTGTGAGGGTTTTGTCTATATATTAATCATGTATCCATTTTCTTAAATATTCAAGATGTTTCTTTTCTCAATACTGTACAATTATAAGGAAAGGGAAGAAGTGTTTCTTTTGTCTTTAACTGTTCCAAAGTAATTTTTTAACTTTATTGAAATGTACTTGACATACAAGAAGAGACATCCATTTTACGTGCACAGTTCAGTGGGTTTTGACAGATGTGCACAGCTGTGTTATCATCTGCCCCAGGGAAGATGTGAAAGTCTTCCCAAAGGGGAGTCATCTCAAGCAGAGCCTGGAGTCACCTCAGAAGGGTTCTCTTTATCATACTTACCATTGTCTTGAAGATAGGGTTTAGACATCTTTTTGTTCTCTTGCATTTTAAAAAAATGTATGTACACATATATTACTGTTTTCTGTCCACGTTTCCCTGTCTACGTGGAGACCAAAGGGTTATGGTGTGAAATGTCAAATTTTGTGTTTAAATGATTTTCTGCAAAATCTCCAGTATCGAAGTTAAAAAGTGCACTGAAGATCAGTCATCCCTGGGAAGCTTTCCAGTGGTCATAAGAGGCAGGCTTTTCTTTAAAATGAGGAAAATTACTTTTTCAAATTTTTGGTGTTAGGCTGCTTAGCTCAGGAAGTCTCCCAGGGAGTCCTTTTTGGGGGCCTGATGCTAGTCTGGAAAGCAGAGGACATAAAGACAGCTCTCTGATGTGATAACTGTCGACCAGTCTGTCCTCTTGTTCACGGACAAATGTACTGGATCCTACTCTGGGCACTGACGTGGCACCAGGGACCCTGCAGTGAAAAACACAGACTAAATTCCCAGTGCTCGAGGAGTCGACGCCCTAATACTCCGGGGGAGGGGGGGTATTATGTAAGATAAGGTGGTCAGAAGAAGGCCTGTCCCAGGGTCCCTGATGCAGGGAGGAGGGCAGAGCATGGGCAGAGGCGGGAGCCCAGCCAGTGGGTGCAGGGCCTTGGGAAACTGTGCAGACCAAGGAGGACCCTGTCCTCTGAGGGAGAATGTTAACTACAGGAGTGACACGATCTGACTTCACATTTCACCGTCTGGGAGGTGGACTTCAGGAGAGCAAGGGAAGAAGCAGGGGACCAGTTCAATGCAACGGTTTTAGCTGACTCGATAAAAGTGTGCACTTAGAAGAACGGGCTTTCCACCCGTTTCTCAAGAGTTAATTTTTTGGGGGCTGCATGTATTAATAATGTAATAATATTTGTTATATTTTACCTGCTCTGTGATGTCAAAGCAAATTACAGAAGAATAGCGTTCAGTTGATTTGTTTCTAAACTTGGGCAAAACACAAATTTTGAAGAGGTGAACTTACGATTTTATATCACATCGTAAGATTTTACTGCACGATAAATGTTTTCTATTACTTTAGGCCCCGGGGACACAAGAAGGATCTAAAAAATGAGATCCTGGAGGTTTCTCTCTTACTTCTAATGCTCATTAGCACTGAAAGGACACTCACATAACTACCTCGTTTGATCATCCCAAGACTAATGCCAACCAATATCTACTTGATGTTTTTGTGGATTAGCTCATTTAATCTTCATCATGAAGAGGCTTGCTTTTGAGTCCTGGTCCTAACGGCTAACTTTCAGATGAATTATTTAACTTGTCTGTGTCCCAGTTTTTTCATGTACCAAAGGAAGATTCTTATAGGTTTAAAAGAGGAAATAAAGCCCCCCCAATTGAAGTCCTGAATCTGCTTCACATTCCAAACCTCAAGACATATGTGCTCTTTCCAACCTAACCCAGACTTGGGTTCTTTACCATAAGGTCTGTCAACTGTCAGGTTATAAATAAATTAAGAGCAGGGTCAATTGTGCTGTAACAGAGACAGCAAGAAACACAGTCCAAATCCAGATTTTCTCTTCAGTCTAGACCCAGCCACATGAAACTGGGCAGAGACATACACGTTTTTTTTTTTTCTTAGTTGGAAGTTAATGGGTGGAAATAATTTGAGTTTCATCATTTTAGAATAACTTCACAGAAGATTACTTCTTTCAGGGACTTCCCTGGTGGCGCAGTGGTTGAGAATCCACCTGCCAATGCAGGGGACACGGGTTCGAGCCCTGGTCCGGGAAGATCCCACATGCCACGGAGCAACTAAGCCTGTGCGCCACAACTACTGAGCCCGCGAGCCATAACTACTGAGCCTGTGTGCCACAACTACTGAAGCCCGCGCACCTAGAGCCCGTGCTCCGCAACAAGAGAAGCCACCGCAATGAGAAGCCCGCGCACCGTAAGGCAGAGCAGCCTCCGTTCGCCGCAACTAGAGAAACCCCGCATGCAGCAACGAAGACCCAATGCAGCCAAAAACAAAAAATTACTTTTCAATACTGCAGTGAGGTAAATAAGAATTATCCACTTTACTAATAACAGGGAAGCTGAGCCGTTCAGGAGGAGAGCCCTTAGGTGGAAGCGTGCTAAGCTGGACACTGCCTTTCCCGAGGATGAGGCCCAACGAACAAGGTCGTGCTTTCACGGGAACACGAGTCCAGGGCCCCCAGTGGAGCCTGGTGCTCAAGGGGTTAAGCACAGCCCCGCGCAGGAACTAGGAGGGCAGGGGCCCAAGTTTCGTGTCTTTGTTCCAATTCCCAGATGGCAACCCGGCCTGTTAGTCGCAGATGAAGCAAAACTATTTTTGAGCCTGTGTATCCTACAGCACAGATGGTTGAGGCCATAATAATGTGTTTCTTTTATGGTGTCTTTTCTGTTTCTTGGTGTAGAAGTTTAAAAGCTTCATTGTTTCATCAGTCAAATAAACGCAGCAAGACCTTATGGGACTGTGGGACAATAAAAGGAAGAAAAACATCCTTGAACGCAGGAAAAAATCTTTTTCTTTACTCTGTTTACAGAGGAATGCTATAGACAATCTGCGGCCATTGTGGGCTTTATAATTTTTTCAGTGTTAAATATGGTATTTATCATAATTACAGTACCAAACAGTTATAATCCACCCAGTGCCAAAGACGAGTCTAAAGTACCGAGCTCTCTCTGGGCATCACAGACTTTCTCCGAACAGCACCAGGCAGTGAAAGTCGCTGGTCGATCGCGCGGTTGAACTGCGGGCAGTGCTGGCCTGGGGTTCGCATCCCAGTCTCACCAGCCACTCTGCTGTGACAGTTGCCTTGTCTGTCCTTCCCTTCTTCTCCCCACAAAGATATGCGTGATAATATGTGGCACAGCTCTGGTGGGGGACAGGTCTCTAAGCCAAGTGATCTGGAAGCAAGATTAAGAAGAACAGAAACCAGCGGACTCCCCTGGTGGTCCAGTGGTTAAGAATCCGCCTGCCAGTGCAGGGGACGCGGGTTCCATACCTGGTCTGGGAAGATCCCACATGCCGCGGAGCAACTAAGCCCGGGAGCCACAACTAGAGAGAAGCCCACGAACCACAACGAAGAGCCCTCATGCTGCAACTAAGACCTAACGCAGCCATAAATAAATAAATAGATGGATAGATAGATAGATAGATAGATAGATGGATAGATAGATACATACGCTGCTTGTTTCGGCTTCAAAAAAAAAAAAAAGAGCAGAAACCAAGTTCAGTTAAATAATTGGCCAAGTCTCAGCTACTGGGACCTTCAGCCTCGTGGCAACAGGTCCCTAGCCAGGATTTTCCCCCTCCCGGGGATGCTTCTGCCTGTTGGGTTGGACTTCAGCATCCCCTCCGACCGCCAGCCTTTCAGGTCACTCCTCACACCCCCAGGCCTCTGGGGTTGTCTTTCTACCTTTTGGGAGCCTGAACCCCTCATCCTAACCCCACCCCAGCACCTCTCTTAACACCCTCCTGACCCCTTTGCCTGTCCGACCTCTTATCACACTTGTTCCAGGCCTATCACTGGGCTGCTGAGTGCCCTCGAATCCTGTTTTCCTTTGGTTTTTCCGTTGCATTTCTGACGGCACTTCCAAGGACACACACATTTTGAGGAGTAGAAAACTGTTTATCTTGTCCATCTATAATGGCCTTTTGTCTTGCTGAGAATACAGCTGTTCACTTCAATGCCTTATTTTTTTTAATTTTTAAAAAAATTTGTTTTATTTATTTATTTTTGGCTGCATTGGATCTTCATTGCCGTGCGCGGGCTTCTCATGTTGCAGAGCACAGGCTGTAGGCCCGCGGGCTTCAGTAGTTGTGGCTCGCAGGCTCTAGAGCGCAGGCTCAGTAGTTGTGGCGCATGGGCTTAGTTGCCCCGCGGCATGTGGGATCTTCCTGGACCAGGGCTCAAACCCATGTCCCCTGCATCGGCAGGCAGATTCTCAACCACTGTGCCACCAGGGAAGTCCTCAATGCCTTATAAATGTAGTTAATTTTCATTTTCTGGATAGAAACATTGACCTTTGGTACTAATAAATAAGATCCAAAGCCAAACTTAAAGAAACGAGAAAAGGAAAACCTTTACCACTCCCTGTTGGTAACAGTCGATCAGCAGTGACCGGTCAGCTTCAGTGACCAGAGCCCTTGGGGAACAACAGGCCTGGTGAGGACGAGGCTCGCTTCCCAGCTGCTTCTCAGCCCTCCCGCCAGGACCACGCCAGGGCTCAGTGCATCCGCCCCTGGGTGGGTTGTCCTCCCCTGGCGCCTCGGGGCTCCCGGCCGGTGTTGGTGAAAGCTGGTGGCTCAGAGTCCAGAGCAGCCACTGCTGGCAGATTCGGGCAGCAGGGCAGGGTCTGCAGGGCGCAGAGGAGATGGTGGGTGAGAACCAAGTGGAGGCTGGTGGGAGGGAGAAGACGACAGAGATCCAGGTATTTGGAAGGACAGTTTTCAAAGCAGTACATACCCTGCTGGATGAGAAAGGACATCCTTAAACCATTATTCTTCTGGCCATTGAAAGACAAAGTGCTCATTTTTGTAGTCAGAGTGAGTGATGATACTGTGGCTTTTCAGCTTCGAACAAAACAGAACCCTGCTGGCAGGATATAGTGCTTTGTCCTTCGGGGCTCGAGGGCTGTCAGCTCACTCGGTGTCTCCGAGGGCATTTGCACCAGTGAACACGCGGCTGGTGATGGATGGAGCAACGGAGACGCTCTGGGTGGTGCCGTCTCTCAGGAAGAAGGTGCTGGGCTCCCAAGAGTCCGTTCAGACATGCTGTGGGAGCCCATTTACTTAGTCGGATGAGGTTCGCAGTGGAAAATATGGCCTCAGTTGGACAGGGAACCAAGCCCATCTCTACACACACCAAGCGGAGACTTGGTGACTTCCGCCGACTTTTAAAAATCGTGTTTTCTAACCACGCAGGTTAGTAACTGAAGTCAGAAGATGTAGTTGGGTAGCTGTGTTGGTGAGAATCTGAACCCGCCACATTCCTCCTTGAGTTCACACCATCAGCTTATTGCAAATACATGCATCACCGACTTCCTGACCCTAAGGTGTCCCCAGGTGGGAGCAAGGGTGACTCTCAGCTAAAAGGTCACGGGTAAAGTCGAGGAGAGACAAGAGGGTGAAGCCTCGCCGACGTTGGGTAGAATTTCCCGTCGGTCAGCATGTCTTTTTGGTCGTGGACGCTGTGCCGGCCAGGTGGTGGTCCAGCCTGCTTCCTCTTCACTGTCTCCCCTTTACCCCTCTTCCTCTCAAATAAGAGGGTCTCTCTTCCCACGTTGGCTATCCACCAGGTTGCAGAGGCTCACCGAGCGTGACCATCCACCCTCAGGAAAGAATAAGTTAAATTCGTTTGTCCACAAAGACAGTTGTCACACGTCCATGGAACTGGCCTTTTTTTTCTGCTGTAATTTCACAGTGAGGCCAGACCATCTAAATATTGGCAATAGAACCAGGCAGATACATACATGACAAAATAGAGATTTCAAACAGTCATTTGTATTAATCCCTCTTCCTGCAATGCCCCTTTTTTATGCATTGAATTTAAATATGTATCATTGTTTATGCTTAAAGTCTGTTTCTGTTTCTCTGTCTGTATGTCGGTAATAAGTCCAAACTGTGGTCTTAGTGCTCAAGGAGCTGGAATAGAAAGAAGCATATTGTTTCAGTTTATTCTCTCCAAATCCTGTACCACCAGTGCTTAATACAAGGCTTTGAGAGAGGCTTGGCGGTCTTGGACAAACATTATACTCAGTTGAGACTCTCACCTTGTGTCTCACCCACACAGAATGCTCCGCCAGTGTATTTAAGAAGCAGTGAGGGCAGGTCCTATAGCTTCTGTGCCACATGCCACTAGAGAGGGACCAGAGGTTTGCTTCAGAGTCTTGGCAGGTGTACCCCTGCTCTGTATTCTCTGAACTATCTCTGTACCTGACCATTAATATTTTTCTGATTTGCCTAAAGTTCTTTTTCCCAAAGGCTTTTCTTAGTAGTAGCTTTACCATTTCATTCACAGTATTCCATGAGGTTGAGTTACTTTGCTCGTGGCCGCTTATTTTTATATAACACTGCTTCTGTTACCATTGGGAGATCATATGGTGGGACGCTTGGAGGTACTTAGATAGAAGTAGTGATAGCTGTTTCTTTTGTAAGAAACGCGTCTAAACTTCTGGGGAGAGTCATGTTGGTTTGTCTTCATTGTGAATTTTCCTTCTGAATTTTCCTGCCCTCTAGGGCCATGTAACAAGGACCCAGGCTGTCCCATCAGTGTATTCAGCGGCCTGCCTACTATGTAGGTGGTTCAGTTGGTTTAAAAGACACTCCAGATTCTGACATATTAACAGTTAGAATATAATGTCTGGTTCCAAGTAATAACAGGAGGAAGCATGGCTAACATAGAAGGTTCTCTGTGGGAGGCACCATGCTAACCCTCCATGTGCATCACATCGCTCAGGTCTCACAAAAATCCTACGAGGTAGTTACTGTTATTTCCTGATTTTACCAATAAGGAAACTGGGGTTGTCATTTGCTCATGGTAACACAGCTAGTAAATGGCAGAGCCAGCTCTTAACCAAGAGTATGTGCAGCCATATATACAATGGAATATTTCTCAGCCATAAAAAGAAACCAAATTGAGTTATTTGCAGTGAGGTGGATGGACCTAGAGACTGTCGTACGGAGTGAAGTAAGCCAGAGAGAGAAAAACAAACACCGTATGCTAACACATATATGTGGAATCTAAAAAAAAAAAAAAAAGGTTCTGAAGAACCTAGGGGCAGGAAAGGAATAAAGACACAGACGTAGAGAATGGACTTGAGGACACGGGGAGGGGGAAGGGTAAGCTGGGACGAAGTAAGAGAGTGGCATGGACATACATACACTACCAAATGTAAAACTGATAGCTAGTGGGAAGCAGCCGCATAGCACGGGGAGATCAGCTCGGTGTTTTGTATCCACCTAGAGAGGTGGGATAGGGAGGGTGGGAGGGAGACGCAAGAGGGAGGAGATATGGGGATATATGTATGTGTATAGCTGATTCACTTTGTTATACAGCAGCAACTAACACACCATTGTAAAGCAATTATACTCCAACAAAGATGTTAAAAAGAAAAAAATAAAAGAGTATGTACAGCATTTTACAGTAAATGTTAAAGCCAGGAAAAGAGAGGAGGAAAAAAGGATAAAGGCCCGCAGATGCCCATGTACCACACTTGGACCAGTGGAGGGAGGCTTCTGTCCAATCCTTTTTAAAAGTTGAGCTCTGGACCTTCAGCAGCAAAGCGAATTCATCAACCAGCAGTGCTTCTAGTTCCAGCAGCATCCACCTACACGGCAGCTCTGGGAGAAAGAGCTGTGTGTTTGCTATTTTAATCCTCACTCAGTAGAATCAGGTTCATGTGAGCACAACTTGCATGAGCTCCACTTATATGAGCTGATGTCCACTAGAACCTGCTAGTTGTCTGTTGTTATGTGTATTAACTTATCTGCATGGTCACTGCTACTATTTTCTGCTTCTACATCAGTAGGCCTAATTACATGCAGTTGCTCTACGTAATCAAAATCCTGATACTGCGTTCTTCTCATCTGTAACCCTTTGATTAGTAATAGTGTTCTGTCAGTTCCAAACTATTAACAATCAGTTACCTCATTTCTCCACTGACTTTAGTTAAGATTTTCTACGAGGGATGACTGTATAGCACAGGGAACTTACCCAATATTCTGTGCTAACCTATATGAGAAAAGAATCTAAAAAAGAATGAATATATGCATATGTATAACTGAATCACTTTGCTGTGTACCTGAAACTAACACAACATTGTAAATCAACAGTGCTCCGTTAAAATTTAAATATTTTAAAAAGTAAGAACAACAAAAAAAAAGGATTTTCTAAGAGCAGAGATATAGTTGCAGATAAGAACTGAGAGGCATGTTATTTAAAGAAGTTTCTTTAAATAACACACCTCTTCTTTTAATCACACACCTCTTCTAGGGTGAGAAATTCAGAAAAATGTTTTGATGAAAGCTTTCCAGAATACAAAACGGAGCTTTGATTCATATCACTAGTGTTTTCATTGCAAGATTCGGACTTTTCTTCTTCAATTCAAAAGAAAATAATGGAATAATTGGAACCATTTTGGAATATTGACTATAATCATATCTTTTTAAATGTCTTGTAATAGAGAGTAATGTTTATTAATAATCTAAAGGAAAGACTCTGTATATAAAGATTATGAGAATAGACATAAATGTGAAGGACACTTCTAAATGCTTTAAATTCAAGAATGCATAGAATTATATCCACCACCCTCCCGCTCCCTCCAGCTTCCAGCAGGACACTTCACATTTTCTTTATAGTTTCCTCCCAACAAACATGGTAACAAGCTGAGAATAGCAATAAGGCAGCGATGGGCAGGCAGCCCAGAGGGAAACAGAAATTGATCAAGGCAGAATGGCAGATGGAGAGAGGGCTCAGAGGTCCTCCACGGGGGTCTCAGGGTCTCCTGCTCTCAGGAACCTGAGGAGCCGCCATCCCATAATCCCACAACCAGGGCGCCCAACCGTGCCATCACAGGGTACCCTGGGTTTCTTTGGTTCTGTAGCCTTTCAGCTTTTACATGTCACTTTATTTATCCTCAGTGGTTAGCCCAACTTGGCCAAGTGGGAAATAAAGATACAAGAGTTTACTTCCCAGAGGTGGGTTCTGCTTATGATAATACCATATTTGTGACTCATCTGTATTAGTGTTAGAAGAAAGCAAGCTTGAGGCCACCTTGGGGTTCTGCCTTGATTCACTTGCATTTGAGTCATGAAAGGACTCGTAATTAGGGCAGTGCCCGCAAGGGAACTTAAGAGAAGGAAACGAGCTCAGAAGTTCTGTATTTATAAACAAATGTTAAAACATTGCTCAACAAAGGAAAAATGCTTGCCTAGCTGCACTGTTTTTGATGTGCTCTCAGTTCAAAAAGGAAAATCAATAAAAACAGTTTAGGGCACTAACTTGGGAACTCAGCACTCAGGGCATGTTTGAAAACTGGTGTGACACGATGAACTTTTGGTTTCACTTGCACACAACTGACTGCCCCAAATACAGATGTTAGAAGATGGTCTAGCCAATGTTTACTAGGCTCAGATTCTGGTAGACAGAAACGTCAAGTTGAATGATTTGGGTGGAGCTTCAAAAGTAAGGTCAGAATGCTTCCTTTTAAAAAAAAGATGCAAATCCTAGTATAATCCTTCTATCATTCCTTTGAAAAATGATACTTTCTTAATGTAAATAATCTGCTTAATAAGTAATGAAATCTTGCTTGAGTTGTGATTACTATTTGTTACAAACTCCCACTGAGCTTTGCTCCTCTTCTTTTACTTGGGGATATCATATTTTGAAACCACATTTTAGTTTCATTTTAATTCAGAGATTCATTCAACAATAAATTTGTAGGCAGCTGCAATGGGCAAGGTCAGTAATTTTTTAAAAATATGGTGGTTCTATTTGTAATTTTTTAGGAACCTCCATTTTATTGTTTTCCATAGTGGCTGCACCAATTTACATTCCCACAAACAGTGCAGGAGGGTCCCCTTTTCTCCACATTCTCACCAACACTTGTTATTTCTTGTCTTTTTGATGATAGCCGTTCTGACAGGTGGGAAGTGATATCTCACTGTGGTTTTGGTTTGCATTTCCCTGATGGTTAGTGATGTTGAGCATTTCATGTGTCTGTTGGCCATCTGTTGTCTTCTTTGGAAAAATGCCTGTTCAGGTCCTCTGCCCATTTTTTAATCAGGTTGTTTGGGTTTTTTTGATGTTCAGTTGTATGAGTCCTTTATATATGTTGGATATTAACCCCTTATCAGTCATATCATTTGCAAATATCTTCTCCCATTCAGTAGGTTTTTTGTTTGTTTGTTTCGTTGATGGTTTCCTTTGATGTGCAAAAGCTTTTTAGTTTGATTAGGTTCCAATTGTTTCATTTTGCTTTTGTTTCCCTTGTCAGAGGAGACAGATCTCAAAAACTATTGCTAATGCCAGTGTCAAAGAGAGTACTGCTTGTATTTTCTTCCAGGAGTTTTATGGTCTTTTCATTTAGGTCTTTAATCCATTTTGAGTTTATTTTTGTATACAGTGTGAGAAAATGTTCTAATTTCGTTCTTTTGCATGTGGTTTTCCAAGCACCACTTATTGGAGAGACTGTCTTTCTCCACTGTATATTCTTGCCTCCTTTGTTGTAGATTAACTGACCATGGGTGCATGGGGTTATTTCTGGGCCGTGCTGTTCCATTGATCCATGTACCTGTTTTTGTGCCAATACCATACTGTTTTGATGACTGTAGCTTTTGTAGTATAGTCTGGAGTCAGAGGGCAAAAAATCACAGATCTGTTTTAACTTTCCTCTGGAATTGTTGAAATTTGCTTTCTGTAACCAATCCCCCAAATAAATCCTGATGTTGCTTAGTTATTTGAGAATTGGAAGAATTCATCCCATTAACCTTTGTTTACCACTTCTTTCTTGAAATGAATTCTTTTTCAGGCTTCTCTTCTTCTTATCTCAGAGGCTAGCTCCTCCTCTTCTATCAGATTTCCTAATTTCACAGTGTACCTGAGTTCTGTCCTAGGTTCTCTTCTTTATCTACACTACGCATGTAGGTGATTTTACAGTCCTCTGGCTTTTGACATTATCTATACACAGAGTTTCAAATCTGTGTCTCCAATTACAATCTCTTTTATGCTTTGTTGGGATATCCAGCTGCCAGCTCAGCAGCTCCGGGTAGACAGGTAACAGGTATCTGAAACTTCACATTTCCAAAACAGAATTCCCTTCCTTCCCGACCCCCACCAAATGCAGTGTCCTTCAAGCTTCTGCCATCCTGATTAGTAAATGGCACCATAGTTTTTCTGGGTTCACTCCAAAACCTCATATCATTGTTGGTTCCATCTTTCCTTGCACATGACTCACAGCTAGTACATCCAGTTGCTCTTACAACAAATATTTCTCAAACGTAACCATTTGGCAACATCTCCGTGGTTACAGTCTTAACCCAAGCCATCATCATCATCATCTAGACCACTGCACACCCCCTCACCTGTTGTCCTTCTCTCTTCACCTCAGCATCCAGCAGGTGGTTATCTTTCTAAAGTGTGAGAGCATGTCACCCTCCACGTTTAAAACTCTCCAATCCCTTCCCATTATTATTATTTTTTTATTATGCTATGCTTTGGTATTTAAGGAACCAAATACCAAATCCAAGGTCATGAAGATTTTACCCTATGTTTTATTCTAAGAATTTTATAGCTTTAGTTCTTAAACTTAGATCTTTGATCCATTTTTTGAGTTAATTTTTTTAATGTGGTATGAGATAGTATCCAACTTCATCCTTTTGCACGTGGATATCCAGTTTTCCCAGCACCATTTATTAAAGAGCATGGTCTTGGCACCCTTGTTAAAAATCAGTTGACCATACACGTGTGAGTTAGAGTTAGGGTTAGGTCAGTGCAACCTCTTTGGAATCAGTTTACTCAAATGAATCTAGTGCTCTTGTGGACCAGGAATAGGTGAGAAGTATATGAGCAAAATTTACTCATTATGCTTGTATTTGGGGTAGATTCCAAGCCATCATTGCCCTGGCACATAAATCATCAAATGCAATGTCAAATCCAAAGCCTCAAAGGAAAGAGCTCAGTCCCCAAGAGAGCAGTGAGAGCTTAACAGTGTAAAACTTTGTCCAGAGTGTATCAGCATTAAATTAGCACCTTGAAGATTTGCAGTAATACCTGGAAGTTCCTTCCAATGTGCATATAAGTAGAATCCTGGAAGCTTTTTATATTACTTGTCTTATGGCCTTACAGATTTAATGAACCAAATGAAAACTGAATCTCTGTTCCACATCCCATCCTTTATCTCTAGGTAAGACAGAATCTATTCTTATTTCAAGGTAGAGTTTTAAGTGTCCATATTTCTTAGGCCACATTTAAAGGAATCATATCTTAAGTAATTTTAAATGTTGTCTGTCTTCATCTTGTACATAAAACTCCAGCAAATTTAATATTGGCATTCATCGTGCTCTTCAAAGCAATCAACTTTGGGATCCTCGACATTTCCGTGTCAATAAAATAAGGTGTGGAACTAGCAGATTCGATGAAGACCTGCTTCATCCTTGCCATACTGGATGTCTGGATGCCATTTGGCTTGGGTTTAGAAGATGGGGGAGTGGAGATGTTTCCAGGCCTGAGTCTCTTAACAGCAGAGATATGGAAGGGAGGAGGAGATCCCCAGGAGACCGGCTGTGGACTGCAGAGCACTGCCACTTGCCTCGTGGTGGCACTCGCTGGATTTGGGGCAGCTGCGGTGTTCTGAGAGGAGGACCTGAAAGTATTACAAGAGTTGTTGGATTTGAACAAATCTGCTTGGATCGGAGCAGCCCAGTCTGAGCCTGGCCACCACCGCTTTGCCCACATCTGTTCTGTGGGCACAGGGCATGTCTCTCTGGGTGCTGGGTGCTGGGTGTACGGAGAACCGCCGGCTCGGGGCAGACGCAGGCATGGACTCTTGCTGATATATTGAGTGTTTTTATCGTGAAAGGGTTAGGGTTTTGTCAAGTACTTTTTTAGCATAAATGAGATGATCATGTGGTTTTTTTCCTTTCATTTTTTTATTGTGTATTACGTTGACTGATTTTTTTTTATGATTAATCATCATTGCCTTCATGGGATAGATCCCACTTGGTCATGGTGTATAATCTTTTAATATGCACTGACTTTGAGTTGCTACTATTTTTGCTGAGGGTTTTTCATCTATATCTGTAAGGGATCTTGATCTGTAGTTCTCTTTCCTTATAGTGCCTTTATCTGGCTTTGGTATCAGGGTAGTGTTGGCCTCACAGAATGAGTTAGGAACTCTTCTTTCCTCTTCATTTTTTGGAAGAGTTTGAGAAGGAACGGTGTTGATTTTTCTTTAAATATTTGGTAGAATTCACCAGTGAAGGCATCTGGTTCTGGGCTCTTCTTTGTCAGGAGGTTTTTGATTACTGATTCCATCTCTTTGTCATGAGTTGGAATATGAGATAATAGTCTCTCCATTTTGGTTTTCTATCTCTTCTGTGTCCGTTTTGTTGGCTTGTGTATTTCTAAGAATTTTCCTATTTTACCTAGTTTATCCAATTTGTTGGTGTATTGTTGTTCATAATATTCTCTTATAACCCTTTTTATTTCTGTTAAGTCCATAGCAATGTCTGCTCTTTCATTTCTGATTTTAGTTATTTGAGTCTTCTCGCGTTTTTTCCTGTCAATCTAAGTTTCATCAATTTTGTTGATCTTTTCAAAGAACCAACTTTTGGTTTTATCGCTTCTGTTGTTTTTCTCTGTTTATTTGTCTCTGCTCTGACCTTTATTATTTCATTCCATCTGCTAGCTTTTGGTTTAGTTTGGTCTTATTTTTCTAATGTCACAAAGTTAAACATTAGGTTATTGATTTTAGATCTTTTTAAATGTAGACGTTTGCTGCTATAAATGTTCTGCGATTGTTGAGTACTTCCTATTACTCTTAGAATAGAATTCAAACTCCTCACTATGTTTACAGATCCCTACATGCACTGATCCTGACCAGTTCTCTGACGCTGTCTCCTTCCACTCTTCTCTTGGCTTGCCCAGGAATTGTGTTTATTTCCTGACTTACTAATTAACTTAGTGCTTTAGTGTAGTAACATTAAATAGGTGAGTGACTGATTAACTTAATTCCTTAGTGAAATGACAGTAACGTACCTTTTGATAGCGTGTGGAACCATTGCTGTGTATCTTCGTGAAAAGGTTAAACATACATGGGAAAAGATTGAACGTAAATGTTCACAGCAACATTATTCGTAGTAGCCAAAGGGTGGAGACAACTCAGATATCCACCATCTGGTGAGTGAGTAAACGAGATGTGGTCCATCCACACAGTGGCATGTTATTCAGTCATAAAAAGGGATGAAGTTCTGATGCATGCTGTAACGTAGGTGAAACTCGAAGACCTTCCACGAAGTGAAAGAAGCCAGACTCAGAAGGTCACGTGATACTTTATGATTCCATTTATATGAAATATCCAGAGTAGGCAAGTTCGTAGAGACAGAAAGCAGGTTGGTGTTTACCAGGACACGGGCGAAAAGCGGGAGGACAACCATCACTTTAGTGGTGATGGGTCACAATGTTGTGAATGTACTCAGTGTCACTAAATGTAAATTTTATGTTACGTATATTTCACCACAATAAAAAAAATCAATTCAGTTTAAAAAATATATTTTTTTCTGTGCAAACAGAAAAGAATCTCATTTTCAAATAATGTTTTTTTATCAGTTATTGAAAAACAAACCACAGAGTTCAAAGGCCAAAGTTTAAAATGAAAGATAAGTAAAATGATGAAGACTCACTCTTTTACGTTACGTTGTATCCAGTGTCAGAGTGTTGATATAAAATGGATTTTAAGAATCTGACTGTTTTATTTATTGTTTATTTCAGAGGCATATGCTGGTGGCTTGAACTCCAAAGGGTTTATCTCAACAGATAAATGAAATCTGGTGGTAGGCAGTGCAGAGGATGTAGAGCAGGGATCAGTAAACTACTGCCCTTTCTATGGGAATACAGTCCTAGCCATTCACGTACATATTGTCTGTGGCTCCTTTTCCCTGCAATAGCAGAGTTGAGTGGTTGCAAACCTTCCCAGGAAAGGTTTGCCCACCCTCAGTTTAGATACTCCATTTCGTATTTGACATCACTGAGGATTCAAGCCTCCTCTACAGTGTACTCCAGCGTCCTCAGTAACAGACTTTTATCTCCATGGCTGGCCAAAAAAAAACAACCCGGGCACATTTAGGTAAGGATATCTCCGTGAATAAGAATTACACAGTTTGTTCCTCCCAGCTGGATTATAACTTGCCTGAGGCTAAGAACCATACTTTATATTTACTTATATTCTTTATACTTTGCATTTAGAAAAGTAAGAAATAGTTTTATTAGGTCTATAAAAAAATTAGAAGAAAATACTCAGGGACACTTTTGATACTCTCTGTCTTCATTTCTCAGAAATAAATTACTGGTATTATTTCTTTACATGTTCCTTTGTTATCCATAATCAACAAATTCCACTTGGAAAGAAAAAGGAACAGTGCTATTCTAGCATGTCAAATAAAATGTAATCACGTCTTCTTGCCCCTCCTTCATCGTCATTATCATCATCATCATTATTTTAAATAAAACCAAGGATACTTCAAATGCCAAAAAAAAAAAAAGAATAGAAGCTTTCTTTTAATGTGTGTGTCCCTTGTAACTAGGGGCAGGCAGGGCAAGAGAAAGGGGAGGAGGTGAAAAAACAAATGTAATTCATAATTGCATATCAATACCCTCATCTAAATTAGAAGAGGATCTATGTATAAAATAAATAAGACACATGGATATAATGTGCCACACGGGGAAATAGCCTATATTTTATTATAACTATAAATGGGATACGGCCTTAAAAAATTGTGAATCACTACATCGTTACACCTGAAATTTATATAATTCTGTACATCAACTATACCTCAATAAACAAATAAATTAGAAGAGGGGAAAAAAATCCAACTATTTTGTTTATTGGCAGACTTCTTTAGTACATCTGGAATTCATACACTGAGTGTTACCATAGATATTTTTGTTTAACCAGTTTAGATTAACAAGATAAACCTTACACTCCGGGACTATATCCTTGCCTCAGTTAAGATTGCAAAATGCTGTTTATTAATGTATTTTTTTAATGAAAGAACATAGCTAGAAATAGATTCATCAGGTTTTCAATTTGCTAAACAGTTACTCAACATGGGGTTTTTCGATTGGTAGTGGTTGTGGTGATGAAAGAGCACGGAAAGCGATGGATTGATTTGTACTTTACTTGAAAGAGATATAAAAGTCAAGGATGAAATGTATTACTGAAAATTATTAGCAATCGCCTAAACTGTAAGTTTATCTTCCTGAACTAATTGTTAATTGAGTTGCACGTACCAAAGCATGGTCATCGACAAGTGAAAAGGCTCCCATTTCCAGTTCTGTTGGAGTTTCCAAAGTGATCTGTCACATAGTGTGACACCTGCTGTATTATTTTCTTATGTGAACCCTCTGATGAAAACACAAGGCATTAGTGAGATCTTAAACATGGAAGCCCAGACAGAAAGCGTAATTAGTTCATTTACAACTGGTTCTTCCCTACTCTACTTATCTGACACTCATCTAGTTCTACCATATAGACCTTACAAAGAACATTTAAAAAATAAATTTAAAGAGCCATATGTTCTTTTTCACTGCAATAACATGCAAGAGCCTGTTTAATCTCGGGGCAAGAGAGGTTGAATCTGTGAAGCTCTGTTTGTGTTTTAAGTTAGGTCAAGTTATACTGTATATGTTAGCTAATTAAGTAGAATTTACTGGTCTGTCCAAAATTTGAACTAGCAGTCCTTCACACCATAGTATATTTTTTGCTCTAAGCAATATTGTTGGAATATTGGAAGGAGCATAGCTTAATTTTTTTAAAAGAGCAGACGGACAAATCGGGCCTAAATCTAGATTCAAGCACCCGATGGTTGTTTAAATGAAAAACTGTTTATAGATTTGTACAGATGTCTTCATTTTTAAAAAATAATTTATCTTGTATTCAAGTTGTTGAATACTTTATATTACAGTAAATTTGGTTGAAAAAAATGAGGAAAGAAATCAATTTTTAAAAATATACTCATGTTGAAATCAAACAAGCCAGCCAAACGCGGTACGAACCAAGGAACCCTGTAGTTTGGTTCGCTTTCCAGAATATGAATACCCAATGGTGGTTTAAATGAAAAACTGTTTATAAATTTGAACAGACGTCTTCATCTGTAAAACCCGTGCTGTGAAGGATTATTATGACATTCCAAAAGTGGGTAGTAAGAGGCCGGCCCTCTGTAGGTGTTGGTGTGGGGTGTCTGTGATAATGTTGATAATTTGAATGACTTTCTACAAAAAAAATTCATGGGCTTCTGTTGTCAGCAGATCTCTAAATGTTCATGGAATTTTCTCCATCCCTCTGAGTGGTTTTAGGGGGAAGGTGTGGGTAAAAATGTAAGATAAAGATGCCTAATTTGGTAAAATGATAGGAATGCGATTTAATCGTTCCCTGGATCCAATTTGCCTAACAGTCAGTTTCTGAAATTGACACCAAAGCAGCTTTTGTTGGAAGATGTGATTGACGCCCTGAAGGTCCTCTTCTTTTCTGGCTTCTTTGGTAATTCACTATAAATCAGTTGTTGCTACGTGTGGATTTTTAACTGAGATTACACTTGGCGGATAATAACTTAAGTAAGATCCCTTTTTGACGAGCCCATGGGCTGCTGATTCAGATTGAATAGAGAGGGCTAAATTTTTGTTTCATTCTCATTCTGAGGTTATATAGCCAATGACCTTCAAGGCTTGTATTGATAAATCTGAGCAGCCCTTGCTTTTTCTCCCAGAGTCAAATTAACATAATGTAAAGTAAGTGCCTGCTGACAAAACGGTTATTTTCCCCCAGCCGTTTGCACCTGTACTGTCACCAGCCAGAGATGGAGGGATAAAGGACAAACGCATTGTGGGTATAATCTCATCTCAGTGACTGGACAGTTTGCCACTTAACAAACTTTGGGGAATGCTTAGGGTTTTCCAGTTTCTTTCACAGACATGCATTCGTTTCATCGTTTATATTTATTGGGCACCAGCTGTGTGCCCAGAACTCTTGTAAGTATCATCAGTACAGTGGTGAACAAAACCTGTGACATCTCTGCCCTTGTGGAGCCTGTATCTCAGGGAGGGATCTAATTGGTTGTGCTCAAGGCTAAGCAGTCGCAACAAGGAAGCCCCCCAGTAGCGCAGCCTCTGTAAGACAGCAGGTCCTCTCTGTTCTGTAACCGTGCACGTGGTGCAGCTGGTGGAGCAGCTGTGCTGCAGGTGTCCTTCAGAGGCCCAGCGCCTGGCCCCTGCTGCTTTGCCAGCCTTTGGGTAGCTTCCTCATCTGTCCTCCTCACCCATAGGATCCAGACTGGGCTGCTGCTACATGCAGCTCCAGCCCCAGTGAAGGGGCCTCTGGAGTAATTTGTCCCTAAAGTGGAGGTGACACAGATGCCACCCCATCCCTTCCGCTCATCCTCCCGGGCCCCCTCGACTCTGATTTGGACGTATCGCACTTGGCTACAAAGGAGGCTGGGAAATGTAGCCTCTTGCTGGACCAGCTTCAACACAAGGCAGGGGGGTGGGTTTGGGGAAGCAGAGTGGGCTGTACTGCTCCCACCACAGGGGAGAATGACAAGGAAGCACCCAAGTTAAATATATGAAACGTCAGATGGTGGCAAGTGCTGGGGAGGAAAGGAAAGCCGGGGGGCATTGGAGAGAGGTGACAGTTTTAAGGAGTTCGGCAGGGAAGCCTCACTGAGTAGGTGACACTTGAGGAAAGAGCTACAGCAGTGGAGGGGTGATGCTCGCGGCCCGGGGAGGGTGCTGCAGGCCGAGGCCATGGCAGGGAGGAGGGATTCATGGGGCGCAGGGCGGGTGCTGGGAAGAGGGTGGGTCGGGGTGGTGGAGAGCTCGTTTTTGGATATGCTGGGCTTAGGTGCTTCCCCATCCACATGGAGACGTCCAGCTGGCCGTTGGGTTTGTGACTCTGGAGTTGGGAAAGCAGCTTGGACTGGGAATGTAAAGTTCAGAGAAGTGACACGCAGCGTCTAACGTAATCCTGTTCTTTACTGTAAAGACCACTCTCATCTCCGTGGGGAGAAGCCGGCCAGTCCACAGGGAGGTCACGGGCTCCTGACCGCAGACCTGTCCGGGTGTGCAGGTGTGCATGGAAGCTCGTTCCGCCCTGAGAGAAGTTCTCATGGCCCCTCGCAGTGGATCTCGGTGCCACATATGAGCCCCTGTGTAATCGTCCCTGGGGAGGCTGAGGTTCAGGGAGGGGCCAGATGGTGCCAACCAGTTCCGTCCTCCCTGTTTAGCACCCTCTGTGGAGAGTGGGCTCTGGGAAGAGGGAGCTTTTGTTCAGCAGGTTTTTAAACACAGCCTACTCAGGCGTGAGGTTGAACAAGCAGGAGGCTCGAGAGGAAGCAGAGCTGCAGTTACTAGTGGAGGGCGTCTGGGCGCTGCCCCTCCTGCCATCTCGCCCTCGAATCCATTCCAGACTCAAGCCCCTCCCTAGAGTTTCCCCTCTGCCCAGCTCATCATGCAACACTGAGATCCACGCTGGGCCAGAGGCCCTCAAGTGGAACCAGCTTCCATGCACACCTGGACACGTGGACAGGTCTGTGATCAGGTGGCCCGTGGTCTCTCCGGGGCCCGGCCAGCTTCTCCCCACAGAGATGAGCCACATCCCGCTCGTCGTTACCTGACAGATGTCTTACCTGCATCCCTGGACAGGGTGGTCCACCAGAAAGGATCCGAAGGCCAGGTTCCGGTTCTCAAGCTGCCTGCGTGTTGCTGTGTGACCTTGAGCAAGTCCCTCAAAGTCTGGGTTTTCTCCTCCATAAATAGAGGGTGGTCAACGGACTTCACCCCGTCGTCAGGAGGGTGGGGTCACCGGAGGTGCATGTCAGCGTCAGGTGGAGGAAAGGTCCACTCCGGCCTGAGCTCTTCCTCGGACTTTCCCGAAAGCAGTCGGAGCCCGGCAACAAATCCCCCCAACACACACGTCTCCCCAGCCACGTTCCGAAGCTCTCTAGAGGCTGAGGTGCAAGGAGGGCGTCTCAGCTACTCGGATTCACTCACCTTGTCCCACTCCAAAGGCGGGAGCAGGCCTTATAGAAACACTTGCCAGGCCTTGCAAATGACCCCCGTGTTCTCATCTGTTCAGATCCGCACTTAGCCTTGTAGGACTGAGACGTCTTAGTCACTACAGACACTCACACATCATCGCCAGTTGAGCTGAGCCCACTGAAATGTTCAGCGTGAAACTGAACCCACGTACAGTGTGTCCTGTCATGTAAAATTTAAGCGAAGAGACAGCTCTCACTCTGAAGTAACTTGCCAAAGTGTAGTGCCGAGATCAGGGAGGAATCTGATAATTGGTGAGGGTAAGATGTGCCTTTGTGTTCCAGAAAAGTTAGAACTTCCCAGAGAACACGGGTGGTCCTATTCCTGGTTCCTTGGAAGTGCCCTCAGGATCCTAGCAAGGTGAGGGTGAGATGCCTTGTAGGCATCGAGGTGCTTGGCCAGGGAATTGAGTTAGAGCCGTGGGTGGAAAGAATCTTGAATCTGAGTATCATGGCAGCAATGACAGGTCAGAGAAGCAATCCGTTTTGGTTTGTAGTCAGTAAGTCCTTTTCTGAGCCAGAACTTAGTAGGGTAGAAGCCACTTCATACAGCTGGTGGTACTGCTCCCTCCCCTCTGTTTTTACTGCTCAAGTCGAAAGAATGATAAGAAAATAGGCTTTTATCAGGAACTGATGTGAATGAGTTTCTGAGGGTGGTTCTAAAATCTAGTGATACTCGGCCCAGTCTCTCATAGCCTCTGTAGTTATGTCTGCATTGCTGGTGTGACAAACTTGAGAATGATGAACCCATTTCCCATTAAAAAAAAAAAAAAAAAAAAGATGGTGTTTGCCGTCAGGGTTGTCATAAACTTGTCCATATAAACAAGAATAAAGAAGGTGGCTTTCGGAGCGTGCTTCCCATGGGGGCTCTCGGGAGGGGTGTTTGCATTAACAAGATGCCTTTTCGTATATAGGTGTCGAAAACTGAGAGGTGACATGTCTGTATTTTCTTGTTCGTCTTCAGATGCTCCTGCCTGGGAAATGCATAGAGAAGTAGCTTATTTGGTGTAATTATGCTGAAAATGGATGTTATTATGACAACTCAGTAGCACTGATACCACAGTATTAGTGCGCTTCCTTGGAAAGATACGTGTTACCAAGACTTTTCTGATTGGCTTGGGGAAAATAAGCCCGGAGTCACAAACCACCGAATTAAAAATATAATACCCATTTGAGGGCATTTCAGCTGATTTATGTTAGAAACAGTTCCTTTTCTGTGAAGGCAAGGAAGTTGACTAATCCATTTTAGAAAGGTTTTAAACAATAAGAACCCAGAAGACTCTAATCTTGTTCTACTTTAACCTGAATTCCTGGTTCCTCGTAGGGTTTTTCTGAATATCTAATACTCCACTGATCAATGAGTTTAACTTAATCCTTGCATCGTAGTTAGGAACTTTATCTTCCACTCAAATAATGTATTCAGTCTCATTTTGATAGCAGTCCTGCTAAAGCCTGGTATTGACTAGAGCTTGGTTATTTAGCGGAAAGTTTCAGCTAAGGGGCCTGATCTCACTCTGAACTAAGCCAGTTTCTCACAAACATAAATCAACTTCACCATTTGGTCGCAATAGGTACTACTTAATGTTTCCCAAGCGTAGCCCACGATTTTACTTGCATTCGATATAAATTCCTATTCGTGTATTTACTTACCAGTGTTTGCACAGCTGTGCTTGTGTTCATATGTCCTCTTGTGAATTTGTCCACTGACAGAGGCTGTTTCAGGTTTAGATTTCATCTCTATCAGGTCAGAGGTGTAATCTATTTAACTTGCTGTGTGATGAACATCTAACGTGTGCGATTTGATTATGACACTATGTCTACATAGCTAGAAGCGCTATTTGTTTATGAATATTAAAACATGTTTACAAACAGATATCCTTCAAAATGTATGATTGGATTAAGATTCTTATTCATCCAGGTCCAAGGTATATGGTTTATGTGCCTTTCCCAGTGGCAATAAGAAACGTGTATGAGGGTGGCCCAGAATCACTGAGTGTAGATACACCAAGATTCAACATTCCAAAACGATCGCTCCTGCGGTCGTATTTTTACGATTCAATAATATCAACCCTGAAGTTTCTCTCTGGCTCTAGCCGCAGGGGTCGTACAGTGGAAACCAGGCTTCAGGGGTTGGGATGGGGGTGGAGCCTGTGCAGTCGGGGGTGGGGCCTGTGCACTCAGGGGTGGGGAGAAAGTACCAGGTGGCCTTTTGTGCCGTGTGCAGCACAGATGCAGACACCAGCCTGTCATCTCTAGGGCTGCCAAGTCCATTACCATCACCGTGAGCCACAGGGGCAATCGGCCCTCCAGATGTGCTTCGTCCAAACTGAGAAGTGCTGTCAATCTGAGATCACAACAGTGTTCGGTTTTTTTCTCCAAAACTTAGGTGTTGTTCAGTGATTTAACAGCTAAGGCGTTAAAAAATGTTCACTGTCTCAGAAATTGGGGGCCTGCTGTGAGGTTATGAATGATCCAAGTCCTGGTTTTCCCCTAAAGTGGACCCCCAAAGCATACTTTAGTTCAGCCTGCTTAAAACTGTAGAAGGTCTAATTCCAATTAAAGGGTGCATATTGAGTGCTTGCTCTGCGGCCCACACTGCCAAGTGCTGGGGAGGAAGAACAAGATGACAGATTCCCGACTCGCGGATGGTTCTGGTCCAACGGGCCCGACAGCACACGTGTCGGGGCTGCGCGTGGTTGGTGTCAGGGGAACAGAGGAGAGTCGCAGGGAGAGGTGCGGTATTCAAGCGCTCTCCCGGGCGGAGGGAGAGTCTGAGCCCTCTAGAACACCTCCCCCTGGTCTCATTGATGTTGCATGAAGGCCACTGCTGCAGGGGACCCCGAGTTCAGTGTGAGCACCTGAGTCCCTTGGGTGGTCGAGATGTGCTGATTCCATCCCCGTGGTTTTCAGGTACCAGCAAGGTCAACCTGGTGAGGATCCCGTCCACGGCCTCCAGCCCGCGGGACACGGCCCTGGCTGCCGTGATCTGCAGCGCCCTGGCCACCGTCCTGCTGGCCCTGCTCATCCTCTGCGTCATATACTGTAAGCGGCAGTTTATGGAGAAGAAACCCAGCTGTGAGTTCTGAGCCCTTTCTGTGTCTTAGCATCCTGGTGAGGGTGTTGGTCATCACTGCCATCCAGGTGTTTGACGAGAACCTAAGAGGAGAGTCAGGTTGCAGCCAAAGGGACAGAGAGAGCACGTGGAAACAGGCGTCCCAGGGGCCTGCTCCCCAAGAGGCCTCCTGCCAAAAGGGCTGAGGGCGCGGCCACTGGGCAGCATCACTTCCCGGGGACCTGAGGAGGCAGGGGTACCCCCGCCCCTCGGCAGAAACACAGCTCGTCTGAGTTCTGGCAACACAAGTACCTTACATCTCGAGCTGTCTTGACTGATTGTTTCATATCTTTGCTTCCGTGTAAGAAGTATTTTTAGATGTGAACAACAGCTCTCCTTTCCTTTATAACTGCAAAAGCCGGGGTAGTTCTGGTTGCACTGGGATGTTTGTGCGCTCCTCCTGGGGAAGCTGTCTTGCTGACCGAGTTCTCGGCCTCCGCAGGGTCCCTGAGGGCACAGGACCTGCAGTACAACGGTTCTGAACTGTCCTGTTTCGACAGACCTCGGCTCAGCGGCCCTGCGCCCCACGCCTGTTGTCAGTGCCACCGGGACTCGGCCCAGACCTGCGGTAAGTTCAGCACTTGGGGGCCACTAGGAATGCAGGCACTGAAGCTGCAAAGAACTGCTCCCACTCAGTTTTCTAGTTAAAGCTAATCTAGTTCAGTCGTTCTCCCCCATCCCCTGATGTTTTGGGTGTTTTGTGTCTCTTAAGTATTTAACAGAAAAGAAGCATCTCATTAAAATTCTAGAATTTCTCAGTAACTTTTTAAGCAAGTTTGCCTTTATTTTGGAGTGAATTGATTTAAAATAATATGAGCCTTTTGTAGAGCAGGGGATCCATCTCCTTTCTTGTCTGGTGGATTCCACCTGAACCTGCATGTAAGTGTCTTAGTGTGTTTTGGGATATCTTAAAGAAGAGGAAGGAGGGAGACCTATTGCAGGGTTTTCCACAAACCATAATTGCCTCTGGGGTTATTGACAGAAGTGAACGTTTAGGGAAGTCCAGGCAGACCCCGGAGCTACTGTGGGTTCGGTTCCAGACCACTGCAATAAAGCAAATATTGCAATAAAGCGAGTCACGTGACATTTGGGGCTTTCCCAGTGCATATAGCGGTTATGTTTGCACTGTACTGAAGTCTGTTAAGTGTGCAACAACATTATGTCTAAAAAAATAATGTGTGCACCTTAATTTAAAAACACTTTATTGCTGAAAAACGCTCACCGTTATCTGAGCCTTCGGCGTAGTATAGTGGTAACATCAGAGATCCCTGATCACAGATCAGCAGAACAAATATAATAATAATGAAAAATAATGAAAAATTCGAAATATCGTGAGAATTACCATAATGGGACACAGACACAAAGTGAGGAGATGCTGCAGGAAAAATGCTGTCGACAGACCTGCTCGACGCAAGGTGGCCGCAAACCTTCACTTTGGGGAAAAGCAATAACTGTGAGGCACGACACAGCCGCGTCTGCCTGTGATTCAGATGGACTTGGTTTCTAACGTGGGCAAAAACGGGCATAGGTCACACCAGCTGGCACGCTTCCTGCCCCTGTCCCCACAAACTCACCTCCTCTGCAAAGTAAAAATCGATGCGGCCGCAGCCCTTCCGGAAGCCTGCCCGCCACCTGCCCCATCCACCCCTCACAGGTCCCCCGGCACCTGTGGTTGCAATAGCGCAGCAGCATTTTGTCTCCTGTAACCTTCCTTGAAGTTAAACATTTCCCAATTCAACTGCTTATTGTCTCAGAACTGTCCGATCTTTCTTTTCAAGAAATTGC
This sequence comes from Phocoena sinus, assembly GCF_008692025.1. Classification (NCBI taxonomy): domain Eukaryota; kingdom Metazoa; phylum Chordata; class Mammalia; order Artiodactyla; family Phocoenidae; genus Phocoena; species Phocoena sinus. The sequence continues at coordinate 2,740,945 of NC_045780.1, forward strand.
AGGGTTCAGCTTTTCAGTCTAATATTTAATATGTGGGATAAGGCATCTTGAACGTAATTCTTTCTCTACTGGCCACTACTGTCTTCTGCTTTAGGGTTAAGCATAAAACATGGGATTGCCATAGCATGCGTGTTTCTGGTTTTGCCTTTGCCTGCGGAGATCGTAGACTCGGCTCCTGACAGCACCGATGCCTTGGTGATTCTCAAGGCGGCCCAAGCACCGCATTTTCTAGATGCGGCGCCAGGCACTGCCCCTAGATCAGAGTTAGCAAACAGGATTGCTTGAGAGAGACACTTGGGTTTAAATGTGATCAAGTACAGCTTTGTGCAAACTCTGCCTCATCCTCACTTCTACCTGAAAAGAAAGATTAAATACGTGGATGGCTTTGTGGCACGTTTTTGAAATAGAACGCGGAGACTGGACAGCGTCCGCCCCCGCTGTCACCCGCCCAGGCTCAGTGTCGCTCATCATATAAATTGCTTCTTCCTTAGTGACAGTGCCCATTTTCTTTTCACTTTTATTTTGACATAATTTCAGACTTACAAAAATGTTGAAAGAATAGGACAAAGAATTCCCACATACCCTGTCCCTAGATTCCCCCAGTGTTAACATTTTATCTCATGCCCACATTTGCTTTATCGTTTTTATCTCTTTCTAAGTATGGTGGGTGTACACAGTCGACCCTTGAACAACTTGGGGGTTAGGGGCACCCACTCTCCGCCCAGTCAAAAATCAACTTGTAACTTATAGTTGACCCTCTGTGTCTGCGGCTTCTCTGTGTTCACGGTTTCTCCGTATCCGTGGTCCTACATCCCCGGAACCAGATACCCGCTGATCGTGTGACACTGTAGTATTTACTGTTGAGGAAAATCCTCCAACACGTGCACCCACACAGTGCAAATCCATGTTGTTCAAGGGCCAACTGTGTGCTTTACACAGACATGTACACAGTTTTTAAATTTCCATTTAAAAATCAGTTGCAGGGAGTTCACTGGTGGCCTAGTGGTTAGGATTCTGGGCTTTCACTGCTGTGGCCTGGGTTCAGTCCCTGGTTGGCAAACTGAGATCCCACAAGCTGTGCGGTACAGCCGAAAAAAGAGAAAAATCTGTTGCAGATAAGGTGTCCCTTTACTTCAGAGCTTGTTTCCTAAGGACAAGAATGTTCTCTTACACAACAGCATGATTAATGCTAATTTCCTAATTTTGTCTGTATGTTTTACTATATCTATAGTTTTATAAAATCAGAGTTACATATGTCTGTATATGTAGAGAGAGAAGTCTAGAAGGCTGCTCAGAAATGTGGACAGTGTCTTGCAGCTTATGGAATTAAGGAAGATTCATTTTTTAATTTCTGATCTAATCGCTCTATTTTTCAAGTTTTTTTCTTCAGTGAATGTGTATTATCTTTGTAACCAAAAATACATACCGCTTCAGTGAACATAATAGTTTGCAAAGCTGTGTGCACATAGATAGTTATTCTTTAAGATACATTCCTAGCAGTAAAAAAACAAAAAGTTGTGTGCGTGTGGAGTTAAAGGGTTTAGACGTTTATGTTCTGCACTGCATGGCTAGCCCGCTCTGCAGAAACCCTGTGCTCTTTCCGCCCTCGTCAGCCATAGGTGAAGGTCTCGTTTCACGTACCGTCTCCTCATTCCTCTTCATCCTTATTTTCATCGTAGTAAAATAGACACATCACCTTAAATTTACCGTTTTAGCCGTTTCTCAGTGTACAGTTGGGGGTCGTTAAGCACGTTCACATCATTGTGCCACCATCACCACCATCCCCAGAGCTTCTCCACGACCCGAAACTGAAACCCTGGCCCCTTTAAACACTCACCCCCTATTCTTCCTGCCCTCCAGCCCCTGGGACCCACCATCCTACTCTCTGTCTCCAGGAATTTGACTCTTCCGGGTCCTTCATAGAAGTGGTCCATCATTTTTAAGATAAGAAAAAAGAGAAAAAAATTAAACCTCATGACCCCTTTCCCCCTGAAAGTCACCCAAAGGGGAATAGCTAAATTTTCGAGAGCAGTGTTGAACTGGTATAAACAAGCACAGCGCCTCACAGCCCTGCCGGCTTTCCTAGGGCCCGTGCATCTCATCCCATCCCCGTGCTGTGACGGGGCCTGCAGCGTCGGCCGGGAGACTCCTGCTTGTAGGGTGCACTCCAGGGCCATTCTTCAGGACAGGTAAATGGGTGTCTTTAATCTATGTAATTTCGTGTTCCCGCGTGCAAATATACAGGCTGCTCGTGTTCCAGTTTCCGTGGGAAACTACGGGGCATCACCTTTTAGTATCGTTCCTAACATTCTAGACATTGTAGGAGGTGGGAACTTCGGCAAGAATCAGGTAAGTGTCTCAGGGTTACTGATAGCCAGTGTAACGTTCTTTATTCTTTATATTCCACTAATTTTGTTTTTGTCTTATATTCATGATTTGTGACACTTCCATCATCTGTAAGTAATTTTTAGCGTGTCACATACTCAGGGAATTTTAGAACAGCGATCAAAGGAACTCAATTAAGACCCAGGAAACTGCCTATTTTAGACACCGGATTTAAGTTTATATTGGTTAGAAGTAGGTATAAAAATTCGGTTTTAAAGTAAACGTAGTAATTTAACTTACTGTATTGAAGCAAGTTTATAACAAAGGAAGCATGAGGATTCTGGCTCAATAACTTGTTGTTTATTTCATCTAGAAAACTGAAAAGCATAGCTGGAATGTTGCTTTGTAGTAGGTTTTTCTCCCAGTAGAGAACTTACAGCTCTTTCGAACATGTGTCCAGAAACACAGGTCCAGCGGGGGAAGCAGTGCCGACTTTCTTTGGATCCCTTTCGAGGTCCATCTGTGGCGAGTCTTCGGACGCCTGGCCTCTGATGCAAAAGCCCAGCTGTGGTGACGACATCTCTTCTTGCGGTTCTTATCCTGAGCTCCCTGGAGAAGACGTTCACTCCCTCAATCCAGAGAGCGCAAGTTCAGCATCCGTGGACTCAAACAGTAGTCGGGGTCTGGTTGGTGGAGCAGTTCCAATTCAAGCTCACCCTGAAAACTTTACAGAAACTACTGATCTATCGAGACTCAACAACTCAGTGCCAGAACCAGCGCTAACTCAGGACGCGCTCACTGCCAGAAATCATCTGGCTCAGGAGAGGGGAGATGTCCATCACCTGGCCACTCAGCCGTCACCCCAGGTAAGGCGGCGATGGATTCGGTGTGGGCACAGCAGTGACTTAAGGAAGCCCAGAGGGAACAGGACTCTGTCCCCCATTAAATGTGGGGGAACCTGGGGAGAAGATCTTTCCATCCTTTATAACTTCTTGTATGTTATAGGAGAATATATTTAAATTAAATTTCAGGAGTCTTTTTTTTTAACTAACAGCTTATCTCTAAGGCCGTCCAGGGCAGCCGTATTCTTTTCTCCTCTTGTCACTCCAGCTACCCAGCACCGCACCCCAGCACCATCCTGGCTGAGAGATGAATTAGTTATGGGAGCATCTTGGAAGCAGTTCCTCACCTTTGTCTTCCCCTGTGATGTCCTTACGCCCAATACTTACATGCTGTCCATTCACGGTCAAGTTAATGAGAATTTAGGTCCCCTGCGGCTACCCTTTTCCCTCCTCTCTCTTTCCCTGTGGTTCTTCTAGATCATTTTGCTTTGACTGATGGATCGGTTTGGTTGGAAATTGATTGTTGGTTGTGATCTGGCACCAAATACAGCAGAAGATCCTTCCAGATGGAAGGGTCTGAAATCAGGTTTTGGGGTGGGGCAGGTGGTGACTGAAGGGCGATGGGCTCTGACCCCGGGGGCACCTGGGCCCTGTCCCTGCTTTCTCCTCCAGGTGAGGAGGTGGCCTTTGCTGAATTTGGCTTAACGTGTATAAGCGTTCCCTGAACGTGAGCACATACATTGTTGGTGTGCGTTCTTCTGGAAGAACGATGCCGGCCTTGAGTATGAAAGGGCAGAATCGCAGCAACAGGGGCTCCCAGGCCCCGCAAGCCCTCTTCTGCACAGACGGGGCTGCTCTCATCCTCGGTCCTTCCTGCCCCAGATCAGGGACGCGGCCGATGAGCCACAAGCACGCTGCACGGGCTCCTGGATAGCGCCTCTGTTTCCTTGAGACGTCCTGTCTTTGTCTAATAAAATCAGAAACAGTCTAAAGTCAGTGTGGACGGAGATAGTTCCTTCTAAGAACACATATGTGGGTTTATGTGCATCTAAACCTGCAGTACTTTTTTTTTTGTAACTATGAAGAAAATCTATAAAGCATGTACAGGGAATTCTGTACTGAAAACATTTGTTGGCTTTGGAGAAAAAACGATGTTGGTTTTCTCATAATAACGGAAATGAAGAAGAGATCCATGAAAGGAGGAAGATCAAACAAATGAGGCAGTTTAAAAAGCACAGACTGCGTACCTCTGTAGCTGGGAAAGCTCACTCACTGGCCTTGTTCTTTGGGGCCAGCCTCTGATTTTCACACTGTTCATGAGGATAGTAAGAAAAGACGTAAGAGCTGGCCTCGGTGCATATAGGTCTCAGCATGGGCGTGGCCCACTGGCCTCGGTGCATATAGGTCTCAGCATGGGCGTGGCCCACTGGCCTCGGTGCATATAGGTCTCAGCATGGGCGTGGCCCACTGGCCTCGGTGCATATAGGTCTCAGCATGGACGTGGCCCACTAGCCTCGGTGCATATAGGTCTCAGCATGGGCGTGGCCCACAGACCTTTGGACAGAGAACCCCCGGCAGCCCAGAGCAGCTAACAAGCCCCGAGAACGGGTGAGAGGAGGACGCAGAAGACAGGACACGGGGCCCTTTGGCAGCTAATCCCAACATCCCAATCGGAAGCCTTGCCGCGTACTCTAAAATGAACGTCTTAGGACACTTAATATTTAATCTGAGTCACGTTTTCATTACAAAATGCTGAAGTTTCTTTCCCATCAAGTCACTTCGTTCTGATGATAAACTTGCTTGTGTTACCTTCACGAACTATCTGTTTCACCTTCTCGTGTATCTACTGTCAGAAGAAAGTCTGAGTGGCTGCGCCGACGGTGCTGCCATCGCACTAGCTACAGGTCTTCCGAGTATTGTCAGTACATAGAATTACTGCTCGTCTTAATTTTGTAGCCTGTCCCCAGTTTTGCGGTGTAAATTCTAAAACTAAGGAATAAAGCAACTCGAAGCCAAGTCGTGTCAGAAGCAACGCAGCCTGCCCTTTTTCCTGTCTGTGTTATTGAGGAGGTGGAGGTAGGGTGGATGAGCCCTTTTGTCCCAGCTACATGGATGCAAAATTGTAGAAACGTAGTTTAGTTTGTAAGATTGGTGCATCATGACATGAATTCTTTTCAAAGAGAGTTGTCAAGGTAATTATGATTACATAAAGATACCTTCAACTCAGAGTCTGACGGAAAGTTATAATTACATATAAGATGAATGAGGAAATGTTACATTCAGGTTGCTCCATGTAATTTATTTATTCATTTTTGAGGTAGTTCTCAGTGGCTAAGGACATCACCAAATATTTTTTTAATAAATTTATTTATTTTATTTATTTATTTTTGGCTCCGTTGGATCTTGGTTGTTGCACGCGGGCTTTCTCTAGTTGCAGCGAGCGGGGCTACTCTTCCTCGCAGTGCGCGGGCTTCTCATTGCGGTGCCTTCTCTTGCTGCGGAGCATGGGTTCTAGGCACGCGGACTTCAGTAGTTGTGGCACGCGGGCTCAGTAGTTGTGGCCTGTGGGCTCTAGAGCGCGGGCTCAGGAGTTGTGGCGCACGGGCCTAGTTGCTCCGCAACATGTGGGATCTTCCCGGACCAGGGCTCAAACCCGTTTCTCCTGCATTGGCAGGCGGATTCTCAACCACTGTGCCACCAGGGAAGCCCCACTCCATGTAATTTATTAATGAAAGGTTTTTATAGGCTTTCTAAGATGTGTTGTCTTATAACTATTAGATAATTTCGGCAAATCTAAATAAGACATCCTGAATTCAGGAAAGGGATTGTTAAAATGTAAATCATTTCCATTTTCTCCATGTAATTAAAAATAGCAGGGCTTCCCTGGCAGTGCAGTGGTTGAGAGTCCGCCTGCCGATGCAGGGGACATGGGTTCTTGCCCCGGTCCGGGACGATCCCACATGCCGCGGAGCGGCTGGGCCCGTGAGCCATGGCCGCTGAGCCTGCGCGTCCGGAGCCTATGCTCCGCAACGGGAAGAGGCCACGACAGTGAGAGGCCCGCGTACCGCAAAAAAAAAAAAAAAAGCAAATAATATTTTGAGCCCATTTTAAGCGAGAATCTTTTCTAAACTCTGAAAAACACTTCTCTTAGTCGTAGTTACTGAACTTACCTCTTGCAAAGAATTTGATTTCGGAAGCTTTCTATTAGTGGACCAGAGGGCAGGACTCCTGGCTCCTCAAGTTCAGGTGCAGTGAGCTTGGCCCCTGATGTGGGCTCACTCCTAACTCAGGAGGGCACTGTTTTCTGTTCCGGGGGTGGATGAGGGCAGCTGTTACCAAAACAGCCCCGCCCCTTTTTAAACCATTTCTTTCTATTTTATTTTCAATGAAACTTTAAATTCCTACCCAGGCACTCCCTTGTATTTTAACCTCTATTTCACGTGAGTACAAGTTTCATTCACTTGTATTTTAACCTCTATTCACTCTTTTTCCCCCAGCTTTGTGGAGAGGTAATTGACATATAACGTAGCAGAAGTTAAAGGTGTACAGTGTGATGATTTGATTTATTGCCAAGTGCACCAAGGGACTTTTGTCTGTATTTGGTGTGAGGCTCGGATTTCTAATGTGTGATGCATTTGCTTCCGAAAATTTATTTTTACACGGTAGTCTTCCTGTGGGTAGTTTAATGCCACCCAGAGTCTGATAATGATACCGTTCGGGATAAAGCAAATAGGAGAGAGAGCTGTCTTTAGTCTGTGTGATTCCATTTTAATCAAATGTTCCCTGGACACACCTCCCCAGAAGGGAACCAGGTCTAAGCTATTGAGACAGCACTTGCTAAGGTATTTGGGAGAATGAAGCCAGCCTGTTTAATAACAGGAAAAGCTTTCTTTGGTGGTGTTTCTTAACCAACATTTTAAATGTCAACATGAAATAATGGAAGGAATGGTAGAAAAGATATGAGATGACCTGGGTTCTAGTTTCTCAGTCTATCAGCATCTCTATTTTTTCCTTATTGGCCAATTGAGTATAATTTCCCTCCCTGGTAGCTTTAATATGGTTGTTATTATCATATCAGTTGATCAACATATATGATAAAACTATCTTCTTATTGAGAGAACCTCAGAAGTTTCTATTTCTAGATAATCTCCTTAGACCTTTGAAAAAATTTTTTCTGTAAATGTGTCTGATATGTCACTAATGCCAAATTAGTGGTAAGTTAATGAAGGGTTACGGCGTGAATGAAGGTTTCACTCACGTACAATAACACACAGGTGACCCAAGCCTCACCCCCTCCCAAAGTGAGATCACTGTGCTTTTGTGATAAGGGACAGATCTAAAGGCTGCTCTCTCCCGAGGACGTTTGCCCTGTGACGTATGTGTGAATATTCCAGGGAGGTCATTATAAGAGAAGTCTCATTCCCAGACTCTTTCTAAACTTTCTCCAAGACTTCACAGAAGTTTTAAATTCAAAGACTAAGAATAGCATTAATTATTAACCATCTTTGTTCTTTTAAAGAATAGACTAAAGAATCCTAAAATCTTTACCTACAGTTGCTTTAAAGGAGTGCAACACAGAAACGAGCGTTAAATGTTTGACTGAGGTTGAAAATCAGCAAAAGAATTGATACAGTTTGTTTGGGGCACATTTTCATCTTTTAAGGTCTGCACATGTGGAGTGACTGTGGGTTGTTAGGAAATCTTTGTTTTTATTCTCAGAGTACATGGGTACCTGGTACTGGGACACCCCTACAGGAACTTCTTGTCCATATGTTATAAAATTCATGTGCACGGTTAGTAAAAGCTGAGCACCGTAAATGTTTACAGTCACAGTTTAGGGCTTTAATTTGTCAGGTGCTGTGTTCAAAGCTGTCCTTCTGTCACCATTTCAGGAGGCCGAAAGGACTTGCTTCTTTCTGCAATGAAGTGTCGTATGGAGCCCAAAGGGCAGCCACTCCTCCGCTTATGGACTCAGCACCGTCTGGACCTCGCATGGCTTCTGGGGGAGGAAAGTAAATCTGAACCACACTGATGGCATTTTAAGCCTTTCGGCCAGTTGCTTCTGAGCCAGGCCAGCTGTAAGCTGAGACCTCAAGGAATACACTCCAAGCACTTCTGAGACTTTGCATCTTTCCTACACAAGAAGCTTCTACGCTACAGGCTGACTTCAGAGCCTGACGGGCCAAGTTTGCAGCCACCGAGCTTAGGGGTATAACGAGAAACAGAAATGCATTCATGCTTCTTTTTATGGTGGAGGTGGTTTGCCAAGACTGAAGACCCAGAGTATAAATTTTCATTTACATTTTCTTTCCAGAAATAATTTCATATATCCTACTAAAAGTCAGCGTCAGATGAGTTACCTTAGTTTTTAGGTAGCATGGGTTCAAAAGGGAGTGTTTTTATTTCCTGAAGGTCACTTTTTCATCTTCTAAATAATTAGCATAGGAGGTTAGAATTGACTTCACATGGCCTGCCTGAGTCTTGGGTTTATTAGATGATGTTAACTGTCCTAACTGGGAATCAGAAGCGACCAAATCTTGCAGAATTGAGGCTTCTCGCCTCAGCCACGGTCTTGCGAACGGCGGCTGAATTAGTTAACAAGAGGGGCCTGAGTTAGGACATGTGTTTGGGAAAGGACTGCCCATCCCTCTGAGTTAAAAACCCCTTAGCGTGCGCATCCTAGATTAGCAGATTTATGTGAAAATCCATTGATGTGGAAGCATTTGTTACTTGTGTCCCTGGGACTGAGCTTAAAAGATGCAGAATTTCTCTTTTATAGAGAATCGGTATTTATAATGATCTTTTATTTGCATCGTATTTTATACTAAAGGCTTTAGAAATGACAACATATCAGGTTTCCCTGCTACTGAAGCATGCCACCAGGTGAGCCGTCTTAGGAGACTCTGCATATTAGGACCAGAAGAAAAAGCACAGCTTGTAGGCAGCGTTTAGGTGAGTGGATTATAACTGCCGTATAGGGCTCCCACCAATCTCCTAAGCTGCTTCTTCACAGTAATTCCCACCGTAGCCCAACGGCGCTGGATTTAAGAGTCTGGTGCTTCTATGAAGGCGATCCATCCCCTACCACCTTGGTATTTACATACTAGAATTAGCTCTAGAGCTGAGACAGAAATAACCCAGCTCAGTCATGAACCAGGGGATGGCTCGTGGGCTCATCTCTGCGCCCTGGAGAGGAATTATTTGAGCAGAATTTATTTTTTTCCTGCTTGAACGTACGTGATCAGCTCTGGCTGTTGTCTTTTAAGTGATTACTATTAGCTCTGTCCCATTTGCACTTAAAAAAGAAATAGACCTTTGAACATCCCTGTGTTAGAGAATGCTGAGATATTTTGTTTCCAAATCAGTCTTCTACCTGACATTTAAAGTGAGCATTAGAGGGTATTCCTGGGCAGTCCACTGGTTAGGATTCAGCACTTTCACTGCCGAGGGCCTGGGTTCAATCCCTGGTCAGGGAATTAAGATCCCGCAAGCTGCATGATGCAACCAAAAAAAAAAAAAAAAAGAGTTTAAAGTGAGCATTAGAAATCTGCCTTTTCCAAGGACATTTTTATCTTCCCTCTTATTGCCCCGTGCTTTGCTCTCTTGCGGTAGTGAGCTCGCACGAGGCCTTTTCCCCGTGCTGGGACTGTCCCTCCATCTGCAGCTCAGGATCCCCATGCGGACATGAGCTCACGGTATGTCGTGCACGTGACCTCCGTTCCTTTGACTGAAATGGGAAATTAGAGGGTCTTATGGTAAGGCACAGCCTTTCCTGTCTACCTGGTGTCCAGTCATAGTTGATTGACTTTCTTTTTTCTCTTCCTTTTTTAGCCTAAACCAATGGTTCCTAAGCTCTGGTACTCACCAACTCTTCTGAGACTTGCCCTTAGGAAATATATGCAAAGTATTTAGGACCTGATCACAAGAGGTCCACGAAAATGCAAGTCTCACTCTAAGTCACATGTGTGCCGTTCGTAGTTTGTAATCTGATCGCTTTTGTGGTGACAGAGGGGTGATCAAAGTAGGCCAGGGTTGTGCTCCTTTTTGTAACCTGAGTATATTTTCCACATGTAGAGCCCTCTTTAACTTCAAAGGCAAAAACCCTTGCAGGAGAAAGCTAAGATGGATGGGAATGAGACTTTGGCCACAAATCCTGAAACATCACTTTTGATCAATAGAGAAACACTTAGGGTTAAAAAATTGATTTCATTTGATTCTGCATTTGAAAAATCCTGGATTATTTTGTTGTGGACCATTTTTAAAGTCTTTATTGAACTTGTTACAATATTGCTTCTGTTTTATGTTTTGGGTTTTTTTGACCCCAAGACATGTGGGATCTTAGCTCCCTGACCAGGGATCGAACCCACACCTCCTTAATTGTAAGGCGAAGTCCTAACCACTGGACCGCCAGGGAAGTCCCGATCCTGGGTTATTTTTATCCAGAGGAAGACGGTTTACTACCGTGTGCTACGGAAACATACAATGATGTTATAGTCTGCACTCTTTGTAAATGCTGTAGAGGACAATCCAGTTGGCATTTCATGTCAATATCCTGCAGAACTCAGATAGACTCGGCTGCTAGGGTGCTGATGCCAGGAACCGCCCTCAGCTAATAACAGGGCTGGGAGTACGGGCACTGCAGAAGCTCACTGACAAGGATGAGATCAGGGTTGGAGAACAAGCACATAAAGGCGTGGGGTTTTCTAATCTTGTGTGTATGGAATGTATTTTTCAAATGTAGATTTTTCTACTTTAGATAAAGTGTTAATGTTGCTGTTACCTAGGTTAAGCACCATTGTCTGTGCTAGTAAAAAAAAAATAGAAAAGGAAAAACTATCCATCATTGCTTTAAGGCAGTCAGCTTGCGTCAGTTTAGACCCCATCGTGACTGTTTTGCATACTGGAATTGATACATTTGTAAATGTTGATTTCCTTACATAACTAGTTTTGTAAGACCTTTTTTTTATTTGTGAATAAAATTGTTACCTGGTATTCTTATCGACACGTCTGGTGAGAAAATGGTTGATGGTGTGAATGCAGGTATGTGTTCCCCTCCTGCTCTCCATGGAGGGTCTCACTAAGATCTCCTCTTTCCCCATGTATCCCTCTCTGGATTTCAGACTCTAGGAGGGAGATTTGGAATCCTCTGGTTACACCTCTCAGGCTGGTCAAGCTACTGAAAAATGTACTGAGTTATTTGAGAAGCTTTAGTATCAAGGTTTTATCATGACCTCTTTTTTTTTTTTTCCTTCATTTTGTGACACTGAGAGGGAAGGTCTGAAGAAGGAGAAGTTTTCCGTCCATTCTCTTTTGAGGTCAGTGGGGCGTTCCCCTGGGAGAGGTGGGCTGTGGGAGTGAGGGACGCACACAGGGCAGCGCTGGTCACCATGAGAGCCCTTGTTTCTTCCCAGCTCCTTCCCTTCTCCCTTCTCAGCCCCCTCTTCCTTACCTTCCTTCCCTCAGTAAAGCTTTGTAAGCTGTTCCTAGATTTTGAGAGGAATTTAGACTTCCTGGAAAAAAATGGCTTACTTATTTTTTTTAATTTAATTTTTATTTTATATTAGAGTATAGTTGATTTACAATGTCATGCTAGTCTCAGGTGTACAGCAAAGTGATTCAGTTCTACATATACATGTATCTGTTCTTTTTCAGGTTCTTTTTCCAAAATAGGTTATTTGAAGTGTCACCGTATTCTCTCAGCTTGGTGTTAAATGTCCCTGTGGACTCCATGAGGGAAAGACATTCATTAGCTTCTCTCCTCTTTCCCAGTGTCCATGCAGACTTGGGAGAGGGGGCCTTGGGGGACCACCAGCTCTCTGAGGAAAGTAGCTCAGATCCTAGGAGGGTCTAACAGGAGGCCCAAAGTATTCTGTCATCACACAGATGACACGTTTGCATGATTACAACTATGATGAGTCTGTTTGCAGCTGTCCACTTGTCATTCTGAATATGTCCACTTGTCCCATTTTAACTTGAGAAGTTGTCTGATTTTTTAAAAACGTATTTGGCACCCAAGAAGGTAGGAAAGTACAGCTTAAATGCATCGTTCAGTTATATTGAAGCTAAACGGCAATCTGAGAATTTCCACAATCTTCTAGAATTTTGAAGACATTTCACGAAGACCCGGTGGATGATTCTAAAGACGTAATTATCCCAATCAGCCGTCAGCTCTCAGTAATATTGCTTATGTCACATTTCAACCAGAGGAAGGTTGCAGGGTTTCTACCGTAGAGATTCAGCAGGCCAGGGCCGGGTCCTTTCCCAAACCACCAGTGGCATTTGAAGTAGAGTGATTTCTGGCTGCTTTCAAATTAGCCTTTGCAAGAGACTTGAACGATAAAAAGTTAACCAGCAAAATACTTTCTCCGGAACCATGGGTGGTCTTCTGAAGCAGGTTTCAGTGATTCATCTGTGAAGACAGAGGATTCTTTCTTTTTTTATCTTAGTTTCTAATGGCATTAACTATTCCTCCTTAAGACAGAAATAGCTGTGTTCTCCCGGTTTTGTCTGGGGTTGCATGTAGCCAGCAGCGCCCTGCAGAGGGATTTTCCTCCCCTGGGTTGACAGTTTACAGTCAATAGAGGGTCTGCAGAATAGGCTGCAATCCTTTAATTGCAGGTGAGAGAGGCAGGTGCCCACAGCCTTGTACACATCACCCCTCGGTGAATCAGGTAAGAACTGTGTCCCCCGAAATCCAAGCACAATCTAGCTCCTCTCAGAGGCCTTCTCGGGGAAGAAGCTGTTTCCTGCGTCAGCCCCTCCTTCCTTCCTTCAGTATCTTGATATGCGTATATAGTTGTATAGGGTACGTGCTCGGTCATAAATGCGGTGCCGAGGGTGAAGCAGATACTATGAGGGAGACAAGCCTTCTAAGTATTTACCAAGTGGGGTGCGGTTAGGGAGAGTGCGGGTTCCCCTGAGGCGCGAGGGAGCAGCGACGATCTGCGGGCAGTCGGGACGAGTGCGGAAGCTGGGGAACCTTGTTCACGGCGGAGGTCCCCACGAGCAGCACGTGGAGAGGCCCAGCTTGTCCTGGGAGCGGTGGGACCGGGTCTGGGGGAAGCCGAGGCTCCAGCCTGATAAGGGCCTGGTGTGGTGCCCGGGGTGTCGACTCTGCCCTGGAGGGAGTTGACTTGCCTTTAAACATCTGATGGGTGATGTGCCTTGAAAACCCTGAAATCTCTAGTCTTCCAGAAGCTTGGAAGTTACAAAACTAGGTGAGTTAGACCTCTGGCTGGGAGCAGGGCTTGTGGCCAGCTGTGCACGGAGAGGCGGACGGTCAGTCCCCTGTTTGGAAATACCGGGGCTGAGACTCTTCTCTTACCGGGCTCACCTTCGTCCTGTTCCGATCTCAGGGGAGACGGGGCTGAGCGCGAGGCGCACGCTTGGGGCTTGGCTGAAGCACCTGCTAAGGTCAGATCCGCGCTCCCCGGTCCCCGAGAGGCCTCGGGTGGGGACGGGACTAACTTCCCAGCCCCGGGGTGGCCATATGTCCCACAGCAGCATTGCTCAGATGCCTGGCCTGAGTCGGCCACTGGGTGACAGGCGTCTGTCCGCTCGCTTCTAGATCTGAGCCAGCCGCCTTCATCTGCTGCCATTTTTCCTCAGCCCCTCGCCCTTGTCTTAGAAACGCTGCCACGTTTGCTGTTTGCTCCTCGGGTGGCCGAGCAGCCTGGCGCAGAAGATCTCGAAGGCTGGCCCCTGGTTTGGGGCGGGCGGCGAGGCCCGGGGAGCCTGTGTGCAGCCTTTCCTGTTCCCCCAGCTCTCGCTACTGCTCGCCCTGGTCCCCGCGGTGCAGCCTGTCGGCTCCCTGGCACTCAGCACCCCTGCAGGGAGATCTGCCCGGGCAACTTTAACCCCAAATAAATGCCCGGAGAGAGAAGTGGTCAGGTGGCTAGAGATGGAGCCCAAGCAGGAAGGTGAGGGAGGAGCTGCACAGAGAACCCAGGACTCTCCCTGAACCTGCGCCCTCACTGAGGGAAGCGAACCCCATGCGGGTTGCGGGACGGGGGGCGGAGCAAATGAGCGGCTGCAGTCACGTGACCCGAGGGTCCCGTTTTCTGCACAATGACTGTGTTAATCCTAATCTCCCTAAAGCCTAGGGAGAGAAACTGGGATTCAGTGTTTTTTCAGATGCGCCATTCAAAAGTGGGTAGGGAAGACTCGCGTGTGAGCTTTTGTAGAGAGGAAGCGTTCCTCCTTCCGTTGCTGCTGTCCCCCTCTGTGGCCCTCACCACGTGGCCTAAGGTCTGGGTCCCTGGTTTCCCAGCCATGCAGGTTCCAGCTAACGCGGGGACCGCCTCCTGGGCCGCCCATGGCCGCGGTTCCGTCCACGCAGAGCGCCCACAACGCATCCAGGAGGGGAGCTCAGGTTGCCTCCGAGTCCCATCCGACCGTGAACGTTGTATTCCCTCGAGGAATCGCACATCTAATAAACCTGCATGGTAATTCTTGCGCTTGGCTGTCAAACTTAGGACAAGGCGCCTTTACCCACGTCCCTTCCTGGAAGGTGAGTTTGATGAGGAGGTTATGGAAGGTCAGGTTCCAGCTGAGGCCTCTTGAGAGAATGTCTCCTCTCAGCTCATAAACCAGTCTACCACCCATAACGCTGTGGATTCCAGTCGCTCTCTGAGTGGATCCCAGTTAGATATTGCGTTGGGGAGGGTGATGGTTAATTTACGTGTCAACTTGGCTGGACCACGGTGGCCACGTATTTGGTCAAACACTGGTGTGGATGTTGCTGTGAAGGCGTTTTTTAGATGAGACTTTTAGATGAGATGAACATTTGAAGCAGCAGACTCTGAGTCAGGCCGATGCCCCTCCATCTAGTGGGGTGGGCCTCTCCAGTCAGTCGAGGACTGAAGAGAAAAGGCTGAAGCTCCCTGAGGAAGAAGGAATTCTGCTTCCAGGTGCCTTCGGATCATCTCTTCACCGGTCTCCAGCCCGCTGGCCTGCCCTGCAGACTTGAGGCTCGTCAGCTCCACAATCTCTTACCTCCTTAAGATCAACCTCCCTCTTTCTTCATCTACCCCCCTACCAACACACACACACCCTACCGGTTCTGTTTCTTTGGGAAAACCTGACTACTACAAGGACCAAAGATTAATCAATCAGTCGATCCCCAAGCTGCATAGACACCAGTGACCAGAACTTGTGGAGCCGTAATATGAGTGAAAGGTTCTCTGTCGGGCAGACCGTAGAGTCTCGAGGGGCTCCAGGTGTTCTTAAAGGCCGAGTCACACCACCCAGAGGTCGCTGCTCGGAAACCGCTGGACCGTCTCGTCTTTTTCTCAGGCCCATCTCCCTTTATCCCCCACTCCCTTTCCTCCCTTCTCATAATTCCCATCCGGTCTCCCCGCTCCTCTCTCCTCTCTCTACCGTGCAGACGGCCTCCTGCCAAAGAGGCTTCGTCCCTGAAGGGAAAGGCCTGTTGGTTTTGATACAATGACTGGACGTTGGTTCGGGGAGAATAAGAGAAAGAAAGCTGTGGTTCTCTTCTGGAGGAACGGCCAAAATAACACTTTCTGAGGTGAGCGCTTGCCTGAAAACACTGTTGTCGTTTGTTGTGAAACGTGCAGAACAGCCGGCGAGTGTGATTCCCTTTGGCCGAGAGCGTCAGTACAGAGAACTCGTAATTACTCTGCCTCTTCAGCAGCCCAGGCAGTGGGCACGGCCCTCCTGTGAAGAGACTCATGTACAGAAGGAGCCCAAGGTCTTCCGGGGACTCAGAGGCAGAATCGGAGCAAGAACCTCTGCTGTCCCCCACGGCTCCCGAGGACATTCTCAGGAGTCCAGGAGAAACTTGTTCCCCAAGACCCAAAGCAGAGTCCCTGCAGGCATCACTTCTCCCGTCCTGAAAAGCCAACCCCACCTGCATGATCGTATAAATCACTCTGGGGGAACACTGTCTTCGTTCTAAACACAAGTTCTGTGCTGCCCTCTGACTGGGATTCAGGGTCCCGGGAATGGCATCTCCTAAACATGCCAGCATGCCCTTTCATAAGCAAACCAATTCAGTTGTCAGTTTCCACACCTCTTCAAACAAAATGTAGAATTTGTTAGTGTAGAGCAGGAGCCTGTACATTAAACAGTACAGTAGAGTCCGCCACACAGGATAACGAGCTCGTGGCGTAGAAGGTATTCCTCGTTTTAAAGACATGTGCCTTATCTCGCTTGATCTGCCCCTATGGTCAAAAGTCTATATGGCTCCATGGCTATAAATCTTGTTTTTTCACCAAAATTCAATCCAATGGATAAAGAGTTACCTCTACCAAAGATAATACCAGCTTTGGAGACAGCTCTAAAAGATGCATCTGAAAGAAATCTTAAGTAACAGCAACATTATCAGAATAATGAATCGCCCAGTTAAGGAACATCTTTGAAGTTAATGATATTTATCTGGATATTCAAGGCTTGTTTGTTTTGTAAAATCTCAGTACTTAACTGCTAGACCTCACACGCTGCACATTTCTGTCGGAGGTGATGAATGTGCTCAAAGCCAGGTTCCGCGCTCGGGGACCTCCTGATAATAACGTGACATTTGAAAACAGCTCATCTCTTATTCAGCACTTTTACATCCGTTATCTCATTTGGTCTTCACATCTGTCCTACGAGCAGGATTACCATCTTCATCTTACGGATGAGGAAATGGAGATTCAAAGACAGTAAAAACCAGCCTTAAAGTCAATAGTGGTAGAGCTGAGATGTGAACCCTGGATTCCAACCCTCAGAGCCATGATCTCCTGGTCACGCGATGCAGCCGAGGAGTCCCTTGCCCCGCTGCGGTGCAGGGAGAGGGGACCTGGGCTTCTGGCCGCATTTGTGTGGGATGAAGGCGTGGGACTCCTGGCTTCACCTGCAGCCCCAGGATGGAGCTGGAAGGACCGTAGAGATTGTCTGGTCCTGCAGTTTCAGCCTGGAGATCTGCAGAGCCCAGAGTTCTGAGGAGGCTGCCCCAGGGAGTGAGAGAGGCCTGCAGGGGGCACCTGGCCCATCTCAGCCCTGCTCCAAACACAGGACCATATTCACCTCTTACTCTGCAAATGCACAGACATGGACCCAGAGAATCCCCCCTCCATCCTTGGTCTCCTGGCTCTGAATCCATGGAGGACAGCAATGGCTTGATGATAATGAACACCAAGACAAAAAGCAGAGAGACCAGATTCTAGTCTGAGTTCAGCCACCAACAGCTGAGGGAGCTTGGGCCCATCACTTCTTTGGATTGTTTTTCTTACTCCGTAATATAAAGGAATCAGAGGTTCTTTCAGGCCCTTGTGTTCTTCAAGCTGGAATCCTGGGTTATGGAGACTCAGAGCGGCCACCACAAGGGCACAGCCCCTCATGTCACAGCACTGTCGCTGCCCCCTTCAACGAAGCTCACCTTCCATATCTGCCACATACCGTTGGTGGCTTCCAGTTCAAGCCCCAGGGTCCCATCCTTCTTATACTGTTACCCCGGGAAAATAGCAGGACCTGGCTGTGATCCGTACCCCACACCTCCACCATTTCTGGATGCTGTTGGGGCGGAAACACCAGGCTCCTACGAAAAGTGTGCAGACAATGGAACGCCAGAGCAGCCATGGGTCCCTGGGAGGTCGTCTGATCCTTTTATTCCTCCCTCAAAAATGTTTATCCATCCGCAGTGGAATGGATAAACAAAACGTGGTCTACCCATAAAATGGAATATTATTCAGCCTTAAAAAGGAAGGGGGACAGGGAGCGTGGGAGGGAGACGCAAGAGGGAGGAGATATGGAGATATACGTATACGTATGGCTGATTCACTTTGTTATACAGCAGAAACCGACACACCATTGTAACGCATTTATACTCCAATAAAGATGTTAAAAAGGAAAAAGGAAGGAAATTCTGACACCTGCTACAACGTGGGTGAACCTTGAACACATTATGCTGAGTGAAATAAGTCACGAACAAAAGGACAGCATGTGACGCTACTTACTGTGGTGTACTTACAAGAGGCAAATTTACAGAGACAGAAAGTGAAATTGAGGTTTCTAGGGTCTGGGGGAGAAGAAGGGGTAGTTAGTGTTTACCAGGTGTAGAGTTTATGTGAGAAGATGACAGCGTTTTCGGTGGACACGGTGGTGACGGTCACACAACATGGCGCATTGTACTTGGTGCCACTGAGATGCACGCTTGCGTTGGCTAAAACGGTAAGTTTTATTTTGTGTATATTTTATATTTTTTAAAGCAGAGTCTGTATCTAAATCAAGGCCCCGGGGGCCCAGCCCTCGCCTCTCAGGTGGGCCCGAGGCTGCACACGCAGCTCCCCAGGCGACGTGAATCACGGAGTCTGGGACGCTCCTCCGAGCTGTTCGCGGCGGGGAGACTGAGGCTGCGGCCCGTGAGGCCGGGAGCACCGGGCTCCCAGCGCGCCCTTCCCAGAACTCCCAGCACCTGCGGCTGCGGGACGCGGCTCAGCCGAGACCGCCGACCTCGGCCAGCGGGGCCATCGCGCAGCCGCCGCCTTCGGACGCTCGGTCGCCGGGGCGGGGTCGGCGGGCGCAGCGCCCGCCCCGGGTTCCATCCTGACTTGCCCTTGGGATCCCTTCCTTCCTTCGGGTGGAGTCACCAAGGACGCGGAGAGTCCAGTTCCCGTGAAGACAAGGAGCCCGGCCGTGGGCAGGTCCTTGAGCCCGGCGCTGGCCCCAGCCGTGTCCAGTGTCCCGCCGGCCGCCGTGCCCGTGCGCCCAGCCCAGCCTCGCCTCCCTCCCCAGCGAAGCGGGTGGGTGGGGCCGCCCGGGGGAGGGGCAGCGGCAGCCGGGGAGCGGGGCAGGCTCGGCCCTGACCCGGTGCCGGCACCCGCGCAAGTCACTTCACTTCTCTGAGTCGTTTTCTTAATTGTGGCAAAAGAGACGTAACGTATAATTTACCGTCTTAACCATCGTAAGTGTACAGCTCAGTGGCGTGAAGTACCTTCACACTTGTGCAGCGGTCACCCCCATCCATCCCCAGAACTTTCTCCAAACTGAAGCTCTGTCCCCATTAAACATTCACTCCCCAGCCCCTCCCTCCAGGCCCTGGCCCCCAGCATTCTTCCCGAATTTGACGACTCATATAAATGGGATCATAGAATATTTATCCCTTTGTGGCTGGTTTATTTCATCCGGCATAATGTCCTCAAGGTTCATCCATGTTGTAGCAGGTGTCAGAATTTCATCTTGAGTTTCTTTTTAACTACTCCTGTGCAAAATGATGATTTCTAACTCTCCAGAAAGAATATAGTAAGAATCAGAGAGAAAATATGCAAAACTATCACAGAATAGGTGCTCCATAAGTGGAAGACATTACTATCTCTACATGTATTACCAGTATAATAAGATGTGGAAAGAGTCTGCAAGCAAAATGGAGAGAGTCCTCGGACAAAAAAATGTTGCCTGCCGTTCCAGGAAAAAAGGAATGTTGCTTGCATCAAACCATCAGCCAGGACGGGGCACCCTGAGGGGATTCAGGATGGAGAAAAACAGGACACTGGCCCTAGACAGTTAAGATGCAGATCTGAGGAAGAATTTCGAGGAGCCCAGACTCTCGCATCTTCCCATCCATAGAAAAGCACGAAAACCATTAACTTGCGATGTCTGTGTTTTGCGATTAGCGGTCATCATTTGATGCTCCACCACATGTTTGACTGTCTCCGGCAAAAACTCCTGTGCATCCTGGCTCCTCCCTGACCCCTTCGGAGAAGCTTCTCAGAGCATCTGAGAGGCTGTCTCCTGGGCCACGGTCCTCAGCAAGCTCCCCGAATGAAGCATAACTCACAACTTGTAGGTTGTGCGTTTTTCTTTTTCAGTCGACCAGTTGCCTCTGCCTGTTCATCTGGGTTTGTGAGGTTCAGGGGGTCAGTTCAGAGCTTCCCACAGTAACGTGGGATTCTTTGGAGGCGGAGGGAGACTGAGGCCAGACCGTGGTTTGGCGGCCTCGTTCCCTCCAGGAGGTGTGTGTAAGGGTGGAAGAGGTGGGAGAGGGTACAAGGAGACCAGGGTGTTTCATCCTGGAGCCTGGGGTGGTTTTCCAGCACCGCTGCAAGCAAACTGCTCTGGGCCAGCATGGAGATGTGCACCCCCCAAGCCTGGGTGCACACATGCACACGTGCAGACAGTGAGAGGGCAGTAAGCTGGGAAGCAGCGGGCCAGGCTTCCCAGGGAATCTCCCAGAACCTGGCATCCAGGAAGGAGATCTCAGCCATGAAAGGCCACTCCCTGTAGGTGGGCTGCAGGTGCCAGACCAGCAAGTGTGGAGGAAGCAGCAAGGGTGACGGGCAGAGGCTGCAGAGGTGACAGCAGCTAGGAAGTTGGTGTCGGCACGTGGCCCAGGGTGTTTGCTGTGATCCACCTGTTCTGTGAGGATTCTGTTCTGGGATTCTGTTCTGTTCTGGGATTCTACCAGTCCCTGTTGGGTAAACCTATCCAATACCGCCTCAGGGGATGAAGGCCTGAGAAAAACCAGCTACCCAGGAAGCCCAGAGAGCCAGGGATTCGGGCAGCACCGGCTGCACCCCACGCGGGGGCTCTGTCCGTGCTAATGGGCCACAGAAGTTTACCTGCAGGGACAGAAGAGACTCTGAAGAAAGAACCTAGGGCAAGAGGGACCAGACAGAACAATCTGAGAAAAGCCCTCCTGCCCTGTCAGCAAAGTATCTCAGAAGAGGAAACCAGGCACCCAGAGCAAGAACCAGCTGACACAACAAGGGCCAGATTACATCTCCAGGAACGTGCTGCCATCCAGCCACCGTCTGGAATAAATCTCGTTACACGATTAAAGATATAAAAGAAGAAATAAAAGATTATGGGACTTCCCTGGCGGTCCAGTGGTTAAGACTCCGTGCTACCACTGCAGGGGGTACGGGTTCGATCCCTGGTCAGGGTACTAAGATCCCACATGCTGCACGGCATGGCCAAAAAAAAAAAAAAAAAAAAAAAATTATGGGTGAGGAAAACAAGCAGATGTAGAAAATAAATAGAACTTCTAAAAATTAAAAACATGAAATTTAAAACAATAAATGTTTAAGAAGCAGAAGAGACAATTGGAAAGAAAATCAGTGGGCTGGAAATTGGATCTGAGGAAATAGAAGGGCCATATGATAGAACACGTGAAAAATAAGATGAGAAAGTCTAACGTATCTAAAAGAAGTTTCAGAAAGAAAGAAAATAGAAGACGAGGGAAAGAAAATTCACAGTGGCCGTTTTCCAGGACCAAGTGTGTATCGCTAGAGTCGCGCCCTTAGATCCAGGAGAGCAGGCACCCTGCCCTGGGCCCTGCATCTCAGCGAGCCCCAGGGCTGCCAAGCGCCTTCCTCAAGGTTTTCTACACCTGCTCCAAAGGCGAGGATTAGCAGGGCTGGCAGTGTGTAGTCAGGATGCCCAGCACCCGGAACAAGCCAGGGTGGACAGAGGCCTGGCTCCCCATCTGGCTTATGGGCACATCCAGTCTTGCCCCTCTGGGCTGTCCTGGGGCATATTTGTTTTAATTTTTTTTATTTTTTTTAGCGGTACGCGGGCCTCTCACTGTCGTGGCCTCTCCCGTTGCGGAGCACAGGCTCCGGACGCGCAGGCTCAGCGGCCATGGCTCACGGGCCCAGCCGCTCCGCGGCATGTGGGATCCTCCCGGACCGGGGCACGAACCCGTGTCCCCTGCATCGGCAGGCGGACTCTCAACCACTGCGCCGCCAGGGAAGCCCCATGGGGCATAATTTAATGCTCAAAATGAACACGCAGGCCCAAAGGTGCACTTAAGTGCAAGAACATCGGTATATGGCATTGCAAGATTCAAACAATAGAATCAGTCAAACCACGTGCAGCGTAAGGAAGTCAGGAGGCGAATGATTAGTAACTGAGTTGCGAAGCCTCAGGACTTGGGCCCACGCAGGATGCCGGCTGCGTCTGGAATAACCAGGCCCCAGCCCCCGGCCCCACAGCTGATGCAGCTGATGGAGGGCAGGAGGGGCGGCTGCAGCCACACCTGCACCCAGTAGCATCCATCAGCGAGCCCGGATATCCGGCCCCTCGGCGGCCCCGGAGGAGCAGTGCCAAGCGGGCGGGGGTCAGCAGGCCTTCTCCCCGAGGTTCAGGCCGGGGGACGCGGCCTGGGAGCGGCCCCGAGTCCCCACAGAGACCCACAGCCGCCGGCTCAGACCCCAGCACTGGGACCCCAAGCACCGGGAGCTGCCGGCCAAGCCTTCTCGGCAAGATCGCTCCAACGCTGGTAGGAAGAAAGGTTGTTTGGGGGTTTGCCTGCTTTTCTTGTGGCAGAAGAAGGCGGGGAGCCCGCGGAGAGAGCCCGCTGGGGACACTGAGCTGTCCGGGTCCCTTCCCCATCGCCCGCCCCGTGCCCACCCTGCGGGGACCCAGCGCCCTCTTCTGCTGGGACACCGTGTCGGACTGGGGGCGCCAGCTCGGCGATGGTGACCGAGCCTCCGGACGCCGGAGGTCCCCCGGATGCGTCTGGGCCTCCCGAGTGTCCTGCACGCGGGGTGCGCGCCCGCCCCGGGGAGCAGCCTGGGTTCGGGCCTCGAGGCAGCTATTAACTCGCCGTTCTTGCTGCCCCTCCCCAGTGCGCTGCGGGGCTTGATGTGATCCCAGCCCGAGGTGGGGAGGAAGGATTTCTCCTTTGTTGTGGCTCCTTTGAAGGCCTTGGGCTCGCATTCCTCTGAAGCCCCTCTGAGCACAGCCCGGCTCTCCTGACCTCCCTTTCCCCGACTTCGGGGCTCAAGCTGAGATTCCATCTCGGCCGCGGCTGTTTTCTCCCCCAAACGAAGGGCCCCCAGAGCGGAGAAGAGGGAGCAGGCCCGCCCAGTAGCCGCAGGGGCCCGGGCCCCGGTGTTGACAAGCCCGCCTGGGCCTGGCGCGGCTGCGTAGCTTCTGTGACCATGTCCTGGGATCGGGCAGCTTCGAGGCTCTGCGGCCCGAGAGCCCCACACGGCCCTGCTCGCTCGCAGGAGGGCCCACGCTTGGTTTCACCCCCCGTTTGCCGTCAGCATCTTGAGACTCTCAGTACTTGTTTGAACAGGGACCCCTGTGTTCACTCTGGATCGGACCCCCGTGGGGTAGAAACGTGGGCCCGGCCTGGAGCACGTTCATGGGACTACTTGGGGGTGAGCAGACGCGGGGAGACCGAGGGGGAGGGTGAAGGAGGTGGGATGGGGGTCCTCCCCACGTTCCTCCCCTGCCCCGACCCAACTGTGTCTCTCATTGTAAATGTCCGTTGTGCCTGCTGGGACCAGGGCCTAGAAGGGTGCCGGGCAGCCCTGTCCCCGTGAGCCAAGTAACCCCCGCCCTGGGGACAGGGAACGGGGCCCCTGCCTCTGGTTTTACTGTGTCCGAAGCATCTCAAATTACGGTGCCTTGAAAACAAAGATGAAGCTTCCTTTGGATTTCCTGGTATAGGCTAATCAGAGAAAAGCAAATGTCTTCTGAAATGTAGCAAAAGCAGTCAGTGATGGCTTTAAATGCCTGGCGTGATCCTCCAGAGACTGAGAATGGGTGGCGTTTGTGATGCTCTGAGGACAGCAGTCCAGGTTATCCCAAGAAAGCCCGACAGGTGACTCCACTCTCTCTGGGTGTGGGTTCATGATCTCCTCAGTCTGGGAGAAGATTGGCCTCCGTATTTACTTCCCTGGGCTTTACAAACAAGGGGCCCTGATGACCAGCATGGGGGACGCAGTGCGGGGAGAAGGAAGGAATGGAAATTGGGGGAGCCTTGGAAGACTGGACAAGGGAACCCTGGAATCCTGCCTCTTTCTCTGACCTACGATGCCTTGGCTCATTCTTTTTTTTTTTTTTTTTTTTAATTTTTACTGGAGTATAGTTGATTTCCAATGTTGTGTCATTTTCAGGTGTACAGCAAAGTGAATCAGTTATACATATACATATCCGTTCTTTGTTAGATTCTTTTCCCATATATGCTATTACAGAGTATTGAGTAGAGTTCCCTGGGCTCTACGGTAGGTCCTTATTAGTTACCTGTTTTATATATAGTGGTATGTACATGTCAATCCCAATACCTCCCCACCCCCAGCTCCAGCTCATTCTCATGCAAACATAAAAAGGCTGGAAAAGTAGCACTTTATGGAACATACAGGATTTTGGAAAACTTAGCCCATTCCATGAAAATCCATGCCATTCTATGAGCCTTGGTCTGGGTGGGGTGGGGTGAGAGGTGTGCCTTGCCAACTCAGACGTATGGAATAAATCTGAGAGTTGGAAAGGACTTATGTGTAATCAAGTCCTGACCATAAATAATCAATATGGGAAAAGTCCTGACTATATTTATTTATTTTTTTATTGAAGTATAGTTGAGTTACAGTGTTGTGTTCATTTCTGCTGTACATCAGTCATTCAGTTATATATATATATATATATAAAATTCCATCCTTTTTTCATATTCTTTTCCACTGTGGTTTATCATAGGACACTGAATATAGTTCCTTGTGGTATACAATAGGACATTGTTGTTTGTCCATTCTTTATAGAGTAGTTTGCATCTGCTAATCCCAAACTCCCAGTCCATCCCTCCCCCGACCCCCGACCCCTTGACCACCACAAGTCTGTTCTCTATGTCCATGAGTCTGTTTCTGTTTTATAGATAGGTTCATTGGTGTCATATTTTAGATTCCACATATAAGTGATATCATATGGTATTTGTCTTTCTCTTTCTGGCTTACTTCATTTAGTATGATGATCTCTAGTTGCATTCATGCCGCTGCAGATGGCATTATTTCGGTCCTTTTTATGGCTGAGTAGTATTCCATTGTGTATATGTACCACATCTTCTTTATCCATTCCTCTGTCGATGGACAGTTTAGGTTGCTTCCATGTCTTGGCTATTGTAAATAGTGCTGCTATGAACATAGGGGTGCATGTATCTTATTGAATTGTAGTTTTCTCTGATGTATGCCAAGAAGTGGGATAGCTGGATCATATGGTAATTCTATTTTTAGTTTTCTGAGGAGCCTCCTTATTGTTTTCCATAGTGGCTGCACCAACTTACATTCCCACCAACAGTGTAGGAGAGTTCCCTTTTCTCCACACCCTCTCCAGCACTTGTTATTTGTAGACTTTTTAGAAATGGCCATTCTGACTGGTGTGAGGTGGTATCTCATAGTTTTGATTTGCATTTCTCTAATAAAACAATGTTGAGAATCTTTCCATGTGTCTATTGACCATCTGTATTTCTTCTTTGGAGAAATATCTATTTAGGTCTTCTGCCCATTTTTTTGCTTGGGTTGTTTGTTTTTTTGTTGTTGAGTTGTATGAGCTGTTTGTATATTTTAGAAATTAAGCCCTTGTCAGTCATATCATTTGCAAATATTTTCTCCCATTCTGTACGTTGTCTTTTCATTTTGTTTATGGTTCCTTTGTTGTACAAAAGCTTGTAAGTTTGATTAGGTCTCATTTGTTTTTGTTTTTGTTTTTTGCAGTATGTGGGCCTCTCACTGTTTTGGCCTTTCCCGTTGCAGAGCACAGGCTCCGGAGGCACAGGCTCAATGGCCGTGGCTCACGGGCCCAGCCGTTCTGTGGCATGTGGGATCTTCCCGGACCTGGGCACGAACCCGTGTCCCCTGCATCGGCAGGCAGACTCTCAACCACTGTGCCACCAGGGAAGCCCACATTTGTTTATTTTTATTTTTATTTCTATTGCCTTGGGAGACTGACCTAAGAAAACATTGGTAAAATTTATATCAGAGAATGGCTTGCCTACATTCGCTTCTGGGAGTTTTATTGTGTCATGTCTTATATTTAAGTCTTTAATCCATTTTGAGTTTATTTTTGTGTATGGTGTGAGGGTGTGTTCTAGCTTCATTGATTTGCGTGTGGCTGTCCGACTTTCCCAGCACCACTTGCTGAAGAGACTGTCTTTTTCCCATTGTATGTTCTTGCCTCCTTTGTTGAAGACTAATTGACCGTAGGTGTGTGGGTTTATTTCTGGGCTCTCTGTTCTGTTCCATTGATCCACATGTCTGTTCTTGTGCCAGTACCATGTGGTTTTGATTACTGTAGCTTTGTAGTATGGTCTGGAGTCTGGGAGGGTAAAGGAAAGGTCCTGACTATAAACAATTAATATGGGAAAAGTCCTGACTATAAAAAATCAATATGGGAAAAGTGAGACCCAGAGGGAAAAACACTGACTTAGGACCACTTCTGCCATCATGTTATCATCACCATTAACCATCCACACGTTCACCGACCACTTAGTCTGTTTCATACACTGCATTTGCCACATTTCCTGCGACAGCTGTCCCAGGACGCAGGCAACTGGGATGTAGTGTTAAGTGTCAGCAGTGTAGGTATTCGGCTCAAATTGTTCCCTCAGCTGAGATCCCTCCCCGGAGTTGCTGACGGCCAAGACGGTTGATCCTGAAACTGTCAGTTTAAGGTGAGATTTGAGAACCGAGGAGGGTGGTTACATGGTTCACATCTGAGAGCAGATGTGTGGAGATCAAATAAGTTTCCAGGATCAAGCACGCCTGTTGTAAACCTGCTCCTTTGTAATTTACAGTGTGCTCCTAAACCAAAATAACTCTGGAGATACTGTGATAAACAGTTACATAGAACAGAAGGAGAGAGTATTATTGAGAACAGTGTCCAAAGGGCTGAAATCAAAGCCAGAAGATGTTGATAGAGTCTAAATGTATTAAGGATCCCATTTGACAAGGCTTGGACTTGAGCCCTCCTGATAAATCTCCATTTTATTTCTAAAGATCATGCAGGAAGAGACTCTCCCTACCAGCGCCCGCACTCCCACCCCAGGAAATCTTTCCTTGGCTCCCATCCCATGCCTCAGGATTAACTACAGAGAAACTTTATCTCAAATCTTGTTCTAGTACTAACCCATCTGCATCATGTAAAAGAGATGGGAAACACAGCTAAATTCTGCCCTCGATAGAAGAAGGCCTCACCCCAGGAGGAACACTTGGGCCCGAGCGTGAGATCCCAGTCACGCGGTCCTTGTTATTTTATGTCTTCATCAGAGCTCACGTCTCTGTGTCTTCACAGGACTTCCCCGAGGCCCCAGCGGGCAGGGCCTGGAGGCAGGAGGAGGAGGGGTGTCCATGGTAACGTTCATCCCTCTGGCATCGCCTTCCTGCCCAGAAGACCCAGGGAGGCAGCTGCCCATTAACCGAAACTCCAGGAGCCTCCCAGTTGAGGTTGAGAATAGGATGCAAAGAGCAAGGGGCGATCATTAAGGGCAGTAAATAAAAGGCGGTCCGGGGTGGAAAAAATGCAAGGATTACCCTAAGGAGGACAAGAATCCCAAACATAGTTATTAATGGCAAGGAGATAAAGTGTTTGGAAACGACAGACACTGAGCGAGGACTCGGGGGAATGAGAAAAGGCCGACAAATTATATGTGAGCTTGTAACGGGATCCAGGGAAACAACCGCACGGAGCACAGCAGTTGAGGTGTTGCGTCATGGACCAGGGAAGAGGGCCGTCTCCCCGGAGCCCCCGGAGCCCCCGGAGCCCACAGGCCGGCCCGCAGATGGCGGAGATTTAGCTGGGGTGGAGGGGATGTTAAGAGGGCCCTGCAGAGGGTGAGCGGATAGGGCTGGATGGAGAGAATTCCCAGCAGAGCTGGTCCCGTGCGGACAGGCCAGCCAGGCCCAGCCCCAGGGGACGGGTAGGCCCAGAAGGGCGGGACAGGTCATCACCCAGTGTGTGCAGACCCGGAGGCCGTGGGACCACTGGCCGAGCAGCTCTTCTAAGCATGTTGGGGGACAGGCAACACCACCGCCGTGGGCCCTTGGGGGGGTCTGCAGAGCAGTCGTGGCCGTGGCCCCCTAGGAGCCTTGGGTGAGCTCCTCGGGAAGGGATGGGCATTTTCTCAGCCTGTCCAGGCAGCCCTGCCGGACGCCATCAAAGGCTGAACTTGGCAGGGACTGGGTGGCCTGTTCCCACCTCTGTCCACCGAGACCCAGGCCTGGTCTTTCTGTCATTTCTTGGGGTCTGTTGTCTGCCCATGTTTCAAACTGAGAGAAGGGCTGTCAGCAGAGGAGACTGGAGATGACAGAGAGAAGCAGAAGGCGAGAAGGCCCCGCACAGGGTGGGCACAGGGTGGGCACAGGGGCCAAGGCGGTGTTGGCGGTAGCCTCCAAGGGCATCAGACAGCAGGCTGAGGCCAGGAAACCATCCCCGGGGCCCGGGCCCACTTTCAGCCACAAGCAGCTGAGAGCCTCATCCATTGTGTGATACACGCCTGTCTCCCGTGCCTTGTGCAAATGTGTATTGGTCCCCTGCACCAGACTCACAATGCAGAATGACCGCTGTGGACCCCGGTAGGGACATGGAATAGGGGGAGATGGACGGGGAAGCAGATGGTCACGCTCGGGGTGGTGGGTGCATGAAATGGGACCCTGGGGTGCGAGTTGCCGCTCCGCCCACAGTGAAGACCTTGTGGGGGGGATGCGTGGGCTCCTGCAGACCGAGAAGGGTCTGGCCAGGCAGGGCGAGGGGTGAGGGCAGCTCTGCACAGGTGTGGAGTATAAGGTTGAGGCTGGATTCACTCGGCCTGACCTTTAAGCTGTGTGACCTCAGGCAAGCAACTTAACATTTCTGTGCCTCAGTTCCTCATCTATAAATAAGGATGGAAAATGGTACCTACCTCCCAGGGTCGTCCTGAGGATTACACGTGTTGATGTATTTAAAGACCTTAGATGCGTGTCCAGCACAAAGAAAGTGTTCATTAAACAGGAGCGGCTGTCTCTTGTCATGTGCTGGGAGAACTTGGGGAAATTCCGTGTGATTGGACGGGACAGAGAGACACAAGCTCGAGGGCTGGAAGCGGGCAGACAAGGAGAGCGACGCCTGAGAAGTCACCTCGGGCAGGCACAGGCCTTGGGTCTTTCGGAGACTGAGATGAGAAATAGCCTTCTACCTCTCATGTTATAGGTTTCTAAGTATATTACTTTTTTCATTATATTTAAAATCATTTTCCAATTCCATGACCTACAAACCTGAAATTAAAACACGCTGCTGTTTTTATATCGTGTCATGCAAGAGCTGTACACAGCTATTGCTTAAACATGCATTTACTTGCAGCCAAAAGAACAAACAAAAATGAATGTCAGAGTTTATTATTTGGCTCCAAAAAAATGCATCACGCTGGGGCAGCTGAAGGAGAAAAAATGAGTTCTACAGAAATAGGTGACCCCAGATGGTAAGATAAGTAATCAAAGCAAAGACCGTTGGCATTTTAGCGCTTATGAAATCCTTCACCTAAATGCAGCGCTCGAAGGTTCTGCTGCCCTTTCGGGCTCTTGGCCTGGGAGGTGCCGGGCAGAGGTGCTCAGGGCCCAGGAGAGGACCTGGGGTCAGAAAAACCCGGGGAGAAACCTCAATAAATCTCTTAGGTAATGAAAAAGACACTGACTTTAAAATTAATGTATAATGCATTCCCCTCTGCTTCTTAAAAATATTATATATACAGACCTTCCCCCAAAGCTGCATTTCTCCAGGTGAGAGATGGAATGTCGAACTACTCTGCAGTCCGGGCTTCTGTAGAGGGCTCGGCCCCCCTCCTCCCGGCTCCTGAACCAAAGAACAGGAAAGAAGGAGGGGCCGGGTCTCAGTGCGGCCACATGTTGGAGGAGCTGGGCAGTCGCTGTTCGCCCTCACCTTCTCCTGTGCAATGCCCTGCCTCAGGCACGGACCTGGGTGGACCTCGCCGCCTCTCTCTCTTCTGGGCTCTCAAACACACATGAGCCCTCATAACCTTTGTCCTCCAGTGAGTTAGCCCTAGCCCTCACCCTAACCCTAAGCCTAACCCTAACCCTAGCCCAAGCCCTAACATTAGCCGTAGCTCTACGCCTAGCCCTAGCCCTAAGCCTAAACCTAACCCTAGTGCTAGCTCAAACACTAACATTGACCCTAGCCCTGCACCTAGCCCTAGCCCTAACCCTATACCTAACCCTAAGCCTAGCCCTACACCTAGCCCTAAACCTAGCCCTACACCTAGCCCTAAACCTAGCCCTACACCTAGCCCTAAACCTAGCCCTACACCTAGTCCTAAACCTAACCCGAACCCTAGCCCTACACCTGGCCCTAGCGCTAACCCTAACCATAACCCTAGCCCTACACCTAGCCCTAGCTCTAAACCTAGCCCTAACCCTAGCCTTAGACCTAAACCTAAACCTAACCCTAGCCATAGCCCTAGCCCTACACCTAGCCCTAGCTCTAAACCTAGCCCTAACCCTAGCCTTAGACCTAAACCTAAACCTAACCCTAGCCATAGCCCTAGCCCTACACCTAGCCCTAAGCCTAGCCCTAGCCCCAGCCCTAGCCCTAGCCCTAGCCCTACACCTAGCCCTAGCCCTACACCTAGCCCTAGCCCTACACCTAGCCCTAGCTCTACACCTAGCCCTAGCCCTAGCCCTACACCTAGCCCTAGCCCTACACCTAGCCCTAGCCCTACACCTAGCCCTAGCCCCAGCCCTAGCCCTAGCCCTAGCCCTAGCCCTACACCTAGCCGTAGCCTTAGCCCTAGTCCCAGCCCCAGCCCCAGCCCCGGCCCCGTCAGGCCTCAGGCCCCAGCCACACGCCTGGTTTCCAGAGGGCTTCACAGCCCAAAATGCAGTAATGTGCTACTTTGGCTACTTGGCCGTTGTATTTGGGCAGAGGCCTCCTTCCCAGCATTCCTGCCCAGAGGCTGCTGGGACGAAGCCAGCTGCAGTGTTCCTGTGGCCGTGGCCATAATGGCCTCTAATACCAGCAGTACCACCCAAACTGAAGCACCTGGGTCCCGATCACCGCTGGCCCCTCCTCCATCACTTAAGTGCTACTGATGGGCAGGCGAGAGGGACACAGGGGGTCTGGAAAACCGGACTCCTCTGCCCCACGTTGTCGCCGGCGTCGGCCTCAGCTATAGCCGCAGCAGCCCGAAGACCCTGCCGTGCTCTGATGACGCCCACCCGCCAGGCCCTCACACCTCGGAGCCAAACCCAGAGCCCCACGGGAGCAGCGGCTGTGACCGAGCTGGACGAGCATTTGGAACACAGTGGGCACCACCAGGGCCTGGGCGGGGATGGAGGGTGAGGGGCACAGGCCAGGACGGCCACGTCTCCCAGCGGTTAACAAAGAAGCGGGACCGGCTCCACGGATGCCCACAGGGCCTGACCTCCCTCCGGCCTCTTGTGGGCCACTTTCCACGCAGCCTTCATAAAAACTGCGAGCTACTTTATCAGGGATGCTTGGAAATTCTTGAGGCCTCTTGAAGCGCTGAGGTTTGGAGCAGTGACTCCAGAAGCCAGGAGGGGTCTGAGTGACTTCACCGGGTCACTGATTTCCAGGCAAAATCCTGGGTGTCCTGACACCTTCAAGGTGGGGTGACAGCTGAGAAGGATCCCTCCTTTGATGGCAGCGGCCGAAACGTAGAGAGTTAAAAAGATGCTCCAAGGTCAGGAAATTCTACCCTGGATTTCGACAGCCCTTCCCCCGCCCACGCTTTCCCACTAACCGTCTGTGGGCGGCCAGAAGGTCCTGCCAGAGGCCACTTGAAAGAGAGTGGTTTGCTCTGCGCTCCTGGAACTGCAAGTCTGCACGTCCAGAGTCTTTGATAAACATTTGGCTACAGACTCCTGCTCAGCAATCCCCGCTCCCGGCCCAGATGAAGCGCAGGGCCCCGCTCTCCTGGGAGGAAGGAGCCTCTCGCTTCCCCCACCCCGGCCTCGGTGTGGGCCAGAAGCGCGCGTGGCCAGAGCCCTGGCCGTGAGACCCGGGGAACTGAAGGCTCCTCTCAGCACACACGTCCAGCAGGTCCTGGCCGGCCGGGAACTGGCCGCTGGTCGCCCGCTCTTTCTGGAGGCCTGTCATGCCAGGCGCTGCTCTCCGTGCTGGGGACACACACAGGTGAAAACACTGCTTTGTCACCAAGGGGCTTAGTGGAAAGTGAAGGGCTGTTATCAAGGTAGACGATGTTTGGTACTGAGGGGGAGACGCGGGACAGGACACGGGCCAGAGGAGAGGGTGTGCAGCGGCCGCAGGGATGCTGGGCCTCCGATTGGGAGGAAGCAGTCAGCGGGGACCCGTGGGCAGAAGGGAAGCCAGTGTGGGTCCCAAGACAGGATATGGTTGAAGCCCCGGGAACCGGGCTGAGACGCTGAGAGGAAGGGCTCCTGGGGGTGTGTGGGGGGTGGGACCTGCAGAGGCGGGGTCACGGGCTCGGACCTGACTCTCCCCTGGCCTCGGGGACCCACAGCGGGCTCCCAGTAGACGTGAATTAGGGGTGAAGGAGGCTCGCGGACAGAGAGAACGTGATTCAGGAGGGGCTGCCCGTCCCCCGAGCCGAGCTGGAGCCCACACCCAGGCCTCCGTGACACTGACACCCACGGGAGCCACTCGAATACCGGACACGACCCTGACTCACACGGACCCCACTGTGACGTAACCCGCCGGGGCCTGGCTGGACCTGCAGTGAGTGGCGTCGGGTGGAAGCAAATCGGGAAGCCAGGAGGACAGAAGCCCGTCGTGCAGGGCGAAGGGTGAGAGGCTGCAGTCGTGGGCCGGTGGTTGCCTGGCAACCAGGATGCAGCCGTGCTCCGTAGCCGACTCCCCCGCTGTCAACACTCCCATCAGGCCGGTTTCTAGTTACCCAGGGGAAGCCACCGAACAAGGAGTTGGGAAGAGATGTGCATAACTGGCTCTTTGGAGCTGTTCCCACCGACGCCAGCTCGCCGCTGGTGGGGACCAGGGCCTGGAGAGGGCAGAGGTGAAGGGCGTGGACTCTAAAGCCAGGCAGACTAGGTTCAAATCACAGCTCTGGTGTTGATTAGCTGTGTGATCGTAGACAAGTAACCTAGCCTCTCTGTGCTTCAGCTTATCCCCTTGTAAAATGGGGATAACAGTAGTAGCTACCTGAGAACTGTTATAAGGATTGAGTGAGCTTCTATTTATAAACACCTAGCATGTAGTAAATATTTAAATGTTTTCCAAATAAAATATGGAAGAAAGAGGTCTGAGTTCCTGTTGTGAATGTTTCTATGTCCAAGGACCAGTTCACAAACAGGTGCTCACATACCTGCAAAGAATGTTAGACAATAGTTAAGTGTGGAAGGAAATAGATTATTGCTTTTTAAAATACACTGTTAGTAGTTAACAGAGTTTAGTGCCTTAATATAGACCTCTACAGCCTTCAAAGAGTCAGGCGCATCTCCACCACAGGGCCTTTGCACGTGCTGTTCCCTTGGCTCTTCCCCCAGACACCCCACAGCTCTTTCACTGTCCTTTTTTTTTTTTTTCCTCTCTCTTTTCACTGTCCTGTTTTAAGTCACTTTCCCAGTGAGGCTGCCTCTGACCGCCCAATTTTCCATTGCATCCCTCCCCCAGATTCCATATTCCCTTCCCTACTTTCCCATAAATGTTGTTACCTTTTAACCTCCTACTTCTTTTATTTTCCATCACTCCCTGCTAGGATGTAAGTGCCATGACAGCAGAGAGTTTTCACTGTTTTGTTCAACACTGTATTCCTAGTGCCTAAAAAGTACCAAATGCACAGCAGGTGCTGAGTAAGTGTGAAATGAATAGAGGAATACGTATGTCTCTTCGGGCTCAGCTAAATTCTCAGACTGATTAACTTCGTAATAATCGTGGTAAATTGCATTAAAGCTTCAGCTGTGAAGTTTAGTAAGTCTGGGTTTTAACTCAGATATCAAGGTGGTTTGATAAGATTCATCAATAAGATTGTTATCATATGATGTGCCCTTTGCTTCAACTCAGATAACCCTCCATCTGTGTTTGAACATTTATCTTACGGACTGTTCTTCGTGCTATCCCCGCAACTGGAACTGGACATGAATGACTTCGTACCGGTGTTTCAGGCACTGAGGAAGCTGATTTTCTCTGACCCATCAAGGTAGTTTCAAAACCCTAGTTTTCCAGACAAGGAGCCTGACTGTCCAAGGGGCACAGCGAGGAAATGGCTGGTTCAGGAATTTGTCCAGATCCACCCAGCTCTCACCGTGTTTTGCTGCTGTCACGTTACCTCGAAGTGCGAGTTCTAGCTTACTCTGGTCTGCTTCTTGGTTTTTACTTTCTTTTCTTCCACAATAAAGTTAAGTGGATAGTGTCAAAACCCAATGTGGTTTTCCTCCCAGAAATATGTTTAGGTATCCACCTGAGTAAGTTAATTAGATAAATGTCACATTCCTCTTTTCTCCCATCATTCACAGGCCTCAAGGTCTTTTGGTCCTAGTGTTTTTTGATTTACCTATTTCTCTCGGTAATTAGTTTACCTCTATCATTGTGAGTGTAAGTGTGTGCAAGGCGTACCTAGCAGGCAGGTGTACCGAGCAACAGCCAGGTTCTCACAGCCTTTCATTCGTCTGCAGGTGAAGGAAACTGTCCCTCACGTTCACTCATCAGGTGTACCGAGCAACAGCCAGGTTCTCACAGCCTTTCATTCGTCTGCAGGTGAAGGAAAGTGTCCCTCACGTTCACTCATCAGGTGTACCGAGCAACAGCCAGGTTCTCACAGCCTTTCATTCGTCTGCAGGTGAAGGAAACTGTCCCTCACGTTCACTCATGTGGTGTACCGAGCAACAGCCAGGTTCTCACAGCCTTTCATTCGTCTGCAGGTGAAGGAAACTGTCCCTCACGTTCACTCATCAGGTGTACCGAGCAACAGCCAGGTTCTCACAGCCTTTCATTCGTCTGCAGGTGAAGGAAAGTGTCCCTCACGTTCACTCATCAGGTGTACCGAGCAACAGCCAGGTTCTCACAGCCTTTCATTCGTCTGCAGGTGAAGGAAACTGTCCCTCACGTTCACTCATGTGGTGTACCGAGCAACAGCCAGGTTCTCACAGCCTTTCATTCGTCTGCAGGTGAAGGAAACTGTCCCTCACGTTCACTCATCAGGTGTACCGAGCAACAGCCAGGTTCTCACAGCCTTTCATTCGTCTGCAGGTGAAGGAAACTGTCCCTCACGTTCTCTCATTCATTCGCTCGGTCCTTCAGTCCTTTGTTAATTTGTTCGTTCATTCACGTACTCGTTCGTCTGTTCCTCCATTCTACAAAGTTCTACCGAATGCCAGCTGTGTGCCAGACAGCGTGTTAACTACGAACGTTACAAAGACACGATCCTTAGCCTCAGAAGCGTCCTACACAGTACATGGATGTGTAAAGAATTTAATAGCATATCATAAAATTTCTACAGATTCTCCAAATCAGCAAATTAATAACAAGGGATAATTATTGTACTTTTACCATTTAGGTAACAGAGCTTTTCTGCAGCAGGGTCCTCAGGAAATCAGGTCTCCTGCCTCTGGGATACCAGGAAGGCTCACACAGACACACGTGTGCACACACACACACACACACACACACCCCTGAGCAGTAACAGAAACCAAGTCAGGATTCCCTTTAATCTATCAAGTGAATGATGTGCACGGCTCCTTTCTGTATGTCTTAATGTCTTAAGACATTCACAGTGTCTGTAAGGCACTCTGGTCTCACCATCAGATCTAGATGTAAACTCCCACGAAGTCCTTCAGTAACAACCGTGACTAATTCAGAATCATTTAAACTCATTCATGACTTCTGGGAAAGTCTGCTCACCCTCTCTGTGGTGCATTTCAGATGCTTTTTCAAGATTTTCAGAACGTAACAATGGCCAGATTTTAAAACCAGGCCCCGACTGGGAAGTGTACCAGCTGCTTGAAATTTTAGAAACTCATCCTGAGGTCTTGTCCTGGGGCATCTGGGCACCGTCGATGCCGTCAGCTAGAGACCCACGTCACCAGCTCGGTGCTGGGCGGGAGGCTCCTAACGGCCCAGGAGGTCCAGGAACCCTGAAATATGGCAGCAGGTGGGGGGCTTGTCTTGCAAAGTCCAGGCAGGTACAGGCTGTGGGGCTAGGCTCCCTCTCGTCTCATTCCTTCTTCTCTCACCAGAACATCCAGGGGCCACTGTCACCGCCACCAGCTTGGCTGCAAAGGGCCCCGAACACTCTCTCTTGAGCTTTCATTGCGGAAGCCACCTCTCCTGTCCTTGAGGGGCCAACAGGGTTGCTGGGGGTTTTTTCTTTGAAGCGTTCCCTAGAAACTACAGGATATTAGAAAGTGGTAATAACAGGGTTTAGCACAGGGCTGCAGTGACGTTTCACAAAGATATTCTGGCCCGAAATTCATCTTACCGCATTCAGAGCTGGAAGAATCTTCCAACACGTTTTAGACATTTTCAAGTCTGATTTCCAGGTATGGAAATGCCATTGGTCCCCTGGGATTTTGCATGGCCCAGGGCACCACCCCACCCCCGACGTGGCCTCTGCTGTGTGAAACCCCCGTTTCCTGTGCAAGCAACTTGACTCCACCCAAGGGGCACAGCTAGTGAACGGCTGGTCCAGGGATTTGCCCACAGATCCATCAAATTCCGAGCCTGTTTTGTCCCTCTTACCACTGTTGCCTCCAAGTACAAGCTCTAGCTTACCTTAGTTCGCTTCTTGGTTTCACTTTTTCTTCCACAATAAAGTGGAAGAATAAATATGTCTCTGTTGGGCTCTGTGACCTGCCCTCCCCCTCAGCCAGTCCTCTCCAGTCTGACGGGCGCATCCAACACCCAGTGAAGCTGGTTGTCAGGCCAGTTCGGCCCCTCAGCGGTAGCTCGTGTCCGGTCTGGAGGTGGCATAAGTCTCAGACCTTCCACCTCATCTGACGCCTTCAGCTTCCGGAAGCCGACGCGGTCTTTCCCCCCTAAAGCAAATCTCCAGTCCTCCGGTCGGTCCCTTGGTGGCGGCTAAGTCACGACATCCTCTGCGACTCTCACATCACCCGCGGGGGAGAGAAGGCACCTGCCTTGTTCTGAGCTTTTGGCAAAGGACCTCGTCCTCCAGCTCCGACCGCCAGCTCCTCTCCCCACCCCCCAGCCCCGTTCTTTTTGTGTCGCGGGTCCCTTTGGGAATTCGAAGCTGCTGTCACCTCAGGGAAATACACGTGCACACAACGTGCCGCGTACGCATCTAGGGGCTCCACGGACCCTATGAGGCCCAGCCACACAGTTAACCTGCATCCCATGTCTGCAAACTGGTGAGGTTGTAGCTGAGACACAAAGAAATCATCCCTTTGCTGAATCAGTCGCTTGTGAGTAACCACGATGAGTCAGGTACTTTTCTAGATGCTGGGGATTCAACAGGGACCCGAACAGATGAGATCTCTGCATTAGACAGCTTTCATTTTAGAGGAGAGACGATAGGCAAGATGTCAAATAAATCACATGGTGATCTCAGCCCCTGATAAATGAACGTAAAGGTGTAACCGGTGGTGCCGGGAGACGTGTCACTGCTCCTACAGACGCAGGCGGGGAAGGGGCTCCCGGGCGACGGCATTTGAGCGGAAACCTCAAGGGTGCCCGGGCCGTCCAGGCCGAGGGAACAGCCAGCACGGGCGGGACAGAAAGGGCCGCAGGGAGGCGGGAGTGCGGGCGGGAGGCGCGGCTCACTCCCGGCGTGCGGGACCCCCGGGGCAGGCCAGGCCCCGCTCCGCGCGCCCACGTGAGCAGGGAGGTGCCCCCGGGTCTTCGGCTCCGCCCCCTGGAGGCGGGGCAGCGTCTCGGCTCCCGCGTCCCCACAGCGCCGCCTGCCGGGACCCCGTGGATGGTTGGTGCCGTCAGCGCCTGTCGGGAGAGACCGGCCCGCGCTCCCGAGGCCCAAGCCCAGGCCTCGGCCGGGTCGGTGTCGGGGTCACGTCTGACCAGCCTGAGGTCGACTCGCACGAACGCCAGGCAGAGAGCGCCGTCCTCGGGGGGCCCCGAAGGAGGCGCGGCTTAGTGGGTGATTCATTACTTGTGGGTTGAAGTGTTTTGAACATGTACTCGCGCCACGTGGTGAATTTTTTAACCCAAGTTTGTTCACTATGTAAACGATGAAACGTGTAAGCAGGTAAACGTCTGGTGCCGTTTGTGGCAGAGATTCCCCAGGGAGAGAGTGGTGGACCCGGGCCCGCGGCATTCATGACGGTCCTGCCTGTGGCCAGCCTCTCTCTCTGCGACACACACACACACACACAACCCCCACACACAGACACACACACCACACACAGACACACACACACCCCACACAGACACACACAGAGACACACACCACACAGACACACAGAGACACACACACCACACAGACACACACACAGATACACACACGGAGAGAGTGCACTCCAACACCCACAGAGACACACACACCACACAGATACACACACGGACAGTGCACTCCAACACAGACACACAGAGACACACACACACCACACACACACACACACACACGGAGACACACAGACACCACACAGACACACACACACCACACACACCACACACAGAGACACACACACCACACAGACATACACACAGAGAGACACACACACGGACAGAGTGCACTCCAACACACACACACCCCACACAGACATACAGAGACACACACACACACACACACACACGGACGGACGGATAGACAGAGCGCACTGCTCAGACAGCACCACATGGCGTCAAGCGCTCAGTGAGCCCCAGTCACGAGCCCCAGGCTGGTCACATCCCGCTCTGCCCCCTCCACTCAGAGGCCAGCCCGCACCGGAGCTGCTCTGACCTTCCATCCGCCTTTGGACTGTCCGCTACTGGGCTTTAGAAGGGACCTTTGTCCGTCGGTTTCCTATCTGCTTCTCCTCGCTAACTTCCAGAAAGAAACCAAGGGGCCTAAGGCGCAGCCAAGCAGCTCCCAGAGAGAGGACGGCCCCGAATAGTGAACGCGGCCGGGAGGGGCCTGTCGCCTGCTGCCGGGGCCCGTGGGCTGCTGGTGGTGGAACCCGAGACCTCTTCTAAGGTGTCTGTCTGAAGACGAAGGCGAGTCAGAGGTGGGGAACCAAAGACAAAGTGAGGGCAGCGAGGATGGTGGGCCCTCCCCTTGCCTGGGGAGGGGGGGAGGGGACGGCACGGCGAGGAGCCGACCCGACGAGACCCCACACAGCTGCGGGGCACACACTGAAGGGCCCTGAGAAAGCCCCCAGCGTGAGCGACACGGTGCACGGAGAGCCTGGCGATGGGCTGACGAGCCAACCTCCAGGTGCTAGAAATCCTGGTGGCCCAGGAGGGTTGCTAGGTGGTGTTCTGGGCAGAAATCCCGAGAATGCCCAAACCACCCTGTAAGTTACCACTCCTCCCTGCGTGGCCCCAGGGAGACAGAGATACAGAAACACAAAGATGGGAGGGAGAAGGGCGGAGGCTTTCAGATGTGTCTGCCCCACCCTCCTCCCAGGGGCTCTAAGGTGATTCCACAATGGTTACAATTTATTCACTGCCCACCAAGGGCCAAGCAATGTCCACACGACTCTCATCCAAAAGGTAGGGGCTCTTTAGTCCCATTTTATGATAAGGACGTTTAGGCCTATCTTGCCCCAGAACTACTAAGAAATTGTATTTTCTAATGGAAGGCTCCCTTAGACGGCTCAAAATTGAAATAACACAGAGGTGCAGACATTTTGCCATCAAATTCACAAAGATCAACAAGAAAGGCCCGACCCAGGGTGGGTGTGTGTTAAGGAAGCATGTTCTCACATATTGCTAGTGGCAACGTCCAGTAACACAAACCTTCTAGACGGAAACGTGGCATCGAAAGCTTTAAACATGCTAACATCATTTGGTCCAAGATTCCACTCCCAGGACTTTATCTTGAGGAAATTACCATAAACATGGAGAAAGATTAATTACAAAGGTATTTAATGTCTATGTTGTCTGGAAACAACCTAAACATACAACAGTAGAGGGCTGGTTCAATGAGTAATGGGACCTTCATGTTAGAGGGGACGCCTCCATCCCAGCTGCTGGTTTTGTAGCCTTCTCCTCAATCCTACTGGCTTCTCTCCCCACCCCCTCCTCTCACCCAGAGAGGGTTGGGAGTTGCAGCCATTGGTGAGTTACAGGCAGCAGGTGGGGGTGAGCAAAGGCCCTCTGCAAGGAGAATTTTGTCCCCTTTCTCCATCCCTCTGCACTTGGGCCGATGGACGCCGGGGGCCTGGTGAGTTGTCTGCCCTGCGCTTTCCCTGCAGTGGGTTCTTGCAAGGTCTGAGCAGAGACTTGCTTCCCCTGGGCTCCTCCAGGCAATGACCAGCTGGCCCAGTTTGTTTCTCGTTCTGGGCTCTGCCTTCCATTTAGCCTTAATTATGAATACGGTGATATTCTGGTTCTCCACCAGCTGTCTTATCTCTCGATTGTTTTGGGTAGGGAAGATGGAGGCTACCCACTGGCTTCTTTCAAAGACGTCGCCATGAAAACTGGTCCTGAAAAATACTTATGATTAAAATGGTTGTATTTTTACAGCAAAAGAGTCAGCTACAAAACAATATGTAATAGCGGAGAAAAATGGGGAGATACCCATAGATTGTGATTATTTTCTTCTTTCTTATTCTACATTCTCTAAGTTTTTTAAAACGAGCCTTTAAAAATAAGAAAATCTATATTTAACACCTTACTCCGCTTGAACAATCCGCTCTGAAGCCCTTGTCCGATCTTCCTGGCTCCCCAGCCGCAGCACGCCTTCCTCTGAGGCCCCGCACACCCGCACTTGGACTGGTTATTACGTCACTATGGAAGCGTTTATGCAGATACTTCTTTTCCGCTAGGTTGCAAGCTCCTTGGGGACAGGGACCTTATCTTTTCCATCTCTGTGACCACTGTAACCAGCAGGCATTGGCTTGTAATTGGTGCTCGCTCAGCTGACGTTTGTCCCAAGTATCTGAGCAGAAGGACAAGGTTCCCGTACCTAAAGGGTGGCGACAGAGGAAATGGCGAGCAGGTGACTCTTCTTCAGGACAGGACGGAAGAAAGGGAGGGGGGCTGGAAGTAGCTCTAGAGAAGGCTGGCCTCTTTTGCAGACGGTAAAACCAGGAAGCCTGTCACCCACGCGGGGCAGTCTGGGCGTGCCTCTGCCTGAAGGCGTGGCGGGGGGGTGGCGGCCCGGTGAACACGGCAGTCCCTCCCCAGCTACGATTCCAAGGTGAGGCCAGGGAGACCTTTCCTGCTCATCTCACGGCGCAGCCCCACGCTTCGGCCGGTGTGTGCCGCCCCTTGCACACGGGTGTAATCAGCAACCTATGACCCCACCAGTCCCGGGCTCTAGGGGGCTAAGCGTCGTGGCTTCGGCTGAGAAGAGCAGCCGAAGCTGGACACTGTCCATCCCAGCAGAGCCTGGCTTCCCCTGTGCGGCACTTTGCATCACCTGGTCTGCCCCGCAAACCGCAAAGCCGCGGGGCCCCTCCACTAGGGCGGTGAGCACAGACCGCTTCCCGCCCAGCATCCAGTCTGCTAACATCACCCACTGCAACCTTTTCTCTCTGCGGGGCCGCTCTGGCCTCCCTCGCTCCGCGTGTTTCGGATACGCAGCTGCTTCTGCCTGGCGGGGGGTGGGGGGGGGGGAACAAGTGGCCCAGACCTCGCGAGAGCCTCACGCGGCCACCGGTGAGCTCGGCACCTCTCCGAGGCAGTGCTTGGCTGAGCGGCGAGCATGTGACCGGGGCTGGTCCAATTGAATCCACCCAGGCGTGGCTCGCGTGGTCCAGCTGGCGCGCATGCTCCGTCCTTCCGGCTGAACCTGGGTGGAGACCTGCGGCTGCGGCTGAGTCGGTGGTATGGGGCCGCCCAGGAGCGAGGACGCAGGACGGAGACAGTTGTCTCGGCAAGAGTAGAATTTGGAGGTTGGTAATGACCTTTTATTGGCTTCTTTGATCTTGGGCAAACGTAAACTGTAAGCTTATCCTTGGTTAGTAGCGGTAATTATCATGAAGTGCTGTGTGAGGATCAGATAAAGCAGTGTGCACGTGTGAAAAGCCACTTTCATTTAAAATTAGCAGTGATTGTAACGTTGGGAGAAGGAAAACCTCGCGAGGAATTGAGGCCAGGAGGTCGTTTCTTTCCCCAGCCACGCTAGGGCCTGATTCATAGCAGGACACTGGGTGCGAATTGATCTCTATTAAATGAATGAACGTGAAATTGCAAAAGAACAGTGTTTTCTCTGAAGATCATTGCATGCGGATGTCATGTGGTGGTTCTTGCTTTGCATGGGGCTGTGGAAGTGTGTCTTCTTCAAGAGACTCTGTCGTGGGGATTCAGCTGACTGGCAGCCCCTGACGCTATGTTACTGAACCAAACTTGGGTCCCTTTGCCCAGCGTGGTAAAGCCAATCTATGACACCTGTTTGTGGTGAAGGAAAGGGCAGCCTTTCTGGCAAGGCAAGCGAGGAAAGGTTTTTAAAGACAGGGTGAGGGAGAGGGGTAGGGGGGTGCGTGCTCAGCTGGTGCACATTCTTGTGATTGGCTGGTGGTGAGGTAATTAGGAGTCAACAGCATCAACCTGGTTCCAGCCCATCTGGGGCCTACTCGCTGGTGGTCAAGCGGCAGTTAACTTCTTCCACCTGATGGGGGTTTCAGTATCTGCAGAACGACTCAAGGATGGCTCAGAATGTTATCTACAGCCCTGAAGAAGGAACTAAAGGTCTCTGACTTTGTTTAATGGCTAAACTATTATTGTTTGGAATTGTTTGATTGTGTTCCTTTGTTTCTGCATTTTCTCACTTCTCTGATTAAATTTGCTCTTTGGGGTTTCCCTGGTGGCACAGTGGTTGGGAGTCCGCCTGCCGATGCAGGGGACGCGGGTTCCTGCCCCGGTCCGCCTGCCGATGCAGGGGATGCAGGTTCGTGCCCCGGTCCGGGAAGATCCCACATGCCGCGGAGCGGCTGGGCCCGTGAGCCATGGCCGCTGAGCCTGTGCGTCCGGAGCCTGTGCTCCGCAGCGGGAGAGGCCACGACAGTGAGAGGCCCGCGTACAAAAAAAAAAAAAGACAAAAATAAATAAATTAAAAAAATAAAAATAAAAAAAATTGCTCTTTGGAACCCAGGGAAGACCTAGGAGGCTAAAGTTTTTCTACAGACAAGAAGGCATTTGGCGGACATTGGGGAGAGGGGTCTGTCCCAGGAAGGCCCCATAGGGTTCTTCTCAGTTACAGTCTCCCCTTTTCTTTGATACTCCTCAGTCTTGAAGGGGAACAGATGTGGAAGAAGAAAGGGAATAAAGTTTTGGATAGAGAGGTTAATCATAACTCGGCAGAGTAGCTTCGTTGTAGGGGGACTCAGTTTCAGCTGAGCTTTGAGGTCCACCACTGTGTTATTGGGCCATGTTTCCCCTGGGCTCCTCCAATCAATGACTGAGCATGGACCATTTCTTTTTAAATTTTGAACGATTTAATAGAGGTATAATTCACGTACCACAAAATTCAGTCATTTCGCCTGTATAATTCAATGGGTTTTAGTATATTCACAGATTTATGCAACCATCACCACTAATTCTAGAACATTCTCATCTTCCCTAAAAGAAACTCCGTACCTATTAGCACTCACTCCCCATTTCCTCCACACCTAGCCCCAGGCAACCACTAATCTACTTTCTGTCTCTATAGAATTGCCTATTTTGGACATTTTATGTGATTGGAATCACACAGTTTGTGGTCTTTCTTTCACTTGGCATTACATCTTCAAGGTTCATCCGTGTTGTAGCATGTGACAATACTTTGTTTCCTTTTACTGCTAAATAATATTCCACCGTATGGATATACCACCTACCAGTTGATGAACTGTGGGTTGGTTCCACTTTTTGGCTCTTATGAATAAAGTTTCTGTGAACATTCATGTACAGATTTTGGGGTGGACATATTTCACATATATATATATATATATATGAATGGGTTATATTCATATAAATACCAAATATATTTGATATACTCAATATATTCATATTTCATTTTCTTGGGTATATACCTAGGAGTGGAATTTCCGAGTCATATAATAACTCCATGTTTAACTTTTTGAGTAACTACCAAACTGTTTTCCAAAGCAGCTTTACCATTTACATTCCCATTAGTAATATATGAGGGTTCCAGTTTCTCCACATCGTCTCCACCACTTGTCACTACTGTCTTTTTTATTGTAGCCGTCCTGTTGGTTGTGAGATGGTGTTACTGCGGTTTTGATTGGCGTTTCCCTGGTGGTTAACTATTTTGAGCATTTTTCACATGCTGATTTCTATACCTACTTGGATGGCTATTTGTATGTCTTCTTTGGAGAAATGTGTATTCCAATCCTTTGCCCATTTTTAATTGGGTTGTCTTTTATTATTGAATCATAAAATGTCTTTATATATCTGGATAGAAGCCCCTTATCAGAGATAGGATTTGCAAATATTTTCTCCCATTCTGTGGATTATCTCTTCACTTTCTTGTTGGTTTAATTTATAGCTAAATTGAAAAGTTTAAAATTCTGACGCAGTTCAGTTTACTCCTTTCTCTTTTGTGCTTTTGGTGTCATATCTAAGAAGCCACTACCTAACCCAAAGTCATAAAAATGTACAGTTATGTTTATAGTTTGAGCACTTACATTTAGGACTGTCATCCGTTTTGAGTACATTTTCGTATATGGTGTGAAGTAGAGGTCCAGTTTCATTCTATTGTGTGTGGATATCCAGCTGTTCTGATTTGTTGAAAAGACTATTCTTTCCCCCATTGAATTGTTTTAGCACCCTTGTCAAAAACCGATTGGCCGTAAATGCAAAGCTTTACTTCTAGATTCTCAATTCTATTCTGTCAATCTATATATCTGTCCCTATGCCAGTACTACACTGTCTTGATTACTGTAGCTTTGTAGTAAGTTTTGAAATTGGGAAGTGTGAGTCCTCCTACTTTGTCTTTTTCAAGATGGTTTTG
Source organism: Phocoena sinus (assembly GCF_008692025.1). Lineage (NCBI taxonomy): Eukaryota > Metazoa > Chordata > Mammalia > Artiodactyla > Phocoenidae > Phocoena > Phocoena sinus. Next base: position 2,785,837 of record NC_045780.1, read on the forward strand.
GTTATTGGGAGTCCATTTCCATATGAATGCTGGGTAATTTCTCTGGGACACAGAACCCATCTAATGGGCAGTTTTGACCTGGGGACTCCACATTGGCCTGCCTGAAACTTTCTCAGAGCTGTGCTGAGACTCTTCTTGCCTGACACTCCTTCTCCACCCCTCTCCTTTCACAGGGGTCAGACAGACCTGCATCAGTGTCTAGAGGCACTTCCTGCCTCCTTCTGCTACCTCCTGTTTATCCTCTACAGACATTTCCTCCAGTGCATCTCCTGTCTCAACATCTCCTCAAAGAAGCTGAACTGACTCAAGTCCTAAGCTTGGAGTTTCTAAATCCCATTCCAAACCCTTTTGATATACAGTACTTGGAAATACATCAATCAGTTAGGGAAGGGAAATGTCAACTTCTAGAAAACACCCCTTCTTTTAAGAGACAGGGGCCCAGGACCCTTTTCATGAGAGTAAGCAGGTACAGCTCTGAATGTCCCACCTGTAGCCATTCAACGGTGAGAGTTGAAGTGGCCAGTTTTTCAGTATATGAAGATGAAATATTTTAGGGCGGTTTTCACTTGATCACCCGTAACCATGTGGCATGACAATTTTTTCCCTTGTGGTTTAACCCAGTTTGATTCTAGAATTATGTTACTTGCAGCCAAAGCACCCTAACTGTTGCTGACTGTACACGGGTGGCTTGGAGACATTCTAGCAGTATCTTTATAAGAAATCATCCATTTTATTCAAGGTAGTTCAAGTTTGCATTCTATCACCTGCAATCAAGTGAGTAAACAAATAAGGTGTTTATGTTTCTAAAAATCGTGTAGGAAGAAGATAAATTGACAGAGTTAGTTTGCAGGGCAAGTGAAAATCAATCTTCATTCTAACTTTCTCTATGTGACAATATTTCATCTATCTCTGAAGGTGTTAAAACTAAATAAAAAGTGGGCTTCCCTGGTGGCGCAGTGGTTGAGAGTCTGCCTGCCGATGCAGGGGACACGGGTTCGTGCCCCGGGCTGGGAAGATCCCACATGCCGTGGAGTGGCTGGGCCCCTGAGCCATGGCCATTGAGCCTGCGCGTCCGGAGCCTGTGCTCCGCAACGGGAGAGGCCACAACAGTGAGAGGCCCGCGTACCGCAAAAAAAAAAAAAAAAAAAAAAAAAAAAAAACTAAATAAAAAGTGGTTATGTACCTTGAAAAGGGAGGGAAATAAGAATTATGAGCATTAATATGTACTAGGTACTTTCAGGAAGTTATAATTTCATAACAAAATGGAATTGTTTCATCATATACAGAAACAATTACACTTCCAGTCAAACCCTGTGTTGTGGAGCTTGTTACCCACAGAGTAGAGGAAGGAAGTACACATATCTACCGCTGTCAGGAAGAAAACTGTTATGGCAAAAGATCATTTAGCAAGAATTTGCCGATCAGTAAAGCTCTGATAAAGATGCAGCCAGCTGGGCTGCCATATACAAGGCACTCTATTATTTACTGAATAAATAAAGATGAAAGGATACACATCTGGCTTCACAGTGTAGTAAGGAGATAAATACTGATAAAGCATAATTATAGATTTATTTTTTAAACAGCTTTATTAAGATATAATTCACATACCATAAGATTTACCCATAAGAAGCATATAATGCAGTGTTTTTTTGGCATATTGCATAATTAACTATATAACTTTTTTTTTGAATTTTATTTTACTTTTTTATACAGCAGGTTCTTATTAGTTATCCATTTTATACACATCAGTGTATACATGTCAATCCCAATCTCTCAAGTCATCACACCACCACCACCCCTGACAAAATTTCCCCCTTGGTGTCCGTACGTTTGTTCTCTACATCTGTGTCTCTATTTCTGTCCTGCAAACAGGTTCATCTGTACCATTTTTCTAGGTTCCACATATATGCGCTAATATTCGATACTTGCTTTTTCTCTTTCTGACTTACTTCACTCTGTAGGACAGTCTCTAGATCCATCCACATCTCTGCAAATGACTCAATTTCGTTCCTTTTTATGGCTGAGTAATATTCCATCGTATGTATGTACCACATCTTCTTTATCCATTCGTCTGTCGATGGGCATTTAGGTCGCTTCCATGTCCTGGCTGTTGTAAATAGAGCTGCAGTGAACGTTGGGGTGCGTGTGTCTTTTTGAATTATGTTTTTCTCTGGGTATATGCCCAGTAGTGGGATTGCTGGGTCATATGGTAATTCTATTTTTCGTTTTTAAAGGAACCTCCATACTGTTCTCCATAGTGGCTGTATCAATTTACATTTCCACCAACAGTACAAGAGGCTTCCCTTTTCTCCACACCCTCTCCAGCATTTGTTGTTTGTAGATTTTCTGATGATGGCCATTCTAACTGGTGTGAGGTGATACCTCATTGTAGTTTTGATTTGCATTTCTCTAATAATTAGTGATGTTGGGCAACTTTTCATCTGCTTCTTGGCCACCTGTATGTCTTCTTTGGAGAAACGTCTGTTTAGGTCTTCTGCCCATTTTTGGATTGGGTTGTTTGTTTTTTTGTTATTGAGCCATCATTGTCTTATAGTTTTCTGCCTACAAATCTTTTGGCTCCGTAGGTAGGTTTATTCCTAGGCATTTTATTCTTTTTGTTGCAGTGGTAAATGGGAGTGTTTCCTTAATTTCTCTTTCAGAGTTTTCATCGTTAGTGTATAGGAATGCAAGAAATTTCTGTGCATTAGTTTTGTATCCTGCAATTTTACCAAATTCATTGATTAGCTCTAGTAGTTTTCTGGTGGCATCTTTAGGATTCTCTATGTATAGTATCATATCATCTGCAAACAGTGACAGTTTTACTTTTTCTTTTCCAATTTGTATTCCTTTTATTTCTTTTCCTTCTCTGATTTTCGTGGCTAGGACTTCCAAATCTATGTTGAATAATAGTGGCGAGAGTGGACATCCTTGTCTTGTTCCTGATCTTAGAGGAAATGCTTTCAGTTTTTCACCATTGAGAATGATGTTTGCTGTGGCTTTGTCGTATATGGCTTTTATTATGTTGAGGTAGTTTCCCTCTGTGCCCACTTTCTGGAGAGTTTTTATGATAAATGGGTGTTGAACTTTGTCAAAAGCTTGCTCTGCATCTATTGAGATGATCATATGGTTTTTCTTCTTCAGTTTGTTAATACGGTGTATTGCACTGATTGATTTGTGTATATTGAAGAATCCTTGCATCCCTGGGATAAATCCCACTTGATCATGGTATATGATCCTTTTAATGTGTTGTTGGATTCTGTTTACTAGTATTTTGTTGAGGATTTTTCTGTCTGTATTCATGAGTGATATTGGTCTGTAATTTTCTTTTTTTGTAGTATCTTTGTCTGGTTTTGGTATCAGGGTGATGGTGGCCTTGTAAAATGAGTTTGGGCGTGTTTGTTCCTCTGCAATTTTTTTGAAGAGTTTGAGAAGGATGGGTGTTAGCGCTTCTCTAAATGTTTCATAGAATTCACCTGTGAAGCCATCTGGTCCTGGACTTTTCTTTGTTGGAAGATTTTTAATCACAGTTTCAATTTCATTACTTGTGATTGGTCTCTTCATATTTTCTATTTCTTCCTGGTTCAGTCTTGGAAGGTTATAACTTTCTAAGAATTTGTCCATTTCTTCCAGGTTGTCAATTTTATTGGCATTGAGTTGCCTGTAGTAGTCTCTTAGGATGCTTTGTATTTCTGCGGTGTCTGTTGTAACTTCTCCTTTTTCAGTTCTAATTTTATTGATTTGAGTCCTCTCCCTCTTTTTCTCGATGAGTCTGGTTAATGGTTTATCAATTTTGTTTATCTTCTCAAAGAACCAACTTTTAGTTTTATTGATCTTTGCTATTGATTTTTTTGTTTCTATTTCATTTATTTCTGCTCTGATCTTTATGATTTCTTTCCTTCTATTAACATTGGGTTTTGTTTGTTCTCCTTTCTCTAGTTCCTTTAGGTGTAAGGTTAGATCGTTTAGAGATTTTTCTTGTTTCTTGAGGTAGGATTGTATTGCTATAAACTTCCCTCTTAGAACTGCTTTTGCTGCATCCCATAGGTTTTGGATCATGGTGTTTTCATTGTCATCTGTCTCTAGTATTTTTTTATTTCCTCTTTCATTTCTTCAGTGATCTCTTGGTTATTTAGTAATGTATTGTTTATCCTCCATGTGTTTCTGTTTTTTACATTTTTTCCCTGTAATTGATTTCTAATCTCATAGCATGTGGTCAGAAAAGATGTTTGATATAATTTCAATTTTCTTAAATTTACCAAGGTTTGATTTGTGACCCAAGATGTGATCTATCCTGGAGAATGTTCCATGTGCACTTGAGAAGAAAGTGTAATCTGCTGTTTTTAGATGGAATGTCCTATAAATATCAATTAAATCTATTTGGTCTATTATGTCATTTAAAGCTTGTGTTTCCTTATTAATCTTCTGTTTGGATGATCTGTCCATTGGTGTAAGTGAGGTGTTAAAGTCTCCCACTATTATTGTGTTACTGTCAATTTCCGCTTTTATAGTTGTTAGGCTGTTGCCTTATGTATTGAGGTGCTCCTATGTTGGATGCATACATATTTATAATTGTTATATCTTCTTCTTGGATTCTTCTTGGTTCCCTTGATCATTATGTTGTGTCCTTCCTTGTCTCTCGTAACATTCTTTATTTTAAAGTCTGTTTTATCTGATATGAGTATTGCTCCTCCAGCTTTGTTTTGATTTCCATTTGCATGGAATACCTTTTTCCATCCCGTCACTTGTAGTCTGTATGTGTCCTTAGGTCCGAAGTGGGTCTCTTGTAGATAGCATATATATGGGTCTTGTTTTTGTATCCATTCAGTGAGCCTGTGTCTTTTGGTTGGAGCATTTAATCCTTTCACGTTTAAGGTAATTATTGATATGTATGTTCCTATTACCATTTCTTAATTGTTTTGGGTTTGTTTTTGTAGGTCCTTTTCTTCTCTTGTGTTTCCCACTTAGAGAAGTTCCTTTAGCATTTGTTATAGAGCTGGTTTGGGGGTGCTGAATTCTCTTAGCTTATCTGTAAAGCTTTTGATTTCTCCATTGAATCTGAATGAGATCCTTGCTGGGTAGAGTAATCTTGGTTGTAGGTTCTTCCTTTTCATCACTTTAGGTATGTCATGCCACTCCCTTCTGGCTTGTACAGTTTCTGCTGAGAAATCAGCTGTTAAGCTTATGGGAGTTCCCTTGTATATTATTTGTCATTTTTCCCTTGCTGCTTTCAATAATTTTTCTTTGTCTTTAATTTTTGCCAGTTTGATTACTGTGTGTCTTGGCGTGTTTCTCCTTGGGTTTATCCTGTATGGGACTTTCTGCGCTTCCTGGACGTGGGTGGCTATTTCCTTTTCCATGTTATGGAAGTTTTCGACAATAATCTCTTCAAATATTTTCTCAGGTCCTTTCTCTCTCTCTTCTCCTTCTGGGACCCCTATAATGCGAATGTTGTTGTGTTTAATGTTGTCCCAGAGGTCTCATTTCTGTCTTCATTTCATTTCTTTTTTCTTTGTTCTGTTCCACTGCATTGAATTCCAGCATTCTGTCTTCCGGGTCACTTATCCATTCTTCTGCCTCAGTTACTCTCCTATTGATTCCTTCTAGTGTAGTTTTCATTTCAGTTATTGTATTGTTCATGTCTGTTTGTTTGTTCTTTAATCCTTCTAGGTCTTTGTTAAACATTTCTTGCATCTTCTTGATCTTTGCCTCCATTCTTTTTCCAAGGTCCTGGATCATCTTCACTATCATTATTCTGAATTCTTCTTCTGGAAGGTTGCCTGTCTCCACTTCATTTAGCTGTTTTTCTGGGGTTTTATCTTGTTCCTTCATCTGGTACATAGCCCTCTCTGCCTTTTCATCTTGTCTGTCTTTCTGTGAATGTGGTTTTTATTCTACAGGCTGCAGGACTATAGTTCTTCTTGCTTCTGCTGGCTGCCCTCTGGTGGATGAGGCTATCTAAGAGGCTTGTGCCAGCTTCCTGATGGGAGGGACTGGTGGTGGGTAGAGCTGGCTGTTGCTCTGGTGGGCAGAGCTCAGTAAAACTTTAATCCACTTGTCTGCTGGTGGGTGGGGCTGGGTTCCCTCCCTGTTGGTTGTTTGGCCTGAGGCGACCCAGCACTGGCGCCTACCTGGGCTCTTTGGTGGGGCTAATGGTGGACTCTGGGAGGGCTCACGCCAAGGAGTACGTCCAGAACTTTTGCTGCCAGTGTCCTTGTCCTCATGGTGAGCCACGGCCACCCCCTGCCTCTGCAGGAGACCCTCCAACACTAGCAGGTAGGTCTGGTTCAGTCTCCCATGGGGTCACTGCTCCTTTCCCGGGTCCCGATGCACACACTTTGTTTCCTCCCACTGCGCCCCCGTCCAGTTGAAGTCCTGCAATCAAATCCCGCTAGCCTTCAAAGTCTGATTCTCTAGGAATTCTTCCTCCCGTTGCCGGACCCCCAGGTTGGGAAGCCTGACGTGGGGCTCAGAACCTTCACTCCAGTGGCTGGACTTCCGTGGTATAAGTGTTGTCCAGTCTGTGAGTTACCCACCCAGCGGTTATGGGATTTGATTTTACTGTGATTACGCCCCTCCTCCCGTCTCGTTGTGGCCTCTCCTTTGTCTTTGGATGTGGGGCATCTTTTCTGGTGAGTTCCAGTGTCCTCCTGTCGGTGATTGTCCAGCAGCTAGTTGTGATTCTGGTGCTCTCGCAAGAGGGAGTGAGGGCCCGTCCTTCTGCTCCGCCATCTTGAACCAGTCACTGTGTAACATTTTGATAAAGTATTTTCAACACAGAATCTTCCATTCTAACCATTGTTAGGTGTACAATTCAGTGGCGTTAATTACATTCATATTGTTGGGCAACCATCACCACTCTCTATTTTCAAGAATTTTGCATCACTTGAAACAGAAACTCTGTAACTCTATGATAACTCCCCCATTACCCCACCCCAGCCCCTGGTAACCTCTAGTTTAATTTTTGTCTGTGATGAATTTGCCTATTTTAGATATTTCATGTAAGTGGAATCATACAGTATTTGTCCTTTTGTGTCTGGCTTCTTTGCATAAGTTTTTGAGTTTCATCCATGTTGTAGCAAGTACCAGAACTTCATTCCTTTTTATGGTCAAGTGATGTTTCATTATAGGGATACACCATATTTTGTTTACCCATTTGTCTGTTGATGGGCATTTAGGTTGTTTCCACCTTTTGGCTATTGTGAGTAATGCTACAGTGAACATTGGTGCACAAATATAAATTCGAGTTCCTGCTTTCAATAACTGTGGGTATAAAACTTGGAGTGGAATTGCTCGATCGTACGGTAATTCTATGTTTAGATCTTAGAGGAACAGAATTATAGGTTTCTGGTAATGGTGGATTAGGCATTTGGACTACCCCACAGAAAACAGTTTTTTAAAACTAGATCAGGGCTTCCCTGGTGGCGCAGTGGTTGAGAGTCCGCCTGCCGATGCAGGGGACACGGGTTCGTACCCAGGTCCGGGAGGATCCCACATGCCGCTGAGCGGCAGGGCCCGTGAAACGTGGCCACTGGGCCTGCGGGACCGGAGCCTGTGCTCCTCAACGGGAGGGGCCACAACAGTGAGAGGCCCGTGTACCGCAAAAAAAAAAAAAAAGAATATCAGAATAAGAAGCAACATGGCATGTATAAAAGACACACCAAATAATGAGGTAGTGAAGGAACAGAAAATATGTCATACAGATATTAAACAAAGGAAAACTTGTGTAGTTACAATAAATCAGGCAAAATAGGTTTTAAGCTAAAAGGTACAAGGAGAGATAAAGAGAATCACATCATAATAATTTAAAATCTTACCAGGAAGATATAAGAATTCTAAATTTGTTTGTAGTTAGCAATATGGCCTCAAAATCTATAAAGCGAAAACTGACCAAATTACAGTAGTAAACAGATAAATATGCAATTATGGCAAGAGGTTTTTAATACATCTTTCAGATGTTTTAAAGCAGATGAAGCAGACAAAAGATGAAGAAAACGCACCTTGCACATAACAACTAAAAAATACACGTTCTTCCCAAGCACATCTAATATGTTTACAGTCGGTATTGACCAGGGCCCTAAAGTGGGTCTCAATAAATTGCAAAAGACTGAAATGGTACAGAATATGTACTCTGACCACAATGCAATAAAGATACACTTCTAAATTACCCATTAGACTACATCAGATATTTTGAATAGAATAATAATGAAAATACTCCATGTGAACACTTCTGGGATGTAATTAAAGCAGTACTTCGAAGAAAGTTTATAGACTGAGATGCACATCTGAGAAAAGAAAGGCTGAAAATTAAAAATTAACCCAAGACATAAGAAAATGAATAGGAAAATAAACATAAGGTTGGAGGAAATAATAAATAGATCGGGTGCCTGTGGAGAGCAGTTACCCTTGGCCCAGTGCGTCGGGATCGCAGAAGGGCACCTAACACGGTCCTGCTGGTTTCTCTGTCGGTGAGAGGGAGAAACGGGCCTGGAGAACAGCTCATCCCTGCTGGACAGTCTTACTCAAAGGATGCGAATTAAGCAGTTTATCATAAAGGACCGTCCCGATGGCCACCACAGGCTTGTCCTCGCGCTGCTTCCCACATGGTTTTCTAAAAACATCGAGTCACGATTTAAAGAGTACAAAGGTGCCACCCTGCCACCTGCCACCACCCAGTGGATGGCAAGTTCTGTGGAAGACTTTTTCCAGATGGCCTCTCCTCTCTCTCCTCCCACCCCTCGTCCCTCCTGGTCTGGTGCTGTGATGTCTCATTGTCTGTCTGTCCACGGGCACAGGCTTCCTCAAGCAGAAAGACCACGCGTGACCTCAGGCCCAGTGGGCCCTGTAACCACCCAGCGCTCTGTCTGAATGTGCACCTGAGCCCCTGCAGGAGATCCACATCCTCTCCTGAAGACCCGTGTGCAGGGGAGGGGGCACAGTCCAGGAGTCCTGCATCGGCGTGACCAGCTCAGCAGCCGACGCATCGCCAGCCTGTCTGCCCCACTGTGGCGACGGAGTCCTGACACTGCCTGCGCCCTGTTATCTCTTGGGTGATGGGTCGCACCTGAGATGACCACGTGATAAAGTTCTTCGTGAACTGAAAAATGCTAAATGAATGTCAAGCACTGCTGCTGTTCATGTTTGATCTCAGTCGCTTTGAGCAAATCACGCTAACCCCTGGGTATTGGTAAAGTTTCTGACTGTACGGGTTGTTCCCTGAATGTCTCAGAAGCATTTTCTGAATTTGCTTACATCAGCCAAGCACTCCTTCAGAACTGGAAACACGCTTTTAAGTTTAGCTCTGTCACGATTAAACTTTTTGCAAATTTTAAATTATATTAAAATGAACACATTGCCTATTTTTTTTTTAAATTTGGAAATAGAAGAAAAATAAATCTCAACACTAAGGACAGTCACATTAACATTTTACTCATTATCCTCCAGTCCTTTCTCTAGATGATGATTATTATTTTTAGCACATAAGTAGTTTAAACTGGATTTTTGGAAGCTGCTGGTAAACCGTAAAGTACTGGAGAGAATTTTTCCCAGAGGAACTGCTGTGTGTTGTGGGCTTATTCCCATCATAAGGAAAAGCATTCATAGTAAAATAATTTGCCGTTATGATTTATCCAGCTGTTGTTGAGAAAAGAGGCAATGACCCCTCAGAATGCTTACAAGTTCCTTAGGGATTTCCTTCGCTTTGACTCGATCGAAATTACTTATTCTTCTAGTGATTTTTAAAGAAAGGTACAAAGCTGAGATGTCTCCTGAGCCCTCGTATATCTGAGAACGCCATTCTGCATCTCAGCCTTTACCTCTGAAAACTTTTTTTCACCGTCCTTCGGCTTTCACAGCGCTGAACAGTTGAATCCTGGGAGCGCTGTCCGCTTTGTTCCTTTCTGTGTAAGCCTGTTGTTTCTAGCTGGATGCTTTCAACAGTTAGTCCCCAGTGTTCTGACAAATGTCATCAGTAGGTCCTCCAACAAAGCGGGGGGCCCCCTCATCAAACACGTTTGGGAAATAGGTGTTGTGAGTGCAGGACTGCTGATGTGCATATAGTGAAACACAGAGCTCACTTGTATTTTACAAATGTATTTAACACTGCGACCCTTCTGAGTTCGTGGAACACTAACAACCCCTGGGAAATGCCCAGTTTGGGATCAGCTGGCTTGTAATTTTAGTTGTATTTATATTAAGTTCTCAAAGTGAAAGGCAGAGTCTGTCTAGGTGTGTGTGGGGGGTCTCTTTTTACTGTTTTCTTTGTTCGTTTTGATCTAGAATGCAGGATTCTCTTCTCTCTCTTTGCTTTAAACAATTGTGGTAAATCCTACATAACAGAAACTTTACTGTTTTAACCATTTTTCACTGTATGTCGTTCAGTGGCATTAAGCCCATTCTCATTGTTAGGCAGCCATCAAGGATTCCCTTTTAAATTACACATCCATTTTTTTTCATCTCAAAACAGTTTCCTTAAGTTCATTGACTAGCACGTCTTCACCAGAGCTCCTACTATGTGCTGGTCACTGTTCTGAGCACTGGGAACACAGGAGGACACGAGAATTTGGGTTTTGCTGCTGTTTCTGTTCCAGCTGTCCTGGCTTTGTCCCCGGGATTCTGCGCTGCTTCCTGGCTGCCGGCTTTCACCGTGTCCCGGAATTTAACCTGCACTCTGAGTGAGAGGCTTCTCGTTTCTCCTTGGCAGTTTTGGTCCTTTCTGCTTTGATCATGTTTTAAATCACTGCACTACGTTTCAGTTTCTCTGCATTTCTTTTTTTCTTATTCTGCCTGTCTTCTTTTTTAGATTCGCCTATTTTAAATTTCCGCTTGTTCTTTCTTTATGGCTTTCGGCTTCATAAATACCGTGTTTTCTCAAGTCTCACTAAGAATGGCAGAGATGTTTTCTACAGCGTGCCTTAGTTCCTTTTAAGAATAGTGTTCAAAGTTGGGATCTTCCCGCGTCTTCCCTTCCTTTTTCTGAAGCTCCGCACAGATTTCCTTTTCTGCTCACTCACCCTCAGCTGAAAAGGGAGGATAAAGGCCCAGGGGCTGGTGGCTCGGTACACCTGGAGCTGTTAAAGCACCTTTTCAGACTTCCCTGTAACGGACGGCAGGTTGGTGTCAGTTTCTCCGGATCCGCTTCCCAGATGAGAGTTAGCGTCTGTGTCCGCAAGAGCGTCGCCTCCCTCAGCTCACAGACCGTGTGGGTGGGGACAGAAGCAGCCGCTCCTGCCCTGGGCGCTGGCACCCGGCTGTCCCTGCGGCATCACCCCACACCTCCCACGGGGGAGCGACTGCTGCAGGCCTGCCCTCCTTCCCGCCCAAGGATTCTCTGCACTGTGGTTTCCACGTGTTCACAGACAGAGAGAGCCAAACGGGGAGGAGCTGGGAGAGGAGAACAGGCCTCGTGTGGCTGACGCGGAAGCCCCACAGGAGGTTCGCGGGGCCGCGGCTCCCTGGCTGGTGCACACAGCGTGTTACCTGTGTGGGCAGGAGGTGGGGAGAGAATGGAGGGTCACCCCTCCCCTCACCCCAGCATCCAGGTGGACCCGGCATGCGTGCGTCACTGACGTTTCTTTATCCTGTCTCGTCTGTTTCTAGCTTGTAGAAATTCCTCCAGATTCTGTGAGTAGGTTGGACGTGTGTCCTAGTTTGGGGGATTTTTAATCCTGCCTTTTTGCATCATCACTGGTCTTTTAGGGAGAAGCAGGAAGAGGCCACTAGCAGGTGTCATTTTAAATGGAAGCCTGTAATTAAATTCTTGACTTTGAAGGTGTGAAAAGCCTATTAAACGGTGTCTTTCTTTTCTGCTATTAACACGTGGTGATACAGTATGCAGTAATGTTTAGGATAAAGACAAGACAGGGTTTGAATCCCAGTTTCCGTATTTATCAGTTGCTGGACTTGACACATCATTTACTAATTGTACCTGCACTTATTTTTGTATATTCATTGTCAGGTCAGAAACGTGTGAGTTCAGGTGCCCTCTGTTCTGAGTCCATCTGTATAGTTTAGGAATCTAAACACACAGGAAAAGCCAACACAATCGATTACAAATACTTTGGAAACCACACTTGGTTTCTCGGTCACTGTAACTGACTATTCCGTTTTCAAAGCCACCTATAAGAAACCATGCAGAGGAACTATATGTCTAATCTTCCTGAAGACTGCTTCAAACTGAAATAATTTTGCTTTTCATTATGTCTCTAACCAAGTAGAGGTCATCGGGCAGGGAAAAGCTCACCAGGGGCGGGGCTGGGCTGAGGGTGTCTGGCCCCTGACGCTAACACCTCTGTGTTCTGGTTTGCACTCGCTCACTGAATGGATTTCCTTATGTTCAAAAATCTGCCAAACAAACAGGCTAAAAGCCAGCATAATTTTAAAAAGTTATTTATTCCAAGTTCCACTGGTTTGAGGTTTTTCATAAGTTATTACAGAATTGAATGCTGAAATCAGAAACAAACGTTCAAAGTTGTAGCATTTACAACAAAATTGACATCTCCGTGACTGACTTAAAGGATTCACGGTGTTCCCATCATTTAGAATCCGTGAGGAAAGTTTCCAAGTCCATATCCAGGTCGGCAACAAGGGCATTTACGAAGTCATCGATGGAAGGACACTTCTGAAGCATACCTGCGGACGAAGAAAAGATGAGCCGGCTCATTTTCCGCAGACAGTACACAGGGACGAAGACATACATCAAATCTGCACGGTCAGGGGACATTCGGCTTTGTGAACCGCGAGCTTGACTGTGAGGACGTTTCAAAAAGTCCTGGGCAGTGCATGGGCCCCGAAGCTATTTCTTGTTTTAATGCCTTTTTTACTATCTAATCAAACTCTTAGCTTAGAGATTTAGAGCCAGATATGTTTCCCGGGGGGTTTTTATTTTGCACATATTACTATACACTTGGAGTGATGTCAGAAGACTTAATTTTTCCGCTGTCTTTGGCTGGTTCAGAATTTAATATGTTTAATTGCCGCCAAGTGTTACTATCAAGTCCTTTGCACTTTAAAATCATTCAGCTGTTAATGGTCTTGCAGAAGTCTTACATCAGACACAAGTTATTGGCTTTCCTCCAGACCTGCCTGTCTTGGAGAGCTCCTAATGTCTGGTTCTCAGATTTCCTCTTCTGACATACAAGGTTTCAGTAAAGCTAGAGTAGGAAGCTGTATTGGAAAGCAGTGAGGCACCCTCTCTAGCATATAGTAGCAATTCAGTAAAAAGCTGAATTGATCTCCACTCTTCACGCAAGAAGCCAAAGACAACATTCGAGCAATGAACCCTGTGGCCCCGGCCTGTGCTCTTGGCAGGTAATGCTAACTCAAGGTTGAACAGGGCTCTCTCACCAGTATTCAATTTGGGGGATGGATCCTATAAAATGGATTCCAACATCAAGACGTTAAAAGATTACCGGAGTCCCTATTTCCTCTAAATCGTCAGTGCAATTCTGTTAACATGCCTTGAGTGTTCGCTGTGTGAAGGACCAGGCCAAGTCACAGTATGAGGGCAGGAAGGACACAATCACAGAAGTACACCCTGTGGACCTGGACAGCCATGTGGGGAAAGTTAAGCTCGACCCCTGTCACATACCGTACATAACCATTAATGTGAGATGGGCACAGACCTAATTGTAAAAGCTAAAATTATTAAGTGTCTAGAAGAAAACACAGAATATCTTTGTGACTCTGAGGTAGGCAAAGGTCTCTTAGGACACAGACGGTAATAACCGTAAAAGAAAAAAAGATACATTAGAGTTCATCAAAATTTAAAACTTCCCGCCTTGCAAAGAAACTGTTAAAAAAAAAAATGAAGAGGTAAATGACAGAATGGGAGAAAATACTGACACAACACATATCTCACACAGGACTGGTATCCAGAAAATATAAAGAACTCCAACTCATCATAAAAATACTTGTAAAAATAAAAGATGGACGAAAGACTTGAGCAGACCTTTCACAAGAAAGGCTATCTGAATAAACACGGAGCTAACAGGCCCTGAGAAGACACACAGCATCACTGTCGTCCAGGAAAAGGAAAAGCCACAGAGACACCACGACGTTCCACCGGGACGGCTGAAGTCCCAGGGCTGAGGACAGCGAACGCAGTCAAGGCCCCGGGCGCCATGGCTTGTCGCCCAGCAGGGGCAGACGGTGAGATGCGAGAGCCCTTCAGAAAAAAGGTCCAGCGGTTTCTAGAAAGCTCAGCACACACCTGCCCCGGGACCCAGCTGTTTCCTCCTAGGCATTAGCCGAGAGAAACGCAGGCACGTTCCCAGCAGCCTAAAGTGGAACGACACAAGCTCCCATTACCAGGCTGCAGGTGGACGTTCGTGGCGTTTTCACACAGTGGAACGGCACCAGCAACGAGAAGGAAAGAACTACTGACCCAGACAACACCTCGGGCGGGCCTCAGACAGTGCATTGCATACAAGGGCCCACACAAAGCACACGCTGCCCGTTTCGTTTCTATTCACTTCCAAGAAGGTCCGGACTAAGCCGTGGCGAAAATAACTGGAGCGGTGGTTGCCTTCGGGAGTGGAGATGGTGACCGACCCAGAAGGTCCTGGTGTGATGGGAAAGTTCTCTGTCTGGACCGTGATTTGTGACACCCAGGTATATAGCTCGTCAAAATTCAGTAAATGGAACGTTAAGGATTTGTGCCTTTCACCACATGCAAATGTTACGTAACCAACACTGAACTCTAGTTATACGCACACAGAAGCGTCTGGGGTAGAACATACTTACGTCTGCACCTTGTTCTGAAAATACATATATATGATGGGTGGATGGAGGAATGGACAGAGGGATACGTGACAAAGCAGACAGAGCAAAATGTTAAGTGTAGACTCTAAAGGGCAAGTATGTGAGTGTCTACAGTTCACGTGACTTTTCTGAATGCCTGAAAACTTTCCACATAAAGCGTTCGGGGAAGAGTCAGCTTCGGGTGTTAACAGCACATAGATGGCAGCCAGCGGGAGAACAGAGGGAGAAGGATGTCGTGCGTGGCAGAGATTCCGAAGGCTCTGTGGGGCAGATGGGGGCCTGCAGAAACGTGAGAGACGGGGAAGGCCCAGGCTCAAGCTAGGGCCTTTGCGGTGGAGAGGGCGGCCTAGGCAAGGCACCCGGTGGGCAGCGCACAGAGCGTCTGGGGTCTGGAGGGAGAACAGAGCGCCGGGAACCAACCGCTCATGACGTTTGGGTGCCCTCCGCGGTGGAATGCAGAGCTCGGGGCAGGCCCAGGCCTGGACCCACGGACACGGTCACCCCCCCGGGGAGCACGTTAGAGGTGGAGCCGACCTGTGCAGTCAAGCTTGGCCCTCGCGTCCCTGTGAAGTGTCACGTCCCCTCCACAAGCTGCCCACGTTCACAGGGCCCCGCTCTGTCCTCCGCGGCCGCACCTCAGGGGCACACGACCCCGGCGAGGCCCACCTCCAGCCACTTCTGCGTCTCAGAGAACAGCAGTCATGGCAGCAGCGCAGGAAGAATGTAACACGCTCAGGGCAGTTTTAAATAAAATCCCGTCAGAGGTGAATGGTTCAGTAATTGTGTGTGTGATGTGACTGGTAAAGAGAATCCAGACCGAGAGGGATGGGGGAGTTACCGGGGCAGGATTCTCCTGGAATATGGCTGCGGTGTCCTCGCTTTAATTAGATTCAAGTGTTTGGCAAGTGTCAACCTGAACTAACTTCGGCACAAAGAATTAAGAGAAACACAATGTTTTCAGGCAGTTCCACGAATAAGAAAAGTTGAAATTGGCTTTTATGTACGTGGACGGTAATAAAGATTCCAGGAACTCGGAGGTTTTTAAAGCTGACGAACACGTCCCCTTCGTCTTCAAGTCTTAGTCTTAAAAGGGTGGTGATGAGACGTGCAATTCCGCAGGAGCCCCGGGACCCCGGCTGGAGGTGCCGAGTCCACGAGCGGGTGAGTTTACACACGTTTCTCTGTGGACATCACCTGAGTCGGGGGCCAGGGAGCCGAAAGAGTAAAACAAAACCGAGGGCAGCTTCACGCCTGAAAGGAGAAGCGTGGACAGCGATGTAAGAAAGGCAGGTGCGCCGGGCCCGCCGGCCGAGTCCTCGCGGAAGGGAGCACAGCGGGCTTCCACTGCCCGCCCTCCTTGGAGCCACAGCAGTTGCGGAGGATGACTTAGTTTGTTTTCCTCCTCGTTTTACCAGAGAGGCAAATACGCTGATACAAACTGGAACAAACCCGAACCTTTTGGTCCTGACTGCTCTGCTCAAACCACGTGTTCCGGGACCTCGAAGGACGGGGCAGCTGCCCTAAAAGGCCTGACGGCCCTGAGTTACGGTCTCGAGGGTCGCAGACTGCGTCACGAGGCAGGAGGGGCTTCTGCTCGGAGGCCCCGGCACTGCGGCAGCTGGGGGGCAGGCCTCGCTGCCCATCTCCGCGCCCTCCAGGACCTGCTCCCGGGGCGGAGGGACGAGCAGCTGCGGACCATGGGGCGGCTGAACGCGGCACCCGGCAACCCCGAGGAGCTCGTCCCCGCCCTTCGCCGGCCCCGGAAGCCACGCGCTCTCAGCTGTGTTTCGGCTTCTCCCTTTGACTCCGTGGCGACCTCTGTACTGTTCCCCCAAACTCCTTTTCTGCTTGGTCAGTCTAAGTTGGTTCTGTTCCTTTCAAGTAGATTGCCAGTTGATGAAAAGATTGGTTCACATGTTATGAAGAGGGACTGAGCGATGCCCGGGGGACACTGACATTTCTGTCTGATTAAGGACCAACTTTCTAGACTCACGGTTTAGACCAGAAGCAGGTGGGTTTTGTTTCTTCTTTTTTCATTTAAATGACCATGTCTTCTTCCCCACAGATAAAGTAAACAGGTGACACACAAGCAGGCTTTCCTATCAGATTCCCTCTGTCCAAGCCCACTGGTGGGGAGAGGAGAGCGGCCCTGGCCCAGCAGGGAGAGAGACGGCTCCGCCCGCAGCCCTGGCCGCTGCAGTGGGAGGTGGGCAGGGTGAGGGGGCGGGAACACTGCCCCAGCAGCTCCAGGGTCCTCCTGAAATGGGTTCCTTCCTGGTGGGGTCGGGGAAGGGAACACCCTTCTGACTGTGGGCCTCAAGGTGCAGTGGAGGTGCATGGGTTGGGCACCCGTCAGGCCAGGCCCTCAATCAGTGCCTGAGGCGGTCGGGACGCGTAACCCGCCCCTGCCCAGTTCTTTTAAAATCAGAGATGAAAGCAACCATACTCTTGTATTTCAGACGCAGCGCCAGTACTTGGTTTAAATGAAGGTATGTCTGTCGGGTTTCTGTTTAAGGTCTACAGGTGTCATTTATCTAGGGGACAAGAAGCCAGCTCTGAAAAGCAGAGGAGCTGCCATGCAGGAGCAAGTGCTGGGCAGGTTAGGGTTTTAGGCTGAGTGGGACATTCCCTGCTTCCGCACAGCATCTTATAATTCAAAATTTCAGTCCATTCTCCTCCCTATCCCGATGTCTTCCTCTGAAGGGTTACCAAGGAGGAGAAGAGTGGAAAGATAACTCTTCCTTAGGCACTGGTGCAGCGGCCTGAGCTACCCCATCAGCCACCTGGTTAGGGACTTCAGACCAGTCACGTAACTTCTGGGGCTCCGTTCCTCTGCTAGAAGCAGTCGGAGCAGAGGCAGACGGGTGGAGTGAAATACAATGTTTGAGGATCATAAAATCTGGCATAATGTCATCTACTTTGCTGGATTGTTCTAAGGATTAACTCATGGAAAATGCTCCCTAACTGCTAACAGGAACCATCAGAGCTTTCAGATCGAAAGTTCGAGAGTTGAAGGATGAGGCTGCTTATTTTTCTGCACAAGTTGAATTTCAAAGTCTGGTCTTTGATTAAGTATTTAGGACATTATCATCAAACACAATCGCAAGCTAATTACCCAGCTAATGAATCATTGCTTGCTTTGCTTTTTTCTGGCTTTTGCCATCTGCTTTTTATGAGATAACTGTTTATCTACGGAAAGATGGAAACGGAAGAAGGAACTAGAGTCAATCCATTTCTACCTGTTAGCAGCTGTGATAAAAGGTTTATCAAGAAGAGCTCACTGGGACGATGGAAAAGTCCTGTCGCTGGACAGCGGTGATGATCGCACAGGGCCGTAAATGGCAACAATGGTAAATTTTATGTTATATACACTTAACCACAACTTAAAAAAGAAGCGACCAGAACTCCTGAGCCTGCGATTCGCCTACATATTCAGCTGCCGTGGCTCCGTCCCCTGTTACCAAACATCGGGTTATCCGCACGGACTGGGCAACGGGTGAGGAGTCTGCATGTCTCCACCACCCCCCTCGGTTCTAAAGCCCATGGTGATAGTTCACGGCTGCTTTTTATGCTGAAATAATTATGTGTGTCAAACTTGGCTCAGACTGATGAAGAATTCCAGTACAGAGGCTGGCCTGGCAGTTTGAAGAGGCTGAAGTGAACTTTAGGAGATCAGAGCTCATTCCAGAGCTGTCTCTCCCGGGCCTCGGGCAGCTGGC
The DNA here is from genome assembly GCF_008692025.1 of Phocoena sinus. Lineage (NCBI taxonomy): Eukaryota > Metazoa > Chordata > Mammalia > Artiodactyla > Phocoenidae > Phocoena > Phocoena sinus. Next base: position 2,804,313 of record NC_045780.1, read on the forward strand.
TCATCTTTCTCTCCTTTGAAGTTTCCTGGGCTGCGAGGCTGCAGCTGCCCACACCTTTTCCTAAAGGTGGTTCCCACTATCTGCAATCAGTTCTCGGGGGAACGAGGATGTCAGCCAGAAAGTGAAATGCCTTTCCTCCTTCAAACTCAAGAACTCTCTTGCCCCCTCGGCTGGGCTAATACCTGTCACACTGGAGACATGGCTCTGCCTCTGGGGTCCCTGCCCGCAGGGCTTCCTGCTGGGTGGGAGCTAACCCAGCAAGGGGAGCCCACGGGCGTGCTCTGTTTACTAATCAGTTTGTTCTAATTTCATGGTCAGATTCAACCATTCCATTTACCGGTTACATTTCTGGGTTACAAAACATCTTGCCTTTTGAAGCTCCGTGCCTTCCTTAAACAAACACACCCACACGTTAAACATGTACACACCCTCTGAAAAAATCAGCGCGTTTACAAAAGGGAGGCCTCAGCCTTGGGAAGCCAGGTGCCCGCTGCCACTGCTTTCTTCCAGAAAGCGCTCAGCTACTGCAGAGGCCACGCTGGGTAAACAGCCAGACAAGCCAGGGCGGAGGGGTTCTATTTACTTGGCTGTTATTCGGGGTCGCCATCCACCCCGTTACTGAAACTGTGTGGTAGGTCCCATAGCGCCGCTGAATTCTAGGTCTGCTTCCCTGACGTGCTCTCCTCACGTACTCCTGTTACTGTGTGCAGGAAAAGAAGGTTTCTGCCAGTGGGTGTGTGGTGAGGTGCCACAGCTGGCCCTGCGTTCACGCGTTCTCACTCAGCAAATCTTATTTTGCCATAAAACCACTACTACGCGGACGGCAGCTGACACCTCGTCAGGCCTAGTTAGCATGTGTGGTCTTTCAGATCTGTCTCTGTGATGTCCTGCCCGGGGAACGTACCAGGCAACTCAGTCACCGAAAATTATGAAAGAGCAGAGGGGAGACACAGTGCAACATGCACGCAACTACTTCCAAAGCAAAAGCTTCCTGGCCTAACCTGAAAGAGAAGTTTGTGAGACCAGCAGTCCACACAGGACGGGTCGGAGGGCCTGAGTTGGCATCCTGGTTCTACTGCCCACCACGGTGTGACCTCGGGCAGGAAGAGGTTACCTAAGCGTGCAGCGTGCTTGGCACGGCACCTGGCAAAGCACCCAGCACGCGGGCACAGTGGTTCTCACTATGGCTACGTTGCCAGCACTGCTCTCTCTCCTGTCCGTTCAACTGGAGAAGACCAAAGTAGTAGAAGTTAGTCTTACTGGTAATGTCCAACATTAAAGTATCTTAGGAAAATCAGTACACAAGGCTACTGCAACATGTTAATAAAATTCCCACCCAGAAGTGAAAAAAAAAAAAACGTGCAGGAAGAAGACAAAAATGAATGTGGGGCTGAAATTCCAATTACTTTGAGGGTGTGATTTAAGATTTTAAGAATTTTTTAAAGCTCTGTTTTGTTTAAACTGCTTGAAGGGAAAATGTAAGTGGAGTTTAGCTATTGTCCTGACCCTACAGCTTAAACTAAACATACTCAGTGCTGTAAGAGGAGGGATTAAGAAACTAAACGTGTCTTACTTGACGTACCCTGACGTGATGGGGTCAAAAAAGAACGTGATCATGGTAGTCAAATGTTTTGAGATGTGCAAATTCTGAGATTAAGGAGGGATTATTCTATCTTACAAACTTTAATGTAAAGATGAACTGTTAAGCAAAGAAGAAAATTAGGTTTAGGTATAATCATGCCTTAATCTAGTTTCATTATTAGTGATGTTACATAAGAGTCACACGGGAAAAGTTTCTTTTAGAGATAGCTGAAAAGACTCAAACACTAGAAGATACCTTGCAAAGGATCCTTCAGGAGATGATCCAGTTAAACCAGGAGAAACTTTCCCATCTCCATGCTCTCTGGCAACATTCCCGGAGGTGCTTAGCAAATGTCAGTTTCAGTTCTTCCACTGAAATCTGCTCGAAGTCTCTACTAGTACGAGTTTACCCTTTATCAGTGGACTCTGGAGTGTAGATTCCTCAGTGGGTCCCCAGCATCAGCCCCGCCACGACGCTTGTGGCCCCTAATTCCTTAGCCTTGGAAGCTCTGAGCCCCATCCTGTCAGCTGGGAGTCTAGGGTGAGAGCTTTGAGGAGGTGACACCTGCTTTTCTAACAGCACACTTGTACCCACCCGTCAGGAACATCCTCTGTAACGACCATCTTTAAAGAGCACGTTATGATGTTTCCCCTAAGCAGTCAGAAGACTCCAAAGAATACTATCTACGTTCCTGTTAGAACGTTGTCTACGCAACAGGATCTGGAAACAGAATAGTTGGTGTTTCTTGGAGTGAGTCCCCTACAGGGTATCTACCCGCAAGGGAAAGGCTCTGAGACCTCAGTGCAGTCAGGCTCCAGGGGCGCAAAGGGAGACGGCCCGTCCCATGCACGCAGCAGGCAGAGAGCAAGTCCGCTGCTGTTCAGAGAAAACGGCCCACCCAAAGTGAACAGCGGCTGAAAGGCTGTCCAGGGGGACGGGTGCTGGTAAAGGGCTCTGCACCACCGAGGGGGCCCATCGGCTTCTCCCGGCCTTACTTCTGTTCCCCAGAGCAGCGCGGGTGCACTAAGGGGCCACTGTCCCCACTCCTCTCCGGAGAGTGACTCTCCTTGTGGCGTGCTGTCGTCTGTTATAAACCTGTTATAAAGCAGACTATCTGGAAGCGGGAGGGCAGGAGCAGAGGCTGGACCATGGCGGCCATGAGCGTGCAGTGGACACACTCGCTCTCCCAGGGCCAGAACCACGCGGGGTGTGCAATGCAAAGTGCGGTCGACACGTTAAAGTTAAAATTCTGTTTAAAACCTACTTTCCCAGAGGCTTTTTACCATCTTAGCTAGCAAAAATTATGTTGGTTGAATTTATTCACTGGAGCATTTGACAGTAAAATGGGGGGGGGAATCCAAGGGTAGTAGAGACTTCTGGGCTAAGTTTAGAGAAGGAAAGGCCTGTCGCTTCCTGGTAAAGGCCGACTCCTCCTACCCAGGTGAAGAGATCAATGCGCCTGTGCTTCCCACTGCCCTACACCCCAAATTGTACACAACGCCCATCGGTTTATAGCACGCGGGACGCGGTTATCTTTCTGATGTGTCAACAAGACACCATAACCCACAGAAGGTGCTTATTCCTGGGATCCCAAAGTCCATGCGTTCAGAAAAGTGAAAAACGGCGCTCTTTCCAGGAGGGCATTTCCCACCTTTTCTCCTGGTTTATCGTGTCTTTGAAATACCGGCCTTGTCTTTCAGCCTCAGCTCTTCGCATCTCTTAACTCTACTTTCTGTTCTCTCCAAGCTCCACCTTTGCTATTTATAAGCAAAGAATGTGATGAGCTCTAGGAAGGGGGCAGCCTGCCTCCAGAACAGACTGGACACATGTCGGGGAGTGGACGCGGCTGCTAGCGTGAGGGGCGTGTCCAGAGCCCCCCGAGGCAGGCGGCCTGTCCTGCCCACTTGGGTCCGTACCCTCCGCACGGCCCCTTCCCCCAGTGCTCACGGTCGCCTCGTCCACCAGTGCAGAGGACGTGGGTGCAAGGTAGCTGACGGGTCGGAGGGCTGAACCCCCAGAGTCCTGAAGTCCCCAAGCCGTGTGCCCAGGCTCAGCCTACACGGCCCAGAGGGGATCCTCTTCGTCACTCCTACAGGATGCTACACCCCTCAAGTAAATGCAGGATCCGTATCGTTCTTATTTCTGTGTCCCTGAAATGCCTGGTTAGCAGCAAGTATTTGCTAAATATTCACTAAGTTAAATGAATTAACTTCATCAACAACTAACATAAAGCTTTTTTCATTCAATCAGATTACTTACTGGTCACTAACACAAGGACACTGCCGTAATAGTTTTGAATGAAAGCCAGCGCCCTGGACAGAGGTTTCAGTCTCAGGCCCGGAGGTGGTGTGTCTGAGAGAACTCGGCCCCGGAGGTCCCCACGGGTTCCAGGCGGAGCGGGACGGGGTGCGAGGGCTGCGGCCAGAGTCCACTGCAGCAAAGCCCCGAGAGCGGACTCACCTTCGGTAACAGAGTGCAGTGCCCGGTGCCAGAAACGAGGTGGCAGAATGCACCTCCGACCTCCCCCAGTAGGAAAGTATTCTCCACTTTAATGTCCGTTCCTTAAGTAACTGCAGTAATCTACCAGACTGACCTGGTCCTGCATTAGGTGAATTATAAAACACCAGGGCAGGCCTGTCTTATTACGCCCTGTGGGACACCAGGTGTGTGTCGCGCGTAAGAGACACACGCTGCTTCTAGAGGCAAAGCTCTGCAGGGGGCAGAGCACCTCACAGAGCAAGTGGATGGCCTGGAGGGGGGCTTCCTCCCCGCCCCGCCCCAGGGACTGAGGCCGGGGAAGCAGGAGTCCTGCTGTGGGCGAGCAGGGCACAAAAGCAAAGCTGGCATCCAGGCTTCTGAGCAGACATGGGGACTGAAGTCAGGGCAGAGGGAGCCGCTGAGTGACAGACGTCTTTCCTAGACCTGCTTCTCTTTTGCGTTATAAAAGTTATACCACAAAAAATATTTGGGCCGACAAAATATTTAGAAAAAATTTCATAATGTGAATAAAAACCTGTCCCTTTTCTAATAATCACGATTTTTTGGAAGTAGAGTTGATTTACAGTTTTATTTTAGTTTCAAGTGTATAGCGTAGTGATTCGGGATTTTTATGAATTATACTCAAAGTTATTACAAGACGATGGCTGTAGTTCCCTGTGCTGTACAGTGTATCTTTGTTGCTTATCTATCTTATACATAGTAGTCTGTATCTCCTAATCCTCTACCCCATCTGGCCACTCCCTCCCCCCGACTGGTAACCACTAGTTTGTTTTCTAGATCTGTGAGTCTGTTTCTGTTTTGCTGTATATGTTCGTTTTAGTTTTTAGATTCCACATATAAGTGATATCATACAGTATTTGTTGCCTTTCTCTGTCTTATTTCACTAAGTATAATATTCTCTAGGTCCATCCACGTTGCTGCAAAGGGCAGAATTTCATTGTTTTTATGGATGAATAATAATCCAGTGTGTGTGTGTGTGTGTGTGTGTGTGTGTGTGTATCACACCTTTTTTATCCATTCATCTGGATGAACACCTGGGTTGCCTCCATGTCTTGGCTATTGTAAACAGTGCTGCTATGAACAATGGGGTGCATGTATCTTTTCAAATTAGTGTTTTCGTTTTGTTCTACATATATATACCCAGGAGTGGAACTGCTAGATCATATGGTAACTCTATTTCTAGTTTTCTGAGGAACCTTCGTACAGTTTTCCATAGTGACTGTACCAATTTACATTCCCACCAACAGTGCAGGAGAGTTCCCTTTTCCCCACACTCTCTCCAATATTTATTTATAGACTTTCTGATGACAGCCATTCTGACAAGTGTGACGACACTTCCGTGTCGTTTTTATTTGTATTTCCTTAGTAATCAGTGATGTTAAACATCTTTTCATGTGCCTGTTGGCCACAGGTCACAGATGACCTGTATTCAGGTCATCTGCCCATTTTTTGATTGGGTTGTTTTTTTGATACTAAGTTGTATGAGCTGTTTGTATATTTTTTTATATTAACCCCTTGTTGGTCATACCATTTGCAAATATTTTCTTCCATTCTGTAGGTTGTCTTTTTGTTTCATTGATGGTTTCCTTTGCTGCTAAGCTTTGAAGAGACTGTCTTTTCTCCATTGTTTATTCTTGCCCCCTTTGTTGTAGATTAACTGACCATAGGTGCGTGGGTTTATTTCTGGGCTAACTGTTCCACTGATCTGTGTGTCTGTTTTTGTGCCATTACCACACTTTTTATTACTGTAGCTTTATAGTACAGTCTGAAGTCTGGGAGTGTTATGCCTCCAGCTTTGTTCTTTTTTCTCAGGATTGCTTTGACAATTCTGGGTCTTCTGTGGTCCTACACAAATTTTAGGATTATTCTAGTTATGTGAAAAATGTCATCAGTATCTTGATAGGGATTGCATTAAACCTGTAGATTGCTTTGAGAGGTATGACCATCTTAACAATATTATTTCTTCCTATCCAAAGCACTGGATATCTTTCCATTTCTTTGTATCATCTTCAGTTTCCTTCATCAGTGTTTTACAGTTTTCAGTGTCTAGATCTTTCACCTTCTTGGTTAATTTATTCCTAGGTATTTTATGCTTTTTGATGTGATTTTAAATAGGATTTTTTTGTTTTGCTTTCCCTTTCTGATAGTTAATTATTAGTGTATAGAAAAAGCAACAGACTTCTGTATATTAATCTTGTATCCTGCAACTTTACAGAATTTATTTATTCTAACAGTTTTTTGGTGGAGACTTCAGGGTTTTCTATATAAAATATCGTCATCTGCAAATAGTGACAGTTTGACTTCTTCCCTTCCAATTTGGATGCCTTTTATTTCTTGTCTGACTGCTGTGGCTAGGACCTCTAATACTATATTAAATTGATGGCAAGAGTGGGCATCTCTGCCTTGTTCCTGAATTTAGAGGAAAGGCTTTTTTCATCTTTTCACTGCTGAGTATGATGGTAGCTGTAGTCTGTCATAAATGTTCTTGATTATGTTGAGATATATTTCCTCTATACCAACTTTGGTAAGAGTTTTAATCATGAATAGATGCTGAATTTTGTCAAATACTTTTGCTGTGTCTTTTGAGACGATCATTTGATTTTTATTAACGTGTTGTACCACACTGATTGACTTGCGAGTACTGAACCATCCTTGCATACCTGGAATAAATCTCCCTTGATTATGGTGTATGATCCTTTTAACATATTTTGGATTTGGCTTGCTAATATTTTGTTGAGAATTTTTGCATCTATATTCATCAAAGATATTGGCCTGTAATTTTCTTTTTTTTGTATCGTCTTTGGTTTTGGTATCAGGGTAATGGTAGTCTTGTAGAATGACCTTGGGAGTGTTCCACTCTCTTCAATTCTGGGGAATAGTTTGAGGAAGATAAGTATTAGCTTTTATTTGTATGTTTGGTAGAATTCCCCTGTGAAGCCGTCCGGTCCTCACTTTTGTTTGCTGGGAGTTTTTTACAGTTTCACTGCTAGTGATCAGTCTGTTCAAATTGTTTCTTCTTGATTCAGTCTTGGCATGCTGTATGTTTCTAGAAATTTGTCCATTTTTTCTAAGTTGTCCTATTTATTGTCATAGTATTCTTTTATGATTTTTTATCTCTGTGGTATTGGTTGTTATTTTTGCTCTTTCATTTACTTTGTTTCTTTGGGCCCTCTCTCTTTTCTTCTTGGTGAGCCTTGCTAGAGGTTTGTCAATTTTATCTTTTCAAAAAAAACCCCAGCTCTTGGTTTTACTGATCTTTCCTATTTTTTATCTCTATTTTATTTATTTTCTCTGATCTTTATTATTTCTTTCCTTCTCCTGATTTTGGGCTTTGTTGGCTCTTCTTTTTCTAATTCCGTTAGGTGGTAGGTTAGACTGTTTATATGAGATTTTTCTTGTGTTTCAAGGAAGGCCTGTATTGCCGTGAACTTCCCTCTGCTTGCACTGATTTTGGAGAGTTGTATTTCCACTTTGACTTGTCTCGAGGTATTTTCTGATTTCCTCTTTGCTTTGTTCACTGACCCACTGGTTTTTATAGTGTCCACGTGTTTGTTCTTTTCCCATTTTTCCTTCTGTAACTGATTTCTAGTTTCATACTGTTGTGGTTGGGAGAAAACGCTTGCTATAATTTCTGTCTTCTTCAATTTTTTGAGAATTGTTTTGTGGCTTAGCATGTGATCTATACTAGAGGTCATTCCATGTGCACGTGAGAAGAATGTGTATTCTGCCGTTTATGGATGGAATGTCCTGTAGATATCAATTAAGTCAAACTAGTCTGTTGTGTCATTTAAGACCACTGTTGCCTTATTGGTTTTCTGTCTGGATTATCTGTCCATTGATGTAAGTGGGGTGTTAAAGTCCCCTAAGATTATTGTATTATTGTCAGTTTCTCCCTTTATGTCTGTTAGTATTTGCTTCATATATTTAGGTGCTCCTGTCCTGGCTGCCTATATGTTAATGAGTGTAATATCCTCTTCTTATATTGAGTTCCTTTATCATTGTATAATGCCCTTCTTTGTCTTTTGTTATAGCCTTTGTTTTAAAGTCTGTTTTATCTGGTAAGTATTGCTATGCCCACTGTCTTGTCATTTGTTTGCATGAAGTATCTTTTATCATCCCCTCACTTTCAGTGTGTGTGTCTTTAGCTCTGAAGTAAGTCTCTTGTAGGCAGCATATAGAAGGGTCTTGTTTTTTTTTTTTTAATCCGATCAGCCACCCTATGTCTCTTGATCAGAGCATTTAGTCCATTGACATTTAAAGTAATTACTGATAGGTATGTACTTACTGCCATTTTTTCCCTTGTTTTCCAGTTGCTTTTTTTAGTTCTTCTCTGTTCGTTTCTTCTTTTTTTTTCCCTTTTTGTGGTTTGACGATTTTCTTTAGTAGTATGCTTGTTTTCCTTTCTTTTTAGTTTTTGTGTATCTATTGTAGGTTTTTGATTTGTGATTACCATGGGGTTTATATATATACTGATCTATAATTTTACCTACTTGTTTGAAACTGATAGTCATTTAACTTCATGTTCTAGAAGATCCACACTTTTTACCCCTCCCCCACTCTGTGACTCTGATGTCATACTTTATATTCATGTTTATCACTTAACTGCTTATTATCGTTATAGTTGCTTTTACATTTTTCTTGTCTTTTTATCTTCGTACTGGCTTATTTAAGTGGTTGATCCTCAGTCCTTACGGAGTTTCCCTTTCCTGTAGATTCTTTTCCACTTAGAGAAGATTCTTTAATATTTCCTTTGGGGTAGGTTTAGCATTGATGAACTCTTAGTTTTTGTTTGTCTGAGAAGTTCTCTCTCCTTAGATTCTAAATGAAAATCATGCTGGGTAGAGTATCCTAGGTTGCAGGCTTTTCCCTTTCAGCACTGTGAATATATCGTGTCAGTCTCTTCTGGCCTGCAAAGCTTGTGGGGGAAATCAGCTGGTAGCCTTATGCACATTCCCTTGTATATGGTTATTTTTTTCTTGCTGCTGCCTTTAGGCTTCTCTCTTTAACTGTTGCCATTTTAATTACAATGTCTTGGTGTGGGTCTGTTTGGGTTTATCTTGTTTGGGACCCTCTGGATATCCGTTTCCTTCTCCAGATCTGGGAAGTTTTCAGCCATAATTTCTTCAAATACACTTTCAGTACCCTTTTCTCTCTTCTGGGACCCCCTATAATGTGAATGTTGGTATGCTTAATGTTACCCAGAGATCTTGTAACCTTTACATTGACTTTTTTTTACATTTACATTTACTGTATCTTCCTTAAGTGTTCTTCTGCATTGCTTCGTCTGCTGTTCATTCTGTCTAGTGTGTGTTTCGATTGCAGTGATTGAATTCTTCTTTTCTGACTGGGTCTTTTTCATATTTTCTAGTTCCTTGTTAGAACGCTCACTGTTCTCTAATTAACAGTTTTATTACCGATGCTTTCAATTCTTCATCTGATAAATTATTTCTGTTTTATTGCTTTTTTCAGGGGTTTTCTCTCATTATTTCAACTGAGAGCAATTCCTCTGCCTCTGTGAATTTAGATGCAACAGTTTCCTACTGTGGTCTTGAAGGGACCACGTTCGTATGAGGGACTGGCCCTATACAGACTGTGAGTGTCTAATGCCTTTGGTGGGAAAGTTGATCTGATGTGGACACAAGCCGTGTCTTCCTCAGGGTGTGCTGGAAGCTATCACCTTGGTAGGGGTGGGGCTGGGGCTGGAGGAGCTAGAGCTGGAGCTGGGTGTGAAGCAAGACTTCCCTTCTGCTCAGTGGCCATCACTGCCCTATTGGGGGTGGGATCTGACCCCAAGGTGCTGGAGCAGAAGCCCCAAGGGTCAGGCCTGGGCTGGCTCTGTTCCCTGTACATGCGTGCTTTCCCTGCTCCCTACGCTGGGACCCTTGCTGCAGAGGCGGGGATGCTGAAGCAAGGGGGCCTGTGCAGGCTGTCGGCACATGCTGGCTGCAGCCAGAGGTCTGGGCTGTCTCTGACGCACGGCCTGTGCGGTGCCCGCCGTGTTCCCTGGCTCTGTGGAGAAAGCCTCAGGAGAGAGTCCCCTTCGTCCCTCATGGCCGCCCCTGCCCGTTGTAGGGCCGCACTGCAGGGCGGATGGGGCCCAAGTGGAGCCTCAGTGCACGCTGGGCTGTGAGCTGTGGTGGAGCAGCTGCTGTCAGAGTTCTGGGCTTCGGGGGGACTGCTTGAGTGGGCGCCAACACTGGTTGCCACCACCCTGTCCAGGCTCTGTCCCAGTGGCCTCTGGGTCCCACGTGAGTCTTCTGCCGTAGACCCTGTGCTGCCCGGTGACGTGGAGCGTGCGGGGCTGGAGCGTGCGCTGAGGCAGCCGGCGGAAACCTGGTCAGCACCAGAGAAGCCTTCAACCCGCCCTTTCCTCTGTGCCTCGGGGCCCACCTGCCCTGTGCTGGACGCCAGGACAGAGGTGCCCAGTCTGCGGCTCTCACCGCTCACTGCCCAGAGCACGTCTCTGCCTGTGTCGTCTCTCTTTTCCTCTGAGTCCCCTCCCAGGGGCACTGGTCCAGACCCGATCACTTTTCTTCCTTTCCTACCCCATTACAGCCTCGCTTGTACAGGAGTCCTCCTGCCAGTTTCCAGTTAGTTTTCCGTGAGACTCATGCCACACATGGATGTGTGTTTGATGTGTTCCTCGGGGGAGGTAAGCTCCATGCCCTCCTCTATTCCACCATCTTGTTCGATCCCCCATAATCACGTTGTTAATGGCGCAGGAGACACCTGCTCTTCCAGGTAAACTCTAACACTTAAGTATGCATTAACGCAGCAGGTGCCCACGGAGGGCGTGCACGGCACAGCCTGCTGCAGGCGCCAGGGCACAGCGCGGGCCTAGCCGTCTCCTCCTCGCAGAGAGCCGAGGCTCGACTCTGGTGCCCCTTGTCTGTGACGCCCTGGGAAGGAAGACCCCAGAGGTGAGGTGCCCTTCTCATCACACTAGGGGTCGTGGCAGCATGACTCACCTTGCTGGTGCTGACCCTGAACACCTGGCCGAGGCAGAGTTTCATGTAAAGTCTCTCTCCCTTTCTTCCAGAGCACAGTATGAAAGGGGGAGGTCACCATGCAGCCCACACTCGGGGGGCAGGGGGCACCTACAGAAACCATCTGAACTCTCCTGCACGGGAGGTCTGCCCCGCTGATTCATTCAATCGTTCCTGTCAGGGCGGGCTCATGGATACACACTTATACTTGGTATTATTTCCCAATGCTGCCTTACTTTTTTGCTCAAATTGTTAAAGTTCTGGCCGTTGAGGGTTCGTTTATAGTGGGAGCCTGTCCCTCGTGACACACATGCCCATCCTCGTGTGTATTCCTGGGCACCTTCCTCCTTCCTGGTGCTGCAGGCCAGCCCTGGAGTCAGCCCTTCCCCCAAGGAGCCCTGCTTCCTCTAGGGGAGAAGGTGTCAAACCAAGCTCTGGGTGCTCCCTGCTCCTAGGACCAAGGAGAGAGGTTACCATTGTACACCGTTTGTATTAATCTCCCTGGGGGACGAGGGTGCCCATTTGGAATACACACCACACGTTTCTGACTTGTTTCTTGAATAAGAGTACGATGTAGTAAGAAGAGATGATATAGGATAGTTATGGCAACGACGAATGTGTTTTGAAAGCCATGAAGCTCTGCAGAAGTGTGAGCTCTTGCGATTTTAATCAGCTTACAGTGAGGCCTGGGGCTTCTAGACTTTGGTTCCATAAGTCAGTCTGGTGACACAGAACAGACTGAAGGGAGCTTCGCTGAGAATTTATCTACTATTCCTTTTCATCTTATCTGATGTTTCGTCCTTTTTAAAACTCTGTCAAGTTCTAATGTTATATCTCTACTTTCATACTGCTTTGGGCCAAAAGTCATAAAGCTAAGAGTCTCTTTTCTGGAAAGGAGAACAGAAATAAAGTTGTTTAATATTTAAAAATAACCACTTGGAACGCTAAAATCTTGGGCTTTAACCTTTCCTTTCCCCACAAAATCCTCTGTGCCAAGGCTGCAGGCGAGAGCACACAGGATCCATAACCAGAAGCAGAAATGTGAAACTCGGTGGGCACCGTGCTTACGCGGCTGTGGTGAGAATCATCCCACGGGAACGACTGTGACTCAAGTTGATAGCTTCGCCACAGAAGTCTAAAGAGCTTATATGAAAACAGATCACGGAAAATTTTACTGCTCATCAGCGGCTGTCAGGCAGGCCTCACCAGTGTCAATGGGAATAGTTAGGATGTGACATTGAAAACACACAGACTTTGGGGATCACTGAGGCCTCAAGGCTCAGGCCACTGACATCTTCACATTCTAAGACCAACTCAGTCTCACGTCAGCCTTCAAAGATCACCTGAGGAAGACGCAGGCATCGGAAGGAAGGTGGCAGGGAGGAAAGATCGCCTGAGGAAGACGCAGGCATCGGAAGGAAGGTGGCAGGGAGGAGAATGAGCCTCGTTATCTATGGAAAGGGGGAAATCAGACCTACTTTAGAGGGATTCAATGAGCAGCAAAGCAGGAAGCACCTGGCAAGTGCAAGTCTTTCAATGTGTTGGTTTTTTCCTAGTTATTTAAAGATAAGTAACATCTGAACCTAAAAACTCAACAAGGGCCATTTACTCAAGAATTTCGGGTAACGTAAAAGATAAAGCAGTTTACACTGGAAGATGTAACCTCCTGTGGGGACTTCACCTGTCCTTCTTGAACTGCTGAAATAATACAGCTCCGACCCCCAACAGCTGTATAATCCCCCTCTTCTACCTGCTGTGGTAGAAACAATTCTCGTTCCAGGTGGCTACCAGGTATTACCTCCTTGTTACAAACTCACTGTTTATCTTTCTAGAGAGACATTCATTTTCTGAAATGGTCTGCAGAAACTGAACTCTGGGTCATGTTCACCACAGCACACCTAAAAACTTTTCTAGTATATGGCAAAATGAATGAAAATGTCATATCATCCTGGTTTATTTTAAGCAAAAACTAAGTTCTCTTATTACTAAGAAATGTGATACTTAAACGAGAAAACACTGTATGGAATGTACAGAGTTCAACTCACCCCAGAATCCTCGGCAGTTAGGAGAGTTGAATTCAGTCAGGTGTGTTGCCACCCTGTGTTTTAGTGGAGGATTAAAGTAACTGAATATTCTGCTTATAACATCTTTATATGTGCTACAGATGTGTTTACAACTAGATAAGGACACAATTTCAACCTGCAGATTAGAAAAGTGTTTTGGTGTCAAATCACGTTTTGTGTCCCTTAGGGAAATCGAGTTGGTCGAGGACTTTGCTAAGTACCGGAGCTGGCAATGGCAAATCCAATTCTGTTTTACTGTGTGATGTGACGGCTCCCTGCCTCCCCGCCCCCCCGAGGAAGGAAATACTTTCTTAACCACTTTTTGTTTTCTTCCAATGGTGTTTAGAGTTTTGAGAGGAAAAAACTACAGGCCCTTGAAGAAAAGTCTGTGTTGCCTCACGTGGATATTCCCCGAGGCTCCTGGCGCAGCGGCGGCGCTCCCTTCAGACCTGAGGCGGCTCTAAAAAAGGCCAGCGAGCTCAAGGTTCACCTGTGAGGCGTTTATCGTTCAAAGATCAAAAGCACGGCTGTGTTTGACTTGAGTAGGTCATACAAAGAGCACCAGCACAGCGCACGGTATCCTGACTAAGGAATGGCTCGGCGTTCACCTGAAATGTTGTGTCTTAAGTAAGGAGGTTAATAAAGGTGGCATTTGGTCACAGAGGTACATAACTGGAAGGTACGGATTCAGTTTCTTTACCTTCTGCTACGTAACATAATTCTTTACATTTACCTAGTAAGTAGTTAAATAAAACAGATGAAGCACCTTTAAAAATTACATTTTCATAAAAGAATAATGCCAACTAGAATATTTCTTCTTTCATATCACGACGCTGAGTAATTTCACAGTCACTCCTCCTAGGGCCACCCCGATGCTAGGAGCCATCGTGCAGGACGCTCTTGCTTTGGGGGTGCAGGCCGGCCATTCGCACACAGGAAGAGGGGACGCCACTGCTGATCTTGTCTTACAAACCCAACCCTACGGAGTGACAACTGGCATAACACCCTCTTACGCGTGGCCCCATTCATCCGCCCTGTAACCGATCACGTGAATTAAGGAGGTCCGGTGGAACACTGAGGAAAAGGGTAACACTTACAAGCCGAGCAGTTCTATTGCTGGTGTTAGCTGTGGTCTGAATACATTCTCATTTCTAGTTTGAACCACAGGCTTGTTTTTCTCTCGTGGAAAAATATTTTTTCTTCACACAAAAATGTTTCATATGAAGAACAGAATTTCCAGAGAGATGATACAACCATCTTGGAAGCAGAGTAGGAAAATACACCAACCAAAAGACAAACACTGAAAAGGATTGAATATTTTTCTTTTGCTGGAGCCATATGTAAGCTAATATTTATGTGCAGACGGCGTTTAGACCCTGGTGTCAGGAAGGATAAACTAAGCACCACTGCTGAGAGAGCTTTCCCACCAGAACATCCGCATGAGAACCAGCCCTGGAGCCTCTTCTGCCCCCACTCACAGCGGGCTGTCCACGCAGCACCACAAACTACCGGCCCAAAGGGCGCCACGTAGGCCATCACGAGCCAGGTAATTTCACTGTTACCGAGTCCACAGGGGCCCACGGCCGGCAGTCCTACCCAGGGAGCTGCTCAGAGCTCCGGCCCTGTGGTCGGAGGTCCCAGGCTCCAATCCTGGTGGGGTTCCTCCGTCCCTGCTGCACCACAGGGCCGGGGCCTGAGCTGTTCCACCATCGGTAAGAAGGTACTGAACACCCCACCTGAGAGGGCTGCTGGAAGATTTCATTAATCAGTAAAACAGTGACTGGACGTAGCAGAATTCAACAAGGGCCGGCAGGATCAGCCAGCAAAGTGGGGGGCATCACAGGCCTCCTCGTCGAGGGTGACCCTCTCGCAATCACAGATGGGGAGACCGGCATCACCCCCAAAGCACAGCAGGGCCGGGCTACAGGAAACTGCTGGCAGACCCGCTCTACGCACTGGCCACGGCAGTGGGCAGACTGAGCCTGGACGAACACGTCCTCCCAGAAAAGCTGACGGAATCGAGGTCCCCAGCGGGATTTTGTCACCTCCAGTGCCTGGCACGTGAGCAGCTCTCGGCCACCGGGCTGGATGAATGAGCAGCTACCGCCCTGCCCGAGGGGACAGCAGGTGCAACAGATGTGCGCGAGGGACGTCACCTCAACCCATCACGAGCAGGACTGCTCCGCTGCCACTAGGAAGACAGCATCCCCCTAAGGCTGGGAGTCATCTCCTAAATGCACTTTCATCAGGTCGTCAGAGGGACCGGCTGCATGGAAATGCCGGCATCCTGAGAGCACCCAAGATCACCCACGTTTCCTTGCAGTATTTGTGAGAACATTCTAAGGAACATCACGACGGTCACTTCCATTCACAATTAAATTTTCCGTGGAAATACTTAAAAAGCACGTAGGAAAACAAGCATCGTGAGATGTCTAAGACTGAAATAGGTTCTCATTTTTTGAGTAAAAAACCCACCCTGATGCCTTGGAATTTCTAACAGATGTATTGCTAGGCTTTCGTAAGGGAGTAAGAAATGAGTATTAAAATCTGAAGGCAGACTTTCTGAGGATTCACAATAACTTAACAGTTTGCTATTAGAGTGTTAGTAACATTTTGAGAGTTAAAGCCTGAAATTTTTTCTCAATCTAAATAAATCACACTAACTTATGTGGGACACCATGAAACAGATGCTCAGAACAAAGTGCACAGCTGAAGCATCATGTCTTTAAAAGAAAAAACAAATAGACAAAATTGGAAACATCTTTCATTACAGATGACACGAAACAAAACCCAAAGTGCTAATGTTAACACATAAACCTTAAAAAAAAAAAAAGCGCGTCTCACTGGGCTTACCTTGCACCATGAGCAGGGGCTCCTTGCCCCCGCCGTGCGCCAGCATCTCCCGGCGGTAGCGCTCCCCCGCCGCCCTGGGGAGAAGAGGACTGTCACTGGAGCCTGCACGCACCCACCCACACCCGCCTGAGTCCCCCAAGTGAAGCCACACTGATGTCAGATTCAGAAAAGCTGCCATGCATTATCTTCTGGCTTCTAAAAGTCTCATTCCGATTTTTAACCTACTCTATGAAGACAGACCAGTGGTGATATATTTACTGTAAGAGCAAGCCTGCTCTTTCTAGAAAGGGTTGTTTAGTTTATGTGGTACAGAACAAGTAGGAAATCGTACCCCATTCTCCGTCATCTATAGGATTATTCTAAAGTGAGATTTGAAATCATTTATGCTCTTCTCTCAAAAAAGAATTTGAAATGGCACCCAACAGAGAGAAAATAACACTGTGACCTAAGAGTAAAGTCAGAAAAGCTGTCAGGAGAGGGTTCATTACACCAGGAGGCCCTGGCTAAGGATAACAGAGAACACTTGCGGTCCGTGCTGCTCTTCACCAGCTGGATTCAATAAGGAACAGTGTCCCTGACACTCGAAGGGGGGCAGACAGAAATCCTCTAAATTGATGGCTACTCCCTTCTTAAATAGAAAATGCAATTCCTTTAATGCAAATAACTGAAGTTAAATAAAGTACGTTTTCGCTCCACTATTTCTGCAGGATCTTTCCGTGGGCAATTCTGCGAACATGGTCTCTAATCGGAAATGCTGCCAGCACTTCACTCTCAGCAACAGGATGACATCGAACCCTCGTCTTGGCTCCGCCCTGAAGGGAGCACTGAGGCCCCGAGGCCCCGCGGCCCTGAGGCAGGGGGCGTGGACAGGGCAGCTGAGAGGCCCCGCCTGGCCTCGGCTTTGCTGCTTCCAACCGGGAGATTTCTCAGAACTGGGATCAAAAAGGATCTTTTGGTAGAGGTTAAAAATTTTCTAGTCCACTGAGTATTTTTACTAGCTTACTTTCTTACATGCCCGTCAAAGTATAGCAACTGCATGTCTAGGCGAGAATGCATACATAAACAAGATATAAATACTGAGGAATACATGTATTTAAAAGCATGTGGTTTTCTAGTAAAGTGTGATTCCTTTAAACAAGATAGTATTTTGCCGATTTTATAGAAATCTTCAGTGAAGAATTATAATGCCCAGAATTGATTTATGGTACTCAATTTTGGCTTCAGAGCCTTTGAAAATAATAAAAATTTAAAAAGTAGACCAAATGTCTACAGTGTGCAGAGGGTGGAAGACACAATAGCCTGTGGGTACCAAGCTGTAAAACGTTTAAAAATTCTATTACATCAGACTCGAGTTCAAAAGATCCTGGAATTGAATGCGATGAATAACTGCCGAGAAAACCCGAGCCTTTGCCAACGACATGAAGAGCTGAGGGGTCGGGTGGGGGACGAGGGCCTGGGAATCAGCAGACCTGGTTCCCATCTGAGTCCAGCTGGTTCGCTGTGAAGCCCTGAACGAATCACCCCCTCTGAGCCTCGGTTTCCTCTTATGAAAACTCCTGCTCCGCCAAGGCTGCTGGGACTAACGTAATAACCTGCGTGGGAAACTCGAGGGCGCTCCCGGCATCTAAGGGGCCACGGGCCTCAACCTGCGCAGTGAGGCCTCCTGACCGTGCGACCTGTGTGGTGCAGACAGACCGCTCTGAACGACTGTGAGACCAGGTCTCAAATTAGTGCTTTGCTTTCCAAGGACGGTCCTTCTAAGGACCCGTGGAACCAGAAGCCGGCTTCCCGGGCTCCTGCTGGGGAGGGGGCCCCGGCACGCAGCAGCCCCAGCGTCCTGCGGGGATGCAGCAGGCCATGAACCCCCCCGTCTTTTTACCTGTTAAACGGATCCCGGAGAAAGCACTCCCTCCAGACCATGGACGCCACTGCCCTGGACACCAGGTAGGAGTAGTATTTGGCACCGTAGCCCACGAGGTGGCTGAAGCGCAGCTGCCAGGCCTGCCGGACAGAAAGGACACAGGAGGCGGTGAGGCTGCATCCAGACGCCGTGTGGGCCCAGCGCGGGGAGGCACACAGGAAGCTGCAGACGTGCCCGTTACATGGCACCCTAGGGGGCCGGCCTCACAGGTGGTCACTTTCCACGTGGTGCACACTGTGGGGACTGCAGTGAGTCCCCTCAAAACCCTCAAGCCGAGCCCCAAGCCCCAGGGCCTCGGAGTGAGACCGTTTGTGGAGACGGGCCTCTAGAGAGGTGACGGAGGTAAACGAGGCGCCGGGGCGGCCCCAGGCCACCAGGGCTGGATATGTAGGTCCTCGTGCGACGGGGGAGACCACGCCAGGACGGGGCAGTAAGGCGGCCTCAGCAGAACCAACCCTGACACCGGACTGTTCTGTACAGGTTCACTGCGCCTGGACTCGTGTCTGGCAGAAACAGGGAGGATGCCCAGACACGCAGCGTAGCGCCAGCAGCGGGGCAGCACGCGTGTCCCATGATTCCGGCCTGCTGGGAAGCCTGGCCACCGGGTCGGGAGAGGGCGCTCTGGCCTGGCTCCGGGTGCCGTTCTTTTTGAGGACAGTGACGTTGGTACTGTAAAAAAGGCCACGCGAGTTCCCAGGGAAGAATACCCTTCCACTGGAAAACTCCTTTCCCGCAAATACTGTTCTTTTTCTGGACCTACAAGCTGAAAACAAATAGGTTCTGGGTGGTTAGCAGGAAGAGAGTTATGCAAGTGCAAAGGCATAAGCTGCCCACAGCACAGTCACGGCACCACTGCTACAAAAGCCAGAATTACAGAAGCCATCCTCAAATGACACGCTTGTAACTTAAAATTTTTACTTTACTGACACAAATCTGACGTGCAACAATACTGCTGTCTTTTCACGTGTGCTTTAGCTGACGGTGAAACTGTTAGGAAAAAAATTGGAAGCCTAAGTTTTTAAACTAAGGTAAATTATTATCTAATAAATCTTTTCACCCCCTGGAAAATAAAGTATAAAGTTTAATCATCACCACAAGTGTTTAACTAGATAAACAATTTCCACCTAACTGATCAAGCCACAAACTACAAGCGAACAGACAGTTCCCTGCTGACGGCGGGGCGGCGGATCCGAGGACACCTCAGAGTCCCCCACGTGGCACACGGGCCCGGCGCTCTGAGTGGCGTCCAGCACCTCACGACGGGCGCTCGGCCTGGGCTGGGTGTAGGGCAGGCCGGCCAGCTCTCAAGCTAGAGCTGGAACAGGAGGAGGTCTGGCGGAGGGAACGGGAACCCTCGGGATCCACTCTCCCCTTCCAACCGGGAAGCGACTGGAAGCAAGGGGGGCTCGCGAGCTGTGTCCCTCCGTCTGTGTGGGACACCTCGCCCGGCCCTCTGTGAAGGCGAGACCCCAGGGGTGGGGCACCACAACCCAGGGCAGTGGTCCCCGACTCCACACGGCCACCACTGGTGCTGGACGGTACACTCGCAAGGCTGTCACAGTAACCAGACCCCCAGGCACAGGTGCCAGCACCCGGCAGAGCAGAGGTGCCGAAGTCCGGCAGCTCGCCCGGCAGGATCCACACCTGGATACCTGGATACAGAGAGTCCACGGCGTCTGCCTCCCACCAGCCTCCCTCCTGGACAGAGCTACTCAGGCAGGGCGCACACCTTGCTGTCTTGTTCTTAAATTACAGGTTTCCATACCTCAAGACCTGCTAAATAAACTATACCACCTGACACCTTTCATCAGCAGTCTGTAAGTTTATGGCATGCTAAGACCTACAATCCCATTGCTGTTTGACCACAAATAGCTGAACTCCTGATAATTCAGCCTAATGTTAAGTCCTTGTTACCACTTCACTCATTCACCTGGAAAAATAAAAGACAGCATCTCATTTTAAGCTCTGGAATTATGTTATCCTCTTCCTTTTATCACCAAGTTTCCTTCTTCCGAAAGGGACCTTTGCCAGATGAACAGAAGTTTTCACCCATCCTCTGAAGCGCAAGGTGAGGATCTGGTCTTAAGAACAAAGGACTCAGAAGCCTTTGCACTTTCTCTTTTGTTCTGACTAGAGGTGGGAACCGTCCCATCCTCACACGAGCCCTCCATCTGTCTGTCCTGAGTTAGACAACGTCAGCGATCCGCACTTCAGACAAAACCTTGGAGCGGGAGTGGCAGCGCGGCGGGGGCCCCGTGAGCACAGCCGCCAGCTGGAGCCCTGGGTGGGAGGCCCTCCAGGGATCCCTACCTGCTACAGCCCCCTTCTTACCCATGACATTCGTCTGTCCAAATCAGAGACGGGCCCAGGAATGGAAAGGAGCAAAGTAGCCAGTCACTTACACCTGGTTTCAGTTTCAGACCTAGATGAGGGACTCGTGCAGAGCCAGCACCCAATAACTACATGTTAGAAGTTGAGTGACGGAGCTAATCGTTGCTATTATCCTCTCAAACAGCACATCATCTCTCCACTTCCAGTTACACATGGATAAGTGCATTTAACTAAAATTTTAAAACAATCTCATTACTAGAATATTAAACCACCACATGAGAACAGAAACGACATCACTGCTTTCTTGGTTTGGGTCACACAGAACTGAAATTTCCTTAAGAGCAAGGTCCACGAGGCTGTGCCTGTGTCCAGATTCAGCACGGGGCCTGGAGCACAGCAGGAACTCAGCAGCTGTGCTGGATGGGTGGACGGACAGGTGAACAGATGGATGGACGCTACAGGATTCTGTCACAGGGATGCTCCGTGTTCCCGACAGACTGGACTTTGGACTGAGATGAGGAGTAACGTCCAGACCACGAGCACGAGGACATCACAGTTGCTACAAACACATTCTGGATCTCAGGCTGTTATTATTATTTTTTAAAGAATTCTTTGACTACATTATATGACAGTTAAGACTTCTGAGGCTAGTTTTGGCACCAAATGTACGGCATCTGTGTGGTGTTTCCTCATGTGTGATTCAATCTCCGTCAAGCTTCACAGACTCTGAACAAGCCACGGGCCAGCAGTACCACACAGGCTTCGCGGTGCAGCTGCTGCGACAGGACTAAAGGACAGCAGGCTTCGCGGTGCAGGACGACAGTGCTGCCGGCTTGTGGATTACGTCCTGTGACACCCAACCCTGGCACCCAACCACACCTGCCTTCTCAGGTTCGTGTTCTCTCTTCCTTAATGTTTTCCGTGAAGTAACACACACTAGTACTTCTCATTTAATAAAAAGTCCCCACTGACATTTTACCAAAACCCATGAAACAACAATGCCAAACAAACAGGCATTCTCAGTTTGGAATAAAACCGAGAATTTATTTTAGATGAAACACAGCCGTTGTGGTGGGCACACTCTCAGGCGGCCTCCGTGGATGCCGGTGTGAAATCTCACCATGAGTGTGGGCAGGACCAGAGCCTTGCTTCTGACCCCGGAACTGGCAAAGGAGGCGGGATGTCACAGCCACAGCGAGTTACTTACTTGAGATGTCTACCAGGCTGCAGACCCGCTGCAGAAACCCTCCTGTT
Source organism: Phocoena sinus (assembly GCF_008692025.1). Lineage (NCBI taxonomy): Eukaryota > Metazoa > Chordata > Mammalia > Artiodactyla > Phocoenidae > Phocoena > Phocoena sinus. The sequence continues at coordinate 2,825,802 of NC_045780.1, forward strand.
GCCCGAGGTCAGCGGCCCTGGTGGGAAAGCCCACCAGCAGGGACCCTGTGGGATCTGGGGGTGGCCTCTGGGGCCCAGGGGTGTCCAACAGCTGACGGGCAGCAAGAAGCTGGGCACCTCCATCCTACAGGTGCACAGATAAGAATTCTGCCGAGTGACTTCCCTGGTGGCGCGGTGGTTAAGAATCCACCTGCCGATGCAGGGGACACGGGTTCGAGCCCTGGTCCGGAAGGATCCCACATGCCGCAGAGCAAGTAAGCCCGTGTGCCACAACTACTGAGCCTGCGCTCTAGAGCCCGCGTGCCACAACTACTGAAGCCCGTGTGCCTAGAGCCTGTGCAGTGCAGCAAACAGTAGCCCCGCTTGCCGCAACTAGAGGAAGCCCGCACGCAGCAACGAAGACCCAACGCAGCCAAAGATAAATAATTCAAATAAATAAACAATTAAAAAAAATAAAGAATTCTGCCGAGAACCCAGGTGAAGCAGCCAAGCCCCCAGGTGAGCCATGGGCCCGGCCAACTGCAGCCTTGTGGGGGCCCAAGCACGGGGCGCGGCCTCCTGACCCGCGGGGGCCGTGAGCTGTGTGCTGCTGTAGCCACTAGGCGCACGGCCATTTGTCCCACGGCGATAGAAACTAACACCGTTATCTATTCCAACACGAGAGCTGTGTCCAAAAATACTAACAAGAAAAGTAAATGGAAAACATGGAAGGGCACCTATATTTATTAAATGTATAACCCTGTGTCTTCATGGATATCTTTTGAGGAAGGTATTCCTACAAATGCTTCATAATTTTCAGTAAATATTTTAACAGCTTACATTTTACAACAGACTCAAAAGTGTAATTTGGTCAAGGCTGCCGGCAGAGACTGCCCAGTACCCCTCGTCCGTTCAGAAACAGAACTGCCCCTCTGCCGCTCAGCTGGAGCGAGGCCTGTGGCCACTGTTCTCCAGGCCTCCTCTGGGCTCAGGGTGGCTGTGCCCCTACTTCCTGCAACCCGATGTGAATGGAGATAACGTACTTCCCAGGTGCTTCAAAAGAAAGCTGCTCACACCCTTGACCTCCTTCCCCTTCCTGCTACCCCTTAAAGAAGTGAGAACCGGACCCACACCTGGGACTCAGAGAAGCCACATGTGGAGGAGCCGCCAGCCCACCGGCCCTACCTGCTCAGCTCTGCCTTGCTGGGCAGGAGGAAAGGAGCTTCATCCTACTTACATCACTGTATTTGGGGGTCTCTGTCACAGCAACTTAGCCTGTACTCCAACAGACGATCACACAGGATTCAGACCCGGCTTTCTTTTTTTTTTTTTTTTTTTTTTTTAAGCGGTACGCGGGCCTCTCACTGCTGTGGCCTCTCCCGTTGCGGAACACAGGCTCCGGACGCGCAGGCTCCGCGGCACGTGGGATCTTCCCAGACCGGGACACGAACCCGCGTCCCCTGCATCGGCAGGCGGACTCTCAACCACTGCGCCACCAGGGAAGCCCCCCCGGCTGTCTTTCTAATTCAGAGCCCCTGCCTCACTGCTGCTCTGCACTGCACACCCCAAGTATCTAATATGGGACCTACTGCTCCCTACAAATGTGAAAGTTGCAACCGTCTTGATTTCAAATTCCTGACCCCCCCAGCAGATCCCCATGCCGTATTCCTGTGTTTATATTTGACGCCTACAACTTGTAAATTAATTTCCATCACGTCAGCTTCAACACATATCAGAACACACCACATAGCTATTTTTACAGCTAAAAAGGAAAGCCCCTATGCAAGTTGATACACGAGCGAGTATTATACTAAGGATAAGTTAAAATGCTGACACTGCTGGACCAGGGGGAGGACTCAGGGACATGCGGGTGGCTCAGTGCTGACATTGGCAAGAATGTGGCTGAAGCATAAAGATGCCGATCCTAAGTATAACAATAGTTACAATGTTAACACTGCTCTGCAACATATAAACATAGGCAGCAGCCACAGATCCCTCCTTCATGTTACCATCGAAGTCCGAATAATCTCCAAAGTGCCAATATGAGAACTTTATAAGATCTCAATGACAACTAGAAACCACTTTCTCTGCTAATGGTAGACTTACGGCTCATTTTAAGGAGACTAGACCCGGTCTTACGAGAAAAAATGACTTCTAACTACCTGACCAAATCTCTTTAGGCAATTAATAGTAACACAAAACATTAACCGTCAATTCTATTTATATATAAATATTGAAAAAAATAAAAGCTCTGCAGAACAAAACTTAACCCCCCCCTGGAAATAGCTGTATGTGTCTATCAAAAGCAAATCCACGAGCAGAACAAAGATGTAACCAATCCACATGGAAATGCATTTATTAGATGGAACATGGGAAGGTAACGTTAATCTGATTAAATGAGATAATTAGGTGAAAAGCAATAAACAGAACTGGAAACTAGACATGCTGGTTTTTTTCCTCCTAATCAAAGCTCCTTAATATTGCTTTTCCCCTTGCCTGTAACATCTCAAGGAAAAAATGGCAGATTCTTTATTTTAAAGGAACCCGTGGTCAAGTAATAAGGACTTCCACAGAAAAAGAGAGCCTCTGGGGTCAGGAGGGCAGCCCAGGGTAGCAAGGCGAGCCTCCACAAGGACAAGACACAATCCGGAAGCTCTGGTGTTGGCACTAAAACAACCAAAACACACTCACAAAACGGCAACAGTAAGTCCGTACCTATCAATAATTACTCTAAATGTAAACGGATTGAATTCGCCAATCAAAAGACACAGATGGGCTGAATAAACTAAGAACAAGACCCAGCCATATGCTGCGTTTAGCTTTAGTCTTTTCAAGGAACTAGAAAAAGAAGAAAAGCCCAAAGTCAGCAGAAGGAAGGAAGTAATAATCAGAGCAGAAATAAATGAAATAGAGACTAAAAAGACGACAGAAAAGATCAGTGAAACTAAGAGCTGGTTTTTTGAAAAGTTAAACAAAATAGACAAACTTTTAGTTAAATTCACTAAGAAAAAAATGCAAAGGAGTCAAATAAAATTAGAAATGAAAGAGGAGACACTACAACAGATGCCACAGAAATACAAAGGATCATAGGTGACTACCATGAACAATGAGACACCAACAAAAAGGACAACCTAGAAAAATGGATCATCCATAAAACTCCAAGAGGAAAACAGGAAAATCCTCCTTGAATTAGCCTTGGCAGTGATTTTTTCAATTTGACACCAAAAGCAAAGGCAACAAAAGCAAAATTAAGCTGAGCAACATCCAACTCAAAGGCTTCTGTAAAGCAAAGGAAACCATCAACAAAATGAAAAGGCAACCTGCGGAATGGGAGAAAATATCTGCAAATCATATAACAACTGATATATGATGTCATTATATAATGTCTAAAGTACGTAAAGAATCCATACACCCCAACAGAAAGCAAACGACCTGCTTAAGACAGGGCCAGAGGGTCTGAAGACGTTCTCTTCCAAGGGAGACAAATGGCCAGCAAATACACGAGAAGATTCTCAACATCACTAATGATTACGGAAATGCAAATCAAAACCACAATGAGATGTCACCTGACACCTGTCAGAATGGCTCAATAATACATACATAAAAAAAACCAAAAGAACCAAGAAGAGGGACTCTGCTACTGTCTTCATGACTGCGCAGTTCAACAAAGGCAGCAGGGCCTCCACGGGTGTGTCCTTCGTAGACTATGGGACTTTCTGCTCGTGCATAAAGAAGGGAACACAGAACAGGAACTCCTCGGCAGGGAGACGAGCCAAGAGCAGGGGTGCAGCCCTGGCCACCGCACCCTGGGGGCAGGGCCGGTATCGAACCGGTGGGAGCAGAGGCTCCTGAAGCTCCGCCTTCCCCCCTCCCAGGGACCCTCAGAGATGAGTAGCTATTGTCTCCAACCTACAGGCCGGAAGCCCCCTCTCCTGTGAGATCAAGCTGAGGTACAAAGAGGGGAGGACACCTGCAACCATCTGATGTCAACTAGGGCTCAGCACCTTCCCGCAGCAAACAGGCCCGGGACCCGGGAGCTTCCCTTGGAGCCCCGCCTTACCCGCCTCACTCTGCATGCCAGCAGTCAGGAACCTGTGCGGCTCCCTCCCTACTTCCCTCCGTTTCCATTCCAATGACACTGCAGCTCGAGGCCTCCTCCAGCAGTGATGCCAGTGGGGGACACACGGGGTCTCCCCCCCAGCCCGCCGCACCCTCACGGCGGCGGGAGGGCTGTGCCGCCCGCTCCCTCCTCTCTTGCTGGTTGGGGCCCTGGCGCAGTGTGTCCCCGGTGTCAGACCAGAGTCCTGGGCTCAGGGCCGCCGCCCCCAGCACGGTACCCCTCTCCCCTCTATTCTCTGGTCAGCACCCGGATCATCCTTGTGGATGGGCTGGGGAAGGTGGATCTACAGACGGGGGGATGAAAACACACTTGCTTCATATTTTCAAAATACTCTCCCAGTTCCAAAGGAGTTTTATCGTGCCCTCAGAGTCTCCAGAGAGAAAACTGGAGGGGCCGTTCCTCCTTCCCTGACCTCCATACCGGCAGCGGCGGCTGGCACCTTACCCACCGGGGGTGGGGAGCTTTGGTGCGATGGCTCCGAAGTCATCCATCTCTCCATGCCCGGGGGAGCCTTCACAGACGCCGCCCTCACGGCCACACTGCGGCCGGGGAGGCGGACACTAACAAGGGCCACCGGCCTGGCACTCATCACTGTGAGACTCCCGGACCCTCACCTTGACCACGCCCGCCTGGCAGGGCTGCCGTGCGGATTACACGAGGGCAAGTAGGGAAGAGGCCCGCACTGTGCCGGCCTGGGGGGGCCTCCACTCCTCAGCCACAGACCTGACCCTCTGCAGTCGGGGACAACACTGTGACCAGCATGCTGCTCTCAAGAGACAGTCACAGAAAGCAGGTAGAAAGGCAGGACAGTTAGAACCAAACTGCTGTAATCTGGACACAACTGACATCTGTCAGCCCCAGTTCTCTTTCTGTATTAGTTTCAGTAATCCCTGAAATTATTAAGATGTCAACAAATAGGTAAAAAAAAATAGTGTACTGACTATACACACACACGCACAGTCAATTTCTGAAGTGACAAAAGGTATGTATCCAGCTACCTTGGTTGGAATAACTGCTACTTTGCAAACTCATTTCCTAACTCGCAAGGTGAAAGATCCCTCTGCATCATATTAAAAGTACATCTGGGGCTTCCCCGGTGGCGCAGTGGTTAAGAGTCCCCCTGCCGATGCAGGGGACACAGGTTCATGGCCCGGTCCGGGAAGATCCCACATGCCGCGGAGCAGCTGGGCCCGTGAGCCATGGCCGCTAAGCCTGCGCGTCTGGAGCCTGTGCTCCGCAACGGGAGAGGCCACAACAGTGAGAGGCCCGCGTACCGCAAGAAAAAAAAAAAATCTGCTATTAACTTTCATTTGTGTTGCCTACGATGTGTTATCATACAAAAGACAGACGTGTGCAGTGAAGAAATATGTCTCACTAAGGGTGATGCCCCTGGCGAGATGACTGAACTATAGAGAGGTAAGAACACGCTCCCCTTGGAGCACGCCGTCCCTGCCCCGCCTGTGAGGCAGGCCCTGGGCCCCTGCCAGCAGTTCCTTGAGCGGCAGCACAGAAGTGCAGCCCGGGGCTCACCATGCTATGTCATCTGCAGGTCGTGTCACTACCTGCATTTTGTACAGAGTAACTGACAGAAATAAAGTTCGTGACTGATCCACTGAAATTACCAGGGCTGCCTGCTTTCAATCAACATGTCATCAGTCCTCCCCGATTATTTTGTCTGAAGAATGTCCAAAATTCCTGATGTAACAGCTTTTAGCAATTTCTTACCAAAAAAAAAACCCCAAAATAACCCTGCTATACTTATGGTTGAAACATATGGAAAACCTGGGTAATGCCCAACAGTGCATACTACCGCAACTCAAAACAAGTGCTGGATAAAAAGAATCAACACCTAAGTATTATTACAACCTTCATATAAAAATACTATCAACTAGCATTACTTCACAGTGCTATAGTAACAGGTGCTACGGGTAGGCTTTCTTCGTCTCGTATCTCCTGAGTTTGAAAGTTCAAGGTGTGATCTTCCAAAGGGTCCGCTGTGAGCAGTGGCTTGTTTAAGGCTGAAATGGACCGATGGCCTTTTACTTCCTTCTAAATCTCTAGGGTACTAAGTCTCACTCCACGTCACAACAGCCAGCACACCTTCTGCGCTAGCTGACCTCCGGCTGGCCTCGCAGTTCAACGTCCTCCTCGCGGGAAGGAGTGTCCCCCATCACAGCCCTGCCCTGCTCCCCGGCGGCTGCCGGCATTCACTCTGTTTAAAAATTCAGATAAAATTCACATCTTTCAAGTGATTTTTAGTATATTCACAAAGCTGTGCAACCATGACCGCTATCAAATTTTCATCATCCCCCAAAGAAACCCCTTACCCGCCAGCACTCACTCTGCACTCCTTCCCCCAGCCGCCGACAACCACCTTCTACTTTCTGTCTCTGTGGATCTGCCTATTCTGAGTATTTCATATAAGTGGAGCCACACAGTAACCGGCACTGTGTGTCTGGCCTCTTTCACTTAGCGTACTGTTTTCAGGAGTCATCCACGTTGTAGCACGTGCCAGTACTTCATTCCCTTTAATGGCAGGATAATATTCCACCGCGTGGATACGCAGTATCTGCATGTCCATTCGTCCAGCGTCAACTAGAGTACGTGCGGTTTGCTTCCACTTTCTGGCTATTATGAATAAAGCTGCTGTTAACAGTAGTGTACAAACTTGGGGGCAGACACATGTTTTCATTTCCACTGAGTATATACCTAGGAGTGGAGCTGCTGGGTCATACAGAAACTGTGTTAACTTTGAGCACTGGCCAAACTGTTTTCCAAACCCTCTGCACCACTTTGCATCCCCACCAGAGGTGTATTAAGGCTCCAGTTTCTCTACATCCTTGCCAACACTTGTTATTGTCTCTTGTTATTATATCCATCCCAGCGGGCAAAAAGTGGTAAACCTCATTGTGGTTTTGATTTTGCACTTCCTTAAGGACTAATGTTGTTGAGCATCTTTTCCTGTGCTCATTGGCCATCTGTGTATCCTCTTTGGAGAAATGTCTATTGAAATCCTTTCCCCATATTTAATTGGGGTTGTCTTTTTATCCTTGAGTTATAGGAGTTCTTTATGTATTCTTGGAGATTAATACCCATCAGATATCTAGTCTTCCATTCTGAGTCGTTGTATCCCTTTCCTGATGCTGTCCTTTGAGTACAGATTTTTAAATTTTGATGATCCCAAATTATCTTTGTGGATTTTTTGGTGATTTGTGCTTTAGCTGTCAAATCTAAGAAACCACTGCCTTACCCAAGGCCACAAATCATCTCACCTATTGAGATGATCCTGTAATTCTTTATCCTTCATTGTGTTGATATGGTGATTACACCTATGGATCTGCAGACGTTAAACCATCCTTGCATCCCTGGAATAAATTCCCCTTGATCATGGTGTGTGGTCCTTTTAATGTACTGTTGAATTTGGTTTGTTAATATTTTGTTGAGGATTTTTGCATCTATGTTCATCAGGAACACTGGTCTCTAATTTTCCTTCCTTGTGTCCTTGTCTGGCTTTGGCATCAGAGTAATGCTGGTCTTGTAAAATTAATTTGCAAAGCGTTCCCTTCCTTTCTGATTTTGTAAGAGTTTGAGAAGGATTGGTATTTTTTTCTTCAAATGTTTGGCAGAATTCACAATGAAGCCATCTGGTCCTAAGCTTTTGTTTGTTGGGAGAATTTTGATGCCTGATTCAATCACCTTACTAACTAGTAACTGGTCTGTTCAGATTTCCTATTTCTTCATGATTCGATTTTGGTTGGTTGTATGTTTCTAGGAATTTATCCATTTCTTCTGGGTGGTCCAATCTGTGTCTAATTGTTCATAGTCTTCTTACAATCCTTTGTATTTTTGTATTATCAATTGTAATGTCTCCTCTTTCATTTGTAGTATTATTTGAGTTCTCGCTTTTTCTCGGTTAAGTGTAGCTAACAGTTGTCTATTTTGTTTTTCTTTTCAAAAAACCAGCTCTTGGGCTTCCCTGGTGGCGCAGTGGTTGAGAGTCCGCCTGCCGATACAGGGGACACAGGTTCGTGTCCCGGTCCGGGAAGATTCCACATGCCGCGGAGCGGCTGGGCCCGTGAACCATGGCCGCTGAGCCTGCGCGTCCGGAGCCTGTGCTCCGCAACGGGAGAGGCCAGAACAGTGAGAGGCCTGCGTACCGCAAAGAAAAAATTTAAAAAAAAAACAAAACAAAAAAAAAAACCAGCTCTTAGTTTCATTGATCTTTTCTACTGTCTTTTTAGTCTCTATTTATTCCTCTCTCATCTTTGTTATTTCCTTTCTTCTGCTAACTCTGAGTTTAATTTTGTTCTCTTTTTTTGTTCTTCTTCTTCTAGTTCCTTGAGGTTTATAGTCAGGTTGTTTATTTGAGGTATTTCTTCTTAAATGTAGGTGTTTATGGCCAAAACCTTCCCACTTAGAACCACTTTTGTGGCATCCCATAATTTCTGATATGTTTTGCTTCCATTTTTGTTTCAAGATATTTAAAATTTTTTCTTTTGATTTCTTTGACCTGCTGGTTTTCCAGGAGTATGTTGTTTAATTTCCACATATCTGTGTAATTTCCAGCTTTCCTCCTGTTACTGATTTCTAGCTTTATGGCATTTTGGTCAGAAAAGATAGCTGGTGTGACTTCAGTCTTCTTATGTTTGCTAAGACTTGTTTGTGACCTATCACATCATCTGTGCTGGAGAACGTTGCACGTGCACTTGAGAAGAATGCGTATCTTGCTGCTGTTCAGTGGAATGCTGTGTTTGTCAGGTCCGTCTGTGTAAAACATGGCTCAAGTCCAGCGTTTTCCCGTTGATTTTCTGTCTGAATGATCTATCCATTGCTGAGACTGGGATACTGAAGTCCCCTATGATAAGGTTGTCTGTTTCTCCCTTCAGATCTGTTAGTATCTGTTTAATACGGTTAGGTGCTCTGATGTTAGGTGCATGTATATTTATGACTTATATTTTCTTGATGAACTGACTGCTTTATCATTATGTAATAACCTTCTTTGTCTCTTGTTACCATTTTTGGCTCAGAGTCTCTTCCGTGTGATGTAAGTATAGCTACCCATACTCTCTTTTGTTTTCCACTTGAATGAACGTCTTTTCCCATCCCTTCACTTTTGAGTCTGTGTCCTTAAAGGTGAAGTGAGTCTCCTGTAGGCAGCTTATTGTTGGGTTTTATTTTTTTAATCCTTCAGACACTATGCCTTTTGACTGGAGCATTCAGTCCATTTACATTTAGAGTAATTATTGATTGGTAAGGACTTTTTCATGCCATCTTATTAATTGTTTTTCTGGCTCACTTGTAGTTTCCTTGTTCCTTTTCTGATTAACTTCCTTTGTAACTTGATGATTTTCCATACGGTACACTTTGATTTCCTTCTCTTTATCTTTTCTGAATCTACTGTAGGTTTAGGCTCTATGGTTACCATAAGGGTTACATAAAACATGTTATAGATATAACTGTCTATTTTACACTGAGCACAATTTAACTTTGATCACATAAAAACATTTACCCTTCTTTTACTCCTTTTCTTATATGTTTTTGATGTCAGAATTTACATCTTTTTATATAGTGTATCTATTAACAAATTACTATAGCAACAGTTTTTTTTGTTGTTTTTTTTTTTTTTCTCAGTATGCAGGCCTCTCACTGCTGTGGCCTCTCCCGTTGCGGAGCACAGGCTCCGGACGTGCAGGCTCAGCGGCCATGGCTCACGGGCCCAGCCGCTCCGCGGCATGTGGGATCTTCCCGGACCGGGGCACGAACCCGTGTCCCCCGCATCGGCAGGCGGACTCTCAACCACTGCGCCACCAGGGAAGCCCGCAACAGCTATTTTTTAATACTTCTGTCTTCTAACCTTTATACTCGAGTTAACACCATGTTGCAATATTGAGTATTCTGCACCTGATCATATGCTTGTCTTTACCAATATGTTGTATGTTTTTATGTTACTAATTAGCCTTATTTCAGTTCAGCTTGAAGAATTCCTTTCAGGTTTAGTGATGCAAGGCAGAGTTAGTGGTGATGAATTCCTTCAGCTCTTGTTTATTAGGGAAAGTCTTCATCTCACCTTCATTTCTGAAGGACAGTTTTGCTGGGTAAAGTATTCTTAGTTGGCAGTTTCTTTTAGCACTTGGAATATTCATCCCATTCTCTCCTTGCCTATAAGGTCTCTACTGAGAAGACTTCTCATAGCCTTATGGGGTTGATTTCTGTGTATGAAAGGATTTTTTCTCTTGTAGCTTTAAAAATTCTTTTGTCTTTGATTTTAGACAGTTTTATTATTATGTATCTTGGAGAAGACTGTTTTGGATTGAAATTTCAGGGTGGCCTGTTAGCTTCATGAACTTGGGATATCCAGATCACTCCCCAGGATTGGGACGTTCTCAGCCATTAGTTCTTTAAATAAGCTTTCTACCCCTTCTCTCCCTCTCTTCTCCTTCAGGGACTCCAATGATAACTACATTACTTCTCTTGATGGTGTCCCATTAAGTCTGTAGGATTTCTTCAGTTTTTTTTACTTTTTGGTCCTCTGACTGGATAATTTCGATTGATCTGTCTTCTGTTGATTCTTTCTCCCACTTGGTCAAGTCTGCTGTTGAAGCTCTCTATTGAATTCTCCAGTTATGTTCTCTATCTCTTTGTTGAACTTTTCATTTTGCTCTTGTATTGTTTTCCTCTATATCATTAAATTGTTATTCTGTGCTCTCTTTTAGTTCTCTGAGTACCATTAGAACAATATTTTGAGTTCTGTGTTGGACAGTTCCTGGATCTCCATTTCTTTGGGGTCAGTTGCTGGGCCCTGAGGCATACATGGCAGTGGAGGTCAGCCCCAGGGGTCTAGGCTGGCGTCTTGCACTCAGGTAGCTGCAGAGGCCTGAGGTGCAGTTCCCAGGCTCCACCAGGAGGGGTCAGAGCGGAAGTGGAGGGCACGTGTGCCTGGGGGAGAACTGGTGAAACCTGCAGGGTCTGCGCCGTCCCGCACGCTGGTTTCTTTGGCGGCAGAACGTGCTGGGTCTGTCTGCAGAGCAGGTCTGTGATCCGCCATCACTCCTGCGACACAGCTGCTGTTGGCGGCCCCTGCTTCTCCTCCTGGTTCCTCGCCATCTCTGTACCTCTCACCTTTGCTGATCTGGGGTGGGTGAAACTGAAGTGGACCTTTGCACGTGTCTGAAAGGCTGAGGAGGCTGGTCACCTCCCCTCCCCTCCTTTCCCAGTGAGGTGCACAATGTCCGGCAGGGAAGCTCCCTCTGGACGTCGAGTGGGGCTGGCAGGGGGCCGGCAGGATGCAGCAACGTGCAGCTGCTCCCTTCTCGTCTTGTGAGGTTATTCTAAGGCTTTTTACTTCACTGTTTCTGATATTTCTTAAGTGGACTCTAGGACTCTCCCAGAGATGTTTTTGCTCAGGGATAGCTAACTGTTGATCTCTGTGGGGGACTGCGACTGGGATCTCCTACATTACCATTTTGGTGACTTTACTCTTGAAATTCCAGTCTTGATTACTATTGCTTTGTAGTAAGTTTTGAAATTAGGAAATGTGAGTCCTCCAATTTTCTCTTCTTTTTCAGGACCGTTTTGGCTACTCTGGGTCCCCTGCATTTCCATATGAATTTTATAATCAGCCTGACAGTTTCTGCAAAAAAGGCAGCTGAGGGCTTCCCTGGGGCGCAGTGGTTGAGAGTCCACCTGCCGATGCTAGGGGACACGGGTTCGTGCCCCGGTCCGGGAGGATCCCACGTGCCGTGGAGCGGCTGGGCCCGTGAGCCACGGCCGCTGAGCCTGCACGTCCGGAGCCTGTGCTCCGCAACGGGAGAGGCCACGACAGTGAGAGGCCCGCGTACAGCAAAAAAAAAAACAAAACAAAAACAAAAAGCCAGCTGAGATTTCAATAGTGATTGTATTGAACCTGCTGGTCAATTGGGAGAGTGTTACCATCTTAATCGATAAGTCTTCTAATCCATGAATGCAAGACATCTTTTCATTTATTTGGGTCTTCTTTAATTTCTTTCAATGATATTTTATGGTTTTCAGTATACAAGTGTTAAACTTTTTTGTTAAATTCATTCCTAAAAATCAGTTTATTTTTGATGCTATTGTAAATTGAACTGTTTTCTTAATTTTGGGGGTTTTACTGCTGGAGTACAGAAATACAACTGATTTTTGTTATTGATCTCATATCCTACAACCTTACTGAACCTGTTTTTTAGCTCTAATAGATTTTTGTAAATTCCTTTGGATTTTCTATGTACAAGATCATGTTACTCACAAGAGAGGTAACTTTACTTCCTCCTTTCCAGTCTGAATGTCTTTTATTTCTTTTTCTTGCCTAATTGCTCTGGTTTAAACCTACAATACAATATTGAATAGAAGGCAGACAGTGTTGTCTTACTCCTGTCTTAGGGGAAAGCTTTCAGTCTCTGACCACTGAGTAGAATGTTAGCTGTGGGTTTTTCCTAGATGCTCTTTTATCAGATTGAGAATCGGCGCTGACCCTTGCTTCCTTATCCAGACACTGATCAGTCCTCAAGTCCTGACAGTTTTATCTCATTTCCCTTATATACATGCCTACTGTCAATGCCCAGATTTAGAAACTCATCATCTCTTGCCTGGATTGTAAGAGCTTTAGGGCAGGGTCTATGGGCATTTATTTTTGTAACCAAAAAAGCTGCATTCATTAAACAAGATCAAGATGCTATGAAAAAGAAAGAAGACGCATCAGCTACTGGCAATAAAAATATAATCATGAAAATCAAAACTAAAACCAACCAAGCCAAAAACAGGAGGAAGAAAAAAAAAAATGAAGGCAATCTCCCAATATAACATTAAACAAAAGCATAACAGGAAGACCTGAAGGAAAGAAAGAGAAACTTGACGGAGGGACGTCAGTTTTCCTGCACGATGAACATGGTATTTCGAACAACCCTCCTGAATGAAACAACTGAAATGCTGGATAAAAATATATTTTGTAAAAAGATTTTGTGAATGCATTGCTGAGATAGGAGGGAATGAAATATTATCAAGATGATCAAGTAGATCATTTTTACAAATAAAAATGGATGTGTCTAAGTATATGGTAAACTCACTACATTTTTATGTTTTCTCTGTTACTTGGATAGATTCTTTTCTCCCTGCCTTCAGTCTCTGTACCCTCCACCTCATCCTCTGTATTGAAACGATAACTCTTCCCTTCTGTTTATATCTGCTCACGTCCCTGCTCTGCTCACAAAGTTCAGACCTCTCCTCCTGTCACACGTCACTTGTCCCTCTTCCCCTCCTCCTACCCTGGCTTCCGTTGGGGCAGAATCTGAATCAGAAGTGACCAAGCCCAGGTAAGAGGTTATCTCGTACTCCCTGAGGCAAACCTGAACACTCCCCGCTCTATAGCAGAGCATCCCAGACTGCATCATGTCATTTTTCACACTATCTTATACACACACGTATCTTTCCTAAAAGACAATGTCTGTCAAATGAAGTACCACATGAGGAGAAACGGCGGGGCTGGGATCAAATGGGAGTCGTGGTTTATTTCTAAATGACGTAGTTGTAAAGCATCTCTCTCTGAAAAGGTCTTCTGGTTGATTTGGGAAAGAAGGGTCGAGTAAGCAAAAGAACAGGACAAGATCAGTTAACATGGTGTTCTTCAGACTGTGAGGCCGTGTTCTACAGTGGTCTGTGACACCAGTACAGCAGGTTGTAATGAGCATTTAAAAAATTAAAAAAAGGGAAAATACTAGAGTGCAGTGCATACAAATCAGAGAAACTTTTAGTCGGTGGCACTTCTGTTTCCCTTTTACATACCTAAACGTATAACGTAAGCATTTTTGTATTGTGGGTTTGGTCAGAATGCTTGAAAGTCAATGAGTTAACAGTTCAAGGACACTGATAAGAAAATCAGTGCTACTGTAAGTACAGAGAGATGCCAAGGATATAACAACACATGAAAAAGCTTAAGATGGGTGATCTTAAGATAGTGGATTTCCCCCAACAGGGAAGCAGACGACGAAGAGATCAAGAGCCCCTCTCCGCAGCGCTCTGCATTTACTGCTCGACTCTAGTGATTAGAAAGCAGGCTCTCGGATGTGGGCCAGTCTCTCCCGATCCTGCTTCTACCGTCCTGTCTCCAGAGCGATCACGAAGCCTGGCCATCCTCTAAACTGAACAGAAGGAGCTGTAGGTTACAGATTAGGCTCATGGGGTGTGAGCGTTCTGAGGCGCACCACCCTGGAAAATGAACGGCAGTCAATTTCAGGAGTGACCACAACGAGCAAATGCAGATGTGAAAGTAACTCAGGTTACCGAGTAAGGACCGTACCAACGTCGCTTCCCAGACTGGACCATGTACCATGCTAGCACTGGACCTCATCATCGGGGAAGTTGGGGGAAGGTACGTGGGAGCGATGTCTGCAACTTACGAGTAAACTGTTTCAAATACGAGGTTATCAGAAATCATCAGGACGAAGTGCTGTGGGTCCTCCCGGGACCAGCGGCCGTGGTTCCCCCAGTGACAGACGGGGCTGGTTACTCTCTCACCCCCAAGACCGACCACCTACAGAGGTTCCCTCATTTCAGACGAGCCCGTGCAGCGGCACTTGCTGTCACGCTGCTTTTCTAAACTAAGCTGAGGCCGGATATTATTCTCCAAGATCTTCTTGTGTATTTACTTATTCACTTTAATTTAAATTCCACATAGGACGGGTTCAAATTTCTGGAGGATATACTAAGTTTTAAGAGGGAAAATGAGTTAGAAAAAGTGTTATGAGATAAGTGTAAACGATCATTTGATTTATAGGCCTCCATTGCTTTCATTTAAAAGACTGAGCATGAAAGGGCTGTTTAGACTGTACGCCAGCTTAAGTGGAAAAAAGTTATTGCTGAAAGTGTATAAATCATTTCAAATATTGTTTGATTTTAGCTTTTAAGTGTCTGAATTTTTCTAAATGTTCTGAGAAAGTCTGGTTCACTTTTTACTCTCCATAAATCAGCAAGTATTTCAAAGCTTCCCTGAGACTTGAAAAAATATACACATGTGAAAAGAATGATTACGTCATCACTTAGTTAGAGACCTGAAGAGAAAGTATATTAAACAGATGAACTAGATGGGTGCTTGCTTTCATAATTATTAATTATATACATTACAAATCGAGATGTAAACGACTCCCAAGGTAAACCATTCTCATACATGAATAACCTGGTCGGGGAAACAGTGCTGGAGCACATGGCCGTGGGCGCACTACTCCAGGGACTCAGTGGCCTGGCCCACGGCTGTCCTTGCGGGGCAGGGATCAGCCTCAACATCCGGACCAAACAATGCCGAACACACAGGGATGTCCGTCTGCTTTCATGTATTAACATGCTTCTGCTCTCAGCCATCCTACGTGCAACTGATGAAGTTATCTTTCCCGCACACCGTCTGTATCATGAAATCCCCCCTTTCAATAATCATGTATTACACTGACAAGAATAGTAACAGCAATGATACTTAACATTTGTTGTGTGTTCAATACGTGCCAGGCACTGGGCTAAGTGCTTCTGACACGCGTGATCTCACTCCCTCTCCGCAATAACCACACAGGTCAGAGCTCACCGTCACAGAGGAACATCTGAGGCCCCCGAGCGGGCATCTGAGCCTAGAGGTCCATATACGCATTGCGCCTGCATCACCCACCACGTGGGGTGACCTCACCCTTGGGGGAGCCTCTGTTGCTCATCCCCCCCGCCCCCAAGAACTCCAGCCTCCCTGCCTGTGTCCACACCTCACTGCCTCACTCCTGCCTTCATAATCTGAATACACACTCTTGATCCAGGAATAGGCTCAAACACACGTGCTGGCTCGCTTTCAAATCACAGATCCAACCAGAAATGTGCCACTGAGACCGTGAACACAACCAGGATGCTCAATGCCCCTAGTATTACTTGGTGCGATGGTGAAAGTTCAAGCCACTGGACCAGTGAAGGACACCAGGGTCACAGAAATACTGAAAAGGGGCAGCAAAACATTATTTATACACGTTGTGAGGTTTCATCTATATACGTAAATACACATTTAGAGAGAGAGAGTGGTATCTGGAAAACCTCCAAAGTCCAGTGAATATGTTTCAAAAGCAGTAGGTGGTATTCATTAAGAATGCCAGCCACAAAATCAACAAACTAAAATAAATAACTCTCTATGTGCCGATGATAAACAGCTAGAGGAAGCGGGAAAGAGAGGCCAACAGACCCATTTACAACAGCAAAAAAAAAAAAAAAGAAAAAGTCATACAACAGGAATACATTTAACAAGATGTATGAGGCACTTCTAAGAAGACCAGTAAATATCAAACGGTGTGATAGGAACAAGCAGATCCATAACAGAGTAAGGCATCTGTGTGAAAAAAACAAAAACAGAACAGCTGATAACAGAAAACTTCACAAATGATTATCCAGCCTCAGCAGGAGCCCTGAAACGGAAGCTCAGACACAAATCTTGTATACGAAACTCAGCATCTCATAAAGGAGGCCTTTTCAAATCAGTGGGGAAAGTGGGTTTTTCAAAAACCAATTAGAAAAAGTAAAGCTGGTTCCAAATCTCATACTTTACACCACTAGAGGCTTAAGTAATCAAAGATTTAAAAGTCAAAAATAAAACCACAAGAGTCTAGAAGAAAATATTGGCAAAAATTTAAATATTCTCAGGCTAACAAGTTATTTTTAAGCGTGACAGGAAACTCAGAGAAAAGCCTGATAGATTTAACTAAAAACAACAATCACCACTGTCTAGCAAACTGACAATAAAACCTTCTGAATGTTAAAAAAAAAAAAAAAATTACAAACGAAGTTGAAAGCTGAATAACAAGATGTGGGAAATATTTACAACAAAAAAGATAAAAGGTTAACATTCCTATAAAAACCAGTAACAAAAAGATCAACCTAAACACGGGAAAATGACAAAAATAGGCAATTCACCCCCTAACTTCCATACAGATGGAAAAATGTCATAGGGGAAGATGCTGGTTTTACTGGTAATAAAAGAATTACAAGTAAAAATAAGTTACAGCATGTGTGGCCTGTCACACTGTCAAGGGAACGCCATCTGGACTTTAACTTTGCACGTGTGCGGGAAATAAACTGCGTGACTTGCAGCCCAGCAATCCCACTCTGAGGAATTTACTGTGACAACAGAGCAGCCGGGCGGGCGCACACAGTCTGCGTCCACAGGGTTACCTGCTCCATCACCACCACCGCCCTCTTGGCTCAGGGGGCCACATGACGCCCCCCTCCATGGGTCCCACTTCCCGCCCTCCCCTCTTCTCCCGCCCACTCTCCACTGAGCTCTCGTCGGGAGCACAACTGCCTGTATTTTCACCTGCCCCCTTGACGGCCCCCTTCACTCTTCTGCTGCAACAGAAACCTGGCTCTCCCCGCGATCTCGGGCCCTCCCCCGGGTCCCCGGCCTGGACGGGAGGCCGCGGTGCTGCCCAGCTCCCCGCTCCCGCGGCTGCGGCCACTCCTTCCCGGAGGCTCTCACTTCTGCCTCATCTTCGCTCTCGCCAAGGCTGCTCCTGGCGAAGTTCTGAGGACGCCAGCGACCGCACAGCGAGTCCTTAAATGCCCCTCCCCCCGCCTCAGAACCTGCAGCTGCCCTCACAGGACGCCGCAGGAGCACCCCAGGGGGCACCCCGGCTTACGTGAGTGGCCCCCGAATGCCACCGCCCGCGTCCCTGCAGGAGGGAAGCAGGCAGGTCAAGGGTGGAGGCGACGTGAGAGGGCGACGAGGTGGAGCCGTGCGGCCTCCAGGAGAGGCCAGCGCAGGAGTGAGCCTCCCCGAGCCCCCGAGGGGGCCGGCTGCCGGCACAGTGACTCTAGCCCATGGCTCGTTTCGGCCTCCCGACCTCCAGAACCGTGAGAAGAGAAACGCCTGTGCTGCTTTAAGCCACTAAATGGGCAGAGACCTGTGACAGCAGCGACAGGGAGCTCACGGCGCCCTGGCCTCCTGACTCCTTCCCTTCTTCCTCTCCTTGGGGGACGCCGTCCTCGGCCCCAACTCGTGTCTCGCGCCCACGGTTACGCCCGCACCATCGCTGTCTCCGAGGCCCTTCCCTCACTCTAGGAGCCGGTCCCAGACCCCGCCGGGACTCGGGACCCGCTGAGCCCGCCGCCTGTGCACAGGCCGCAGCCCCGGGACTCATGTTCTCTCCGCCCGGCAAGCCCACGGTGGGTCATCAGGACAGCTCTGCACACTCCAAGGCCACCACCTCCTCCCGTGCCACCAGACCCACGTGGCAGAGCCACAGCTCTGGCCAGAGCGCGGCGCCTGAGCCCCCACGGCCGTGCCGTGGCCCGGCGGGCCTCGCCTGCCTCCTGTGGGCCCCGGGCCCCTAACGCCGTCTTGGGAGCTAGCAGCGCCATGTCCCCACTCACTCCCTAACGCCCGCGTCCTGAACCACAGAACAAAGCAGCCCGAAGGGAACGTCCACCACGGCCCCTCCGGGCCCCAGCCTCTTCCCACAAGCGTGCGCCGGCGAGGCTAACCCTGCGCGCCTGTGGAAGACCCACCCCCGGCCACGTCCCCACCGCTCTCCACTCTCGGGCAGCGTTATTTGTCAGCCTCCGCAGATCCTTCCCACCAGCCTCTGCGTGTCATTTCTCTTCTTAAAAACCAAAATGAAATCCAACAGAGAGACAGCCTCTCTGCCCCACGCCCCCTCCAAGCCCCATTCTTCTCCCCCCGGCAGGAAACCACCAGAGCATCCCCAAGTCCCCTCCCTCCGTCCTCTCCTGACCGCACTCACTGGGCCTTCACTCCCATGGCTCTACCGGTACTGTTCTCACCTGGGTCACCAAGGACCCAAGAATACAAACCACACGACAGCCCTTGCATGAGGCTCAAACAGGCAGAGCTAGGGGTTACCTCGTGGGGAAGGTGCATTGACTGAGGGGTTCAGTGCCTTCTGAGGTCCTGGAAATGTTGGTCTCCTGACCTGGGTGTGGTTACAGAGGTCTGTACGTATATAAAAATTCACGGAGCTGTATATCAGGATTTGTGCACTGTATGTAAGTCACGTCCAATTAAAAGGTTAAAAAAACCTTCAATAAATATTTGCTGGGTGTGTACCTTGCATACCGTGTGGGGGCCCTGGAGAAGCGGTGAATAAATGAGAATGGGCCTTGCTCTTAGGGAATTTCACTCCATTTGGGACGACAGGAATTAGTCAAATGACATCAAGAAATGAGAACCTGGGGTGAAGGATAGGGAGGGCAGACCTGCTTTCTGTGAGACTGTGCGAGAGAGGAAGGACGGGGTCTGGAGAAGCGGCCTTTCCCGGGAGGCGAGCGTGGAGAAGAGGAGGGGGCTCCGGGCAGGGGGCGCGCCACAGCCTGAGGCCAGAATGCAGGACCCGCAGGACTGGGGCGGGAAGGCCCACCCCCGAAGGGTTTCCAGGGCGCACTGAGAAAAGGTCTCGCTGCAGAAACAAGGGCTCCTCACTAACTGCCCCGCGTAAGGCCGGCCCACCCGGAGCAGAGGCGGGTGAGACGCATGTCTGTGTCTGTGGGAGCTGGTTCCATCTTCAGGTGCATGTGAGAGAACAACGTGACACGGTGTCCCAGGGGACGGGGCCAGAGTGGGAGGGAGACCAGCTGCAAACCCTTTCACGCCTTCGGATTTTTGGTCACATGCATGCATGACTCAAACATAGTTAAAATGTAAGATCAGCATCACTCAACCAGAGGCCTCTTACAGGGGCTGGTGCTGCCCCCAGAGTCCCAGGGGCACAGGTATAAAAAGACACCAGGACGAGCCCTCTGGGCCCCGAGCTCCCTGCATCCTGCCCACGCTCACCATGGACAAGAACGTGACTCACCCAGACGATCACTAGGGCGGAAGCTTCTGGAAATGTAAACAGCATCAAATCTACAAGACACACGTGTATTTTTAAAACGCAAAGTCTACCTGGTAAAGAACAAATGAATATCCTGGATTTTTAAATTTCATTTTATCTAGCCTATGTGAATTTGCAGGCAAAAGAAAAAAAGCATAGCACTGTTCATGAAAACCAAGATGAAAATGAGAGTCGGTGACTTGGCTCAAAGGACTACATTATAAAAACAACCGGGTAGTCACATAATTTCCTCATGTTTTAAATCAGTGAAATCTAGAGTTGCAGCTGTCCCACAAACTGAAACCATATAAATTTTTAGAAAGTGAGTCAATTGTGAGATTAAAGTTTCAATTTGTAACACTTCTGTGTTTTAGTTACAAAGTCATAAATAAACCTAGCATGACAGAGAAGGTAAATATTTTCTCGGTTGTTTATGCAGCCAAAGAGGAAAGGAATTTAACATGCAATTAACCACTTAGGTTTTTCTAGGTATGTGCCATATGGTCTTTGTATTTAAGATAGAGAAAAAAATAAATATTGTTTTGTTTAATCTAACGTTTGCTTAGCAACGTCAGATACTCCAAACTGTGCCACCTGGGCATGCCTTTACCTCCCAGGAGACTTTTTTCATTTGTACCAGAGCCAGGGCATAAGAACAGGAGGAAATGTAACCTCTTCCCCAGGGGGAAAAAGAGCTAAAATAGGAGAAATGAGAGTTTCTACCAAATAATTGAAGTGGAATCCTCTGGAGAGAAAATGATGAACTTTTAACCACCTTGGGGTCTAGTTCTACTGTTTAATAGACAGTATTTTTTCTTTTTTTTTTTTACACATTGAAAAAAAAGAGACATTTATGCCATTCTTTGAACCCACATCTGAGCAAGTGTGAGGTAAGAATAGCCAAAGGTCAGAAGCAGACCTCAGATGTCTATATAAAGGCTCCCACGTGATCAAAGCTCTCTCTCACCAGGCTTTCTTTAAAAATAACTAATAAGAAAACATCTGATTGCCATTTTAATCTAGAGAGAAATCATTTAATAGATAATATTTCCTTATCTTAGTGTTTTATCAGTTAATCTAAAATTAGAGCTTTTAAAATAAACTCATGAATGCTTGATGCCACATGGTCAATAAGCTGACACAATTTTATTATGAACTGAACTTGTGACATCTCCTATGAAAAGCTTTGAAATACACATTCAAAATTAAAGCTATAAAACCGGAATTCTTCATGTGCTGGAATGCACACATGTCGGGTATCTGCATGGATCTCTATACACACTCCACGTATATATTTTGAAGAAAGAAGTTCTTCAGCGAGCAGGAGAGAAAATAACCTCTAGCGGTAGCACACCCCAACCGTGGGGAGCAATGACGTCCTCTCGTGGCGAGTGTTTTTGTTACCTTTCTTCTTTTTGAGACTCTTGAAAAACCAACCAAAGGGAAACACCACAAGGCAAGCGCACACGGCAGGGCTGGCCCCAGCCTCTCCCGCTCCCTCCCCTCTGCGGGCTCAGCCCTCCGGGGTCAGGGGCAGCGCGTGAATGAACGTTGACCCGGGTGAGCACACTGGGCAAACGACCAGGTCACCCCTGACTGCACTCCAACTCCCAACTGGTCAACTAGCCGCCACTGTCCTTTGCACATATCATCATGACAGCGGCAAACACCAGCTTAAGAATCTGCTCGAAAACTTGAGCAGTTTCCAGACGGGAAGCTCTCAGATCACATGTGAGTTGCCTGATGAAAGTTTATCAGTCTGTTCTTTGGGAACTCACAACACACATCCACAATAAATGTCCTACAACTGATGGTCCAAGCGACGTAGCACAATGTAACCCTAAATTAACAGAAAAGGGCACAGCGCTATACTGTAAGAGTGGTAGAAATAGGAAATACGTTTAAAATTTCAGTTTTTGCTGGTATTTGGGAAAAAGCTATTTCAATCAGAAGATCTTCTCCACCAACACCGGCTGACCCGGGTGTGCAGGTCCCCCGCTCAGGGGCGCTGTCTCCCTCCATAGCTCACAGCATCCTCTCTGTAGGTGAACACCTCCCAAATCTACACGGCTCCCGCCAGGATCTGCTTCCTGGCCTTCAGACCCATGGATCCAACAGCATCCTCACCCCAGACTAAACCCTTCCCCTCTGCACCCCTCCCGTCTTCCTGTTTCACTGACGCCACCCCCTGCCCACCGCGGGGGCCGCCCCTCCCGGCTTATGGAGCGCCGGCACCAAGTGGGTCTGCGGGCTCCTGAGCCTCTGACCCTTCTCTGCCCGCCCAGCCGCCTCTTCCTCCTTGTAGCTAACCTCACAGTGTCACCGAGATGCACCTGAGGGGTGTTCAGCCCCCAGGGATGCTGGCCCAGCCCACCAAGGGGGAGGAAGAACGCAGGGCCTGATGAAAACGAAGGCGCTTCTTTTCCTCACCCATCCTTCAGGGGAGAAGCCTGCCTCTGGAAATGAAAACTAATATCCCAGCGTACCCTCTGTACCAGCTGTACCAGCTGTATGATGCATCGGAAAGCCTCAATGTGCTGTAGGTTGTCGTATAAATTATATTTTCCTTTTCTCATTGTTTAATTTGAGGAAATAAAATAATTCACTGGAGAAAAACAATCTCTGGAGATGAGTAGAGGGGAAAACTGCCCCTCCTCTGGTCTCGGGGGACTCGAGAAGTCTCTTGTCCATCTCACGTTAGAACCCGGCAGTCGCCCTGAACCCAACTTCCCGCCCCGGCCCCGCCAGGCTCCCCACCCACCTTCCACACGGTCCCCGAACCTGCCCGACACCCCCTCCCCCCACCAGGGCTGCCAGCAGCGCTGTCCCGACGACGCGGGAATAACTTTCCAGCTGGTCCCCCAACCCCTCTGTACCCCATACCCAGCAGCCGAAACAGCCTTTCAGCACGTAGGGCACGTTCCACACACCAAGAATATACTCCTATACTCCACGGAATGGCCAATTTATCAACCACAAGCCTATTAATCAGTTTAAGAAAGAAAATATTTCTAAGACTTCTGTGCTCCCCTTCCTTGCTCCAGCGGTTAGCACGGCCTCAATTCTGGGCTTACTATTCCTTCGTTTTCTTTACAGTTTTACTAAGTTATGTAGATATCTACGATAATGCACTGCTTAGTTCTGCATGATTTTGAACTTCATATAAATGTACAAAATCTATTTCTTCTGAAGCTCATTTTGCTTCTCAAGCTCATCATCGCGATTTCCCTGCTGCCCAGTATCCCAGCCGATGAATACGCCCGAAATCATTCATCTGTTTTTGTGCTCACAATCGCGTGGGTTCTTCCCAGAAGCCCCCTCCTTTCCCCCCCCATTTACAAACAGTGCTGTTGTACACATTCCTATCCTCAACGCTTAGGACCTAAGACAACACTTTCTCTGGGTTCCACGTAGCAGGTGAACTGCTGGGTCACGGGGTCTATCCTCAACGTTAAGAGGTGACACCCAGCTGATTTCCAAGTAGTCACGGCAAACGCAACTCCGCCCACGTGTGACTGTGACTCCATAGCCTGGCCAGCACTGGTCACTGTCTGTGGTTTTCTCTGTCGCCTGATGGGTGAGAGTGAGACGGCATCCTGACGCGGCTTCACCGCATGCCCCAACGAACACCGAGGTCATCTTATGCAGTGCATTCAAGGCACCGTCTTTTCCAAGATGGTACTTTTTTTTTTAAACATCTTTACTGGAGTATAATTGCTTTACAATGGTATGTTAGTTTTTGCTGTATAACAAAGTGAATCAGTTATACATATACGTATGTCCCCATATCTCTTCCCTCTTGCGTCTCCCTCCCTATCCCACCCCTCTAGGTGGTCACAAAGCACCGAGCTGATCTCCCTGTGCTATGCAGCTGCTTCCCACTAGCTATCTATTTTATGTTTGGTAGTGTATATGTCCATGCCACTCTCTCACTTTGTCCCAGCTTACCCTTCCCCCTCCCTGTGTCAAGTCCATTCTCTATGTCTTCATCTTTATTCCCGTCTTGCCCCTAGGTTCTTCAGAACTTGTTTTTTTTTTTTTTAGATTCCATATATATGTGTTAGCATACAGTATTTGTTTTTCTCTTTCTGACTTACTTCACTCTGTATGACAGTCTAGGTCCATCCACCTCACTACAAATAACTCAGTTTTGTTCCTTTTTATGGCTGAGTAATATTCCATTGTATATATGTGCCACATCTCCTTTATCCATTCACCTGTTGATGGACACTTAAAGGTTGCTTCCATGTCCTGGCTATTGTAAATAGAGCTGCAATGAACATTTTGGTACATGACTCTTTTTGAATTATGGTTTTCTCAGGGTATATGCCCAGTAGTGGGAGTGCTGGGTCGTATGGTAGTTCTATTATTAGTTTTTTAAGAAACCTCCATACTGTTCTCCATGGTGGCTGTATCAATTTACATTCCTACCAACAGTGCAAGAGGGTTCCCTTTTCTCCACACCCTCTCCAGCATTTATTGTTTCTAGATTTTTTGATGATGGCCATTCTGACTGGTGTGAGATGATATCTCATTATAGTTTTGATTTGCATTTCTCTAATGATTAGTGATGTTGAGCATCCTTTCATGTGTTTGTTGGCAATCTGTATATCTTCTTTGGAGAAATGTCTATTTAGGTCTTCTGCCCATTTTTGGATTGGGTTGTTTGTTTTTTTGATATTGAGCTGCATGAGTTGCTTGTATGTTTTGGAGATGAATCCTTTGTCAGTTGCTTCATTTGCAAATATTTTCTCCCATTCTGAGGGTTGTCTTTTCGTCTTGTTTATGGTTCAAGATGGTACCTTTCATGTCCTGTGTTTTTTTGTACCACAATCAAAATTAATTAATTTAAAAAGGAAAAAAATCCTTTTCCAGTTACATGTGTTGAAAACCTCTACTTCCAGTCTGTAGCTTTTCACTGTTTTTCACCTGGTTTTTTGATGAACGGAAGACGCAGATTTTAATACAGTGGAATGTATCAGTCTTCTGTTTTACAGTTGATGTCTTTTGTGTTGTCTGTATGACACGCGAGTCTGAGCAGGAACAGAAGGGAGC
The DNA here is from genome assembly GCF_008692025.1 of Phocoena sinus. NCBI lineage: Eukaryota > Metazoa > Chordata > Mammalia > Artiodactyla > Phocoenidae > Phocoena > Phocoena sinus. The sequence goes on from NC_045780.1 coordinate 2,850,810, forward strand.
TGTCAGAAAGACACTCCCATCATCTCTACAAATTTAAATCTTTACTTATTTATCACAGCATGAGACGGATCCAAGTTTCATCTTTTCCATATGGACGATGGATAGCGACAGCACCATTTAAAATAAACCAATCTCTTCTCGGCCCACAGACCTGCAGTGTTATTCAGCTTATGGTCAAGAGGCCGTAAATGTGCTGAGCCAGCTTTCAGGCTCTGGGCTCTGCTCCACCATCTGTCCCTGCAGCCCTTGCAGCATCGTTATACCGTCCTAATCCCTACAGCCTCCTCTGAGTACTAATCCCGACGGGGCAAGCCCGCCCACCTGCCACTGTTCTTCAAAGCTGCTCCTCGGCCGTCGCGCTTCCACATAAAATCATACTCTCAGCTCATCAGCTTCAAGCCAACAAACGAGGAGAATCCCATTACGTTAAGAGTGTAGATTAAATGGAGAAAAAGTGCTATTGTTTTTATATCAAATCCTCCTATCTAGAAGTGCGGTTCAGCTCTTTGTTTACTTAGGATCCGGAAGTTAAAGATAATATGCTTGGGGAGGCACCACCTTATATTTTTTTCTTGCCTTTATTTACAATTTTTGTGTTTGTTGCTGGTAAACAGAGATGGATTAAATTTTTATGTATTGTTTATCTAGAAAAGTTGCTAACTTCTCATTACTTTTAATAATTTACCTCTACACACTCTGGATTTTCTCAGCAATCAATCATCTGCAAATACTGACAGTTGTGTACCTTCCTTTCCAGTGCTTCTCTCTTTTCTTCTTGTCTTCCTATCCTGATGGATACGACACTGAAGGATCCCAGCGAGCACCCTGGTCTTATTTTCTATGTTTACGGGAAGGTTTGTTACGGGTCTCATGATGAGCTGACAAATGGATGAGAGGCCGAAGTTGCTAGGCAGGAAGAACAGAACACTTGTGCAAATCTACACGAACGCTCAGACGTTAAAAAAAAAGACAAGCCTTTAAAGAATGCCTTTTTTCTCTAAATGTAGCTATGCTTCTTCTAAAGACCTCCCAAAACAACTGGCACAAAGAGCTACAGCTTACTGACCATGAATGGGGGAGGTAATCTCAGTGAAGAGATAAACCTTTATATTTTCTCAAAGGAGTTAGAATAAGGATCGTGGACTTAACAACAACATCCTTCCTTTTAAATTAACAATAATTTACTGAGAGTTGATGCAGAATTGGGTACCAATGTCACCTCATCTTTGTATATTTAATAACTACACAAAAGAAACCTGCATGGTGAGGAAATCTGAGTTCTCTTCCTTTTTATTTTTCTAACATTGTTTTTATTTTTATTTTGGCCATGTCACACGGCTTAGAGGATCTCAGTTCCCCGACCAGGGCCTGAACCCAGGCCACGGCAATGAAAGCACCGAATCCTAACCACTGGACCACCAGGGAATTTCCTGGGTTTTCTTCTAAAAAGAGACACAGCTCAATTATTATAAGACTTAAGGTAAAGAAAGCTGGGGGCGAGCAACTCAGCCAAGCTGAAGTGGCTTCAGAAAGCAGCCCAGTCCGTCCTAATATTGGTGTCCCTACGACTTTACTACCCTCTGGTGATATAAACCACGTGGAGTTCAAGTCACACTGATTTTAAAGCTAAGCAAAGAAGAACATAAAATGAGCACAAAAGCACGTGGGTCAGGCAATGCTCCGTAAACGGGAAAACACCCTTAAAGGATGTCGTTTTTCCCTAAATGTAGGCACGTGTCATTATGATTCCACTGATGGAGAGTGAGACTCTTCTTCTTATTACAGATTTTCGCTAGTACGGATAATTCAAGTACACAGCAGTGCACAGCACTGGAACAACAGATTTCTTACGTATGTGGTCAAAAAAAGGAAGGCAGTGTGACTAGCATTAGGCCTCACAAATAGATGGCGAAGCTTCTATGACAATCAAACACTGCTGATAAGGAACCTTACGAAGATGAAATTTCCTGTGACTTTCCTTGTCTGGTAAAGATGACCAGTCCCACATGTTCGAGTATTAGGACCTGAAGATCTAGTGGACAGTTACAGTTTACTGATGAACTTAAACTCAGCACAACACATGCTGGTATCCAACACTGTTATCAAATGAAACCACATTTATTTGGCATCTTACGGCTTACAGAGCATTTTCAAATGAGCTTTCTTTCTATGAGATGGGCTAAGCTGGACCTTCCGGTGGCCACCATGCCACCAAGTCAGGGCCACCTCCCTGAGAGTAAGACAAATCCAGAGAAAGACACAGCTGAAAGACGAAAGAAGGAGAAACATTTCTAACAACACTGTGTAAGAACTAACTCAACCCAGCTAACCGGCAACCAAACAGACCGACCCCTGCACCTTCCAGCCACGGGGCTCAATAAACACCCTTTCTGCTTAAGCCACTAGGAGTCGGGTTCCCATCGCTTGGACCTGAGGTCCCGAGTGGTATGAAAGCGCCAGTCTCACGCCAGGACCCAGGGCACTCTTCCCCAGCACGCAGCTTCCTCACGGAACCTGGGCTGATGAGGACACGCGGCTTCAGGGTTGGGTGGGAATCCCGACACCACCGCTCACTACCCACGTGACCCTAGACAAGACACGTAACTGGCACAAGGCCCCCATGCACCCCTATGACGGGCAAGCATCGAATTCACAGGGTCCTTCTGAGTCAGGGTTTTTGCCAAGCAATCGGACGGAGTCTGGCACCTGGTCCTCAGCGAATGGTGGCGATGCGCCCGCTCTCCGTCCTCGGACAGAGCACCGGGGATGCCCGTCACGGTCCCGACACAAGCGGGTCCTCAATCAGTGTGGATTCTCGTTGCAGTGCGAGCGGCTGGGGACCGATCATCACGTCCATCTTACATCGCTGTTCTTCTTGTCACAAATAAATGATGACAAAGAACACAGACTAACTCCAAGGGCCCTTCTATAGCCCACTTCCCTAGGAATCTAGAAAAACCCTGCTAGCAGGAGGAAAATAAGTGCATGTAAACGGACGGCTGTGGGCAGTGAGTGAGTCAGGCGTTTCTAGCACTTGCCCCTCAGGAAACCTCAACATCCAGGAGAGGATTTCACACCCCGCCCACTTGACACGTACACCCATTCAATGGCACACGACAGGGTCGGAACGCCAGACTCACAGTGTTTGGGACGTACGGTAAGCCATAGAACTTCTCCTGGGTGTCCCTGAGGATGTCTGTGGTTGAGCTCCTCAGGGGGTGCTTCCCGTGGTAGATCTGATCCAGAGCAGCATAAAAGACCTGATGGAAGAACGCACCGGTTTAGTTTGGGCACCACGCTTACATCTATGATGCAGGCGACCAAAGGTGTCACAAGTCTACCAGAATAATAACTGCAAGTCGCAGCTGGGCAGTCACACGTATAAGTGTATGAGGCTTGAGACGTATTTCGCATTTCATACCACATTTAAGACCATGTTAATGATGAAAAGGAAAGCTCTCAACCTCTCCATGATTAAGGTTATTAAGGAATTCTGAACCCTATCTATAAGGTACTCTTTCTGTACAGTGTAGTAAATTAAATTTGTGACCACAGAACTACACACACACACACACACACACACACACACACGGAAATATATATATATATGGAAATATGAAAAAATTAAGTTATGACCTGTGACCTCCTGGAGCTAATAAATACTGTTTGGCTTCTTCCTAGAATCCTGATATAATTAAATGAGAAAAATGACGGGGTGAGAATCCTAGTTCGTTGATGAGAGGTGAAAGGCGGGGTGAAGTGAGGTGAGGAAGCAGGGGTGTTACACAGGATTCAGGAGCAGCTGTCGGAGAGTCTGAGGCCAGGACCAAGGCAGACCCCAGCCCTGCTGTCAGGGCTCAGAGGAAGCAGCTGCTGGGCGGGGCGACCCTGGCTTAAGGAGGTGACTGGTAGGGAAGGCTCACTCCCCTCCAAGGAGAGGACAGAGGCCACTGAAACATGACGGGAGAGTAAAGCATTAGAAGGAGTTTAAACATGAACCCTGCTGCGTATTTACCAAGCTCTGAAAGCTAAATTTTGCGCAGAAAACCTCAAGTAAAGTGCTTTTTCACTGCAACATTTGACTTATTAACATTGTTTGAATTTTACCTGAAGCAAGCAAGTAGAAAATATTCTATTTTAAAAGAAAAAACTGTCAAGTGATTGTTTCCGATACGTTATCTTTCGGATTCAAAATAGGAATTTGTAGAGAATGTGCAGCTGTTGACTTGAAAGAAGTGAGGATTAGTTTGTATAAAAGAAAAAATTTCAATGACCTCTATAACTTCTGGCTTCATCTAGATAGAGAATTACGGTTCTAAATTATAAAGTCAAGTTTAAACCTTCGCTGGAAAAATACAGATATTTCCTAAATATTGCTTTGCTCTAACTGGCAATCTAAACATATACTAAATACAGCTCTTGCCAGTCTATGTTCTGTAATGAGTAACAATATTGGGTTGGTCAAAAAGTTCGTTTGGGTTTTTCTGTAAGCTGCAACATCGTGCAGAAAAACCCGAACGAACTTTTTGGCCACCCCAATATTTCATGCTCATTTGCTGATGAACCAAACAATTCTAAGCGATAAGCCCACCCAGGGGGTCCTGCGTGCTTGGGACCAGGAACCTTACAGCTGCAGAAAAACAGGAGCTATTTTTAAAATAATGCACAGCAAGAAATAAATACAAATTTAAAAGGCACAATTTAAAAACCACTACTGATACCCGCTTAGAAATCTGCAGCAACTCCCTTCCACCCTGGGTTGTCCCCACGGCTCGGGGGATGGCTGTGTGACAGGAAAGCAGCGCGAGCGGCCCTTCGGGCGGGAACCTCCTTCCCTCCCTTCTCCTCCAGCTTTTCAACCCCCCTCTCCCTCTCTCTCCCTCTCTCTCCTTATTCTTTTTGGAGGGCAGAAGTACAGAATGGTTGGTTTTCCTTTTCAGAAGAAAATCACTGGAACAAGTGTTGCAAAGGACGCCAGGACACGGGCTTTTAAAAGGTAGGACTCCCAAGACAGATACCAGTAAATCGGAAGACTACTGCCAAGTAATGTTAACCTTTCAAATAATCCAGAAATCTTTTTGCAACTGTGTGATACAAACAGACACTAAATAACGTTAAGCCATGGTTTTGTCTATAGCAGGCATCTTCTTCACTGAAACGTGTATTTTAAGGTCCAAAAAAACAGAGCACATTCATTACTTTCTAGGGACTGAACTTTATACACCTATAAAGCAATTCAATAGTGGCTACACTTTTAAACAGGTGAGTGGATCATTAGAAAGTGAATACTGCCAGAGATTAAAGATGGGTGTTTAGGCTGTGTTTACGTAACACTCAAGATCTGATGAAGAGGAAGAATTCCATAAACAATCTCAGAAATTACAAATAACCTAAACATCTGGTATCACACAGACCTGACATCCAGATGGTTTATAAAATATATCTCGTCTTTATCTGGAAACCTGGAACACTGGCTTTGAGTTTTACTAAAAACTAAGTCATTACTGTTTAAACTTCACATCTAAAATCACAAATTTAAAAAAAGATACAAAGTGAACAAATAGATACAACTTGGTTGCTGAAATGCACCATTTAGAAGAAGTCAGGTAAAACTTTTCCACGCTTTGCTTTTCCACTGAAATTGGGAAATAACCTTATTTGACACCTACTTCCTAAGGACGGTTGGAAGACCAAATGATTAGTCAAGGTCAAGTTCTCTGAACTCAGACAAAAGATGTTCTGGAAGCATAATTATTATAATAAATGGGTAGCACTGGCAAGAATGTAAAGTTATACATTTATTTTGAATAATATCTGCGGAAAGCTTCAGAACAAAGGCACACACCCACCTGAAGTTGCATGTCCGCTGCTGCACAAACCTTTTTAGATTCGCAAAGACGAGACACCATATTTCTGGGCAGTGACTTGAAAAACAAAACAATATGTGTGTGAGTAAACTGCACTGTGTACTTTTGAGGCAGGAAGGTTAAAAATAACATCAAATGATACAATTTCATTTTGGTTTAATAATAACTTTGAAATATTTTCGAGGACAAGATAAAGGATGAATACATTCCACTGAATTTCAGAAAGTGGTAATTATCAAATAGGGGTTTGTACGTGAAAATACAGGATTGTAGGGAAGTCAGACATTGGCACTGTTCTTTAAAACTCTAGTTAAAACGTTAGGAAAAGTTAGTACTTTTTCTGTTCCTTTGTTAGCAATGAAAGTCCATTCAAGTGCTCTGTTGACCTTAAGAGCACGTAATGACTGATGACAGGAATCAAAGGTCACAAAGTCAAGAAATAAACTCTAGCCCATGGTGCCAGTCAGTACCGGAGCCGAACAACATATCCCGACAAATAACCATGATAATGAACTGTGCCTTCTTCTATTTTCCAACCTGAAAGAACTGCAGGGCTTGGGAACTCAGTCTGGTTAACAGCCCTATACAATTCAGGGCTTCCTCTCCGAGAGTAATCAGGCATAATCATGTAACATCACGTATTCTCTTACAAACAAACTAATAATGTAGCTGAGGAAGTGCTGTAGCCAATCTTACTCTACTTTTTGTATTTTTTTTTGGTACGCAGGCCTCTCACTGTTGTGGCCTCTCCCGTTGTGGAACACAGGCTCTGGATGCGCAGGCGCAGCGGCCATGGCTCACGGGCCCAGCCGCTCCGCGGCATGTGGGATCCTCCCGGACCAGGGCACGAACCCGCGTCCCCTGCATCGGCAGGCGGACTCTCAGCCACTGCGCCACCAGGGAAGCCCGCACTCTACTTTAAAATCATTAATGCTGGTGTTTACTGAAGACAGCTGCCATTTTATACAATTCTATTTACAATCTAAATCAAGTTAAAAGCGCTTCTAAAGAGAAACGAATTATGTAAGAGACTTATGGCAGGTTACTCTGCACTACAGCTGTATAGACTAAACACTGGTGAGTGGTAATGTGAGCTGTGAGCTGGAAGGGGAAGCAGGCACTGCCGCGGGTGTGCGCACATGTGTATCTATATATCTACACAGATCTCTCCCCAGGGCCTAGAACAGTGCCTGGCACACAGCAGACACTCAGTGCAGCACGTCTGCAGGAGGAGTGAACTAACGCAAGGACGACCCTGACTTCTGTAGCAGGATGAAGGCTCAGACAATAAGGCCTTTTCTCTTCTCTTTCCGTTTGGCTATAAGAAAAGCAAACCAGCCAAAAAAGGCAAATTTTCAAGAGTTAAAAGACACAGACTGAAGGAAGCTGCGCAGCGTTAACTTCTGGTGCAGGGAAAGGCCTGGGTCTTCCCGACATAAAACGAAAATCTCCTGCAACAGCATTTGAAAAAGTCACGGTTCAGTGAAGTCATACACGCCAGCAGCTGTATCAAGATGTTCAGCTTTCTTCAAACCCTACTTTACATTATACCTTCTGTTGACAGGACTGCTGCTGCACTTGGGTTTTTCAAGCGTCACAAAGCTTTAATGGTTTTATTTTCCCATAAAAAAATAGCACGTGTGGAAGGATTATCAACAAACAATGGAAACTCCTGGGGGCAAGCACTTTATTAGACCTGAGGGACAGAAAGAGGTGGAGCTGGGGTCCCAGCAGCACTGCCCATGTGCGCGGAACCGTAAACGGAGCTACAACGAGCAAGAGGAAGGAGGACCCTGCACAGGAATGTGAAATCACGACACAGAAGGGCTTGACTGAGGGGACAACGTAGAAGTGGGACCTACAAAGTGCACAGGCGTGAAGCGGGGCTGGGGGCCGCAGGGAGAAGGGCCCTGAGCAGAGGCACGGAAGAGGGGGCCTGGGGGCTCAGCCAGACAAGGACGGGGTGCCCACCCTCAGATCCTGCAGGAGGCCACTGGAGAGTTTCGACCAAGGAAGTCACCTGGGCCAAGTTGTGTTCTGAAAAGATTCCTTTGGCTGCAGTGTAGACACGCCGTAGGAGGGGGCCAGGAGTGGGGACCAGTGACACACACACACACCACCAGTGACCTCAGCCAGAGCAGAGTGGGCAGCTGGGGCACGACTGGGGCTGGACTACGGGGGAAGAGGCAGGCCGGTCAGGGGGCCGAGGTGGACGGGGAGCAAGGTCAGGTGCGGAGGCGCAGGCACTGAGTGGGGAGTGGAGGGGCGTCCATGGCCGTGGTCCTGGCTCTCGGTGAGGTATACAAGTCCTGCCTGGAGACAGTGAGGAGGAAATGCCAATACTGGGTCTAAGAACCAAACCCAACAGACTCCTTTCATCTGTAAGTAGTTTACTTTGAGGCCAGTGTCTCCCAAGATTCAAACCCATCTAGCAAGGGCAAACAAACGGACAAATTTAAGGAGGCTTCATTCTTTCCTGCTCAGGTTTACAATAAAACAAAAGACGCAACGAAAAAGAGCACAGAAAGACAACTGAAAACAGTTTATCAAAAATTACATATTCAGGACTTCCCCGGTGGCGCAGAGGTTAAGAATCCACCTGCCAGTGCAGGGGACACAGGTTCAAGCCCTGGTCCGGGGAGATCCCACATGCCGCAGAGTAGCTAAGCCTGTGCACCACGACTACTGAGCCTGCGCTCTAGAGCCCGTGAGCCACAACTACTGAGCCCGTGTGCCACAACTACTGAAACCCATGCGCCTAGAGCCCGTGCTCCGCAACAAGAGTAACCACTGCAATGAGAAGCCCGCTCACCGCAACGAAGAGTAGCCCCCGCTCACCACAACTAGAGAAAGCCTGAGCGCAGCAACGAAGACCCAACGCAGCCAAAAATAAATAAATAAATTTATTTTTTTTAAATTACGTATTCAAGGGAATTCCCTGATGGTCCAGTGTTTGGAACTCCACACTCCCACTGCCTGGGGCCTGGGTTTGATCCCTGGTCGGGGAATTAAGATCCCACAAAGCTGAGTGGCACAGCCAAAAAGGAAAAAAAACCATTACGTATTCAGAAAACCCACATGTGCTACACAGTTCTATAAAATGTTGGGGGACGTGAAGGTTACATGGGACTCCAGGATTACTTTTTGCAACTCGCTATGAGTCTACAATTATTTCAAAATAAAAAGTATAAAAAAACCTCCCCGAAGTATGTATTCAAGGCCCACTGTACATAGAGTAGTGAATACAAAGAATGTTTACCAAAAATGTAAGGAAACATGTAAGTAGACGGTAAATACTGTCCTAATAGAGGCAGTTCAGCGGAAAGAATTATTAACCCATCAAATCACAAATTAAGTAATACATTTATATTATGTGTGGTGTAAACAGGAAAATGGATGTTCTTTTTTTCTTAATCTAGTTGGGTTGTTAGTCAACTGGAATTAATGTACTTCAGCTCACGGAAGGGAGTTGTTATATATTTACTCCCTTAGAAAGTACTGCCTTCTTCAAAATTAAAAAACAATAACAAAGATAAAGTAGAACAAAATTTAAATAACGTCCACACTGATCTTAAGTTCTATACAATTTTTTTTTGGCCGCACCACACGGCTTGTGGGATCTTAGTTCCCTGACCAGGGATTGAACCTGGGTCCATGGCACTGAAAGCGCCAAATCCTAACCACTGGACGGCCAGGGAATCCCCTATATACAATTTTTTTTAAACATACAGTATTTAGACGTTAAACCTTAAACTTCAGGTTAGAAACAATGTTTCCTGGTCAAGATTTTCTTCTGTGAATATCACTTTACCAACCAGAGTCATGGCAACCAATACTGACACCAATAATTCAATCTTTGCTGTTATTCCAAAGGTGGATGTGTCCACCGAGGAGCACAGATGTTTCACAGTACTGGCTCCTGAAGTCAAAGTACGGGCTCACTTCTAGTATCAATATATTGAAGAAAGACAGAATGAACACATCCAAGCCAGCAGGCAATGAGCAACCACATAGAAGAGAAAGCACTTTAAAACACCTGAACCTCCAACAGTATTTTTTCATTATGTTAAAATGAAAATTTAACAAAGTCCAAGGCAGTAGAAATGATAATGACTCTTTCACCATATAATCAGCTGTGTGTTTTACCAGCTTCTACGACGATCTTCATGATTTCCAAAGTAGGAAATACCCCTTCTACTGATCACTAAGTCTCCTATCCCAGCCATGATGTGAAGCTGTCTGCTCCCCTGCAGATCTGGATGCTGCCGTGTTCATCAAAGAGTGAAAAGCATACAGAGGATGCTACAGATCAAGAATAACCTTCAGATTAACCAATCACAGTGAAGAACCAATCACTGAATTCTCTAAGCCACGTTTTCCTCACTTGTAAAACGTCCATGTTACGGTTTCAGAGAATTAGATACCAAATGAACAAGATAATGTATTTTAAAAGTGTATTATGTCAGGTTTAACAGAGCAGATGCTGACCAAATGGTAGCCAGTATTCTCACGATTATAGCTGCTCTATATGACACAATAACCATTGACTTTGACCACTTTATTTACATTTTACTGTTCTACATATTCTCTAAATATGGTCTGTTTCAGATTTATAAATTCTTAGGAGACAGGAATTATGGCTAAACAGTTCTCTCTCTGTAGCACCTAACAAATTCTTAATAAGAAAATGTACTTCGCTTCCTGTTTATATTTCTTTTCATTTATAAAACAGTCAAGTATGCTTAACGAAATACATGTCTCCTCAAATTACCCAGCTTTAGCAAAGGACACTTTCTCCACTGTGATCATCTTAAGGCTTTTAGAACAACAATGAAATCTCGTTTCACTGTGTTACTAGTATATCTTTCCTATTTCAACATCTGCCACAGAACTTGGTCCTTAACTCACGTTTTGAAAACATTTTCTCTCACTTTAAGCAGAACTAGCTATCAGTGAGTCAGTGCCTCATCTGCAGGGTCCAGTTCATATCTAGAGAAGACTGGTGCTAATGAGGAAATGTTCCTTCTGATGATACTTTAATCAAATACATCTCACGCTATGGATCTTGCAGTTCAGACTCTGTCTCTGACGAGCGTTCCTCCATAATCTCCGTCTTTGTTCCTCTGTTGGTAATGTGTCTTCTTTCTCTGGCTTCCTGCACGGTTTTCTCTTTAGCTTTGGTCTCCAGCAGTTTGACTACTATGTGTCTAGGTGTATACTGTTTTCAGTTATACTGCATGGGCTTCTCTAAGCGTCTTGGATTGCTGGCTTGATTTTCATCATTTTTGGCAAATTCTCAACCATTATCCCTTCGCCTATTTCTCATGCCTTATTTCTCTCTTCTCATTTGTGGAACTCCAACTACATGTATGTTACACTGTCTGATATTGTCCCAAAGTTCCTTGCATGCTCTATGTTGCCTCCCCTTCCCCTAACATTCCCCCTGCCCTTGTATTTCTGTTAGGACAATTTCTATTGACGTATCTTTAAGTTCACGCTTTCCTCCGCTGTGTCAAGTGTATGGATGATCCCCTCAAAGGAATTCCTCAAATATGATACCATGGCTTTATTTCCTGCATTTCCACTTGACTGTTTCTCATAGTTTCCACCTCTCTCCTCCATCCGTTCATACATATTGTCCACCTTACCCATGATATCCTTTCACACAGTTATTTAAATCCCCACCCAAGAGTTACTTTAAAATTATCTCAGTTACTAGTTATTTTCAAGTCCCTGAGTCTGACTCTCACGGTGTCCTTGAGTGGGAGCCAGGGTTGCGTGCTGCTGAGTCATAATTCACCCAGCAAACATTTACTGTTGCCCATTATGGTGACGTATCAGTGAGCAAAACAGATGAAAAGTCCAGTTCTCAAGGGGCTTGCATTCTAGGAGACTTCGTTAACTTAAAAATTACTATTGATGGAAAAAAGGACATCTTTCTTTATTTCAGTTCCTACAGGCTCAGGAATAAAAGGACAGAGATTTAACGCATCACCTCCTTCAGGCCACCCAAAAGGGTCAGACTGTACTAGTTACAGTGCTGTTCACACATGTGATCTTTACTCATTTTAAGTTCATTTGCGAGTTTTCCGCGCCATGCATTTAGAAGATAGCAGGTAGTCAACAGTGTGTGAAGGTTAGCTACGCCTGTCACTGACACTCACACGCTTCCAGAGGGACTGAAGTGGTAAAATGCAAAAACACATTACCTCAACATACGCTGACAACACAATACCCATCCTTCACTCAACAAGTTCTCAGCATAAGGTGCCATTCCAGGTAACACAGGAAGAAAGACAAAACACCATCTCCTGCCCTCAAAAGCCTTACAATTCTGATACCTGCTTTACACGGTGAAGTTTGTTATGTATGCTGTAGTTGTGTGACTTCAGTTTTATAGATTTATTTTCAACTTATTTCTGTACCCCTCAAAATTCAACACTGCACACTACCACTTGATGATAAAAGTAATAACCCTTTGCAAAATCTGTTTCATTACTACTCCAACAAGTTCCCCCCAAAACTGGATTAGCAGTGATAATAAAATTTTCAGTGACTATTGATACTAAATACAGGTATTTAATATGTAATTAGAATACAATGAATAGATGAGGAAGTTAGGGACAGGGGAAGTGGAGGTGAAAATACAAGGAGGTCAGAATTGGGGTTAGGCACATAAAACTTAAAGTTTCATTCAACTTTCACAGCTGGGCCATGGACAGAGCGGAACTCAGTGATGTCCCTCATTCAAACTGCTCTGACTACAGGACTAGATCCTTCCACTGGAATCCCACACTCCAGAAAGTCTGAGGACTGAAAGTTTTCACCAATTTGACACAAACACATTTGATGGCAGTGCCTGCCTTGCACAAACGTGGACCTCTTTGCTCCAAACAGCCTGTGGCTGGGGCCTGAGCCCCATACACTGCCAGCCCCTGACAACCGGGCCACGCTGACAATGTCCACGGCTAGCCCCAAGCCCCACAGTCTTCTCTTCCAAGGCTCCTTTTCCGCAGTAAAGACAGGCAGATTTCCACTGTGCTCTGTTTGGAGGGTCTCCTGCTATCAGTGCTGTTCTCACTGAGCCACTTCATTTCAATACAAAAGTACTTCGAGTTACACCCTCAACCACGCTCAGCACTTCACAACCCTTACAAACTCAGTGCAGAGCCGTTCAGAAGCAACTTTGTGAAACAGTCTAAACCACGTTTTCAATGGGGTTGGAGAGCATTACTGCAAATTTACCTCAAAATAACAACGACTGAATGAACTTCGTACTTCAGATAATTTACACCCTTGCCTGAGTTTCTTTTATTCAAACACCTGCAGGAGGATTGGTTCAAGATGGCAGAGAAGAAGGACGTGCTCTCACTCCCTCTTGCGAGAGCACCGGAATCACAACTCACTGCTGGACAATCATCGACAGGAGGACACTGGAACTCACCAGAAAAGACGCCCCACATCCAAAGACAAAGGAGAGGCCACAACGAGACGGGAGGAGGGGCGCAATCACAGTAAAATCAAATCCCATAACCGCTGGGTGGGTGACTCACAGACTGGACAACACTTATACCACGGAAGTCCACACACTGGAGTGAAGGTTCTGAGCCCCACGTCAGGCTTCCCAACCTGGGGGTCCGGCAACGGGAGAAGGAATTCCTAGAGAATCAGACTTTGAAGGCTAGCGGGATTTGACTGCAGAACTTCGACAGGACTGGGGGAAACAGAGGTTCCACTCTTGGAGGGCACACACAAAGCAGTGCGCACATCATCGGGACCCAAGGGAAGGAACAGTGACCCCATAGGAGACTGAACCAGACCTACCTGCTAGTGTTGGAGGGTCTCATGCAGAGGCGGGGGGTGGCCGTGGCTCACCATGAGGACAAGGACACTGGCAGCAAAAGTTCTGGAAGTACTCCTTGGCGTGAGCCCTCCCAGAGTCCACCATTAGCCCCACCAAAGAGCCCAGGTAGGCTCCAGTGCTGGGTCGCCTCAGGCCAAACAACCAACAGGGAGGGAACCCAGCCCCACCCATCAGCAGACAAGTGGATTAAAGTTTTACTGAGCTCTGCCCACCAGAGCAACAGCCAGCTCTACCCACCACCAGTCCCTCCCATCAGGAAGCTGGCACAAGCCTCTTAGAAAGCCTCATCCACCAGAGGGCAGACAGCAGAAGCAAGAAGAACTACAATCCTGCAGCCTGTGGAACAAAAACCACATTCACAGAAAGACAGACAAGATGAAAAGGCAGAGGACTATGTACCAGATGAAGGAACAAGATAAAACCCCAGAAAAACAGCTAAATGAAGTGGAGACAGGCAACCTTCCAGAAGAAGAATTCAGAATAATGATAGTGAAGATGATCCAGGACCTTGGAAAAAGAATGGAGGCAAAGATCAAGAAGATGCAAGAAATGTTTAACAAAGACCTAGAAGGATTAAAGAACAGACAAACAGAGAGGAACAATGCAATAACTGAAACGAAAACTACACTAGAAGGAATCAATAGCAGAATAAATGAGGCAGAATGGATAAGTGACCTGGAAGACAGAATGGTGGAATTCACTGCTGCAGAACAGAACAAAGAAAAAAGAAATGAAGACAGAAATGAGACCTCTGGGACAACATTAAATGCAACAACATTCGCATTATAGGGGTCCCAGAAGGAGAAGAGAGAGAGAAAGGACCTGAGAAAATATTTGAAGAGATTATTGTCGAAAACTTCCGTAACATGGAAAAGGAAATAGCCACCCACGTCCAGGAAGCGCAGAAAGTCCCATACAGGATAAACCCAAGGAGAAACACGCCAAGACACACAGTAATCAAACTGGCAAAAATTAAAGACAAAGAAAAATTATTGAAAGCAGCAAGGGAAAAATGACAAATAACATACAAGGGCACTCCCATAAGGTTAACAGCTGATTTCTCAGCAGAAACTCTACAAGCCAGAAGGGAGTGGCATGACACACTTAAAGTGATGAAAGGGAAGAACCTACAACCAAGATTACTCTACCCAGCAAGGATCTCACTCAGATTTGATGGAGAAATCAAAAAATTTACAGACAGGCAAAAGCTAAGAGAATTCAGCACCCCCAAACCAGCTTTACAACAAATGCTAAAGGAACTTCTAAGTGGGAAACACAAGAGAAGAAAAGGACCTACAAAATCAAACCCAAAACAATTAAGAAAATGGTCACAGGAACATACATCTCGATAATTACCTTATATGTGAATGGATTAAATGCTCCAACCAAAAGACATACACTGGCTGAATGGATACAAAAACAAGACCCATATATATGCTGTCTACAAGAGACCCACTTCAGACCTAGGGACACATACAGACTGAAAGCGAGGAGATGGAAAAAGATATTTCATGCAAATGGAAATTAAAAGAAAGCTGGAGGAGCAATACTCATATCAGATAAAACAGACTTTAAAATAAAGAATGTTACAAGAGACAAGGAAGGACACTACATAATGATCAAGGGATCAATCCAAGAAGAAGATATAACAATTATAAATACATATGCACCCAACACAGGAGCACCTCAATACGTAAGGCAACTGCTAACAGCTATAAACAGCTATAAAAGAGGAAATCGACAGCAACACAGTAATAGTAGGGGACTTTAACACCTCACTTACACCAATGGACAGATCATCCAGACAGAATATTCATAAGGAAACACAAATTTTAAATGACACAACGGACCAGATAGATTTAATTGGTATTTATAGGACATTCCATCCAAAAACAGCAGAGTATACTTTCTTCTCAAGTGCGCATAGAACATTCTCCAGGATAGATCACATCTTGGATCACACATCAAGCCTCAGTAAATTTAAGAAAATTGAAATTATATCAAGCATCTTTTCTGACCACAACACTATGAGATTAGAAATCAATTACAGGGGAAAAAACATTAAAAACACAAACACATGGAGGCTAAACAATACGTTACTAAATAACCAAGAGATCACTGAAGAAATGAAAGAGGAAATCAAAAAATACCTAGAGAAAATGACAATGAAAACACGACAATCCAAAACCTATGGGATGCAGCAAAAGCAGTTCTAAGAGGGAAGTTTATAGCAATACAATGGTACCTCAAGAAACAGAAAAATCTCAAATAAACAACCTAACCTTACACCTAAAGGAACCAGAGAAAGAAGAACGAACAAAACCCAAAGTAAGTAGAAGGAAAGAAATCATAAAGATCAGAGCAGAAATAAATGAAATAGAAACGAAGAAAACAATAGCAAAGATCAATAAAACTAAAAGTTGGTTCTTTGAGAAGATAAAATTGAGAAACCGTTAGCCAGACTCATCAAGAAAAAGAGGGAGAGGACTCAAATCAATAGAATTAGAAATGAAAAAGGAGAAGTTACAACAGACACTGCAGAAATACAAAGCATCCTAAGAGACTACTACAAGCAACACTGCCAATAAAATGGACAACCTGGAAGAAATGGGACAAATTCTTAGAAAGGTATAAACTTCCAAGACTAAACCAGGAAGAAATAGAAAATATGAACAGACAAATCACAAGTAATGAAATGGAAACTGTGATTAAAAAACTTCCAACAAACAAAAGTCCAGGACCAGGTGGCTTTACAGGTGAATTCGAGCAAACATTTAGGATGAGCTAACACCCATCCTTCTCAAACTCTTCCAAAAAATTGCAGAGGAAGGAACACTCCCAAAACCAGATACCAAAACCAGAGAAAGATACTACAAAAAAAGAAAATAACAGACCAAGATCGCTCATGAATATAGATACAAAAATCCTCAACAAAATGCTAACAGGATCCAACATCACATTAAAAGGATCATACACCATGATCAAGTGGGATTTATCCCAGGGATGCAAGGATTCTTCAATATACACAAATCAATCAGTGCGATACACCGTATTAACAAACTGAAGAAGAAAAACCATATGATCATCTCAATAGATGCAGAAAAAGCTTTTGACAAAATTCAACACCCATTTATGATAAAAACTCTCCAGAAAATGTGCATAGAGGGAACCTACCTCAACATAATAAAGGCCATATATGACAAACCCACAGCAAACATCATTCTCAATGGTGAAAAACTGGAAGCATTTCCTCTAAGATCAGGAACAAGACAAGGATGTCGGCCACTCTCGCCACTATTATTCAACATAGTTTTGGAAGTCCTAGCCACGAAAATCAGAGAAGGAAAAGAAATAAAAGGAATACAAAAGAAGAAGTAAAACTTGGAAAAGAAGTAAAACTGTCACTGTTTGCAGATGACATGATAGTATACATAGAGAATCCTAAAGATGCCACCAGAAAACCACTTAGAGCTAATCAATGAATTTGGTAACGTTGCAGGATACAAAATTAAGGCACAGAAATCTCTTGCATTCCTATACACTAATGATGAAAAATCTGAAAGAGAAATTAAGGAAACACTCCCATTTACCACGGCAGCAAAAAGAATAAAACACCTAGGAATAAACCTACCTAGGGAGACAAAAGATCTGTATGCAGAAAAGTATAAGACACTGATGAAAGAAATTAAAGATGACACAAACAGACGGAGAGATATACCATGTTCTTGGACTGGAAGAATCTCAATACTGTGAAAATGACTCTACGACCCAAAGCAATCTACAGATTCAATGCAATCCCTATCAAATTACCAATGGCATTTTTTACAGAACTGGAACAAAAAGTCTTAAAATTTGTAAGGAGACACAAAAGACCCCAAATAGCCAAAACGGTCTTGAGGGAAAAAAATGGAGCTGGAGGAATCAGACTCCCTGACTTCAGACTATACTACAAAGCTACAGTAATCAACTGGCACAAAAACAGAAATATAGATCAATGGAACAGGACAAAAAGCCCAGAGATAAACCCATGTACCTATGGTCAACTAATCTATGACAAAGGAGGCAAGGATATACAATGGAGAAAAGACAGTCTCTTCAATAAGTGGTGCTGGGAAAACTGGACAGCTACATGTAAAAGAATGAAATTAGAACACTCCCTAACACCATACATAAAAATAAACTCAAAATGGATTAGAGACCTAAATGTAAGACTGGACACTATAAAACTCTCAGAGGAAAACATAAGCAGAACACTCCTTGACATAAATCACAGCAAGATCTTTTTTGATCCACCTCCTAGAGGAATGGAAATAAAAACAAAAATAAACAAATGGGACCTAATGAAACTTAAAAGCTTTTGCAAAGCAAAGGAAACTACAAACAAGATGAAATGACAACCCTCAGAATGGGAGAAAATATTTGCAAACCAATCAACGGACAAAGGATTCATCTCCAAAATATATAAACAGCTCATGTAGCTCAATATTAAAAAAACAAACAACCCAATCCAAAAACGGACAGAAGACCTAAACAGACATTTCTCCAAAGAAGACATACAGGTGGCCAAGAAGCACATGAAAAGCTGCTCAACATCACTAAATATTAAAGAAATGCAAATCAAAACTACAATGAGGTATCACCTCACACCAGTTGGAATGGGCATCATCAGAAAATCTACAAACAACAAATGCTGGAGAGGGTGTGGAGAAAAGGGAACCCTCTTGCACTCTTGGTGGGAATGTAAATTGATACAGCCACCATGGAGAACAGTATGGAGGTTCCTTAAAAAACTAAAAATAGAACTACCCCATGACCCAGCAATCCCACTACTGGGCATATACCCAGAGAAAACTGTTCACTGCAGCACTATTTACAACAGCCAGGACATGGAAGCGACCTAAATGCCCGTCAACAGATGAACAGATAAAGAAGATGTGGTACATATATACAATTGAATATTACTCAGCCATAAAACGGAACGAAACTGAGTCATTTGTAGAGAGTGGATGGATCTAGAGACTGTCCTACAGAGTAAAGTAAGGCAGAAGAGAAAAACAAATATCGTATATTAACGCATATATGTGGAACCTAGAAAAATGGTACAGATGAACCGGTTTGCAGGGCAGAAATTAAGACACAGATGTAGAGAACAAATGTATGGACACCAAGGGGGGAAAGTGGCAGGGTGGTGGTGATGGGATGAATTGGGAGACTGGGTTTGACATATATATACTAATATGTATAAAATGGATAACTAATAAGAACCAGCTGTTTAAAAAGAAAAGGAAAGAAAATTCAAAACAAAAAAAACCACACCTGCAGTTTTTTGTCTCTGTAGCGGCCCACAAGGTATGAACAGCCCAGGGCTGAAGCCGGCCCTGCCTCTCTCTGGGAGGGACAGAGGAAGCCCAGCAGGCCAGGGAGCAGGGAGGCCCACTGCACTCCCTTTATGAAGCACCCTCTGTGTGCACAGCACCCTACCCTGCAGCCAGGTACACTACAATGGACCCTTGATCCTTCTGCCAGGACCCAGGAAAGGGATGTGCGTCAAAATTAGTCACATGGGGAATGCCCTGCCTGCCACGGGAGAGGTACCGGTGAAGCTACACAGGAGTTCAGATGACAGCAATTACTTAAGTGACTGAAAGGCGATTGCCGCCACAATTAACTATGCCTACTGTATTACTGTAGGGGAGGGTATTTCTATTTCAAAGACGCATTTTAGCTATAAAATGTAGAAAGACATTGTAGGTTTACCCCCAGTGAGAAACAGAAAAACGGCAGAATTATTATTTCTACAACTAGAACATAATATGTATGCCAACAGTTAACTATGGTGACCTAATTTGTTCTAATTTATTTTAATAATTCAATATGAATTTGTCCACAATTATCTTTGTTCCTTATTTAAAGACAAAAACGCCGTGTTGAGTTCTGAATTGCAGTCTGGCTTTGTGTGACTATGGCACTGACAGTGACAGTGCAGCCTGTCAGCAGTAAATGCCAAGGCTCAGCGGCAACCAAAGACCCCAAGGATCTGCTTGGGTGTTGAGTTCCTATTTCTAGCATTTAGTTAATGTCTTCCTCCAAATCCACCGATGCATCCACGTCTCAAATGTAAATTTCTGGAGCCCCAACCGGACTCTGAGGCGCAGTCAGCTGTCATGGTGTGATCTGGAAGCTTCTTGGAAATACATCGTCTCGGGCCGCTCCATGCCCACCGAGTTAGAATCTGCATTTCAACCAGATTCCAGATGATTTCATGCATATTAAAGTTTGAGATGCCCTGACTCAGAAAAACATAATCATCAGAATGATTTGAAAAACAAAGGCGAGCAAAATGAAATCGTCCTGATCTTCTGAGCGAAGGAACTGGCCACAGGAAGGCAGCACAGAGGCCGCTGCCGAAGCTGCAGGCTGGCATTTTCGGAGGCTGCTCATTTGCTTTCTGACAGCAGGCGAGGCTCTGGGCATCCTGCTTTCTCATTTGTAAGACAAGAATTAAAAAAAAAAAAAAAAAAAAAAAAAGCTGCAAAAGATTACTGTGACAATTTGGTGAGGTAATAGCTATTCAATCAACTTGTGCAAAGTACTGACTGACTGGAAGAAACGGAAGTCCCTGCGGGTAGCTCAGGTATCTTTCTAAACACTGCCAAAGGGTAACCATGCGTACAGGTGGGCCTGGTGGCTTCAGGTCAGGTCAGGGTACTGTCATGCGAGACGGAGAATGGCCCCGTCTTCCTTCTTCACAGTGTTCAGGCCCGGAGGACAGCTCACGCAGCCGCCCCTGCGCAGCGAACTTTCCCCAGAACTTCCTGACTGTGCCCCGCCTCACAAGGAAGGGCGCGGTTCGCTGTGTTCTCGGGGTGAACACAGCTGCACTGTGCTGACCACACATGGGAACAGGAACATCAAAATGCTAATAGATTTCCTATTATATTCAGAAAGCACAACATTTTTGGTAAGGTTTCTGAAATGCTGTCAAAAGCGCAAACGTGTTAGCAAACTTGGCATTACTTGAATTCTCTGAATGTTTCCCTGTGCGCTTAACTTGTACGCACGAAACCTCATAATCTGTCAGAAATCTTCGCTCACTTAACAACTCACCAGTCTGCATTAAATAGTGTCACGTTAAAAGTTTTGGCATAGGGCTTCCCTGGTAGCGCAGTGGTTAAGAGTCCACCTGCCAATACAGGGGCCACGGGTTCGAGCCCTGGTCCGGGAAGATCCCACATGCCGCGGAGCAACTAAGCCCGTGCGCCACAACTACTGAGGCTGCGCTCTAGAGCCCGCGAGCCACAACTACTGAGCCCACGTGCCACAACTACTGAGCCTGCGTGCCTAGAGCCCATTGCTCCGCAATGAGAAGCCCGCACACCACAGCGAAGAGTAGCCCCCGCTAGCCGCAACTAGTGAAAAGCCCGGGTGCAGCAACAAAGACCCAGTGCAGCTAAAAATTTAAAAACTAAATAAATAAATGAAAAAACACCATTCACTAAAAAAAGAAAAGTTTGGGCATCAAATTCTTACAGAGCCAAGGCACTGCAATAAAATACCTGGCTTATTTATGAGCATTTAGAAAATGTATTACGGTAGAAGCTGCACCAATATTCAAAATTAAGACATCCTCTGGTACCAATCCTTGTTTTCCTACCACCGAAATCCCCTGGGAACGTGCTGGATCTAAAGACACAAACTTGTTGAGACACGGTCCCCTCAAACAAGAAGAGGCTTCCGAGGCAGCAGGCCAAGACCAAAGCCGTCCAGCCCACGAGTCAGCGGCTTCGATTCGCAGCTTGATCCCAGCACCCCGAGCCCTCGACCTCGGCCCACGTCTACGGCGGGGAAACCACTGGATTTGGCGTGTCTCAAGCTGCCTGCTTCGCTGTTAGTCAATAATCCGATGGCACATCATCAATGCAATGAAAATGCTGCCAGGCCCTGAGAGGCGAAGTCTCAGCTCTAAACCCAGAGCAAATAGCGTCACTTCCTTCTTACCTGACTTTCAGTGGTTTAGTGTTTTCTTACGAACTAAGATGGCATGAAAGAACCTTTGGAAATGCTTGCATAGTATCACAGACTCACCTGACGGGCGGCACAGAGAAAGTCGTACAGGGCTCACCGTGAAACACTATAATGTGTAACAGAGTCTAACTTCTATTCTTTTCCTAAAAAAAAACGGCAGTCCTACCTTGTTTACAGTTGGCATATATTATTAAATTTGACTGACTAGAATTTTTGATGTGAGTATGGAGCTATTAGTTTTTAGGTTCTAACTTTAAAATTTTTATTTTATATGAAAGAGCAGAGAAGTCTCAGAAAGTTCCGTGACTGATCTAGGCCACCTGCACCGGGAGTGGGGCTGGGGTCAGACCTGTCTCTGCTCTCCGGTTCAATGGTCTTGTCTAGACATAACTGAGAAGCATTAAAGCCGAAAATAAGAAATGTTTCAAAACAACTTAAACTTGCCAAAAGGAATCTAGTTCTAGTTGCACTATAATTTTTACCTTCAATCCTTATTCATATCTCCTGGGAGGATGACAGGAGAAGATTTATTACAAGGCTGTACGTCTCCTTGGAAATACATCTTAAGCGATTTTAGCCTTGGGCTAACTCTCACAAATGAAGGCAACAAGCGAAATCTTATAATGACGCGACACACAACAGTTCTAAGATGAAAGCACTAGAACCGTGCTAAGAATAACACTTACTATGGAAATGGGCCTGTTTTTTTTTGTGAGACGTGCAAGAAGTATAAGCCATTTCCTACGATATTAAGGGATTTTTAACTAGGAAAAACTGGAAAAAGAGAACACCCACAATGTTATAATACTGATTTGAGTACTACTGTGTGATCCCTGAAAAATTACTTAACCTGTCTGAGCTTCAGTTCCTACAAAGTGTGGATAACTATGTACCTACGTCATACACTGCTGGACAGATTAAATAAGAAAAAAAATATGAAATAATAAATGTTAATTTCTGTTATTTATTGCTTGATAAGTATTTTGTGAGAAAGATAACTAGAACAAACATTTCAGTGTAGTGGCTAACGGACAAAATTATGCAAAAAATTTAGGTTCTCTTGCAAGTCAACTGACTATATCTCTGGTGATTAGTAATGCAGCTGGGGGTTACAAAATTACCAGAAAAAAAAGAATAAACTTGAAGACAAGAAGCATTATGAAGATTAAAAGGCTAACACCCGAGGAAGAAAGGAATAGCTCAACTCTATACTTTTATGCACCTAACAAAATATTCTCAAAACAGAGCAAAAAGCAATGAAATCACTTATAGGGCACTGAAATTACTCTGTATGACACCATAATGATGGATACATGTCATTCTACATTTGCCCAAACCCGCAGAACGTACGATCCCACAAGTGAACCCCATGTGCACTGTGGACATGTCAGTGGAGGTTCACCAGCTGTTACAGATGCAGCCTCCGGTGAGGGTGCTGATGGCAGGGGAGGCTGTGCATGAGTCGGGGCAGGGGCTTTACAGGAAATCTCTACACTTTCCCCTCGATTTTGCTGCCAACCTAAAACTGCTTTAAATAAATAAAGTCTTAATAATTTTTAAAAAGAGACAAAACTAAGGGGAAAAAATGATACATCCAGCATCCTAGTGGAAGCCTTACATCTCTCAATTTTTGCTGGGTCATAAAAATTAGTCATATATCAAAGATTTAAACAACACAATTAAAAGGCTAACTTAACAGAAGGGTTTGAAACCCCAAGCCCGACAATTAGAAAATATACAATGTACGCAAGCACAAACAGAACATTTCCAAAAACTGCACTAGGCCATAAAATAAATATCAACAAAATGCAAAATCAATACCAGTCGGACAAATTAATTAGATATCAACAACAAAAAGATACACAACTCCTCTACAAAGGTTTAGAAATTGTAAACTACACTTCAAAACAACTCACTAGTCAAAGAGGAAAGTACAATGGAAATTAGCAACCTTAGAAACATTTTGTATTAAAATCATGGCATGCAGCTAAAGCACTGCATCACACAGTTTAAAATTTATAGCATTAAAATGTAAATGCACATGTTAGATAAAACTAAAACTCAATTAGCTAAGTGTCCACCTTAAGAAACTGGGGGAAAAAATGAAGAAGGGAGAGAATAATCATAAAGACAGAAACTAATGAACTAAAACAAAACAGGGAGGATTAACAAAGTCTGCGTTCGTTCTTTGTAAATACTACTGATACTTATCTTCTGCCAAGGTTAATAGAGAAAAAAAAAAATGAGAGAAGAATATTAGGGATGAAAAGGACATAAGCATGGATGTGGCAGGACTTGAAGCATGAAAGAATGTTATAAATAACTTCATGCCAATAAACTTGAAAACTTGGGTTAAATGGCTAAATTTCTCGAAAATTACAAGTTAGCAAAGCTTACTTAAGAAGAAAAGAAGGCCAAAGACTCCTGTGACTATTAAGGAAATCAGTCATTTACAAAATCTTCCCACAGAGAAAATGACAGACCCTGAATGGTTTCATGGCTGAATTCTGACAAAGTTTCAAGAAACCGATTATTACAATTTCACAAAAGTGCTTGTAAGGAAAAGAAGGAGCTCTCAGCAACTCATTTTACGAAATGGGATATACTTAGCACCAACACCAGCAAGAGTGAGAGGACCAAGAAAATCACGAGCGCATCCCTCTCATAAACACAGATACAAGAAGTCCTCCACGCACAAAACATTAGCAAACTGAAGCCAGCACTGCGTTAAAAAGATAACATTAAGTTAGGACCAAAGTCACTCAACCCTGGCACGCAAAGCTTGCTTAACATGAATATCAACATTCACGACACTGCCAGATAAACAGAAAAGGACCACCCAATTACCTCAAAAGATGCAGAAAAAGTCTGATAAAATGCAATAACTGTTAACGATTAAAAAGAAAAGAAAAAACCTTAGTGAACTGGGAATAGGAAGGAATTGCCTTTTCCTGTTATCTCCACTAAACCTACGACCACACACAGCTTGCTTTATGGTAAAACATCAGAAACATTTCCTTTAAAAATCAGGATAAAGGTAAATGATGCTCATATTACAACTTCTATTCCACGTCCCTCCTGTACTGGAGGATCCCGTCCCTCCTGTACTGGAGGATCCCGTCACTCCTGTACTGGAGGATCCCGTCACTCGAGGGGGACAAAATAAAGACATAAAAGACCTATGAATGGGAAAGGAAAAATACAGCTTATTATTTGCAGCAAGAGTAACTGTTTGGTTAAAAAACTAAAAATTCCATAGACAAGTTATTAGAATGAATAAGGAAGTTTAGCAAAGTTGCTAAAAATAAGATCTATCCAATAAAGGAAAAATTGCACATTTAAACACCAGCAACAAACAGGTAGAAACGTAATTTTTTAAAATATACATTTATAAAGCTATCAAAAAGGTGGGGCATCCAGGACTAAATCTAATAAAAGTTAAGCAAGACTCTTTGCAAGGAGGTTTGAAAACACTTTAAAAGGCTTCTTAAAAGACCTAAGGAAGCGAGAGGTGTGTCACAATCGTCGCCTGGAAGACTCAATATTCAAATATCAGTTCTCCCTAAACTGACCTACAGATTTAATGGAACCCCAACCAAACGCTTACCACAGTTTTTTTTTTTCAAGAAAATGGGTAAGCTGACTCTAAAATGTGTAGGAAAAAAGACAAAGGCCCAAGAGTTGACAAGAAATTTCTGAAAAACAAATAAAAAAGATGTGCCGTATCGGATGTCAAGACTTAGTACAAAGCTGTAGTGATGCAGACAGCACGGCACTGGTATCAGGTCAGACAGAACAACGGAATGAGAGGGGCCCCAGAGCAGATGAGTGCACACAGGTGGGCACTGGGCGCCCGGCCCCTAGGTCACTGGACGAAGAGTGCGCAGCGCTCAGACAACTGGTCGTCCACCAGGAAGAAGGGAAACTGCATTTCCCCTTCGCACCACACACAAAGAGGAGTGCCAACCCGATTAAAGACCTAAAGGTAAGCGAAAGACACTAAAACCTTCAGGAAAAAACAGAATCTCTTTATGACTTCTAGGGAAACAAAGGTTTTTAAAGATAGGATATGTAAAGCATTAACTAGGACGAAAAGAAAAGACTGCTGGATTCAACAAAATTAAGATGAAGTTCAATCCATCAAAAGATACCATAAAGAAAGTGAAAAGACAAGCTGTAAACTGAGAGCAGACATACAGCTGACAAAGGATTATTATTCCAACATGTCAAGAAACCTGAGAAATCAATACAGAAAGGCCAACATCACACGGGAAAATGAGAAGAGAAACAGGCGTGCGAGAGAAAACAAAGATGAACAATGAGGAGATAAAAAGAAGTTCAACCCAGACGTACTCGGGGAGTCCTGCTGGCAGTGAAGGTCCTCACGGCATTCCATTTCACAACCACAAAACTGGCAAAGTTAAAACTTCTGACAGCATGAGGATGAGGTGCGAGGGGAACTCCGGCCGAAAAGGGTCATAAGTATGAACGGTCTGGACGGCAGCCTGGAGAGGGAAGTGGGTCGGAGGAAGACAAACTCCGCGTGATCTCATTTATGTGTGGAATCTTAAGGAAAAAAAAAAAAACTGAACAGACTGGTGGCTGCCAGAGGTGGCGGGTAAAATGTACCACCGTCCAGTTATAAGGTGGAGACGTCTGGGGATGTCACGTACAGCATGCCGACCACAGTTAATACTACTATACTGTGTGTCTGCAAGCTGCTAAAAGAGATCTTAAAAGTTCTCTTCACAAGCAAAAAATCGTAACTATTTGAGGTGATGGGTGTTAACTAAAATTATTGTGATCGTTTCACAATATGTACACATACCAAATTAAGTTATATACCTGAAACTAATACAATGTCAAACATATCTCAATTCAAAAAGAACAACGTGGCATTACCTCATGAACTTGAAGACGCACACACCTTACAAACCCAGCAGTTCCAATCACGCACGTGAATGTGAGGAGAAGAGTAAAAACAACGTTCACAGCAGATACAGACGAGCTAGTAAAAACCTGGAAGAACTCGTCTCAGTGACGGAAGACTGAGTACATACATCACAGAATACTATGCTGAAGTGAAAGTAAATACACTGCACCCACGTGCAACAATGACGAATCTCAGGCAGACCAGGATTATAAAAAGAATCACAGAAGGTTAGGAACCGTATAATACCATATTTTTTTAAAACTCAAATACAAAACTAAACACTACGTTGCTGAGGAATAAATAACTTATGTGTAAAAACTATTTTTAATCAAAAGACTAATAGGAATTCAAGACTGCCCTTACCTCCAGAGAGGAGCATTTGGTAACACTTTACTTTTTAAGTTGGGCGCTGGTTTCCTAGATGTGCATTCTACAATATGATTTTGCAACATTGAGCATTAAATAAAAACATACTACTTTCAGAGGCATCTCCTTTCCAATCATTTTTGAGAAGAATCTACTGAGCTGAAATCAGCTTTGTTTGATTCCCATCCACTGTTCCCAGTAATACTGTTTTCTGGAATGACACGGCAGATATATTTTCTTCCTCTTCATGGTATCCTTCAAATATTAGGACAGACTGCAGCTTCTTTTTCTGGTCTAAAACCATATTCTTACAACATTCCTAAGAGGAAGGGGTTCCCAACTTTACATGATGTGGCAGCCTCTTCTCAGGGTGCTTCCTGGATCACCGGTGTCACTGTCATCCCACAAGGAACAAGAGTCCCCGTAGCCTGCAACGCCCTGGGCTTGGCAGCCCTGCTGCAAGCGGTGCGCTGAGGGCAGAGGCGTGTTGGCGAGGAGGGGGGACAAGGCAGGAGGAGAGGGGGCTGGGAACTGAGGACCGAGGACAAAGGGGACGGATGAGGCAGACCCTGGGAGGGGAGACAGGGCGTATGTTTCTTCCTGGGATCCAGGAAGAAATATACATGCGGTCTTCATCCCTGGTTCCTGGCACAGGGCTTCTAAACCCCTAGAACCTCCTGAGGCGAGGAGTGAGAGAAGCATCTATGTCACTCGTCACGCCCCTTTCAACCGCACAGGAGTTTACGCTGCGTGATGACCAGACCGCAGCCGTGACGCAAGCCGCTCCCTCCTGAGCAGTACTGAATCTCGGGCCAGCACGATTCTAAGGGCTGGCCTCAAGAGAACGGGACCAGCACTGTTTCTCATAACAGTCTGCAGCCCCCTGCGCAGGAGTCTCGCGGGCAGACTGTGAACAAGACAGCACCTGAGGAGAGACCACGAGGAGTGCGCAAGGCTGCACGCAGCAGGGGCAGCGACAACCCTGGCCTCGACGATCCACTGAGATCGCTTCCCTTTTCCCTTGAAAAACCTTCCTGGTTGAGTGGAATCTTCAGAACTGGTTCTGGGACACGAGTGCACCTTCTCCCCAGGTCGCCGGCCGCTTGAATAAAGCAAACTTTCTGCTCCTACCAGCACCTGTCTCTTAACTATCGGCTTTCTGAGCGGCGAGCAGCCGAACCTGAGTCTGGTAACAACGGCAGCTGAAAGGTGGAAGCAACCCAGGTGTCCACCGACGGATGAAAGGCTGAACAGAGTGTGGTCCGTCCACACAAAGACAATCACTCAGCCTTAGAAAGAAATCCTGACACAGGCTACACCTGGATGAACCTTAAAAACATTACGCTAAATGAAACAAACCAGCCACAGAAGGATAAATACTGTATAACTGCACTTATATGAGGTCCCTAGAACAGTGCAATTCAAGGAAACAGCAGAGTGCTGGCTAACGGGCTGGGGGAGGGGAAATGAGGCGCTCGCGTCTAAGGGGGACAGGGCGCCAGGTGCGCGGCATGAACGGCGTTCTGGGGATGGCGGTGGTGACGGAAGCAGAGCAACGACAATGCACTTAACACCCCGGAACAGTCACTGAAACACGGTTAGGCTGGCACACTGGACGTACGTGTTTTACCACGACTGGAAAAGGAGCCAAGTATGAAAATGGTCAAGGGAGGACAAAGCCTGTGCTTCCAGAAGTGTGGGACCGCTGGAAGCAACTGGAAGGGTCAGGCTGAAGGCCAGAACCAACGAGCATGGAGAAGAAAGACAACACCCCCGTTCCCCAGATCCCACAGGTCCTGCGACGCAGCCTAAGGTCGACCGAGGTTTGGGAGGAACTCCCCGAGACCGCTGATTCACAAGTTCATCACGTCTAAAAACCTGGATGTTTCCACGGGAGCTGCTGCCAAGTCTGTATTTCTGCTACACTTGTGCTGCTGATTTTAAGATTGATTTACAACTAATTCTGCTTCAGCTTTGATGCTGTAGCTTGTCAGGACGGTTTGAACCTTGAAGGAGCACCTCTGGTATTTGTTTCCTGACAGCTGTATGGCACCTGCAGATCTGAGAGGCAAACTTCTAATTCTGTGACCACAAGGCATCCACTGGCTCTGGGATGCTCAGGTTCAGATAAAATACTTCTAGGTGTTAATAAGTCACCAATACATTCTCCCGAGGCGGACAGCTCTCTGGAATAGACCACGTGACGGGGAAACATTCCTTCCCTGAGGTGCAGCAGGATGAAATGAAGCAGAAAGATGCACCCTGCTGTTCCTCTTTAACGTTATTTCTTTACAGAGGGTTAGATTTGAGGGAATTAGCTCCTGCCCTTAGGCTAGAACTGCCCTTAAAGTGAAAGCATCCAGCCAGTGGGTGTTTAGTCAGCGACAAGAAGAGGCGAGTCAGTCCTCGGCGGGGCTCGAGGTGCCCCGTGCCTCTGGCGCCCCCTCCAGACTCCACGGGCCCCAGCCCTGGTCCCTGCTTTGGAGGCTGTGTCTGCAATCCCCTCGGCCCGCTGGCCGTGCCTTCCGAGTCCGGAATGGAGCTAATCCACAGCTGCCTGCTGCTCGCTGCCCATCTCATCTCGTCTGAAGTGCAGTTTTGGACTTCATATTCTTTTCTTGAAATGATCTTGTTCAAAAATGCTTCTTCTGACTGAAGAATTCAGTAGTAAAACAGGGATTGTCTTTTTTTGAGGACATTACACCACCCTCCAAGCAGTGGTTCTAGCCCTTCCTGGCTTTTCTCATTGCTCTGGAAACAGACAATATTTTTAAACTGACCTCAGTATCGTGGTGCATTTCAGCCCAGCACTTAGGTCCGATGCTGACAGGGTCTCGCCACCATTCGCAGGAGCCCCGCTCTGCGCGTCCTCGGGAACCGGAGCCCCCAGGCAGCTCCTCTCACGGGCTGCTTCTAACCTCCCCACCACTCGGCCCCACACGCCCGCGTGTCCACTTGACTCTGGGTTTCAGGCCGGCGCCGCGAGCGGCCGCGTGGGCAGCAACGCTATGCAGCGGACATCCAAGGCGAGAGCCGTCCTCCTTCCTCAGACGTGGCCCTCCTCCCGGACTCCATGCTCTCGGACCCTCCCCGCCATCTGACCAGCCGCAGGCCCTTCCCGCCAAGCCTCCGACGGCTGCTCCCCTCCCAGCCCCGCTGCCAGCACCTTGGCTCTGGCGCTCGTCACCGCTGACCGCAGCAAAGGACGGACGAGCCCTCGGGTCCAAAGGTGGACTCCAGGGAGGCTGCCGGCTGGAGGTTAATGAGAAGGGGGGCTGGGGCAGAGTCACAAGAGGGACTCGGCCCCGAGGGGAAGCCCGGGACACAGGAGAATCCCCCTCGTCACCAGGCAGGCGAGCGGAGGGGCCGGGACTCCCGCGGTGTGGGCAAGGCGGGTGCAGAGACAGATGGGGTGCAGGTTCTGAACACAAGGACATTCCCGCGTTCGTCCCTGTCCGTCCCCCTACCCCCCTTCGCTGACCCTGCCACACGCGCTGTCCTGCCTGTGTCGGGATCTCTGAGCCCTGCGGACTGTCCCTCGGCTGGAGTCGCCTTGCCCTCAGCCCTGCTCTGCGCCCCGAGACACCAGGCCACAAGTGCAGGGATGCTGTCACACTTACTCCCGGCTGCTTCTCAGGTGCTGAGAACGGAGCCCATTTCCCGACGGAAGGACTCACCTATGGCCTCAGTGTGTCCTCAGTAAACGTCCTGCAACGAGACGGATGAGGGCTGCTGCGAGCGCACTGGCAAGTTGCCACCCGACACACTCTTTCAAGACCTGGTTCCTCCAGGAGCTCCTGGTGAAGCCCGTCCTGAGGCCCCAGCAGAGGGCCGGCTCCCCGCAAGCCCGCGCCCCGTGCCTGAGCACGTCCGTGCCCCCGAGGACGGGCAGGGGGTGGTTACGGGAGCAGCAGCACGTCAGGCCATCCTCCCCCTTCCCAGACCCCGAAGCGTGGAGCCGGGAGGACTAGGCCACCGCCTGCTGGGCTACGTGCTTCTACGTCGTTGGCTAAGGTGACGATCCCCAGAGCAGCTCTGCACGTTGATGGGCACGTAGCTGACTGGATCACAGATATTTCAATTCTGTCCTCTTAACCACAGAAACAGATTATGATGGAGACTAACTCAGATTAGTTCTCCAGGAACTCATCCATTATTCTACAGTTGACAGTAGTGGTTAAGGTCAAGTCCAAACAACAGAAATCGCGGATTCACATTACGCATCCAGAGGTACAACCGGAAAGAGAGTCACAAATAAAGGTGGGCTTTGGCCCTTCTTTTTCTGATTCCATTCAGTCCTTCAATTTCTTTTAGTGCTTTTTTTGTGTTAGGCACAATTCTAAATGTGGAAGATTCAAAGATGAATATAACTGTACACAGGCACTCAGGGAGGTACAGTTTAAGGCGGAAAAACACTACCTAATGTAACAGTATATCACCAAAATTCTGAGAGAAGAATACATTTTCCATGGGACATGCAGACAGTAAACATACAACGTTGACAATTAGATTAGAGCTAACTTACTGTAAAGCATCACTCACTTAATCCTACTTTACAGAACTTAAAAACCTTTAACGTTACAAGGCACTATTTAAACCTAAACCTCAAAATTAAGGAATTTTCAGACTTGGCATCACGTAGATGCTACCTAAACACATCGGGGAAATATGGCCTCATAGTTTACCAAACAACACACACGTTCAGACCGAGAGAATATTCAGAAGCATAAAGGGTAGAGGAAAGAGCAAAGGCTTTTTTGAGGTTAGACAGGCTTTGAGGCTTGTTTCCCCCTCTGGAAACAGGACACAGCGCCTTCCTCAGGGGGCAGCTCTGAGGACCAAATGGGACGTTACTGGGCATATAATAAAGGGCAGCTACTTGTTGCCCACACATGACTGTAGCTACAGCTGAAGAAAGGGAATCAGGAAACGGCAGAAGGATTCTGGTTCAGAGAAGGTTCTGAAAAAGCGGTAAGAGTTCCCACTACCCTGCAGGTCACAAAAGCCACCCCCGCGCCCCAGAGGACGGTACAGAAAGTCAACGCTCCCTACCTGCCCCGTCTGATAATGTCGGGCAAACTGGTGAACCACTCGGTAATCATTTGCAAAGTACTCCATCAGAATAGAAGGGACCTCGGCAAAGTCAGTGGGGCACCTGGTCCCTAAAATGGGGGAGAAAGAAAAAAGTTGGCATGAATCACATCAACACGTTCATCCTACTACAAACACTCTTTTAAAATTTTTTTATTTGTACTTCTGATGAACTATGATAATCTTTAATTCATTAAGTCAATATTTTACTTCTATAAAATTATTGTACATATTTACAGAGAAGTTTGTAGTAACCTCTTATTTTCCCATCTATCAGAAGTAAAACAATATATTTGCACAGCTGGATAGAACACCTTGTAAAGCAACGGCTCACACCCTCTACAAACAAAACTGTCTTCAGCTATGCTGGGCTATATCTGAAACACAAATTACAACATTCTTACTTAATTAACACAGCAATTGAATTTAATTCATGAATTCTATCACCAAGTGCCCGTCCGTATCCTTCATTTGTTTTAAAAGTACTTTATCTATTGACTGCTTCTGGTAACAAGGTCAATCCTCAATATAGAAAAGCAACATTTCAAACTCAAAATTATTTAAAGAACAAATCCTGTAAGCAAGTCTTGGCGACACTTGATGATTCTGTCCAGCCCATCTACCGCAGTCTTTTCAAATACCTCCCTCCTCCCCCAAAATACTGTGTGTAAAGTTAGTTACTAAATACTGAAGACCACTTGCCCAGGTGGTCTAAGGCTGACTGACCCTGTCTGATCGCAAGCTTAAGACTCAGAGAGGATAAGCAGGAGGGAAGCCTGGGGCGTCACCCGACAGGGCAACCTGTCAGCAGGGGGACCACAGCTTTACGCAGGGGAGAGCAGAGGAGAAATACAAAGCACCCGGTCAAACCTTTACAACATGCCTTGAGGTTTTCTAACTGGGTTTGGATAAAAAGAGGCAACGGTTCATTCACTTATTCACTTGCTAAGTCTGTGTTCCTGGCTAAGGAGATACGCTTATTCATACACACGGCCACAGACTGAAATTCCACATAATAGAGGACAAAATGTAAAATGGTACAAACTGAAAAGACAGGCAACTGAGATATTCCTTGGTGAGAACTGTTGTCAAGGACGGAAAAAAACGTAACGAAGATCGGGTAGCATCACAGTTGGAAGGACAAGATGATGCCATCTGCGAGAAATGACCACAGATTTTCTAAATGGAAAGCTTCTTCCAATTTAAAATGAAACGTACACGTTTAAAGTCCCCTCTTCTTGGCTTACCAGTGACATGCTGATAACGAGTCCGTCCCAGCATTGAATGCATGGCGTGTCCCATTTCATGGAAAAGATTTTCCATCATCCCAGGAGTTAATAATGTTGGCAAAGTCTTTGAGGAATGGGGAAGGTTCAGCATCAGAACGACAACTGGGAGCTGATAGCCCCCGTCTTCCTTTAATCGGCCCCCACGGATGGTGAAATGGCAGTCCTTTAAGAAAACACGACAAGTGAAAGGTAATATAAAGTTGTATCAAAATGTGTGAGTACAAATTTTACCTTAATTCCATTCTTCTATTTATTTGGTTACAGACACTTTTATCCCAATACTTTGTATTTTGCTAACATATTAATTTTTTTAAAACACCAATAATACATTGAGCTTGTGTTGATGAACTCATTCCTTCACTCCAAAAGTATGTGTTGAGTGACGCTATACCAGATACCGGAGACAGAGTCACCACTGAGCTTAGCCCTGTGCCCTCAAGGTGCTCACGGCAGGTAGGAAGGGACAGCCGTGGACCGCGGGGGGGCACTGATGTTAATGGAGCCCCTTCTGTGTCAGGCAATGAACCAGGAGACACTTTCCACACCACCGTCTCCATCACTTGGAGGTGACGAGCTCTCAACTGTCACAAAGCAAGGAACCTGGAGTATCTTTCCCAGCTCGCATACACTTCATCACTTACTCTTCACGATGAGTCTATGAGGCAAGTATTTCATTTTTCAGGTGAGAAAACAAGCTGAGCCTTGGAAATACTAAGTCACGTGTCCAAGGGCACACAGCTAGGGCTGCGGCATCTCAAACCTGAACCCCCCAGGCTGGCAACTAGGAGCTGGGGCTCAGATCACTAACCCGGATTCTCCAGCCTTTCAAGCAGACAGAAGGAACAGAGGACACAGAGGTCAACGACCCAGACTCTGGTCCCACCGTCCAGATCTACCAGCCAAATCACCTTGGAAACTGGTTCACCTCCACCAGACTCACCTCCACCCTGTCAAACGCCAGAGCAGCTGCCCAGATTCATAAGCTCATGTCTGCTAAAACTGCTTTGGAAGCTGTGAAACCACTATTTAAATATAAGGTACCATTATTTCTATTGGAACTTAATAACCCGAATTCTTGACAATTCCAATCACACTGCCCAAAATTGCTTGAAGCTGATCGACCAGGAAACCTGGTTTGCGGCTCGAGGAACTGAACCTCACTTTTCTGCGTAAGGAGTGAAGTGGTGGTTGATAGGGTCTCCACAGGGACACATCTTGTGCCATTTGAAACTAGGTCCATGTCAAGTATGGAAAGTGGCTGAGAGCTGGGGCTCTAGTCAGGAAGTTTGGGTTCAAATCCTAGTGCTTCTAACTGTGTGACTCTGGGCAAGTAGTAACCTTACCTCTCTGACATCAGCTTCCTCATAATGTCAGTGTCCGGTTCAAAAGGCTGATGTGAACTTTCAAAGATGTGACATGAAAAAGGACCCAGAGCACTGGCGGGCCCACAGAAGGGCTGGTAAAATGTCGACTATCATTATTACTACCGTTACCATGACCCAGATAAGAGTGACAGATACAGATCTATGCAATTACCTTCATAAGTTTTATTAGCTTTAAATTCTACCCAAATTTCAAATTTATATATTTAGCCACCATCAGTAATGCCTTTTTTTTTTTTTTTTTTTTTAAAGATTTTTTTGATGTGGACCATTTTTAAAGTCTTTAAGGAATTTGTTAACAATACTGCTTCTGTTTTATGTTTTGTTTTTTTGGCCACAAGGCATGTGGGATCTTAGCTCCCCGAACAGGGATCGAACCCACACCCCCTGCATTGGAAGGCAAAGTTTTAACCACTGGACTGCCAGGGAAGTCCCCAGTGATGCCTTTTAAATACTAGGAACTACAAAAGTGAGGTATAAAGTTAACATCAAGGGCTTCCCTGGTGGCGCAGTGGTTGAGAGTCCACCTGCCAATGCAGGGGACGCGGGTTCGCGCCCCGGTCCGGGAAGATCCCACATGCCGCGGAGCGGCTGGGCCTGTGAGCCATGGCCGCTGAGCCTGCGCGGCCACAACAGTGAGAGGCCCATGTACCGCAAAAAAAGAAAAAAAAAAAGTTCACATCAATACAAACTAACTGCTGATTGCTTTAGAGAGACCATTTTGTAAACAAAGCATCACCTGGTGAGGTTTGTCTGCTCGCTGAAAAAAGTCACAGTAAATGTGCCCCAACAGTCCTTCAGATTCATGTACCACGGCCTGGGGGGAAAAAATGAATTTAGTGGGAATGAGGCTTTTAGAAACTCTGAAAGAAGAAACACATTCCTAGCACGAGAACCCGTTCACAAAACACCCAGAGCCACAGATATAGACGTTTCACTACTTCCTACGTCCCATGTGACCTCGAGGTGGCTTCCACTTTGCCCTCAGCCTCTTCTCCTGCATCTCCAGGACAACTATGATTTGGGAATTCTGTCGGAAGAGGACACCCTCCTCCACAAGCCCTGCGTCCTGACTGGCAGTCTGCAGCGACGCGGCTCTGCCACTGGGCCCACAGCACCCACAAGAGGTAGGAAGCGGTGCTGGCTGGACCATTTTAGCGACAAAATTATAGCTCCTCCGATCTTAGGATGTAAGGATACGCGAGCACACCAACTCTAACCCTGGGATACAGGAACAATACACAGTGTCTGCCTTCAGCTGAAGAGCAGTAATTAATACCACCACTGACATCCTTCTCCCAAGTCAGGCTTCCAAGAGGCCCAGCTCGCAGGAGGGATGGTCTCCATCTTTGCACAACCTGGGGCCTCTGCCATAAAGAACGGCAACCTTATGCTTTAGGGCTTCCTGCAAGCATATGTTCATTACTCCAGCAAGCGTCTACCAAGCATCTACCTGGTGTCAGGGACTGCTCAAGGCATCTGGGGAACGGCCATGAGCAAAGCCGCAAGGGGCTCCCTCCTGAGCTGGGGAAGCTCTTCATTGCCCACATCGTGCCCTTTCACTCTTTTCACGGTGTGTCTGCACATCACCCACTGCTGCCATTTTGTGAAGCACACAGAAGGATGCCCAGTGACAACCATGCTCCCCGCTGATCTCCCGACTCCACCACCACCTGCCCTACGATCACGAAGTGCAGCCAGGAGGCCACAAGACAGTTCACGTTTCTCGTGAACGTGCGCTAAGCACGTGAGCAAAGAGTAAACAAGAGAACAACACCCCCGTAGGGCCCATAAAGCCTCAAAATCTTATCAGGAAAAAACAATGACAGTCGCAGCTCACATGAAGCGGGCCCTGACAGAAGGGTGGATCCCAGGCTCGGAGTGACTGTCCAAGGAGTCTCACCAAGAACACAGGCCGCAGGCTAGCATCTGGCGCGAACGTGAGCCCCACGGGCGGGCGGGAAGGGGTGGGAGGTGCCTAAGGGAGCTGGAATTAACAGATGCGACACCTGGCACAACGGGGACGTGAAGGGCAACGACAAACGTTCGTTTAACCAGGGTTTGTCGACATAAAAGACTCAACCTTCTATCAACTTCCTTAAAAACAAATTTTTTTTCCAGAGAAACAACTCTGCTGTTAAATGTTTACATTAATTTCAGGCAACAACTGATGTTTAGAGGAAAGTGTTTCTTTCGTAGCATCCTACATCAGAAGTGGCGATTTAGATCTTCCATCGGGCAAAGACAAGCGCCATCGGGGCAAAGCTAACTTGAGATGAAACCGCTGTTAATTCAGTACCAAGCCCGGGAGTCCAGGAGCGCGGCTTCTTCACTCCAACCGGGCCGCTTACCAGTTTCCGAACATCTTCACTCCACACCTCTCCCTCTGCAGGCTGCTCCACACACAGCGAGATCCCTAACAGCCTGTTAAACAAGGTATTCAGGCCTTCCATGCACGCTCCCAGGGAGAAGAACGGGCAGTATGAGCTGGGCTCGCTGTCGTACCTACGGAGGAGAAGCAGCTCAATCACAGTTCCGCTGGCTTCAGTTTCTTGAGGTTAAACTCAGCTAACTTTTCATTGACAATTTACGAGCCAAGAAAGGACTGAAAACCTATGGTAGGTTTCGAGCTTCTGAGGGACTTTCAGACTCAGTCTTCTTCAGAAGAACAGCAGTCTGATTACAACTGTAGTAAGAGTAATACCAGTTGGAACTATAGTGGTAAAACTCACTCTATGAAATGCGTCATATTCAAAAAAGAATGTCACATGTCACGTCCGGTAAAATATTTGTTAATGGAGAAAGCTCCGAAGCTCTGTCATATAAACAATCAGATCTTAATTTATCTTTTTGTTATATATCTTAAACGAAGGATAATATTCTCATAATATTAATCATTCTTCACCCCAAAACAACTCTTTTATGTTTTTTATTCCAACATAAACCAAAATACACCCAGAATGCGTGAGGTGAATGTTTCTGAATCATTACGCCAGGCCAAACCTTATAACCATAGCCAGAAAGAAGAGATCTAGAATGATAGTAGGTACTGAATCTATTTCTACTTCCTGGGATTAACCAAATATGTACAAACTTACGCTCCTTACTAACTGGGGGACCGGATTTAGTGAGTATGAACTGCACCACAAGTGAGATTTTGGTACAGAATCCACCAATTTACCCCTTAATTTCTGATCACTTTTTCATAAAAGCAGACTCAGTGGAGTAAGAGACTCGAGTGGTCCAGCGGCCTCGCTCACTGATTCGTTCACTCACGCAGCCGTCGACTGGCCCGCTGGACGCCGGGGATGGAAGGGGCAGAGCAGCGGGCGCCCAGTAGGCTCAGGGGCCGGTGTTGAGGGAGAGAGGGCAGGGCATGCACAGTGGGGCGGCGAGGGCCAGGGCTTCCTTGTGCAGTGGAGATGGGAGGGGAGCCCAGGAGAGGCCACGGTGCAACCAAAGTACGAAGGCACGAGGCAGCAGGGCCACTGCAGTAACCAGGGGGTTAAACGAGAGCTCAGGACGCAGGTAGATGGGAAAGCGGGGGGGGGGGGAGACGCTGACACCGTGCGGGGGGTCCAGGGAACCGAGAGCCTGGCCCGCGAGCCTGAGGAGGGGGGACTGTGCCCTCAGGCATGGGGTCTCCCAACATTCTGATTGCGCGTCCCTGTCAATAAAATAACTGGACTTATTTCACCCTTAATATGGGTATGTTTATAAATTATAGGCATGGGCTACTGATCTATTACATTTCAAGACAAGACATTTTTATAAGTTGAGATTAAGAAAAGTAAATCTAAACAGGACTAGTGGATTATCCTAAAAAGGATAACCTAGTATCTTACGGGGTTGCTTGCGGCCTGGGAG
This sequence comes from Phocoena sinus, assembly GCF_008692025.1. Lineage (NCBI taxonomy): Eukaryota > Metazoa > Chordata > Mammalia > Artiodactyla > Phocoenidae > Phocoena > Phocoena sinus. The sequence continues at coordinate 2,889,494 of NC_045780.1, forward strand.
ACGTGGGACATCACTTCTGCAGACACCAGAGGAGTGACCTGGTACCTGGAACCTGCCAGGCTGACGGTGAGGAGAGTGGACGCAGCACAGAGAGGGCGGGAGTCACCCAACGAGGGTCTGAACACGGGCAACAGCAGGGGCTCTAAGACCAGGAGCGAGATCTAAGTTTCTTTTTCTTTTAGATGAAAAAGTTTCAGGACTGTGAGGATTTGGAGGCTGAAGGAGAAAGAAAAGCCTAGACTAACATGCAGGTCTCTGGCTTGAGCAACCGCGTGGGTAGGAGCCATTTAATCAGAGCAATGAGCACACGCGCACGCACATAGGCGCACACACACACAAACTGAAGAGGGGAGGGTGGGTGTGTTTGCAGGAGAAGAAGCGAGATTCAGTTTTGAAGACACTGACCCTGAGGTCCTGGGAGAAGTCAGCACGGAGGCTGTTATGGCCGTGGAGAGTGTGAGCTGGAAAAGGAGAAGGGGAGGGGCTGACAGGAGGGTCAAGGGCAGGTCCCTGGACTTCCAGGTGAAGGGGTGGAAAGGAAGACAAGGAAGAAGAGTTAAAGACGGCAGACTGTCATACAGAGTGAAGGAAGTCGGAAAGAGAAAAACAAGTATCGTATACTAATGCATCTATTTGGAATCCAGAAAGATGGTACAGATGAACTGGTTTGCAGGGCAGAAATAGACGCAGACGTAGAGAACAAACGTATGGACACCAAGGGGGGAAGGGGGAGTGTGGGATGAACTGGGAGATTGGGATTGACATGTATGCACGAATATGTATAAAACAGGTAACTAATGAGAACCTGCTGTATAAAAAGTAAATAAATAAAATTAAATTTTAAAAACAGTTAGAGATGGCAGAGAATTGGAAGAAAGGGGTGTCACAGAAATGGGGAAGGGGGATGTGCTGTAACACGGGAAGTAGCTGCCACGTCTGGCCCCCGGCCCAGCGCGTAAGGACCCTGGAGGGCAGCGCTGTCCCAACGACTCCCAACGACAAGCAGAAAGCCGAACAAGCTGAAACCAGCAGCTCTTCTTAGACCCAGCAGAGAAGTGAGGCCACAGAGCAGATCGCTGGGCCCCAAAACTGGAGAGGCACACAGGCAGATCCAGAGAGCCACAATTCACAGGAGGCTCCAGGGGAGACGAGCACCGAGGTAGGAAAACAAACGACAATCGACAAATTGTCTGAGAGCTAAAAATTCCAGGGGGAATCCCTACACTTTTATGAGTTTTCCCTCCAGGAGCCCCACCAGGTTCTCACAGTGAAGATGGAGAACAATTCCCCCATCTTCCAGCAGAGGAAGGAAAAAGCAGCCATTATGAACTCCACCAGCACGTTCTGCTCTTCTTAATAAGGCCTGCCCTCCAGAGAGACTCTCTCACCAGAAAGAACATCCACCTCACGCCCCCCAGCCTTCCCATCTCATCAAAGCGGAGGGGACTGGAAAGCACTTGTGAAAGTCGCAGCTGAGACGCAGGGCCCCTAACAGACTGAGACGTAACCAGAGGCCTGCAGATCACATCTCCTCCGTCCACACGTCAGCAGGGCTCCCGTAAAACAACGGGGGACACGACCCAGGCCTGCAGGTCCCAGACCTTAGTTAAGCAGAAGTCTCCCGAGAAACCCAAACAGGGGAGACAAAGAGAGCACACCAAAGGAGAGTTACCTCCAGCCCCAGGGTTAATGGAAAAAGCAAGCAGAGCCAGGCTCCTGGCCAGAAAAATATCTAACCTCACACCAAAGCCCTCATTATCTCAGTTCCTTTCACCCAGTATACCATGTCCAACCTTCAACACAAAATTTCAAGTCATGCTAAAAGACACAAAACGCAGTTTGAAGAGAAAGAACAAGCACCAGAACCAGGTTCAGATATGTCAGGGATGTTAGAATTAGCAGGTTGAGAATTCAGAACAACTGTGATTAGCACCGCAAGCACTCTGAAGAAACAAGTAGAAAACTCTGCTTACCTTACCCATGTGCAAGAACACATGGGTAACGTAAGCAGAGAGATGGAAACGCTAGAAACGAATCAAAAGGAAGTGCGAGAAATTAGAGCACTGCAAAAGAAGAACGCCCTTGATAACTCATCAGTAGACTGGGTACAGCCGAGGAAAGGATCAGTGAGCTTGAAGAGACGTCAACAGAAACTTCAAAACTGGTATGCAAAGACAAAAAAGAAAAACAGAGACAGAAGAGGATACCAAAAGAACTGTAGGACAATCACAAAAGGTGCAATGCACACATGATGGGAAAACCAGAAGAAAGAGAGAAAGGAATTGAAGGAACATTTGAAGTAATAATGACTGAGAACCTTCCACACTGAAGACAAACACAAAACCACAAATCCAGGAAGGTCAGAACATCAAGTAGGAAAAAACAAAACACAACACTTAGGCAGATCATATTTAAGCTGCAAAATGTCAAAGACAAAGAGAAAATCTTCAAAGAAGCCAAAGGAGAAAAACGTCACCTCACCTAAAAAGCAACCGTAAGAATTACATCAGACTTCTCTCCAGAAACCACACAAGAGGAGTATGGAGTGACATGCTTACAGTTCTGAAATAAAAACCCACAAACCTAGAATTCTGCGCCCAACAGAATTATCCTTCAAAAGTGGAGAAATAAAGGCTTTCTTGGACGAACAAAAATTGAGGAAATTTCTCACTAGTAGACCAGGCTTATAAGAAATGTTAAAAGAAGTTCTTCAGGAAGAAGAAAAATAATGTAAGTCAGAAACCTGGAGCCACGTAAATAAAGGAAGAGGGTTAGAAGAAATAAATGAAGATATTAAAAAACGTTCTATTTCTTCTGTTCCGTATTTGTTCAAAATAGTAATAGCAATGATGTATTAGGTGATTATAGCTTAAGGATAAGTGACATAATGACAGCAATGTTAGGAGGGACTGGAAAGAGACCTAGGTGCCTGCACTAAGCAACACGCAGTAAGTACTACTGGGAAGGAGACTCACGCTGCTTGTAAATGGATGTGTAAACTTCAGGGCAACTACTTCCAACAGTGAAAAAAGGAGAAAAGCTGGACTCATACAACATACTCAGTTAAAACCATAAAAGGCAGAAAAAGAGTGGAAGACAAAAAAAAAGAAAGGAAAAAAGATGATACAGGCAACAGATAGAAAACAGTAACAAACATGGTAGGTTTTAACCCAATAATATCACTAATCACTTTAAACATCAATAGTCTAAATGTAACAAGTAAAATGCAGAGAATATGAGAATGGATTAAAAAACAAGACCCACTAAATGTTGGCTGTAAGAAACTCACTTTATAGAAAAGAAACATAGTAAAGCTACAACAACACAGCCTATGCATAACCTAAAATATGTACTAACTTGCCCACGACACCTACATATGGTAATCAGGCGAAGCTCAAGGAGACAATTTAGCTTAGAGAAAATAATTTAGGTACAGAATATAGGCTTGTATAATACTCCACCTACAACTTCCACTCTGTATAAACTAAATGAAACTATTATCAATGGTGAAAAGCAAATGGTATTCATTTGAAATGACTGAGAACAAATGCATCAAAAAATAATACAGGGCTTCCCTGGCGGCACAGTGGTTGAGAGTCCGCCTGCTGATGCAGGGGACACGGGTTCGTGCCCCGGTCCGGGAAGATTCCACATGCCGCGGAGCGGCTGGGCCGTGAGCCACGGCCACTGAGCCTGTGCGTCCGGAGCCTGTGCTCTGCGATAGGAGAGGCCACAGCAGTGAGAGGCCCACGTACCGCAAAAAAAGAAAAACAGTACTATAAACTCCCTGTTTTTAAAAAAGCTCTCAAATAATATCCCCTGGCTTACCAGTCCCACCATCTAGAGATAACCACTTGTGTATCATCATTTTATCTGTGTAAGAAGGCTTACGTGTGTGTGTGTGTATACACATCTACATGTACAGAAATACACAGAGATATATATACGTAGACACACATACAGAATCATACAATTCTTATCCTGCAATTTCCTTTTAACACACATCTTTAACAAAAATATGTTTTCCTGTATTTAACAAAAATGTACTTTTAAATACTGTCCGCTTCGGCACATAAAGCTCTGGTCCACGACAAGCACCTGCCATAACTTCTCCAAAGCGTCCACTCCCTGGTGTGCGTGGCCAGTGAGAGTCCGCACCTTGTAAGCGAGTGTCCCGTCCCTGACACTGTCTGAAACGGCCCACACACGGGGATACGAGGAGCTGGACTTCTGATCATGTCTGTGTCAATTTTAACTTCTCTACAGAAAATGCACCCAGAGCTGTGCAGTCAGCTGCTGTTAGTTGCTGTCAGTTCACCTCCGTGACAAACAGCCCACAAACACCCTGCCAGACAGGTACAGACCTCTCTGTGGGATCCATCCAGAAATGACGACGCTGCACAGAGGATGAGATTTTAGATATTTAAACAGGTGTTGCCAAGTCATCCTGCCAACCCCGCAAGCTGTGACAGTGTGCACGCCTGCCCTCCAGGCATGGAGGCCTGGGCCCTGGCACCTCAGGCTCCCTGCCTCTTCCTCTGGCTCTGTGGGCCGCTCAGGCGCCCTGCCTCTCTCCCTCTGGCTCTGTGGGCCGCTCAGGCTCCCTGCCTCTCCCTCTGGCTCTGTGGGCCGCTCAGGCTCCCCGCCTCTCTCTCTGGCTCTGTGGGCCGCTCAGGCTCCCCGCCTCTCCCTCTGGCTCTGTGGGCCGCTCAGGCTCCCCACCTCTCCCTCTGGCTCTGTGGGCCGCTCAGGCTCCCCGCCTCTTCCTCTGGCTCTGTGGGCACTCAGGCTCCCCGCCTCTCCCTCTGGCTCTGTGGGCTGCTCAGGCTCCCTGCCTCTCCCTCTGGCTCTGTGGGCTGCTCAGGCTCCCTGCCTCTCCCTCTGGCTCTGTGGCCGCACCTTCTTTTCCTCTCTGGCAATGTGGTTTTGCTCCTCCACCACTTTTGAAACACTGAACTATTTATTTACTGGTGTGTCCCTCTCAGATAACATCTGCTGATCCCGGTACAACATGACGCCACACGCTACTTCACCCTCCTCAAGTTTTCTGTTACACAGAGATGGAGATGCAGCTATACTGATGACCTTGTTAGTGTACCGGGTGTCAGGAGGGGAATAGAGCTAAAGGCCTCTGCTTTGCCACCCTTTCCTGGGCATCCCCCAAGAATGCACGCAGTGCAGGAGCAGCCCCATCGGTGGCTAGAAAGACGAGGAGAGGAGCTCAGCAATGCTGAAGACGGGCCTGGCACGGGGAACGGACACAGTCTAGACAGCAGAGATTCGTTACTTTGGCAAGGGAGGACTCCTCATGGCAAGTATGTCCATGTTCCCTAAATTTAATCTACAAAATGACAGCTTACCCACTGTCATCTGGGTGATGCTGCGGGTGACAAGTGCTCACGAGGACCCTGGGCCCAGCCTTTTATATATACCTCACCTAAGAGCAGAAACAGCCCTACAAGGTCACACTTTTACCCCCATGTCACCAGTACGGAAACAGGTTTACACAAAGACAAGTCACCTCCCCAGGTTACGACAGGACTGAGCACGAGGGCTGAGGCTTCTTTAACTGGACAACAGCAGTCCGGGAGTAAACGACACCAAAAAGAGGCCTGCAGGCCTGCTTTCTTTGGGCCCAGGCACTGAGGTCCCTCCCACAGTGTGTTACCAGTGGAAGTACTAAAGGAAGCGCTACACCTGGATGTTCGTCCTCAGTCACGTTTCCCAATGGTCGGGAGTCAGAGCCCTGAGTTCACTGCTAAAGCTGCACCCCGCGAACAAAAAGGTGCTGCCAGTTTAGAGAAGAAACCAGAAGGGGAAACGAGCGGCGGGGAGAAGGCGGGGAGCAGGGCTGAGGGCCCGTGTACTGAAGAAGGAACTTCAGGGAGCAGGAAATAAGTACCGTCAGGAACCGCAGAGGTCGGGGTGTTCAGGGTTAAAGCAAGGGACAAAACTGTGTGCGTGGCAGGTGGCTGGTAACTCGGAGAGAGCATCTGATCGACTGTCAGGGCCACAAGTCAGACGACAGAGACCAGAGAGAGGAGGCATCCGGTCTAGACTGCTGGGGGAGGTCTGGCAAGAAAAAACGAGGACTTCAATCTCTGCAAGGGTCATGGGAGGGGCGACTGTCTGTTTCATGACAAGGAATATCTCAGCACCTCTGCAGGCAAAGGGGAAGAAGTTAATCAAAAGGAAGAGATGGATGATACGTAATAAAGTCAGAATAAGTGCTGAAGCAACGCCTCTAACGGTGTGAGACAACATTATCTTAGACTTGCACAGTGCTTCACAATTTGCCAAGCACTTTCAATCAGAAGCCTCCCATATTCCTTACATAATCCTGTGAGACAGGTGAGGCTAGAATTATTACTCAGTTTCACTGGAGGAAATTGAGACTGGGAGAGGCTGGTGACAGCCCAAGGCAGTCTCGAAGAAAAAGCCCTGGGTTGGAAGTTAAAACCTTGGCTCTATCTCTTTCTGTGCTTTGAGAGCAAGTTTTTTTTTTTCTGGCTTTTGGGGGCCTCAACTTCCTCACCAGGAAAATGAACTATTGGGTTTGCCAAAAAGTTCGTTCAGGTTTTTCCATAAGATGTTACGGAAAAACCCACATGAACATTTTGGCCAACCCAATACAACATGTCCCAGGCCCCGCTGACGATCAGACAAATGCATGCAAAGAAGCTGGCACTGTGCCTGGAGAAAAGCAGGCACTCCGTCCATCACAGCGACACTCTGTCAGGAAGCTTGACTTAATGCTGCGAATTAATCACCTACTATGTGCCTGATGACAGTGTGGAAAGAGTAAGGCCCCAAAACCATAAGGAGCACCTAATATAAGTGACAAGGGACGTTAGTGCAGAGGGGATGAAGACGAGGCTGTGGTCAGTTCTGTTGGGGGGGAGGGCATGAGGTCAGGAAGTAGCATGGGGGGGAGGGTCAGGGAGAAGCAAGGGGGGAGGGTCAGGGAGAAGTGGGGCGCATGGGAGGGAAGGAGGGAAGGGCATCGGGGGAAGGAGAACCAGGGGAGGGAGCGGCTGCACAGAGCACCACAGGCTCAACCACAAAGACCACCCGCCTCACTCAGCGGTCTCACACCACAAGGAAGAGACCCCCGAGGCCGGTGCCCCACCAGGCTCTCCATGACCCTCTCAAACAAGAGGCTATTCCCTCCTTAAGAGCAGCCGGAAGGGAGAGGCCCAGACAGGCTGTGAGGGATTCAGGAAGCTCCAAGGTATTTCCAGCAGCTACACCCCTGCCGAGGCGCCCTGACTGCCTTTGTGCACTCAGCTTACATCCGCAACCCACAGGATGTTCAGCGTCACAGGTCACTGAGGCCTTCCGGGATGCCAGGCTCAGGGGGCAGCACCACCACCACCACCACCACCCCCGTGCCCCCGGGGCCACCATGCTGCTCCCCCCCCCCACCCCCGCTTGCCATGCCACCTGCTCGCAGCATGATCCCCGTAAGAAGAGAAACCACTGCGAAAAAAATGTCCTCCCTCATCTAGAGACCTCCCCCCAAACAAGAGAAAAGCACAACAGGTGACACAAAACCTCACAGCATGTCACAGCCACAGCCCAACCTAAACACAGTAAAATTTAAGTGTATTCCGAGGATTTGGTTTCATCACCCAAACTCTTTCCTAGTTTTGCAAGAAGTTTACTGCTATTTGTTGTAAAGGTGCTCCCCTGACTTGAATGCAGAAATAAGAGATCTCTAGAATCCTCAGAAAAAAACTGGAAGATTACTGTTCATCTACCATGGCTGGTAAGTGAAGCTCAGTAAATTCTCTGCTATTTCTTCTGGTTAAAAATATGCCACGTGTGGGTTTACAAATTTTCAGTTTTCAAAGAACATATTATAATCAACATGGTAAATGGTATAAATTAGGTCTTTCTTATTAAAAACAATAGAATTTAGCAATATCTCAAAATCCTCATCAGGAACACCATCATTAAAGTAAGTACAGAAATACTAGTCAGTAAGAGACTTTCCACTGAAGAATTCATTTGTTGTAATTTAAGTTTTTTAAAACAAGCAATGGGGGCCTCCCTGGTGGCGCAGTGGTTGAGAATCTGCCTGCTAATGCAGGGGACACGGGTTCGAGCCCTAGTCTGGGAAGATCCCACATGCCGCGGAGCAACTAGGCCCGTGAGCCACAACTCCTGAACCTGCGAGTCTGGAGCCTGTGCTCCGCAACAAGAGGCCCGCGACAGTGAGAGGCCCGCGCACCGCGATGAAGACTGGACCCCGCTCGCCGCAACTAGAGAAAGCCCTCGCACAGAAACGAAGACCCAACACAGCCAAAAATAAATAAATAAATTTAAAAGAATTTTTAAGAATAAGATAAAATTTAAAAATCAATATATCAGTGTCTCTGTGAAGCACACTCTATGAGTCAGACTTACATGTCAACTTCTGATGCACCTGGGATGAAGGTAAAGAAAGAACTTGGACTTTACTTCCAAAAACCTTGGCACTGAACGTAGTGAAAATACAAAACACAGTTCAGTACGGTCAGTGAATCCAGGATGAAACTGCGGGTACCACAGGTTTCAGTCCCACCCTATTCTATTCAGTAAGTTAAGGCAGGTGTGGGAACCTGCACAGCAGACAAGTGCTTACAGAGGGTCCCTGCAGGACAAACACGACAGATAACAGACACTTAGGAGGCGCAGACATAGATGTGTGACGGCACCGTCAGAGCTATTTTCAACCTCACCAAAGGAAAATGGAACACACAGAATGTTTCTGGCATCAGGAATGATGTTCTCGGCAGGATCACAGTGTGACAGCTGGATGACACCATGAAACTTGTCATCGTGAAGCCACCGGGAGAACGACTGTTTTCTCCAGCTAAATAAAGGTAAGGTAGCAATGAAAGAACCGAAAGGTAGTAGGAACCCTGTTTCCCTTTCAGGTAACCACACACTGAAAATACCGTTTTCGTCTCTGTTTCATAAAGAACTGGCCATCGTCCGTTTGGTCCTATCTTGACTTCTGACTCTAGAGGCAAGAAAACAGCTCCAGCCAAATTGCCTGGTAAGGAGGGGGCTCTTTTCCTTAATGGTGGAGATCAGATACACGGTTCACTGGAAACTGCTCTTTTATTTCCCCAAATTTATTTATTTTACTTATTTTTGGCTGTGTTGAGTCTTCATTGCTGCGCACGGGCTTTCTCTAGTTGCAGAGAGCGGGGGCTACTCAGAAGCGGTGGCCTCTCTTGTTGTGGAGCACAGGCTCTAGGCGTGCATAGTTGTGGCATGTGGGCTCAGTACTTGTGGCTCACGGGCTCTAGAGTACAGGTTCAGTAGTTGTGGCGCACGGGCTTAGATGCTCCACGGCATGTGGGATCTTCCCAGACCAGGGCTCGAACCCGTGTCCCCTGCATTGGCAGGCGGATTCTTAACCACTGCGCCACCAGGGAAGTCCTGGAAACTGCTCTTAACACAGATCACAATACAATTTCATCCTCACCCTAGAGAGGTAGGAAAGGGAACCTTAGGGGAAAGGATGACCACAGTCACGCTGACATGGCACCAGGTGACAGGACCCCATCATAGAGGCTGGAGCCAAATCCCAGGAGAGCAGGGAGACCTCTATTATGACAGCCTCTCACTCAGCTTCTTCAGTTCCATCAATACGTAAAATCAAATAGCCACACGTGAAACACAAGAGAGCATAACCAACACAATTGGGGGGGAGGGGCACAAGAGCCACGTTACAGGAAGACAGGAACCAGGGAAATGACCCCACGTGAAGGCAACCAGATCAGCCCACGAGCTTGGAAATCCTGTAGGACCAACGACCTGGTCTCTTTAGCGAGTGGCAATGTGAACAAGGTCGGCTGGGGCATGACGTGTGGGGAGCAGCTCTGGAGCAAGAGACTCAGACAGAAAGCCCAGCAAGCCAACTGGGAAGAAACAGACTGGAGACCATCAAGGAAACAGGGCTGTAGTCGGGGTACGAGATGACGCCCATGAACTGCTGCCAACTTTACTGGGTTCTGGTGGTTCTGGAGTCATATAAGAAAACAGCAACGTACTGAGAGACGGAAAGAATACACAAGAGTGACATGACACAAGGGCTAGGATTCAGCTTAAAATACTTTAGTAACAAGAAGGAAGGGAGAAATAAGAGAGACCAGTGAGCAAACATGGCAAACAAAACCTTGATAATTACTTCATCTGGGAGATGAGTATATGGGGGTTACTTACATTATTCTCCCTATTTCTGTTTATTTTGAAAGTTTTCATTGTAAAGGTTTTCTTAAAAATTGAAAGCAACGAGCTCAGTATACATATGCTAACAAATAGACTACACAATTTCACGTATCAAGCAGTCGTATTATCTTGAAACACCATACCATCCTTCTATGGAAGTCCCATGTTTCATGAATAGTTTAAAACACAAAACATTCCTATATCATTCTGTGAATGCTCCCGACATTTCAGAATATACCTTGGCAAGGAATAAACTCTACTGAATCCCACATCCCAATGACATCATTCTATAAAACAGCACCAAAACAAGTGAAATGTGATTCACTGAAACTCATCCTTGGCAGAAAATAAATAAAGTCCTCGAGCATTAAAAACAAAAATCAAACACTGGAAGGATGCAGTGAACACTGTAAGAATGATTGCTCCTGAGGGCAGGGGTGGGAGGAGGCCGCGCACAGCATTCGAAATACCTCAATGGACACTTCGTGTTGTTTTCAGTTTTGTCCCAACCACGTGAATGTATTAACTCTTCAAAAATAAAAATTTTAAATAAAATCATTGCACACACGCTTTTCGTAAAGAATTACTTTCACTCTTCCATGAAGAACTTAAAACTTGAAAAAGAAAAAAATTAAGGTATTTTTGCTCTTGAAGATTCCCCATTAGCTGCTTCTGCCACTGTTTCCCAGGACTCACCTCTCACAGTATGAAAACACAATTTCCTATCTTTCTAACAGGTTCTTTCTTCTCTTATGCGAACATTAAGAAATGTGAAATAAATCTTAAGTGTTTAACACGTAGGCCAAAAAAAGTCCCTGGGTAACTTGAAAAAAAGCTCAAATCAAGGAAAGCCCCTTCTGCTTTTCATTTCATGTCAAACCACACATTTTAGTCTTTACTTGCAAGTAGAGGCGTTTAACGAGGATTTAGAAATCTTCACTTTGTTCTACCCTTCTAACCCCAAACCCAAACTATTACATTTTCCCTTTCTTTTCTCCTCCACTACCTGCGCCTCTCAGTCTACTCTAGTCAATCAAGATGACTGACACTGCAAACCAAAACTCCATCCTCTGCCTTTCAAGCTACTCAAAATAGAGGTTTTAAACGCCCCAATTCTTACAATCCCACCTAAAGCATTTCTGCATCCCTTTTCCTGGTTCTTTTACTGAGTTAACAGCCAAATAAGTGAACTGAAGTCCCCTGCGGCTGTCAGGTGGGTTACATTGTGTTCCCAGGAGAGTGGTGATTTCTACTCTAAGAACCAGCCAGCCTGGGGGAAACCTCTCAACAAAGGAGCATCAGAAGACCTCCAGAGGTCACGCTGCCTTCAACAAACCTGACAGATGAAAAATGCCATCCACAAAAGTATGTTCACCAAAATAGTGATCACTGGGTTGCTTTTACTACGGATCTCCAACCACTGGTGTAGACACAGGCTCCAACAACGGCTGTCAGCCAGCACGTTTCCTGGGCCCAGAGCGTGTTCCCCACTGCACTTCAAACAGAGGAGACAAGACAAACGTTGCTCTGCGCTTCCGGGCGTGGCTGACAGTGAGGTCCAGAGGACACTGTGAGCGCCCGGCTGTGCGGCACTTGGGCTATAAGCACAGGCCAGGGGGCTTCGGGGACTCCAGGCACAATGTCACAGGTAGGGCAGGGCAGGAAGCCGCAGTCTCTGACACAGAAAGGGACCAGGCAGGGGACAGGGTTCAGTTTGGCCGAGGTAACCTGAGGAGGACAAGGGTGGTGAGGGAGAACCAGAGGGCATGTGTGTATCTTTCGTTAGAGCCACGCGGACCTTGAGCGACGCTCCAGCTTCATTTTAAAGGCGGTAGTGGGGCTGTGACCTTGAAGACGGAAGGGACCCCTGTGTGCTGTCCTGCCGGCCACAGGCAAGCTCCCCTGCCCTGGACACGGCCACCAGGATGCACAGGCAAGGTGGACCCCTGTCTCTCTCACCAAAAGCTCTCTGATGTATTCTGCTACTCATTTAATATAGTCACTACATTTCAGATGAGTGTTTTCTCAGAGAAGCTTTAAGGCAGAACTGAACCTCCTTCAAAAGATTTGAGAGGACAATTACAAAGCATCTCTTAGAGGGGACCATTCTCTAGAAGAAGGTCTACAGATGGCCAATTCCACATAATAATGTTATTTTAGTACTAAAAATACAAGCTGGCTGAGGATAAGTCACTTTCCCAGACTGCGTGTAGCACGTGTCATAGGGGAGCCAGGCCTGTCCGGGGCCTCAGCCCTCAGGAGCTCCTGGCCACAGGGCCACGCTGTCCCCAACCCTCCCATCTGGACAAGAAGACCCCATCTCTGTGGTGGGTGCAGAGGAGTCAGAATTCCCAACCTTCGGGGGGCTCCGGGATCTCTAAGTACTGAGTCCGGAGTCAGGCAGCAACCTAAAGACTTCCCAGTGGTGCATTTTGGTATAAATGGAGGACTCGCTCCCCTTTATTCAACAGCTTCTGTTTAAGATCACTGTCAAACTTCTCAGGGATCGCACGCCCTGATTAATGCATACGTATACTTCATAACTGATTCTATCTTTCCAAGTATTCAAATATCCACATGTAATTTCCACAGAACCACCACTTGGGTATGCTATACTTACAGAGCACAGTGAAATGACAAAAATATCGCTTTTAAATTTAAGGCTAAGGTATTAAAAAATAAGGGATGGGAGGCACTTCCCTGGTGGTCCAGTGGTTAGGACTCGGAGCTTCCACTGCAGGGGACGTGGGTTTGATCCCTGGTCGGAGAACTAAGATCCTGCATGCCACGCAGCACGGTCAAAAATAATAATAATCGGGCTTCCTTGGTGGCGCAGTGGTTCAGAGTCCGCCTGCCGATGCAGGGGACGCGGGTTCGTGCCCCGGTCCGGGAAGATCCCACATGCCGCGGAGCGGCTGGGCCCGTGAGCCATGGCCGCTGAGCCTGCGCGTCCGGAGCCTGTGCTCCGCAACGGGAGGAGCCGCGATAGTGGGAGGCCCGCGTACCACAAAATATAATAATAGTAATAATAAGGGGTGGGGGACATGATGCAGAGGAACACCACATAAAAATCACAGTGGCAAAAATCAGAAAGAAACAAGGACATCTAATTTACATTACTTTCCAATGTCAAAAATACAACGAAAAACTTTACATAAATATGGAACATATTAATAAAAAAATTAACATTCCTGTATGCTATGTCTTGGAAAGGATTTTAAGAGAGAAATGCTATTTTTTAATGCAACTGTAAGAACAGGATATGAAGTCTGGCAGCCATAAAACACAACTGTGGAGTAATGTCTTATTACTAGCGTATCTTACGTTAAGCTATAACGTATTCTAAGCACTCACTGTTCATCAGGATCAAGTTATTATAGACTCTGAACTACAGTTTACATGCTTTCATAGAGAAGGTGACGACACATGCTGAATCTGGGACACATGTACAAGAAATACCAGCTGACAAAGCATTATTACCTACAGGTTAGGAGACGCCTATGCTCTGTAAGTAACACTGGTTTGGGGAACAGATACGTAAGGAGAGGCCACAGAGGGGAACAGATGGGAACTCAGTGGGTCAGCTCTTGGACACACTGACCGATCTCAGGCCACCTCCTGCTGCTGGGGCAGAACGAACAGGAAAAGCTACGGGCTTCTGCTTCTATGACAAATGCTGAAAGAAACCATTAGAAGAAGCGGCGTCTAATTTTAGTGAGGTGCTTACTACCCTTTGCTTGGTGCTTGAATATAATGCATGGTAACCAGAAGACTCCGAAGTTTAGTGCCAACTGAGTAAGTATATTATCGTGATATATGCCATCACGATTCAGTAAAGAAAGCGGCTCAAAACTTCTATTCTCTTCCAGGACCTAAGTCAATCCTAACTGCATATCTAAAAAATGAACCGTAAGAGAAAAATGTTAAGGATTTGTTAAAGGCTAAGATTCTGAGATTGTTAAAAAATATATTCCTCTTGCAGATGTAAAGTTGCTTGGGACATAAACATTTTTGTGTTCACTCCGAACAGGCCTCCCTATTTTGTGGGTTTACAAGCAAACATAAAAATGACAGAAATAGGGTACATTTAGGGGAAAAAGCATAGCTCCTAGTTTGCCACAGTTTAATAGACGCAGAGGAATACAGAAGCCAGAGGAGTCCCTGTATCAACATAAGTTTCCCAAATGCTTATTTCATTTATATCCTCCCAGATGTGCCAATAACATGCTGACGTGTTCCAATCAAAATGAGAAAACATAAGAAAACCACACTGTACCATGCCAAGTACTACCGCATTCCTCTACTGGCTCAACAAGTATTTGCCGAGCACCCACCCCGGGCCCGAAACGGGACACGACGAGGGTTCTAGCAAAGTCCCAGCACCCCCAGCTCAGGGTCTAGAAGCCTGGACAGCACCCACAGGAAGAGACGGAGGGGCCGGATTCCAGCCATGCGGGAGATACTCACAAGGTGTAAACAGGAATGACAGAAGCCACAGAGGACGGGCTATGGGGGAGGGACCACTACAGGCCTGGGGGAGGGGCTTCCCAACCCAGATAAGTGACCTGAGGGCAGCTGCTGGCCACTCCGTCACAGGGCCTGAGCTTGAGGGGACGCAGGTTTGTAACGTGGGCACCAAGTGAAGGGACAGTTGCCCAGTTAGCAGGCAAAACGCTCAATACGTTATTTCTTTCTTCCTTCTCACATACAAGTATTTCTCAAAAAACGTACCTCTCTGCACGAATCACACCACTGTAGTAGGGGGGATCCCAAGGCATTAATTCCTACAAAGGAAAAATTCACTGTTATGAAAGCTGTTGACTATTTCACAATTTCAATCAATAATTTAGCCAACTTATAAAATGTATACCTGTTATGATGCCAGAAAAAGGTTTATAAAAAGCCTAAAAATTCATGACTTGGCAGGAGATACGTGCCTTTTTGACTTCCCTGCAATCAGTGAGTTGAGAGGTATAAATAAAGCATAATTGCAGAATTTGGGGAAAAGCTAAACAAATGTCATTCTAAAATGTAAACTAATGGAAGTCAAAATTGATAGATTAAATTAGCCACGCTGAAATTTTCCCCAAAATGTAACCCATGTTTTAATCCATAAAACATACTGCAGGTAAGATTAGGGAACTAAAGGTGAGACTAGAGTTCTTTCTAAATCTAAGCAAGAAGCTTAGGGTGGATCCCAGAAATGAAAGCAACAATTTAAAACGTAACTAAGGCAGAATTAACTCTAATCTTGGCAAAGAAAATATGTCATAAAGAAACACTAGAACAACCATTTTTGACCCCTGGTACACAGTCCACAGCACGGGGACTCGCAGGGCTTCCCTGCCCCCCCACCCCCGCCGGCCTCCTGCTGCTCCTCCACTGCAAGGCAGACCCCTCCCTCCGGCTCTGCCCAGAGGGCTCTTCCTTGGCGGTCGCCAGCCCCTCACTTCTTCAGGGCTGCTCCGGTGTCATCTTCCTTGGGGGGGGGGGGGGGGGGGGGTCTTCACTGCCCAGCCCCTGTAAGACAACAGCCTCCATCCACTTTTTCTGCATTATTTCCCCCACAGTTCCTATCACCACAGGACTAGCACGATACTGATTTTTTTCATGTGTTTACTATCTCTTTTCTTCCCCTACGACGTAAGCTTCGTGACGGCAGGGATTTTGTTTGCAATTTTCCCGTTGTATCTTGGCCCCTGAATTCTGCCTGTTACACAGTAGTCCCTCAAGAGTTATCTGTTGAATAAAGCAACAGCATCTCCCAGACAGTATTGCTAAATGCACTTCAACTGCAAAACAAAACACCTGGCACTGAGAAGAGCTCCGTGAACGAGGCTTCTATCCTTATTACCAAGGTCTTTTAAAGGTTCAGTTTAGACATTATCTCCTCTGCGGACAAGGTATTCTTTCTCATGCGCCATGCTCATACTTTTATCAGGGAAGGGAACCAAGGTAAGACATGGAGGTTTCCTTTCTTTCTGCCCATGAGTTCCTGAAGGGCAGGGACAGCATCCCTGGGACTCTGGCCCCTGAGTGATCAGTTTCTGGCACTCATGGCCTCCAACAGATGACTGTTTACTAACTGCTACGTGCCAGAAAGAGCGCAGGCTCTAATGCAACAGAGACAAGACACCGTCCCTGTACCAAGAGCTGACAACAGTCCAGGCAGCAGGCAGACAAGCAGCCCGCCAATCAGAGAACAGTGTGTCACGTGTATGACGCTGTACCACGCCAAACAGCCCACGAAGGGTGTTAAATCACAGGGGAGGGCAGGAGACGTCTGCAGGAGACAGAGCCTGAGCTGGGTTGTGAAGAATGGGAGCACGTAATCCAGATGTATGGCATTCGCTGGCACATAAACGTCAGTTACAATTTAAAAATAAAGCATAGCATGGTAAATCAACTATACTTCAATAAAAAATAAATAAAGTACAAGAAGGGAAGCAAAGCAAAAAGTAAGTGAAAAGAGCGCACGAGCGTCACGCGGCTGTCAGCAGTGAGCGGAGAGCACCGACTGGGCTCCCAGGCAGAAGAGGAGGACGTCGGGAAAGATGACGAAGGGCTTGGTGGGAAAGCCAAGAAATGGGAAGGTAAATCTAATAATTACCTGAAAATGTTAAAGAGTGCAAGGCCCAATCAACGTTTCAGAAAAATCCCTCTGGCAGCCCTGCATTCACTCATTCCCATTCCGAGTAAGTACCCAGGACCTTCTCCACATCCAACGTGGGCCAGGCACCCAGCAAAGCAGTTGGAATGCAGGACAACCTCGAGGGGAGCAGAACAAAAGGCTAGAAAACCAGTCACTGTCGTCTTGGGGAGAAGGAATAATGACCTCAGCCAGGGCTGTGGCAATGGGCACAGACAG
This sequence comes from Phocoena sinus, assembly GCF_008692025.1. Taxonomy (NCBI): domain Eukaryota; kingdom Metazoa; phylum Chordata; class Mammalia; order Artiodactyla; family Phocoenidae; genus Phocoena; species Phocoena sinus. The sequence continues at coordinate 2,906,586 of NC_045780.1, forward strand.
GGGACAGAGTTCCCAGGAAGGCAGAAGCCGCAGGCCTCGGTACCTGACACTACGGGCGGGGGCGGGTGTGAACACCCGCAGGGCTCACTGACACACAGCTCGTGGCGCCCGAGAGCCTGCCTTTCTACCAAGTGCCCAGGTGCTGCCTTCCAGGGAGCAGTCTGAGAACCCCTGGTCTAGACTTAGTCCAGGGTCTGGCTAGGGGAACAGTGGCACCTAGGGGAACGGTGGCACCTTCACCAAAACGGGGGGTTCAGGAGAGAAGAAAGGGCATTTCCCAAACATCCTCAGAACAGCCAGCATCAGTAGCTACATAACATGTCCGGGGCTTCCCTGGTGGTGCAGTGGTTAAGAATCCGCCTGCCAAGGCAGGGGACACGGGTTCGAGCCCTGGTCCGGGAAGGTCCCACATGCCGTGGAGCAACTAAGCCCGTGCGCCACAGCTGAGCCTGTGCTCTACAGCCCGCAAGCCACAACGACTGAGCCTGCGAGCCACCACTACTGAAGCCCACGCGCCTAGACCCCGTACTCCGCAACAAGAGAAGCCACCGCAATGAGAAGCCCGCACACCGCGACGAAGAGCAGCCCCACTTGCCGCAACTAGAGAAAACCCGTATGCAGCAACGAAGACCCAATGCAGCCAAAAACAAACAAACAAAAACATGTCCAGGGAGAACAACTTCGAGTCATATTAATGAATTAGCTTTTGGCAACACACTTCACCTTTTCTGTTCCTGTGCTCACCAAGCTGAATTCTGATCCATGATCTAGTTTCCTAAGTGGACCTACCTACGAAGCCGAAGTGGGTGGATGGCTAATCCTAGTTACTCTGCTAGATACAGCTCTGACTACCACTTAACAATCTCACATGCTGCTCCAGAAATCAGTGACTATGACAGAATTACTCCATTTCATGGTGGTAGGATCTGGGAAGCTGGTAAAGAGTTTCTAACCCTGCTCAGCAGCCACCAGCAACCAAGAATGACCACCACCAGCAGCTACAGGAGAGGGGTCCAGACACCCCAGCAATCCCGTGGCACCCCGAGCCAGATGAGGACCCGAGCCCTCACACCTGGGATCTCATCCCTTTTCAGGGCACACTCTGGCCCTAAGGACACTCAGTCTGACTGGAAGAATCATGTAATCATTTGATCTTAAGATTCAGTGTTTTCAAGATGGGTTACACTTTGTCAGTCAACATTGATCTACTTAACTGAGCTCCACAGGTTAGCAAACAAACGTGTCAACTGCAAGGTGAGCACTGATGCTGAAGCTGCCACCGGCCAGGCCATCCCCTCCTGAGCCCCCTAAAGGTGCTTCGCACACAGACGCCAACTCTCCATAGAACAGAAGCAACCTTTGTGTGAGCAGATATTAACACAGGTTGTGTTAACAGACTCTGTGTGTGTGTGTGTGTGTGTGTGTGTGTGTGTGTGAGAGAGAGAGAGAGAGAGAGATAGCAACTAACCAACAAAAACAATGGATTTCCTGGAATGTCAGACTCCGACATTTGTATCAAATATTTCAATACTTTATTCCCCAAATCCAAGGATCAGAAACAAGACTATATACACCGTCAGCAAATCACAAGAAAGTTCTAGAGTCAAAAGATAAAGACCTCAGCTGACAGACTGTTTATATTATAATAAAAATATCCCAAGAGGGTCACTTACAGAATTTTGAGGATTTAGTTTCATTTTCATCCCTCGTATCATCTCAAAATCTTTCATAGTTCTGTAAAACAGGTTTATCAGTAATTGTTAGGACAAAATTTTCATAATTACATTATAAAAGAACTAGTCTGCTTATGTTACTTTCCAATACTCATGATAAAATTAGAAGTAATTTGTAGTGCAAACGCAACCAGTATTAACCAAGTTTTACATGTGCTAGAAGAAACGATAATATATACATCAATAAATTACTACAATTTCTACCTTAAAAAGCACCTTGGCAGAGATATGTCTTGAAAGTACTAAAAGCCTGGAAAAACTAGCAGTGTTAACAGAAACATGCGAAGTGCAAAGTGTTAATCAGTAAACTTTAAACCACTGCTTTTTTTTTTTTTTTTTTTGCTGTACGCGGGCCTCTCACTGCTGTGGCCTCTCCTATTGCGGAGCACAGGCTCCGGACGCGTAGGCTCAGCGGCCATGGCTCACGGGCCCAGCCGCTCCACGGCATGTGGGATCTTCCCGGACCGGGGCACGAACCCGCGTCCCCTGCATCGGCAGGCAGACTCTCAACCACTGCGCCACCAGGGAAGCCCTAAACCACTGCTTTTTGCTACACCTTAAAAAAGAGGCTAACAAATTACTTCCTATAAAAGAATATTAACACAGATTATATTTAAGATTGCTAGTCATAATTTTTCCCCTACCAAAAACCTCCAGCTGGGCAATAATCAAATATGTACTTAATATTCACAGAATATGAAATTTCCGTTAGAATGAACTCCTATATACCACTATAAAAATCTGAAGATAAGTCTGCTCAAAATATAATCTATAGCTACATACAAGTGAAAAAGAATAATAATGCTTAACCAGCAAGGCAAAGTAGAATAAAGTCTCAAATAACTGCATAATCAACACTACTTCATTATATCAAAGCCACGACAGCTCACTGCATTGAAAGATAATTTTAGAATTTATAAATAGAATCCAAATTGGAGAGGACTGTGTTCTAAGGCATGAGTTTATAACAGAAGATGGAAATTGGAGCTAAAATTAACACGCTGCTGCAGTCAGGCAGCAAACGAGGTTTTAGGCAGTGCCATAGGAGAGATCACGGTCTCTCACAAACGTGCCATGCCTCGTCCTAGAGCCAGGGTGTCTGAAGGCTCCTGGGGGGCTGGCCCCCAGAAAGAGCACTACCAGAGTGGCCCCGAGGATGAGGGCCAGCCCAGGGGGCTGGGCAGGGAGAAGGCAGGCAGTTGTGACAGAGGGACCACTGAGAGCGCTCTTAAAGCACACAGCAGGGCAAACAGATCCATCTACCATCCCCACCAGCCACCCACACTGAGGCCGACAGAAGAGAAATACTACATTTCCAGCTGATGATAAAACTGATGGTACAAGCTAAAATATATAGTTTCAAAAGGTTTGGGAAATTTTAAGAAGTCCCTATCAATGATGAGTTCCTCAAGACGGCTGACTGGTTCATCAGAGGGGACAGCCCAAGTTTCCGAGACTGTCACCTTCGGGGGACGACTTTGCACTTTCAAAGGAGGGCTCACTGTTCATCTAATCTCTTGAATAGTCCACAGATCTGACGCAATATTCCAACACTTATATTCTTAACAGGTCACTAATTGTTTTTTTATAAATCAAGTCTTAAAAAAAAAAACCTAAATAAATAACATGTACTCTAAAGAGAATACAAAAACGAACCTTTCAGAGAGTTTGTCAGATAGCTTCTCAAGGAACTGCATGACAGTCTCTAAAATGAAAATCCAAAAGAAAATATCTTTAACTACATAAAATAAAATGTACATGCCTGTTAAAATTATAATGTGGTGATCATAAGTCCATACACTACAACGCCTTTAAAGTGAGGATCCTCAAAGGGAAGCTGGGTTGCTAACATATGCTAGGCATTTCTGGATGATGATAATCTTTATTAAATAAACGAATTAAACTGACATAGTAATAATCAAAGCCTTAAATGATACCCCAAAATAAAAAGTTAAGGGGAAACGAAAGAAAAGAATCCAAAGGTTCAATCTATTTCTATCTACTCGTATGTTTAAGGGAAAAAAATGTCTGTCAGACATGTCTAATTTTTTTCTGAGTTTTCAAGAGATAGCTAGCCTCTGATTTGTTCATAAAAATCACTACAACTTAGAAACATCAGATTTTAAAAATCAGTGTTTTTCTGGGTAAAATTTTTTTTTTTTTTTTTTTTTTTTTTTTTTGCAGTACGCGGGCCTCTCCCTGCTGTGGCCTCTCCCGTTGCGGAGCACAGGCTCCGGACGCGCAGGCTCAGCGGCCATGGCTCACGGGCCCAGCCACTCCTCGGCATGTGGGATCTTCCCGGACCGGGGCATGAACCCGTGTCCCCTGCATCGGCAGGCGGACTCTCAACCACTGCGCCACCAGGGAAGCCCAATATTTTTATTTTTATATACACAGCAGAATAATCTATTTAGGATCAGTATCCAAAGAAAATATTGCAAAATTAGAACATTAAAAATTTAGGCTCTATTGGAATTTTTTTTTTTTAACTACTTAAAATACATCAGCCATAAGTCACTATTTTGTACAAACCCACAAAGGCAATGTAGTGGAGTTACTGTTGTTTCCCATGATAGGAAATTTTTCATGTGACTTTTTGAATTTAGCACTTTTTGCCACTGTTTAACATGTACACGGCTTTCACATGTATTTGAGAGTGGGCTACACACACTGTTTTTCTATTTTCCAGATGGTCTTTTATATGTTTCAGTTTCTTGTTCAGTTTATCTCTTTTCCAGGAACCCAAGGGTCTCCCCACCATCACTGCTGAACAAGCCCGTATCTCGTAACCTGAAAAACGCTGCCTCGTTTTAGACCGTGTTAAGAAAAACAACTGTTATTTAGTTTACACTAAAGTCTTTATTTCCGGATATCAAACCAGCTAGCATAGAGAACTGTTTTCAAATATATCTCTCTGTGTGGCTTTTTATTTCAAAATAACCATTGTTTACTAACTTTCACCTATTTTGTTTTCCTAGCTCTCTTACATATGAAACATCTACCTCAATTAATCTACCTGGATACCGTCGTAGTATTCAATAAAAAGGAATGAGTTTGCCGGCCTTGGGCAAGCGCACGCCTCGCTGGAAGAGGACCCGGCACACCTGTCACGTGGGGTCCACCCTAACCTGTACCCCTCCCACCTCCCGCCCCCGCTGTCAACAGCTCACTGTTCCGCACTGTCCACCTCCAGCTTCACTTCCCTCGTGAAACTTTCAACAACCATCCAAGCATCTGCAAACTTCCTGCGCTCCTAAAATCCCAGGGCATTGTTTTCCATATGCTGTGCATTTGGAACTAAAAAGACACTGATCTGTATTAAGGTTTATCTTTCTATGTACACGTCCAAGCTCCCCAACCAAATGACAGGTCACACTCGACACAACTGTGTGCACAGAGTCCAGCTCCAAGACATTCCTGTGCTAACCACCTTGCGAGCCATGGATCTGCTGGCCATCACCCTGGGCGCTCGCTACTGCGGGGCCGGTGACCTCCGGTGACCTCCAGTGACCTCCAGTCACTCGAGCCGGGGCTCAGTCCCCCGCTTCCCCGACTGCCCCCAGCGTCCAGGCAAGCCGACCAGTCTCGTCCCGGCGTGTGTGTGCCCTGCTGTCCATCAGTGTTTCCACCTGCACTGACCAACTGGCACCTCACACCTAACTCAGACCCACCGCGCTCCTGCCCCGCCCCTGTCAGCAGGAACTGTCTTCCCGGTGGCTCATGTCCAAGGCCTGGCTCTCCCTTCGGGTGCCACACGCCCCAAACGTGACATCTCACCACCCGTACAGCCGCCGTCGGCCTGGAGCAGCTGCGTCCCTCACTGTGGCTACTGCAAAGCACCTCCGGGTGCCCCTCCCTGTGGCGGTTCTCAGCCCCCTCGGTGGGGCCATGACCACTGAAGTCCCGGCTCAAACCCACCTCCCCCGACGACGAGCCTCGTTCAGCTGTGACCTCCCCCCGCCCTGCCCCGCGGGCTCCCCCTGTTCCTCCTCCCGGCCTCACACCTGCGCCCCCATCCGGACCCTCCGCTCACAGCCTCGTTCACCAGCCCTCGCGGACTGTGCGAGGCCGCACACGTCCTGACACGCGCAGTCCTCCCTTCCCTGTACCACTTTCTCCACAACCTGCAGGTGCCAGGAACAGACCGGACTCTTCCCTTGCTTTTCTGTTTTCCTCTGTCACCTGCACACAAGCAGGGATTCCCATCTGTGCTACTCGGATTTATCTCCAGCGCCTAGAGTAACATCTGGCACACAGCGGGCGCTCAGTGCGTATCTGTCGAACCAATGAACTGAAAGAGCCGATGCAGGTGACACAGAAAAAGGGGCATGTGGTCTCAGGCGGCCGATGGAGGAGCATGAATCGAGAGCCTGGGTTTGGCCTTGAGCTCTGCCACGTCTTAGCAATCGACCTGACCTGCAGCTCTTCATCCGTGAAGTGGATACAACCGTCTATCTCACACGGCTACAGAGGAATGAAAGGAAACAACGGCCCAGAGTAGGCATTATATAACTATTACATATCGTATAAAATAATAAGACGTCATTATAACAACGTGGTGACAACAGTGACTGCGGAAAAGCACCCGAGGGGACAGAATACCTGTTTGGGAGCTGAAGTATATAACACAAATTTAAGTGTTCTATGAGTTCAGGGACGAAGGAGCCCAAGGGACGTGGAAACGTTTTAACAGGCTTCATGGAGAGGGCGGTGGGAGCCCAGCACTGACACCCTGGATAGGATTTTGACGGACAGACACGCAGGCAGCAAGCAGGCCTCGAGTGCGGGAGACATGCCCACGGCTGACTGGCGGGAGTGAGGCCAGGCCGAGGGGACGGCGTGCACGAGAAAGAAACAAGGCGGGCTGGGTTCAAGAAAACCTCCGAGGAGCTACGGACACCGCGGGGAACACGGGAGGGACAGAGACAGCACAGAGCCCCTCCCAGTGTCCCCCGACCCCGCGATCGGCACGTCTGTTCCGACGCACGGCCAGAGACCCCGGGTGTCCACGGCCATCTGCTCCCCCCACTCAGCCCGTCACCAAGCCATGCAGACCCAACCCCTACAACACACCTGGGTCTGAACAGCCCCACCATCGAGGCCACCCTACCCGGAACTCAGTGTCTAAAATGTAACTGTAATTTACTACACACCTTTGAAAGATACGCTATATACATTTGTATCGTTTTCATTGCAAACCATTCTCCCCTAAAGATCATAAATCATAGAGAACTGGACGGAGCAAACCCAGGAGATGCTCCCCCCACGCCCGCCCCAGCACCAACTTTGCGAAGCAGCCCTCTTCTCTCTGAAAGGATGGGTTTTTACATGACCCAGCCTACACTGAACCTTGACTTCAGCAGAAATATTCTCTCTGACACTAATTCTAACCAATCCGGTTAGGCTCAGCACAGAAACCAGCTGAGTTAAAATGAAAACAATTCAAATCATCATCAGTGAAATTTTAAGTATGATTTGCTCTCAACGTGTACATAAAAATACATAGGTTGGGCAGAATACATTCCAAGCTATTAGCTCTATTTAAAAATTCTTCCTAATAAAGAAGCAGAAATCTCAGTAACTGGTCTCTGACTATATGAAAAATAGAACAGCAATTTATAGCTGTTTAAAGTCATAAGTTCAGCCTCATAAAATCCCTACTTTGTCCTTAAAGCTGGAGAAACAGGCTCACCTGGATTTTTAGCCATTGTTCCTTGGAGAGCTCTGTGGGAATATGTAGAATACCCCACTAACTTTGCCAGAAGATCTCTGTTGCTGAGCAATTCTTCTAAACATTTCAATTGACCAGCATTGGGATAAAGAAAAATTTTATAAGCAGCTTCTCGCACCTATGTTTAGAAAGTGAAAGGTAAAAGACATCCACACGCAGTACAAAGTCCTACACCATAATAATATAGGGTACCTCCCCCAGCCTTAGAATAATGGTCTCCACAAAGGGAGTAAAGCTTCTGAATTCATCACTGGTATGGGAGACAAATCATACTCGACTGGGTTCGCTACTACGGGGCAGGGTGGCACAAATCTTAGCCAACACATGTGCCATGAAGCACCTTTAACCAGGTGACGTGAAAACTACCTGCAATTAAAGTCTGAGTCCCTAGAATGGCCATCACGGCTGCTGTTCATCACACTTTGAAAATGAGGAGCCCTTTATTAAACAGGAGTAATCAAACCATTTTCACTATGCAAAGCATTCACAGAGTTAATAACCCCCAGTTCAAGTTTTCGTGCTTAGTGACACTAACGTATTTTTAAAGGTGTGACTATCTTATCACTGAATTTGGGGGTCACAACAGACGTGGCCCCGGTACGGGGACCAAACTGCATGAAGGATGGAGCACACGTACCAAGTCATCCGGCACTTCTGTACGCAGACCATCCACCAGCACATGGTCCCCGGCCTGCTCGAAGTGATGCCGAATGTGTTCCGGCAGGAGATGCTTCTCAATCTTGCTGGGAAAGTGGGTTCCCATGAGAAACGCGCTGCTCAGATCCAAGATTTTAACGTTCAGGTCTACTGCTCTTTTACGCTGTACGTAGTGGCAGTAATAAAGGTTATTTAAGTAATATTTCACAACTTAATAGGTGATCTATGAAGACAGCAAAGCAACATATATAGCTGAATTATAATTTAATAAGATACTAAATATATTAAGTGATAAAATGAATACTGAATATAATTTGTATCGTAAATGTTTAATTTTATTTATTCATTTATGGCTGTGTTGGGTCTTCGTTTCTGCGCGAGGGCTTTCTCCAGTTGCAGCAAGTGGGGGCCACTCCTCATTGCAGGGCACGGGCCTCTCACTATCGCGGCCTCTCTTGTTGCAGAGCGCAGGCTCAGCAATTGTGGCTCACGGGCCCAGCTGCTCCGCGGCATGTGGGATCCTCCGAGACCGGGGCTCGAACCTGTGTCCCCTGCACTGGCAGGCGGACTCTCAACCACTGCGCCACCAGGGGAGCCCCATAAATGTCTAGCACACAGTGATGTACTACAAATGTTAACTCTACTTTCGAAAGATATTTAATATCCTGACCAAAAAGTTATCTTACGGATTTTTAGTGCTTCTAGGCTTTAAGACGTATGTGACTTCTAGAGTTCTATTCAAAGTCTGGGTTATACAACGCATCTGTGAAATTAACAACGTTGGGAAGTCCAGGTCCTCCCCTGGCGCTGAAAACCTCTTAGTTAAGTGAGCCAGGGAGTAGCTGAATCTGTTTGATACGATACTTAAAAGTATTTTGAGACTAAACACAGGAAGTATTTGAAGGGCAGATTAGAAAATATTCTCAGTCTTAAAAGATCAGATACAAGGGCAGGGGAAGGAAGATATAATTAACGCAGTTCTTCGCTGAAGTGCCGCGAAGGGGCACTTCCGAAGCTCTGCTGGGCACCCACTTGCGGGGCTACAGCAGGACAGCAGCAGAGAGGTGAGGAGGGCTGGAGTCGGGGCTGCTGGGGCAAGACCACGTCCCCCAGCCCCACGGCTGGCACCGTCAGGCCTCAGGCCGTCAGTGACAGTGACAGAATGGGGTGGGTTTCCTCGTCAGTCACACCCCTAGGACACCACCTCCTGAGGAAACCTGTGCCATCAAAGGGGCGCCACAAATGTTCGGGACGAGGTCCTTAAAACTGAGGTCCACGTCACTGGCCAGGTCCCCCCGGGAACAAGGGGTGAATTTTCAGGCACTTGTTACAGGAAAACTAGACAGGCATCCAGACCTGGGCTCAGGACGGGCTTCAGGTGAAATCACAGGCAAGCTTCCCGGCAAGGGGGTCGACAGCTATTGACAGGTTCTAATCTACGCGATGACCCTAACAAATGATTAGGCAGCACTAGTAGTTTTAAAAGGTAACTATGTATGACGCAGATGCACCCCTGCTAAGCTGCCGGAAAAAACTTAGTGCATTTTAATAACAAAAAATTTCAATACAGACAATTCAAACTTCATAGGAAACATAAGCTTTCAGCTACTCCTACACCTTTATCATCCAGACTGTTCTCTTTGCCCGTTTTCTTTCTGATATGGCGATCTGTCACCCCCTAATGGTGACCAGTGGAATAACAAAAAAGAAAGACATCTGGAAATTATACTACAGTTCCAAAAACTTTCCTCAAAGCTTTTACTATTTAAAAAAAAAAGTGATAAAATTAGTTATTTCAAGGAGTTCATCACCTGTTACAATCCCTGGAAAAATAAAAACGGTTTATTTCCCAACTTCACCAACAGTCTGCTAAGCATATCATTTCATCATTTGGACATAATTAAACACGTGGTACTCGGAGCTCTAAGAATGCTATGAGATTGTTGCATTTATTAAATGACTGCTGAGGAACACACTTCCTTTAATTTTTAATTGTATTCATGAGACCCTAAAATGTAAGTAAGGAATGACCTGGAAAGAATACAGAAAGAACGTAGGCCTTTACGGTTTGTAGGTTATGTTAGCGGCTTCATTTCAAGCTCTCTTAAAAGTGTGCTGTCTCCCTTGCCCCCTGTCCTAGTGGAGCACCTCTGACAACAGACACTGAAGTGACAACACAGAGTTCAGCAGGTTTACGTTACTGCATCTTCACTGTGGGTGGGCTCGCAGGGACTTACCTGCTAGGAGGGGCAGCTGTCCTATTAAGAACACACGTTAGATAAGAGCAGCAAAGTCAGTGCTGGTGAAGCTGACCTTGACCTGACATGCTACTTTTTAATAAAGTTTCGAAAACATCTTTCATGAAGATTCTACAAAATAATAAAACTATTCTGCCAGATTCTCTAAGAGCAAAACTTCCTCCTGAAAATATCGAATCTGGTTAATGTTGGTGAGCATCATTGTGATTCTCACACAGTATTTTGTCGAGCCTGACACTCCCGTGCGTGAAAAAAGAGAACCCACACTCCCTGTCCTTGAGAGGCCTGTGATTCAGATAAGCAACGCAGTAATAACAACCTAAAGGTAAACGCCGCATGTGTGAAGTAAACCGTGCGTGCGGATGAATACAAAATTCCACCTGCGGGGTTGAGAACAGCTTTGCAGACACCATGGCCTGAAGATGAGGCTTAATGGGGATTTCAGACAGGCAAACCCAGAGGGGACAGAGGACCAGAGCAGGGAGGGCAGTGCCATGAGTAACACGGGGGTAGGGGCAGGGAGAGCGGGGGATTCTATGTATTAATTACCATTCATACTCCTTCAGTAGGCAATGGGAAGGCACTGGAAGGTTCTGGGTGGGAGAGTAACAACTGAATCAGCGCTTTAAGGAAAGTACTCCAATGGTCAGACAGAGGTTAGACTGACCGCCAGAAGGCCTGCAGGCAGGGCAGCTGGGCAGGCCGTGGAGTCGGCCTGGCTTATGTAATAGCCTCCTCCACCTACAAGCTCTGTGACCTTGGGGAAATCACATGACCTCTAGGTGCCTAAGCGTCTTCACCCATGAAACAGGAATAGTAGTAGTACCAACCTCAAAGCTGTTATGAAGATCTGATGAGAAATACGTGCTTTAAAGAGCAAATGCTTAATCACTGTTACTTATAATGGGTGTAGGAAGACAATGGCTTTTAGGATGGCCCAGGTATTTGGTGATAAGGATCAAGGTGAGTTGTTCTGGGGATGCGGAGAGGCAAGTGAAGCCCTACAGAAACAATCCAAGGACTTGGTCACTGAGATATGAAAGCACTGAGAATGGAAAAAAATGCAAACTGACTCCAAAATTGGATTTGGGTGACTCAGAGAATGGTGGCATTATTGGTACAGAGAAGTATTAATAACAAACTGGTCTGGAAAGGGGCAAATGTGTCCATTTCAGGCAATCTGAGTTTGCAGTAGAGCCTATCAGCCTTGGGGACGGCTGGGTTAGGCCAGGAGTCACATGTTGAGCCCTTAAGGCCACACCAGTACACAGACATGTGAGCAGCCTCAGAATTACTCACACTCAGCACCAACCAAAATGACAGCATCTATGTATGTGACACGTATTCTCAATATCCTGCCCTCTACTTTCCAAGACACTTTGATAAACCAATCTCTGTTAATAGGTAAGTGGCTTTATCGTATATTTACCAGGAGAAACATATTTATCTAAAAAAGAAAGAGGCACTGTAACAGTCTAGGCTGCAGGCAGGCAGGGCGAGACGCTGGAGCAGGCAGCTCTTTGGGTGCTGGTTGGACCATCCCATTCTCCCGGCCCGGAGCTTAACACTGAAGTGAATAAGCGCGCATTGGGATGTCACGTTCTAGAAGAGCAGCAGCCAGGGTGAGAGATCCTCAGGACAAAGGATGGGAACTTGAACAGATCGCTTTGCCTTGTTCCCACACATGTAAAATGAGGGGTCTGGACAAAGAAGGCCCCTCCCATCCCAGTTTCAACATGGTATAACCCATGCTTACTGCTTTCAGAATGAAACTATGGGGGTCTGTCCAAGACAGGTATTACATCAACAAACACACCTGCACTGGGTCTCAACAATACTTCCTGTACTTCTGCAACCAGACCCTAATCTTCAACAGCGCCAGCTTTCCTACTCACTAGCTGGCCTTCCTGATACGGCCCATCTCATCCCACTTCCATGACACCTAAAATGCCCTGCCTCAAGTCATTTCTTAACTCTGAATTATCTTGGGTGACAGGCCAACTTCCAGAGGGCACTATGTTCAAATACAACTTCCAGGAGAATTTTATAACGTAACCGACCAAGGTGTCTTTATAATATGGAAATTCAAGCAACATACAAGAACCACATCAACAATATACCAACTAGATATCAGTAAAACAAGAGGAGCCAAAAAACAAGGTTACCTTTTCTCTGTCTAGATGGATTCCACTGATTTCAAAATCAAACATAAACAGTTCGGCCACTCGCCTGTAAATAAAATAGGTGACAGGTTAGAACAGGTAATGATAATTATGAACAAAAATCAGTTTTTTGCAAAATAAATCCATCTTTTCCAACCTTACTGCCCAAAAGCCGGATGTTTCAACACACACACACACACACACACACACACACACACACACATTTGTTTGCTTGAAACCAGGAGCTTAACATCTTAGAAGTCAGGCAAAACAGCTGGCTGACTGACTGGGTTTTAAGCTTTCCTATGGATGATTTGGTATCAGATACACCGTGCTAACTATACAACAAGTCTTAAACTGACAATGAATGACAATTACTCCAACAAGGCCAAATTTTCCGTTTTCTAGAAAGGAAAAAATGTACATCTTTTCAACTGTCTTTCCTTCAAGAGTATCTGCTGCAAACGATACACAACGCACCAAATTAAGTCCTTGTGGGACATACACATGCTGCCTGAACCCTGCGTAACTGTAGCACATTTCCTACTCAGCATGTGTACCGAACAGAGCGATACTCTGCTCACCCGTAAGGCGTGGCCCAGACGGGGATAAGTACTTTTTGAATGAATGAACACAAGGCAAAAGAAATAATAAGTTTCCTAACAGGGGTACAAATAAAGTGCTTAGGGAGTTCAAAGACCGTCAGCAATACCCTTCAACAGGTCAGCAATATCTGAAACATCACCTTTTTCTCCTGCTATCAAAAAGCAGACTCTTCATCAGCTTCACGCCACCATCCTCTTCCCCTTGGGCTACGTTTGCTTAGACTTAGGAGGGAAGATGGCCATTTCAAGAATGGGTACCGGTGTGCTTTGTAGAAATCCGGTTTTTAATGATCGTAAATGCATCCGCAAACTTCACAACAGGCCCGAATTTTCCGAACCTTTCCTTAATGTAACAATTTCACCCTAATGTCAAGTATTAGCAGTAATAAAAAAGCAACAGCAGAACATAAAGTATCCTGGATAACATCTAAAGCAAGGGGCAACTTTTCAGTAATTTTCTCCGGTGATATTTTATACTTACAAGTTCATCTTTCCCTTTTTATTTTTTTTTTAAATTAATTAATTAATTTTTGGCCACATTGGGTCTTTGCTGCTGCGTGCAGGCTTTCTCTAGTTGCGGCGAACAGGCGGCTACTCATCGCTGAAGTGCACGGGCTTCTGATTGCAGTGGCTTCTCTTGTTGCAGAGCACGGGCTCTAGGTGTGCGGGCTCAGTACTTGTGGCTCGCAGACTCAGTAGTTGTGGCACACGGGCTTGGCTGCTCCATTGCATGTGGGATCTTCCCGGACCAGGGATCGAACTTGTGTCCCCTGCAAAGGCAGGCGGATTCTTAACCACTGCACCACCAGTCAAGTCCCCATCTTTCCCTTTTTAGTTATAAGCTAATTTAAGATGATTTACTTTCCCATCAGGGACCAGGGGAATCAAAATACTGAACTCGTGGGCGTTCCTGGTGGCGCAGTGGTTATGAATCCGCCTGACAATGCAGGGGACACGGGTTCGAGCCCCGGTCCAGGAAGATCCCACATGCCGCAGAGCAACTAAGCCCGTGCGCCACAACTACTGAGCCTGTGCTCTAGAGCCCGCAAGCCACAACTACTGAGCCCGTGTGCCACAACTACTGAGCCTGCACTCTAGAGCCCACGCACCACAACTACTGAGCCCGTGTGCCACAACTACTGAAGCCCACGTGCCTACAGCCCGTGCTCTGCAACAAGAGAAGCACCCGCAATGAGAAGCCCGTGCACCACAGCGAAGAGTAGCCCCCGCTCGCCGCAACTAGAGAAAAGCCCGCGCCCAGCAACAGAGACCCAACACAGCCAGAAATAAATAAAAAATATTTATAAAAATAAAAATCCTATTGGCATCTTAGTAACATCTAGAAATGTGGTACACGCCCAATTAGCACAACTCCTTTGTACCTCAAATGGTCTGCCAGTCTACTTCCATTTTTATACATTAAATATGGGAAAGCAAATCTGTTAGTAAAGTCAGATCATGAACAACCTGTTGTTACTCAAAGTCAGCAGCAGCTCGGTACAAATCCAGCACAATTAGCAGGCATTCAACTTTTACTCATTTTGCTAACGAAGGTAATAATGCTCAAACCTAAAATTATAATAAAGACCCACTGCTGTGATTATACAGCCAGCTTTACCCATATCCTGAGCATCAGGATCAATGAACTGAAACAGGACCACAGGTAACCGCTTACAGGCAGACAGGCGAAGACAACCCCTCCCTGCTTCTCACACGGCATGATCACTCGTACACCAGATCAACACGAGACACCACCGCTGACTGACCCCTGTGGGCTGGGCTTCACTTGGGGTCACAGGCCACGTACGGACACAGACAACAGAGGAGGAAGCAGACGGGGCCAAGTAAGCATCCCATAAAGAAAAAGGAGATAAACAAGTGCAAAAGGCAGGGAAAGACATTCGTCTCTGTGCCATGACACAAATAACATATAGGCAGGTTAACGACAAACTACCACGTTTTATAAATAAATAAATCTGAGCAAAGAAATGTAATATCCACAGTCCTGTATCAAATATATTTGTGTACTCAGTTAGGTCTTTTCAATTCAGAATCATAAATGGTATGAACCAAAGCCAACCATTTCAAGGATCTTGACATCCACCAGTAAATAAAAGCACTCTGCTTTCAACTCCTGCTGTAGCAATGACGGAACTTTAGGAATGCAGCTAAAATGGAACCGTCAACTGCTCATAGGAATCCATTCCCTGGAGAGGGCCCTGCTGCAGGCCGCGGCTGTGGGGTGCTAAGATGCAGCAGTGAACAAATCAGACCAGGCCCTGCCCTCGAGGAGCTTCCCGTCCAGCGGGTGGGAAAGCTGAGCTGACAAACGGGCAGAGGAGAGAAGGCTGGGAGCCTGAGGACGGAGAGAAGTGGAGCTGGGCAGGAGGCCGGGGTGAGACAGGCACAGAGCTCTCGGAGGAGACACCGTCTGAGTGGCGTCCAAGGAGGGTGCGGGACTCGCCGCAAGGGGAGAAACTGTCCGGACAGAGGGGCTGTGAGCGCAGGGACACCGAGGGAACGGCTTTCAAGCTCAGCTCCACAGTCACAACCGCGATGAACGCAAAGGAAGCAGTACCTGGTTTCTGGATCAAGGGAATCCACAAGTTTTTTATCAGCTAATAATTTCTGCAGACTTTGATACAATTCCACATTTGTGTTCAACCTAGAAAAATTACAAATAAAAAAAATTAAATGATTTTCTAGTACCTTCCTTTTTTGCTTTACGTGAAGAGAATGGTGTCAAGTTCCAGCATCCACATGGCCAGAGGCCAAAGGTTTGGGGTATTGTTTTGTTTCTTCCTTTGGACCAGGAATGGCATAACCGCAGGTACTAAGGGACGGGAAGTGTGTTAGTACTAACTGTCCTGGAAAGTAAAAGCACAAACTTAAAGCCACAGTCCACAGCTGGGGACAGAAGAGCAGACAGGACGTGACCCCGCTTCCATTGAGAACCAGCCGCGTCAGCAAACATGCCAAGGACCACTGGTTTCTCTAACAGGAGAGGAGCGGGGATGGGAGGGGAGGAACGACCTGCAGTCCTGACTGGGCGCCCAGCCTGGGCTGCCCTGGCTCACCAGCGGGAGTGGCAGGTCCACACCGGGGACAGCTCGAGGGCACAGGCTTCAGAGCCACACCCTGCAGCCACGTGGGCCCCGGCTACCGTGCCCTTGGTCCGAAAGGGTTAGACCCTTGGTGGCCCCCAGGGTTCAACGAGACGCTGGGCACAGCCCCCACTCCCAGAGGAGGCGGCTACTGTCTACGGCTGCACTCGGGCCCGGCCCACCCAGCACCACCGAGAGCTCCTGAGTCCCTCTCCCAAGAGCACAGTGCGGGCCAGGCTCCTGCCTCGGGGAAGGGCAAGGGCTAAGCGCCGCCCGCCAGGTCCACTCAGGGGCTCGTGGGCGGTCAGGTTCCCCGGGCAGCTCACACACAATCAAACCCCTGCAGGTTCATACGAACCGAGGGGCCTCTGTCACCACGGTGCTCACGGGCCACCCTGAACCTGAGGGACCAAGGCAGCCCCGCCGGCCCGAGAAATGCTCAGCACGGGGGCAGGCTCGGCCTCAGCCCCAGGAACCGGGAGAAGGTCAGCAAGGACCGCTGCCTCCTCTGGCTGCTCGGCCCCCGGCCACCCACATCCAAGGGCAGCCGTTCCGAGGTGGCCGGCCGGACCCACGTCCGAGGTTTGAGCAGATCTCCCATATCGTGTCCTACATTGTAGGACTCTGAGATAAAGTCTGTATTTTAGTCTATATTTGGCATTAATTCTAAACAAATACATCCAGCTTTATCCTTGCTTTCCCACCACTGGAAAGTCAGTCGATTCTACTCGGGCACCGGAAGGCATCCTATTCAAAGCTGCCCTGGGCAGTTAGGGTGCAGCTCAGGCTACGGGAGAGAAGGAGCCAGCGCTCAGGAGGGCGGAGGGCAAGGCTCTGGGTTCTGTCCGGTGACGATGGCCAGGTCCCTCGGCAGCACCCACGCCCCCCCGGGGGGGCAGGGCCCGGTCCCAGCAAAAGACTGAGCTGCGCTCCACGGCCAAGGGGGGACCGCGGGCCGAGCCTCCGACACCACCTCTCTACCTACCGAGGCGCCCACTGTCCCCCCACGGAACCAGCAGCCCAGGTCCGCCGACGCAGCACGCAGGCCCCAGGCAGGGGCCGGGCGCTCTCGCTCACCTCCGCAGCAGCCCTCGGCTCCAGCGCCTTCAGCACGCCAGGGTCTGGAGTTTGCAGGGACCAGCTTTCCCGTTCAAGGAGGCAAATTTCGCACGCACCATCCCCAAAGGGCAAACGCTGCCGGGGGCACCGGCCAGCAGCCGCACACCCCACGCGAGCCCCGGGGGACGGGGGGCCTCCGCTGGGCTGGGGGGCACAGGTCCCGAGGTCTTTCCAGCCGGGGGGGCCGGGCGCCCGCACTGGCTGACCCCCGTCCTGGTGGGCGCCCCACCCCGTCCCCGTTACTCTGACCAGTATTCTTACATTTACTCCTAATCCCTTTCAAGTGACAGACTTCACCCCAGCCTGCGCCTGCCGCAGCTCCCAGACTGCCTTTACGATGGGCCCCGATGCCCCAAATCCCAGCCCCAAGGGGACCGCACGGCCACCGGGCAGAGGTGACCACGCTGACCTCTTGCCCTGCAGCCACAGCTCCAGGGCGACAGCGATCCCACCGCACGGCCATGTGCCAGCTGGCGCTGCCCGCCCCCGAGACGCTGACGACCCCTTCAACGAGGAGAACGAGGCCCCGGGTGTCCGCCGCGTGCCCCCCCGCACCACAAGCACTCTGCATTTGCCGCCTCGTCCTCCTCCCAGCAGCCCTGAGACGCAGATCACTCCACCACCCCCCTGACCAGTGAGGAAACCGAGGGACGGCAGACAGGGAGGCGGCCCAGAGTCAGGCCGCGGGCTCCCCCCATCCGCCCACCCCGGGCAGCCCTGTGGCTCACACACCAACCCCGTGCCCCATCCCCCGCCAGCGGGCGAGCCCTGCACACAGACCACCTGGGGCACAGACCCGGAGCCCGCGGCCCAGCACGGTCCGGGAGGAGGGGCAGACGTACGTCTCCACCATGGCGCCAATGCTCCGACAAGCTTCCTCCGCGGCCTCTCTGAATGCTGCCTCGGGGTGAGCGATTTTCACAAAATCGGCCTAATGGAGGGGAGACAAAAGCAAGAGGGCATTTGATGGGAAGCTTGCTTCCAGGGTCTGAGGGTGAAAATGAAAACGTGAGCTTTAAAATGTGCCATTTGCCTTGACCAGGAATTTCCATTACTGGAACTTTCCTAAGACGGCGGGAGGAGCAGCTTCTTCCTGAACATTCCTTAATTCTGTTATTCCCGGGAACCAAGTCCGTTTCATTTCCTAATACATTCCAAAATACTCTTAGTGACTTTATTTTAGAGAAGCCTCCCTCCTGCAAATGTAAAAACCAAGTGAATTCTTCCTACCTCTAATCATTCAAAAGAGCAGGCTCTCGCTTCAAATAATCCCGAGCTTTCTACCGAAGCGTTCCTACCCGGCTCCCGGGAACGGCTCCCGGGAACACCGCTTGGAGGCGCTTCTAGTTAACACTCACACCTGGTGTCTTTTCAAGGCTGAGTTAAGTGCATTCCAGCCGTTGTGCGGAGAACAAAGACTGCCTTTGAGTAAATAGGGATCCCCAGGTGCAGCCAACCAGGCTCAGGACTAGAGCTGCTATACTGACCTTAGAATTTAACTAAGCCAGAATCCCTCTTTTAATTTTTTTTTTAACGAAATCCCATAAAACTAGATTTTAGTTTCCATGTTAACTGCAGTACACTGCAAAACAGAAATGCAGGGAGGGCTTCCCTGGTGGCGCAGTGGTTGAGAGTCCGCCTGCCGATGCAGGGGACGCGGGTTCGTGCCCCGGTCCGGGAGGATCCCACGTGCCGCGGAGCGGCTGGGCCCGTGAGCCATGGCCGCTGAGCCTGCGCGTCTGGAGCCTGTGCTCCGCAATGGGAGAGGCCACAACAGTGAGAGGCCCGTGTACCGCAAAAAAAAAAAAAAAAAAAAAAAAAAGAAATGCAGGGAAACTACAAAAACCTGCGTATTTTCTTCATTCTCATGAAGACAACATATACGGCTAACACGTGAAATAAAATCACCACAAAGTAAAATGCTCTAATTTCATGATCAAAGAGTTTTTTATGCAGAAGCAGACAGATCCATAGTTTGATACAACATTTGACGTAACAGTAGGATAACACCTGCACTCAGGCACCTGAAAAGCGAGCTGTGTAAACTTCAAAAGATGCTGTATAAATTACTCATCTGCAAGCTGCACAGTTTACAATCAATATTAAAATTCAAAACACCAGCAAACGTTTTAAAACTCGTCTGTGATAGCGGTGAAAATAATACAGTTCCACGGGGGCTGTGTTAAGAAAGAAAAAGAAAACGAAACGACCAGTTTATAAAACTCATGCCTTACATGGTATTGATCTCACTAGCCGGTAAAATCTTAAAAATTCAAAAAAGGAAGAAGATTCTTTGAGCTTTTTGACCCAAATATTTACATGTATAAATCACATCCTAGTCTTTTTGAATGAGACATTATCAAACTTCATAAATATAAAAAACTTCAAAAATAGGGCAAGCTATGGGGCAGAGAAGTTAAAATCTTTTAGGGAAGAGCAGAAGTAGAAATGTGGAAAAAATGCTAGAACACTGGTTAATTAAGACAGAGGCTAAGACAACAAACACCCAGTAAGTTCTGGGATTTCTGACCGCAAAAGCCAATACTCGATTACAAATAAGTGAAATTTGCTGACCAGCGCTTTCCTTTCAGATTTCAGCGGCACCGTTAAGCAGAGACAGTTCGAAACCTCTTTTAGGACAGTACGTCTCCCACGTCCCTCAACAAGACGAGCCCTCACTGAGCACATCCTGGAGGGACAGAACCCGAACCCAGAAAAAGCAAGAGCTGACTACGGAGCCCGCGGCACAGCTCACTTCCCCTCAGGAAAGCCCTTCAGGGTGGATACTCTGCCCATCTCTTTACAACTGGGAAACTTGCAGCAGTGGGTCTAGGACAGCGGAGGTGCTACTGGCTCAGCGCAGATGCTGAGAGCAAGGAGGCTCTCGAAGAAGGAAACCACAGACGGGGAGCTGCCACCCTGGTGAAGAAAGTCAGCCTCAAACGGTAAATATGATTCCACCTACCTGATACTTAAGAAAAGACAAACTACGGGGATGGAGAACAGATCAGAGGTTGCCAGAGGTGAGAGGCAAGGTGGGTGCGACGCACAGGGAGAGTTCTGGGGGTGATGGAAGAGTTACGCAGCCTGACCGCGGGGCGGCTACATGCACAGAGTCCACGTTCACAGACTTGCACCATCCCTTAGAAGAAGCAGATTTTACTGCGTAATAATTTTGAAAATAAACACTTTCTCACAAGATGGGGAGGCGACCTTCCTGCCACTCCAGGTAAGGTTCCATCCGGCCCGGGCGGCAGCAGTCCTGGAAGTGTGGAGAGCAAGGCCTCTGCGGCCAGACTGCCTAGACGCGAAGCCCAGCTCCACCACTCACGGGCCGGGGGACTTAACCTCTTAGTGCCTTTCTTTCCTCGTCGACAGGTGGAGACATGCCCAGAAGGCTGCATCAGTCAATCCAGGTGAAGCTCTTAGCTGGGTCCAGTGCCAACAAGAGCTACAGAACAGCCAGCACCAGAACATAAGCCCCACGAGGTCGGACCACACTCCCAGTGCCTGACCAGGGTGGGGCTGCGCGTAGAATGAACGTGAAGAGCGAGCTGTACAGACAGGAGCAGGCGTGACCACGACTGGGGACTTGCGCGCCACTACGATGTCGCGGCCACCCTGGGCTGAGAGGGAAGCCTGCTTCCACCTCGGCCGTGGGCGTCTCAGCTGGCGGAGAGACCTGAGGGCACTTCTATCTCAACTTCAAAACGTGGGGAAAAGACGCCTTTGATACAATCAGTTTGATGTCAAAACCTTATTTTGGATCAGAAAAGACATTCCTGAAAAGGCTTATAAAAACTAGTTTTCTTCTAAGATTAATTTTACTGTAAAGGTACAGGTAAACGTTCTACTAGAATTTTGGTAGACATTTTTATAAATGAAGAACCTCTGTAACACAAAGAGTCTTTGCCACGTGCATAACCATTCTTCCATTACCTATTACATATCTATTTTATTAAATATACATATTAAAGTACGAGTACGAAATCTGACCTTTCCTGTACATTCTTCCCATTCAACAGCACGCTTCACTATAACCCATTACACCCAAGAGCTCTCAAACAGTTCAGACATTCCTAACTTTACAGTCCAGTACTGAACCTAATACACTGAGCTTAACTTGCAAAAGTGAGAAGTGGTCTGCGGCCCATGCCCGGCGTCTTACCAAGTCGGCCACCCTGCACAAGGAGTCCGAGAGCTCGTCAAAGATGAGCACGGTCTGGGGCCCAGGAGGCGCGGAGCACACGCGGCGCACCAGCTGCTCCGTTTTCCTCAAGGCCTTCTCCTGGGCGACACGGAATCCTTCCGGGGCGCTGAGCTCAGGAACTCCAAACAGGCCCTGAAACCCAAAGAACAGTTTCCACTGATAACTAAAAACATGACCTGGGGGTATTGAATACAAATACTTTTTTCATGAACAAAATCTTGGTTTTCATTGATAGCTCATATCATGGTGACACCTGTCATCACAGGTATCGCTTTCACATTCCCCGCGACATTCCACATGACACTAAAAATGTTTTAGAATGTAATTTTTCTTCAATTTTTACTTATTTTATAAAAAACAAAAATAGAATGATATGGGTTCAAAATCCAGCTCTGTCACTACCACAGAACCTAACTAACGAAGTGGCAAGGATTAAACAATACACATTTTTAAAAAACATTTTAACAGTGCCTGGCACACAGAAAGCATTTAACAGATGTCAGCTGTAACCGCTACCAGCTGTGTGACCCTGGTCCAGTTCTCTCTCCTCCTTGGCCTAATTTCTTCATCAGGCATGAAGGGATGACAATATGTGCTGTGTCTCACAGCACGGACACAGGAACGAGGTTAGTAAGTTCTCAAGACCCTGCCCGGCACTGAGTGAGGTCCAGGGTACAGCATCAAGCACTCCACAGAGAATAAAATAGGGACGGTGAGTTGATTACTGAGTACATATATATTTTAGAAAGATTTAATAAACATGCTAAACCAAGTCACAGGCGGAAACGGGCAGCAAATTTTATACCTTCCAAAAGCACTTCAGCACCTTGATAAAGATAAAAATCACCGTCTAATGGGAAGGAAGGACCATCTTCTGGTACCGGTTCGATCACACTTGTTATGATGCCCAGGAAGGCAGACAAAAACCACAAACACTTATTACACATCGACGGCATGCCAAAAGTGTACCATGTACTTTACACAGGTTCTCCCGTGTAAATCACACAATCCTAGAGCACAAACTATCAATCACCTTTTTACAGATAAGGTAACACTTGCAGAGGTTAAATGAACATGTCTGTGGTCACTAGCAAACAGTGGGAAAGCCACAACCTCAACTTGCTCCAAGCATCCCTAAAGCCCACACGTTCTCCACGCTCGTGGACTGCAACTGGTGTTGGAAAGTCTTGCCTCTGCAGAAGGGCAGCTCCGGGGACTAGGAACCCCGCTCTTCGCCATTTTAACCAGCTGCCCAACGCAGGGCCCACCACAGGCAGGAACTCACGAATAAGGCAAATGAACAGGGCCAGACGGCTGTGTAGACAGCTTTGTATCAAGAGATGCTTAACATGTCAATTGCGGGAAATACCAAGAGGCGAAGCTTTCAGGCCTGACAAGGCCCACTGTTTCTGCAAGAAGGAATGCAGGAAGTTGTTAACTTCTTTTCAAACTATATTAACGAGTTGGAGAAAATAAAGACAGGCAGCGGCAAAACAGAATGAGGACCAAAAATATACTTGGTTATTACAATGATTTAATATGACTCAATTACAGACTTTATTTTCACTTCTCAGCACACCTCCCCACACTCCTCGGGGAATTCTAAATCTCAGCCTACCAAGTTATGGTGATACCAGAAAACTACATAAGCCTTCGGGTTTCTTTTTTTAATCAAAAACCAATTCACGTATTTGAAAATCTGATATCAGCACCTAAAATTATGATGTACAAAAGAAAAATTAATAAAGCTAAAATTAGATCTATTTCATCCACCCATAACCAAGCTTACCCCTCACGTCTTTTTGCTCAGTGCCCACAGGCTGTGCTCGTCCTCACACCAGTTACGTCAGTACCAACGTTATTTACCCCCATGGAAGTTGGTGTAGCAAATTTCATTCAAAAATAATTTTAAGACGAAGAAATCTGGGCGTTAAATAAGAAAAACTCACATTATTAGCCTCACTGTAATTATATCCCACACTCACCTTTCCAAGAAAAGCAAGAGTAGAAATAATGAAAAAATTAAAAAGGCAAAAATAAAAGTAACAGTGCAAAGTGAGCAAAATCCATAAACGCAAAGTAAAGCAGGCACAGGTAAATCCCTTCCAAGCTTTCCTTCCTTTCACCTTTAATTCAGTCAATCATTCAATGATGAGTTTCAGGAGGTGGGCGGTGGAGGCGGGAAGGAGTGGGAGTTCGGGGTTAGCAGATGCAAACTATTATATACAGGATGGATAAACAACAAGGTCCTACTGTAGAGCACAGGGAACTATATTCAATATCCTGGGCTAAACCATGGAAAAGAATACGAAAAAGGATGTATATGTGTATAACTGAGTCACTTCGCTGTAGAGCAGAAATTAACACAACATTGTAAATCAACTCGACTTCAATAAAATAAATTTTAAAAAGGAAAAATATAATGAGTGTCTACTGAATGCCAGACACCGAGCGGGTCGCGTGGATACGCAAACAACTAGGAACAACACAAGAAGTCAGTGATTTTCTGTGGGAAAAATCTACGGGATGGGCTGCACCGCCTTAGAGGACAACAGACTCTTCTCCAACTCGGTGTTTTAAAGGAAAAGAAACAAAGCCGAAAAGCTTGGGAAAATATTAATAACGTCACTTCGGGCATCTAATGGAAAGACTAATGACACTAATTGACAGAAGCGGGTCCTGGTATCAAGACACCGAGGCCGTAGGTGAGCTCACCGCGCGGCCCGCGCCTCACTGGGGTCGGGTCTGAGCTACAGCGCTGGGAGTTCGGGGGACGCGCTCAGGACCACTGCACCTGGGGCCCTCGCTGGGCAGGTGCTGGACCCGAACCTGGGGCCGCCCCGCCCCCCGGCACCTGCCCCTCAGAGAGGGGGGGGCCGCCCGCAAGGTCACCCCGGGCAAACGACACCTCCCTCCCGCGCGAGGCGGGCTCGCCGCCCGGACCCCGACGACCCCCGCCCTGGTCCCGCGGGCCGCTCACCCGGCGCTCGCCGAACAGGTCCAGGCGGCGGCCCTGGGGCTGGACGTTGAAGGCGGCGCCCACCGGGGACCAGCTGGTGCTGACCCACCGGCCCCGGAGCCCAGCCCCGAGGCCGCCCAGCCGCCGGGCGCACAGCATCGCACTGCGGCAGCCGCTCCGAGCCGCGAGGGCCCACGAAACCGGACTCCACTACCCAGCCCGCAGCTCCGTCGGAGAGGGCGCCGCGTCTCCACGGCAGCGCCCGCCTCCCACGTGACCCCGCGCTTCCGGGAAAGGCAGGAGGCCGCGGGGCCAGCGCACATCGGTGTCCCCAGGGCCAGAGCGTCGCCCGCTGCTTTCCCGGGCCGCCGCGTCTAGCGCCACCGCGCGCCTGGAGGGGGAACCGCAGGACGCCCTGCCCTCCCACGTGGCCGGGCGGGTGGCAGGGTCTGCGCGGAGCCGAGCCTCGCACCCGCTGCCGGGAACACACGTGGGCGGCAGGCCGACCGCTGCCCGGCGCCCTGAACCGAGACCCATCGCCCTCCGTAGGCCTCCGCTCCAGGAGGGTGCGAGACGCAAGGCACTGCGCCCGCACGTCCCAGCCCTGCAGCCAGAGCTGTCGGTGGACCTCCATCCATCGACTGTAAACTCGCAGTGATCGATAACATAATCGACAACGCAGCTTGTTGGGGGGTGGAATCTGCCAAGCTGCAGTCACCGACGGAGGGAGTACGGGGGCGGGAGGGCAGCGGTGGAGAGGGTGAGGGATGCGGCCGGGGGGCGCCCTCCCGGTGTCCGCGAGCAGAGGCTGTGCAGCGCTCGGAGCATCCTCTGTACGGCCCGTGAGGATGACCCTGTTGGAGGACAGCGCGGAGGCTGCTGCTGGGCCTCGGCTTCGGGCGGAACCGGACGCCCCGATCCAGTCCCCCAGCGCCCAGCGCGCAGGGCATTGCGTGCCGTGCGGAAGGATGCTTCGTGTCCCTGTACCAAGGACCAGCGCTAACGGAACCTTGTATCTCACCTGAATGCGTGGGCCTGAGGTAGAGTCTGCTCCTGGGAACACCTGTTGGATGTGAGCAGCCCCGGAACCTTCTCTGAAGTTCCAGAGAGCCAGAATCGAGGGCCAACTGGGGCGGGCTTCTAACCCGCCCCTTTCCGTCCTCACAACAATTTACTGTTAAATGGAGTTTGTTTTCAGAGTAGCCTGGTGGGGAGAAAAAGCCCCAGTGATAAAAAGAGAACAATGAAAATTTAGTAAAGGCAAGCGCCAGGGTGCGCTTACTAGAAATTCTGCGTTTGTTTGTGTACATACGGTAAGTCGCGATTTCATCTTCTGCGGACTTTTTCATCAAAGATTCCAAATTATTTAAAATCCCCAAAGTCCTAACTCCGTAGCGATTAATACCGCATCGTCTGTGGCTGGTTGGTCCTTGGGGACAGCCATCCCACATCGCAGGCCTGCACGGCAGGCCCTTACACAGATGTCAAATCTGCCATGTAAAAATATTCATCAATATATGTGACAAAACTACTTAATCATATTTTTTAAAAAGGAGTTTCAAATCTGAGAGCTTTTCTTTAGCCCAGAATGGTTCCTAACCATTTTTAATGCAAACATTGAAGCGTAAAAACACCCTCAAAGGATGCTGGCTTGTGCTACGTTAACGAGGTGTCTTGTGTCTCAGGGAGCCTGGCGTAGTTAGACTTGTAAAAACTGCAGACCAGATCCACAGACAGCAGATGAGAGATAATTCCAAATGGCAGATCAGACACCTCCCCAATCAACTTTATCCTTTTGAAGTGCTTTATAACATGTTTTACATTTCATCTTATACATTTGCCCTGCAAAACAAAAAAAAAAAAGAATTTTATGAAAGCTTGTATCCAATATTCTGGTCATAAACTGTACTTTTTTCCTTTATGCCTATCTCACCTATAAAGTTCTGACCCTAAACAGAAGGGAGTTAGTACACGAATTGTTTGGTCCATAACAACACCAGACTTAACACTGGGGAAAAACAGCTCGGCTTATTGCAATTGAAAGAAGCCAAAGCATAAGGACACTCTGGCTCAGTAAAGAAAATGATCAGTCCCTACAGCTGGGCCAACGTTAGGGCGCCAAGGCAAGTGGGGGACTTGGGGTGTCTCACGTGCTTCACCCGAGTCCTGGCTCTGTTGTAGAAGAAACATACATTAAGGAAAGCCAATAAAATACCTATAAACAGAAATGATTTCCACATATATCCAAAGTTTTCCAAAACCAAGTAATTTTTCACCTTTTCATCTATAGCAGTGCTGACTGCTTATAATGATAACTCAGAAAATTCCCATTTTCCCAAGGAATGAAGATACTGTCACAACTGCGCTGACTTGGCTGACGTGTGGAGAGAACGGCTGTAAGTCCGTCAGAGTCCCAGGCTGTGGTCTGGAAGATGCTGTCGCTTGAATATGCACTGGGCTTGTCTCCTCTTGCTTCTTTATTAGTTGCTCTCAGCTGATGGAAAAGTGTATGGAGTTAACATAAGCATAGTTAACGCTTCCAGAATTTTAGGAGGGGATTATTCGCTGGAACACAGGGCAGTTCCCCTCTAGATTACTTAAATTACCTAGTACAGTGTAAATGCTATGTCAGCAGTTTCCAGGTTGGCAAATTCAAGTTTTGCTTTTTGGAACTTCCTGATTTTTTTTTTTTTTCCAAATATTTTCCAACCATGGTTGGTTGAATCTGCAGATACGGAACTGTGGACACGGAGGGAAACTAAAACAGTCACGTTTGGCAAACAGTTTACTAACAACTGTTTGTTGAGTTGAATGGTGATGAAAACCCAAGATAGAAAGTGAGCAGAGTGTCCTGCAGTTTCCTGGGCTGTGCCATTGTCACCAGCCCAAACTCTTATTAGTCACAGATGGAATAAACACTTCCTTTTCTTTCCCTGGAATGTCCTCAGGAATTCAGATGGGAGATACATCATCACACAGCTCCTTCGAGCACTAAAATGATACCAAAACACTCCCCACAAGGAACGCCCGAGCAAAGGATTCTTCAGAGCACGGGAATGATGGAACATATCAAATACACTGTAATAGAGCAGAGCAGGCATTTTTACATTTACTCTTGGAAGGATAGCGAATTCTATAGACTCAGTTTTAGGAATAACTTTCCTACTTTCACCTTTTTATGGTTATGACAGTGGTGATATAATTAACGTGGTAAAATCATCAAATAATGTCTTCACCAAGCTGATTTGGGGGAATGGAGAGACAGTTATAACCGCTCCCCGCCCCCCGACCCATCACGCGCTGCTGAACAGAAGGAAGCCCGTGAACGTGGTGTCGTCGTCCTCATCCGCAAACAGGCCGTTGAACCTCTCCCCTCCCGTCACCTGCAACCACACCTCGTCCCCGAGCTTCAGCTGCAGGACGATGCCACCGGACGCCTGGTCCTCGGAGCTCATGTAACCGTCCTTGGTGTGCAGGACTTTTACCCCGTTTTTGACCAGAGACACCTGGACGTTCCTGGAGAAAACGGTGATGTGGTAGGTGAAGTAATAGACGCCGGCGACGTGGCAGGTGAATTTCCCCGTGGCCACGCTGTAGTGGCCAAACTCGTTGTACAGGATCCTGTCGAACTTGATGGGCACGTCTGACGGAGGGAACTTGCTCAGCACCGTGAGCCCCACGGTGAAGGCGCTTTTGGGCAAGACTGGCGTCTCCCCAATTTTCCCTTTTTCTCCTCGATCCCCTTTCCAGCCTCTCATTCCCCGGGCTCCGGGCTCACCCTGGGGCCCCAGGGGGCCGGCATCTCCCCTGGGACCCGGCTTTCCGGTGGGGCCCACGGGGCCAGGTAAACCGGTTGGGCCGGAAGGTCCAGTGCTGCCCTTTGGCCCTTCTGGGCCAACGGGACCCACGTCGCCCTTCTCCCCCTTCTGCCCTCGGGCGCCGGTCTCTCCTCTGAGGCCTTTCTCTCCCGTGGGGCCCACAAGTCCCTTTGGCCCGTGTTTCCCTGGGGGGCCTCTTGAGCCCTGATCACCTTTGACGCCCTTTGCTTCAACGTTTCCATCGGCTCCTGGGTAGGACAAGAAAGAACGGAGGAAGAGACGATTTGTGAAACTTTGCTTGTGAAAACAACTTTGGTTTTTCTATTATTGAGCAAGTGAATGAGATAAGGCAGTGCACGGTTTCAGCATGTGCTCAGGGTTTGAAAGTTAATTTACTCCTAACTGTGCAGGTACATACACGTGCACAAAACACCCTCTACTATATCAGCATCGGGGCTCACGTTAGAAATGACAGTTATTTGGGACTTCCCTGGAGGCCCAGTGGTTAAGAGTCTGCGATTCCAATGCGGGGGGCGCGGGTTCAATCCCTGGTTGGGGAACTAAGATCCTGCATGCCGAGCTACACGGCCAAAAACAAAAGAAAGAAATGACAGCTCTCTGCCCGTCCCTGAGGGGACGCATCTTTGGAAGAGGGAAGAAGGCAGACAGCAGATTCACCAGGGCTGCTTTGGTAGCTGACGCGCAGCCCCGATGACGTGACGCCCCCCGAGAATCCCCTCACTGGAGTCAGGTGGTCCTGGGCGGGCGCTCACTGCTCGCCGCGTCTGCCGGCCTGTGCACCGCGCCAGGTGCGTGGCGCTGTCGTGGCTCCGCCTTCCCCCCTCCCCGGCGCCTCCCGCTTCCCACGCCCTGACTGGACAGCCGTGGTCCGAGCTCCGGCTCTGGAGTGAGACGCCAGGATCCAGCCCAGTCTCCACCGCTTATGCACAAGCTGATTCCCCAGCTACACCTGGTTCCTCACCTGTACGGCTGGGATAACAAATAAAATATAGGCTGTTGTATTAAGTGAGTCAACACATGGAAGGCACTTAGAACGACCCAGTGGGGCGAGAACACTGTTCGTGTTGCCGTGGTAACCATCCTCCCTCCCCCTCGGGCGACAGCTGCCAGCATCCTCCCTGCCTCCAGGGCCCGGCTCAAGGGCCACCTTCTGCTGCAGTGCCACCCCGGGCGCTGAGTCAGAATCCAGCGTCCCTCCTCAGGGCCCAGCGCTAAATCAGGCTTCAGTAAACCATGGAGCGCGGGTCACGTCCAGCCTCCACCTGTTTTTGACAGCCCACAAGCTAAGAACAGTTGACACTTTTAAATGGTCACAAATCCTGTTCTGAGATGCGTGACAATTATGTAAAATTCAGGTTTCACTGGAACGCAGCCCCACTTACTAAGGCATCCTCTACGCAGCTTTTCCCTATGACGGCAGAGCTGAGTAGTTGTGACCGAGACCCCGTGGCCCGCAAAGCTGAAAATATTTACTAGCTGGCCCTTTATGGAAAGTTTGCCCATCTCTGCAGTGAACCCTGAGCTTCTGGAGAGAAGGACCGTGTGGCCTTTATCGCTGGAGCATCCTTGGAGCCTCCTAAGGGACTTGTCCTTGGTAAGCACTTAATAATTCCTATCCTATCATTGACGGCTCCGGCTGCGGACACAGCAGGACGGAAAGCCATCTCTGACCTGGCTCTCCTTTCTCTCCGGTCGTCCCGTCCTTCCCTGGGCCACCAGGATGTCCTGGTTCTCCTGATGGAAAATGAGAAAATAGGCAGAAGTTAAAATTCTAGCTCCAGTTTCCCTCGATGTGGGTCCCAGTCAGCGACGGAGGGTCCCGGGGAGCCCCAGCCTGACCCGCACACCCCACCCCTCCCAGACCTGCGGGGGGAGGGCAGGCAGGGGCAAGCAGCAAGGGTGCTGAGTGCGCCAAGAAGCGGGTTGTGCAGTGGACCGGTGGGCTTCCCAAGCAGCCGGCTCGATGATGATCACGATTGCATGTTTCTCACGTGACAGGGACTTGGGGGGGTGGCTTTGTCATTTGTGCTCCTTTTCCATCACTCTGTGGGGGGTGGAGTGGAAGTACTAGCCTCCTATGAAAGCACAGATGACCATGGTTACACCACACTACTTGGCATGGGAGAGAGGGTTCCAGAAGGATCTCTCTAGCGCCTTACAGTGGTGGTCAAGGTGCCGTGGAGACCCACTGGGACGTCAGGCCATGAGGTTCTGCTGCACACAGGAGTCCTGATGCTCAGAACAGGCTGCCCCAAGCACCAGCATCCTATGTTATGTCCACACACGTATGTTTGTAAGCTATGTACAGGTCATGTTCTAAAAACATGTTCATTATAAAACATACACACGGGACCTCCCTGGTGGCACAGTGGTTAAGAATCCGCCTGCCAATGCAGGGGACACGGGTTCGAGCCCTGGTCCGGGAAGATCCCACGTGCTGCGGAGCAACGAAGTCTGTGCGCCACAACTACTGAGCCCACGAGCCACAACTACTGAAGCCCACGCGCCTGGAGTCCGTGCTCTGCAACAAGAGAAGCCACCGCAATGAGAAGCCTGCGCGCCGCAATGAAGAGCAGCCCCCGCTTGCCGCAACTAGAGAAAGCCTACACGCAGAAATGAAGGCCCAATGCAGCTAAAAATAAATAAATTAAAAACATACACGCAAATACACTTGAAAACGGCAAGACAAAGATTAAGTTAATTTTTAGTGTGAGAAATGTGACATAATATCCTTCTAAGAAACATGCGTGTTGTATATAATCTAAATAAACTATATATGTAGCGTGCAAGTCTTAAGGAAGTATGTGAAACTTGAAAGAACGGGGACCATGGAGGAAGAAGGAGAGAGAATGAGTAGCGGAGAGGTAGAGAAATTTGGTGTTGGATACAGGAGCATCTGTCTTCCTTCTCTCTCCATCTATCTTCTTCTGTGTGTATAGAATATGTTATAACGAGCGTTTTAAATTAAACCTCCCAAATTTGGAGATAGACCACCCAGCGCACACATGCGCCCTTAAGCCGGAGAGACAGGATGAGCGCCAGACGGGGGCTGTGACCTGGCTCCCACCCGCGCCCTTGGCCTGCAGAAATGTTGCCTCGGCTCTGGAGCAAAGGGGACTCAGACGTCTGTAGAGAAAGCGAGGCTGTGAGCCCGCAGTTTGAGTCACGGAGACGGATGCGACACTTCCACCGAGAAGAGTGTAAAGGAGAAGCCGGGGAGGCTGCCCGGCGCTGCACAAGCGCTGAGGTTCCCTGGGCGGCGGGCGCCTCCGAGGAACCGGGTGAGAAAACTGCGGCCGCGGAGAGCACGTGCCCCAGCCCCGGGGGTGCAGGCAGCGAGTGCACCGTCCACTCCGAGGGGTGATACAGGAGGCCCACAAAGAGCCTCCCAGGAGAAAGGCCAGCGTCGGGCCGTCACGCTTGGAGGGCCGCGGAGTCAGGTTCCGACAGCATCATCTGAGCGATGCCTTCCCGCGCTTCTCCCGGCCCAGCCCGCTGGTGGATCCAAGGCGGTCCTCGCAGTGAGAAGGGGCGGGGTGGGGGGGAGGGATCTCAAAGACACAGGGTATCCTGTGCGCGTGTGCGGGCACACGCACGCACGTGTACGCACATGTACACATACACGTACACACGTGATACCAGCGGGAGGATAAGGGATGGATTTCAATAAGATGGACGGTTTGCCGTTCACTTGGACAGGACCTTTCACTCCCCAGAATGAGACGGGCCTAATGTCCCAAAGCGGCGTGGACTTACTGGAGGTGTTGTTATCCGGTAGGAGAGCCCAGCGCCGAGTGCAGGGCGGGGCTTGGTGAGAAGGGACACTGCCCCTGGTGACCCTCCGCCCCATCCAGCCTACTCAGTAAGCGCTAGACCACAAACGCCCTGAGCAGGGAAACACCTACAAACACCTGGAATGTCACACATCTGTGCAGCAGACTTCCCACGCTGAGTGATCCTTGTTTCTCCAAATCTTAAAGGCTTTTTCAAAATCCATATTCTAACAGCACTTAACTGGCAAAGCATTAATTTCAGTCCATCCTGAAACTGCTTTCTGTATATTATGCCACTTTAATATTGCCAGAGGCATATCTAATTCCCTGGTATAATCAAGAAATATCAAAAGAGGCTTCTAAATGTTTATCATTAAGTTTGGTGAGGCTCTCATACGACGTACTGAGAAAAATGACAGCGGCTTGTGTTCACGAGTCCTGAAATGCCTTACTTAATTGGTGTGCATCTTCCTATGAGTCTGTGATACCCTTGGGACATCCACAGTCAGGACAAGGGCACGTCAATGAACGTAAATGTAAATTCACCTGCCCACAGTCGTAATAATTTCCGGGTTGCGGGGGCAGACGTCTTGACAGATCTGACTGACGTTCATCATTGTTTTTTCCTTCTAATGCACATTTGAAGAATTCACATTAATAGAAATGGCAGCTCTGCCCTTCTCAGGATTCTTTACTGCTTTGCATTATCAAGTTCACCTTCAACCATCAGGTTTTTTGCGGGAGTATTTTCAGCACCCATCTCTTTGTGATCGTTCAACGGCATAATCTGAGAACCCCCTGGTCCAGGCACACTTAGTGCAAAACATCCCAACACGCTGAAGGTCAGTGAACGCGGGAGGGTCCCGGCCAGCCTGCTCACACTGTGGGCCACCACTCTTCCCACGGGACATGGCCCAGGCCTCAAATGACACATGTGTATCTGCACACCGACCAAGTGAGGCCATTCACACGGATTCATATAGCAAGCGTTTTAAAACCTCAATTTTTTCTTCACCTAAATTTATCTTTTAAGAGGTCACTAGAAGTTTCGATGTTTTCTTCCTGCACCCAGATGGGTCCTCTGCTTACATCTTAGGTGTAGGACCCTATGGTCAGGCCAGGGCTCAAGAACCCCATTCAGAAATCAAGCCTACAGGTTTTTGTCATGGAAACCACTCACACATCCTGGCTTTTGGGACTGTCCCTCCCAGAGGCTGGATCCTGTCCCCAAGTCCCCAAACCGTGGGGAGGTCCCGGGACACAGCACAGATACCCGAGGAGCGGCTGTGTGGCTCCAGGACCCTTCCTGTTCTCTGGCGTTCTGCACCGCCTGCCTCACGGCAAGGCCTGCACCGTGCTGGGTGCTCTCTGCCAGAGACCTATCCGTCGGATGTCTCTCTAGGACCCGGTGCCAAAGATCCCTCATACCTGTCGCCTGAGGCAGAAAGATCTATGACATCACAAGCTCCTGAAAACGGCCCTGTAGTATCGGAGATGGTGGCCAGCAGACAGGCAGCCCCACTCAGTGGGAAAGCCCACGAGGACAGGGGTCCTCATGGCTCGTGCTGCCCTGTAGCCCACACCCAGTCTGGATCTGGCCGGAGCAGGCTCTCCATCGGTGTCTTCTGGGCAATGGATGGATGGATGGATGGATGGATAGATGGATGGATGGATGGAGAGGGGAGAGCACACAGGCAATGAATGAATGAAGGAGGTGAAAGGAAGGGGGATGAGCGGGGGGCAGCTGCAGGCACAGGTGGTGGGTACCTGCGTCCCCCTTGTCGCCCTTTGCTCCATCACGTCCATCTCTCCCGGGCAATCCATTGTGACCCGGGTTCCCGGGGACGCCAGGGTGGCCCTGCCTGCAGGTGTCCTGTGAGCTCACCATCCCTGCGCAGACCCCGGAGACGAACAGGAGCCACCAGATCCTCATGGCTCAGATGACAGAGCTGAACGGAAAGACAGAAACAGACTGAAGGGAGAAACTCTCATCGCCGGGGCCACGGACAAAGCCTCTGCTCTTTGCAGTGGCCCAGCTTGGACAGCACAGTCAGGGCGGGTCGGGGGGCAGCTGGGAGCAGACTGGCCGCTCACAATCGAAGGACACTGTCCTTGGAAGGGCGCGTGTGACTGGGGAGACTCTAATGGTGGGCGATCCGGGAGAGAGCCACGTTCCAAGTCAGGAAACCCCCGCTGACTGTTTCGCTTTGGGCAAAGAAACTCCAACTGGCCGTTTCACTTTGG
Organism: Phocoena sinus; assembly: GCF_008692025.1. NCBI lineage: Eukaryota > Metazoa > Chordata > Mammalia > Artiodactyla > Phocoenidae > Phocoena > Phocoena sinus. Next base: position 2,940,980 of record NC_045780.1, read on the forward strand.
GCAAACCCCTCCTTGCAGCCAGAGGAGAGATTAATGCTCCCCTCACAGGGCTACTGTAAAAACCAAATTGGAGCGCACTGTGCATGAAAGCACATTTTGAACAGTAAAGCAAACATGGAATTAGCATTTGCTCCAGCAATCCCACTTCCGGGCATACACGCAAAAGAACCGAGGGCAGGGACTCCCGCAGATATTTCTACGCCCGTGTTCACAGCAGCAATGCTGTCCACAATCGCTAAAAGGTGGAAGCAACCCACGTGTCCATCGATGCATGAATGGATAAACAAAATGTGGTCCACCCACAGGATGGACATGAGTCAGCCTTAAAAAGGAGGGAAATTCTGACACAGGCTACAACGTGGGTGAACCTTAAAGACACTGTGCTCAGTGAGCTAGGCCAGTCACAAGTGGACAAATGCTGTGTGATTCCACTTACATGAGGTACTGAGAATAGTCAAATTCAGAGACAGAGAGTAGAAAAGTTGGTTCCAGAACCACTGCAATAAGGTGAAGATCAGAAACAAATTGAGTCACACAAATTTCTTGGTTTCCAGGTCATATCAAAGTTGTGTTTATACCATACCGTAGTCCATTAAGTGCGCATAGCCTTATGTTGAAAAACAATGTACATACCTTAAGTTTAAAAATACTTTATTGCTGAAAAACGCTAACCATTGTCTGAGGCTTCAGCAGTAGCGGTCGTAACATCAAAGATCACAGATCATCAGAACAAATGTAAGGGTGATGAAAAAGTTTGAAATATTGTGAGAATTACCCAAATGGAACGCAGAGAGACAAAGCGAGCAAACGCCTAATGTAGGGCTGCCACAAATGTTTAGTTTGTGACAAAACGCGCTGTCTGTGAAGCACAATAAAGCAACGTGTGCCTATATGCATAGTAACAAAGACTAGGAGCAGATATATCCAAACGCACGTGGTGGCTTCGGAATGGTGAGGTTATGGGAGCTTATCTTTTTTTAAAATGCTTTTTTACAGTGCCTATAAAACTATTTCTACGTATACATTTTTAAGACCCAGCTAGACTGTCATCCAGAGGGTCCCATCGCCGTCATGTGGAAGACTCCACGAGCCTCAGGGTGCAGCTTGATGCAAATAGAAGTATCTGGGGACGGAAGGACAGATGTTTCCCTTTAAAATCACAAAGTTACGCCATTTCAGGAAATTGACTTGAGTTTTCTTAGAGCCAAATTCCATAAATAACCTACACCTTCCTCCTCTGTTTAACTCAGAAGTGACTGGTCCTAGTCAAATCTAACGTGCACAGACCAGCCTCTGCAGGGGCTCTAGATTTTTCCCTTTTAATTGTTTCAAAATGTGTTACGATTATTCCAGTAATAAAAAGGATCAGGAGCTCCTACAGGTGTCAAATTGGGATAAACTCCATTTTGCTCTCCAGCCAGAGGAGAGCTGAGATAAAAGCAAACATCCGTCCTTCTGTGATTCTTTCCCTGGTTCTGCACATCTGACATGGGTGGAGATGTATCACCCCAGGCCCGGCAGATAGACAAACTTCAACAAAGGATCATGAACAAAGGAACATGCTTTGCTCCCAAAGAAGCAGTGAGATAAGCTGTGGCACCATCTCTAAAGAAAAAATTTTTCAAGAAGGACATGACGGTTTGCACAAGGAATAGAGTGGAAATTACATTCATGTGTTATCTTCCAAAATAAAAAGTTCCATTTGCGTTTCTCACAAAGCCTCTGGCTGGCTCCTCAATGTTTAATTCCTACTTCTGGTGTTTCTCCAGAGTGCACTGGAGCTAGGACGCCGTCTGTCTCCCATCCTTCCCTCCCCGGCTTCCACCTTCCCTCTTGTCTTCTCTGGATCACTGCCCCCCCTGCCCTGCCCCTTCTCCACGCAGCACCTAGACTAGCGTCACTTACAGGTAACAGCTTGAAGAGAGCAACTGCATCTTCCTACCTTCTTATTCTCAGCACTCACAGTCAAATATCTGTTGAGTGGTTGAGTGAATGAATGACAGTGAATAAATAAATAAATATTATCCTGGTTCCAACCACATGCAAATCTTCACCAGGGAGGTGGCTGGATGTTACCATCCAGGTGGCTGGATGTTACCATCATAGTGGTAACAGAAATGTTGGTTGGCACGTGGCTGCCCACAATAGACTCATTTCCCAGCCACCCCTGCAGCCCAGGTATCACCGTGAAACTAGATTTTGGCCAGTGGGAAGCGGGTAAAAGTGACACGTGCACCTGATGGGCCAGGACCTTCACGGGAAGGGGTGCGCCCTCCCTCATGAACTGGAGGGCAACACTTTGGGGACAGAGAAATTCTGGTCTCTGATGACAGCACAGACCAGCCCTGCCCTCCCAGCCCATCTTTGACATGAGAGAGAAACACACGTGCTGCTAACCTACCCAAGCCTGTTATTTAGGTTCCCTCCTGGAGCTAACCTAAGTTTTGATGGATGCAAGGCTTCAGCTGTCAAAGGGTGCGTGCTCAACCAAAGTGAGGAGGGTTTGACATCTGTAGTCAGTCAGCCCAACAAAGTTGCTGAGGACCCACTGGGTCAAAAACCCTTCAGGTGATACATTAAAAATCCCACAGCAGGCCCTGCCTTAGAGCAATACAGTCCGTGTGAATGCAAAGAGAATGGACACAGTCCTTCTGTTGAATGTCAAGTCGAGGGGGAAAGAGGGACCCTGGGAAGCCCCTGTGACCCCACAAACCTGACATACGGAAATGGTTAGGGGCAGAGGGATACAGACTGCAAATGGCTTTGGAGTCACTGTTTGTTAGACCCAAATAAAATAGGTTCTTACTTCCTATTTCGGGGTTGCTTCTCCTATGGTTGGCCTACATTCTCCTTCACTACTGAATTTCTTTCTGAAAGGTTACTCAGGGCCCCTCCTGATTAATTTTCTCCAAGGACGTGTTGTCCCTAATTCACGGCCAAGATTAAAGGTTTCTACTCTTCATCATTCTTACTTGCCCAAATACAGAGATTTAATAAAGACCTGCCAGAACCCAGCTGAGCAATCTTTACTGGCTCTCCAAACCTCTAGCCTCTAAAGGTTGCAAAAAATGCAAGGGATGAGTGAACCCAGCATCCCTCCCAGACGTGACAGTCCAAGAACCTAAATCTCCAAATTGCCTTCATTGAATACATTTTCTTCCACTTTCTCTATACTTTGTACATATGTATTTCTTCTTCAACATATGCTGAAGGCCTTGTTTTAAACTACACTGGGTAAGTTAGTATTGCCACGAATATACAAATGTACGTGTTAACATCTGTGCAAAATAATCCATGGGCTTCTCTAGAAAGCTCTCTAGAAAGGTCTGCTAATTCTCATGATTTATGCTACGGTTTCATCCCTCCTCGCAGCCAGTCTGCAGAGTTCTAGCAGAAGAACTTCAAAATCTGCCTCCGCCTCTTGTTTAGCCTCTGAAGAATGTATTTCAGAACTGGCTTAACCCCTCTCCTACCCAAAGCCCTGTAGACAGATACCTACTTAAGCGGGATTATCACACACCAGTAATACAAGAGCTGCTTTAGAACTCTGATGCCTTAAACTGAATTTAAAGAAATTGTTTCCTAAGGCTCTTACCTGAACCCCAGGGCTGCAGGCGGCACGCAGGTGCGATGCAAACAAGGAATCAGGAGCAAACTAAATAAAAATCACACCTTCCTGCCACACAATTCCCTAGTGGATGGATCTGCAAAACAGCAGGAAGGGGAGGGAACAAGTAAGCACAAGGTGTCCTGGAAGAACTTCAAAAGTTGAGGCAACACTTGAGCCAGGGGCATCTTCCAGCAACACCACTTAGTTCAGCCAATTGAGCTCCTTCTTTCCGTCCTTTTAATTTTATTTTTCGATTTATTTTAATTATTATTTTTAACAACTTTATTGGAGTATAATTGCATTACAATGGTGTGTTAGCTTCTGCTTTATAACAAAGTGAATCAGCTATACATATACATACATCCCCATGTCCCTTCCTACCCTCCCTATGCCGCCCCTCTAGGTGGTCACAAAGCACCGAGCTGATCTCCCTGTGCTATGCGGCTGCTTCCCACTCGCTAGCTATTTTACATTTGGTAGTGTATATATGTCCGTGCCACTCTCTCACTTCGTCCCAGCTTCCCCTCCCGCTCCCCATGTCCTCAAGTCCATTCTCTACCTCTGTGTCTTTATTCCTGTCCTGCCCCTACGTTCTTCAGAACCTTTTTTTTTTTTTAGATTCCATATATCTGCGTTAACATACGGTATTCGTTTTTCTCTTTCTGACTTACTTCACTCTGTATGACAGACTCTCGGTAGCGAGAGAAGGTGAGGCAGCTTCCAGGTGGGTCTGGAGGGAGGAGTCCCCCCGGCAGGTGTTTCCCCTTAGACTGATGTTTGTGCCTTTGCTTCCTCTCCGCGATCAATCACGAGCTAATAGGATCAAACTGAAGACGATGCTGTTAGGCCTCGATCGGATCCCGGACCCTTAGAACTGACATCACTTAACTAGATCTCTGACTCTGTGTAGCTCCTTTTAGTGTAGGCGTTCGACTGCCTAGGAGTTTAATGCCTGTTCTCTCTCTCTCTCTCTCTCTCTCTCTCTCACACACACACACACACACACACACACACACACACACACGGCACTAAGAAAAACATGGTGCAACTATTTTTTCAATCCCATGTGATCACTGATTCTTATCTTCTCCCATCAGTGTCTATTAACATTGATTTCTGACTTAAAAATAGCATCGAGAGAACAAATGCACCCAATGCTGTTTCTCACAGAACCAACTCTGAGAGCCAAGCTGGAATGCAGAGGCCCCAGGGAGAGTGGGGTGCAGGGAGAGACCCCCTGAACAGAGGTAAATCCCCTACCCTCACTGTGCCTCAGTTTCCTTCTCTGTATGGCAGGCAAAACAGTACCAGCATCACAGGGCAGTGGCGGGGTTTAATTACGTCACAGGTTAAGGACCTGGCCTCTTGACGCCTAACTCCGCCCAGACACCTGGGTCCTTCCTCTGGGGCAGGCGCGTGGGCAGCATTCGGCCCTGCGGACAGTCTCTTCCTTCTGCCCTCCTGTCCCCTTCCCCACCCCGGGCCGCTTCCCCCTTCTCTGCCTCGCTCAGGGCTGAGGCAGGGGCCCCAGGTGCACCTTCACCCCCAGCTGCCTGCTCTCTGCTCAGCCCTCCCCCATCTGCATCCCAGCCCCGTGCTTCCACCGGGTGGTCCAGACAGTCACAGACCCACCCTCCACGCCATCCCTTCCTGTATCCGATTATGGCAGCAGCGCCCAGCACGCACCCAGGTGATGACGGGCACCTGCATCCTCGCCGAGCATCCTGACAGCGGCCTTCTCTCCTTTCTCATTGTCTCTTTGCTGGATTCTGTCTCGCCAGTCATCCCCCAGCCTCTGGTTTTAAGTCCGCCTTTTCTCTGCCCCTGGAGCAGCTCTCCTCGCCTAGACTCTGCCCGGTACAACCCAGCGCCCCGGCCCGCAGCCCTGAGATGGACCTTCCACCATTGGTGTCTCAACTCCCATCGCACTTGGATCCCAGCAGCTCACCCAGGGCTGCTCGGGGCTCCCCTTCAGGGGTCTGCGTGGGCCCTGCCTCCTGCCCCAACCCCCCCCAGAAAGGCCCCCATCCCTGAAGTCCTTCTAGAACTCAAATGTTTACAATGCACGTTGCGTTCTAGTAATGCTCTACGTGCTCGTCCCCCTGGAGCACACGCCCCATGGGAGGATCGCCCGTTTCACCGTCTGTCTGGTGCCCGGTGGGACAGTGGCTCCCGGGCTGGGCCATCTCCCCGAAATCCCTCTGAGGACGGCCCTACCCTCAGCCCTCTCCTCCCTCCACGGGGTGCCCTCCTGAGCTGCGAGAACTGCCCTCCGAGGGGGGGTTAGGTTCCAGAGCTTCCACACCCCTGGCCCCTTAAGCAAAGCCCCTTCAGTCCAGCCCAAGGAGGGGAGCCGAAGGCCGTTACGAGTAAACAACTGAGCAGGGGCGCTGCGGCAACCTTCGTGGGGATGCTTTCCTGATGACGGTCACAGCAACAATGGGCTATTTGCTTAACTTTGCGGAGCTGTTAATTAGGGAAGGAAATTCTTATTCAGCCCACTCACCAAGGCTAAGTGAGTGGGGCCACCTGCGGATCTGGAACCACCGGGAAGGGCCCGCATCTGCCTCGTGCCCCCGGGAGCCAGAGCTGTGCTTCTCACTCCAGTTTTGGCTTTGCCAGTCTCATTCCGATATTTGGTGGCTTCTTTCAAGTTGAGCGGCCGCTCTCTGTTCCCCTCAGGGCCTTCCTTCTCCTGCACCCACCCCAGCAGTTTTCATCAGTTCATTAATGGATGATTTTTTTGCTGAAAAGAAATCTGTCAGTGTCCAGGCAGGGAAGGAGCTGCAAATCCTAGAAAGCCTCCTAGCACTCACTCTCCATTTAAAATATATGTTACGGGGCTTCCCTGGTGGCGCAGTGGTTGAGAGTCCGCCTGCCGATGCAGGGGACACGGGTTCGAGCCCTGGTACGGGAAGATCCCACATGCCGCGGAGCGGCTGGGCCCGTGAGCCATGGCCGCTGAGCCTGTGCGTCCGGAGCCTGTGCTCCGCAACGGGAGAGGCCACAGCGGTGAGAGGCCCACGTACTGAAAAAAAAAAAAAAAAAAAAAATATATATATATATATGTTACACACACACACACACACACACACACACACACACACACACACACTCCAATGCATTACTACAGCCAGTTTGGCAAATTAACTTTAATATACAGATACAAAACAACAAATATAGATTCACAGCATTTACAAGAAATCATTCAAATCACATTGTAAATTTTTTTTTTTTTTTTTTACAAAAACTTCAGAGAAAATACGTATCACGTTACAGCGATCTTGTACAACCCAATCCAGCTGTCAACAGCCGCTCCATCAGTCTGGAAGCTGTCACTCGACCTATACAGACAACGTCACCTTGATGCAGGGGAGTTAACACTGAGGGAACAGGTCACCAAAAGCCTTGCGAAGCAGGTAAGTCAAACACTGTGGACGCTAATACTTACAAAAAGAGACCGACTGGTAAATTACAGAATCAGTTACAGTATTTTCTAAATTCAAGTGTCAGATACCTAATAAACAACTGAAGACAGTAATGTTAAGTTTGTTGTTACTAAATATGCATCCGATATTTATGCTCCTGGGTTTGTTTGTTTTCTTCAAGATCACAGTTTCCACTTATTATTTTCCGAATCTTTTGGACTCCACCTTCGCTGCATCCATCCCGAGAAGGGCAGCACCTGCCAGGTGAAACTTTAACAGGGAGGACTTGCGGGCTAAGCTTATTACAGGGACCACTGCTTTGGGGCAGTCTGGCCTTCTCGATGTGTGCCTGGCATCCCTGGCCTGTGAGCCACATTTATCCACGCTTGTTGGCACCGGACTGTGAGGGACACGTCTGTTTCTCCTCTCCTCAACAAAATATCACACCGTGATTTCTTCCCTAACTCAGGTGGTCGGGTTTTTCTATCCTGGCTTGGTGACTAAGTTGATCTGCACTGAGGAGAGATTCCCAACCGATAAAATGCCGGCGCATGGCTTTTACAAAAGACTTCTATTGTGAAACAGGTTTTGAATTAAATGTACTTTTGCTCTGTGTCTAGACAACAGCAATGTAGGATTGAGGGGATTTTCTGAACAGGCATGGAGCTCAGTCCTCGTATTACGAATAAAAAGGCACGACGATATTCAGAAGGAGTGTGGAGATGGGGGTGAAATGTTTTCAACTACAAAATCAGGTCTACGGCAGGGGGTGGGAAGAGATCAGATGTACCGAGAACAAGAGACACAGGTGTCCCAGGAAAGCCCTGGCAAATCCCCGCCACTCTTCTTCCAGTTTGCAGGCCAAAGACAAAGAATGCCATTTCTCCAGGACTCCACAGGTATTCTGTTGTACGACTGCTTACAATCTACTGCAAGGTTGTTATACATGTTAGGCATCATCAAAAACCGAGAAGGCTGCTTTGGACCTGAGGCCATTTCAAAGGTCTTTCAACAGAGCTGGCAAACTCTGAAACATGATAGAGTAAGTGAAATTCATCAAAATGTTATGCCATCTTTATTTTGGGGGGGGGGGGCGTGGTCCACCGATACCACGCAGTGTAGTGTTAAAAAGAGAAAAAGACAGACAGAGAAAGCGAGATTCCCAGTGAAATTCATACACAACCTGTACAGGCAGTCTCTTCGTTTTTTCTCTTTTTCTCTCCAAGTGGAACATGCGAGAAATCAAGAAGGAAGTTCAGGGCTTCCCTGGTGGCGCAGTGGTTGGGGGTCCGCCTGCCGATGCAGGGGACACGGGTTCGTGCCCCGGTCCGGGTGGATCCTACATGCCGTGGAGCGGCTGGGCCCGTGAGCCATGGCCGCTGAGCCTGCGCGTCCGGAGCCTGTGCTCCGCAACGGGAGAGGCCACAACAGTAAGAGGCCCGCGTACCCCAAAAAAAAAAAAAAAAAAAAAAAAAGAAGGAAGTTCTGCAAATGTAAAAACAGAACACCGAGCCATCTACCCTGTAGAGAACGCAGGCATTTGCTAATAAACCCAAGCTAGACACACAGATTTGAAGAGGACAAAGGACGTTCTATCCTTTTAAACGCGTTTTAGCAGTTTTCAAATCACCTGGAAATCCAAGCAGGAGCCACCTAGGATGGACATCTGACCAAGGGACTGTCACCACATGCCCTGGTGTCCATGCTTCCTGCTCCTCTGTTGGGAAGCTTGAGGGGAGGAAGGGGGAGCCAGGAGTCAGGGCTCGGCCGAGAGACAGACCAGGGCTGCCGACAGTACGTCCAGCCCTTTGTCCCTGTGCTCTGGACAACGGGGGTGGGGGGGAGATGGGGGGCCTCTGGGTGCTTCTGCACTGGAGGTGAGTCCTCACTGGAAATATAACATGAGCAACTGATTTTCTTTACTTCCTCAAAGTAATTCTATTAAAAAAAAAAAAAAAAGCAACCCAACTGTTCACAACTGCCGTATAAACAAACAACTCTGTTTAGCACAGAGGCCCAACAATGCTTGCTGAGGCGGCCCACGAAAAGCATATTAAGCATGGTATTCAAAATGTATCATTATGTCTTGTTAGTAAAAAGGTCAGTTATATAAACGCAACGGAAATTGAGAAGTCTATTCAGAAAGGAAACACACACACACACGCGGACCCACGGCACCTCCCGAGGAGCTTCCTCACAGAAGCGGCTTCCGTGCCGGGACCTGGGCCCCGAGGTCCGCAGAGGCAGCACCGCCTGGGTCCCCCCGCCCCCCGGGAACAGCTCTGGGTGTGAGGAGGAGGGGGCCCACACCTGGAGTCTCAGGTGTCCCCTCTGTTAGGACCACACAGGTGTGTTTATTCTCAAGCAGGGACTGGGTAGAAAAGAGAACTTTTGAGGTTTCAACACCAAAAAGAGGTTCCCGAGTAGAAAACCACAAGACATGTAACAGGACCCCCGCCCGGCGCATGAGGTCAATGGAAAGGTGTCTCTCTGGCAGAGCCTGTTTCCTCCCGGCACGTTTAAAAGCCATTTTCATCAAAATTTACCATCGAGAAAAGGCAAGGAGGTTGCTGCCGACCGGCGTCAGCCGCGTGGCCTTCGCTAGAGCGGGCTGCTCTCTCCGAGTCTGGATCTATTTCGTGAGGTCTCTTCCATACAGAACCGATCTTCAGAAACCTGTCGACATGCTAATCATGGCACGGCTGGCACTACTGCTCGGGGGCGTGGGACAAAGTTGGCTTCAAACATGGAGGAAGCAGGACCCTTGGGCCTCGTGGTTTTCAGTGGCAGAAGGTACGTGTCATTGTCCCTTGATCGGCGAGGACAGAGGCAGAGGAAGGAACAGGCACACGGATGCTCTAAGGACACGTTTCAACTGGGAGGTCTACACGTTCACTTCGTTCTCAAACGAAATGAAACCGGTTTTCCCACTGGAAGTGCACACGCGTGAAGTTTCTCAGGTTTCTGCTCGGGGAGTGGCACACGGGCGGGGACAAGTGTACAAAGCCAGCAGCGGGCTCCCTGCCCCCTGAGAGCAACGGCGTCTTTGGAGCGCGTGGGCCTCTGTGCACCGCGGGCCCCGGACCACGTGCGCAGGAGCCTGCGGGAGAGGCCGGCCCACCATTTGGCGACTGCGTGGATGAGGAAGACGCCAGGGGACCCCAGGGCCCCGACGGGGCTGCGGTCACCGCCCGCCACCCCGTGACCCCGGCACTCCCCTCCCCTTCAAGACCGAAGGCAAAGTGGCCCTGCCCACCCTCCTCGGGGAGCCCCTCCCGGGGCCTGGACTGCAGCTCGTCCTCGGCGATGCTCCCGGCTCCCCGCCCAGCATCTCCAGAGCCCACTCCGATGCCCCGGCGCCGGCCGCCTCGGTGGGCTCACGGCGGGGAGCGGTCCAGGGGACACTGGAGCTGTGCGTCATGACCCCCCTCCCTCCCGAGAAGGTAGCTGGGCCTCTGCGACCGCAGGCGAGGCCAGGTCCTCCTCACTGCGTCCCCGGGAGAGGTTTCAGCACCGGATCCCTGTGCCACATGCGGAGCAGACTCCTTGGACGGGGCCCAGGAGGGGCACGGGGGCCCCCCTCCCCGGTCCCCGCGTCACTTCCTGAAGGGGGTGAGCTTGTTGAAGGTGTGCCAGAACAGCGACGGCTTCCTCTTGGGCTCCGCCAGGGCGAACACCTGCTGCTGCGGCAGGCTGGCGGGCACGGTGACGTGGCGCTGGTGGACCGGCCGCAGGCTCTGGAGTGGGGGGGCCGAGGGGCATCCTCCACCGTAGCCTGGTGCAGGGGTGGGGAGGGCAGAGGGCCACAGACTCAGCGCCGGCCGCAGCCCGAAGGGAAAAGCAAGTGCCGGGCCCCACGCCCCAGGCCGACCCTCCCGTCACCTCCCCCAGAGGGGCCCCGAACGGCCATCCTGACACACTCAGACCCTGTGCGCCGATCGGGACACAGACTACCGCCCTGAATCCTCACTTAAAACCCTCCCAGGACAGTACCGTGACAGCCAAGTGACCGGGAAGGAAACAGAAACCCAGGGCCACTGTGTAAATTTCACCGGCAGGACTGGATCTGGACGTCTGTGTGGGATGAGAAGCAGTGGAGTGCTTTCTATGAGAGCCTGGAGCTCACACTGCTCGCCACTTACGGGATGCAATGATTTGGTTCCTCTGAGCCTCAGTTTTCCAATGTCTAAGACGGGTTAACGGTGCCCACTGGGTTGTTATGAGAATTAAATGAGTGAATGTAAGTAACGTGCCTAGAGTAGGGCCCTGACACCTCATCGAATCAACCAACACTGTTTCTTTGCAGCTGGCATATAAAACCTGTGCACAGGCGGTCAGAAAGCTGTGTTAAATTAGCTACAAGACCACGCGCTGACTGTGAAAGTCAGCATGGAGAGAGGAGAGAGTGGGAGTTTGGGAAAAAGAGAGGCCTCCGTCCACAATCCCTCCCTGCCCCTGACCTGCCACAAGGCTCTCCTCCTCTTCCAGGGCGGCAGAGAGGATGACATGGGAGAACTCATGGAAAGTGCAGGACAGGTGACCCCCAGAAGCATGAGAGCTCCTTCGAACTAGCTGCCTGGCCGCTGAGCCAGTGATCCTTGGAAGATATGGACGGGAACTAGTGGATCCCAATAAACTGGTATTTACCAGTCACCTGCCATCCAAAGTGGAGATGCAAGAAATACTTAAAATGAGATTTTCTGCCTTGAAGATATCCGTTAACTTAGCGTGGGGGGGGGGGGGAGGGGGGGCGGCGGCAGGGAATTCTGCATTTGAGCAGAGGAAGCAGGGCTTTGCTAAATGCTGTTCTGGTAATAAATTCTTCTCGGCCCATCCGTCCTGGGCTCAACTGGTCCTTGTTTTTGCATTTTCGGGTAGGAAAATACCCAATGGGATAAATTTCACGTGAATAAAGTTTGCAGAAATCCAACATGTAGTTTTGGAATAAGAACCCTTACTGTTTCATTTCTGTTGGGCTAGAATATTTGTACTATGCATGTGTGGACTCTGGGGTCCGTGTCCCGGGCCTTGGTATTTTGTAAGAGCTGCCCAGGTCATTCCCACAGAATGTGCCTGTGGGGTAGAGGATCCAGGCTCTAAAGAAGCCAGAGGATCTCCTTTTGCTTTCGCTCCCTGCTTGACACAGTGAACTTTGACATCTTTTTTCTCATCTGAACTAGGACATGCCTTCAGCTGACAAGCAGTCTGGGGTTGGAGATTTCCTCCTCACGTGCCCCAGACTCCTGGGCTGGTTGGCCTGTGGATGGATAATCCCTCCCTCCGCAGGGGGGAAGCTCAGAGGGCAGGGCAGGGGGGTCTAGAAGCTCCTCGGCCCCAAGTCAAACACCTTGTACAGACTCCTCTTCAAGCGTAAGCACGCACTAAAGCAGGTGCAGAACCAAATGCAGATTTGGTTTTTAAACCGTCCACTGCCCTGAACTATCATCTTGTTTTACGCACACTTCCCTCCTTCACTTAAGAGTCGGTCACACCTAACAGCTTCGGCGCTTCTCCCCATTTTAATTCCAGTACTGACATACACACACTGAAGAGGTGAAAAACATTCTTCAAAATTTACCTTTTGACTTTCCATGTCCCGCCTTTTGAGCATTTAACATGGCAAGTTTCTTCTGATTTTCTGAAATTTCCATTCCTGTATTTAGAAACAAATGTGATATGTATTCAAAACAAGTGAAAACATTTCAGAATAAAACCTGCACCGAACCCACATTAACCCTGAGGTCTGCTCCATAACCCAAAGCAAAGAGCCTTAATCCTTCAGGAAGTAGAAGGGGTTGAAGAGAGTGGAGGAGGAGGATTAGCACCAGGATGGCCACACCACCATTCTCCCTACCGGGACACGTGGAGAGTGACCACCCGCCTTCTAAGAGTGGGCTGGTGCCTTCAGCCTCAGTTTCCTCATCTGTGAAATGGGTCCAACAACAGGACCCACGGCACACCTGTCCCTGTTGGTCTTGTAAGCAGGTCTAGGAATATCAGGACCTGCAGTTCCCTGGTCTTTTCCCCGCGGGGGGTGAACCGGGAGAGGCGGGGGAAGGGCCGAGACCCCAGGGCTCACCCATCGCCCGGTCCTCCTGCACCCGCCTGCGCTCGTCCCTGCAGGCCTGCAGCCACCGTGCCTTGTCCTCAGGCTTCTTGGCACAGAACAGGTGCGCCTCATCACCCGTCCTGCTGACCAGCTTGAAGGCGTTTCTGACGCCGAGGGTGCGGGCACCGTCGCGGCCGTCCTCCAGGTCCACGAGTTCCACGGCGTCCATGTCTGTGCTGCCGCGGTAGTAGAGCACGTCCCTCCGCAGCAGGTCTTTCTTGCAGGCCACCAGCTGGTGGTCAAACAGGAAGAACGTCCGCTGCTGGCTCTTGCCCTGCCGGGTGACCCTGGTCAGCTCCCCGGAGTGGATCAGCTCCGAGCTGCGCTCGAGGATGTCCTGGCCCTGGAGGGAAGGGTGGACACAGGTCCTGAGGTGCCCCGACACGAGGTCTTAGGGTACCGGGCATCGGGTGGAGCTGGGCGGGGAGGCCCTGGCACGAATCCCCACGGGCGGGCCAGTTACACGAGGCCCACGCGCAGGGCAAGGCCTCAAAGGCCGGTCAGACCTCGGCCGTCAGCCTCCTTGGGCAGGAAAACTCTTCTCTCTTTTCCCTATTCCATGGGAAAATGTGATTGAGCCCCTATGTTACCCTTATCAGAAAGATCTGGTGAAAAGTTCTGGATGGGTGGGATCCAATCAGGATCCGAAATGGCAGCTGGCCTGCACCGACCCCCGAGAACAAGGAGACCCCCTGTGGCTAGGGGCTCAGTGCTGCGGACTCGGGGGGCTTCTATGCAGCTCCCCGGCATAACTAGCTCAGGGTCTTGGAAACAAGAGGCCAGCTGGCAAGCTGCCAGCAAGAAATTGGTAAACTTCTGACAAGAAGTTATCCCCTAAATGTCAGAGTCCAAGAACAGGAGGAGAAACACCCTTCTGCAATATTTAGGTCGGCTCTAATCCAGTGTAACTTTGTGGTATCTGCTATGACACTGGCCTTTGATTGTAAGATTTTACCCTCCTCTAGTCCCGGTTATACACAATAGTTTTTGGAGGCAAACGATCTCGACTCCGAAATAGCTTTTCTATTTACCTGCCTACAGTGATTCTGTGCCCTGGATTCTGGGCTCACAGGAGACTTAGATCCACGGACCCCAAGGTCCCATCTGAACTCCCAGAGTCCATGAGGGCCTTGAAAGAAGAGTATTTCTCTCCAGTGTTCACTGCTGTCACCCGCTTTAGTTAAAAACCTAACTGCTCCATCCAAACTTTCACAATCTTTGGGGAGAGTGAGCTCTGATCGATTGATCTGATGCAGGATGACTCTTCCTGTGTCTGAAAACCATCTGAACAACGTGGGCTATTGTCCTCGGTGACGGCCTCAGGTGCAGTAGTCCGTGGGCCCCATTCTGCCCCCTCACCTTTCTCTGCTTCAGTTTCCCCATCTGTTAAACGGGGTAATAATAGTTCCTACTTCATAGGACTGTTGAGAGGGTTACATGAGTTCACACATTTAAACGACTCAGACCAGCGCCAGGCATGTGTGAACACAGTACAAGCACTAGCCGTCACTGCTGTTTTAATAAATAAAAGCGCGTGTGTGCACGCGTGCGCACCAGGCCACCGCCACAGGCTGCGTATCAAGTGCTCCGTGGCACCGTCTTACGCGATCCTCACAACAGCCCTACGAGATAGGTAACGTTTCCCTCCCCATCATACAGATGGATCATCAACCTCGCCCAGATCATACAGGGGTCACACTCCCACCATGACATAACCTGCACTCTGAGGGCTCCCCAGCTGCTCTCACGGAGCCCACAGTCAAGCAGGAGAGACAGGGTATACGCAACAAATTGGTCACAGACGCTCTTCAGAGCGCTCCCTGGAGGAGGTGGAGGGTAAGCGTTTGACTGCTAGCTTTAACAGTATGCATCGAAACATCATGCCATTAAAGCCAAGAGCACAGGGCGCCAACCACGGGACACAAAGTGGGCCGTCGCCTTAGACGACCACAGGTCGGGGGTGTGTGGGTCGAGATGCGCGCTGAGCGGGGAGGGTTCCCAGGTGCCCCGCGCCCACGATGGACCGCAGGTAGGGGGGTGGGCTCCCACGTACCTCCCAGCCCACGATGGACACCTGCCACCGTGCTATCTTGTCTATGCTTTCCAGCTTGCGTTTTCGCTCATTGATCAAACAGGCGACGTTCTTCATGGCCTCGTACGCTGCCTTTATGTTCCTGTAATCGCTGCAAAGTGAGGGGTTAATTTTAACCACGTAATGGGCACCGTGCAAATGAGGACCTACGAAACAATACATTCCATTCTGTGACCGTGCACTGACAGTCTAGACAAGATGGCCTTTAAACAACAGCCATTGTTCCCCTTCCCTTGTTCCTTCGTGAATAGGCTACAGTTCGCAGAGGTTAAGGGAGCCGACCGAATGCCACCCAGAATTCTGTGGAATAAGAATGTTGTCGTTCGTTTCCCAGAAGCCACAGTGAAATGCAGCAAAGGTCACAAGAAATAAATTTTAGTCACAGTGATGACGGATTATTTTCATTAATAAAGAAAAGACAGGCCTCTGTTATTGCTCTGATCCTCATAGAGCTAGTTCTGCCATATAAAGTACTTTAATGATCCCCACCCATTCTCAAGAGGGGTGATTTGCTCTGAGTCAGGAAAGGAGGGGAGGACACAAGTGAGTTACGTAACTGCGGAGACGACATTTCCCTCATCCACGCAGCTTTACTTCTGGTGCTTTCTACCGGCCACAGTCAAATCAGACTCACATGTCTCCCCCAGCAGCTCCTCTAACCCTGGAGGCACCAGGGAAACTGAAGCTCCGATCTGCACACAGGCTGCCAGAGAGTGTGTCTGGGGCCGGAAACGTTTACGTTCAAGTCTCGCTTCACGTTTAACAATTCAGGGACACGTAAACCGGTCGCCCAGCTAACGAGCTAAGTCTTTTTTTTTCCCCCACACTTTCCTGTGTCTTCCAGGACACACAGAGCCTCTGGGTCTCAGGTGGACTGGATTGCAGTCCTCCTGCACAGCCAGGAAAAAAGCCTTGGGAGCAGACTCTGCTGTCTATGTACCAAACACCGCTCACCTGCACTCCTGGGAGGTCCCTGGGCATCCCCGCTACCCCATTCCTGGACAGACCAGACCCCACTGTCTTCAGACAGAAGCGGAGCAGAAAAGAAGAACAGAGTGACACACAGGGGCTGCCAAAATAATGGGAGCAAACACCCCCTCAGAAAGGGCTCCAGCAATGAAGAACGTGTGCAAAAGAATTGTACGTTTTTCCCACAAATTTTTCTGTACAATTCCAGGAAAGAGGGAGAGTGTAATGGTTTTTTAAAATAGTTCGTTTTGTTTTACTTCAGACGAGGAAATGATTTTTTAAATGATTTGTTTTGAAACAATCAGACCATGCGGATGCCTCATAGTGAAAAATGCCCTTAAAAGAGGAAAACTAAGTGTTGAAGGGTGATGAGTACACTCCTGGCATAGCTTCCCTGTCTTTCGAGATGTTCTGCTTCTTGATTTGCTTATTTATTATCTCAGGTTCCTCATCACGATGACTTTTTATTTTTAAAAAAATGTCTTCAAATTTGTGACTCGCTTGACTTTGCTATTTTCTTTCTGTCAAAGTTTTCTGATTTTTCCATCAGAAAAAGAAAAACGTAACATAGCTCTTTCCTTTTATCTATTTCAATCAACTCCTTTCTCTTATTCCTTTCACCTTAATTCTTGAAACTAACATCATCATCTGGGTATGTTGTTTAGCGACCCAGCTCTTTCTTTCGACCTTCTGTCGAAATACCCCTGTCCCAGCCCCGTATCTCCGCAGGAGTCCAGGTGCAGAGGACAGAAGAATGACCCGTCCCCCACATCCTCCGGAGCAGGCGCTGCCGTGGAGAATCCCACTGCTCTCGGGGCAACAGTTAGATGTTGAAACCCAGAGCCGTGCCGTGTGCTGCAGTGGAGTTCCTCTGGGCACGATTTCTCCCCGCTCCCTTTTCTCACTAGACCCCTTCAAGACTGTCCTTCCAAGGGCTGCAGGTGGAGTGGAAGCTTTGTGCCGTGACACGGATGTCACGGATGAGGTCTGGTTCTCATCGAAAACAAAAAGCTTTGTCCTAAAACCTTGCTGGACGACGGCTGTGTCCCCACTGGCCTGCCAGTTGTGGGCTGCTGAGAACAGAGCAAGGACCCCATGGCTGCCGGCGAAAGGGGCCCTGCGGTGGAGACCCTTCCCCACATCTCAGAGAGGGGGCAGGCCTGCTCCAACACATAATGGGTGACAGCTCACGTACAATCACAGCACCATCAGACGTTGTTCTGTGCATGCGGGGAAGTGATGAGTTGCTACTCGGTAAGCAGAAGTCAATATTTTTGGGTCCCTCAGAAGAATTCACAAAGTAAGCCCCAAAGGGAGATGGAGCACTCAGGTAACCATGACGAGAAGCCCTATGCTCAGAGCCAGAGGGAACAGGGTGGATGGGATCAGGAGACAGAACAAGCACCGATCTGGACCAGAAAGGGCTCAGAGCCCAACAGGATCTCAGGAGGATGTGTCCCCGCAGTGGAGCCCACACACTACAGTACACCCTTGAGACTCCCTGCTCTGTTTCAGAGTTCAAATTTTTCTGTGTCCTCACCCCTCTGCGAAGGAACTTTTTGTTCCAGCATATAACACAGCCAGCCCTGCACACCTAGGGGTTCTGCATCCGTGATTCAACCAACCGCAGATTGAAAATATTTGGGAAAAAGATTCCAGAAAGCTCCAAAGAGCAAAACTTGAATTTGCCACAGGCCAGCAACTATTTACACAGCATTTACATTGTATTTATAACTATTTACATCGTATTAGATATCAGAAGTAATCTAGAGATGAGGTAAACTATGTGGGAGCTGCGCACGGGTTATATGTAAACACTGAGCCATTTTCTATAAGGGACTTGAGCATCCTCAGATTTTAGTGTCCAGGGGCCCTGAAGCCAATCTCCTCGGACACCGAGGGCTGACTGTACTGCTCTGAGGGTGAGCTGGCCTGAAATATCTTAAGGATAAATAAGAGGAAAGAAAATATTTCTGAAACTGTATTCACACCAGTCTATTTTTTTTAATTGTTTTTATTCACTACTGAGTAGCTACAAAAAGAGTATTTATAAAACACATGTCAATTATAATGACAGACAACACAATAAAAATCCCCCACCTGCTCATGACACGGCTTAAGAATTCTTATTTTCTAATATCTCTAGAAATGGATATTCGGGAGGCTCTTCAATGACCCCATTTCAGTAGTTAACAACCTTAAACTTTCTAAACGACCTGGAAACGTCTTCCCGACAGCTGACTGAGAGCACCAGGAGGGCACCGCAGCCCTCCCCGCCCCCCCGCTGCTCGCTGCCCCCCACCCCGCCCCCCGCTGCACCCCCTCCGGCCCCCGCACCGCCCCCCGCGTGCCGGCATCCAGGGGAAGCCCCTCCCCTGCACCCGCCCCCAAGCGCCCTGCGGCAGCGTCACGTGGCTGCCTCACCTGTGCTCCCGAGCGGTGTACTTGAGCAGCTCGGCCAGCTGCAGCGGGTACTTGCAGATCTTCTGCACGGGCGTCAGCAGGAAGCCGTCAATGGCGATGTCGATCATCTGCTGGAGCAGGCGGCAGGCCTCGAAGAAGTGTCGGTAGCGGCCCTGCTTCATCAGGCCCGCCAGCTCGGCGCAGGCGCCCGGGTGGTTGTTGCAGTACTCGGAGTAGATGGCGAAGCCTTCTTGCTGGGAACGGGGGGCACAGCTCTGTCAGGACAGGCGTCTCTGGACCCTGACGAGGATAGACGACACCCAGCGCCTCCCCCCCCCCCCACCCCCGGGGAGGTTCCTGGACAGGGGGCCCCGTGGGAAGGGGCCACGTCCAGACCCTGGGGGTGGAGGGAGAGGCTGCCGAGGACGCAGAGTCCCGGCCCACGCCAGGCCCCTTCCACAGACCCTGAAAGGGCGTGTCGCGCGCACAGGCCGCCCTGGGGAGCGGGGCCCTCTGTGTCACCCCTTGTGTCGCCTGATCCAGGAGAAGAGGGAGGTGCTGTCCCTGCGCCTGGCTGCCGCCTGTCCTTTCTCCTCTCCCGGGCAGGTGGGTGCAAAGCCCCATCTCCTGGTCACAGGTCTCCTTCCCACCCTGCCACCTGCCATCTACGTAGGGGCTACCTCCTCCCCTCCCCCCTCCTCCTCCCCTCCCCCCTCCTCCTCCCCTCCCCCCTCCTCCTCCCCTCCCCCCTCCTCCTCCCCTCCCCCCTCCTCCTCCCCTCCCCCTCCTCCTCCCCTCCCCCTCCTCCTCCCCTCCCCCTCCTCCTCCCCTCCCCCTCCTCCTCCCCTCCCCCTCCTCCTCCCCTCCCCCTCCTCCTCCCCTCCCCCCCTCCTCCCCTCCCCCTCCCCCCCTCCCCCCCTCCTCCCCTCCCCCCCTCCTCCCCTCCCCCCCTCCTCCCCTCCCCCCCCTCCTCCCCTCCCTCCCTCCTCCAGGCTGCCCCACCCCCCGGGATTCCGAGGGGGCCCCTCCCAGCCCCCTGAGGCTCCTCAGCCCCAAGGCCGCCTCCTTCACACAGGTCCACCTGCCCGCAGCTGCGGTGTCTTCGGCCTGGGTCCTACCCCAGTTTATACCTGGCTGTCCTCTGGCTTACCACCTCTCCAGCCAAACCCCTCCTTCTGCGTCCCTGATGCTGTCACCCTCGCCCAGGCCCACCTCCCTGTTTCCCCAGAAGCAGTGACACCTCTGTCCCCAAGCTAGGCTCTCCTGTCCTCCACAGCAAGATCCGCGTGCCACTCTGCAGCCTCACCTTGGCTGACCTGGAAGCTTCTCTCCTACGACTTGTTCCCGTGAACCTCCTGCTCTGGCCAAACAGTTCTCCTACGAAGCCTCAAACAGGCCCAGAGCCGTCACGGGCCCACCCCTCCAGCTGGGGACGGCCACCAGCAACAGCATCTCCAGCCGTTTAAAGATAGTCCACCCGAGGATCGGCCCGGCCCCCATTCCACAGCCACTGTAACGCTGCTGGGCCCAGAGGAGCGAGTGCTACACTAGCCCGGTCACTGGTGTTAGCACCACCGGTACTGCGCCCTGACCATTCTGGCTGGGGATGGAATCTTCTTGCTCTGAAATCTGTTGTATTAAAAAGTGACAGTCAGTCACCAGTGAGCGAGCTTAGCCCAGCATCCGGAGACTGTTCTGAGGCAGGTACAGGCTTGGGTCCCAGAGCCGCACGCCTCTGGCCTGAATCCACTTCTGCCAATTACTCATGTGTGACGCTGCGTCACTTACTCTCTGGGTGAAGCCTGGCTCCTGCATCTGGAACATGGGGAAAATAATCATACCTGCAGCACAGCAGTACAGGAGCTGGCATACAGCCCTGAACACAGCGATTAACACTGTCTATTAATATAATAGACACCTGGTAGGTACTACTAGAAACTACCCCAAATACAACCCCTAAGTCGAAACTGCATAAAATTGAAAAGATTTTGAAATAATGGACTCAGGGCACTCAGATAAAGACCAACCACGTACAGCAGTCCCCTTAGCCCCCGTCCTGCAGGAAATTAATCTAGCAAACAAAGGAAGAAATGAAACAAAGTGGAGCAAAACAAAAAGGACCCCTGCGCTTCAGCGAGAAACATTTCAAAATGAGTTAGCCGGACGCTATCAGTAAGAAGTGGAGGGCGACGTACATGTTCAAGAAAGCAGGACCCTATTTCACTCAGGTGAGGTTCCTCTTGATTGTATTGTTTCTCAAGGTCTTTCAGGAACTTTCTTTGGAATTTGTAAATATCTTCAATGTTTCCAAAAATGGTGGCGAGCTGCGCGACCGTGAACATCGCCGTGTGCTTGCGACACTGTCGAATGTAGCCCTACAAAATAGGAAAGTGATGCTTGGTTTCAAATATTAGAGCTCAAAAATTGGTACTGTCACACTTCTTCTAAACTCTTAAGATAACCATTCTCTCATTCCTAAGTGCATTTCACAGCCGAGAAGGCCTATCCAATACAGACGCCATCGCTGGCTGAGCCGCTCAGGGAGCAACGCTCACTGTCATGGCCCAGAGCCAAGAACGGCTTAGCCGAGGGTTCCACCATCATCCAGTTTCTACAGAAAACAACACAGATCCGTAGACATCTAATCTGAGGCCTAATCGGAGCACCACTAATTCTCTACGCCCAATGCCCTGCTTGTACGCAGCTTGGGTAGGATACGGGGGTAGGAAGGAAAGGCCATAAAAACGTGTAACAATTATGCCCAGATGGGCACCGCGTAATTACACAGACTGAACTGACTATACGGTAAAACACAGACCACTGACTCTTGGGGATGAATTTTAACAGGCTATAGGCCAGCAGGTCTGGTTTACATCTGGGCTTTCTCATCCGTAATGGGGGCGCGTGAGTGTCATGGGGTCGAGTTAAGCCAGTGAAGGGCACGGTCGTGCTCAACAGGTATCAGCAGTGACTGTTTCCCTAAAATGCCACTTCAGAGGAACTCCCTCAACCGCAGGTTCACACGGAACAAGACGGCTGCCACAAATACGCCCAAGCCGGGGGGTCCTCATCTGGGGGTCAGCGGGGCGGGGGGAACGCGGCCCGCACTTGGCCTGCCTCCTGCTGGACCCTCGCAGCTGCACGGAAGGCGCAGGCACCAGCACTCACGGCCAGGACGCCGGGGTGACCCGCGGGGCGCACGACGGTCTAGGGAAACGCTCTACAGAATCCACAGAATTGAAAACACCACAGGGGAGAGACTTGGCTGCTGAGCGGGACCCCAGACCCTGCAGGACAGAGCCCGGGACGTCGCCAGACGCCCGCATCTGCATGACTCGGGGTCTCGCTGTGCGCCAGAGATGAGAGGCAGTGGCTGGTGGACAGTGACAGACCTTCGGTTCTTCGCAGTCAGCTGGGTCTCACTCACAGGTGCCGCCTCCCCTGAATGTCACTGCCTCTGAGTACCCGTGGCAGCTAAGTCCCGCAAGGAGGTCGCCGCATCTCACCCTGAAGACGGCCGGCCGCTCACGCTGCCCGGGGTGGACCAGCATCTGGTGAGCGAGTGGCCTGTACAGGGACCACAGGCGGGGGTGGCGACGGGGCTCCAGGAACACGCGTGCGCAGAGGGTCTGGCTGGGCGCGGAGCGGCCACACGGCACGGCACGCGGTGCCACGAGGCCCCCAAGCTCACCTCGCAGATGTCCCGGAGGTGCTTGATGTACACCCGCTCGGTGTCCATGATCTCCTGGATGACGTTGGTCCGCATCTGCTGCTTGCTCTCGGGGTGCTTGTGGCGGCCCCGGCCCGCGTCCTCCGCCGGCTCCTCGCCCGGGGTGCCGCTGGAGCCCTCCGCCAGCTCCTCCTGGTTGACCCGCAGCTGCGGTCACACGCAGGGCACAGGTCAGCGGGGCGGCACCCGGCCCGCCCCCGGTTTCCACTCCCCGGGGACGGTGAGGAGGGTAGCGGGGGGAGGGGCGCGCCGGGCACGCACGGGCCGAGCTGAGCATCGCAAACGCAGCGGCGGTGCCAGCCGCCCCGCTGACCCCGGTGGGAATTCTCCCTTCCCACACCCCAGCCTCTAGGAGGTCTGGTTCAAAGGATGACGAGGGGACAGTGGCTCTTGCCCCTGAGCCCCCAGAGGCAGGAAGACACTCACTCGGACGAAGCTGGCGGGGAACCAGGCCTCCCTGTCTGCGCTGCGGCCCCACCACCAGTCCTTGTGGGAGGCTTCCAGGACCTGGATGACGTCCCCGGCCTTGAAGCCCAGCTCCTGCTCGTCCATGGTCACGTGGTCCCACAGGGCCTCGGCGCAGACCACGCTGCCATCGCTGATCAGCTGGAATGCAGAGGCGGGCGCTCAGCGCGGAGCGCGGGGACCCTGAGCTCGCCCGGCCCCCGAGTGTTCACGCCGATGGCGCTCAGCCGATGCTCAGCGTGTGACGTCACACGACAGGGATGGGGAGAAGTACCGGGCGGGCACCCCTCCTGTGCTCTTAAAGGAACCCCCAGGTCCACTCATCTGGGCATCGGTCATCCAGCAAGTGTGACTATCTGGACGCTTCGCCCCGGGAAGGGCTTCTGAGCAGCCAAACTAGACGTCCTGGAGCCGAGCCGTCAAAGGTCGGCACACCCTTTCCTGCAAGCCCCGCGCGCCACCCAGAACCTGCTCTCCGTTCTTTCCTCACAATCTTAGCGGACTCTGCATCTCACTGTGTTGTTTACTGCAATTAAAGAGAACACAGCATGACGTCTAGATATTCAGCAGGTAACTTAAGCTCGTCTGTAAGCCAGCTGTAGGGGCTGAGGGCCGGGCAACCACTCAGCTCCCGGGATGTCATGGGGACACCGTGGATCCTATAGCAACAACTGGTGATGTTGCCAGAGAAGTTACACTCCACGTGCTCTGTTCACGAGCTCCAAAGGCTAGAGGCGCCTTCTGGAAAGACTTCTGTAAAAAGGCCTAAAGATGCAGAGCGGCGGGGAGAAGCCCAGATCCGTGGTGAGGAACACATGGTTACGTTCAGCTCTGCCGTCTGCTAGCAAGTCGTTCAGCCTCAGTCTCAGAGTGTTTGCTAAAATGCGGACGGTAACTAACGTTCCCCGCCTAGATTTATTATAACAAATGTAGGGAAGGCATATCCTGAACTGAGAAGCCCTCTCCACACATAAGGATGGCCGCTCTGACCGGGAGGGATGTCTTTAGTTACCTGCAACACTAAATCACATAAATCAACCTTGAAAATACAAGAAAACCATACTGGCTTTCTAACCAGAATTCTAGGTTTTAGCATATGTTCACTAAGAAATAATCAGAGAGCAAAGTACGAGTGGGTTCCGGACCCTGAAAACCGGGCCTCCTGCGCTGGCTGCTGCCGTGTGGAATTAAGCCCAGTACCTCGTTGATGGCCAGCTGCTCCCCGCCCGGCTGCAGGTACCGGGGGTTGGCCCGACAGAGGTCTTCATAGCTGTAGTCCTCCTCGCTGCCATTGTCATCCGCTAGGGCTGATGACTCCGCACCGCCATCAGAAGAAACTGAGAGAGAGAGAGAGAGACGGTGCAGTTTAAAGGACACAGCTAATGTCAAAAATATAACCACAAAACCTATGACCTCTGAGAACATGCCCTCAGGGGAAAGTAATCATTTGTATCTAACCCAGAATAAGAGACCATTAGAAAATGTCTACTGATCTAGTAATCCAAAGGTAGCAGTTGAGGCTAAGGAGAGCCGGGGTTGGGTGTCCCTGTCGGTGAGAAAGGGGACATTTCAGAGACTACCGCCAACGGTGACGCACAGGGTTATTTTGCGAGTCAGGATACTGAGCGAACGATGTGTGATCTCGTTGGAAATTTGTGCTCCCCAGTGGATATACAAGATCCAGATAATGTCTCTAACTCATGTGTCAGTAAGCTTGAGGAGGAAACGAAAGTGGAAAATATTGATACAATCCTTCTTTTAAAAAGTGTCCTGCTTCCGTCGTTTCCCCGCAAGGCACAGTGAGGTGCTGCTAAAATCAGAAGGTGCTGACGGTACCGTGAGTGAAGCCGTGCACCGTGCTTCCTAGTTGTCACAGAGCGAAGGGCCAGGACTCAGTGTCAGGATGAGCAGTTAGCTGGCACCTTTACCAAAATAAGAGAGAGCCCTTATGAGGACGGCTGTGGCATTTTGGACGGACCACCTGGCACTCAGGTCTCCTGCTGGGACAGTAGGCCCCTCACCAAGGCTCGTCTGTCATTGAACGTCCGCTGTGAGGAGGCCAAGGCCCCATGGCGCAGGCACCTGGCTCTTGCCTGAGGACGCAGTGTGGCTGGCCTTGGGCACGAGAACATCTGACAAAGGATGGGACCGGAAGGCAAGCCTAAGGGTTAGGGCAAGCACCGGGGCTGCTCTCGCAGGGCCTGAGCAAGGGAGTGGCAGGTTTGAACAGAGGCCCCCTGGCACCGCAGAAAGACACCAGGCGTTCGAGTGACGGAGGCCCGGTCTGACCCGTAGCCCCGCCCCTTGCGGGCGGGGACCGGAACCAGGTAAGTCAGACTCTCCCAGCTCCACGCGCTTCCGCTGTAAACGGTAGTTTCTTTCTTTTTGGAGAATTAGGTGGGATGATGTGTGTCACGTTCCCAGCATCCTTGGTCCGTGGCTGGGACTCGCTCAGAGGACCCACCATGGTGATGGCAGCGAGCGCGGTCGTGGCTGGGCTGAAGGAGCGCGCCTTGGCCTCAGCACGCGGCGGGCGGGGTGGGCGCTGTGCCCAGGAGACCGCGGGGAAGGCGGGCCAGCTGGATCGGGAGGGCTCACCGTGCCACAACACGGAACCGGCCGCCGGAAGCGCAGTGCGAGGACCCGCACGTCC
Source organism: Phocoena sinus (assembly GCF_008692025.1). Lineage (NCBI taxonomy): Eukaryota > Metazoa > Chordata > Mammalia > Artiodactyla > Phocoenidae > Phocoena > Phocoena sinus. The sequence continues at coordinate 2,966,439 of NC_045780.1, forward strand.
AGCTGGTGTGGCAGCAACAAAGGGGGAAATCAACGATGATTCGGAAACTGCCGAATTACTGGGAGAACTTTCCAGAAAGGGAGTCTGGAGAGGAGCCGGTGGGGCAGGAGGGTGAAGGCCGAGCTGGATGCTAGTGGGATAGCTCCATGCGCCCTGCTTCCTTCAAGGGCCTGAGAGTCGGGATTTCTAGTAACTTTACCCTCGGGGGACGGGTCTACTTTCTAAACTGAGGAATCTGTTTTTAAAAATGAGATATTTTCTTTTATTTTAAATTTGTGTTTCGTTTTATTTTTTAAAGTGAGCTATTTCCTAGTCTTTATTTTGTACTGAGTCTTCAACATCTGATGTGCCTCTTACATTCCCAGCCCATCCCCTCTGGACGAGCCACGTTCGGGTGCCCTGCAGACACCTGTCCGTCCCACGACCGGGCTCCCAGCTCTGCACACCAGGCCCTCAGGGCTCTCCTCCTGCCCTCACTCCGGCCCTGCCTCGCGCGATGCACACCTCCCATGGGTGTGTGTGTCCGTGTCCGTGTCCATCCTCAGGCTCCGTGCGGCCACTCCTGCCCTGCGCTGTGGTCACAGCGCTCTCAGGCAGAGGACACGAGGTCACCTGACTGTTGCTGGGTTGCGTCTGGGAGGTGGGGAGAAAACCCAGAGGAGGCAAACGCACTTGCGGTAAAGGCACGAGCCTTTCTCATCAGGCTAGCAGGGAGGTAACGGTAAGGCTGCAACCCTCCTCTAATCGAGGCAGCTGACCCAGCACTGCGCCCACTAGCACGGTGAGTAACAGCGGGCCTGGTCTGTCAGGGCCCAGAGCACCGAAGGCCGCGATGAGCCCCGAGCATCCCTCCTCCCGTCTCAGCGGGACTGCTGCGCTCAGGAAAGTCAAACACCTGGGCCCCTCCCCACAGTGGAGTCAGAAACCACGCTGTCCCTAAAGACCCTCCGAACTGCGTTTCCCAGGAGAATTCTTTACTACCTCGTCTGGAGTTGCTACAAAAATCAGTAAAGGGGAAAAAAGCCAGGTGATAACGTGCAAACCCAGAGTTCACAGGAGTTTAATGAAAAAAGGATTCTGTCAAAAAAAGGCTGAACCTTTACGGGAGGCAGAGGGTAGAGTTATCTGGAAACAGACGTGAACCTCACATGCTGGACGGGTGTCTGACCGCATCACGAACGCCTGGAAAAGGTCTCCGGCCGAGGCGCCTCACGAGAGCGTTTGGGTCCCTCGGGTCAGCGTGTCCTGAGCCACAGAAACGAGGTGGTCCCTGTGCTGTGAGCCCGTTCGGTGGGGTAGAGCGGGGGGCCTGGGCGGGAGAGACGCCGCGTCTCCAGGGACCAGCAAAGGAATCGGAGAGAAAGCCCCTGGCAAATGTCCTAGCTTGACCAACTTTCCAGCCAAATGAGCTGGAGCCAGCCTCTGGGCCTCTTCCACCCCACGTGCCCATCTGTACAATGGGCACAAGTCCACACGTCCCATCTGTTCAGAGGTCACTCTTCTGCCTCACGTCCCACCTCTGACGCGTCTGCAAATCCGGACCCTCCCCTCAGCACGTGTCCAGAACCTGCCGCTCCCCATGGCTCCCCATAGCTCCCCATGGAGCTGTGGTGGCCTCGGCCACCTCGAGCTGGGTCACTGCAGAAGCCCCTCTGCGCCCCCACCCCGCCCCCTCCACGAGTCTCACCAAAGCGGCCAGAGTGATGGTGCTAAACCCCCCAGACATCGGACCACTCAGGCCCCTGCCCCAAACCACCCACGGGGGAAAAAGCCCAGGTCCTTGAAGACCCCCCCAAAACACACACCGTATCTCCCCCACACACACACATTCAGCTCTGACCCTGACGGCTGCCCGCTTCCTGAACCTGGCTCCCCTCCTCAGGGCCTGCTGTCCCCTCCCCCAAGGGCTTCCTCGACATCCCACCGAAAACTGCCCAGTCTTCTCTCCCAGTTTATTTTCCCCAGAGCATTTATCACCACCTAGGATACTTTGCTTGTCATCTGTCTCCCCCAGTAAAAGGTAAGCTCCCTAAAGCCTGCATTGTTCTCCACTGTACTCCTGGTACCCGGACCACTGCCTGGCGCACAGGTGCTTGGTTAATACTTGCTGGAGGCCTGACGGACGGATGGAAACACAGCACACGGGCAAGAGCGGGAAGGGGCTTCGGGGCCAGACAGACTGCTTTCAAACAACGGTGCGGCACGATGGGTTTTGTGTAGGTGGGGGCCCTTGGTCACCCCTTTGTTTTTTCACCTGCAAACGTGGATGATAATACCCTTCTCAACGGGTCATCTGTCAGTTCTCAACCAATAATTGTTACTCTTAGTTTGCTGGGAACCTCGAGTGAAATGACATACACAAGAGCACCCTGTCGGCTGAAAGGCAACGCAAAGCGCAAGGCCAGCTCAGCGGGCGTCTGCAGTGTGCCAGGCGCGGCTGAGGGCGGGTGCCATCAGCCTTCCCACCTTACAGATGAGTAACTGAGGCCCCAACACCACACGGCTGGGGCAGCAGCAGGGCCCCAAGCCCAGGGCGTCTGCATCCCGCCCACTGGGGGCCAGCCCTCCCAGGGCTGCCTTTGCTATCGGTGTCAGAAATCACGCGGTGCCCACATCCTAGCACTTCCGCGTCGCTCAGGGCCCTCTGCTCGCCGTTTCCTGCCCCCACTCCCAGCGCATCTGACTGACCTCATCCTCTCCCGTTCAGGGCATTAACTGCTTTCATGGTCTTAAAAGTCCCTTCTAAGCTGATGGCTCCCTGTGTTTCTGTCCCATGATTTACAGGCATTTTATGGAGTTGGATTTTTCCAGCGCCTGCGCGGGGGGGATTAGGTGGTACATTTTGAGGCTCTATCTGCACGGAGCACGGTTCCCTGTCACACCCACACTTGCCGCCTTTACATGTGTGTTTCCCTTCTGAGGCCGGAACTCCCTTGAGAGAAGAGACGGGGTCCATTTTTGTACCCCCAGCACCCAGTGTCATGCCTGGCATGTAGAAGGCATGCAGTTAAGTGGACTGCAAATTGCTGATGAAGTTTACCTCTTCATCTGGGGGCACGAGGGCTCGGGGGAGGCAAGGTACTCACCTGGGTCTCCCTCTTTCCAGCCTCCACCCCGCCCCGGGCCACCCCCATGCTGCCCCAAGGCCAACTTCGGAAAACATGGTTCCACCGTGTGTGCAAGAAACCACACAGCAGGGATCTGCTACATCATCACAAACTCTTCCGCAGGATGCCACCTACCCCGGCCCCACCAGTTAAACAGTCCCCTGTCCCACCCAGAGCCCACCCCGCTGGGCAGACCTCCTCCCCGCGGCTGCCCTCCCCCACCCCACCCAGCAGCCCCCAGCTCGACAGCATCTCCTCACCAAGGAGCGTGTGTGTCACGTAAAACCTTCCACTGCAGACGGAGGTTCACACGGTGCCTTTCTCGGAGATTAAGTTTCATTCTTTCTTTTTTAGCGGTGACTTTTCCTTTGGGGTGTTTTGCATGATGTAGATTCATGTAGGTTCAGCAGCGTTAAGTACATTCACATTGCCGTGCAACCATGTCCAGAACGTTTTCACCTTTCGCGAAACTGAAACTCTGTCCCCATTAAAGACTCATTCTTTCTCCTCTCCCCCAGCCCCGTTCCTTGGCAACTAGCTTTCTGCTTTCTGGTCCTGTGATCTGAACGCTTTACATCCTTCATGTGAGTGGAATCACACGGTATTTGCCCTCCTGTGGCTGGCTTATTCCATTGAGCACAGTGTCCTCGAAGTTCATCCATGGAGTTACCTGTATCCAATTTCCTTCCTTTTTAAGGTGGGATAACACGCCACTGCACCTAATACCATCCGTCTGTCCAGGTGCATTTGGGTGGCTTCTGCCTCTTGAACGTGGCCATGCAAATACCTCCTCGAGATCCTGCTGTAAATTCTTCTGGATGTGTATCCAGAGGTGGGATGGCTGGTCGTGGAGAAATTCGATGTCAGCTTTTCTGAGGAACCTCCACACCTTTCTCCATGGTGGCCGCACTATTCTACACTCTCACCAATGGCACGTGGGGTTCCAGCGTCTCCAGATCCTCCCCAGCTGTACTATTTCTTCTGTTGAATAAGTAGGTGTGGAAAAGCCGTGTTTGGAAAGCATCTTGTAAACGCTGAGCGAAGTCTGTTGCAAATTGAAATGAAAACCTTGAGCTCCTAGACAGAGGATCCTGAGAGCAGACGTGTTGCTCGTCCACCACGCCTGTCAAAGCGGCCACCACGCCCGGTGGGAATATCCTTCTGGTCTAAAGGCTCTGCGTGCTGATGACAGCACCCACCTCTGCAGGGACAGTTCTGGGACCACAGAGTAAATGTGCATAAACATTCTACGTTTCTGTAACATGAATTTATCCCGCGCTTGTCTAATCATCATGGTCAACATCCCCTGTAAAGGGGATGTCATCCCGGGTCTCGAGGGGATGCACTGGGTGGACCACTGCCCCCTTCACCCGCGGGTCCCTTCACACAGTCGTACCTTCAGATTCAGCCCCTGAATCCTCGTTTCCCCCCAAATCTCTACACACTTCCTGGATGAACCGATCTGAGGAAACCCCGTCCACATTTCCAGCCCTGGCCTGACACAGCTTCAGAAACATTCAGCAGAGAACCCTGTAGCCATAGAGGACGTGCCACTGTACAGTCAGGACGGCTGCAGACAGTGGAGACGATGGGAGTCTTTTTTTTTTTTTTTCAATTTGATTTTTTTTTTTTTGGACGCGCTGCGAGGCTTGCAGGATATTTTTTTAAAATAAATTAATTAATTAATTTTATTTTTGGCTGCCTTGGGTCTTCGTTGCTGCGCACGAGCTTTCTCTAGCTGCGGCAAGCGGGGGCTGCTCTTCATTACAGTGCGCGGGCTTCTCATTGCGGTGGCTTCTCTTGTTGTGGAGCACGGGCTCTAGGCGCGCGGGCTTCAGTAGTTGTGGCACGCGGGCTCAGTCGTTGTGGCGCACGGGCTTAGTTGCTCCGTGGCATGTGGGATCTTCCCAGACTAGGGCTCAAAACCATGTCCTCTGCATTGGCAGGTGGATTCTTAACCACTGCGCCACCAGGGAAGTCCGACAATGGGAGTCTTATAAAAAAGGCCAACGATGAACAGTGTCCACACTCCTTGGGGAGGGTGACATTCCTCTGTCTGAACCTGGATTTCACGTCTGTGAGGGGACAAAACCTGACAACTGATCCTCAAGGTGAGTTTTTAGGACAGGACACATCACACATCAGCAACAACGGAAAACTTTATCCTATAACACACGCCGGAGGTTAAGGCCTTCTTACAGGATCCTGAGTCCCACTTGCGGCAAACAGGTCCCCAGCCCGTGTCCCAGCAGGAATTTTTCTCAGGACACACATCAGATCTCTCCTGTTTGGCTTAATTTTGCACGTTTAAGGACTTTTGATCAGAGGGATGGAATTTCAAAAGCACAAGACCTTGCTGGGACCCCAGCCAGGCCCCTCTTTGCAGCTGGGGAAAACTGTCCCCTTACCTGTCACATGGGGTCGGGGAGGGCAGGGGACAGATCAGGGGAAGGTAAGAGCTAACATGGCGAGTGTCATAACTGGGCACCTGCCGTGCAGGCCACATGGGTGTGGACACCTGACCGGCACAACATTCTCCAGGGGTGTCCCACTGAACGCGGGTCACTTCAGGGAAGTTCCCGTACTTAGAATAATCCGTTAAAAACGCGGACGTTAGGAAACCTGCTGGTCACTCAGGCTTCCTCAGGCTGGAGACAAACCGTTCTCACGGGCCATCCTAAGAGCAGAAATGGCAAAGCCAGGTGGGCGGGTGGGCGGTCTGCGCTCAGAGCCCAGGGCGGCCTTCACGGGGAGCTGCTGCAGCCGTGTCTGGACCACCGGCCAGGTCCCTGCACCCGGCGCAGCTCCCGGGCCCCAAGATGCAACAGGGCGCATGAACCCGGCCACAGGGGGCCTTGGATGTCGGAACACACCCCCGACTCCAGGGCCACTCCTCTAGGATGGATGGCGTCCCATCACAGGGGTTTGCTGAGAACCTCTTTCCAAAGCTCCCCAAGCGATTCTGATGCCTGGCTACATTTGGAAACCACAGGCACTCAGGCTAAGCTTCCTTAACCCCACGTGCAGGGGTCTGCCCTGGGATGTGCGCTGTGTGGCCCGTCTACACAGCGACATAGGCTGGAGAATACTGGATTCTGACTCGTTGCTTGAACACCTCCGCTGTAGCCACTTTGTTAGCGTTCCCTGCGTTCTACAAAAAGGACGCGATCCTGTGGTCCACACTGACCTGCCCACCTGGAGCGATGTCCCCACCCGAAGAGCCCATCAAATGCCCCCTTCTCCTTCGGGGCGGCCAAGCTCTCACGCCCCAGTGATGGGCTATGATTTTCCACTCTCCTGCCTACGTTCCCTGCCCCTGTGCAGTAACGGTGTCCGGTTTTCAAACGTTCACCATATTTACACTGTCATCAGATTTTAGCCGTTTCACTACAATATCCTCCTCAGCTGTGTGTGCGTCTCTCCTCACGTCTGCCCCACTCCTGCCCCATCTGACTTCCTCAGGGGCAAGACCATGCTTATTCGTCAGTGTCAGGTCACCGAATTAAAGCACGAAATTCTTCCTGCCTAGAATTTAATGTTGCTTCTAGGAAAGTCCCTATTAGCCTAATTTAGACTTTCAAACCACTTTCCATACACAGTATTTTTGAATCTTTTAAACATGTTGACATTAAGAAGGTCAAAAAGGTACTAGAAATGGACGCGCTACCCTTCACTGATAACCTTTTATAATGTCCACGGGTCTTCTGGAAATAGCCCTCCCAGCAGAGAACTTTACATCTGGACTCAGCTTAGGGCCTCGGCCACCTTCTGATGCCCGAGCAGTGATGGCAGTCACGTCACGGTGGAACTTAATTTACACCAAACCTCCAAGGTGCACTGTTTCTACAAGGAGTTTAAAAAGGTTTGTTTTAAACCACTAAAAGTGAAAAATTTTCCTTCTTCTCAATGTAAAGGCAAATCCTGCCCTAGAGGTGTATCCTATATGCTCTCTATCACCTGCGGAAGGGGCACTCTGAGCCCTGAGACAGGCAGGTTGGGGTTTGGGCCGGGAGCCCTGGGCAGGCACTGCCCCCGGGGTCTCTGTGCTCCTGGGGACGCAGCAGCTGGACAGTCGTCAGCCTCCAACCCAGCCCTGGGGTTAGGCTCTGGGCTCCTCCGCGTCCTGCCACGAGCCCGGGCGCTCTACCCTGGGCTTGCCCCTCGCAGTCTGCTTTCTCCTCTCTTCCTTGGGTGTGGCTCTGACCGCGGCTGCCCGTCCATCGCCCCTCTCCTCCACTCGGCCGCCCCCTGGCAGCTCGAGGCTGCTCACCACGCCCCTCCCAGCTCCTGGCAGCTGCCTTGCAGGCTGGCTGAACAAATCCTGGGGAGGATCCCTTCCAGTCTCACCGCATCCCCAGAATGAGCTCACAGTGTGTACCAGGCACTGTGCTAAGTGCTTAAATAAATCATCCCATCCAAGCCATGCACGCCTCCAGGAATTACTACTGTCTGTTTAAACAGGAGGAAATTGTGGCTCAAAGAGGTTAAGGAACTGCTCCCCAGAGGTGGGGCTGGAATTCAACCCCACATCTGTCTGGCTCCCAAGCCATCCTGCCACGCACCTGCCTGGCCCTGGCCTCTCTGAGCCGCAGTGACTGGAGAGCTCCCGCCCCCAGTCCCTGCAGGACATCCCTCCCGGGAGCCGCCGAGCTGTCCCGTAGGCCCCCTGGCCAATCAGGGATCTCAAAGAAAACAGAGCCCCCCATTCAGCAAGCTCTCCGCTTTATTTTACGCTGGCATGTCACTTAAGGATGATTAAACACTGCGTTTGCATCACACACACATACACGCTTCGTACAGCGAGTACGTGAAAGACGGTCCAGGGAACACACCGAACCAGTGGGAAAGAGAAGATTCGGGCCGAGCTGCCTCCTTCTTTCTCTTTATAGCCAGGCTCATCAAAGGCCGGCAGGGCTGGAGTGCGGGAGCCGGAGGGCACACGGGGGGCGGGGGGGGGGGGTGCGGACCCCACGCAGGAGGCCTGACCAGCTGCGCCTCCCAGCGACGGGAGAGCATCTGGCTCAGCGTGGAGGCTGCGTCCAGCCTCCCTCGGCCTCCGCACACTGGGAGTGAGGATTGGGACCCGTGCCCACTCCCAGGAGCAGAGGAATGCGGAGGGCGGGCTCCATCAGGCCGGCTGCCCTGGAATAAACACAGGCGCACACACACCCCTCCCCCGCCCAGGGTGAGGCCGGGCGGCCAGCACTCCTCCACGCCGGACAGTGGGACCACCGGCCACTCAAGTGACAAGCACAGCCACTTGGCACGCAGGCCTGTGCTCTGAACACAGGAATATCTGGGCTACTTCTTTTTCTTTTCCTAAATGTTTGTTAGTGAAGAGGCCAGAAGCAGGAGCCCTAATCACATCCCTGTCTGCTGTCGGCCTGCACAGAAAGCCAGCCAAAACAAGGAGGAAGCACAAAATACACACTGCATTGCAAGGCCCAAGGCTGACTTCAGACTCACCTGTAACTCCCACTCATTTCAGCCTGAGCTACTGATGTGAGGCAAAAACAGCGACAAGACTTCTTTTTTTTTAAAGCATCCTACTGCATCCATGTGTAGCAGTCAGCCAGAATTCTTTCTGTGAAGCATTTTTTCTCACTCCCTTTAAAGAATACACGGGTTCCAATTGATAACTTCCTAGTATCAGAGAACCATGTTTCTTTCACACTTAAATAGGAATTAGTCCAGCTGACAACACTCAGAAAAACACTGACAAGCAGTATAAAGCACCATACAGTAACGGAGTCTTGGGCAATAACACTTTCGCAAACAGTCGACAGTATTTTTCAAAAATCAATTCATACCCTTAAACCTCACACACCCCAAGTTAGCAAGGAACACTGTTACGGACCCCAACAATAATCTCCTGTATAAAGAAATTTCATGTAACAGAAGCAAAAACTAGCGCAACAAAAACCAGATCCGTAACTCATAACGGATAGTCCACGTTTGATTCTTACTACTTTCTATTTCACACCAAAGGCTGTGCTGTAACCCAAACCAGCTTCTCTGATTCACTGTGCCCATGCCTAGAACTGCCCTCAGGAACCCGGGCCGGGACAAGTGAGCTTTCTCTCTCTCTCTCTCTCTCTCTCTCTCTCTCTCTCTCTCTCTCTCTCACACACACACACACACACACACACACATCCGACCGACAAGAAGCAGCAGAGAGAGCCCTGCAACTTGCAAGGACACAGAGGGGAATCGGCAACATGGCCAGACACAGGAGTCCGTTCTCTGCACACGTACCCAGGTGAAGGCTTTCCAGACTCCAGAATCTTGCAATTTCCCCTCTAGCCACCATCCTTCTGTTTGGAAAACGGCCGCGTTCAGAGCGGGGCTGGGGGGTGACTGTGCATCACGGAGACTCGCACAGGCTCTGGCTGAGGAGACGACAGAATCGCTTATTCACTGCTGACGCCTGTGCCTGCCCGGCCAGAGCCTCACTGCTCACAGCGCCCGCCCACGGGCGGCTGAGGTTACAGCCTCAGACTGGACGGCGGGGAGGAAAGCCTAAACGCAGGCCAGACGGCCACCCAGGAAACCAGGCACCACATCTGCCTACCAGGGGCCCCGGAGAGCCTCCGATGACGGTGGGAGAAAGGCTGCTCTTCATTACAATCCCAAAGCCCGAGGCAGACCCGAAGAGAGCTTTCAAGATGTAAGCTATTACATACAGGATGGACAAACAACCAGCTCCTACAGTGAACTATATTCACTACCCTGTGATAAAGCATAATAGAAAAGAATACTTTAAAAGAATGTATGTATATGTATAACTGAATCACTTTGCTGTACAGCAGAAACTGACACAACACTGTCAATCAACTGTACTTCAATTAAAAAAAATAAAGGGGCCGCCTCAGAAGAAAAAAGAAGGAACCTATTTCCTGGGGGAAGAAGCAGAGTTCGCTAGGTTCAAACCTGGAGTTGGGATTTCACGCTAAGGCATGACAAAAATTTCAGTTGTGATATTACACTGTTAACTGCAAATCTGTGAATTCATTTTAAAAGTGGGATTTGTTTAAAAACGTATGTGTAAATATGTGTGTACCTTCTATGCTGTGACAAGGATGTGCATATCTCTTGCTATATAGAGTATCTGTTCCCTATAATGAAGAGAATTGCCTTTTTTTTTTAAAGAGGCTCTCTCTAGCTGACACGGGTTATTTATTTCCTGTGTACTTTTTCCCCAGTTACCTACAACAAGCAAGTCATATCCTGAAACGACACCTATTAACAAACAGCTTCCTTCAATTTCCTCACAGCACTGAAGATGCTGACTTTTTAAGTTAACGAGCAAGGAGACGGTATCCACAGAGTAGGGATCACATGGTCGTCCCCCAGTAAATGGCTAAAAACTGAGCCCGTGAGTGCGTGCCGGCTCTGGGGTGATGGGCGCCCTGGCATCACTCCACCAGTTCAAACCTCCAGGGGCTCCGTGTCTGGTCTGTACGGCGGGGACAACCAGGCTCCGACAGTGCTCTCAGGGTTCCTGAGAACGTATCACCAAGTTTAGAACAATGCGGGCACTTTCCTGGGGATTAATGAACAGGACAGATCACACGGCAGCTACTCTGACAAACCTCAGGCCCGCTGACCACGCTCAGTGGGCAAAGCTGCACGATCGGTGACGTCACCCACGCCGACCACGTGCTTTATCATAGGCTCTTCTCATCTTCAACTATTTGTGGCTGTTTCTATTGATTTGGTGCATCCCACCTTTAAATCCAGCGAAGGCTTCAATAAACCACAACAAAGGCGAAACCTGCGAGCACACATACACCGCTCACAAAACCGGAAAACCGGATCGGCTTCGAATCTACCCCTTGCAAGTATTTTTAAACGATTGAAAAGAGTAAAATTTTTAAAAACGATGAATAGACAGTTCATTCAATAGGGGCACACCTATTCTTTCTTTCTTCCTTCCTTTCTTCCTTTCTCCCTCCCTCCCTCTCCCCCCGATGTGTGTGTGTGTATGTATATATATATATATATATATATATATATATATATATATTTTTTTTTTTTTTTTTGGCCACACTGCAAGACATGTGGGATCTCAGTCCCTGACCCCCTGCAGTGCAAGCATGGTGTCTCAACCACTGGACCCACCAGGGGATTCCCAGGGCATATCTATTCTTCATAAAGGCAGTGCTTCATTAAATGACGGACTCAAAAGATTCCTTGAAATTGTTTTTCAGGGCAGACCACTCTCTGTGAGGTAAAGTTTCCTATATCCCATGTGGAATACTAGTATAATATGGTCCATGAAAAGTGTCTGAAAACCACTAACACTGTACCTACTTCCCGGAAATCCAGAGGATACGTCAGTCCCCACAGGCTACAAATCCAGATCGTGACATCTGTGTCACCTTGTTTAACACAGAATTTCCCATAAGGCCACAAAACTCTCTGTTCACGATAACACGTTATTACTGCCCCAAAGGGTGCGGTCCAGGGACCAGCGGCGCCGGGTGACTGGAGAGCGGGTCCCTGGTGGGGAGTGAAGACTGAAGACCCCACCGGCCTGTGGAATCACAGCCTGACTTTAACCAGACCCAGGGATCTGGGATCAGAGGCACACTCAGGCTTGAGAAGTGTTAATTCGGAAACGAAGGAAGACCATGGAATGCAAGGGTGGACCTGGTTTTCACTAGAATGAACAAGTGAAACGCTGAACACTGAGACACAGAGCAGTGAGGCGGGAATTAATTCTGATGAGCGTCTTTTCTAACAAAGCTTAAAATCCAGCAGGAGGCAAATAAAACCCAGAGTGTTTTCATCATTTTCTTCAATTTTTTTTCTGGTTAAAGTTGCAAGTTTTCAAAAAGAAGAAGCTCTCTTGGCCACGTTTCCTTGGTATCGTCTTAACTTGGTTCTACGGCTCACTTTCCCTTTCCCTGGGCAGCTGGTACAAAGGGCAGCTTCTGTTTCCCAAGGACTTTTTCTAAATCCAGAGATGGGGTCAGGGTGCTAGATTAAGGCCCTTGGGATTTCAGGATCTTAAACCAAAGGCATTCACTAAGTAAACTTACTTTACTGCACAGACACTCAAAACAAACATAAAGATAAAAAGAAGGAAAAAAGTAAATAAACAAACAAAAGCTGCACTGAATTCAGTGGGGTAACTTCTCAAAGGAAGATGACCCAAAAAATGCTTCCAAGATGTTTTTGGAAGAAGCTACAGAGAAGGTTAGACTTTTAGGTCTGGAAAGTTCTTTAGTGATTAGAGCCTATATTTACCAGATCAATAAGAATACTGCAACAAAGACCTTAAGCATAGTGGAAGGAAGTCTTAACCTCCTCCATCCCCCCCAAAACCCTCCATCCCCCCAACCCCTCCGCCCCCCACCAACACATCAATCTATTCTCCTTGGATAAGATGCTGCTATGTGGTCAAGACTAAGCTGTCACGAACCTTGACTACTGGTACCACGAAAAGAATTCAGCAAGGGATTAAGTCCCACGGGCAAGTGGAGGAATCCAAATTACACATTAATATCAAATATTTAGAAATCAGAGATGATAAAAGTCAGAATCACGCGGGATGTTATGATCATTTTTACTCTACAGTAAGGCTATTTTCGGCCCAGTGGCCCTAAGACCCCTACATAGTTACATCCATACGTATGGAAAAGGAGGCTGCTGGCGAGGTAAGTTAGCAGTGGAACCTCCAACTCAAACCAGTACTCATCCCTCCACCTGCCCAGGACTGGCTCTTGAGATGAGCGGGTGATCGTTAAGGTTCTATCTAGCTCTGAATTTTTGGTACCTTCTTAAGTACAATACGGTACAGGTTTTCTTTTTCTTTTTTTTCCTTTGGCTGCGTTGGGTCTTCATTGCTGTGCCCAGGCTTTCTCTAGTTGCGGCGAGCGGAGGCTACTCTTCGTTGCGGTGAGCGGGCTTCTCATCGCGGTGGCTTCTCTTGTTGTGGAGCACAGGCTCTAGGCACGTGGGCTTCAGTAGTTGTGGCTCGCGGGCTCAGTAGTTGTGGCGCGTGGGCTTAGTTGCTCCGCGGCATGTGGGATCCTCCCGGACCAGGGCCCGAACCCGTGTCCCCTGCATCGGCAGGTGGATTCTTAACCACTGCGCCGCCAGGGAAGTCCAGGTACAGGTTTTCTTACATGGCCACCTTCTGATATTGGGCAGAAAGATCACCAGCACTGGATATCTACTCAGCAACAAACGTTTCCCGGCTGTTGCTGCTTCACCAAAGCTGCAGCCTCCCTGCATGGTTCAGAGATGTCCTTAACCTGGGAAGATTCTAGAACTTCCCCTCTTTCCTAGGCTTGGGTAAGGCCCCATTACCAAGAGCTACAGGACAGACACAGGGCGGCAGGCGGCCCCGAGGACAGTCATGCTGTTCTCCGGCCCAGCACTACTGCCAATTTCAGAAAATGAGCTCAAGGTTGGGTGCACGTCAGAACCGAGGAAGCCCCTGCCCTCGGCTGGACTGAGCCCCAGCCCAGACCCCCACCTGAGCAACAACGCCCCAGAATCAAGAGGAACACAGCGAGGGTTCTGAGTACACTCCCCCGCTGTCCCCGTTGCTGACACAGGGCTGCAGTTCCCAAAGCTGCAGTGGGGGCATTTCTGAACAGGAAGTAATCAGCTACATTTGCCATCAGTTACTCAGACCCACATTCCCTTGTCTATTAGCATAAATAATGGAGTATCCAGAGGGATGCCTTTATTCTAAATGGATTAAAGACAAACATTAGTACTAATCTACAGGTCACAGTTATGCCATTTCCCAGAGGAACGTAAGAAAACACCACCAGAGGCAGTCAACACAACACATAACGTTTTCTAGCACATACAGACGTAGAACTGTAGACCCCGTTTCGGTAAGCTGCCTGCCCGAGGATGGCTAAGGTAGGCTCCATTTAGGTCTTCCTGAAACAGCGTTCAGCAGCCAGCCTCCTGAACGCAGAGGGGAGGCCCCATCACTTAGACACAGGAAACAGAGCGGGGGAAACACGAACAAGCCGTTGAGAACCAAAGGCAGAGGGTGAAGAGGTGTGTCTTCAAAGCTATTGCTCTTTCACCCGAGGTACCGTGTGCCTATCCACCCTAACTGATGGAAGATGTGCTCTCAATGCCTTAGTGAACCCTCCCATCTACCCCACCCCATGCCCCCCACTCCAAAACCGCCCCAAACAAGACAGTGGTCCTGGGCTCTGACTACAGCTTTTACACTAATTCAGAAACAGATACAAAATTGTCCTTTAAACGATAAGGTGCCATCTCTACGTTAAGACGGAAGCCTTTCCTGTCTTCTGTAAACAACCATGTGGGGTTTCCATCCTTCAAGGCCTGGGACACATTTCACTTCTTTTCTGTATTTATTTGTCTTTGGATCCTTAGGATATGGCTCAAACATAACAAGAGCAAAACAAGATAATGGATGAATTTCACTTTTTCCTTTGTTGTAATCAAAGGCAACTATTAGGGTGTGGACTTAAAAACCGACACATGGGTAAACTTCTGTGCACATAAATGAAATAACTTTGTGCTCTGTTGCTGCAAAAGCACAGTGCCTGGGAGGCAGCAAGTGGAACGGATCAATGTGGGCTTTGGGGTCTGTCTGACCTGCTCTGATGGCTGGCTTCACTATCTAGGACTTAGATCTCGATTAGCGAGCGAGTAAAAAGCATGGCATGTTTTTAAGCCTCAGATTCGGAATGTCCCCAAGACCAGTGACACGAGCGGAGGCTGGGTGCTTGGTGGTGGTTTGCTCCATGTTCAGTTCTCTTGCTCTCCTTCCCCTGACTTTTAATGTTCTTTCTTTTCCTTTTTTTAAAAAATTTATTTTATTGACGTATAGTTGATTTACAACGTTGTGTTAGTTTCAGGTGTATGGCAAAGTGATTCAATTGTACATGTATATATAAATATTTTCTTTTTCATATTCTTTTCCATTATGGTTTATTATAGGATTTTCCTTCTAAAAAATCCAATTTCTTAGACTTGGCATTAGACACATGCTATTTTGAAAACTTTTTTAACTCTGTAGTTTAGAATGATTGGAACAAATACACATCTTAGAATCGAGAAGCTTTGAAATGTTAGAAGATGAGAATTTCAAGAGTTTGCTGGAAAAACATTAAAGAAACATTATGATGTTTTTCTGAGACAGGAACTAGAACACTGTGTTCCTTTAAAAAAAAAAACAACCAACTCTTGATTCTGGGCACGGATAAGGCTGAGACAGCAGCTAAGCGCTGCTGAAGCCCACACACCTCTCAGACATGCAGGCCTGCGGTCTAAGGCCCTGGTGTCTGTATCTGCAGGGCCTGTGCCTGCAGATAGAACCCTTTCCTGGCTCTAAATCGGTCTGACCATGGAGTCCATGTGGTCTCACGGCGTGGTCAGCAGGGAGAGATTTTAGCCAGGATGGTGTCAGGAGGCAGGAAGACACCCGCCTGAAGACAAGAGAACAGAATCATCTTGTTTCACCGATATCTACACCCAGCGCCCGCCATCACCGGCAGGAGAGCGTGAAGCGGGCTGGAGATGGGAGAGCTCCAGACCCGACGCACGTACACACCCGACCATCAGGGCTCGATGTCACCGACCCTCCAACCAGCCTCCCGAGAGCTCCGCTACGATCACCCTCCACGGGTCCTGAGCAAGGATGATCCGACTAAATATTTTCTCTCTGATTCATCATTGAAAGAAAACTTTGGAAAAGCAGACGCAGAAAGAGCTCATTCAAACAATAAGAGATCAGACGAGGTCTGGTTAAAATAGTCTCAAGGCATCACACACACCCTTCAACACCTGCCATTCCTTTTCTTTTCTTCTTTCCTTTTAACAAAAAGTTGAGAGGCGTCTCTGGGTGATACGATCAAGAGAGTCAACAGAAAACATTCATTCGAGTTACCTTCTTTTTTCCTATAACCTGAGTTTGCATTTTAGATCAGTTTAACCTATATTTGGATAATAATTAAACAGAATATTGTTCCATATGGACTCCTGGTGCCCTAGGGCCTTACCTATTAGATTAAGTGACTTGTCAAAGGTTAAACTGCTTGTTAGCGCAGGTGAGTTAGGAACTCAGAACTCTGGTTGCGAACACAGCTCACCACTCATCACTATCCTTGTCCCTGGAACAATTAGTGCTTCTCTTTAGGTCTCTGTAATAACTTACTGCATAGTTACTGTGTATCAGGTCACTCTCACCCATCTGGGGGATGGACAACAGTAGTATTTCCTATTACAGACGAGGACATTAAGACTTCGAGGTTAAATAACTTGCCAAGGTCACATGGCTAGTCAATAGATGACTGGGACTCCACTGTTTTTTTGAGCCAAAGGCTGGTTCATAAGAAAATTAACTTTCATAACAATTATTAGAATAGAACAACGCCAGAATAACAAATTAGAAGTAGGATCAACGACAACAAAAAACTAAGCAAAGGGAAGAAACCTATATTCTTTGTCTTGACCAAGTAAAAAATAAAATTAAAGTCTTAATGAAGTTATTAACTTCATTGCAAGACTTTAAAAAAATATGCTTCGGTAATTTCTTACAATTTATTTAATTAAAAAAATCAGAGTTGAAATGGCATAAACCCTTATGATTAAACTGCCCCCAGTTCCTTCATGTTGGGGTATTAGAACAGAACTCTAGATCAAGGAATGGAACTTTCTGGTGTATATTTAACAGACTATTTCTTTCAAAAATATTTAGTACAAATGAACATTCACACAGTCAATTAACGCGCTTTCAGATATGGTAATGTAAAGCCGAAATAGTTTTTTTAATATGATAGCAAAACAGTTTTTAATTAGCCCTAGCACTTATGGGAAATTTTTGGCTATCAAATCAGAAAACCAACACCAATAAACAAAATCGATAAAATCCCTTCACACTCACACATAAGGTCTGGACTCCCCGCACAATCTTGCAGACACCCTCCCGCATCCTGGCTCTGCCCGCTCGCTGAACTGAAACCGCTTTTCTCAAAACCCACAAGTTCCTAATTGCTGCTGGAGCCATGCGTATGGTTCAGAGCATCCGACTTGGCCCTGGGCACAGGTGACATCATAACCACCACCTCCCCGGAGCCCAGCATCCTTGGACATCTGGACACCACTCACCTGTCTGGCTACTCCTTTTCTTTCTTTCTTTTTTTTTTTTAAAAAAAAACAGGGTCACAGATTTATTTATTTATTTTGGCTGCATTGGGTCTTTGTTGCTGTGCACGGCTTTCTCTAGATGTGGTGAGCGGGAGCTCCTTTGTTGCGGTGCACGGGCATGGGCTTCTCCTTGCGGTGGCTTCTCTTTGTTGTGGAGCATGGACTTTAGGTGCGTGAGCTACAGTAGTTACGGCACGCAGGCTATGGTAGTTGTGGCACACGGGCTCAGTAGTTGTGGCGCACAGGCTTAGTTGCTCCGCAGCATGTGGGATCTTCCCGGGCCAGGGCTCGAACCCACGTCTCCTGCATTGGCAGGCGGATTCTTAACCACTGCGCCACCAGGGAAGCCCCACTCCCTTTCTATCTTCTTTGTGGATTCCTTTCTTTACTGGCTCCCAAATGCTGACCCTCTTTTCTCACTCCACACACACCCTGGATGGTACCCCTCCCTGCATCAGCTTTGAGAGCCAATCACTTGCTGTTGACTCCCCAGTTTCCCCGCTAGCCTGGGCCACCTCCTCATGAGACCCTCATGGTGAAGGCCAGGGGATAAGACCTCCACCTAGCTGTCCCACCTGCGCCTCCAACTTCAATGCCTGGAACAGACCCAAGCCCCCCACTCGTGTGCTCTTCTCCTATGCTCCCCCCATCACCGGGGCACCGGGGTGTCTGCCCCCCAAACATCCGGACAATTGTTCGACCTCCACGCCTTCATTTTTCCAGGAGAACCGTCCTGTTTCTAGTTCAGGGCTCTGCCCACTGACTGTCTCCTCTGTCCCCAGGCAGGTCCACAATCTAGCCAGTGACATCACCAAAATGCAAACCTGACCATCCTACTCCACTTAAAACCCTGCTGCGGCTCCTGGCTGCCCCCAGGATAAAGTCTGACCTCCTTCACAGGAGGCCCCGAATGGGCAGGCTCTGTCTGACCTCTGGTAGTCTGATCCCTCATCTAGACCCGCCTCTCGACCCTGCCCCTCAGCTCATCTCGCTACAGCCTCAGGGGCTGCTGCAAGGCCCTCCCACCAGGTAGTCCGGCTGCCTGAAAGGCCCAAGTCAAAAACATGACACACGCATCATGCCCAGAACACCTCAACTTCAACGCACAAAGGTGCAGCTGATTCACCTCTGTTATCATCGAGGACCAGAGGTCTCCCCCTGTGATCATGGGACAGGAATTCTGCACGTCACACCCATGAGGCGTCAACTATGATCACCAGTTCTGGATGCTTTAAAGTAATGACCAGAAGCGTTCTGAGCACAGATTCCCTGATTTTTCCATGTTTTACAGCTCTCAATTTTTATCTGGCTGAAAATAATTTTTTAGCAATTCACCTTGATTAAGCCTCTTCAAAGTGTTTAGTTTTCATAAATATGAATCTCTTTTGAGTCTCATATTTACATTTCATTTGCTTATGGAGCTGAACTAGTTCCGTGACTACAGTAATGACTACAGCAGCCAGAGCTAGCTTGGAGCCATGCCCTTGACTCCCGAGAAGGACACAACTCCACCCATGAGAGTGGCATAGAGGGTGCCGTCCCCCCAAGCAAGCCCTGGGCAGGTGCAAGCCCTGTCCGCACCAAGGACACTTCCATCTGATGAGCGCATGGCTGGGTTAAGAAAGTTTCTGAGGGTGACCCAAACCTGGGTTTCTCAAGTTTCTCTCCTCTGGCTCCTACACTCCCCACATGCTGTTCCCCTGACATCTGGGACCGTTTGCTGCGAGGGCTTCAATGCTTGCACCTGGACAAACTTCTCCTCCAGCAAGAAAATACAAAGAAACTATACGGCACTAAAAATAACTGCATGCATGTGCAGTTGGGACAAATTATGGACAAAAAGATACAAAAAACTAAAAAAACTCAACTGCCGCTTTTGAAGAGCCTGGAGCAATGGCAGGGCACTGCACATGCCCCCTGCCCTGAGCACCACCAAAGCGGTGGGCCAACTGCCCCTCCAGCGCTGGACACACCCCTACCCTCACCCCGTATAAGGGACCACACCGCCTCCCCCCACCCCTCCGGGAATGAGGGAGCAAAGGTAACTGTTACTTGTTCTCAATCCCCCCTGCTGCAGCAGGGGCCCCAGTAAAGCCCTGCCTGAATTTCTCATCTGGCCTCTAATCAATTTCTATTGATTAAGGAGGCCAAGAACCCCGGTCGGTATCACTCCCAGCCTGGAATACACCTTCTGTCAACAACACACTTCATCTAACTCCAGCTCAGCCTTCAAGTCTCAGCTTTGACGTCATTTTCTGGGGAAAGCCTGGGGACTCCCCAGACGGGATCTACCTGCTCTGCGGTTACACTCACCTCCTTTGCTGTTGCAGTGTCTTTCCGGGTCTGGACACCAGCTGGGAGGTTCCATGAGCTCAGTCTCTGGCTTCTGGGAGCAGCCAGCCTCCACAAAGTGCCTCACTTACCATAGGGCTCATACTGATATATACATATGTGTTACACAACAGCAGGTGTATGTGTTCAGTGGATCAATACCAATGAGGTGTCTCCTGACCCAAGAGCATACTGAAAGCTCAAGTCAGAAAGGTTTCCGCGCACCTTGGACGCGTCCTGAAATGCCACTGTTTGACTATGTCCTAATGGCACGTCCTACATCATTTCCTAATGAGGTTGGATAAACTGGCCTTTACAACCAATACTAGTTCCTAAATGCAGGAAAGTAAATAAGCACATACATAAGGAGATCTCTCCGGGGCTGAGAAAATACATCTCTGCACAAAACCAAACAGAGCGACTGGAAGTTGCGGGCGGGGAAGGATATCCCGAGTGATAACCTCAGTTGCCCTTTGAAACTACTGGGCTTTAAAGACAGTGGACCGTCTTGACACACGCCTTTTTCCCGTAGACAAACCAGCCTGAAAGCTGTGTGGGAACCTTCGCCAGAGGAGAGCCAGGCCGGCGTGCGGGCTGCGCGAGGGCAGCAGGCGGCCGTTGCGGGAGGTGCGCGGGCGGCTCCGCCCCCACCCCTGCGTGCAGGACCCCGTGTGCAGCCCCGCACGCAAGACCCCAGGCCCTCCAGCGCCGCGGACGTGCGGCCGCTCCCCCCGGGGCCCCGGCGGAAGGCAGCGCCCGTGCGGGGCTCGGGAGTTTACGGGTCCACCCCAGAGAGGTCGCCGGGCTCATGATGGGCTAAGTGGGACCGGCCCGGCCCGGCCCCCCGCGGGAGCTCCCGCCCGGCCTTTCCGCGGACACGGACGGAGGAAGCAGGAACCCACTCGGGGGGACACCTGCCCTCCCCTTTCAGACCTGGACGCGTCTCTAAGACGGGCCTCAGTGTGTTCTCGGCGAAAGGAAAAAGGCAGCATGCTGGATTTCTCGTCATTAAGTTCATCAGTTTGGAAATTTCTAAGTTATCCAATTCCCCACCCTTTATCTCTAAATTTATATTCTCGTGGTAGACCCTGATCAATGGCGGTGCGGTCTGCAGCACTGTTTTCTTGCTTTCTCACTGACAGCAGAACTAGGAATTTTTAAACCTAAGAGTAGGTTTTCAAAATACCTCCTCCCCCAGCAACGCTGGCCGGACGGGTGTGCTTCACACATAGGTGGCCACTTGTGTAACTTGGGTTATTCTTCTATAGAACAAGGTATTATTCATAGGCATCATGCCCTTAAGGACTGGAGTTTTTGGTTGTTTCCTAACGAAAACATAATGTACACAGGTGGTTATGAGTTAGAGTTTTACAACGCCACGGGTGACGGCTTAAGTGATGACATACATGACTGCAGACCCAGCAGTTCTGGCCCAGGTCACTGGAGGGCTACACTGGTTTAACATGATCCTCTTTCCTAGCGTGCAAAGGGACTATATTCATAAGAAATTAAGATGTGAGAAAAAAATCAAATCAAGCAATCATTTGAGTAATTTTGAATTTTTTTTTTAAATTTTATTTTCTGGCCGTGCCACACGGCACGTGGGATCCTAGTTTCCCGACCAGGGATTGAACCCACGCCCCCTGCGTTGGAAGCGCGGAGTCTTAACCACCGGACCGCCAAGGAAGTCCCTTTTATTTATTTATTTTTTAATTTTATTTTTTTGGCCACTCCACACAGCATGTGGGACGAAATACTTTAAAAAGCCATAAAAAGTCCATCAAGTCAACTCACGTTTGTGTCTCCCCAGAAAGTCATTTTCTCTATTTTTTATAATAAGTTTTCATTGGCCCTAATCCTGTCGTTTTCTTTCCTCTGTGGTTCGGCATTATTACAAAATAATACTTTTTGGTTGAGTAGAAGCCTTATTGAAAATGTAACAAATATATTTTTTAAATGGCATACGCAAATCTACTGGTTCAGTGGCATGCTGTATTCCTTTGCTTGTGACCCATTAAGATTCCATCCAGCGAAGGAAACTGGATGTCGTTCTTTCCGGGAGAGACAGTTAAGACAATCACTTTGTTTACATCACAGGAGAAAACTAATTTGAACTCGATGTATGGGATGGGTAGAAAGAGAAGCATGAGTGGACGTGAAAATAAGAATTCTGAAGGGCGATCACATCTGACTTCTGATCAGAACAGGTAGACTAGTTACGAGAGGAAAGATGGCAGGAACGGAAATAAGTACGGGAAAATCAGGCTGTGATGGAATAAGCTGCCTTGGATGTAAGAGAAAACATCATAAAAGGCAGCAAAGGTAGTTCCCTAGGAGAAAGTCAGCACCGCACAGGCACACTTGCTCAGACCCAAGGAAGAGCAAGGGGCACAAACTCTATTGCCAACAAAGCCACAGGGTTTTTATAGGCTGGCCCCCTCCCAGCCGTGAACTTGAGAAAAGCACTTCTGAGTACCACTGTGATTCATGGTGGAATTCTATTATTCCAACACCACACCCATGCAGTGGGTAAGCATGACCAAGGATTGCTCCATGTAATAAGCTCTCCTCAGCGACATATGGGCCAGGGAGGAGGTGAGACAAGAGCTCTAAACAAAGCCAGAGAGAAGTAGCTGGTTCTGGAAGAGAGCCCAGCACCGTGCTGCAAAGTTCTGAGGAGGACCTCACGTTCACCTAAAAGGATTAGGTCTTCATTTCTTAAGAAAAGTTAAACTGCTAATGGTCACATTTCGACATTTTGAGAAAATGTTAGTTGTGGGCACTTCTGGGATTTGGAGGTTTTGAGAACACTTGACCAGGGCAGAGGAAACACCCTTTTCATTATTTTTAAAACCTTTTATTCTATGAAATTGCAAACAAACATGAAAGTAGAGAAATTATATGATGAACCCAGAAGGATCAATATTTTACAATTTTTCCCAACTAGTTCCCAATAATATTGGGGATATTTTAAAGCAAATCTCCCACGTATCATTTCGTGCAACAAATATTAGTATGTACCCAAATGAACAAGGACTTAACAAGGACTTAACTACACTTTCATTATCCCTATGAACAAAATTAACAATAATTCCTTTTCTGAATACTGATTCCATGGGAAAATGTCCCCCCTTGTCTCGAAATGACCTTTTCACAGCCGGCTGGTTGGTATGAGAATCCAAACAAGGTTCCCACACACTGCATTTACTAAACATAATTCAGATCAGACCGAATCTGCCCACCTGGGCGGCACGCACCAGGGACTGTGCATTCAACACATGGGCTCCTGAGGCGGGGTAGCCACTCCAGCACGTTGCTGGGACGGGAACCGGCACCCAGGGCTGCCCACTCATAAGGCAGCTGAGAGGCCAGCTCTCGGAAGATGAAGAAGAAGGGGTGCAAGTCTGGGGACAGAAACGCTGGAGCCGGTGTGTCAGGTCCTCACCCTCCCCTGGGCTTACCTCCCAAACCAGATGATGGACGTGGCAGCTACGTTATAATCAACCTGCTGCTAACCTCCCTGGGCCCAGGGAGCCAGCGGGAGAGGCTTCTATTTCAAGGAGTCCAGGACTCCATGGAGGTGGGATGTCCACCTGGGTAAGTGGGCGTGGCTTCTGCCCTAGGCAGCAGGGCCTGCTCGGTCACTGGGACAGTGTGACCCACCTGATCTCCGGCTGCGCTTCACTTATACAGGGTCCCTGGGGGACAAAACTGATGAGGGTCTCCATGAAGGTACTGCTTGACTCGCGTAGCAGGAAATGGTCAACTCCGGTGAGCAGAGGGCGCACCTGAGCCACCACCACAGGGAATCGAGGGACCTCACTCAACTCCCAGATCTAAGTCGGTTCCAGACTCAGGGCCTCCTCATGGAGCAGAAGCCAGGTGACCTTGGGGTCCGGGGTCCCATTACTGCAACTCTTCCTTCGAGCCCTCCTGTCACTTCCCTGGTGCCCCCGGAAACGGAAGTCCCCCCAGCAGTAAAATCTAAGCGATACTCTGGCCTCAGTGAGGGGTTAGCCTGTGTGGATTCACGGTCAGAGCAAATGGCTTGTCTGAGGAGCCACTGGGGGAGCTTGGAGAGAACAAAATGGGTTCATGGACGGCTCTGGGGAAGGGGTGTGATTGGATACGTCAGAATACACTGAAAGCACGGGAAATCATCTGTCCCACAGGAATCCCACAGCAAACGGAGCTGTTTGACAACCGTGTGACATTATGTCCCACGGGGCAAATGTCCATCTTGGTTCCTGGTTGTCTTGATGCTGACTCAGTGGGTTAAAAAAACAAAATGGCTCTGGTGGCAGCCACAGATGCCAAGGCTGGGCTAAACCACAGGGTGTCCCCTCAACAAAGTTAATGATATGGTTCCTTGAAGGACCCAGACGACTACTTGTGGGGAGTTGATTACAATGGACCCTTTCCATAACAGAGGGGTAGATGGTTTGTCCTTACTGGAAGAGACACTTATTCTAGATTCGGATTTGCCTGCCTTACCTATCAGACCCCTGCTGGAATCTCCCCGGAGAGAGGGTGATGTTCACCACAGCCCAGAAACGAAGAGGGCAACACAGGGGTTTGGGATCACTTAATAATACATTGACAAAGTATTTTATTTCCATCCGGTAACTCAGCTCTGTCAAAACTGAATTTCCTCCCCCAAGAGAGAAGTCCTTCCGCCAGAGCCCCCAGCCCTGGCCCCGCTGACTCAGAGCGAAGGACTGGCTTTCAAGCTTCCTCGCACTCTGGAAAATGAGTGCCCAGGGAACACATGGGTGTCTTCTGTGGTCGCCCACCATCGTTTCCCAACTGGACCAACGCAATAACCTTCCAATTAGCCTCCTTCCTCTGCCCTCTCTCCCCAGACAGCCTTCCTCTCTGAAGCCCAGCTGCCAACGGCTTCCCGTTTCACTCGGAATAACCCCGACCCCTTCTCGAGACCTGCAACGCCCCTTCTATCCAGCTTCTCTCTAACCTCCAGGCTGCGCCGTCCGCTCCCACCCGATTCCCGAGCTCCAGGCACCCCGGCCTTCTCGCTGAACCTCAGGCACACCAAGCTCCTGCCTGAGTCAGGCATCTGGTGCTCCTTCCGTTGGGACCTCTCCTCTCTCAGATCTTCCAGGTCTCGGCTCCAACGTCACCTCTTAGGGACACGAGGTCGCCCTCCACCTTGTCCAGCTTCACCTTGTCCAGAACCATCATCAGTGCCTGAGCTAATCCTACTTACCCGCTTCCTGAATCTGTTTAAATGCTGGAACGTAAACGCTTTGGGATGCTTTTATCTCTGCTGTTCTCCAAATGCTGGAAGTGGTGCCTGGCTCAGAGCTGGTGCGCAACACTTTTTTTTTTTTTTTTTTCGTAGACTGACTGATTTTTGACGCAGAGAGGGTAATGCAGGAGGCCATGGTGACTCTAAGCAAGTAGAACCAGTACCAGCCGAGAGCCTGGAGTGAAGGCTTGGAGCACCTCAGCTGGCAAAGACCAGCACAGGCAGGGCTCAGGGCAGAGGCTCCGGAGCAAACGACGGGGTCAAGTCGGGCAGAGTCAGAAGTAGCACGTGTGCCTCAAAACCAGAGGCAGAGAAGAGAAGCGTCCTCTCCTGGCGTCACGTGTGTATGGACACACAGTATTTATGTCTTTTCTGTTTCCTTTCCTCCACCTCTTTCCACTATGGAAGGGTGTGTTGCTTGGACTTACTTCTGGGCATAAACACCGACGAGGCTTTGCAGTGGGGCTGGAGCACAGATGGAGGTACTCAGAGGCCCTGGACTTGGGAGACGTTTGCAGTGACCGGTGAGCCTCTGGGTTGTTTCCCTCCATGGAAGGAGTGAGAGGGTTTTAATTAGACGTGGAATAGGTGCGTCACTGTTACAACGATGTTCTTTTAAAAATGAATACCCTCGGGCTTCCCTGGTGGCACAGTGGTTGAGAATCCGCCTGCCGATGCAGGGGACACGGGTTCGAGCCCTGGTCTGGGATGATCCCACATGCCACAGAGCAGCTAGGCCCGTGTGCCACAACTCCTGAGCCTGCGCGTCTGGAGCCTGTGCTCCGCAACAAGAGAGGCCGCGACAGTGAGAGGCCCGCGTACCGTGATGAAGAGTGGTCCCCGCTCGCCGCAGCTAGAGAAAGCCCTCGCACAGAAACGAAGACCCAACACAGCCAAAAATAAATAAATAAATAAAAATTAAAAAAAAAAAATACAAAAAACGAATACCCTCTACCTGCTTTATCTTTCTTTACGGTGTGCCACCTGCCATGTTACAGTTCCTTGTTAATTTATCATCCCCGCACTAGAATGTGTGTGAGGTAAAGGGCTTTGCTGTGCTCATGGCTGTCACCTGGCACATGGCAGGTCCTCAACAGACACTGAATGAATGAATGAACAAATGGGGCATCTGTCCAGAATCTATTTCTAGTTCCAACACCACTTGGATTTCCTTTGGGGGAACAACCTCCCCTCCATCGTGGTCAGGGAATCCACGCACCTGCCTCCTTGTACTGAAGACAAGGGGTCCATCCCTGGAGGACCCCATCCTCCACTCTGTCCCAGTGCCCCCAGGTGGTGGACACGTCACCTGAGCTGAGGAGTTGAACCCCATCCTGGGACTTTGGCTCTTGAGCGACTTCAGAGGCAAAGACGGACAGACTGGCCTTCCTCGGCTCCTTGCATGTGGCTCCCCGACTCCCAGGAGCAACCCCGACTGCCGTCCATTTCCTAGACAGGTTCCCAGACACCCCATCAATTCTGGGAACACCTGACACCCTTCCAAGACGTTCTCTTTTGCTCCAACTAGGTAGAGTCAGTTTTTGTTGCTTCTCAGCAAAAGAAAACTCAACTCAAAACAAAACACAGCTGTTTGTATGAGTACAGGGTTAGAAGAAAA
Source organism: Phocoena sinus (assembly GCF_008692025.1). Lineage (NCBI taxonomy): Eukaryota > Metazoa > Chordata > Mammalia > Artiodactyla > Phocoenidae > Phocoena > Phocoena sinus. The sequence continues at coordinate 2,992,915 of NC_045780.1, forward strand.
CCCATCTATATTCCTACCCGCCTAACTACACTATTTTCACTTGTGCATATTCTTGGTAAACCTTTGACCACATGTGTACACGCCGTATACGGCTGCAATCATGGTATGTTATGGGTTGAATTGTGCCCCCCCCCCCCGCAGCCAAAGGATGCTAAAATTCTAACCCCCAGTACCAGTGACTGTGGTCTTATTTGGAAACAGGTCTCAGTAGATGATCAAGCTGAGATGCGATCATCAAGGTGGGCCCTGATTCAACAGGACGCCACGTGAAGATGGAGGCAGAGGTGAGGGAGATGCATCCAGATGCCGAGATACAGGGGACCCAAGGCCGCCAGAGGGTCCCCGTCAGGCCTCGGGAGGAACCCAACCTGCTTCCAGCCTCTAGAACTGAGACGATTCATTCCTGCTGTTTAAGGCACCTGGTCTGTGGTACTTTGTGACAGCAGCCCTAGCAAACTAATACAACATTATTTCCCTTTTTCTCACTTTAATATTACATCGGTCATTTTCCACGTTGTTACGGGCTTTCCCTAACGATGCCGTAAACTGTTTTGAAGTGGTCGCCCATATGACACTAGACTATCCCACTGAAAGTGGACATTTCCATTGTTTCAACTTTTTTTCCATCACTAGTAACATTTTGAAGGCATCATGTGCTTGCAGCCTTTTCTCTCCTTTAGGACAACTTTCTCGAAATGCATCACCAGACGCTGATGACTGGGCTGGAGAGAAGCAACTGCTGTGCAGAAAGATGACGGTGCATTTGTCTCCAAGGGTCCCCAGGGCAGTGAGTTTTGAATTTGGAATGGAATGAACGTTGCCGTATGTGAAGGGAAGGAAGGGGAATCTGGGCAGAGCAAGCGGGGAGCCGGGTGGTGAGGGAGCGCCGGAGGAGATGCGAGAGCAGCAGACCACGGCGGGCAGGCGGCAGAGAGCCTGCAAACTCGCTTAAGGGGCTGGGACTCCATTCCAGTGACGGTGGGGAAAGCTCACAGGGAAACAGCAGTAAGAACCAAACAGGAACTCTGACCAGCGTGGGCGGAAGCCTGGCCTGAGGAGGTGGCGGGGGAGCCAGAGGGCAGGGGCCCCGGGACGGGGTTGGGGGGGCGGGGAGTGTGATCCCAGGGGCCCCACCTGCTCGGCCGAGAGGACCACAAGAGCAAGAGATGCTCGAAAACTTCCTCGGCCTCCAGCCGACCCCCGCTTCCTCTTTCCTTTTCACCCTGTCTGACGAGAGTCCAGCCCGGATTCCTCCTGAGCCAGAAGCCAGGCGGCACCATGTGGAGGACAGACATTCCCTCACCCTCACCGTTCATGACTCCCTGACCGCCCAGCACCAGGCACGGCCCTCCCAGGACACCCTCTGCCACCATTTCTGGGTCACAATCCATCAGCGACCTTCCCGTCACCATCTCCATCCTCTCGTCACCTTCTCCGTCCTCCATCCTCTTCAAGGGGAGGATGACTGGGGCCTCACCCCACCTGTTCCCTTTCTCTTCTCCACCCTCTGTGGTCCCCCCTCCACTCCCTCTCCCTGAAATGTAAAGACGCCGAGTGATGCCCTCGGCCTCCTTCAAGTCTCTGGAAAGAACACTCTGTAAATCCCGCCCCTTCTTGCGGCTCGGCTCCGGTCACCACGGTCACATGGAGGTCGTGCCCACTGGCTGGTGGGCGGCTGCGCTGCCCAGAACCCAGGCGTCCGAGTGCCCCATCCATCACTCACGCGCACCGTGCGATGCTGCTTTTCAAAGGTAAGACGGTAAACCCGGCAACCGAAGGTCTGGTCATCGGCCGGCTGCTGTGTCTCTTTAGAGTCGCACAGTTCAGTGGTTAAAAACATGGGCCTGCAGTGAAAATTCTATCTGACTGCAGATTCAAGTCCCTTCTCTGCCACATCCTTGGCGGCTCCCTTATTTACACTTGGGGCTTCTGGTCTGTAAAAGGAGGTTCACGCGATCAAAGGAACTAAGCAGCAGAGCACGCGGGGCGGCGTCTGCCCCGCGGTAAGCGCCCGTCCTATTCCTGCCCCGTGTGCCTGGCCAGGCCACTGTCCAGCCAGCGGGCTGGCTCGGACGTCAACGTGCTCTCAGGAATCTGAATCATTCCGTGAATTCAGGTCAGCAGGTATTTACCGGATAAGGACTAAGGTAGCGTATGAACAACTCTATCAGATAAAAAACTCCTCCGTGCTGCTCAAACAGTACCGGTGAACCTCAAACACCCAGAAAGCGCTCTGAAAGTCAGACTAAGACAAATCCTCCCCGGGAGCCCATTCGCCGTCAGGAGTTCATTCCTCCGTGGTAGGAACTTGGTCCCCAGATCTTCTCAAGGTCAGGGCCACCGTGGTGGCTCAGAGCCCACAGGGCACCCTCCCTGGACAGGGGGCGATAAGCCGGGCCCTGCAGGGGCAGCTCCTGACACCCGGTGGGTCCTCTCCACCCCTGGCCCAGGGCAGGCGGACGGGGCGCAACGGCCCGGGCGCCTCCGTTGAATGGAAGCTGCCCGGTGGAGGACTCCACCCCCATCTCCGGGAGCGGACCAGGGAGGCCCGCGACACTCACTGTTGGATGCTCTCATGAGCCGCCGGCGTCCCACGCGGTCCAGCCCGATGGGGGTGCTCTGGGAGAAGGCGCACGGCCGCAGCCGGGCCGACACCGCGCGGTAGGGCGGCACCTGGTGCGCGGGCACGGGCGGCCGGGCAGCTGGCTGCAAAGGAAAGGAGAGGCGGTGAGAAGGGGCAGGAAGTAGGGGCCCCGGGATCTCAGCATCCTCACCTCAAGGCTCTGATCACAGCCCGAGCTGCGCAAGCTCAAGGACGACCTTCCTCTAACCGGAAACCCCAGTGCCGACCCCTCAGGGCATCACGTTTTGGCCACCTGCCAGGACACACCCCCGGGGGACACTCAGGAAAGGCCAGCGTGGAGCAGGGGAAGCTGGGGGAGGAAGTGGTGCCCCACCCCCGGCCCAGCAAGCCCCAGGGAAGCAGAGGCAACGCCAGCCACCCCCACCCCCGGCCTCCGCCCTACACCCACCCGCAGGCAGGGACCAGCACGTGTGGAGCACAGCTCTCATTCACCTGAACTAACAGGGCGGTGGCGCCTTGTCTACGAGGAGAGTTGGTTTTCCACAGATTTAGAATCATCCGTATGTCCTTGTGACCTTCCGTATGAATTGTCCCTACAACTACACTCAAGGCCAAGTTGGTCCCTGCTTTCCGCAGGTTTTCTCAGTATTTTTCTACCCAGTTCCCTAAATGAGTGCACAAAATTATCTTACTCCATTTCTTTTGGACGCTCTGAAATGAAAAAATGTCTGTAATGCTTTAGATCTCCCCTAGGCTGTGTGTGTTTCAAGTTAAAATAGATGACAGTTTGCTTTCGTTCAGAATTATTTCTTGTGTAGCACTGGTGATCCACTGGTGGGCAGAGCCGCCTTCCAGACTTATTTCCTAGCATGCAGGGCATCTTAACACAACAAAGAGTTTGAGGTATTCTTCAACATAATTTGTTTTTTACCTTAAAAATTCAGTTCAGTTTAGTTCAATTAAGCAAGAGGTTTTTGGGTATTTGCTATAAATAAGCATTGTGCTCGGCTTATAGGGAGAATGTAAACATAAAATCCAATACCAATATAGAACTGCCCTTTTAAGAGAATTTATGGGCTGTGATATCAGCTGGCAAGTTTAAAAAAAAATGAAACTGGCACTAGTCATGTATGGTTCTGTGAACCCTGGACCATGGCTGGGGTATGAGTTTCACCAAATAATAGAAACTCCTTCGGAACAGGGCCTTTATTTAAATGTTTTGTAGCTTCAAAGGGCTCTCTGGGTAATTGATACACACTTGTTGAATTACTAAAGTATACTAAGGGAATAATAGTAAGATTTTAACCTATTGTCAAAACAGTTACGAAGCTGCAACTGACGTGCAAAGAGTAAGAAAATGGTAGGAAAAAATATTTTCTCATATCTAGAAAAAAACTGGTTTATCTTTTCCGTATCTTTACATTTTAAGGATAAGCGACACTTTCTCCTTCCAGATTTCTTCTTTCAGGAAGCTCACTAAATATGCAAGGCTACTTTCCCCAGACGATCCAGAACAAACAGCAAACCGGTTTCCCGTATTATTCAAGATCCCAGAAAGAGGATTAGTAAGAGACATCCAAATGTCAGCGGGTTAGTTCTAATTCATGCATGTTTTCAAAGTCAGGAAGAAAGGCTGTGAGCAGATGACGTCATCCTCGAGGCAGAGAGAAGAAAGGAAAGCGTTAAGTTTCCCCATAAGTTTGCAGCCAGAGGACAGAGGCCAGGCGGCTGGAGGGCTGAGTGGCTTTGGTGGCAGCGCGCCGGGGCTTACTTGGGGCAGAATGGCCTCCCCCTCCTCCGCCTGGCTGCTCCCATAGAAGCCGACTCCGCCGATCACGGAGATGGGGCGTCTTCTCGGCGCCCCCCGGGGGCAGCCCCCAGCAGGGGTCTGGTCTGCAGGGTCGATGGGGGCCCTGCTGGGCTGCTGGTCACCGTCCTCTGGGTCCTCTTTCTGGGGGTCTACGGCGATCGCGTCTTCAGGGATGGACAGACTTAGGCTGACCGGCTGGCCGTAGTCAGAGAGTGGTCGGGGCCTTGACCTCCTCCCGGGTCCGCATCTCCTCCTGGGGACCCTCTGAGCCTCCAGCCTCTCTTCCTCTGGTGCGGAGGTCCGCCTCCAGGACCCCTCGGTCACAACCTTTTCAAATGCGAAAAAGTTAGGTGAGGGCGACTTCCAGGAGGGTAAAGAAAAGGTACGAGCCAGACGTCCCCGACCCCTCCCCAGCCCCCCAAATTGTTTGCGTACCGGAAAGATGTGACCGAGACGTGGATGAGAAGAAGCAAACGTGTCTTTAATCGGAGGCTGAATTAAAACCCTAATTTCATTAGTGATGTCTGGTGACCCATGATGAGCCATGATACAAGATACTGAGAAAATCGGCACCATGGTAAGTTAACAAAAATGACTTTTAACTACAGCGGGTGTCTCCCCAAATATACATAACAACAGGCAGGGTAACGCAGGCCTGTAGGAGAAATGGCCCTAAGGCTGCACTTGGCAACCTGAGGCCCCTTCTCTCAGCTACATTCACAGACAGAAGGTGCTTCGAGAGGTTCAAGCCTGGGCTGCTCAGCACGGTACTCACACCTGGGGACTTAGTCTGCTGGGGCGAGCACTGAACCAGGGGCTCCAAGGACAAGATCAGCCGACAAACTGGCTGTGTGCGCTGGGACTGGTCACCACTACCCTTTCAACATCTCAGATTCCAGACTAGACGATCCCACAGCTGGAGAGTCTGCAGCCCTGAAGTCGGCAAGACTTCCTAAGTTTTCAAGTAACTTTTTCAGAGGCAAAGGCAATGCACTAGGAAAAAGACCACGAGGTGTGGAAACGGGCAGACTTCTGTGTAAATCCGGCTGGGCCCCCAGCTGGCTCTGTAGGCCCAGGCAAGGTGCTTCAGGTCTGCAGGCCTGCTTCAGCCCCTGTCCCCTCCTGGGACCTGGGAGGATGAGCTGCGACCACGGTGAGTCAGAGGGCCACCCGCATCGGCCCTGGTGGATCGCTGCTCTTAAAACACTGTGCCAGGGAACAACCGTCCCAGGCCTCAGCCTACCCGGAGACGAGCTCTCCCCCAGCGGGTCCTCCAAGTCTGGGCTCAGGGGAGGCCACTGCGGGCTCTGTGGGAGGGAGGGGGGCAGGAGAGCATGCAGGCGCAGTCCCGCGAGCCCCGTACCCTCCGCTCTTCCGTTCCGAGACATCCTGTAACAACCAAGTGAAAATAGAACAAAGCCCAGCCCGGGGAGGGCTGTGCTAACCAGGCAAGTCATGTGACTGCAGGGCAGGCAGAGCGGGCCACCCTGGCCGAGCGCCCAGCGGGGCGGATGTCCCCCTGCAACCCTGCCCTGAGCAGTGGCCCAGGGACTCTGGGCTCTCGCCAGTCAGTGGCAACTGAGACCAGAAATGTAGGTCCCATGTTTCCAAGCTGAGACCCGGGGAAGCGAGGTGACTTGCCCAGGGCCACGCAGCCAGCTAGCAGCAACAGAGACACCAGGTATGGGCCTTGTAACCTCTGTCCCCACTAAGCCATGACACTTCCCATATACCAAGTCACCTCTGCTCGAGAGACAGAGGGCTCTAGCAAACACCACTCCCTTGCTACCTGCGGATTCGATTCTTACAGCTTGGACCACTATCTTTAATTCAAGTCACCAGGGACAGAGTCCAGAATACACCACTGTAGCATAAACACCATTGTGAGTGGAAGGCACTTAAGAACAGGGTTTTCTTCTGCGTGAAAGCAGAACTCAGTGGTCATAAGTCCCCTCCCTTGGGACGGGATTCTCTTTCTTCCAGCCAGGGAAGATTGGCTCTTGTCACTGAGAGGAGAAGCCCTCACCGAAACAGACGCAGGCACAAAACTACCCTGTCTCCCAGCTGTTCACCTACAGGCCCCTAATCTTTCCCAAAAGTCACTTGCTTTCCCGTGGGAGCCTTTCTCCACCCTCTTTCCCCTATTAAGATGTTCTGTAAGCTCCCAGGGCTAACCACATCCTGGAACCACAGTTTCCTGTGAACTCCCACTTACTCACATGAATAAAAATCTGTCTTCTGTCAGTTTAATTCGCACACCTCCAGAAAAGAATGTATAAGAGGGTGTATTAAAACATTTTCCTCTGACACCGTGGGAAAATATGAGAGTAATCATGGAAAAGTTAATATTGTTTTTTTGCAGTACATACCTATAAAAAACAGGCTATTATGGATTGTTTAACTCAATTACTAAATCAAACGGCACAGACAACTTAAGCACACAGTGAGAATAAACCAATATCATCACCCAGTGATAAAAAGGTTGGGAAACAACATGCTTAGAAAAACAGTACAACAAAACTGCAGGCAATAAATTGGTCACAAATCTATGTGCAGTTGTTGTTTTTGTTGTTGGTGGGGTTTTGTGGGTTTTGTGGGTTTTTTTTTTTTTTTTTTTGCACGTATGCAACCTCCAGCCTGCTTTCCTCATTGATGCCAAAAAAAAAAAAGAGAGAGAGAGAGAGAAGGAGACGTGGGTTTAGGAAAACCTGCAGTTGTCTTAGTTGCTCAGGTAACAAATCCTTCTGAGAGCAAACAGGCTCCAGGAAGTGATGGGGGCGGGTAAAGGAAGGCGTGCAGAGGTCAGGAAATCAGACACTGACTGCGTAAAGCCTCGTGCCCACAGGGCAGCACGAGGAGAACCAACCATGATTCTCGTGTGACACATCAGTACCGTACAGCCCCACCCGAGACCTGAAAGGAGAAAGCATGCCTTCCGAGTGGTACCAGATGCCCCAGGAGGTGCAGGAATTAGTTAATAGAATCATAATATATAAAACTGAAACATCCATTTTATTCAAAGCAAAAGTACAGAAGGAGGGACAGAGGGATGGGGGAAAATCCCTCAGATTTAAGCTCACATTCAAACAGTGAGGCTTTGCCAGAAGACAGCATTCAAATAAAACAGATGTGAACTTTCCTGCAAATTCTAAAACTGAATCTTCTTTTAGCAAACATTATGTGCTTCTGAAATACACCCTTGGTTCGTCCCGGGGAACACAGCTTGAGTGCGACTCTTCCCGGAAATACAAACACCCAGCAAAGGACGCTCCACACCCAACGAGCCAGGACCTACCCCAGACTCTGCTACAGGCAGTAGCCCCAGACACTGTGAAGGGACAGCAGGTGACCACATCCACGCCCTCCGGGAGTTCTTTCCTTCTTTAAACACACTCTCATTGGGTGTAAGTGGCTGGGCCAGAGCTCTGCTAGCCCAGGTTCTCCTCACAGCCCAGCAGCCCAGCGCAGACCCACCCGGGACCAATTCACACCCAAGTCACCAACGTCTGTGAACAGACCTGTCCGTGGCCTCGTTAATTCTTGCTTCCCAGCATAGTTTTAAAATACTTTCCCTAGTTGAGGGGCAGTTTGCATTTTTTTCTTCTATGCAAGATTCCCTCCTTTACGTTACAAAAGTAAAAGGCAAAATAGATCTCATTACCTCTGCTTAGACACTTCAAAACATATTTTAAAACCACAGTGAAAGTGAATCATTAACTTGAGGGAAAAACACTGATCCCACACACGTCCCTTCAGAACCCCGTCTAACGTTGAGTCTCCAGGACCGACAGCAAGAGCTGGGGTTGAACTGTGTCCCCTGAAGATCTACTGGGAGTCCTCACCCCCATACCTGTGAATGTGACCATAGTGGCAGGTACGGAGTCTGCAGGTGCAGTGGAGTTAAGATGAGGTCATACTAGTAGATGAGCCCTAATCCAATGGCTGGCGTCCCTGGAAGAGGAGGGAAATGTGGACACAGAGACAAGAGGAAGAAAGATGTGCGGCCCGAGGCAGAGATGAGAGCCACGCACCCGTGATCCGAGGAGCCTGCAGGGAACCCCGAGGCTGGAAGAGGCAGGGGGTCCACCTCTTGGGCTTCCGGAGGTGGGGCCCCGCCTGCCCAGCCATGACTGCAGACATCTGGCCTCCGCAGCAACGAGGATACATGTCAGCTGTCTTAGCCCCCGTGGTCATTTGTTACAGTAGCTCCAGGGAAGCAGCACAGCAAGGTAACTCAGAAGAAAATATTACAGGCAAAAAGCGTATTCTGACCATGTGAAGATTAAAAAATAAAATAAACTAAAGCAAGGAGACCTTCCTCTGGATAAGCCAGAGGTACCGTGAAGACGCACATGAGTACAACGAGCACAGTCAGGTTTTCACAGGTTGTCAGAGTCCTGGGTTCCGCAGGGGACCCAGCACAGGCACCGGGCTGGAGGGGGAAGGAGAAGCATCTTGACAGTGCATGTGGCAGAGACCGTGGAACAAGGTTACGTAACGACAGCTGTGACTCTGGAACACCTGTGACCTGCTGGAACCACACCAGGCGCGTCACCGTATTTAATCTTCACAACCACCTTACGAGGTAGGGGCCACATTTTACTCATCAGGACACTGGGGCTACAATAAATAAAATTACTTGCTCACGTTACTAGAGCCAGAAAGGGGAGGGGCCCGTTTTATACCCCAGTCTGTCCGATTTCAAAATTTCTGCCTTTTCTGCTCGGCCACCTGCATCCAAGGCGTGTACCATTACAGAAGGAAAACAGAACTCTGTAGGTTTTCCAGCCCTTGGCTGTCGAGTGTTTGGAGGGAGCGGAGAGGAGACGGCAGTTATGAGAGGCTCTGACAACTGTGCCTGGGGAACCCACAGACCGCTTCTCAAAATCTCATTTTAAATGCGTAAGATAAAAAGTGTATTCCATCGACAGACGGAGGGATAAAGAAGATGTGATACACACACACACACACACACACACACACACACACACACACACACAATGGAATACTATTCAGCCATAAAAAAGAATGAAATTCTGCCATTTGCAGCAACATGGATGGACCGAGAGATGATCATACTAAGTGAAGTAAGTCAGACAGAGAAAGACAGATATCATATGATATCACTTCTATGTGGAATCTCAAAACTAAAACTAGTGAATAGAACAGAAAAGAAACAGACCCACAGAAAGAACAAACTAGTGGTTACCAGTGGGGGGGAGGGGCAAGATAGGGGGCGAGGATTAAGAGACCTAAACTACCATATATAAAATAAGTAAGCTGCAAGGATATATTGTACAGCACAGGGAATACAGCCAATATTATATAATAAGTGTAAGTGGAATATAACCTTTGAAAATCGTGAGTCACTGTGTTATATACCTGAAATTTATGTACTATTGTACCTCAACTATACCTCAATGAAAAAAATATATACACATTAAACATTTACAGAAAAAAAGACAAGATAGTATTATGAATGAAGCTGATTATTTTGAAACGCAATTTTCAAAATATTAAAAGAATCTTGATATAGTAGTATAGGTAATATGAATTAAGAGGACTGGAGATGGGTCTAAAAGCTGTCACACTTTGAAGTACTGCACTGAGGAGTACAAGAAATTTTAAGAATATCAGCAAAAACTGTCATAAGATGTGAAAAAGGTCTGTGATTTCCATGGCGATTATATCACAGGTGTTGCTAAAATTGCTCTGGTTTGATGCCTACATTCATAATAGAAGGAAATGCTATCTTCTAGTGTGAAAATAATAAAATCCCCACTTCCTGATTTCCACTGATGTAGTCCTTGGATGAACATAAGTTAAAACCTCCTAGTTTAAACTGCTGGAGAGGGTGTGGGGAAAAGGGAACCCCGCTACACTGTTGGTGGGAATGTAAGTTGGTGAAGCCACTATGGAGAACAGTATGGAGGTTCCTCAGACAACTAAAAATAGATTTATCATATATGATCCAGCAATCCCACTCCTGGGTATGTATCCAGACAACTATAATTCAAAAAGACACCTGCACCCCTATGTTCATAGCAGCACTACTCACAATAGCCAAGACATGGAAGCAATCTATGTCCATCAACAAATGAATGGATAAAGAAGATGTGGGGGCTTCCCTGGTGGCGCAGTGGTTGAGAGTCCGCCTGCCGATGTGGGGGACGCGGGTTCGTGTCCCGGTCCGGGAGGATCCCACATGCCGCGGAGCGGCTGGGCCCGTAAGCCATGGCCGCTGAGCCTGCGCGTCTGGAGCCTGTGCTCCGCAACGGGAGAGGCCACAACAGGGAGAGGCCCGCGTACCGCAAAAAAAAAAAAAAAAAAAAAAGATGTAGTACCTATATACAATGGCATACTACTCAGCCATAAAAAAGAATGAAATAATGCCATCTGCAGCAACGTGGATGAACCCAGAGATTATCATACTAAGTGAAATCAGAAAGAGAAAGACAAATACCATATGATATCACTTATATGTGGAATCTAAAATAGGACACCAATGAACCTATCTATGAAACAGAATCATGGACATAGAGAACAGACTTGTGGTTGCCAAGGTGGAGGGGTTTGGGGGAGGGATGGACTGGGAGTTTGGGGTCAGCAGATGCAAACTATTACACATAGAATGGATAAACGACAAGGTCCTACTGTGGGGCACAGGGAACTCTATTCAATATCGTGTGATACACCATAATGGAAAAGAATATTTTAAAAATGTAAATATATATATATATATATATATATAACTGAGTCACTTTGCTGTACAACAGAAGCTAACACAACACTGTAAATCAAGTATACTCCAATAAAAAAAAACAAACTCCTAGTTCACATAATATCACTTCAGAGTGGACTGTGGGGCCAGTGGTGGGCTCCAACTCCAGAAAATGACACTTTAGACCTTACTTATTATAAAGTCAGAATAGTAGCAGCTCACCGTTCAGAGCTGCACATCATTACCTTATTTCCCTTCAGCGAACATGAATGTGTCATAATAAAAGGGCACCTGTGCAGGCCCGTTACATTCGGCTCGGCAGAGTCCCGGGAATGGGGTGTGTGGTCGGCACGTGTCCCAGGAATTTAAGTGAGGAGGGAACTCGTAAGATCCCAGATCAACTACCATAGTTTGAGACACTGAAGCCAAGAACAAGGACACATTTACACATTTAGAAAGAGAAAAGTTTGAGCCCTAATACAATTTTTTCCCTTTTTTGGTTACTTTTAAGACCAAAGGGATAATATCTTACATTTACATAAAAATTATTTTTCTCCCTGTGTTACTGAGATAGACTTGACATACAGCACCGTTTAAGTTCACGGTGTGAAACATAACGATGTGACTCACATATATTGTGAAATGACCACCACAGCAAGTTTGGTTAATGTCTGTCATCTCATACAGATACAAAAAAAGAAGGAAAAAGAGCTTTCTCTTCCCCTTTGACCTTTTAGGGTCTAGTCTCTTAGCAACTTTCAAATTTACTGAACAGCAGGGTTGACAAGTGTCACCACTGTGTCCACCCCTGGGGCTTATTTATCTTTTAACTAGAGATTTGTACCTACAAATCTGAAATTGTCATCAACTTGCTTCCACATCTACCTAGAGTTGTATGTTCAGATCAGTCAGGAGGACATTATGCCCCCCATTTTGGAGCTGAGAAGCCAGTGACAGAGCAGGTGATGGGCTGAAGGGAGAGAGTTCGGGCACCTCATTTGATGTCATCTCTGCAAGGCCCGCAGACACGAGCCCTCCCTTTGCAGCTGCAGGGAAGAAAAATGCCAGTGCGTTTTATGGTTTATGGTGAAAACCCTTTGCGGCAACTTCCCAAAACACTAGACGGCGTGACGCTGCTCCATCACGCCCACATCCCTCCGCGTGTGGTCCACCCTGCCCTGTGACCCCTTCCCCTGCCGGCAGCGAGCACAGCGCATCCGCTGCCCCCTCCATCCCCGCCGCCCCCGCAGCCTCTCACCTCCACTGGCTTCTCTGCTCGCTTCCTGCTCTCTTCTCCTCCGAGCCCAAAACTTTCCCTTCACCCACCATACCTGGACCTCAAATAGAATCGGTTTTGTTTCAAGTACGGAATCCTACTAGGTTTCTGGTCCTTAGTCTTTAGAACAAGCAGTGCAATAGCCTTCCTCTCTCCACAGCTGCCTTTTCTCTTACTGTCCTTAGCGGCAGCAGTTGGGGATCATCCTGACAGAAGGTGAGTCGCACTGGACACACTTCCTACCACACAGGCTTCCTAACCCAAACCCCGAACTCTTTCAGGGGGTCGTGGATCTTTTCTGACATCATTTGGGTGAGTTAAGGAACAATCAGCGTTGAAGAGGGACTTCTGTAAGAGCGAAAATGCCCAAGGAAGGAGGAGCGGGGAGGGGCAGCCGCTGACTTGGTTCCGAAATAAGTTAAGTGGCCAAACGCCCTCCGCTTAGCGAACGACCCCCTAAAACCATGACTGTTCAATGGCTCAGCTCCACCTGCCACTGGCTTCTCCGGTTCAGGGCCGTCTTGTGAGGAGACAGGCATCATCATCAACCCGTCTCTCCCCTTCTCAGGCCCCAGGTTTGGACTCCACCTGGCTCTGGATGGGCCCGAGCAAGAAACAGATGGGAGAGTAGAACGCACTTTACTGGGTTATTCCTTCCACAGCTTTTCTACAGGCAAAGCAGCTATGAACGCTGGGTTACGTTCTACATTCGTACCCCTGTGCTGCAGCTGTCATTTCAGATGCCAGGTTCTAAGCTGGAAGAATCTTTAGTGGTTGTTAGAATTCCAACAGCAAATAAAACGCAAATGGCCAGCCGAAAGCTGTTCTGACTTTTATGGAATCGGATTATATGTGCATCAGTAATTTTGACGTAGCTTTTAAAAATTCGAAAAAAAAAAAGAAACTATTGTAATCTGGAAAGCAGTGGCCTTGTCTCTTGGATTCAGGCCACTTATTTAAAATACATAAGCAATTAATGCTTCTCGTCTCCCTGGAGAGCACAGTGGTGGTAATAGATACTTCAGTTGTCCTAACATGTGGAAAATTGATGATAAAATGTGCTGAAATGAGTTTGTGAGCCTACGGCCTTTGTAACTTGTTTGACAGGCAGAATAGGTAATTCATTAAAAATGCAAATATTGGGCTTCCCTGGTGGCGCAGTGGTTGAGAGTCCGCCTGCCGATGCAGGGGACGCGGGTTCGTGCCCCGGACCGGGAAGATCCCACATGCCGCGGAGCGGCTGGGCCCGTGAGCCATGGCCGCTGAGCCTGCGCGTCCGGAGCCTGTGCTCCGCAACCGGAGAGACCACAGCGGTGAGAGGCCTGCGTACCGCAAAAAAAAAAAAAAAAAAAAAAAAAAGCAAATATTAACGCGCATGCGGACACTTAATTTACTACTGATTGCCCAGTTCTCCGAGCATAAAAAAACCCTTAATAGTAACTATGAAAAATCTGGGCTCTGGAAGTCCCCCCTCCCCTGCCTTTGTAATAAATCATTCACAGGAATTCCATTTCTGGGCTTAACTAAAACCCCACCGTCCTACCATCTCAAAATCAACAGCAGCACAGCGCTAGTTTGACATCCAGGTAGAGAAATGATAGAATTGTAGGTTGTTGTTTTACGTGTGGACTCATGAAAAGTGAAGAGACAGTTTAAAACCATCATATGAAATAAATGCACATAATGACTCCACATTAAAATGTATTTTATCTGAAACACATGATGAAGTATAGAGAGGTCTACTCAAACTTTGCTTTCAATTAATAAAAAGCATGATTTTATAAAAATGAACTTGCTTTCCTCTTTAGAAATTGTTTCATGGTTGAGGACAACTGAATATTCCAAATTCAAGAACCATGTTTTAGAGCTGAATGTCAGAAGCCCACTGTTTTTCTAAACCTTTTTTTTTTAAACATCTTTATTGGAGTAGAATTGCTTTACAATGGTGTGTTATTTGCTGCTGTATAACAAAGTGAATCAGCTATACATATACATATCTCCTCCCTCTTGTGCCTCCCTCCCACCCTCCCTATCCCACCCCTCTAGGTGGTCACAAAGCACTGAGCTGATCTCCCTGTGCTATGTGGCTGCTTCCCACTAGCTATCTGTTTTACATTTGGTAGTGTATATATGTCCATGCCACTCTCTCACTTTGCCCCAGCTTACCCTTCCCCCTCCCCATGTCCTCAAGTCCATTCTCTGCGCCTTCATCTTTATTTCTGTCCTACCCCTAGGTTCTTCAGAACATTTTTTTTTAGATTCCATGTATATGTGTTAGCATACGGTATTTGTTTTTCTCTTTCTGACTTACTTCATTCTGTATGATAGTCTCTAGGCCCATCCACCTCACTACAAATAACTCAATTTCATTTATTTTTATGGCTGAGTAATATTCCATTGTATATACATGCCACATCTTTTTTTTTCAAACTTCTACTCTTTTTATACAGCAGGTTCTTATTAGTTATCCATTTTATACATATTAGTGTCTACATGTCAATCCCAATCTCCCAATTCATCACACCACCACCCGCCACTTTCCCGCCTTGGGGTCCATACGTTTGTTCTCTACATCTGTGTCTCTATTTCTGCCCTGCAAACCGGTTCATCTGTACCATTTTTCTAGGTTCCCCAAATATGCGTTAATATACGGTATTTGTTTTTCTCTTTCTGACTTACTTCACTCTGTATGACAGTCTCTACATCCATCCACGTGTCTACAAATGACCCAATTCCATTCCTTTTTATGGCTGAGTAATATTCCATTGTATATTTGTATCACATCTTCTTTATCCATTCATCTGTCAATGGGCATTTAGGTTGCTTCCATGACCTGGCTATTGTAAATAGTGCTGCAATGAACATTGGGATGCATGTGTCTTTTGAATTATGGTTTTCTCAGCATATGTGCCCAGTAGTGGGATTGCTGGGTCATATGGTAATTCTGTTTTTACTTACTTAAGGAACCTCCATACTGTTCTACATAGTGGCTGTATCAATTTACATTCCCACCAACAGTGCAAGACGGTTCCCTTTTCTCCACACCCTCTCCAGCATTTGTTGTTTGTAGATTTTCTGATGATGGCCATTCCAACTGGTGTGAGGTGATACCTCATTGTAGTTTTGGTTTGCATTTCTCTAATAATTAGTGATGTTGAGCAGCTTTTCATATGCTTCTTGACCATCTGTATGTCTTCTTTGGAGAAATGTCTATTTAGGTCTTCTGCCCATTTTTGGATTGGGCTGTTTGTTTTTTTAATATTGCGCTGCATGAGCTGTTTATATATTTTGGAGATGAATCCTTTGTCCCTTGATTCATTTGCAAATATTTTCTCACATTCTGAGGGTTGTCTTTTCGTCTTATTTGTAGTTTCCTTTGCTTTGCAAAAACTTTTAAGTTTAATTAAGTCCCATTTGTTTATTTTTATTTCCATTCCTCTAGGAGGTGGATCAAAAAAGAACTTGCTGTGATTTATGTCAAAGAGTGTTCTTCCTATGTTTTCCTCTAAGAGTTTTATAGGGTCTGCTCTTACATTTAGGTCTCTAATCCATTTTGAGTTTATTTTTGTGTATGGTGTTAGGGAGTGTTCTAATTTCATTCTTTTACATGTAGCTGTCCAGTTTTCCCAGCACCACTTATTGAATAGACTGTCTTTTCTCCATTGTATATCTTTGCCTCCTTTATCAAAGATAAGGTGACCATATGTGCATGGGTTTATCTCTGGGCTTTCTATCCTGTTCCATTGATCTATATTTGTTTTTGGGCCAGTACCATATTGTCTTGATTACTGTAGCTTTGTAGTATAGTCTGAAGTCAGGGAGTCTCATTCCTCCAGCTCCATTTTTTTCCCTTAAGACTGCTTTGGCTATTCAGAATCTTTCATGTCTCCATACAAATTTTAAGATTTTTTTGTTCTAGTTCTGTAAAAAATGCCATTGCTGATATGATAGGGAGTGCACTGAATCTGTAGATTGCTTTGGGTAGTATAGTCATTTTCACAATGTTGATTCTTCCAATCCAAGAACATGGTATAGCTCTCCATTTGTCGGTATCATCTTTAATTTCTTTCATCAGTGTCTCTTACTTTTCTGCATACAGGTCTTTTGTCTACCTAGGTAGGTTTATTCCTAGGTATTTTATTCTTTTTGTTGCAATGGTAAATGGGAGTGTTTCCTTAATTTCTCTTTCAGATTTTTCATTAGTGTATAGGAATGCAAGAGATTTCTGTGCATTAATTTTGTATCCTGCAACTTTACCAGATTCATTGATTAGCTCTAGTAGTTTTCTGGTGGCATCTTTAGGATTCTCTATGTATAGTATCATGTCATCTGCAAACAGTGACAGTTTCACTTCTTCTTTTCCAATTTGTATTCCTTTGGTTTCTTTTTCTTCTCTGATTGCCATGGCTAGGACTTCCAGACCTATGTTGAATAATAGTGGTGAGAGTGGACATCCTTGTCTTGTTCCTGATCTTAGAGGGAATGCTTTCAGTTTTTCACCACTGAGAATGATGTTTGCTGTGGGTTTGTCGCATATGGCCTTTATTATGTTGAGGTAGGTTCCCTCTATGCCCACTTTCTGGAGAGTTTTTATCATAAATGGGTGTCGAATTTTGCAAAAGCTTTTTCTGCATCTATTGAGATGATCATATGGTTTTTATTCTTCAATTTGTTAATATGGTATACCACATTGATGGATTTGTGTATATTGAAGAATCCTTGCATCCCTGGGATAAATCCCACTTGATCTTGGTGTATGATCCTTTTAATGTGATGTTGGATTCTGTTTACTAGTATTTTGTTGAGGATTTTTGCATCTATATTCATCAGTGATATTGGTCTGTAATTTTCTTTTTTTGTAGTATCTTTGTCTGGTTTTGGTATCAGGGTGTTGGTGGCCTCGCAGAATGAGTTTGGGAGTGTTCCTCCCTCTGCTATATTTTGGAAGAGTTTCAGAAGGAAAAGTGTTAGCTCTTCTCTAAATGTTTGACAGAATTCACCTATGAAGCCATCTGGTCCTGGACTTTTGTTTGTTGGAAGATTTTTAATCACAGTTTCAATTTCATTACTTGTGATTGGTCTGTTTATATATTTATATTTCTTCCTGGTTGAGTCTTGGAAGGTTGTACCTTTCTAAGAGTTTGTCCATTTCTTCCAGGTTGTCCATTTTACTGGCATAGAGTTGCTTGTAGTAGTCTCTTACAATGCTTTGTATTTCTGTGGTGTCCATTGTAACTTCTCCTTTTTCATTTCTAATTTTATTGATTTGAGTCCTCTCCCTCTTTTTCTTGATGAGTCTGGCTAAAGGTTTCTCAATTTTATTTTTCTTCTCGAAGAGCCAGCTTTTAGTTTTATTGATGTTTGCTATTGTTTTGTTTCTATTTCATTTATTTCTGCTCTGATCTTTATGATTTCTTTCCTTATAATAACTTTGGGTTTTGTTTGTTCTTCTTTCTCTAATTGCTTTAGGTGTAAGGTTAGGTTGTTTGAGATTTTTCTTGTTTATTGAGGTAGGATTGTATTGCTATAAAATTCCCTCTTAGAACTGCTTTTACTGCATCCCATAGGTTTTGGGTCATTGTGTTTTCATCGTCATTTGTTTCTAGGTATTTTTTGATTTCCTCTCTGATATCTTCACTGATCTCTTGGTTATTTAGTAGTGTATTGTTTAGCCTCCATGTGTTTGCATGTTTTACAGATTTTTTCCTGTAATTGATATCTAGTCTCATAGCGTTGTGGTCAGAAAAGATACTTGACACAATTTCAATTTTCTTAAATTTACCAAGGCTTGATTTGTGAACTAAAATGTGATCTATCTTGGAGAATGTTCCATGAGCACTTGAGAAGAAAGTGTATTCTTTTGTTTTTGGATGGAATGTCCTATAAATATCAATTAAGTCCATCTTGTTTAATGTATCATTTAAAGTTTGTGTTTCTGTATTTATTTTCATTTTGGATGATCTGTCCATTGGTGAAACAGGGGTGTTAAAGTCCCCTACTATGACTGTGTTACTGTCAATTTCCCCTTTTATGGCTGTTAGCATTTGCCTTATGTAATGAGGTGCTCCTATGTTGGGTTCATAAATATTTACAATTGTTATATCTTCTTCTTGGATTGATCCCTTGATCATTATGTAGTGTCCTTCTTTGTCTCTTGTAATAGTCTTTATTTTAAAGTCATTTTGTGTGATATGAGAATTGCTATTCCAGCTTTCTTTTGATTGCCATTTGCATGGAATATCTTTTTCCATCCCCTCACTTTCAGTCTGTATGTGTCCCTAGGTCTGAAGTGGGTCACTTGTAGATAGCATATATATGGGTCTTGTTTCTGTATCCATTCAGTCAGTCTATGTCTTTTGGTTAGAGCATTTAATCCACTTACATTTAAGGTAATTATTGATATGTATGTTCCTATTACCATTTTCTTAATTGTTTTGCATTTGTTATTGCAGGTTTTATCCTTCTCTTGTGTATCCTGCCTAGAGAAGTTCCTTTAGCATTTGTTGTAAAGCTGGTTTGGTGGTACTGAATTCTCTTAGCTTTTGCTTGTCTGTAAAGGTTTTAATTTCTCTGTCAAATCTGAATGAGATCCTTGCTGGGTCTAAACCTTTCTAAACATGAGACTTTGTTAACGCTGTTTGACTTCCTTTGTACAGAGAGAGAGAGGAATCAGGAGGAGGGGGAAAGGGACCTCCCTGGTGGTCCAGTGGTTAAGACTCTGAGCTTCCACTGCAGGGGGCATGGCTTTGATCCCTGGTCAGGGACCTAAGATCCCGCTTGCCGCATGGCATGGCCAAAAAATAAAAGCTATCTAGAGATGACTTAAAGTATATGGGAGAATGTGAGTAGGTTATATGCAAATAATACACCATTGCATGTAACGGATTTGAGCGTTCGTGGATTTTGGTATCTGTGAGGGGGAAAGGAGAAGGGGAAGCAGGGCCCAGCTTACTCTCTGTGGAGGACAATGAAGGGTGATGTCTGTGCCCCCAGCATCAACGCATTTCAAGCCACGGCTGGCAGCACAAATATCCAAATCAACAGCCCAGAATGTCTTTAGAATCAAGGAAACTAAGGGCCACTGGAGTAGAGTGCAGAATAGCATCTTCACAATCATGACTGCCTCCGCGTCCTAGCTGAGGAGATCCCAGGTACCCAGTCGTCCCACGCTGGGCGCCCCTCAACGCTTCCCTCTCCCTCCCCAACCACAGCTACAGTTAATCTCAGGAGGAATCTAGTCCATCACGTCCCATGGAACAGTCTCTCCTAACGCTTCCTTGTCTCCAACCCATTCTCCATCCTACCACTAAAACACACATCAGATCGCGGCTGGCTGTCACCCCAGAACAAACCCGGGGTCATTCAAAACCTCATCCAATGTGCCTTTCCAGCTCCGTCTTCACACGCAATTATTCACCAGCCACACCACTTGAGGCAATTGGAAATGAGGGAAAGGGTGCTCCCGCTACGATACCTTTTTGACCCTGTCAATCTGGAAATTTTATCCTTCAGCATTCAGCTGAAATATCACCTCCTGCAGGAAAACTTCATAAATTCCCCTGGGCTCTGAGCTCTCTTTCCTGTGCCTCTGTTAAAACCACTGCGATATTTTTATAGCCTTGATTTATTTATCTGGCTGTCACATGACAGCAGCTACTTACATTCTTTCCAAATTATCCAGTACCATTGTGACATCCCCAGAGTCTGCAGCCTGGGAAACTGGCAGTTTAAAAAGCTTCATGAATGGGTCAAGGGACGAATGGGTGACTGGTAGACAAAGGAGCAAATAAGTGAGCAGTTCTGGGTGGCAAGGAAGCTGTCCTCACCCTACATTTATACGTGATTTTATAAAAATGAACTTAAGTTATCACTTGAGGATAACTAAATATCTCAAAACCTATAACAATATCTTAGATCAGGAAATCAACCATCCCATTCCTGTCTCTTTCATAACCGATTCGAATTCCATGTACCCTGGAAACAAGCTGACTTCAATTTTCTTTCCCCCATTGTCAACAATCCTGTTTTAAAGTCTCCTATTTGGGACTTCCCTGGTGGCACAGTGGTTAACAATCCGCCTGCCAATGTAGCAGACACAGATTCGAGCCCTGGTCCAGGAAGATCACACGTGCCACGGAGCAACTAAGCCCATGCACCACAATTACCGAGCCTGTGCTCTAGAGCCCGCGAGCCACAACTACAGAGCCCACGCGCCACAACTACTGAAGCCCACACGCCTAGAGCCTGTGCTCCGCAATGAGAAGCCACCACAATGAGAAGCCCGCGCACCGCAACGAAGAGTAGCCCCCGCTCGCCGCAACTAGAGAAAGTCCACGTGCAGCCACGAAGACCCAATGCAGCCAAAAATAAATAGATAAGATAAAAATAAAAACAAAATAAAGTCTCCTATTTGGTACCAGACACGTGAGGGGCAAGGTAATGCGTCTTTTCTAACCAACAAGTTTTCTCTGCTGGCAACAGAGCGTAAAAGGAAAGATTTAGGCCTTTCCAAACGTCTCTCTTCCATATTTTAGGCTCAGCGGGAAGCATCACCGCATTGGGAGGAGAAAAGGGCCCGGGACGCAATGACAGGAGGCAGTGGATGACGAGGGCGTGGTGACGGGAGGGTGGGAAAAGCACTCCAGAGGGAAGTCAGAGGAGGGAGGGCTTCGCGGGGACCCGCTGTTCCTCTCGGCAACACTCACTGACGTCAGATACACTCTGTCACCCCCTCCTTTACACTTGAAAGCGTCCAGCCCATGAACCTGAGGAGTCAAGCAAACCCCGAGCCTGATTAGATCTGCTGTTCCCCAGGAGCACTCTGGGTAGAGCTCCTGGGGCTGTGGGAACAGGGACCACCCCGGAGGGAAGGAAGACCACGAGGCGACACCAAGGTGCTCCGTGAGAACTGAACGCGTGATGCTGCAAAAGATCTCGCGGATGTTTAGTTCAAAACCTGCAGTAAAAGAATTACAGATGGGGCTTCCCTGGTGGCGCAGTGGTTGAGAGTCCGCCTGCCATTGCAGGGGACGCGGGTTCGTGCCCCGGTCTGCGAAGATCCCACGTGCCGCGGAGCGGCTGGGCCCGTGAGCCATGGCCGCTGAGCCTGCGCGTCCGGAGCCTGTGCTCCGCAGCGGGAGAGGCCACAGCAGCGAGAGGCCCGCGTACCGCAAAAAAAACAAAAAAACCAGCCCCTGTGGGGCTTGGGAGGGGCCTGTAACCTCTCCAGGCCTCAGTTTATTCATTGTTTAAAAACAAAAACCCAAATCCAAAAATGTTGACCTCCTTGACAGGGTGGCTGAGAAGAATCTTTATTCACTGAAAAAGCATCCGATAAACACGAGTGGTTGCTGTTGGTACTTTTAGTTGTAAGAGCCAATGACATTTTTAAAGTTCCAAAGGGAGGTGGTAAAACTCCAGTCCCCAGCAGAGGGTGTAGCAATTTCTGATCAACATATTTTAGACCAAATTCTTTATTCCACCATTTACTTCTTGCTTGAAAGGTTTTAATTTCATCCCTGGGGAACTGCTGTTTGTACTCTATAGAGATTCGTATCCGGTTAATAGAGTCCAATGAGAAAACCAGGACTACAAGTCATGTTTAACTCTTTCAGGGGTTAATGCCTCTCTTTCCTAAACCAAGAGTCAGCGGGGGGTAGATGTGGAAGAGAAATGCCCAAACCTAACATACAGGATATGTCAGTACCTAGAGGAGCCTCAGCCTGGACAGCAGGTCTCAAGCTTCAGTGCCTGAGATATTTCCCTGGGTAAAGTGTTAAAGGTCCAGATTACTGCTTCTGATTCAGCAGCCCCAGGTGGGGCTCAGGACCTGTGCCTTCACCTTGCAACCTGGGTGGTCCGATTCCAAACTGTGAGAAACTCAGGCTACAAGATGGGAAGTAATTTGCAGAATTTAACTGCTTTGTACTGAAGGGTCTGACCAAAGGCGGCAATTTTAACCAACAATGAATATGATAAAAGCTAATATTTATGCTTTATTGTTAATATTAATGATTACTGATATAGCCAATAGTATAACTTTAATTATAATATATAACGTGTAATGTAATAATATTTTAATTATAAAATTAATATAATTTTTATAATATTGTTTAATAATATATATAATATTATATGTAATATAATAATATAGTTTGTAATATGACCAGCTAAACTATAAGATTAATAAAAATGATATTAAACTTAATAATATTCTACTACGTTCCAGGCACTGTGGTATGTATCTTATATGCATTATTTCATTTACTCCTGATAGCTATTATTACCTCCATTTTTAAAGAAATGAGGCTTAAATAAGTCAAGTGTTTTTGTTAAGGACGTACAGCTGGTGAGCAGCAAAGCCAGGACTTGAACTCGGGCAACGCTCCTACAAAGCCCGACTGTTCTACACCGGAGAGCCTCCCCACCGCTCGGAAATGCTGGCATCGCTGGCTGGCAACCCATCCTGAGGCTCCCCCGCCCCCCATTCCTGAACTGGGGGAGACCCCCTGAAGTCCTCCCCTCAGCCTCACTGAGCTCCTCCTGAGTGAATGGAGCATTCTCGTGGTCCTTGTGTCCTCACACTGTCCCTGGTGGGAGAAACAGAAGTAGCGTTCGGTTTATACAGGGACGTGTGACAAACTGTGCTGACGTGCTCCTGTCAACTCATGCCTACGGCCTTCCTCTGACGGTCGTGGCAGACACATCAAAGTGAACGTGTGTCACCGGGCCAGCGGGAAAGTAATTCCCAACCTCGGACACTCTTTCCTCTTGATTATCATAGGGAAGCTTAGGATGAGAAAAACAGAACACGAGAAAAACATATGTACTGCCATCAGTTTCTTAATCATCAGGCTCAAATTTCCCGCAAAGAATACGGACACTACTTTTCTACATTTCATAACTTCATTAAGCCTTTGTTACCCACCTTTGTTACCCACAAATTAAAACAAGGCACCAAATAAGCAAAAATACTAAAACTTTGACAAATACACTGCAATACTGGTTCGTATCATTGAAGAATTTCATATACTTTAGAAAGCTTAAAGTTCATAGCAAATATGATACAGTATATCATTTATACGTGACTACAAATGGTTATTACAGTAATTTCTATAAAAACTAGGCTCTTGCACAGGTATATAGGTATGCCTACAATTGGTGAATTTTGCCATGCAAATTATACCTCAATAAAGCTCCTAAAAATCTTGGGCAGGCTTTCTAGGGTCACTACATTTACCTCTATGTAGGCAACCTCATCTTTCTGGAATTTCTAGGCTCTGTGAAACAGCTGTGGATAATTCTAACCTCCAGCAGAACTGCTTAAATCTCCCAAGTACCTATTTAAGTAACATGGAGAGTAATGTCTAAGTAATCCGCAAAGAGTCAAAATTATGCAATATTTCCGTGTCTCTGATGAAATTACAGAAAAAACAGTACCTCGGAACCATCATTATGTATGAAGTACCCCTTGTGAGCATCGTAAAGCTCCAGAGTTCCTAATCCACGCTGAAAATAGGCCTGATTTAGCTCCTCCTGACCTACTGGAGTGATTATTCCGTACTAGAAGCTAGAGAGAGGCTTTATTTTAGTGACAGTGTACCTGGTGATGCCACAGAAATCCCCTCCTTTTTCAGAGGCAGCAGCAAAAAGCGGGCAGCGGTCCGGGGGCGGGGGCCGGCGGAGCACATGAAGTCCCCAGGTGCCCAGGCCGGACAGGCCGGGGCGGGGATGGTGACCTTGGCGGGTCGAAGCCCCACGCAGGAATGACACCGTGCACCCCGCAGAACTAGTGTCTCCCAGTCCAGCGCTCAAATCGTCTCAACTGCATAAGGCTGCATACTGCGGGGGCTTCCGACGATTTTGAGGGCACAAGTCCCTGAGGAAGAAAGCTACAAGACCCTCAAACATTTGAGTGCTGGAGCCAACTGCAAGGGTCCCCTTGAGCTGCCATCGTGTTAGCGCAAGGGCTGGGTGAGGACATAAGTTCAGCGCTGGTCCAGTGTCTTTGGGGCTTGATTCTGGGTCCCAACACAACAGTATCCTCTCCGTCGGCAGTCACCTTTGACTTTCCCCCCAAACACTCCAATGCTAATTAAAAACATAAACTGCAAAAATCACTTTGGAATCAGCCCCTGCCCCATTTCCATGGCCTTAGTTCAGCGCTCATCACCGCTGGACTAGACTATCGAGGGGCTCCATCTGTCCCCAGGGTCGTCCCATCCCCAGCCTCTCTGTGTAGCCGGCCGCACTCTGTGGTCCCTGCCTCACACTCCCCTGGTTTTCCACAGCCTGCAAGGTCAAGTCCACACCCTGCGGGGCCCAGCGAGGGCCTTCCTAACCGTGCTGACGGGCCTCTCCAATCTCACCGCTCCCGCTCACCCAGCCACCCCGTCCAGCAATGAGCACAGCAGACTCACCTCCTGTGGACACGCTACAGCAAAGCTGGGAGCTAAGGACTCCACGTGCATCACCCTCTTAACCTTCCCGAAGACCCTGGGCACCCTCTCGGCAGCCGGCAGCCACTCTTGCCAGTTTACAGCGGAGGAAAGGAAGCTCAGGTCGCTCCCCTGGCTGAGTCCTGCCCCGTGTCCCACACCTGCCCCCTCCCCACGCTTCCACCTGGACTGGAAGGCCCTGCCGCTCTCCCTCCATTGCCACCTGGTGCATCCCCATCCTGATCTCCTTCAAAACCCCACTCCGGTGTTTCCCCCTATATCGTGCCCTCTTCACCCGGAGCTAAGAATCCTGTCTGTGTTGCTCCAAGGCGCCTAGTACATTCCTCCTGACACGTTAGTTATCGCAATTACCCTTATATATCCCAATCTACCACTTGGACTTCGAGCCCATGAGAATAAGAGCCATTTGTTTTTTTTTGTTTTTTTTTTTTTTTTGTGGTACGCGGGCCTCTCACTGCTGTGGCCCCTCCCGTTGCAGAGCACAGGTTCCGGACGGACGTGCAGGTTCAGCGGCCATGGCTCACGGGCCCAGCCGCTCCGCGGCATGTGGGATCCTCCCGGACCGGGGCACGGACCCGCGTCCCCTGCATCGGCAGGCGGACTCTCAACCACTGCGCCGCCAGGGAAGCCCCCATTTGCTTTTTAACTCTTTCTTTTCCGTGTCTGGCACACCCAGGCAGGTAATAAATGAATGACAAGGTACGCTCTGTTTATTATGTGTTGTTTCACTCACTCTGTCCTTCCTCACATACTGGATTCCCTCCCCCATGTTTCAGAGCCTTGTTACCTCCAAGATCTCTGTGGCAATAAGTTCCTGACAGTTTTCCCTCCGGTCACCTTGCTAGTTTTCTTCTTTACTGATGGTGAATTAACTTCCCCAACACACAGTTTTGAGCCTGGCCCTTCTCTATTCAGAAACATCCTTGATTCCTCAATGCTTGTCAAGTAACGTACAGACTATCTGGAATCCAAGAGTCCATGATCTGAACCTAACAATTTCATCTTAACTGGGATGGTTCCACAACACCAGACCGTTACATCCTGTTCTCTCAAATCACATAAAATCGCTGTACATCTGACCACTGAAATGCCCCACCTTCCTCTCCATAACTACCTGCAGAAATCTCACCTTCTTCAAGTCAGATGTGATCACCCCTATTAAGCTTTCCTTGATTTGATACGGGGGTAAGAACCACAACTCCTGTGAAATCCCGCAGCATTATGGATTTACCTCTTTTGAGGAATTTAATCCATTCTTCATATTCTACTATGACTTAGATACATCTTGGGTAATCAATAATCTTCCTCGACATCACCCACTGTTCCTTAGAGCTACACCTGAGTGTCTTACATCTGGGAGGTACTCCACAATTTGATGAGACGTGTTACTGAATAAACATGTAAATCTCACAGTCCTCCAGAAGCCTGCAACATGGTGAGTGTTAACAACCAGTTTTGGAAAAAACTGACCTTAACTGGCCACCGTCTGAAGAAGTCAGGTCAATCGAGGATGGAAAGATCATCAAATGGATAGTGACCAGCAGACAACGTCCGCCCGTGTGGACCGTCAGCCACAGTTTCCTTGGTTCTTACAAACCTCCAAGGCACAGAAAGCTCTCGCACATTCCACCTCTGAGAAGTTCAAGGGCTTTTGCCTAACGTTTGGCATCTTTTGGAAGGCAGAGCTGGGACCCCAACCAAACTAGAAACATTTACCCAAAGAAGACTTAAGCTCCCTGTAAAGGAGTTACAATGGATTCTCATCGCTTAAAAGAGCTTCATCCATGGTACATGTCAGCACCACCAGGAACTAGGGCCTGTGTCTGTACCTTTACAGGGCAACAGGTATAAATGCTCAGCTGCATTTCACAACCAAGTAACAATTTCAGTCTCGTTCCCCAGATCATCGTTGTTACAACAAAGGTTACCACTAGGTGGCAGGAGTACAACGCCAAGGAGGCTATTTTTGGCCATTCTTGTTAAACTGTGCAGTGTTTCAAAGATTTTGTCCCTTGCAGAGTAGTATGTTACAAATAAATGATTCTAAATTTAAAAAGTATTCTCCCTTATTGAAAATTTCATGATTCATATGCATCTTAAATAACATCATAATATACACAGGTTTCAACTTTTTAAAATTCAACCATAACCACAGCTCAAAATAGCTTTAAACATATATAGGTGGAACCACACCCTCAATAAATTAAAAAATAACAGTGTACATTAAAATATAGTAAAGACTGTTATTTAGTTTTATGGGAGGCTATGTAAGACTGATAAATACTGCTTCTAACCCATGAAGGTTGGAACTGTTGCATTTCACAAGGTGCTTTTTGTTTTGTTTTGTTTGCACTTTGTTTCTAAATGTCAAAATAAAAGAGGACGTTTCAGATTATATTTTGCAAGTACTTCTCTGCAAGTAACACTATTACCAATATATACAATGCAAACTGGGCAAAATCATCACTATATTTTCTCTTTCTGACATTTACTCTAAAAGCACAAGAGGAAGCTTGTTGTGCTACGTGAGAATTTTGCGGAAATGAATGCAACCTAAAAATGTAATGAATATCTTCAAGAAAATCCGCAGAATTATCAACATGCATGCACTCTTAATAACTTGTGTCCTTCTGCTTTCTCTCTTTGGTGATCCCTTGTGGGTAGAAACTAAATGATATAAACTAAGAACAGCAAATATGCATATAAAAGTATATAATGGTCAAAAGTTACCCTGGGAAGTAACTAAGTTAGAAACTTAACTCTTGAATATGTTTAGTTAATACGTGCTCAGGAATAAAATATTTTAATGATTTTTTTTTGTACTGATTTTGTTAAGCAGAAAATAAAATCTCCACCTTTAGCATAAAGAACCCTCTAGAACTAGGCAAATCCCTCTTTTGAAGGAGGAGGGGGGTGTCCTAAACCATCAGTATGGCAGGACAAGGTGCTTGGTGTAAGGAATTACACTTCATCTCATCATCCAGGGAGAGGTGAAGCGCAGACCGGCTCAGGCCTTGATCGGTAACACAAACCAGAGCAGAGTCGGGAGTCCTTCTCACAGCTGACACCTAGTCCCGTGTCCTTACCACTGTTCCATGGACTTCTTTGGAAATATGCAAATGAGCAAGTGTTCATCAACATACAAGACCTCTGGAAGACAGACTGGCCGCCCCAGGTCTCCATGCAAACCCAGATCCAGAAAAGGTGAGGCAGCCTCCCTTCTCTGGCTACCCAGGGACCCATGAGGCAGATTGAGATCTCCTCTAAGTGATGTGTGGTAGGCTCTACCTTCTAAGACTCCCTGTAAAGCAAAGGTTAAAATCAGTCCAGAGGCTGCCTTGGCTTCCAGGTCTGCTGTATCATTCCTCATCTGCAGGCAGCAAGGCAAAACTGAGGTCCTATCCGGGGGTCGGGGGGAAAGAACCGTTGCAAGCACCAACTTATACCTGTGATATAGTCTAGGAACTTACGGAGAGAACAATTTGCAATACGGACACATGCACGCATCTGCCTCCTCGGCTCTCAGCTCCGTAAGGGAACATTACCGAATGCATTCGTAAAGTGAAAATTACACAGTAAGGTTGCCCGGATTCTTGACAGGATATGAAAAGACCATTGCTCTCGGAGCCTTGACAGTTATTAGTGAATTCAATTCATGAGACGCTTATGTTCTACTCAAAAATAAGTACATGCTACTTTAGATAAACAGGCTATTTTTAAATTAAAGTATGTAGTTACCAGTAAAAAATAACTAAGTACAATAACCATCATAAAAATTCCTTTGAACCATCAACACTCAGGCGTTGACAGCTATCAAACTGCACGTTTCTAATTCAACTCCCGGGAAATAAAGCAGTGGCGGGTCACCAAGGATGTCCCGCTCGGCCCTTACCTCGTCCGTCTTTTCTTCTGGAGAGTTCGTCCCCCCGAGGCTCTGCTGCGGGTGGCTGCCGGCGCCGGTGTTCTCACTGCCCAGGTCACAGGCGGTTTGCACCGCATCCTGGAAGGACCCGGGGCCTTGCTCCCTCTGGACGGGCCCCTCTGCCCTTTCCTCGCTGTCCACTGAACTCAGGGACAGCGCGCTGACGCTGTTGGGACACTTGGCAGGTGCTGCGTCGGGGCTCCGAGGGCTGGGGGGCTTGGGCGTGGTGGGCCTCGGAGGGCCGAGAGGAGGCTCGGGCTCCACGGGAGACCGGTCGCCAGGGCCCGGTTCCTTGGAGCCTCTGTCCGACACCTCCCGGGCCGGGGGCCTGGAGGAAGAGCCGGGGGCGCGAGGAACGGCACCTCCGGCAGCCGCGTCACTGGCCGAGCCCCCAGCACCCGCCAGCCCGGGGTCCTGGGGCTCGTCGCCCCTTCGCCCGCGCTCGGGGCCGGCGACCGCGCGGCGGGAGTAGTCGTCGTGCAGCCGGCTGTGCGGCCGCGGCCCGGGCGGGGCGCCCCCGGGGTCCCCCGGCCGGCCGGCCGCGCCGTCACCCACGAGCCGCAGCACCCGGGCCAGGTCCGGGGCCCGCAGCGGGCTCCTGCAGCGCCTGGGCCTCGCGGGGGCCCCGCCGGAGCTGTCGGAGTCCGCGGACGAGCCGCTCAGCGTCCTCCGCGGGGCCCCGCTCTCGGGCGCGCGCCGCAGCTCGGCCAGGTGCGAGGCCGACTTCCTCCGGAAAGAGCTCTTCTTGAGGAAGGTCAGGCTGTCCGTACTCTTGCTCCGCCTGCAGACGCCGTTCCTCTCGGGCTCCCGCGCCGGGGCCTCGCGTGCCGCGGGCTCTGGGTCGGGCGGCTCCGGGTCCAGGAGGCGAATGCGCCCCAGGCCGTAGGCGCGGCGGATGCTGCGGGACCGGAGAGCGCCGCGTGCGAAGCCGTCGTCGGGGTCCTCGGGGTCCGAGCCGTCGGACGCGAAGCCCGGCCCCGGGGGGCACCTGCCCGCGGGGGCTCCGGCCGCCGCGCCGTTGGGGACCGCCTTGCCCAGGTCGCGTTCCTCGGCCCCCTCTTTGGCGGCGTCCCATCCCTCCCGATTCTGAATTCCCTGGAGGACCGAGGTCTTCAGTTTTTTGAAAGACCCCATTTTCCGGAAGGAGGCCAGGGCGTTCCACGTGGAGGAGCTGCCCACGAGGCCGGCGGGCCGGGGCCGCTCGGGGTCGGCGCGCGTCCTGTTCGCGCCGGCGGAGAAGAGGCGCAGGAGGCGGGCCGGGCTGAGCCGCGCCTCCCGGCGACACGCCGGGTAGGTCACCATGCCGGGGTCTTTGGGATCAGAGATGGGACCGGGGACCGCAGCTCCGCGCCCGTGGCCGTTCTGGGCCGTGGTCATGGTCTGGGGGCCGGGAGCCCGCGGGCACCGGGCAGCGCGGTTCAGACCCACGCGCGCCTCCGTGTCCCCCGGCTCCTCGCGCACGCCTTCCTCCCAGAGGCCGCCGGCCTGGCCTTCCCGCCTGCCGTGCACATCGGGCTCCGCGGTCGTGGTCACCGCCTGCAGCGGAAAACAAAGCAGGGAGTTAGCCGTCTGCCCCCAGAAGAGCCTCCCTCTATCAACGGGGGCTCATCTATTTTGTTTAATAATTGCTAACAGAAAACCAGACCTGCCCCCTGACAGGGCCGATCACATAAAACCTATTTTAAATTAAGTTAAAATGTTCATTTTTTCTCCTAATTCACTTCGCATTAAATGAGAGGGAAGAATGCAAATTATGCATTCATTAAAAAAAGATAATTATAGGTTGTGCATTCAATATGATGGTAAACCCTGAAATGCACTGGAACTCGTTACAGGAAACTTTTGAAAAACTTCTAGAATGAAAAAGCCAAGGCATCATTCAAGACTATGTCTTCTCTTTATTCGAAATAGAAGACATCTTCAGTTATCTCACACACACGCGCACACACAAATCCCAACACTATTTCAAAATGTGTCACGGGGAAACGCTGAACTAGGTTAAATTTAATGCAGCTGGTAGAAGGCTGAGTGAGCTACAAAGCGCCACAGGGCCACAAGAGCAGGAGGGACCACGCCGAGGTGGCCTCAGGTCAGGCTCTGTGAAGGAAACCGCATTAGAAGGGCCTCTGTCAGAGGACTCTGTAACTGGCTGGGGAGTGGAGGTGAGGATAATACTGAAACATTAGAAATTCAGACACAGAAATTCAAATTAAACAAATACCCGCACCGTCTACCTTGCTCCCTCAGACCCAGAAGCCCTCTGCACACCTGTGTCTGTGCTCTCCCCCAGGTGCAAATGCTGCTCCCTCGGCTTTTGCCCATCAGCCCTCAAGGGCTAGCACGCTCCCCTGCACTCAATGAACGATTAGCGAAGGAAGGGAGGGAGGGAGGGAGGGAGGGAGGGAGGGAGGGAGGAAGGAAGGAAGGAAGGAGTCTGATCATAATCCGAAAAGGCCACCATTTATGAAGTGCTTACATGTCAGGCCCCTGTACTAAGTGCTTTCAAAACATCATGACACTGAGTAGTCATGCAAACCTACAAGGTCAACCGAATGATTTCCATTTCATACACAATCAAATGGACGCTTGGGCAGGTTAGGTAATTCATCTGGGGGTCCTGCGGCTCCCCCACCCCAAAGCCTATGCGCTTCTTCACTGCTTCAAACTAATGAACGAAGACAGAGGCAGAGATGGGATTTGAACGCAGGCATGACTCCAAGTTCAGTGCCTTATGACATAACCCGGACTTAAGTCAGATCCCGGAAGCCCTCACGACAGCAGTGAAGGCCGTTATTCCGGAGGCAACATTAAAGGCAGAAGGGAAGGAGCAAGTTGTGTAAAGACCTTGAGGTGAGGCCCCAGTCTGGCTTATTCCTCTCACATGCAGGAAAAAAATCTGACCTCATGCAAAGAGGTCTCATCTGCTGCGTCTCTCCAAATTCTCTGATGGGTTCATGTTCACTTGCCCCTCCCTTGTGCCCACTGAGGAGGGATTTCCAGGGAGAATCATGGTTAAAGCGTTGATTCCATCCAGGACCAGGGAGGCTACACGGATGTAGACCCCGGAGCCTTTCTGATGTCCACTTACCCAGTTCCACTCATCAGAAGATGGATGGGGTGCCCACATGCCCTCTGCAGTCTAATGTTCAAACAGAGGAATGAGGAGCCTGAAGAGCTGTAGGCTGCATTTGGATGAACCATATCAGTAAAATCTCAAATCATCGCGGCGCCGAGGGTGGATGTGAAACCTACAACCAGCTGTAGAATGAATCCAACACCCAGCATCCCCCGTCCATCCTCACCTACTCTGCGAGGGACAGGGCATGAGGGTTGTTGCAGCTTCTCACAATCTTGAAATGAAGAGGATGGTCTGTGCCAACTGTCAAGTCCAGTCGCAAGTCAAGTCCACTGACTGCACATTACGTAATAACAGTCTTGTTATGACGTGCCCTGGACACAGGACAGACAGGATCCCTGCCCTGTAATCTGGCTGGACGAAGACAACATACTGACACCACCACCAGAGGGCGCTATGAGACCGTCTATAACCAAGGACGCAACTGTTAAGCTGACCCTAAGGGCTCAAGGGGTGCAGGGAAGCGTTGCTTTACTGTTGGGTGGTTTGAGAATGGTCTGTGGAGGACCAGGGGCCAGGTCTAGGTCTAAACTGCCACCTGAATCTTGAGTAAAGTCATTTCAGCAATCTGTGCTTCAGCATCGTCTATAAGAGGTGCCGACATTTCCCTACATTAAGGAGAACAATGTAGTTGGAAGGATGGATCGATGTAATAGTGGAAACTCGGTGAAAACAGCTTTAGAAAAACCTACCTCCCCTTAGTCTAACTCTGAGACCATCTGCAGGTGTCTGTCACCTTCTTTGAGAATCCCTTGCTGCTCCCCCTAAAGTGAATTAGACCCCTTACTCTGTGGGTTCCAGGCATATCACCAAATTGTTTTATAAAAGCATATTATACTGATCTATATTTATCATTTTAACACGTTTACGTGGCTGCCTTCAGAACAAGACCAGTAACTCTTTGAGAGTAAGAACTGTGCTTTGCACACCAAGATTATTTAAGTTTATCTGGATATGAATTTTGTATCTGTTATCCTGCCTCGTCAATAACGGTACCAAGGCTAACAATTCATCATTACGTACCACCATATTATTCCAATGTGAAGATGTTCACATTTTTACAACACTCAAAAGTCTAAGTATGTACTTAAAGCTTATATAAGTTTTAGGATACAGATCCAGTAAAATACATACATATCTGAGTTTCTAATTGGGGCAACATGCTTTTTAAAAGACCAGTGACTTACTATTCCACGAACAACGTGACTGTTGTCTGCTGCTTGGAACGAAACGGAAAATCACGGAAGAAAGCTTTTCCTGGAATTTCCGAGTAACATACCAACTTGCATTATTTAGAACTAATACTTTGACCTCTATTCACTAACAAGGGTTGCAATTCAATCAGTGGTTTTGTAGCAAGTCTTGTAAATTGTGGGAGCTCAGCCAGAGATATTTATGAACAGAACTACAAGAAAGAATTTTAGATGGGAATATTGTGAAATCCATTGTCTAGCAGCTGGATTCTGGATTGTTTGAACTTTAGAAGGGAACATTTCTTTTCATTCGTCATGAGAATTCTCTGAAAACAACAATGACCAGTCATTTTTAAATAAGAACTTGTACTTGAATTTGAAATTCAGGAATACATACCAGGCTGATGTACAAACAAGGTTTTCGTTACATGTTCGGGTAAATAATAGGAAATGTGACACTGGAAGCAAACACTGAAATCTGCATGCTAAAGGGGTGAAAGCACAGAGCCTGGAATCACAGCATGGCAGAATATGGCCTCAGGGAACGTCCAACTCCTTACCGTAAAGATGAGGACCCTTGGTCAAGCTACAACAGGTGAAAGCACTGGGCAGCAGAGGACGTACTGGCCAAGCCCCAGGGTCACCCTAGCCCTCTTCCTTTCCCGCCAGACCTCAGCGGTTAGCCTAAGAGATTAGACTGTGCATCTCGACAATCCTGGTCTGCCCCCCACCACCAGTGCGTCCACCTGGAAGGCTTCCCTGACAAGTCCCCTGTCCTGCGGTCTAACTCACCTCCCATTCAGCCACAGTGTCCTTCCCAGAGTGCAGACGGACACGTGCCACTTCATCTAGGGATGCTGGCTGCCTCCAGACCTCAGAAGTGTCCCGTCTCAGCCCAGCATGCCATACCTTTCCCTCTAGGGATGCCGAGTGACTTACAGCCACAGTCCCTCGCACTGCGATGCTCTGGGCCGTTTCCTCACTGGCTCTCAGAGTCTTTTGCAGACATTCTTGTCTCTCTGTATTAGGGGACCACGGTCCCCAGGCTCCCCTGACCAATGGCTTCCGGTCAGGTTGGCCAGTGGGAAGCACGGGCGGGAGACGCCGTGTGCGGGAAGAAGGGAGATGACGGGGCATCCCCTCTGCCTGGGCCGCTGCTGGGGCTCGTCCAGAAGCTGCTGTGCCCCTCCTTAGCTGCCACTCCTGCTGGGGTCCCTGCTGGTCCTCGCTCCTGTGCGGGGGGTGGGGCACCTGGCCCCCCCCTTTCTCTCCAGCCTCGGGAGACAGCACCTTCCTGCTACTGTCCATCTGAGCTCTTCTGGCTTCTCGTTTCTCAGCTGAGCAAAATAATCCCTCAGTTAGGGTCTCTTCGGAACGTCTAGAGATGCTTCTCTTTTCCTGACGGATACACATACGCCCCGCCTGTCTCTAACTCAGATCAGCTCTTCCCTGGAGGCTCTCTCTCCTTCCTCCCCAACTCAGATGCCCGTCCTCTGTGGGCTCCTGTGGGAGCTGCTGTTTCAGCACTCGCCACAGTGCTCTGCAACTCTGGTCTCTCTGTCTGCTCTCTCCACGTTAACTCCGGTGAGGTTGAAACGTTCTTTGAAGGCAGAGACCAGGTCTTCTGGTCAACCTCCGGTGAGGTTGAGAAGTTCTTTGAAGGCAGAGACCAGGTCTTCTTGAACTCTGCATCCTCTGCTCCAGCCAGTGACTAATGAAGGATGGGAACCCCCCTCCTCTTGCACATCCAGGGCCAGATCATCCTCAGCTGTGAGGCTGGCCTGTGCATTGTAGGATGAGCCTGCCCGTTTTATCCTCCCCTTTCCCTTCCTGGTAGGTCCTTTCATTCTCTTATTCATTCCAAAATCTTTCCCAGAACCTTGCTGGAATCAAGACTCTGACTGGGAGCTCAAATTCTAGCATCCACACCTTATGAACAGGTTGTATTCTAAAGGGTTACTTACGGGCAATCTATTTCCCCATAGACTCTGTCCACCAAACTACATTTAACCGATAATATAGTGAATTTAACCATAATTTATAACATTTCCATAGGAAAATGCATCTAAGATTCAATGGTGGGTTCTAGTTCCAAGGATGACGTTCCTTTCCCCACTGCCCGGTCCTTAATACAAAACCCTCTCCCTCTCCCTTTCGACCCCCGTGTCCACATCTCAAAGGAAGACTGTCCTTCCCCCATGGACATGGCATCCTTGGGGTCTCTCCAGGTGACAATGGGGGAGGATGGTTCAAAAGAGCAGAGCTCTGCCTTCATTTAAATACCCAATCATTTAAGTGTCTAAAACTGAAAGTGTACATAAAACCGTAGCTCGGACAAGACTGGGTCACTGTATCTCTGGGAAGGGTGTGGATTCTATACAAGGTGTGACGGGCTGGCTGGCCTTATCTGGGTTACTAGGGTAAACCGCACTCCTGCATGTGAGAATGGGGTCTCCCAGTAGGGAGTGGATGTTTGCTTTGTCAATTCTGAGGGTTTGCAAAGGCAGGCCTTAGGCCAAAGAGAGGAAAACCTTCCTTTGGTCTCTGAAGCCAGGGGTGGGCAGGTCTAGCCAGGCGTGCTAGGGTAGGTCTGCACCTGAGCTGTGCTTCCTGGCTGTGACCCCAACGCTCAGCGAAGTGCCAGCCTCTGAACCCCGCGTCCTGCCCCCCACTCTAAACCCCGGGGTTCCTGCACCTGTTCCCCAGCCCCCATCCTTCTCACGGTAAGTCTGCAGCAGTAACCTCCCAAGTTCTCGGTGAGGACTACCTC
The DNA here is from genome assembly GCF_008692025.1 of Phocoena sinus. Classification (NCBI taxonomy): domain Eukaryota; kingdom Metazoa; phylum Chordata; class Mammalia; order Artiodactyla; family Phocoenidae; genus Phocoena; species Phocoena sinus. The sequence continues at coordinate 3,028,785 of NC_045780.1, forward strand.
ATGCCAGCAGCCAATGCCACAAAGGATGTCACCACAGCAACGGGGCCTCCCCTGCACTGACAGTTCAGAGTAAAGAAAGTTTTCCAGATGGGTGGCCCTAATCTTGAAGGCACGTTGAAGGTCACTGGAGCAAAAGCAACGGTTCTGCTTGCGAGAGGCCGTTTGGCAGAAATCTGGAGCTGTGCGTCACTGGGCTCACCCCGCAGGCTGCACAGAAACCCCCTCCAACGATCAACACAGCTTGTATACCCAGCATTTGGTAAAAACCATTTATAAGGGTATATATGTTGGTGGTGTATTTTCCCTGAACTTATGTTACCGCTCAAGGTTTTTGGTTTTGTCTTTCTGCATAAAATGTCTTTCTGGGCATAGAACCCCAGTTGATAACACTGCCTTTTGGCGGAAACAAGATCAGCCTTTCACTCCGTTTCCATCCAATTAGGTCTCAGTTTAGGGGGTGTGGGAGCAGCACGCCCTGCCATCACTACGGACAGGGGTCCAGAGAACACCCTCCCCTGCCCTGTTCAGTCGGCATCCCGCATCCTCACACTGTTCACAGCAAAGCAGTTGCTGAAATGCCGTGTTTGTCGAATTTAAACGTCGTCTTTGAACCGAACTGACGTCTGGCTGTTGTTTCACAGACGTCATCCCGCAGGAGGCACCCTGGGTACCAACGTGAATGGAGCAGTGGTAACCAGCAGGCGCCCGCACCCATGCCTCCACAGTGGGGGGGGGGGGGGGGGGGAGCAGCCCCACAGGAGCTGCGCTGGGGCCACTCTGTTCGAGGAGGGGCTGTTGTGACGAGCCCGCCCCAGGGGACATCAATGGCCCCTCTGAGGCTTGAAGAAGGGATGCTGAGGGCCTCAGACACTGTGCTCGAGCACAAAGGAGACCTCCTGTACTCAGGGGGCCCGGCCTCACCCTCCTGCGGCTCAGAAGGGCCAGCCGGCCCCCAGGGCGAGGAAACCTTGACGGAGGAAAACGCCACGCGCATCTCAGGCCCTCGCTCAGTGCCAACTTCTCAGTTCATGTTTGTCCTTCGAAAAGGGACTCGCAGGCAACTCAGGAGAGCTCCTCTGCAGCTTCTTTGGGGTTCTACCATTCTTTCTACGACAAAGACTTGGGCCAGAAGCTTCCACGGGATCGTATGGCCTGCTCCACCGCTCGGCTTCTTTGCCAAGGGCCCCTGCTACAGGAAGGGCACCGCTCCTGGGGTTGCGCACAGCAAGCTCTCACGGGACAGTGACAGGTGGCACCCCTCCTGTGTCCACTCTCTCTACTAGCCGACCACCTACTAGTGCAGGAGACAGGCTGTGCGACGTGCTCTGTCCCGTAATCTTACCCTCCAGATGCAGCCCGCGAGCATCTTCCTCTCCTCCCAGGTTCAGCTCTGACCTCCGCCCCCGCCTGTCCCACTAACCCGCGGGCTCTCACACCCCCACCCTCAGCCAGCCTCCAGCTCTGCCCGTGCGGACACTGGCCACCAGGTGGCTCCGTCCCACTCCCAGCCCCGTTCACCCGACGGGATGCTTCTAGCTCTCTCATGTCAGAAGCTTCTGGAAGCCCAACAGAAGACAGGAGCATGTGTCAGACTCAGGAAAACCCCGGCATCACACCCCACTGACACAGCTCCCTTGACACAAAGCTTAATAAGGTTCTAAATATGTCAGATGCTCGGAGGACCTGACATGAAACGAGCATTATATTCTGTCTTTCATGAAAAGTTCAAAACCAGTCTAGGTGCTAAAAAAAACTCAAGAATGACAAAGACGGAACTATCTTGAACCTAAAATAAGGAGAGTGGAGGAAGGGGGGGGAAGCAAGGTGGGGGGACTCCCCAGGAGGCTCGGGGAAGGTGAGCCCCAGGCGACCAAGAAAGGACACGGGTCTGCTCCCCGCCCCGCCCCCAAGAGCCGCTGCAAAGGAGCCGGTGACGACAGACAAAGCCAGGCGCGTTCCTCGGTAAGACCAGCCTCAGAGAGTCAGGGGGTCCCCGGGCTGGGGTAACAGGATCCCAACACCCCTGAGAGCACCTCACAGGTTTTCAGGAGAAGCAAATGCACCCTAAACAGAATATTTTCATTGGAGTATCGGTCCCGCTCGTAACAGGACACCCCTCCCTGTAAAGCGTAAGTTTTATCGTTGTAGGTTAATGTGAAAAAGGTAAACAGGAAATGGAATTCAAATTTATAGATCAAAAAGAAGTGCAATACTTCTCTGCTGGAAATTCAATGGATATAAGCCTCTTACAGGCGAATCTGGACTGACGCAAAAGTAGCATCTCCCACGGGGTCCATGGGGGTGCAGAAAAGGCCCCACCTGCACAGGTCACTGCTTTGTGATCCAAGATCGGAGCACCTCCTCCACCCTCCAGCCAGCCTGCCGGGTCAAAGGTCACTGCCAGACCGCAATGAAGGACCGGAGAAGGGATGTCTAAACGTGGATGTGGGGGGAATGCCATTATTTCATTTTTAAACTAGTTCTATCTTTTCTCCTTACAGATGGATAATATATGCTTCAGGACTCCTTTCAACCCTGACTATGACTTGTAAGTAACTGACATCTCCAATTGGGACCCGTGGTATTCTAAATGTCAGTGTAGAAGTCAATGGTTCAGAATTTAAAACACATTTTCTTGTAAGATTCTATCATCTGCTCAACCCCCCTTAATTCCTAATGTAAATAAACTATGTCACCAATAGTAAGGAATGTGCTCACTATATTAATTATCATTAATTATCGTTAATTATTAGTGTATTATACTCAATTCATAATAGGAATTAATAAAAAGATGAACCTGATTTCTTTGGCTTAGGGGCTCGTATGGTAGCAGAAGTAGAAGGATGGGAAAGCCCCTCTGCGGTACTGGGAACAGGTGGGTTGTCCTTGGACTCCTCTGGCCTCACATGTCCCCTGCAAAAAAAACACCCTGCCCAAGTCTGCTGGTTCATTTCTTTGCTAACAATCATTTCAGAGCTGTAATGATACAGCAGTCCCCGTCATCCCTCCCAGACCGAACGCTCTGATGCAAGAAACCGTGCTTTGGCAGAAATCTCTCCTCGCTGCTTCCGGGCGGGGACACAAGCAGCTCAGGGCCACGTGCAGGTAATGGCATCACCTGAGTGCAGAGGATTAGAAAGAGGCACCGGTGGCTTCCATTTAAGTGGACTTCCTGCGGCTTGTTTTGAAACTTCATCTCGTAACAAGAAAGAACCTCACGTGAGGCATCATCCGTTCCTTCAGTCATTCCAGGAGGTTCCCCTGATCCCTCCTGTCTGACTGGTGTCGGGACAGACAGAGGAGGAGAGAGGGGAACAGCAGACACCGTCTCAGCCACCACAGACCTTTATCCCACTGGGGAGACACATGATTAAACAAGCAATGAAGTCTGCATCGTTATGACACCTGGACGGGCTCCTTCAGAAGTGACACCAGTGCCAGAACTGAAGCTGATGGAAGGTGGGAGCACCTGACAAAGGTCCGCATTTTACTTTGCTGACTTGACCTCGACAAGAACCGTCTTTCATTCCCGCGCCCCACGCCTTAAGTGTGACAACTGAGTTTCAACCAATCTTCTAAAATTAGAAATTAAATGAAGTCAAAGCCCCTGTCCTCTGGAGACAACTGAGAACATAACTGGGTTTTAACAGAGAAACAGGAACGGGGGCCTTTACCAACTGAGAACATAACTGGGTTTTAACAGAGAAACAGGAACGGGGGCCTTTACGACAATTACTGTTGATGTTTTTGCGATCACACTGCATTTTCAAGCTGAATTCCTAAGTCTACCTTGGCCCTAAGGATAGCTCCTGATCCCCTCGGTTAGGGTTGGGACATTTCTCACTGAGTCTATCGCTGTCATTACGGGTCCCTGCGTGCGCGCTGAGAGCCCACCGGTACTGATGCCAAGGTCCACACGGGCCTGTTCTGCAGGAGATTGTAATCTTGTCCAGAAAACAAGAAAAACATCATCAGAGATTCCTATTTTCTGGGAATACTGCGTTTTCCACATAATTTTGTAAAACTTTAGGTTAAAAACCCCCTATATCCAGTCTTCAACGAAAAGTGTGTATTCATGTATGAGACTCCTGCTTGCCTTCAAACTAAATCAAGCACACGAATTCATGAAATTTCTAATTTTCTTCTCTCTCTACACTTAGAAACAGCCTTCTTTGGATGGCTAGTTAAAAACTACTTAATAAATGGAATATTTAGGTGTTTCTTTTGGCCGAGGGGCTGCATGAGAGACTTGCTGAGAAACCAGGACACATGGACTAATAAGGAAGTTTGGGACCCTCTGGACCAGGGTCGAACCTGCTCGCGGCAGAGAGCAGCCTGGACAGCACCTCCCCCGACAGGGCCTTCAGGACTGCCTCTGGGAGTGGCTCGCTCAGAAACGTGCATGTGTCCTTGAGGACGGGCCCGTCCTCATCGTCCTTCGCGTCCACGTGGACACAGCGTGTCTGGCATGTATCAGCAGCTCAATGAATATCTGATGAAACATCCAGGGCCTCCGTGTAAACACTGAGTCCGGATGCCTTCAAAGTAACCTTACCCTGCGGGAGAGACTGCCAGGTCCTCCTCCTGAAGTAACTGGGCACTGTTAACATCCAAAAAAATCTTGGCTTCTCTTCCCACCTCTCTACCAAGAGAAATGAGAAATAAGTCTGAAACTTGGAGGGGGCCACTGAATTTAAGCAGCAAATTCCAATTCTCGCCTTTAGGAACTGGCCCTGGAGTGAAGGGAAGGCCCCACGTTACTGAGATCAGGCTTTTCCAACACACGTGACTGTCACCCACTGGTCACACACGGAGACCCACACAGGGACCCATGGCCCATCCTTGACAACGGAATTCAGGGAAACCACGCAAAGGGCCAGGGAGGTCTGCCCTTGGCTGAATCTGACACCTGACTCGTCACCAAAACAGACAATGAAACGAAGCTCGTGTCTCTGTGATGAACTGAGAAAAAGATGGAAAAAGCTGCAGTGTTGGCATGGCTTCCTTTCCTGCTGAGGATGGCCAGGCACCCATCTACATCCTGCCCGGAAGGGTCCCCTGCAAAGAGCCAACTCCAGACGTGTGCTCTTCGGAAACCCTCACAGAATAAACCCGTGCGTGATTCTAGGGGCCGTTTACTAACTCCTAAATAAGTGAGGGTTTACTACTCCCTTCTCAGCTACTCCATGGCCAGAGTGGACAAGCTCGGGGATGCTTTAGCTCACAAAACTGGTGGAGTTCCCTACACTGTTCTCATCTCCGGCGCGGGGCTTTGTTAACTTAGCGCAGTGAAAATTTCTGCTGTCCAGTCATTAGAGGTGTAAGTGGAGACGCAGAACAAAAGACAAAACCGGTCTAATGAGAGCTGTCAGGGCCCCCACCTGTGTCTTCTGACAGGAGTAGCAGCTCTGTTGTCTGTTACTTTGCGAGATCCTTCCTCCTTCTCCCTTCAGGTATTAAACCCCAATGTTAACTTTCTTCCCCAATTTGCACACACGAAGTCACAGAAGCATCCTAATATTGTACCTCAAAGTACAGGTGAGGCTAAAATACAGGAACTTATTAGGTCTCTGATGGAGGCCAGTGCTGGGGTGGGAGGGGGGGTCTATGGACTGTGCTGGCTGCATACCCGCCGGCCCAGGACTGGGCTCTACGAGCTTGCTGGCTGGGTGCTCCGTCCGCTCGGGTGCAGAAGAGACACTTGTCCCCGGGCTGGTCTCAAGAACGTGCTGTTCCCCGTGGGACCAGCACCCCTTTATGATCATGGGCAAAATATTTACGGCTGTTGGCCACCTATTTAGGGTGACCGTGCGGCTTTACAACCAAAAGAGGGCTTGGGGGCCCCATCAAAGGAAGATCAAACTCTTCTCCACAGTGCAATTATTCATGTCCTTCTGAAACTGAGTCCTGGAAGAATTAAGAAACAAACTTGCAAACACACAGCAAAGTGATTGTCTTTTAAAAGGAAGAATACACTCAGATGTAGCAAAGAATATAGGAGTCAAGTATTATAGAGTTACTTATTGTAATTGTATAAAAATAAATGTTACTGCAACATGGACAGCCTTCAAAAGCTAAATGAAGCCTTAAAGAGCAAAGTGAAGGCAGACAGCGCGGAGATGGCATGCTGTCGGGTCCTGGCGACACTGAGGTGTCCCGGAAGGGTGACTCTACCCAGCAAGTCGAGGGCTGTAGCCGGGGGCTGGGGAGGAAACAAGCAGTGAGTAAACATGGCCACGAGGGTTCTTCTGGGGACGATGGTTGCACAGCTCTGTAAAACTTCCAAAAAATAACTGAATCGTACAATTGCAGTGAGTGAATTTTATGGTATGTAGACTGTATCAGGAAAGCTGTTAAAAGCACAAAGTTGATGATATTAAGCATAATGGCCTCGGGCATAGTCTAATAAACATTCTGAAGAGGACTTAGACACATAATTCAAGGCAAAGCATGTATTTACTCTAAGTACCCAGAGCACGTATTTCCGTCAAAAGAGCCACAGTGACTTCCCGAGTCCCCAGCCGGAAGGGCCGCAGGTTCCGCCCTCATCACCAGCGACCTCAGGAAAGGCCTTCTCTCCTGACGGTTCTCGCAGCACTCTTTTCAGGGGCTTTAAAACGAAGATTTTGATTGCTCAGTGTCTGCCCGTGTGGACTTCCTAAATCACACAGGAGAGCCACCTTCCTTCCTGTGACCTTCCTGTGACCAGCAGCGAAGAAGCCACGAGAGAGACCCTCACAGCAAAGCGACCAGGAGCGCTCAAAACCGGGTGTGAGCCAATGCTTCTCCTCGGAAAGCCAGGCTCCCGGGCCGGCGGGCCCTCCGGGCGTGCGTGCAGGAGGGACCATCTCCCTGGGCATCGAGAGGGGCTGCCCGCGTGGGCGCCGGGGCCCGGACGGCGGGGCTGCCGCGTTTCAGCTGATGCAACCCCACCCTCAACCCCCGCCCCGCTAAGCAGGAGCATTCAGCACGTCTGCCCACGTCCCAGGCCCTCCTGGGCAGCTCCACGCATGACAACGGTTACAGGCTGAAAACTAGTCCCGTAAACCCAGCAGCCCCCAGAGCTCCCCCACCTCCACTATCTGCTGCTCTGGGGTTTGTTTTCCATTTTAAAAGACTTCATCCCCATCTTCATGCTCGGGGCTCCATCCAGCCCCTGTTTCCCCCTTCTTCCCCTCCCGCGGCCCCTCCTCTTGGGGACCACAGTGTCTCCCATCCTCCTGGTCCTGTTCCTAGTTCTTCAGCGGTCTTCACAGACGGGATTTCCGAGGGTTGGAAGCGATAAAGAGCTTTGTCCGATGCCTCATTTTACCCAAGAGAACAAGTCGAAATAGCTGACACGTTCATAGCCGTTTTATTCACAGTCGCCGAAACTTGCAAACAATCAAGATGATCTTCAGGGGGTGACTAGAGAAATGCACTGCGGTGCATCCAGATGACAGAGTAGTATTCAGTGCTAAAAAGAGCTGAGCTGCCAGCCATTTGGAAAAAAAAAACATGGAGAAACCCTCAAAGAATAAAATCCAAAAAAGCCACATACTGGATAGTCCCAACTATATGCCATTCTGGAGAAGGCACAACCATGGAGACAATGGACACATCAGTGGTTCCCAGGGGTTACGGGAGGGAGGGAGGGACAGGCAGAGCACAGAGGATTTTTCAGACGGTGAAACCACTCTGTGCGATGCTGTCATGGTGGATACTTGTCACTCTGCACTTGTGCAGACTCAGAATGGACAACCCCAAGAGTGAGCCCTAATGTAAACAAACCATGGACCCTGGGTGATGACACGGTGTCAGTGTCAGCTTGCGGATTGGAACGACTGTGCCAGGCTGATGTGACATGTTACCAGCAGGGAGAAACCGTATGTCAGGCAGAGGGGTATTTGAGAACACTGTACTTGCTGATCAATTTTTCTGTAAACCTAAAAGTACTCTAAAAAAGGGTCTAAGTTTAAAACATAAAGAAACAAACAGCTGCTTAGTAAGTGGGATGGTCAAGCCAGTGACACAGGCCCTTATTACCTGAGAGCTCTGCGTACGACGCAGAAGGCCCGCTCATCCAGGCAGGCGCCCAGAGACCTGCCCCCTGGGTCGGCGATCATGCCCAAGGTCTTGTAAGGGGAGAACCAGGACCACTGCATCACCAAGACTCAGGAACCGCCATCAACGTCCAAACTCTGTGCGTGTCACCCCAACCTGCCGACTGCAACGTTCACACGAAAGAGCAAGGGTTGGGGTACCTGTCATATTCTGGGTGGAGGGGGACAGGGAGGTGCCAGGTCAAGGGCCTCGATTTTATCACAAGGTTAAAGCTGGGTTATTACACGAAACCGAGCATTTTAATTGCAGAAGTGAGCAGTTTGTTTAAACTGGAAGTGACTGTGAGATTTTTATGACCCACAGGTGACAGGGAGAGTCAGGGGACCTAGCTGGGTTTTCAGGGAGGTCAGGGAAGGAAAGAAGCACAGAATTAATTCACAGGCCCCATGGGGAGCAGGAAAAACAACTGCCTCATAGTCACATCTCATACGTTATGCTTATTCAACTAGGAAATTATAAAGAATAAAGTATTACTGAGGAATATTTATCTGTGTGGAAAACCAATAATGAAAAGTTAAGGAGTGATAAGCCCAAAATTCAGGGTGATGGTTACCTCTCAGGAGGAGTTGTTAAACTTACACATGTTACAAAGATTCTTTGTATAAATTAAATATTTAATGGTCATCTTCTGGAAGGTATACCAGTGTTAGAAGGATGAGTCAGCAAATACTAATAAAAATAACCTATAGGGCTTCCCTGGTGGCGCAGTGGTTGACAGTCCGCCTGCCGATGCAGGGGACGTGGGTTCGTGCCCCGGTCCGGGAGGATCCCACGTGCCGCGGAGAGGCTGGGCCCGTGAGCCATGGCCGCTGGGCCTGCGCGTCCGGAGCCTGTGCTCCGCGGCGGGAGAGGCCACGGCAGTGAGAGGCCCGCGTACCGCAAAAAACATATAATCTAATAGGACTAAGTAGCTGTACCAATCACTTGGCATCAGACAGACCTGTGCTCAAATTGCTACTGCAGATTCAGCAACCAAACAGCCCTGAACAAGTGACACAGTTCCCCCATCTAGAAAAAGGGGGAAAATAATGGTATTCTCCAAGTTGGAGTTGGGTTAAATAGCAGAATGCCTGTTGAAGAGCTCAGAGGAGTTGGGCAAAGAGAATAACCGCTCCCATTCAGATCACTGACCACATGCCAGGAGCCCTGGGAAGTACCTTACAGGCACAATCCCACTGAATTATCTCAAGGTCATATAGTAATAAACAAAGGAGACAGGATTTGAACCCACAGACAGTCTGACTCCGGTGCTAGGCTAGTAACCATCCTGCTACTCTTTCTGTCTGATAAAACTCCTATATTATTATTAATGGTGTTGCTCACCATCATAACTATTCACGGTTTAAAAAATTAGGTTTAAAAATTACCTATACACGGCTAACATGGGACTACTTGACACAAAGAACCCAAAGATGTAGAAAGCCGGGTGGCCACTGTGATCCGACACTGTCACGCGACTCTCAGAAATTCCAGTACATTCAACTCCACGCACAGGATAGGAACCGAGCTCGATCAAAGAGGCAACGGTCTTTCCCAGCCCTCCCCTAACCCGTACCCTGGCCAGTTAACCTGGGATAATACATCCAGTTCTAAGCACCACATCTTAAAAGAACAGACACACTGCAGATCGGTTTGGACAATGACCTGGTACCCACGTCCTTTCACAAACAGTAGAAGGATCCTGGGATACTCAGCTTTTAACACAAATTTTAGGGATTTTCCTAGGGAAGGAGTACAGATTTACTCACACGTGCACCCTCTGGGAGAATCAGTGCATAGAATATGGTTGCTTTCCTTCCGGAACAAAGAATTTACGAACAATCAAGGAATCGGGAACATGCGTCTAGCCCCCAGGACGGCCCAGCGACCACAGACCGCAGAGGGCCTGGGGGCTGGATGCATCACCTCTGAGGTTTCCTCCACCTTTACGGTTTTGTGATCCTGAAAATACGTACTACATCTCCTAAAAATACAATCCTTCCATAAACAGCAGTCAGGGCCCTTTGGGGAGGGCACCGCCCACTGAGGACGCCCTCGGGTCATCACTTGGTTAAAGCTCTTCTGACCGTGCTGAGCCCCAGTCACCTCCCAGTGTCCACATCCTCGTGACCACAGGTGGGACAGGCCACACAACTCCGGGCTTTGCAGAGCAAGGACAAGGAGAAGAGACTGGAACAAATGCACCTGCTCACTTGCTGAACCAGACGTCCAGCTTTAAGTTCCCGCAAGACTTAACTTAGGAAACCGGCGTGAACTGAGCTGCCCCAAGAAGGAGACAGCACAATGCTTCCACGGTGACCCCAGACTACACTTCAGCAGAATTAACCAGGCATCGAACCACACGTAACCAGGCCCCAGTGGGAGACGCCTGCAATGTTGTTACTGAGTCTAAAGGATTTCACGACAAACGGTTTGAGAGACCGCTAGCCATTTTTTCTTGTTGCTGGAACAACCAGCAAAGCCATCTGTCTCTGAAATAGGCCTGCTGCTTTATTCCTGGGTCTCTGCCTGTTCGGGGGCAGGGAGGCTGTGAGGACCTGACACTGAGAACAGTCAGTTTAGAAACAAAACAAGTGAAGAGGAGAGGATGGGGTGGGCGAGGGGAGGAGCTGGAAGAACAAGGGCTCTGCTTCCAGGAAACCGAGTACATGTCACTGGGCGGCTTGTCCCCCAGGACGCCCCGTGCACGCCGAGTCCCAGGCATCCTGGTAATTTCAGTGATATTAATGGTCCCTCTCTAATCCTTATACACATTTTAAACATCCGGAAATGGAAACCCAGCAAAGGGTGGCACCTTTCACACCACAGCGGCTCCAACAGGACCACCCAAAGGCCGTTTCATTCTCTAGGAGAATGTGTCTTATTTTGATGTGCTATTTTGTGATGATCTGGTAAGTTACAGATTAATTTGCAGATTATCTGTGGCCAGTAGAGATGCAGATCATTTCTGCCATGCAGAAAAGATAACCACAAAGGTCACGGTTTTACTGCCTATGAGGCATTACCTGGTTTTGTCTCCAATTCAGCAAACCTTTCAGCCCTTCCTGCCGGACGGTCTAACGCTCTGATCCTGAGCGCCCCGGCCCCAGCCCCCTGCCCTCACTCACCAGCCAGATGTCTTTCACACAAGCTCACAATGGATCTGTGGGCTAGTCATGCTTTAACACTTTGAAAATTGTACCTTGATACATTTAATCTATATTCAGCCACCACTGGCCCATTACTCTTTCCATCTTTATAACCTTCTGCTGAGTCTGTGTTATGTCACAGTTTTTGTCACTGTTATCATATACTCTTAACTGTTTTATAATACAAATAGTGTCGATTTTGTAGCAGTTATAATAAAAACAACAAAAAGTTTTATCACAAAGTTAAGATTTCTAAATAACCAAGTTCCATTTTTCCAATATATCTGATCACTGCCCACCTACACAGGCAACTGGTTGCTTAGTTCAACCTGGACTCCTTCTCCTCAAATTGGTTCTCTTTTTCTAGATAATCCAGTACTCTAGTCTAATTTAGAAATCATGCCTATTATTGTCTCTTAAAATACGCTGCTTCCTACTGGTCTGCCGATTTCTTTAGAGAGCAAATAACATTTATAGAACATTAACCGCCAGACATTGTATCAGACGATCCGTGTGTTTGAACAAACAGGCAACGAGGAAACCAGAATTGTTTTAAAAATGAGCTGCCGGGCTTCCCTGGTGGCACAGTGGTTGGAAGTCCGCCTGACGATGCAGGGGACGCGGGTTCGTGCCCCGGTCCGGGAAGATCCCACATGCCGCGGAGCGTCTGGGCCCGTGAGCCATGGCCGCTGAGCCTGCGCGTCCGGAGCCTGTGCCCCGCAACGGGAGAGGCCACAGCAGTGAGAGGCCCATGTACCGCAAAAAAAAAAAAAAAAATGAGCTGCCATCTTTACTTCACTCTTTAAAAGCCATAACCCCGAGTGGTGATTCTCAAAATTCCCATCTCCTTTTCGTGATTTTCTACCCTCTAAGTGCTTTCCATCTTTGTTATCTCTCATTTTCCTATGCTGTTATTATTGATATTATATTGCAGTATGGTACATGGACCTACTTAGCTTCTAGAGCTTTTGGAAATGTCCTTCTGCTTTGCTCACCCTCCCGATTCCACACCGGATGCCCCCACGGATGCAAGATCCGTGCGGTCTGGTCACTCGTTTCTGCTCCACGCGCAGCTCTAATTACCTTCATTTCACCCAGAGGACAGTGGGTCCTGGGACTCACGGGGGTCCAGGGCTCCCAGCAGGAGGCCCGAGCTGGGCACTGACAGGAGAGCAGCCTGACCTTCTCTCTTCTCCACACCACACTGCCTCTCAGCACGGTCCCGGTTCCAGAAATTTCCAGTAAGAACTTAACCATGCCTGATCCCTTGGGGGAAGCAAAGGGATGCTTAGAAAGAGCAGGTCGCTTGACAGAAGTCACAGAGCCAGCATGAGAACTTGGAACACAAACTCAGGTCCTTTCAGCTGTAAACTGTCATCTTCAATGACTTAGTCACGAATATTTAAGCCCCCGGCCCCCAAATCTCCACAGCATCCCTGCGTCGTTTTCATTTCACGTTGACTTGATTTCTTCTATCAGGTCTTAATGATGTTTCCTCAAGTACCTTGTAGGACCTTTAAGGACTAACATATACACACTGCTATATATAAAATAGATAACTAGCAAAAACCTACTGTATAGTACAGAGAACTATATTCAGTATGTATTTTGTAATAACCTATAAGGGAAAAGAATCTGAAAAAGAATATATACACACGCACACACACACACACACACACACACACACACATATATATATATAACTGAGTCACTTTGCTGTATACCTGAAGCTAACACAACAATGTAAATCAACTATACATCAATTTTTAAAAGTCCAGATTTAAAAAAAGAAATCCTTCAAGAAAAAAATTAGGGATAACATCTGTATACTTTTTTATCCCTAGTTCAGTGACCAATAAACATTTATTAAATACATGAATGGCGTGGAGTAAAAATGTGCTCTATGTAAACTGGAGCATTTTTTAGTGTGCTGTGGAAAGGTGCAGCTATTTTTATTTGATCTTTTGTTTTTTAAGACTTGGTTTTATAGTAAGATAAATGTCAGTTATCTATTCTGTGACCATCACGAGACAGAATGCAAACTCCGCGACGGTTAAAGACCGGAGTTGACAGCTCACAGTGACGTTCGCTGGCGAAGGACCTCTTGACGCCAAGCCTTCACCCCGTTGGAGCGAGTGTGTCTTCCAGCTCACCATCGTTACGGGGGCTTCACAGAAAACACCGGAGAGGTACTGACCATGACACCCCCTCACCACATTTGAGTAACACAGGAAGCTCTTGGAAATATTACCCCAGACCCCTTAAGGTGTCTTGAAAACCCTGCATGAAATTAAGTACCGCCACTTTAGTTGAATTTCTTGGCACCAAGAAATTAAATTCAAATGCAGACAGAGGTGATAAAATTAAGTTGCAGTTTCCCCTATACAGTGGTCATTCAGATAATATAGAAAATAATTAATTTTCAATATTTGCATTAAAGAAGACACAAAATTTACAAATTATCACAGTACCTCAGGACACAGCCCTGGTCCTACAGAGAGCTACTTGCCGTTAATCCAAAATATCATGTAAGCTAACACAGTCAGCCTTTCTCCTTAAACCCTTCTGGCCAACTTGTTAACAGGTGTTAATATGTACCTACATTAACCAGTTTACCTTCTCCCACGTTCCCTCCTATCCCCAGGGAAGTGAAACTAGATATTGTTGAAGTGAAACCAACAGGTCAGTTGCTTGGAAGACAAAGAAAGAAAGAGAAACCAAAATCCTAGAAAACCCACCTCACAGATAATCAGTGCCTAAATAATTAGGAGTTTGCCAGAATACTGTATTGTTCTCGACAATAACAAGTGTTGACAAAGATGTGGAGAAATCAGAGCCCTCTGACACTGCAGATGGGGACGTAAAATGGCGCAGCCACTTTAGAAAGCAGTTGGGCAGTTCCTCAAATACAAAGTTAACATACGACCCAGCAACTCCACTCCTAGGTATCTACCCAAGAGAATCGCAAACATGTCTACACAAAGACTTGTGCATGAATGTTTATAGCAACATTATTCCTAAGAGTTAAAAAAGTGGAAACAAACCACACGTCCACCCACTGATGCACAAATAAACCAAATATAATGCACCCATAGATCTGAATACTATTTGGCCACAAGAAGAAGCACTAATACATACTACACGTGGATGAACACTGAAAATATTATCCTAAGTGAGAGAGGCCAGTCGCAACAGCCCATATACTATGAGATCCCATTTCCATGACATGTCGAGAACAGGCAAGTCCATGGAGACTGAAAGCAGACCAGTGGTTGCCAGAGGCTGGCGCTGGAGGGAGGGGATGGGGAAACTTTCAGAAAGCTACACTGCCTTCTTCCCACAAATTTAGCCGTAATTCACCCTTACACGGTGCACTGGTTTACCTCCTGCTCCGACAGGCAAACATCTTGCAGCTGTCCTTGGACAGTACAGACGAAATCATTGACTCACACCCAGCAGGTGAAGTCAAGACTCCACATACCTTAAGCAGGTAGAATTTTTAAACAGCATACAAGTGATTCGGCCACAGAAGAAACCCAACTTAGCACAGCGGCCAACTCAGTCTGAATATCACCGATGCAGTCATCAAAGGACCACAGTTCGAAAACGGTCACAGGTTAAGAAGCCGTGAAGTAACTGTCTTTTCAAAAGTCACGTGAGGGGGAGGTTGGATGAAAAATCAGCGATCCAACGCCACGGTCCGTGAACGACTCAGATGTCCACGGGAAACAACTACCGCAATATCAAGAGCCGCGTCCCCCCGCCGGCCACATCCCAACTCTCGCAGGGCTGCTCCGCCTCCAGCAAAGGGCCCTGACTCTCCTCTCCAGGTCCTGCCCTGCTCTTGCAGGCCAGAAGGGAAAGAGAAATCTCAGCGTGATGTTAGCTACGTGAGCTTTCCTTTCTTTTCTTTAAACAAAAAAATCTTGTCTGAATGACAAAAGTTCAGGACACCTAGACATGCACATTTAAACCACCGCGTCTAGGGGCACTCACCCGACATAACATGCATTTCAGCTCCATGTACAACTGGGGTCTCACCGCTCTAGAATCTGTTCTTCGAGGACCCTCTCCATGTTCGGGGGAAGCTGCCAGAGCCCACGTAACCAGAGGCAGCGAAGACCCATGAGGCGCCGTCAGGGCCTAAAACGTGGGCCTGTAGGTGGGAAGATGGACCAGACGCTCGCACAGCTGAGGCTCCCACACTCTCTTCTCCAATTCCCACCCCTCTCCTGTGTTCCTACGGTTCTCAGGACCCCTCCCGTCTGGACTTCTCTCAACGGATCCCCGTTCCCTGATGACTCATCTCACCTCACTGCCCGGAAACGCTACGAGGGACCAGGCTGCCTAAGCCCTGCCTGTCGCTGTAGCTCCATCACCCAGCACACGTCTGCGTGCAGAGCCCTCGACAGAGGACTGTCCGGAGGTGAACTGCTGCACGTTTAACGCTGCCGCTGCCTCGCTGCATTTGGAAACCGCTCTTGCTATACTACTGCCGACGTGCTACTGCCCGGCACCAAATCAAAGGTGCCCTCCTCACCTCCCACCCGACTGCCCTGCAGCCGGGGACGCTGTGACCCCCCACTCTTCTCCAGGCTCCTGGGACGCCCCGGCTGCTGCTCCACCCGGCGCCGCTCCCTGTCTATCCATCTCCTCATCGGCTGCCCTTTGCTCCACAAGGGGACTTCTCCAGCTCCGTGTGCCCCCCCTTCCCTGCTCGGGGATGAACTCTCCTAAGAACCAGGACCCACGGCCTCTTCTCAGCAGCCCCCGAGACAAGGAAACCTCCAGCGTCTCCTGCTAGCGCTGCCCGTCCTCCCCGCTGGCCACACCCATGGCTTGAGAACACCCCACGTCCCCGCCGTGTCCTCACCTGTCTCCCGCCCTCACACCCAGGTCTCTGTGTCCATGTCCACATCCACACCCCCTGCCTCGGGCTGTGCTACTTCTCACCGAGAGCTGTGATCATTTTCCTGCTCTCCATCCATTCCACACTCAATGCCATGTCCTCAGGGAAAGGTCCTACAGTGTGTCCCCAGTCACAGCCAGCACCTTCCACGCTCCCGTCCCTTCCTGGGTCGAAAGTCAACCTCCCCAGCCTGGTCCTCAGACCCTCATCGTTCACAGCCGCCCTGACTCACACCGACTTTCATAAACCGTAAGGAACTCCCAGGACGTGCGAGGCTCCGAGCCGGGTGTTCAGGGAGCAGCAGGAAGAACAGGACGCTCTCATCCGACCCCGTGCGGACGCTCGGGACCTCGGTCCGCCCGCGTCTCCGCAGGTCTGTGCTGTCCCACCCGCACGGAGGCCTCTGTGGCCACGGAGCCTCTCAAAATCCGCTGAGACCCGCCTCCCGTGCCTCTCTTCCCCAGCCACACCCTCCGCGCTTCCCGCCGCCCCACCATGCCCCGGCAGTGGGCAGACCAACTCCGTCCCCTGGAGCCCGAGGCAGGGGACACGGCGCTGAGAGCTGGTGGCTGGGCTCTGCCGCCACATCAGACGTGCACATAACTGGTTCCTGACTCAGAAGAGACCCTGGTGTCCCGGGATGTGCGGAGTGAGTGAACGGCTGGAGCTGAGAGGGAGGAGAGCTCCAGAGCCCCACATGCAGAAGGACGTGCCCTCAGTGCACTGCGGAGCACTGGCAGGGCAGAGCCAGGCGGGCAGGTGCACGGCCACCAGGCAGAGCTTCGAGTACGCCGATCGACAGGTCATGGCTGCAGAGAACCCAGGAGTACCGAGAAGAGGCCGTCGATTTGAAAATTCGGAGATCACCATTTAACTTGGAGTGTACTTTCACTACCTGGATGACGTACGTCAAATTATATCGACCAGAAGTAAACGCAGGGGGAGGAGATGGGTGGCTGTTCTCCATGCCTCTGTCAAACCTCTGTAGCAGGAGGCCGCAGGGACACTGGCAGCACGGCTGGCTAGAACCAGAGGCGGCTGCGGCCACTCAGAAAGGCAGCCACCGGACCCTCGGGGACCCTCAGTGGCCTCTGGACATGGCCCCCGCACACCCTGAGGCCTCAGAAAAAGAGGTCTGGGTTGGCCTGGCACTCTCCCCTTTCTTGGGACAGTGAAGGAATTCATGGGTCTGAAAGCCTGGGAGCCTGTGACCAGTGACAGCACAGGTGACGCTGCTCTGAAAAAAGGAGTTTGCTGCCGAAGTGTCACGATGTAGAGCTCGGCATCTGCTGGAAGGGCCTCCCGAAGGAGAAGGGTTAATAAAAAGCTCTTTGTTGATCCTGCCCCGTTTGCACAAACCCGCTCCCACCCACCTGACCCACACCAAGGCCATTTTAACTGAACAGCAGACGAAGTGTGACTTTGTGGAAACGGAATCGCTTTCTTGATAAATTAGCCAATTAGAACTTCCCCAGGACTTACAGAAGCCAAAGGCACTACGATTTCCTACCCTATCTCTTGGAATTGCTTTCTTTTTCTCTCCATTTGATGGATTTTATCTAATAGTTCTGTTGCCCATTTCAAACAAATTGCCCCGTGGAGCCCTTCTCTCTAAAACCTGTGTTTTCCATGCAGAAAATTAATGTGCCCACTCAATTACTGTGCTTTGCTTTCACTTCCTGAAATTTAAGGCTGCAAGATCCTGAAAGGTAACTTCTCTCTAGCGAGGGGGCTGGGCACAGCGGCCTGACTCAGACCCTGATGCCAACCGAGAATCATTTCTGCTGGAGCCTTAAGTCAGGGCGCATGGTTGAGCTTCCTCCTGGGTGCAGGTCTGGGGCTCTAGGGCACCGGGGCATCACCTTTACTGGGCTGTCGCCGCCGCTCTTCCAACTCGCACGCCCTTCCCTGTCTGAAGGCTGCTTTCAGCCCCTGCACCTGCAGGACATGACCTTGGCATATCCTTGACGTGTCCTCCCCTCCTATCCTTAGTCACACTTCTCGTTTCTCATCACTGGTGACGCATCGAATTTTACTGTGGTTACTCCCCAGCTCTCTAATTTTCCACTTTTACTTTGAAATTAACTCCACATCATGTGAGCAGGTAGAGGAAAGAGAACCTTTTATCCTCCACACAGGTAAACTGTCACATCCATATCTCCCCACTTGGTGGCAGTGATGGTTAATGTCACGTGTCCACTTGGCTGGGCCATGGTGTCAGTTATTTGGTCAAACGCTAGTCTAGATGTTGCTGTGAAGGCACTTTTTAAAAATATGATGAACAGTTAAATCAGGAGACTTTGAGTCAAGCAGATGACATGACCCTCCATAATGTGGGTGGGCCTCATCCAATCAGTAGGTGGCCTTAAAAGACTGAGGTCTACCAAAGAGAAAGGGATTCAGCCTCAAGATTGCCTTCGGGGCAAGACCGCGACATCAGCTCCTGCTAGACTCTCCAGCCTGGCGAGCTGCCGTAGACTGTGCTGTTGCCAGCCCCGCAACTGTATGAGCTCATTCCTCAAAGCTTCTGGGTCTCTCTCGCTCTCTCATTTCAGTTCTGTTTCTCTGGAAGAAACTGTTAAATCCAGGTAATCAGAAATTTTCAATAAAATGCCTCATACGATCTCTAAAATGCCATGCCTTGTATGTTGAGACCAATGATCGGCTGAAGGTTTCTGAAATGAGAGCATATTCAAAGACTAGATGTGCAGGACTGTCAATAATCAGGATGTCCAAAGTGACAGGCGACTAATGGACTCGAAGTTGAGGAAGTAAATTATTCCCAGAGGTAAAATCAAAGTACTAACTTAATTTGGCCCTTGCACACCTCAGTCCCTTAATTCTCTGCATTGGTTTATTTCTTACAGAATGGATTTCCAAGTAGCTTTCGAGTAAATCATAGCCTTGAATCAGAAAAATCTAAATTATAGGCCCCTAAAAAAATCACACTCGTGGCCGAACGCTGCCAATAAATAAAATCCCTTGTGAAAAAAATCTTTCATAGGGCAAGCAATAAAATTTTACCTAGTGCCTGTCATGTGTGCTGGGAACAGTTATAAACAGAAGCATTTACTGTACATTCTTTGGTCACACAAACTAGCATCTACTCAGCGCCACAAACACACGTCACAGTGAGGTGCTCTGGTCTCCATTATTAGGAAAGGCTTATATTAAGTTACGTAAAGGGGGGAAATGCCCAAATTGGTAATAAATACAATTACAGAGTAGGTCCCCTGGAGAAGCAAAACATAATGTAAAACGAATGCACTTTTCGAAAGACTGATTCCCGGCGCCTGCCCTGAAGGGCGTGATCTATTTCCTGGGGAACAACTCATATGCACTCAAATTCTGTAAGAGTAAAGCAATGCTCACTTCCGGTACACGCTACCACTTGACCTTAAACTCAGAACAAAAATAAAACAATGGGTTTTCCTTTAACTACGATCTCCATTAAGATAACGAAAGAACTATTTCATTTAAAAACGGCAGACTGGACCCATCCTACCTTTCCAAGTCTTCAAAAGGCCACCACCGAGGTCACGCCACAGTAGGGATGGGTTTATTTTAGGTCCCGGTCGCTCAGCAGGAGAGCTCAGACCATGAAATTATCAGAGCTTTGAACTTTGTCCTGCGCAGAACACAAAAACCCACCAGTGCGATTTGTAGGTTCATGCTGCTGCCCGGCATCAAGTTAATGTATAACAACAATTACACATCAGAGAGAAAAGAAATCAACAAGTTAAATATACACTCCAGAAAAACCTTAACTAGCAACAACAACGAGAATGTGATCATCTTGGCAATGCGGCCGGCCCTATCTGTACGTTTCCCCCTCGTTCCCATACGTGGGAGGGTGCCTGCTTGGGACCAGGCAGTGGGTGTGTGGACAGGTGACAGCTGGGCCCACCTGTGACCCAGTCAACAGGGGCGGTTCTGTTCAGCTGCATGGTTTGGCTTTCAGGACAAAAGCAGTCTGACTCTTTGGGTTCGGGTAGAACCAAAAATTCTTCCAAGAGGATTTTCTGTGGGAATTTCAACATTCAAATGAGTTTAACACTGATTTCTCAAAATGAGTCATTCTCAGTGAGCACAGATACCAGATACCTATTCAAAATCAGTCATTCAAACATGGCAGTCAACACTGCCATGAATAAAGGAGCCAGTCATCATATGAGGTGATTTGAAAACAATTATGAATATAATTCAACTATCAAATTACTACATGCTTTTCTTTCTAGTATGAAATGTAAACTCAGGTTTTTGATGGGAATCTTTTATGTCTACTTCCCCATGGATGTTTACAAACACTGTAATGTAAAATGTACAATGAAAATCTAAATGGAGATGACGTCTGCCATTGATTTAAAGCATTCCCATAGTTAAGCGTTCAGGGAACCATTCTTTGTATTCAACTAAGACAGAGGATCATTCTAAATTTTAAATTGCTTTTTAGGATAAAAAGATGGTAGTTCATTAAAATCCTGATAAACATGCACTAAATCAATAGACAGAAGTCTTGAATATTAGTTGGCATGTTTGAAATAAATACATCTTCATCGATATCCAAGAAAAGGATAGGTAACTCTTCCATAAGATGTTATAAAATTAATGTATAACACATCCCTGTTTACTAAATAATTAGCCTCCATTTTGTAAACCATGGAAATCACATTTCTCAGATCATTCTACCAGAAGAATAAGAATCCTTCTGAATTCCTGTAATCTTTATTTTGATAGAGAATCACAGGTGGATCGTTAAAGGTTTATTTAGGCTATGTGGGAACTTAATATGTTAATTAATAAAACTGAATGGGTTTTTTTTTGTTTTTTTGCTTGTTTTTTTTTTTTTTGCGGTACACAGGCTTCTCACCGCTGCGGAGCACAGGCTCCGGACGCGCAGGCCCAGCGGCCATGGCCCACGGACCCAGCCGCTCCGCGGCACGAGGGACCCTCCCGGACCCGCCCCCCGCATCGGCAGGCGGACCCCCAACCACTGCGCCACCAGGGAAGCTCTGAATGATTTTTAATACGTTTAAAAAAAAAAAAGAATCAGCTAGTGACTCTTCACTTAGTACTTTATGTAACTTCTCACAACAGTCCTGTGAAGGAAATTAGCTTTTCTGGGTGAGTTTTAACAAGTCCCCTAATCTCCCCGAGCTTAGTCTCCTTCACAGGGTGCGAGTACTAATGTCTGCTCACTGTGTTGTATGTACGAAGTGAACCAATATATGAAAAACCCAGGTAGCACCATTTCAGAGGACGCTTACATGATCATTTTAAAAATCGCACAGGGCGGGCTTCCCTGGTGGCGCAGTGGTTGAGAGTCCGCCTGCCGATGCAGGGGACGCAGGTTCGTGCCCCGGTCCGGGAAGATCCCACATGCCGTGGAGCGGCTGGGCCCGTGAGCCATGGCCGCTGAGCCTGCGCGTCCGGAGCCTGTGCTCCGCAACGGGAGAGGCCACAACAGTGAGGGGCCCGCGTACCGCAAAAAAAAAAAATCGCACAGGGCAAAATCAGGATTTGAACGAATGCTCTAAATTTCCAATCCCAGTGTGGAGAGCAATGCGGGTCACCTCTCTTCCTCCCCCAGGCCAGGTGCGCCAACAGGTAAGGCCTCCGTCAGCCAATGGAGAGCGTTATGAAGTAATAAATGCCTTGATTGGGATCTCTGAAAACTTTCCATGTAGGAAGCGTTCCAACTTTTGGACATGACGCTTTTTTGGGTACTAAGTTTAAGGAGTGAGGATGCCTGGTCAGATGTTTCTAGTTCTGCCACCAACCCTGGTTTGCTTTGATGGCATTTTCCACAGGGAAGAGTTATGTCTACATGGAAGGAAGACTGTGTTCATTATATTTGACTTATAGGTGAAAAATGTATGTTCAGTTTGTGTGATTTTTTGAAACACTCAGCCCTCTGCTAAAACAACCTCAACCTACAAATGAAAGAAAACGAAATGAAGAGATTTAGACTCAGTAAGAGAAAGAACCCAAGAGAGTACTTTCTCTACCTTTGCCGGCCCGTTACCATGAGCAGGAAATATATGTGAGTAGACGTCTTTCCTGAGAAGCTCCATAAAACCCTATCCCAAATGCAGCAATCACAATCATGGTGCCCCTCGCCCCTGTGAGGCCCCCCGCCAGCACGGAGAACGGTGCCACGACACGCGGGTCACTGCGGTACACACCCCCAGCCCACCCCCCGGGGTCTCACCGGGCGCGTTTGGATGGACTAGGCCTCATTTAATGGGTCTGCTTAACGATGCAGAACACAGTGAGTCTTCTAATGCCGATAAAATCTGCACGGCAAACTATAACCCCATTAGTAGCACCCAAAATTACTAGAAATGAAGGTTTTGAAAAATTAAGGGATACAGCTTAAGGGAGGATAAAGACAGGACCATAAAAATCATAGCACTGAAGTCACGCTAATCTCATCTTTACGCTAAGGGTGGTGGGAAGACTCAGCCTTTCTAGCAATAGCTTGCATGTCACCCAGCCAGGCTTCCTTCCCAAGGCGGGATTCTTCCTACAGGGAAAAAAAAAAAAAAAAAAGAAAGAAACCGAAGAGGAGTTTTCCACAAGTAGGTTAATAATTTCAATGCAACTTTTCACTCAGACATGTATTGGCTGCCAGGTTATACCAGGTACTGATGACAAATACGGGAGCACAATCACTTAACCCTCAGCTCTTACTGAACGCCAGCTCCTGTGTGAAATCAGGAAGCAGGGAAAACCACACGCCAGTGAGTGCCGGACCTTGGGCCCAGGCCGGCTGACTCTGGAGCCCACGACCTTAGGCATTTCCTCAAGGGAAAACTACATTCTTTTACAACAGCTTCCAGAGACATTCCAAAGAATTATTAGAAAAAAAGAGTACTCCTTTGTCAAAGAATTTAATGAGGAAAAATTTCAGCTAATCAGCTGTTAAAATTTCATACACTGAACCAAATCATCTATTATTTCAAACAAATACTAGAATATGGTTAATACTAGATAAATATTCAATATGAATATTAAAATATGGCTAATATCAGCTTCATTCTTTAAAAGGAGCTTAAGCCATCAGTTGTAACCGTCATTATTTATTGGTAACTAGCTGCACAAAAAGTTGGGGGTTTGGGGGGAAAGGGGAGTGACTGTTAGTGGGCATGGGGGTTTCTTTTTGGGGCAATGAACATGTTCTAAAATTGACCGTGGGGATGATTCGCGTGACTCTGTGAATATAATAAAAACAATTTAATTCTGCACTTTAAATGGATGAGTGGCACAGTATGTCAATTATATTTCTTTTTTTTTTAATTGTAGTTGTATTAGTTTCAGGTGTACAGCAAAGTGATTCAGCTATACACATATATTTTTTCAGATTCTTTTCCCTGATAGGTTATTACAAAATATTGAGTATGATTCCCTGTACTATACAGTAGGTCCTCGTTGGTTATCTATTTTATATATAGTAGCATGTGTATGTCAATTATATTTCAATAAAGCTGTTTAAAAAAGAAACAAATGAGGCCGGTGGCTTTGCTGTGGTGCCAATTCATTCTTTTTTTAATTTTTATTTCATATTGGAGCATAATTGATTAACAATGTTGTGTTAGTTTCATGCATGCAGTCCATTCATTCTTAAGAGTAAGAAGGTGGTAACAGGCAGGAATGGTGAAGAATGAACCACAGGGTTACAATCGCAGCTCAGCCGTTAGACAGCATGTGTCAGCTCAGGTCATTGTTTAAACTTTCTGATCTCCAATATGTGCATCTTTCTCATGCAGACAACAACACCCTCCCAGCACTGCATGGCACACAGTAAGCATGCTTATTATGGCACTTGGTATTACTAGTACTATTAATGACTATATACAAGTAATGTCATGTACACACTGCTGTATTTAAAACAGATAACCAACAAGGGCCTACTGTACAGCACAGGGAACTCTGCTCAATGTTCTGTAATAACCTAAATGGGGAAAGAATCTGAAAAAGAATAGATACGTGTACATGTATAACTGAATCACTTTGCTGTACACCTGAAACTAACACAACATGGTTAATCAACTGTACTTCAATATAAAATAAAAATTTTAAAAAAAGACAAGTCATGTCACAATTGTGGAGTAAAACAAGCTCTTACTACAAGAAGACAGATGCATGTTTCTCAGACGTTTCTAAAAGATCTCTATTTGTGGCAGCCATAGCATAAAGCAGCTCAATGCACTGCTGCTGATTCAACACACGTTTTTAAGAGCACGCTCAGGACTGGCAGGCACGGGCTTTCAGCTTGCATTTCATAGCTCTCGTGCCTTTTTGGCCTACACGGGGAGTTTTTTAAAAACCGAGTTCATTTTCAATATTTAAGAATAGAGAGATGTGGGGCTTCCCTGGTGGCTCAGTGGTTAAGAATCCGCATGACAATGCAGGGGACACGGGTTCGAGCCCCGGTCCTGGAAGATCCCACATGCCACGGAGCAACTAAGCCCGCGAACCACAACTACTGAGCCCATGAGCCACAACTACTGAAGCCCACGCACCTACAGCCTGTGCTCCGCAACGAGAGAAGCCACCGCAATGAGAAGCCCGCGCACCGCAACGAAGAGTAGCCCCTGCTCGCCGGCTCGCCGCAACTAGAGAAAGGCTGCACGAAGCAACGAAGACCCAACGCAGCCAAAAATAAATAAAATAGAATAAATAAAACATTTAGAAAAAGAATAGAGATATTTCACTTGCATTAAGATTTCTGGATTCTCTTGGAAAATACGAAAGTTGGCTAACACTGGGCCACCTTCCCTTGGGACCCGACAGGCAGAACCCACTGAGTTTCCATCCAAACTGCATAGCTCCTGTTACATGCCCGGCCCCAAAAGGCAAACGCATTTGCAACATTGGGGCTGTCACAGATACAAAGACCACCGGCCACAGCTCTCTACCCACTGGAGCTCAGAGACCAGCCAGAGATGCCAGTGAAAACAGCCATAACTAAATAGGCGGGGTCCCTTATGATCAGCCAGATTCATTTCAGAGACAGGGAAACAGCTCAAAGAAGTCACATGATTTATCTAAGGCAAACCGTATCAGCCAGACCAACGGATACATGCCTGAATTGTTATAGAGGCGTTTGATCACTTTCTTCCAAATATCTCTAAGAACTTAATGTCTCAGTTAAAAATGATGGTGAATCAGGGAAGTAAGGCGGTGTCCGTGTCCACCATGCTGAGATTAACTGAGGAATAACAGAGAAGTTGAATAGACCATTTCCCACTTCTTTTTATACTAGGAAGAAAGGAGGAGGCTCGTTAATAACATGATAAACAATAAAGCGTGAGCTTGTTATTTTTTAACAATTCATAGTCTGTCAACCACCTATAATGGGAGAGAATGTAAAAAAAGAATATATATGTTTATATATGTATGTATAACTGAATCACTTTGCTGTACACCTGAAACTAATACAACATTGTAAATCAACTATATTTCAATAAAATCTTTTTTTTTTTTTTGGCCGCCCCACGCTGCCTGTGGGATCTTAGTTCCCTGAACCTGGGCCTCCTGCAGTGGACGTGGGGAGTCCTAACCACTGGACAACCAGGGAATTCCCAATAAAAATATTTTTAAATAAAAAGTAAAATATCAAAAATAGATTATCAACCAATCACCTACCGTTTATTTAGATATATGGAGCTTCTTTAGAGAATTAACAGAAAACACAGTGATTAAATTAAAGAGCCCCACGGTGACAGAAAGAAGACAGGACCATTTCCAGGGATCATGCCAGGTTCCTGTGTGCTTAATCTGTCCTTGGACTGGCCTGGCCCCATTAATCAAAGCAACTGGTTTTCTGGGAGAATAACATGTTTTCGTGATCTGAAAAAGAGATATTAAAGGGAAACTATGATGTCATTGTGAAAAAGAGAGCAAATACTATGATATATTTAACTGTATTTTCTCACTTTTTGTTGTGTTACATGAAAAGTAATAGACCAAGGTCTTTGCTGCCCTTCTATAATTATACCTGGTTAAACAGGTTAAACTAATAGTGTGTTTACAAAACGATGTGAGGTAACTTCAGTACTGACACTGATACCCGATCTGTTTGTATTTAAATTCAACATGACTTACGTAGATATTCTTTTATAGTTGTGTTACTGAAAAAGTGATGTAAATAAAAATTTTCAGTATACACGGAAGCTTCTATTTCTCAAGAAATAATACATACAAATGTATATAAAGTTTAAGAAATTTACACTTGGCCTCTATCTTTATAACAATCAGACTGAAGAAAGAAAAAGTACACCAGGGGCTAAGCAAAGCCAGATCTCCTGCACTCACTTCAGTGCCTGACACACAGGAGACCTGCAAGAAATGCCAGGCTTTTAATTGAAAGCAACTATGCAACCATGTAATAAAATAGGTTCCCTGCACTGCATATTTAATACTGTTTTTCATATTTAAGTGGCAGCATCTGAAACTAAAATAATCTTCAATGTTTAATTTATTCTTATGTTTTCCAGTAATCAGTCTTTGTGGAAGCCATTGAGATTTCTAGGTTTTTGTTCTGTGGGAGAATAAAAAATACTTAAGTCCATGTCTCTCTAGTTTATTTTTATATTATCAGGAACTAACACCACATCTGGAATAGAGGAATTACATAACAAACTTTTCAGAATAGATTAATAATATAGCTTTTATGTCAATAACCCATGACTCTGCTCTAGATCTAATTAAAGGTTGAATACTTAATAAGCAATAAGCCAGTTAACTAATAAATACTACTCAACAAGAGGTAATGTAAACAACCTTGAAATATATCCTTTTTCTCCAGTCCTGGTCAGCAACTTTAGCTGCCTGACCTCTAATTTTGAGATCAAGCATCGTTTTCTTCAGACTTTCTAATCCTAAAACAATGGTGTAATAAACTGGCCCTCTGGTACCTACATTTTCAATAGAGAATATAAACTCTACTCTTTCCTTGGATGGTTGTCAAAGTTGCCCTAAATTGGCAATATGGAGTTTTAGTCTCCTTATTCTTGCCAGACAATATGATTTCAAATTCTTCACTGTCTAATCCTCATTGCCCTTCCCTCACCAGAAAAAAACAAAAGCAAGAAACAAATAATAACTATTAACATCACTACAACAAAACACTCCATTTCAGGATTGACAGCATTAACCAACAGGATTCGACAGTTATAGCAAACTCCACCCTACAGCAACAGGATATATATAGTCTTCTCAAATGCACATAGAACACAGATCAAGACAGACAATATTCTGGGCTATAAAACAAACTTCAAAAATTTTTAAAGAACTGAAATCATACAGAATGTGTTCTCCAACCATAATGGAATAAACTGGAAATCAATAACAGAAAGATAAAAGGAAAATCTCCAAACATCTGGAAACTAAACAACACACTTTTAAATAATCCACAGGTCAAAGAGGAAATCTACAGAGAAATTTAAAAAATACATTTAACCGAATAAAAATGAAAATGATAATGTAACATATCAAAATTTGTAGAACACCGCTAAAGCAGTGCTCTGAGGGAAATTTATAGCATTAAATAAATATATAAGAAAATAAGAAACTTCTCAAATTAGTAGTCTAAACTCCCACCTCAAGAACCTAGAGAAAGAGCAAATTAAACCCAAAGCAAGCAAAGGAAAGAAATAATAAAGGCAAGAACAGATATAAAAGAAATTGAAAACAGAGAAACAGCAAAAATCACTAAAACTAAAAGTTGGTTCTTTTAAAAGAGTAATAAAATTTACAAACTTTCTAACAAGGTTGACAAAGAAAAGAAGACACAATATACCATTATTAGGAATGAAATAAGGTAACACTACCGACACCGCAGACATCAAAAAGATAATAAGGGGGGAATTCCCTGATGACACAGTGGTTAAGAATCTGCCTGCCAATGCAGGGGACATGGGTTTGAGCCCTGGCCCGGGAAGATCCCACATGCCGCGGAGCAACTAAGCCCACGAGCCACAACTACTGAGCCCGCGTGCCTCAACTACTGAAGCCTGCACACCTAAAGCCCATGCTACGCAACAAGAGAATCCACCACAATGAGAAGCCCGCGCACCCACCCCAACAAAGAGTCGCCCCCACTCACTGCAACTAGAGAAAGCCCACGCGCAGCAACAAAGACCCAACGCGATCAAAAATAAATAAATAAATAAAATTGATTCTTAAAAAAAAAGATAATAAGGGAATACTATGAACAACTCTACACACACAAATTGGACAACTTAGACAAAATGGATCACTTGCTCAAAAAACAAAAACTACCACAATTCACACAATATGAAATAGGTGACTTCAACAGACCTTAACCATTTATGGAAATTGAATATGTCATTTCAAAACTAAGAAGAAATCTCCAGGCCCAAATGCTCTCACTGAAGAATTCTACTAAATGTTTAAGAAAGAATTAACACCAATTCCACCCTTTGTCATCCAGGAAATGGAAGACATTTTCCATTCATTTTATGAAACTAGTATTACCCTCATACCAAAACCAGATAAAAATAGTACCCTACCACCACCACCACCAAAAACAAATGAAAACAAAAACAAAAACCCAACTACAGACAGACCACTATCCTTCATGAATATAGACATAAGAATGCTTAATAAAACAGAAGAGAATACAGCTATATATAAAAATAATTATAACACATGACCAAGTGGGGTTTATTCCATTTGGGTTTATTCCAGGAATCCAAGGCTGGTTCAGTGTTTGAAAATTAATCAATATAATTCATTATATTAACAGGCTAAAGAAAAAAAAATCATATGATCATATCAATCGATAGAAAAAAATTTGATAAAATTCAGTCATCATAAAAAAAAAACTCTCAAAAAAATGGAATAGAAGACAATTTCCTCAACTTGATAAGGAGCATCTACCAAAAACCTACAGCTAACATTATACTTAATGGTGAAAAGACAGGATGCTTTCCCTCTAAGATCAGAAAGAAGAGGCAAGGACTTTGCTCTCACCACTCTTATTCAACACAGCATGAGAAGTTCTAGCCAGTGCAATAAGGCAAGAAAAGGAAATGAAAGGCATACAGCTTAGAAAGGAAGAAATTAAACCATCCCTATTTGCAGATGACATGACTGTCTACACAGAAAATCCCAAGAAATCTACCAAAAAACTCCTAGAACTAATTAGTGAGCTCTACAAGGTTAAATAATACAAGTTAAACATCCAAAAAAAATAATTACTGTATTTCTATATACTAGCGATGAACACATGGACATTGAAATAAAAAATACAATACCATTTACAAGTGCTCCAAAAAATGAAATACTTAGGTGTAAATCTATGCAAACATGAACATAAATTATATGCTTAAAACTAGACAATGCTGATGAAAGAAATGGAGAGACATATTGTGTTCACTGCCTGGAAAATTCAACATAGTAAAGATGTCAATTCTCCCCAAATTCCAGCAAGATTTTTTTGTAGATATGAGAAGATTATTCTAAAATTTATGTAGAAAGGGAAAGGAGCTGGACTAGCTAAAACAATTTTGAAAAAGAATAAAGTGGGAGGAATCAATCCACCCAATTTCAAGACTCATAGCTCTAGTAATCAAGACTGTGATACTGGCTGAGACACATAGCTAAATTCAACAGAAAAGAGAACTCAGAAACAGACCTACACCAATACGCCCAACTGATTTTTGATAAAGGTGCAAAAGGCATTGAACAGAAGAGGGATAGCCTTTTTAACAAAAAAGGGGCTGGAGCAATTAGACATCTACAGGCAAAAACATACAAACAAACAAAAACCTCACAAAAAACCACAACCTAAATCTCACACCTCATACAAAAACTAACTCAAATGGGTCATGGACTTAAATGTAAAACTATAAAACTTAAAAAACAATAGAAGGAAATCTTCAAGGTCTAGGGCTAGGCAAAGAGTTCTTAGACTTGATACCAGAAGCATAATCCACAAAAGGAAAAAAATCAATAAATTAGACCTCATCAAAACAAAAAACTTTTGTTCTGCAAAGGACCCTGTTAAGAGGTTAAAGAGAGTCAAGCTGCAGAGTCAAGAGAACAAATATGCAAGGCCCATATCCAGAGAAGGGGTAGTATCATCTTCAGAGAATTGTGTTGGGTAAGAAAAGCAATACCTAACACACTGTATGATTCGAATTTTATAACATTTTTGGAATAAAAGGACAACACAAGTGACCCTCTTGGTGATGGAAATGTTATTTATCTTCATGTATCAATGTTAATATCCCGGTTGTGATGTTGTACAATATCATATAAATATCACTGTATTTTACCATGCATGTGAATCTATAATTGTCTCAAAATAAAAAAGCTTAATTTTTTAAATTAAATAAGAATTTAAAACTCTCCACGAATACAATTACACATTGCCTTAACTCTCGAATTCCCTCTCTCTTCTGCCAACACTTGCCTCTTCTGTGTCAGATGCTGACTTTTACCAATGTTAGTCCAGCTAAAGAAAACCACCTACGCACCACTGCTGCGTCTTCCACACAACCAAACACCAGGACTTGGGTATTTTACAGAGACCTTCCCTTGACCATCCAAACCTCATGACTGACGCAGACAGGTTCAGCCGGGAGCCCAGGACGGATGCCAGAAGTCTGAATTCCCACGTAGATACCCCGTCAAGCACCAGCAAGCAGGTGTGGCCACCTCCCCGCTGGGCCATCACCGTAGTTACCAGCCCTCTGTAACCACTTCTTTGAAACCATCCACCTCACCCTGGTAACATTTCCAGCATCTGGTCCTCCACATGGAAGGAGCAGGTGCTCAGATCTGTCCCACAGGTTCTGAGATGAGGGCCACCACTCCCCCATCTCCCTCCGCCTCTCGCCAAGGCAGCACAGAGCACACGAGGCAGCCAATGGGCAGCGCATTCCAAGGGCTTCTGCACTCAGATGGCACCCTGCCCTGGGAACCCGAAACCACCCAGATCTCCTCCCGAGCCCTCAGTGAGTGGATCCCGACATGGGGCTGAAGTTCTCACTCCTCTAAGGTAAAAGCTGTGGGATCCTCCCAATGGGGAAATATCTTTCCATCTAAAAGCCCATGAGAAATGTGTTCCAAGTTAATTCTTTCTGAATCCTGCAACCGTGAGTTTGTACAAGGAAGAGAAAAGTTCACTAGCCAGGCATGTCATGTGTAATAACTGATCACTGCATGACCAGTTCTCTTTAAAACAATCACATAAAAGAAACTCTTCTGTTTTGAAGAAACAGTAAAATACACACACACACACACACACACACACACACACACACACACATGATTTCAACAGCATTATGTTTTTTTAAAAAATCCTCTCTCAATAATGACCAAAGTGCTTCCTAGGTCTTTTTAGTTGACCCAGAAGCACACACAGAGGAGTGGCTGCCCCGGGTCCGGGTGACAAGGGACCAGGAACCTTCCTGCTCAGCCAACCTTCTGTTCCTCCTGGACCGATCTGCACAGATGGCCACTATCTTCATCTCAGAAGACAAGTGTTCCAACTGACACAAAGCCTTCTTAAAACTCCCAGCCCAAGAAAAAACAGAGGCACTGTGTGGAGAGAAAGACCTAGTTCTACAGAAACAACTTTCCAGGAAAGCCTAGAAAACAGTACTGTCCTACTCACAGCAGGTATTTCCTTCTTCCCTAGAGATTCCTCGTCCCAGCAGGGAAGAAAAACCAAAAGAGGTTGGTTGTACCCACCCACAGAAATGAAAAAAAGGATATTAAAGTCCTGTAGTAGGAAACAAACAAAAACATAATCATCTAGCTGGACAATACAAATTCGGTAATCCAGCAAATGCGCTGGAATTTAATAAACCATTTTGCTTCAGAATAATTGCTGCATGGGGTTTGATGTAATTAATCTCAGCAGGCTTGGAAACAGCCCCCGGGAAATCAGTGTGATAAACTTCCTTCAGATGTGCTAGTCTGAGAATGCAAGCAGCCACACTACCAACTCGGACATCTTTAGGCAGCGGCAGTGGTACCGTACGCTTTGACCTGTCCACCCGCAGGCACTGATCTTGTAATGCTAGAACACTCTTGCTTCCATGTCCCACTTGAAGGCTTCTGGGTCAGCACCCACTCAGGGTGAGCACCTTGGATGAGGGGTCGGATTAGAAATAAAGACTAGGAAAAGCAGGGAGAGTTCCTGCTTCCTCCAACGAGGTTACTTCTGTATCAGAAGGAAGGCAGATGGTGTTCTCTCAGCCTGAGTACTTTTCCTAATTTTGAGTGGAGCCATGGGAGGCGCAGACCAGCAGATGGAGGGGGAGAGCGGGGACTAACCGAGCATCCTCTCCATTCCTCTGGGTATCCCCGTCCCTGGGAGCAGAAGATTCTAGCCTGAGAGAAAGTCCAGAGGAGGTTAACGTACATCACTCCCCTCCAACCCAACGCAGAATCTAACAAGGGAAGGCGGAAGGCGAGGCTGGAGGGAAGGAGTTAGCCGAGACTGGACAATGCCAGCGCCTCCCCCGGCCAGAACCACGACCGTGTTTATGGATGGACCGTCCCTCGTCCCAGTGAGCGCTGTCATCATCCATGAGCACAAGACACTCTGCCAGGCACGTGGCAGTTCAAGAGCTGAGTCTGGGCACAGGGTCTGCCTTCAGTCGGCTCAATCATGAGCGGGGCTGTTGACACTGATGCTGTCGGGTGAGGACAGCCGCTGAAAACACGAATAGACGGACCCCCCTGGCGGTCCAGTGGTTGACTCAGCGCTTCCACTGCAGGGGGCGTGGCTTTGATCCCTGGTCGGGAGATAGGATCCCACA
Organism: Phocoena sinus; assembly: GCF_008692025.1. NCBI lineage: Eukaryota > Metazoa > Chordata > Mammalia > Artiodactyla > Phocoenidae > Phocoena > Phocoena sinus. The sequence goes on from NC_045780.1 coordinate 3,061,730, forward strand.
TGCCTCACGGTTCGGGGAAAAGAGGGAAGGGAAGGGGAGGGAGAAAGAAAGAAAAGAAAAAGAAAATCCCAACGTTCAGCCCAATTCCACAAGCTGCAGGTTTACAAATCAGCCTTCTCCCTCCCACCTTGCCATGACGTGTCATCAAAAATGAATCTGCAAAAGAGGCTGCCACTTTCCTTATTCAGACTCCCACTGCTTCATGTCTTAGGGAGGCCAGGAGTCTAGACCCAACTTAGGCGCTTAGGCGGGAACGTCACTGGTTCCAAGACACACTGACTCAGCAGAGCACACAGGCTGGCCCTACCCTAGACCTACACACACACACACACACACACACACCAGAAGTGGAGCTGGGCCCTAACAGTGAAGTCCCCCGTCCTTTTCTGGGAAGTGCACGACACCACGGTTCTGGCCGAGCAGCCTGAGGACTCAGAGAGATGCTCCAACGGCAGAGTTGGGCTTGACTTAATAAGACAAGCAGCCTCTTCAGTAAGATGGGCCACTCAATCCACTCTGGGGAGTTTAGATTTGTTTCAGAAAAGTCAAAGGTAGAAAAAGCAGAGAAAGCGGGTCTGGCAGATCTTAGAACATACCATTTTAAAGAATATTGTTGACTTTTCCCCGTATATCTTGGATTACTTCTTAACCTCAGATTCTTAAAGCTAAAATATATTTTTACCTTTTCTCATTTTAAACACCTAATTCTTTGCGATACAACTGAAGCTGTAGATATTCATATATCCCCTCCTTCTTTATTGTTTCAAATGAAGGTTTGGGGGATGTTATTTCAGAAGGCTCCATGGAACATTTAAGCCAGGGCAATTCCTGGGAAGGCCTGTATTTCTAAAGCCTATTCAGTCTGTGGGTAACACCATTGATAATGTTAAGACCACACAATGGAGGCTAGTCTTTACCATAATACTGAGCTACTTGTGTGCTGGCTACACAAAAGTTTCCCCGGTGGTAGATTTTCACTTAGTAATCAGGCCTGAGCAGAACAAATAGAGTGAATCAATTATTTCTATTTGCAACACACATTTACATGTGCTAGGGGCAAGCTAAGAGTCACCGTCAGCTCCTTGTATGCCCTGCATGGCAAAACAAAACCAAAAACAGAACCTCACTTTTCCACAGGAAGAGACCAAATCATAAACTCGAGATACGCATTCCCCTATTTCTCATTTCTTTAATTAATTTGGCCAAACCACTAGGACGGACTCTGGACTAAAAGAAATCAGAAACCCCCAGACCTTAAACTGGATTGCGGATTTCATCCTGAGGGTGCTGCCTGTGGGTCACTGACTCCCGGCTCCAGGCAAACTGGATTTTAATAACTTGTCGGGATGTTTTAGGATAATTGTTGCATGGGGTTTGATTTAATTAATCTCAGCAGGGTTCAAAGAAGGCCCATGGAGTCAACATGAAAAATGCCCTTCAGATGTTCTATTATTAAAAGTGGAGTAATTATGTCACCAAAAGAGACAGGTACAGAGAAGACTGCAGCTATGAAGTAAAACCTAAAAAGACACTTTCTACACGCTGACAGATACGCTTGTCCTTCCACAGGAAATGAGGGATGAGACTGCCAGGCTGGTGTCTGATGCAAAGCAGATCCTCGTCAACATTCACTGGATGAATAAAACAATGAATGAACGTAGGATGAACATGTGACAGGACAGGGTATGATGCAAACAGACTGTCTGTTATTCAAATAACGGTTAGAAATACATAATTTATAACATAGTGACATTTAGATCCTAGAACGGGGGTCCCCACCCGGTCCGAGGCCTGTCGGGAACCGGGCTGCACAGCAGGAGGTGAGCGGTGGGCAAGCGAGCAGAGCTTCACCTGCCGCTCCCCATCCCCCCTCGCTCCCCCTCGCCCCCATCCCCCCATCGCTCCCCATCCCCCCTTGCTCTCCCTCGCTCCCCATCCCCCCTCGCTCCCCCTCGCTCCCCTCCCCCCTCGCTCCCCTCGCTCCCCCTCGCCCCCATCCCCCCATCGCTCCCCATCCCCCCCCCTCGCTCCCCCTCGCTCACAATACCACCTGAACCATCGTTGAAAAACTCCCACCCCCATCGTGGAAAAATGTCTTCCACAAAACCAGTCTCTGGTGCCAAAAAGGTTGGGGAACACTGTCCTAAAAGACAGTTCAGGTGCCAAAGAGATCAAGTCCAGAGATGTTTTGTGTGTCTGAAAACTGGCGGCTGGGACTTCCCTGGTGGGGCAGTGGTTAAGAGCCCTCCTGCCAATGCAGGAGACACAGGTTCGAGCCCTGGTCCGGGAAGATCCCACGTGCCGTGGAGCAACTGAGCCCGTGCGCCACAACTACTGAGCCCGTGCACCACAACTACTGAAGTCTGCGCGCCTAGAGCCCGTGCTCCGCAACAAGAGAAGCCACCGCAATGAGAAGCCCGCGCACCGCGACGAAGAGTAGCCCCCGCTCGCTGCAACTAGAGAAAGCCCGCGTGCAGCAACGAAGACCCAATGCAGCCAAAAATAAGTAAATAAATTTAGGAAACTGGCGTCTAAGTTCAAATGACAGATTAGGGCAGGTCAGAACCCTAGGGGGGGCCCGATTCCCATTTTCACTGAAAAGCACGCTCCTTCATGATTTTAGAAGCTGGTTATATTCCGAAAATTCATGTTATTCTGCACAGAGGAGGGAAAAGGGTGTCCCGTGTTGGGAATGCTGGCCAGGGGGTGGCAGCCCATGTGCTCTGTTCACACAGGACCTCTGTAGTCCTGCCCAGCGGATGCTCAGAGAATCAGACCTGGAGACCCACTGTGCTGGGCTACTTCACCTCCTAAGTCTCAGAACAAGACGGAGTCACCAGGAGATCCCCAAACCGACAGGCCCTCGACATCCAACAGGTGTTCACAGAACGAGCGACACAGCTCTGCCTTCTCCCCCATCACCACAGAACCAACAGAGCCTCCCCTCCCGCATCAGACAGAAGAGCCAGGCCTTACCCGCTTCTGAGCACTTTGCAAGTGGGGACTCATCTCATCCGCACCACAGCACCACAGCCTGTGACCGTGGTTCCCAACTTTACTGCCCCTGGGAAATTCCAATGCCAAGGTCGCACCCACAAGCAATTACAATCTGGGGATGGGAACAGGCATCAATCTTTCTTAAAGACCCCCCAGGTAATTCCAATGTCCAGCAAAGTTTGAAACACTCAGTGAAGAGATGGGTACCATTATGTACATTGTTCAGATAAGGCAACTGAGGCAGAGAGGTCAATGCCTCCCCCAGGTCACACAGCAGGCAAGCAGCAGGGTTGGGACCTGAACCCAGTTTACCTCACGACCGCCAAACACTAAGAAATCACGTTATAGAAATAATATAAATAACTAGTATGTGATGAAATGAAGCAGGGTGGGCAAGAGAAACTGTGAGGGTGTACACGGTGGAGGAGAACGAGAAGGTTGGACAGCTGATGGCTCGAGGGAGGTCTGACACGTCCAACCAGGCAGGAACACAGTCACTCTGAAGGACAACCAGGTAGCAGTGAAGAGCAGCTGTTTTTAGGGTGTCTGAAAAGCATACGTTCTAAAGCACTAGTTCTCAAACTTCAGCGTGTGTGAAAATCACCTGCAAGGCTGTTAAAATACAGACACACACCCCAGAAACTCTAATTCGGCGGGTCCGGGGGAGAGCCCCAGAACTCGCTTTCTAACAAATTCTCAGCTGACGCAGATGCAGAACCACTGCTCTGGGCAAATGGTTAACAGTCATGAATGATGGGCAGAATTGTCTGAGGGTCCCTCATCTCCGAGCTGGGGTCCGTGTCCCCACCTCTGCTTATTCTGTCCCCAGAGGCTACAATGCCTCCCTCTGTCAGCCCCTTCCCCAACCTGCACCCTCCTATTCAGCCCTGGCTGTGGTTAGCTCCTCCTCCAGGAAGGCTTCCTGGATCCTCGGCCTCCCATGGGCTCCCCTAACGCCCTCCCCATAAACTGATCCCTCACCTGCTACAGGTCTTTCCTTTCACATGCCTACCACTCCCACCGGAAAGAGTGTGAGCCTCCACGAGGGCAAGGGCTGGTTCCATCCCCAGCACCCAGCACATAAAAGGGAAAGGGGGAAGGGAGCAAACTTTCTGAAGCTGTTCTTCCTTTCAGCCGCAGAGTCCCAACATCCGAACTGGACAAGTTTCAATGCCCACATGGTTTAAGTGGTTTTAGGACTCGGGCCTCCTCTCTTTTTATACAGCACACGTGGTGGTGACGTAGTAGGGCCTGACCTCGTTTAATGTGACTGTAATTTTAACACTCCTCCACAAGACTGCTCGCTGCTTCTATTATGGAGAACAGTAATTGCCAGGAAAGCCTGTGATCAAAGTTCCGATACCAGGAACACGTCTCCTCCCTGGCCTCCTGCCCCCTCTGCTCTAAGACAACAAACACGGGGCCCCAGCGCCCCGCACCTGCCAGAGATGGCGGGCAAGGATCCCAGATTCCTGCAGGCCGCATCTCGCCCGCCCACACCTTCCAGTCTAGCCCTTTCAGACCTGAGTTCTGTTTTTCTCTAAGGACAGCCTGCCAGGCTTAGGGAACAAACTCTGAAACGGTGCTCATGGGAGAGGGAAAAAGCTGCCCCTCCCTCTCCCAGATTAGCAGGCAGGGTCCTTTTAGAGATCCCCAGCCCCATGGCTGAACCCCGAGAGAGAATTGGGGGTCCAGCTCAGCTCTGACCAGAGCAAAAGATGTCCTGAGTCAGGCACACGGTCCCTGAAGTGACAACGCTAAGCTTGCATTGCTTCCACGGTGACAAAGAGCAGTCCTGTGTCACGGAAACAGGTGGAGGTTATTTCTGGCCAAGAAATCAGGTCCTTTAAGGTCCTGGTTAGGTAACACTTGAAGATCACGAGCACAGGAGGGGGCATTACCTGTGGCCACAAGTGTTGACATTCCGACCACAGCAAATGGCCACAGCCATGTATGAGAAACAGGGACCATCTCTGGCCACTTGGGGCTTTGCCGCCCACAGTCAGAAAGCACCCCTGGCCCCGAAGGGAGACTGCGGAGGGCTGGTCCGGGACGCCCACAAGGCCCCACGTGCCCCTCGTTTTCCCTCCTCTAGTTCGTGAAAGGCTCTGGGAAGCTGCTGTGGAGGGGTATGAGCTTCAGAGCAGACAGACGCTGGACGTGCCTGTGGATCTCCTGGGCCTGGCAGCATCGCATTCAAATCTCAGCCTTGACTCTTCCTACGGGGCTGTGGCCAGGACATTCGATTCCTCCCCCTGTGCGAGGGGAGCGGTGAACCTAACCTGCTCTGCAGTTTACACCGATGATCCATCCGAACCACAGAACACAGACAGTGAATGTCTCAGCATTTCTCCCAAGGACGCACTGAGCCACGCGTCTGATTCTGGAGCATCAGAGAGAAGTTAATTACACGCAACGAACACCTTAGGGCATTAGGGCTGGATTGTGTCAAGAAAGGCAGTTGTGGAATGGCTTGAGCAATCCTGGGCGAGCAGCGCCCTCCAGGTTCCCCGAGGGCTCCTGGAGAAAGAGATGAACCAGACAGCAGGGAGCAGAGCTGGGAATGGGGGGGCTTGGCTGGGAGCCCGAGGCCAGGGGTAGATGGGGGCGGGGCATGGCAGAGCCAACACAGAGACAGCATCTAACTGGACAGGCTCCCCCTTCACCCCTGTTTTATCTGAGATGCAGAGATGAAGGAAATCACATTAGCGCTTTGTACTAAGGCCTTTCTCTCTGCAAATGAAGATACAATTCATCGTTCCAGTTACTGATTTTCAAATTGCCATGGATTGTACAATTTGCCTCTAGAAAGCAATGTATGTTTGGCGCTCCTGCCTGATGTTCCGGAAAATTCTAAAAACATCTGAATTTAAACTTCTGCGATTTTATGATCCCGTTTATGCCATTACGTATCTCGAAAGCAAACATTTTTTAAATGTTTAGTTTTCAGACCAAAAAAAAAACAAAAAAAAGAACCCACTGACAATTTCCATTCCAAATGAATCCTCCCAATGCCTCTTAGCTCAGGAAGGAAAGGGTTCGTTCACTGCTTTGCACAGCAAGCCCAGAGGTCACCCCACCAAGCTGCAGGGCCATGCATGGAGAGTCCTGAACCAGAGGTCGGCAGGTCAGGGATCTACTGTCCCGCTGCCTGCCCTGGACATATCATTTTGTTTCTCTGGGCCACAGTTTCCTCGTCTGTGGAAAGTAAGGCCCCTTCCAGCCATCGAAGTATAAAACTTTCCCGACATTCTGCCTCAGCATCTGCCTGAGAACAAACACTTGCCTCCAACTTTCAGGAAGAGGAAGGAGGCACAGGAGCAAGGCTTTAAATTGTATAATGAAGCAGAAATAAGCAGGACTCACCACATCACAGGGCTCTCAAGGACCCTAAAGATCTGGCCAGCTAAAGTGAAACTGACCTCTCACTGCAGGGGAGGAGCCGGCTGGCAAAGGTCTTTGCAAGAAGCTTTCTTCCAGCCTTCCTGTAGCCAAGGGGGCCAGGTGGTCTCTTCAGGAAAGTGAGCTGGAAGCCAGCCCAGGCAGTGTCCCCAGTCTTTCTGAGGGACAGGAGGCATTAGGTTTTCCCCACACACTGCTCTACAGTATAGATATTATGCCCTCAACAGCAGTAAACTGCAGACCAAGTAAAACACGCAAATAATGACCTCATTTCCAAGGCCGAATCCCAGCCCACGTATGAGTTCCAAAGTTAGCACGGCCTGGGAGCACAGCCGCCTGGCGAGAAGAGGGGCTCTCCCACCACACAGCCACGAGAAACTGGGCCTGGTACTTAAAGTTCTCTGAGCCTCCCCTTTCTCATCGGTAAAATGGGGCTAGGAATGCATCGACATTACAGGGAAGCGAGGAGGATTCATGAGTTATTACTGCATGCACGTCCCTCGGAAGACTGCTCGGCTCCTACTAAGTGTTTGACAACTGCTACCTAATATTCACATTAACATCAATATCGACATAGTCGGAGAACTTGTCTACATACGATACTACTTCTTCAGTAAGAACACACACAGAACCAGGAGCAGATGGGAAGGTCCTGACGTCCACAGAGGTCCTGGGGAAGCTGGTTGCCTACTTGTAACACTTTCAGACCTTCTGAAATAAAGACGTCTGCCGGGTACTGGAGGACCGACTGGAAGGGAAGAAAGGGAACCGAGGAGTGGTGATGCAGCGGCAAAATCAACAACCAGAGGAACCGAAACAAGGTGCGCTCTGGAGGCGGGAAAAGCACAGGGAGAAGTAGGTAAAAGGCAAGACAGCCCACAGCACGGGAGCACAGGCAAAAAGGCAGCCAGCCAGCCTGGGTGGGAGGAAGGTGGAAAATCTGGGGACCAAAGGAGGGGTGTGAAAATTAGAATTCTGGGTAAGAAACAGTCACATAAAACTCTAAAGGATGGGGGGAGGGGGCAGAGGCCAAGGTTCAGCACAGGGAGGAAGCGTAATCACCAGGACCCCGAGGACACTGCGGTGAGGAAATCTGCAAGAAGGGGGCATAGAAAAGGAGCATGTGTTAGGAAAAATAAAATGGGTGAAACTTCTGTACCTGTTAGAGAAGAGCACAGTACTTGGGGACTTGGAGGGGTTAATAGGGTAGAAAACACCAGGCAACACGGAAAATGAGGTGAGACGCAGGGAAAAGCGTGGTAGGAGGGGCGGATGATGTATGAATTTAGATGGCCTCGGTAACAAGTGCTAAATAAACTCAAGTTATTCTTTTGTTTATCAACAAGACTGTCCAGTGCTGGGAAGCAAATGACGGAGAGAGTTCTGTTTGTATGGTTGGTTGGTTTGGCCTTTATTCCGCACCTGGAGGGAGGGGAGGTTTGCCGGGGCTCAGACTGCACAGCCGGTTGGTGGCCTCCAGCCCAGGTCACCTGAGCTCCCCGGCCGTAGGCGCAGCGCTGGTCCGTGTCCCCCTGGGCTGGCGTGCCCACTCCCTCACCTCGCCTAACGTAAGTGGAAGCAAACCAGCCCTGGAGCTCATCCCTCCAGTTCAGGGTCGCCGGACTCAGGGTCCCGCCTTTCTCGGGAGATGAGGCCCGGGGCACCCGGAGAGAAACTCGCTTTGGGAGAGATCTCCAGCGCATCCCCTGGGCGGCGCGGGCGCTCTGCGCCTTTGTCCCGCCCGCAGCCCGCGGCGGGCGCGGGTTAAGTCTGGGGATCCCCAGGCGCGCGGGGCCGGGGGTCCCTCGCCCTCGGGCCGCCCAGCCCCGCAGCGAGCTCACCGAGCGAACTCGGTGTTGGGGCTGCGGGGCCGGCGTCAGGGTAACTCAGCTCCCGGGCTCGGGCTCCTCGCCAACACCCGGGCGCCCGCCCGGCGCCTCGGCGCAGCCTCACCTACCGCGGCCCCGCTCGAAGGAGCCTCCAAAGTCTGCCGATCCAAGACGTCCCAGCGACCCAGGGCTGGTCCTGGCGCCGCGGAGATCCGAGCACGCCGGGCTCTCGGAGGAGCCTCCGCTCGAGTGCGCGGACTCCGGGCGGGCGGCGGGCTGGGCTGCGGGGGAGGAGCGCGGCGCTGAAGCCAGCCCGCCGCTGCCGCCCGGCCCAGGCCACGCCCCCGCCGGCCCAGGCCACGCCCCAAACCCCGCACTTCTTCCACACACACCCCAGGCCTAGCCCAAGCCCCAGGCCACGCCCCCGGCTCAGCTACCTTTCCACCCCCCCACCCCGGACCACGCCACACCTGGCTCCAGGCCACCGCTCCGGCTAGGCTCTCCCTTCTTGCCTCAAGCCACGCCCCCAGCTCAGCCCCCAGACCACGCCCCTGGCTCGGCTCTTCTCCTCCCCTCCAGCCCCCTCCGTCCCCGGCCACCTTTCCAGCGGCCCTGCTGTCCCCACCATCCTCGCAGACATTCCCAACCCACCCTGCTCCACCACGAGGATATCCCCCCACCACACGCCCGCCCCGCTACACTTCCCCCGACCCTAACTCCTCATCCACCCAGCTACACCCGCCAGTCGGGGTCTCCTTCATCCACCCCCAGCAACTCCCCCCATGTCAGCACCCCCCAGCCCGGCCCCCCCTAAACCCGGCTCCCCTCCCCCTCATCAACCCCCCAGCATCGGCCCTGGGCGGGAGGAGCAGTCGCGTCGCCCAGGCAACCGCCCCTCACTGCCCCCTCGCCCCACCTCTGACAGGGAAGAGGTCACTCCAGGCCAAAGCGCCCAGGCTACACTTTTTGTGAAAAAGAAAACCCTAAGCGAGGGCTTCCCTGCTGGAGCAGTGGTGACGAATCCGCCTGCCAATGCAGGAGACACGGGTTCGAGCCCTGGTCCGGGAAGATCCCACATACCGCAGAGCAACTAAGCCCGTGCACCACAACTACTGAGTCTGCGCTCTAAAGCCCTCGAGCCACGACCGCTGAGCCTGCGTGCCACAACTACTGAAGCCCGCTCGCCTGGAGCCCATGATCCGCAACAAGGGAAGCCACCGCAATGAGAAGCCCGCGCACCGCAACCAAGAGTAGCCCCCACTGGCCACAACTAAAGCCTGCACGCAGCAATGAAGACCCAACGCAGCCAAATATATAAATAAATGTATTAAAACCAACAACAACAAGGGCTTCCCTGGTGGTGCAGTGGTTGAGAGTCCGCCTGCCGATGCAGGGGACACGGGTTCGTGCCCCGGTCCGGGAGGGTCCCACGTGCCGCGGAGCGGCTGGGCCCGTGGGCCGTGGCCGCTGAGCCTGCGCGTCCGGAGCCTGTGCTCCACAGCGGGAGAGGCCACAACGGTGAGAGGCCCGCGTACCGCAAAAACAACAACAACAACAACAGAAAAAAAAAAAAAAAACCCTAGGTGAGGACTTTTAAACCTACCCACTTCCCCAGGACCTAGAGCAGGTCTTCCGTGGACTGTCTGGGTGAACACACTCAGAACTCTCACCCTTCCCGGGTGGCTCATGGCGCAATCACTAATTCACAGGAAAACCGCAGAGACGAAGGTAACCCTTCTGCGCAAGGATCTGGGCCCTAAAAGTTGCATGATTGTTTCCTGATGTGCACCTAATGGAATTCATGCAATAAACACATTCCTTTAAAAACTGCTGTCTTTTAGATGATTCATCTGAGCGGTTCTGCGTTGCCAGCACTCTAATTATACATGTTACTCTTATAATCAAAGAAGAACAATAACCACTATGTAAAAACTAAAGAACATATACAAATATTAAATTACACAATGAAAAGTCAAAATTAATTCTATACACGCTTTTTTAAATAGTGGAAAACTATTCTGTGTGATACTCAGACGGTGGGTACATGTCGTTATGCGTTTGTCAAAACCCACAGAATATACAACACGAAGAGTGAAACCTGATGTGAAGTCGTTTATCATAACGTATCAATATGGGCTCATCAATCGCAACCAATGTGCCACACTGATGTTAAGATGCCCGTAACAGGAGAAACTGGGGGGATGGGGGTGTGGTACAGGGAGGAGTTGAGGGAATCCATGGGAACTCTCCTTTCCTCCCAGTCTTCCTGTAAACCCAAAACTGCTCTAAAATAACAGCCCATTAATTAAAGCACACACACCGAAATACTAATGATCATTATCTCTGGGTTGTGGAAATATGGGCAAGTTTTTATTTTATTGTTCGGATCTTTATTTGAAACTCCCCCAAATTTTTGACAGTGAATATATATTTTTAAAGCAGAAACACATAATATTGGGCTGGCCAAAAAGTTCATTCAGGTATTTCTGTAACATCTTACAGAAAAACCCAAACGAACTTTTTGGCCAACCTAAAATAAATAAGCAATGGAAAATTTTAGAAACATAGCATGAAAGGCTAATATCAAATATTTCATTTTATTTCTACTTTCTATAACTTTAACGAAACCTGCATGAAGCTCTCACAAATGTTAAAAATGACGTCTATTTCAGTACTGTTTTAAAAAAAGAATATCGAGGGCTAAATTGATAGTTTTTAAATTAGCTCTCTGAAATTAGCACAAATCTGAGGAGAAATTTTTGATTATTCTTTTTTAAAAAATCTGTGTCTCAGAGGATCATTTCTGCCTGCCTGGAAACTGTTATTAATATTTACATGAACACTGGCTCTCAGGTAAACGGATTTCTCTAGAGCTGTAAAGACTCGGCCTGCTTCCCTGATACCTGTGACCTGGGCTAGCCCTTTACCTTGCTGAGTGTCAGCTTTCCCTTCGGTGAAAAGGGAAACCTACCTCTCTGGATTGGTTGGAAAATATTAATACCAAACTTTAGCCCATATAAGACTCCTGGTATAATACATACAGGTGCTTAATAATTATTAGTTCCTGTCCTTTAAAAAATACAATTTTTGTTTTGTTTTGTTTTAGTGGGGCTCTTGAGCTCCTGAGATAAAAAGATATTTCTGGTTTTAGATTATTAACTTATTGGACAAAGCAGGATCTGACATGGAGAGACTGGGTGCTCTACATCCAGAGCCAGCACTAGTTAACAGGCATCGAGGGAATAAATCACCAAACTTCTCTGGCTCTCACTTTCCTAATCTGCTAAATGAGTGATGCGGACCAGCCATCTCAAAGTTTCCTTCAGCCTCCATCATTCCATGGGGAATCTCACTGTGGCTTCTGCGTAAAAAGGCTCTAAATCTCCTACAGTGACCTCTCTCTGCCCACACAACCAGCCATCACTCACAGGCCTGCAAACAAAGCTGACATCTGCATTCTACCTTCCCCACCAATGGGAACTTCCAAAGGTTTCTTTGGACTTTTTTCTCTTAGTGATCCGCTGGTACCCAACTCTGACCAGCAGCTTAAACTCTATAATTCTGTTAGAAGTCAGCGCAAAGCTCTCACCAAAGAGTCATTGTACACCGGTGCTGATAGAAACTACCAGCTCTCATCAAGTCGACGATGCACTTTTTTTCACACAATAACATCTCTGAAATTATGTGTCCCTCTGTTAACACTTTCTGAGTACTTAACATTTTATGTCCTTTACATTCGTTCTCTACTTAAAGCCTCAAAGCAGCCCTTAGAGTACTATTATCTTTCGCGTTTTATGGATGAAGAAAACAAAGTTCAGAGAAGTTGAAAGACTCACCTAAGGTCACACAGGACAAGGGAGGGAAGTGTATGGCCTGAATGATTATGTCCTCAAATCCATATGTTGAAGCCTAACAACCAATGAGATGGTTCTAGGAGGTGGGACTGTTAAGGCTTAGATGAGGTCAAGAGGGTGGGGCTCCATGATGGGATTAGTGCCTTTATAAGAAGAGGAAGAGAGACCAGAGCCCTCTCTCTGTCTCTCTCTCCCTCTCCACACCATGAGAGGACACAGCAAGAAGGTGGCCATCTGCAAGCCAGGAAGTGGGTCCTCACCATTTACCAAATCTGCTGGTGCCTTGATCTTGGACTCCAGAACTGTGAGAAATAATTCCTGCTGTTTAAGCCCTCCAGTCTGTGGTATTTTGTCCTGGCAGCCTGAGCTGACTCATGCAGTAAGGAAACTCCTTTCTCCGAGATTCAGATTCTTCTCTTTGAGGAGCTTCCACAAAGTAACACTTCCGGCCTCAGGCCCCACCCTCTGCACCAAAGAAGGAGTTACTGACTGGTGGGAGGAACCCACTGGTCCACCTACCTTGATAGAACAGACCTAATTTATTAGTAATTTAACAGTAATTCTTCGGAAGCACAGAGGAGTCACTCCTTTCTAATCTCTCCACCCAGACATCTGCAGGGAGCCATCTGCAGTCAGTGACTGTCACCTGGGGGGTAGAGGGCGGGTGTGGAACCAGTGGCTGAAGCTCTACAGCTGGCTGGGGGGCAGGGGGCACTCAGAGCATATTAGCAAGAACTCTTCTCAGACCTAAAGTCACATTCTCCAACTGACTCGACTGGCGATATCACTGACATTTTTATCTTCACCTGTCCGTCTCCAGTGTCTCGTTTCTTAATTGGTTGTAAAGGGAGGAGGGGGTCGAGGGGGATGGGCTGGCCCCTGCGGTGGAAGGTAAGACCCGAGAGCCCAGGTCTTCCACTCCAGCCCTGGGGCTCTGGGGAAATGATTTAACCTCCCAGGAGTCTGCCTCATCTGTGAAACCCTGGGGTGAAGATTAAGTGTGATAATGTCCCAGCTCAGAGCCTGGCACGTGGTTAAATCTCAGTAAACGGTGGCTGTTTTTATTGACTAGAATGGATAAGGAGGATTTGCTGTCTTCTACAGTTTATTAGAGAAGATATCTAAGTTTCCTAGAATGAAAGAATAATGTTTGGCCTTCATCAAATTATTTTGGCACATAAGTATCTATTAGGGGAAGAGCAGGGGGGAGTTCTCCTTGCTCTTTGCCCAGGAATGGGGCACAGAGGCCGACAAAAGACGGGAGATGTGCCAGGAGCCCGCCCCAGCGTCTGTCTGCAGTGCCATCCTCATGTGCTCAGCAAAGGGATGCCCTCACACCTGGATTTGGAGGGAAACTGACGGGCAGGGCCGCCCTCAGAAAGAGCAGAAGGAACAGTAAAACAAAGTTCCCAGCTCTTACCAGCTGCCCAGAATTTACACAAAGCCACTCGGATAAGGAGAGGAGTCGCTATCTCTACAATGTCCTTATTCCAAGGTGGTTCTGACAGCTCTAAAGACCCTGTGAATCTGGGATTGGGAATGCACATTGACTAGGTGACTAGAATGGTTCTCCACAGACTTTCTCTTTGCCTGATCAAGCCACTCCTGAAATCCATCTTCTTTATTAAATCACCTTGACTGAGGCCCTTACCTATCAATCTTTGTTTTTCCCCTCTGACCCCTGCATGTGACACAGAATGCCCCTAACCCTCTCCCTGAGGTAATCTCTACCTGGTTGATGGAGCCGCTGCTTCAGGGTCAGGCAGGTCATCAGACTCCCCCTTCTCTCAGCTTTCACTAGCTGGGTGGCCTTGGACGAGCTCTTCTGAACCTTAGCTTCTTCACTTATAACATAGAAATAATAGCCCTGCCCTGCTGTAGTGGGGATGAAATGAGAGAATCTCCGTAGAGTCTAGCATCCCCTGACCTGCAGAGAGTGTGGAACATAAACCACCGCTCAGAGCACATCTGCAGGCAAACCCACATCTGCCTGCTGGCACCAGGGACTGTCAGGCTTACCTCCAGCCCACTTCCCCTCTGAAGCCTCCCTGGCTTCCTGGGTAGGGTTCATGATTTCATAGTCAGTGACACCCTGATATGTTCTCAGACACATGGCTGTCTTAGCGCTGACCAAAGAGATTACGAGCTCTTTAAGGGCAGTGAATATATACCTCTTTAATTAAGACTATTTTTTAGAGCAGTTTTTGGTTTACAGAAAAATGGATCAGAAAGTATAGACAGTATAGAGAACTATACTCAATACCTTGTAATAACCTATAATGCGAAGTAATCTTAAAAAGAATATATTATATTCAGTTATATATATATTATATATATATAACTGAATCATTTTACTGTACACTTGAAACTAACACAACATTGTAAATCAACTATACTTCAATTAACAAAAGAAAGTATAGGGAGTCCCCACATAACCCCTTTACCCCCCAACAGTTTCCCTTATTACTAACATCTACATCAGTGTGGCACATGGGTTACACTTGCTGAGCCAGTACTGATACATCCTTATTAACTAAAGCTCACTGTTTACACCGCGGTTCACTCTTCTTCATTCACAGTTCTCTGGGTTTTGCCAGACGCGATGCCATGCATCCTCAGGATTGTTTCCCTGCCCTAAAAATCCTCTGTGCTCCACCAGTTCATCCCTCCCTCCCCTCTAACCCCTGGGACCCACAGAGGTTCCTTCCATCTCCGTAGTTTTGCCTTTTCCAGAAGGTCATACAGTTGGAGTTATATAGTATGTGTATGCAGCCTTAGGCAGCATTAATTATTTTACTTGTTCTGTTTCTCTGGAATCCAGGGATGGAGGGCAAGTCTGGAAAGTGGTCAAGAAGGAGACCCTGCCTGAACAGTCCCCCCACCAAGAGTATCCATGTACCCATCAGGCGCCTAACAGGATGGGATGCTGAGACGTACCTCAGGCGATCACCTGCCCTCCATGGTTGGCAGGAGGTAAGCCCTGCAGTGCTGCCAGGCTGGGGATGGGATGTGCCTGGGGTGGGCGTGGGGAGGGACGGGTTGTCCAGAGGCTGAACTGAAGCCATGGTGTGAGGCTAAGGAGGAGAACGGAGGCCTTTCAGACCGGAGGCACTTCCTCCCCACAGCCAGTGCTTCTACCGACTCCGGGTTTTCTGACGTGGTCTGCTGAAATCTCAGCCTTAGCCGGCTACATGCTGCTTCAGGACCCACGCCGGGAGCTTCCTCCGGACCTTTGTGCCTGGAAACAGTCCTGCATTCTCCACTGGGCAACTCCTCAAGACTCAGTCCCCACGTCACAGGCAGGATTGAGTCCCTCTCATCTTTCCGCCCACAGGCCCTTTAGGATCTTGCGCTTATCTATATCATCAGCCTGCGAGCTTCGTGGGTCCCTGGTGCCCAGTGTCATCTACGTTCATATCCAGGATCTAGTAGGCATTCAAGGACCACCTGTTGAATTAAATTGGGCTGGAAAAGACTGGATTGGATTGGAGAGAAGTTTAAGCACAATTTCCGTGGCTGACCTGAGATCCAACTCCAAGTTTTCAGCTTTGAATTCAGGACCCTTCCCTACACCTCAGCTGGCAGACACACTGGGGTCGGGGCACCTTTGGGGCGATCCTGAGTAGGTGACGGTGGAAAGTCATTAATAAGCATCGGAATCAACCAGACCATCAATTTCGGGTCTAACAGGAGCCCAATTTGGACACAAAATTCTCTTTGACTGAAAAGGAAGATCCAGGATCAGAAGGCAGGCGAAACGTCAGAATGTTTCTCAAACTTGCGGCTGCAGCCACAGTAAGAAGCACATCTGACATCGTGGCCCAGTGACACATGGATGAACATGGACACAGGGAAAGGATGCTTACCAGCGATGCTGCCACTCCCCTCCTGCGATGCATCTGAGATTCTCCCCTTCTTAGATTGTTTTCTTTGGTGCTGCAGGACCCACTCATGGGATGAATCCCACAGGTGGTAAAGCACTGCAGCGAAACGGGATGCGCTGGAAAGTGAAAACTACGGTGCGGTAACTGGGGGGAGCAGATGTGACCCCTCCCCTCTGCCCGTCTCTTCTTTCCGCTCCCTTTATGCCTCCTTCTCTCCCTCCTCTACAGCAAGATGGCTGGTTTCAGCAAGCCATCCTCTTAGGCCCGCCTCCCAACAAACAGACGTTATTTCCCTTTGTCTGGAAAATTCTAGTTGTATCTTTAAGCTACTGGACATCTTATTTGACATTATATGTTCTACCTTATCATATATTTGAAAAACCAAAAAGCGGTTCTTTCTCTTCTGTTCTAATACTTCCATCAAACAGCCCAAGAACGCAGAGCTGGAGCTTTTTCAGGCTGAACGAGGCTGAGAACAAGACTGATACCATCTTTCCTCAGCCCTCAGGAGGACAAGGATCCACCTGAATCCTGGACTCCCGGTGGGTGTCTGAGCCCCTTCCCTTCTCAGTCACAAGTAACTTTACCGAGTGGTTGAAGAGACCCTCCAGTCCTCCTGCGTCTTTGCCGGTGGCCTGAGTCCACATTCCAGGGCACCAGTCACCCGGCGGGCAGTCACAAACCTCCTCTGTGCGCTGAAAGCCTTTCTTTCCTGGTAGAAACACTCGCGGAAACCACAGCTAAGAAACAGGCGGCTCTAACCGAAATGGACCGTAACTCTTGCCTCCTTCCTTCCCTTGAGCTGCCCACCGTGGCCTCCGCCAGCTCTCGGATTCTCTGCACACAGGTTCCTGCCGGACCACAAGGTGTGTGGTTCCGGCTTCTGCTCATCCAATCTGCTTGGTCACTCAAGCCTTGTGAACAGTCATGGGCCCAAGACGACGGCTCTCAGGGCTTCTCCACGCTGACCAAGCTCCCTCTTGGGTTTCCAGCTTCTGCTCAGTCCTCTTTATTTTTTTTTTTTTTTAAATTATTTTATTTATTTGTTTTTTTACATCTTTATTGGAGTATAATTGCTTTACAATGGTGTGTTAGTTTCTGCTTTATAACAAAGTGAATCAGTTATACATATACACATGTTCCCATATCTCTTCCCTCTTGCGTCTCCCTCCCTCCCACTCTCCCTATCCCACCCCTGTAGGTGGTCACAAAGCACCGAGCTGATCTCCCTGTGCTATGCGGCTGCTTCCCACTAGCTATCTAGCTTACGTTTGGTAGTGTATATATGTCCATGCCACTCTCTCGCTTTGTCACAGCTTACCCTCCCCCCTCCCCGTATCCTCAAGTCCATTCTCTAGTAGGTCTGTGTCTTTATTCCTGTCTTACCCCTAGGTTCTTCATCAAATGATGATGTCTTGAACTCCTGTGGTGTGTGGCCCAGGTGTCGGGATTTGGTGCCTCGGGTCAGGTGCTCCCCCAGGGGCCCTGGCGGGCAGTTACTGAGGAAGACCCTGGGCTCGGTTAAGTTTGCAAGGTGGTCAGTGCACTGTTGGACCCCAGCTACCGTCATCCAACTCTACAGGCATCTCTGCTGTGAGGTGACGCATACATGTATTTCTGAATAAACAAACACCCCTCTTGTTCTGTAGAACTGTGCACCAAGATAGCAGAGCTCATGGGAGGAGCAGGGCGGAGCAGACTACTCAGACCCTCACAGCTCTGGAGCAGAGCCCTAGCAAAACAGCGATAATCCTAATGAAAAGTCTACACAGTGGGAAAGGCACCTTAGATTCCTAGTAAAGAAATGCAAAAGCAAATATAGGGCTTCATCTTTTAAAAGGGGGGAATGCAAAGTAGGGACTCAAATAGACATTTGCACACCATGTTCACAGCAGCGTCACTCACAGTAGCCAAGAGGGGGAGGCAACCCAAGTGTCCACGACGACAGGTAAGTGCGTAAACAACGTGCGGTCCACCCACACAACGGAACCTGGCTCAGCCTCAAGAAGGAAGGACATTCTGACACCTTTTACAACACGGATGAAACTTAAAGACATTATTCAAAGTCAAATAAGCCAGACACAGAAGGACAACTAGTGTATGATTCCACTTACATGAGACAGTAGTCAAAATCAGGGAGACACAAAGGAGAAGGCTGGTTTCCAGGGGGTGGGGAGTCAGTGTTTAATGCAGAGAGTTCCAGTTTGCAAGACGAAGCGTCTTGGAGACGGATGGAGGGACAGTGGTGACAGGTGCAATCACATAATGTACTTAATGCCAGGGAACTGTGCGTAGGGAAATGGTGAAGATGGGAAAAGTTATGTTCTGTGTATTTTACCACAATGTTTAAAAATAAGGGACCTCCCAGATGGTCCAGTGGGTAAGACTCCATGCTCCCAATTCCGGGGGCCCCGGGTTCTATCCCTGGTCCGGGAACTAGATCCCACATGCATGCCGCAACTAAGAAGCCCACACACCGCAACAAACATCCCGCGTGCTGCAACTAAGACCTGGCGCGGCCAAAATAAATAAATAAATATTTTAAAGAAATAAAAAAATAAGGCACAGGTAGCTTTACGGAAAGGGTTTAAGAGTTGTGAGGTATGAAGACTGGGGCCGAGGGTACAGGTGGAGAGAGCTGGGGCCAGAAGGACGTGGGCGAGGGAGGCTGCGGGCGGCTGTTCTCTCACTCTGCTGCCTTATCTGAGGCACCAAGAGCTAATACGTGGAATCTCTGTGAACCGGCGCAAATTTCTCCTTATCTTGAGGTCCTTCCCCGGTCTGGCAGTCGCTTGAGCTACAAAGCCTTACGGAAACACCCCCTTCAGCCAAAAGAAGGTACCAGGCAGTCACGACTACGTTCCTCATCATCCCGCCTCCTTCTACCTTCACCTAAATTCCTACAAACGTGACACCCCCATGGCATCCCCCTCACCGTGCCCGTTAATCGGACTAGTGATTTTCTCATGCGTGGTTTTGGAACACAGTTTTTGTAGTCCCTGAAAAGGCATTCCACTCTCACCTTCCGCACCAGGTATCAGAGTCCACCTGTCAGAGTCAGAGTGTCTGAGACGGTGAAGAATCGTAAACTCACCTAGAGGCCTATCTCGAGAAGAATCTATTACTGTAGATCAAGAATCACCCACATTTTCCTTCCCTTTATTTCCACGTGGAATTGCACCGTTTTTCTAGGAAGAAAACCTTTTATGTCCCAACGACGGCTCTTAAAGGAGGAACTTGCACAAATGTTCAAAAATAGAGAAAGGAGTAAACAAATGTCAGCCCATCTGTGGGATGGGATAGTCTACGGTGTTGTAGAAGGTCTATAAGACTGTACAGCACATAGCTAAGCTCAATGGAAAATGCTTTGATACAAGGGGACATGGTAACTGAATGTATAATGTAATCATGACATTTTTTAAATCCTGAAGGTCAAGTAAGAAAATTATGGGCGATTTCTTTTTTCTGTACACTTCCTGTAATGAGCTCAGCTAAAAGAACATTTTAGAGGTTATTTATAGCCTACATTCCTCTACATTAGGTATCACACCAGTTTATATGTTATTTCTTATCGTATTAAGGCTACATAGATAAGACTACAGACTTAGGTACGTTTCTCCTTAGTAGCCATTTTAGTTATCCATTCCTGTCTTTAAATTAAGACCAAGGAAGTTCCTGTCGACCCGCCCACGAGGAAGCCACTGGGAATCGCAGGGCTGCTCCGTGCGCATGGGGACGAGGGGCTGGCTGAACTGCAGGACTGTCGGGTCAGGTTTAGAGAGTCTGGCTCTCCCTTCCACGGCTCTGCCAGGGCTGGGCTACTCACGCTGGACTGGCTATGATCCCTAGCAAACATTTCCGAATTGGGACGAGCTTTGTCAGTGGGAACAGGATACCCGAAGCCCACTGCCTGAGGCTCCCTCCATCCCGTGCAGGATGGGGACAGATTTCCCCAGGTGCACCCTCCTCCCATCAGCCAAGGTGCCCAGAGCCCTTTTCTCCTCTCCAGCTTCCAGGGCTCTCCCGAAGGACCCCATACCACCTGCTCAGCCCAGGTGTCGCCACTCCCTCTACTCGGCTGCAGGCTGACCAGGCCTCACGTCGCACGCCTGTCATTTGCTGGCGGGGGTGCCCGTCCACCCCCTTCCTCCCGCCCCATCCCCTCCGCCAGCACACAGCCTTCTCTGCTCAAGACCCAGCTGGCGTTCTCTCGTCCACCAGGTGTACTTCCCTCCCCGCCTCCCTCACGCCCCCCCGCCCCGCCCCCAGCCGGCAGCACCGACTCCATTTTTTGTTCATGCAGATTTCTCCCCACCTGGATTACGGCGGAGCCCACTGCATTGCACAGAGAACTTCTGGAAACATGGATTAAGTCAGCCACATGGACTCTCATCGTGTTAACTTTGTTCCTTTGTGATTCTTGTGTGTGTCACACGAAAGGCAAAGCCACACCCCGTTGGTCGTTAGAAGCTCACGTGCCCGAAGAACCCCTTTTCCCATGGCACGTGCCGGCACTTTCTCCAGACGGCCCCCCAAAGCCTAACAAATCTCGTGTCAGATAAACACCTTCATTCTCCGATCTGCAAGCTGGGAGCTGGAAGAAGTATGTACTCACCCTGCCCTGCTCTCCCGGCTCAAACCTATAGCTACGTAAATGCCAGCCTCCCGCTCTGACTCTGCCTGCGGAGGGCTGAGATTACTCTCCTGACATCCGCTAACATTCCACTTGAAGACCTCTGTGTCCTCAGATTAACCTGAGTGTGATGCTCGTGATGTATGTGAAGCGTGGGGCACGGTGGGTCCCGGAGCCAGACAGACCCGGGCTCAAACCCTAACTCGATCACTTGTAGCTGTGTGGCCAGAGGCAGAGGCCCAGCCTGTCTGGGAGCTAGGTTTCTAGTCTGCAAGCGGGGATGATAACGAGACCTCAGCAGGCCAGCATTCTGACAGCCTGGGATAGAGCGCGCATGGCTCGAGGAAACACAAGGTCCGAGGTTCAGAGAACGGCGGCCTCCCCACGCCCCCTTCCCCCATGTGCTAAGGGCCTGACCCTGGACCAGGCACTACTCACCGATGCGACCTTATCTAATTTCAGGGCCACCACATGAGGTAGGCGTGATCATTCCCATGATATAGATGAGGAAACCGGATAAATAAGCCCTCCCTCCAGTTTGGGGGTGGCCACAGAACCTCTGGGACCGTCCCTCTGCACAATGTGGAATCAAATTGCCGGAAAGTCTCTGAACAGAGTTAAGCCCCCAGTGCTGGGTGCTGTATGTTTTCATTTGCAGGGTGTTTGGGGTTAAGTGTGGGTGCTACTGCGACATCCACAAGCTCAGGGGCTACATCTCTCTTTACACCTGACCTCATGGTTCTAAAGCCTGGGAAGAAAAACCACAACTTGGAAAACAAAGACTTTTAAGTTTAAAAAACACATCTTTCTTTTCTACCTTGGGTCATTCATCTTTAAAAAATAGAACTAGGCATCAACTGATCCAAAATATTACATGGCTTCCCTGGTGGCGCAGTGGTTGGGAGTCCGCCTGCTGATGCAGGGGACGCAGGTTCGTGCCCCGGTCCGGGAAGATCCCACATGCCGTGGAGCGGCTGGGCCCGTGAGCCACGACCGCTGGGCCTGCGCGTCCGGAGCCTGTGCTCCGCAACGGGAGAGGCCACAACGGTGAGAGGCCTGCGTACCGCCAAAAAAAAAAAAAAAAAAAAAAAATTACAGTATAGCAACAAGGATCAACTGTAGAGCACAGGGAACTCTACTCAGTATTCTTTAATAACCTAAAGGGGAAAAGAGTTTGAAAAAGAATAGATACATGTATACGTATAACTGAATCACTTTGCTGTACACCTGAAACTAACACAACACTGTAAATCAACTATATTCCAATATAAAATAAAAAAATAATTTTTAATGCAAAGCAAAAATAAATAAATAAATAAAAGAGTATACCAACGTCAGGACTGCCAGAGTATCGGAGGATTCATACCTCCACAAAACTTTCATTCTGATGCCCTCCCCTCCCCAGGCCCCATCTTCCACTTAGGATGTCTTTTTAATATTGGAGAAAAGCGGGGTGGAGACAAAAGAGAGGTAGGCAGACACGTGCTGGCCCCCAGGTCTCCAGAACTCGCAGCTGCCTAGAGATTCTACCACAGACATGGTGACCCTCCTCCCAGGGCATCCTCTGGTTTGGAAGGGCCGGAAAGCCAGACAGCGAGGCCCCTGGGAGCAGCCCTGGCCCGATGGAGGCGGGGGCTGCAGCCTGAGCACCCAGTCCTCCTCCCTCCTCCCTCCGCCTGCCCAGGCTCCCCTCCCAAACGTGACCTAGACCCACATGATTGTCCCTGGGGCAGGGGGGCAGCTTCCCGATGCACCCAACCCCAGAAGCAGTGTGGAGTCAGTAAAAGGCGGAGGTGGAACTGAGAGCTGCGTGGGCAAGAGGAGAGGCGGCTGGTTGATGATGAGTCTCTGCCGGCAGGACAAAGAGAAGGAAGGCCAGCTCCGGCGTTTCTGATCCCCCAGAGGCAGGGAAAGAAACAACCTCCTAACGGAATCTTGGTTCATGAATCATGATTCCAAACACTAAGTCACTGAGTGATCTACCAAATTCCTGAGAATCCAGAGATTATAAATACAAAAAAAAAAAAAAAAAAAAGAGCAGTTATCTTTTAAGGAGCAAGTTCCAGCACTCACAGAAAAAGCCAATGTGAAAATTTTTTACATATACTGAGAATGGCACAATATCTCTTCCGTGGTATTTCTGCCCCAAATGCATAACCTCCATCTAAAGTGAGGAAACAACTTCCCTGGCAGTCCAGTGGTTAAGACTCTGTGCTCCCAATGCAGGGCGCCCAGGTTCAATCCCTGGTCGGGGAACTAGATCCCACAGGCCGCAGGGCAACTAAGAGTTCGCATGCCACAATTAAGGAGGCTGCGAGCCACAACTAAGACCCGGCGCAACCAAATAAATATTTTTAAAAATAAAAAAATAAAGTGAGAAAACGTCAGACAAATCCCTGACAATTCCCTGGAGGGAATAACTGATGTGGCTCTTTGAAACTGTCAAGGTCATGAAAGGCAAGGGGACTAAAGAAACATAACAGTTTGAGAAAACAGTTTAGTTTGACAACAAAATGTAGTAGGGATCCCAAGCTGGACGCTGAACCAGAAAACAGCATTAGTGGGAGAAATGGCGAATTCCAAATAAAGTAAGTACAACTGTGTCAGTGTGAACATCCTCGTTGGATCACAGCACTGTGGTCACACCAGATGTCAGCATCAGGGGAAGCTGGTGAAGGATACACGGCACCTCTCTCCTACTTTTATAACATTTTTTAAGGTTAAAATTATTTTAATGTAAAAGCTAAAAGCAAAAGAACAAAAAACAAAACAATGTTCCCTGCAAATGATTAACACTGTCCAAAGCTGCTCTAACATCAGGACTGTAAATCATAATTGGAAAAAACTTGCTGGATTGTTTCTAGTGAAAAGTGACAAAATGGGGAAGAAAGCACTACCTGGTCTACTTTTTTATAATCACACAAGCTGGGGCATCCGCAGAGCGTTTCTAAGTCATGTTTAGCTCAATCCTGGAAACGCTGTTTCTAGGGTGTTGTTTCTACAAGATCCCTCTGAGATGCCTGAGCCCGTGGATAAACAGCTCCACGAAGACCTAACACTCCATCGGCCAGGCGGAGTTAAACAGCAGTTTCGAAGAAAAGGAAAACAGCAGACTTGCCCAAGTGGTGGTTAGTGTGCCCTGAAACAGCACATTATCGCCCTCGAAGTGATGAATTCAGAAAAAAAAACTGACAACGTTCACTTTACAGTACATCTGGGTCTGTTCTCACCCATCTGAGGCTTCACAGTTACTGACATAAAAGGCAACAATAACCTGCTGTATAATAAATAAATTAATTTAAAAATTTTGGGGGCTTCCCTGGTGGCGCAGTGGCTGAGAGTCCGCCTGCCGACGCAGGGGACGTGGGTTCGAGCCCCGGTCCGGGAGGATCCCACATGCCGCGGAGCGGCTGGGCCCGTGAGCCACGGCCGCTGAGCCTGCGCGTCCGGAGCCTGTGCTCCACAACGGGAGAGGCCACAGCAGTGAGAGGCCCGCGTACCGAAAAAACAAAAAAAAAGTATTAAAAAGGCAACAACGGTTACAGGTTGTCCTATTTCTTACTACGGAACAAATATCCATTAAACACGTCCTGGACAGAAGGCACTGAAGCTGCAAGGACAAACAGGACCCAGACCCGCCCTCAAGCAGTGTTTATATTCCAGCAGACAGTCATGTTATACTGAAAAGCTCTATAGTAGAGGAACATGCAAAGTATTTTTGGAACATGGGGGAGAGAAGGATTAGCCCAGGTGGAGAGGTCAAGTAAGGCTTTGAGTTATGAGTAGGAGTTTGTCAGGTATAGGAGGGAGTGTGGGCTTGTGAAATCTCATGACCCGTTCACGAGTCGAGGGTGACTAGAACGTACAGAGAAGCAGGAAGTGGTGGGAGAGTCAAAAGCATTGGCCCAACGTTAAAGAGTGACCTTCATTAGAATTCCTCAGAACACGTAATAAGTTAACTTTTAAAATACTAATCCTCACCACTCCTCTTCAAGATCATACGAAACAGAGATACTTTAGTGATCGTAATGTTTAAAATGCAGCAGAGGGCTTCCCTGGTGGCGCAGTGGTTGGGAGTCCGCCTGCCGATGCAGGGCACACGGGTTCGTGTCCCGGTCCGGGAAGATCCCACATGCCGCGGAGCGGCTGGGCCCGTGAGCCATGGCTGCTGAGCCTGCGCGTCCGGAGCCTGTGCTCCGCGACGGGAGAGGCCACAACAGTGATAGGCCCGCCTACCACAAAAAAACAAAACAAAACAAAACAAAAAATAAATAAAATAAAATGCAGCAGAGAACCATCAGAGGAGCAGGGCGCTCATCAGTAAAGAAGTTAGAAAATTAGCCCAGATTTTGTGAGCGCCCCCCATCACATTAATTCTTGGCTTTTTCACTTAAGTGAACTGCAGAGATTCACAAACAATCCCTAGCTTGACTATGGTCCTGAAAGCCTCATAAACTACAGAGAGCTATTTCAGAAGGACCTACACACAGACGGAAACACACATGAAACCAAACTTTTGAACAAGAACGTTTGACCTCAGCTGAGAGAGGGTGGCTCTCGATCCAAGGAGTTCTGCTTCGACACCTGACCCTATTTGTTTTGGGTTCCGGAACCTCTTACCCCGTCCCACTAAGGCCTTTGAACATGAAAACCCTATAGTTGAATCACTAGTTTCACTTTCTGACATCAATGAGCCTTTTATATTTTGAAAATATCCTCTCTTCCTGTAGGAAGAACAAAGTGTGGATTGATTGTCTGAGCATCTTAGCATCCGTCAGCGCTCTTGACCTTCCCCGAGTCCAACACCGTATTCAAGGGTAACAACGGCTGGAATATAAACTAACTCTAACCTAGACTACTAGGCTTGTGTTTACCAAACACAAAATTGAAGGACCTTTTACCCCTACAAATATACACGTGAAAACCAAAGCAGATGGCTTTAACTTATGGCATTTGCAGCCACAGGTTATCAGAATCAGAAAGGGCCTTAACAGTGGTCTATACCCTGTGGGTTACAGACTTTGGAACAAGTATAGTTACGTCAATAAAGCAAATTGTTCTACGTGACATAGCTAAGCAGTGCCAGAACCTGGAAAAGCCTGAGCAGCTGACTCTTTGTAGAAGGTGTTTTCTACCTTTCCAGATGGCCAGAGTTTAGTTTTATAGTTCCGGTGGTTAGCAAACAGTATTCTGACATCTTAACAACTAATTTATATGTCTTTAAAATCCAAATCTAAAATTTTTAAAAACATGACTTTCTGCAGTACCTTTGATGTAACATATGGCAGTGAAAGAACCTCTTGCTGGAAGGTGTCCTCCCTCTCTCCCCAAAATAGGGTGAAGTCCTAACCCCTGTGAATGTGACCTTATTTGGAAATAGGGTCCTTACAGATGTAGTCAAATTAACATGAGGTCATACTGGATCGGGGTGGGCCCTAATCTGACTGGTGTCTTTGTAAATGTCGACAGAGACCCATAAGGAGAACACCATGAAGAAGGAGGTGGGGATTGGAAGGATGCACCTGTAAGCCAAGGACACCAAGATTGCTGGCAACCAGCAGAAACTGGGAGAGGCAAGGAAGGGTACTCCCCTGGAGCCTTTGGAGAGAGCTGTCTCCTGATGCCCAGGAGAACTGGGTGATTTGCCTGAGGTCGTACAGTAAATAAATGAGGACCGAGCCAGAGCGAGAACTCAGGCCGCCTGCTTGCATCCTTTCTCCCACAGGGCGGCATAAACCAGGCTTGCGTTTGGCCAGCCACGCAGACCTGACGACTGGTCATGCTGGCTTCACTCAATAGAGGTTTATTTCTCTCCCATAACAGGAAATTTGGAGAAAAGCCACCCAAGGCTGACATGGCAGCTCCATCATGTAACCAGGTTCCAGGTTTCTTCTATATCCCTGTTCTGTCACGCTTGGCAAGACGGTTCCCATCTGTAACTACCAGCTCTGTGTCCTGGGGAGAAGGGCAAAGGGCAAAGGTCAAAATGATCCCTGGCAGTTACTTCTCGGAGAAGCTTTCCCGCATGCCCTGCCCAGGGGCTCCACCTGCATCTGATTGGCTGAAACGTGTCACCTGGTCAGTCGTAGCTGCAAGGGAGTCTGGGAGGCTGGGTGCCTGAAGTGCACATCACTGCCCCGAACAAAACCTGGGCTGTTACAAGGAATGGACGGTGGGCTGTGTTTGCTACAGCTGCCAATGCCTCGAACCTGCCTTCCGCTATTTCATGTTGCCAAGTAACAGTCATCTCCTTGTCCCCTCTCACCCCAGTTCCCCACCCACCACCAGTGTCCCGATACACCAAGACAGCCAAGCTCCACGGTTGTCGCTCCTGTTTCTCAGCAAAACTTCTATTTTCCCAGAGAAGGGTTCAAAGCAACCATCTCTTAAAGTAATTAATACGACCACGTGAAAGCTGTGTTCATCCTGGATTTTCTGTTACACTTCCCATTTCAAGTCCACGGTCCTATGGTTCTCATGAACAGTTGGGATTTACGTCTTGTAAATCCCAACATTTCAGCATCCAAACTGTACCTCCTAGATGTCCGGAAGTAGCACAACGCCCCTTTATCCTACATGTCTGGATTCTGAGCCCTTGACCCTGCCCTCCAGGTGCTCTGTGTCTGGATGGGAGACATCCCGGGTCCTGGCCAGGTGAAGTGGAGGGACATGGGTGTCTGCAGGAGTCCAGGAAGAGGACCGTTGATGGGACAAGGTCTCTCTTTTTTTTTTTTTTTTTTTTGCTGTAAGCAAATGCAGAAGAACTTAAAAACCCGAGTAAACTTTGGTCTCTTCAAAGCAGCCACCAAGTGGACTTTAACAATGCAGCCTTTGTTCAAAGCATTCCTTTGCAAATGCAATTTGTTCAAATGCAAGTCCTTTTCTGAATTACTTTCAAGACTATATAAAAATCTTTGGAATTTTTCTCACTGGAAAATCCTTGTCCCTTAGGATGGGTTTTATTTTCTGGACATAGGGGAACAGAGGGACATAGGGAGACAAATACGTGAATCAGGAGAGAGCAGGTGAGCAGCCCTGCTAAGAGCTCACCACGGCTATCTTGTAAGAAGCTTATCTTCAGTCAGAGAGGCCCCGCTCCTTAGATCACATATGCAAAGCCCCCAGGGAAGAAAGTAAAACATTCAAAAGGCAGTGGAAATTTGAAGAGGCCTTTATTTAAGTCCAGGACAATGGTGTGTTTACTGGGTCTGTGGATTTCTGTCTTCCTGGTCAGAGGACAGGTGTTTATGACTTCACACGTGGTCCGGGTTTTATCCTGAGAAGCTGTTAAACCTTCGGCACCAAGAACTCTTCCCTTATGTCCTCAGCGTCATGGGTGTGGAAGGATTCATCCGGGGCAGCAGGCCTCCTCTCAGCTTCTGACCTCGCCTGATAAGCAGCTTGCCCTCTTGACACCCAGTCGTGAGGTGAAATGTGGCCCATGAATCAGCAAAGTCATTTTCCCCCCATGTGCTTCCAGAGTTCTCATCAGCTCCACTTTGCTCATCTCTGACCTTTCGCCCTTTTCTCTCCTCTGTTCGTGTTTTCCCTCCTCCCAGCTGGATCCCGGGATGGTGGTCTGAGCCCTGTCTGCTGTGTAGTGTCCTTTTCACCCACTTATGGGCGGGTGTCCGTACGGCTCACACCGGACACTGGACAGCTTTTTCCTTTCGGCTGAGGAAGCTCGGGGCCCCACTTGGTCACCAGCACCGTCGTCCTGTTTGTGCAAAGCCGCCCTCTGCTGCATCAGCCGGGGGCTCCGAGTGGACTCAGGCTTCCCTGGCACGATTCCCTCACACAGAGTGCGAACACACCTCCTCCAGCGCCTGGCCCCAATCAGGGTATGAGGGAGCTCTGAGGGTGCACTGCCAGCACAGGGCAGAAAGCGAAATTCCTGAAGGGGAGGGCGGGGTGGGCAGCCTCTGGGCACCTCAGCCCCTCTTTGCACTTCCCTATGATGCTGGGGTGTCGGAGGGGCCCCAGGTGAGGTTTGTTTTTTTTTTTTTTTATCTTTATTGGAGTATAATTGCTTTACAATGGTGTGTTAGTTTCTGCTGTATAACAAAGTGAATCAGCTATACATATACATATATGGAAGCAACCTAAGTGTCCATCGACAGCTGAATGGATAAAGAAGATGTGGCACATATACACAATGGAATATTACTCGGCCAAAAAAAGGAATGAAATTGAGTTATTTGTAGTGAGGTGGGTGGCCCTAGAGTCTGTCGTACAGAGTGAAGTAAGTCAGAAAGAGAAAAACAAACACCGTATGCTAATGCATAGATATGGAGCCCAGGTGAGCTTTGCATCAGGAAAAGACCACGGGTCATCGGGAAGCGGCACAGGGCGCCCCAGGCTGGGGCTGCAGGGTCCTCCAGGGCCCGGACCTCTGGCCCAGGGTCTTGCGATTTTCACCCGCCCCTCCCTCCGGTCCCAGAGCTGCTGTGTGGTCCCCAGTCCGAGGAGGGGTCACAGCGCTCACCAGGCAGTAAGAGGGGCGCTGGGGTTAGTTCCTGGCAGGAATTCTGTGAACAGTACGTTGTATGTTCTGAGTGATATAAACGCATGTCCGTCACGCAGCCCTCGGGCGCACACACTCAGGACACAAAGCACACGCGGCCAGAGATCCCTGCTGGGGTCAGAAGCCGCCAGCTCTTCCTTTCACCCCAGACCTGGAGAGCCCTCCTTCTGGGCTCAGGGCTGTGAAGGGCTGTGAGGCAGGACAAACCCAGCTCTTCCTAACTTCAGGCTCAGGGCTCCAGCAGAAGCCAGGCTTAAACTTCCGGCCACACCCTCCGCACGCCTCAGACCAGCCCCAATCTGTGTTTTCAGCAGATTTCTTTTTTTTTTCCTTAAATCCTGAAACACAAAGGGTTAAAGGATCTACCTGGGAATTTAAGGATTAAAGTCAGGTGCGGATTCCCGTCCGCCCCCCAACCTCCCACAGGACAGATGTCTCCCTGATTCTTTGATCACTGGATGTTCCCCTGACCCCCCCCCCCCCCATGTCACCGTGTCACCGAGTCACTGAGGGCTGGGAAAGTGGGCCTGGCACCAAAGTCCACACAGGCCCTCTGACGGCAGGCACCGCCGGACTTTGGCTCCAAGGCCCGCATTGCAGAAGCCACCCCTTCAAAATCAGTGGTCCCTCGAGGGTCTCAGTAGTGGATGGCTCGGCCACAGGCTGACAGCTGAGGGTGCTTGTTTTCCTGGTGCTGAGTTTATCTCACGTTTGCAGGGGGCGGATTAGATGGGCGCTCCACTGCAACTTCCCTGTAACCACTATCGTCTTAAATAAAGAAAATAATCTGATTTTGGCTGGCAGAGAAAGTTTTCAAAGTGGTCAGCTCATTTGCTTTCCTACCAGCTTTTAAAGAGCAACGTGTCGTGAAATGTCGTATTGAAAACGTAAGCATGAAATTATTTCATAAATAAGATAAACTAAAGGCTAACCTTTCATTCATATTTTCAGTGGGAAATAAGCAGGTTCTTAGAATAGAAGGTAGGACATCTTTAAGCTTAAATCCTCTTTAAATATATTTTTTTGCTCTGCTTCCAGGAATCCTGTTGCCAAAACAAGCCCGGATGTCACATCAATGGCGAGGTGTAAAATTGCAGATTCCTGGGCCCAGGAACAGCTGGTTCCCAGAGCCTTAGTTGGGGACAGCAAAGCACAGGCTAACCAGTAGCGGCCTGAGGCCCAATGGACTTTGCTGTTTGCTCTGCCCACTACTGAATTACCTGGGCTTTACCCTTGTCTCCAAACAGCTACCAGAAACCAGAAAAATCTGGCCAGGCATGAGGTTAGAATACATTAAAGCTGCTACTTCAGAACAGTTTGGAAATCTTTACGGAGCAGGTTAGGCAGGTTCCCGAGCAGAAGGTCATTCCCCTCCCGGGCCTGACAAGTGCATGTATGCAGTCACCCCACAGAGCACAGGGAAATGTCTGATCGGCCACCAAGGAGTCCAGTTCTAAGGGCAAGGCCCCTGGTCTGGGACACAGCCCTACAGGGCCGCGTTACTCCCTAACACCCCAGGCCCCCGCGGCATAACAATGATTTGTTAGAGGTTCCATCCACCCAGAGTCTCCCCCCGCCAGCAAGAGCCCCTGCGACTTCAGAGAAGTCAGACTTCACAGACATCAGAGACGGAGTGCAGGGGTCAGCAAGAGGCCCCTGGCTGCAAACTCACTGGGGGAGGAAACGTAAGAAACGGATAAAGCCATAGTTGTTTTCTATTCTATCTCCACCTGGGACGTACCACTGAAATGTACAACATCGCCATCTTTGAATACACTGTGCTTTCTATTCCATTCCATTCCAACGTTACACTTGCTGGCAAGTCAGTGTTTCGTGCCCTTTCCAGCACCTGCCTACTGTTCAGCGAGCACTGATTGGCACGTACTATGTGGACGGGATGGACCACTGCTTTGTGGCTAAACAAGATGACTGCTCTCCAGAAACGTTCAAGTTCCAGGCTTGACAGGCTCTCAACTGGACCTGAAGTGACGGGTCACAACAGCTCTCATCTCTGGAGCCCTTCCCGAGCCGCGCGGCTTCTGTTTCAGCCTACAGCTCACCTCCTCCACCGGGCTGCAACCCTAGAGGCTGCCTGGAGTGGACTACACCCGGGCTTCCATGCCCTCGGGCTTCTGCTGGGTTTGCACAACTGGGAGCCCAGCCAGAAGGGAAGGAGGGAGGGAGGGAAGAGACAAGGAGGCCACGGTCCCTGCAAGGCAGCCCTCTCCACCTCCGGGTCTGCGAAAGCCCCCTCCTGGGGCTGGTGCCTCCACGGCCACCAGCCAGGGCGGGCGGGCCCTGTGGCTCCCCTACCTAGTGAGTTACTCCTTTATGACACACTCTTCATGTCAGCCCCTCCCGCCAGCCCTGGCTGGCATTTCTCCCGTGACTTTGGAGTTACTTAATTAAATCCTCAAACAGCACGACGAGGTAAGTATTATCAACTTCACTTTACAGACCCTGCAAGGGAGTCTCCGGCGGGTTAGGGGATCTCCCCAAGACCACAGGTGAGACAGTGGACTTGCTGGAATTCAAACCCATTTCTGTTTGGCTTTACAACCTCTGGTTTTCCTGATAAGAGAGAGAGAGAGAGAGAGGGAGGGAGGGAGGGAGGGAGGGAGGGAGGGAGGGAGGGAGGGAGGGAGGGAGGGAGAGAAGATTTGTGGTACAGATTAGTGAAGAGCTGGCAAGTTAATAATGAAAATAATAATGCCCATTTTCTGGTTTCTTTCCCTGATTCTGTCCAGGGAAACTCCAGGCTGAACAGCAAATGTCACTGGCTTCAGAAAATGACTCAAGTCCAACCTTTCCTGAGGAGGAATCTGTCAGCCGACTGGCTGGTTAGAGTGTGGCAGCAGTGAGACCACTTTGAGCCCCTCACTGCGTTTCTGGTTAATTTAATGCTGTGACAAGCTGTGTCACAGGCCTCAGGCTGCACCCCCCAACCCCCGGGGGCCCTGCCCAGACCAAGCACCCAGCACCACAGCAGAGACCCAGTGGCCCTGCCCCACTGCCTGCCCGGGAGAGGCAGCCCCGCAGCACGCGGGGGTAGAGAAGGAAGCGGAACTGCAGCGGGACCAAACCATGGACTGGGGGCGGCAGGGAGGATGCTCCCCACATCACTCCTAGGCCAAGGCTGCCCTGTCTGTACCCGGTCCGTCCCCGTCTCTCCAGGAGCCGCAGGCCCGGCGTGAAGCAGAGCTGAAGACATTTGCTCTCAGCTGCTGGGAGAGTCATCGCTGGGAAAAGGGGATGTTTGAAATCCACACTCTGGAGCGGGCTCACTTGCCCCTCCTGTTGGTCCTTCATTTACTCGGCCAATGAACTGGCCAGATGTCTACACGGCGTCTACTATTTTCAAGAAGAGCGCTGGGCTTCCTGCATCCTTCTCCCACCTCCTGCACCCTTTTCCTGGGTCGATCAAAGCACTTCTACCCCGTCTCCGGCTTGCTCTTCACCTCTAAAATGACGCCTCCCCTCCTCCCCACTCCCCGGCAAGACAATCTTCATCCCTGGAATCTTGAACATCTTAGCCATGTATAAGGAAGAAATTCCCTGGTTACTAACTCAGCTAGGTGGCCTGACAGCTCTCCTGAACTCTCCCCGGCTCCTTAAACCAACTGGACCTCTAACTGGTGACCATTACAGAAGTTTACATTGCTCCCTGGGTCCCGTCAAGGGGTCGCTGCGTTCTTTACCTGTGCTGGAGGAGGAATATGGAGAACCCCTCACCTCACCACAGCTTGACCACTCACCCGCTTCTGTCAAGAGGCAAACATCTTCCTCTCATCCCTGTCTCCCCTCTGCCCCTTCCCTGGACCCCAAGGCTCCGAATGTCCCTTCCCCAGTGCAATGAGAGGGCCTGACCCTCATTAGGAACGGAGCCTCCAGACTTGTCTGCTAAAGAATCCAGAGGAGGTGGGCTCAGAGCCACCAAAGGCCAGCTCCAGGGTCAGTGCCTTTACAAGCCCCCTCTGCGTGCACGCTTCAGACACCAGGAGCCTGACAGAGGACGCAGGATGGGCCATGGAGCCATCTGGGCACAGGGTGCAGAGACCCCACCTCGCACGGCAGCCCCTAGGCCTCGCCTCTGCCTCCACCCCACTCACCCTGTGAATGAGTTTCAGCTCCTTTCAGACCCCTGACCCCGTCTAGGGGCTCTCATAAACCTGGTCAGGCAGGCTGGCATGGAAAAAGAAGTTGATACTATCCTAGGAGCATCTGGTCTCTCTGCAAACATCTGGACAAGTCTGCATGAAATGTTAGAAACCAACAAAATGGGCCAAACATTGACTATATAAAAATACACGTGAAAAAAAAAAAAGACAGGGCTTCCCTGGTGGCGCAGTGGTTGAGAGTCCACCTGCCGATGCAGGGGACACGAGTTCGTGCCCTGGTCCGGGAAGATCCCACATGCCGCGGAGCGGCTGGGCCCGTGAGCCATGGCCGCTGAGCCTGCGCGTCCGGAGCCTGTGCTCCGCAACGGGAGGGGCCGCAACAGTGAGAGGCCCGCGTACCAAAAAAAAAAAAAAGACAAGTTGGAGTAACTGGAGCCCCTGCCGTGTGTCACAGGGGACAACAGTAGGATCTGTGCTGTTCAAGACAACTGACCGGAATTTACAAACAGGAGTCAAATGTTTCTGTAGCTTTCAAAAGGCTGATATATCGCCTAATATTCAGGTAGGCTTGTCTGCTGGCCTTCGAGCAAATCCGCCTCCAGAATGGCCGTTTCCACCAGAGTCTGTAAGGGAGCACAGCGCTCTAGGAGGGGTCCACCCTCGTTTGGGAAGACCTGCTCCCCTGGAGAGGCAAGCCCCGCGTGGCTACGGTGCCTGTCATCTCACGGGCGGGGAATGAGAGGGATTCTTCACCATGTGGTTAAAACACCCCAAACAACGCGAAATAAAAATTTTAAAACCCCCAAATCAGTTTCTCATCAGCTGTTTTCCCTAAAAGAACTCAGACAACTGCTTTCTTGGTGACCTTACATGCTTTCTGATGCTTCAAGACTCAGCCCTGAACAGGCTGGGCCTGGCAAGGAGGGAAAGGAGGTTGGTTATGATTGTGAGAGTCCTGGGCTCCGTGCACGCCCGCCAGCGTGGACCCTGTCCGCCTGGGGCCGGCCCCATGGTACACAGGTCGGATCTCCTGGGCATTTGAGCCATCCTTTCCCAGGGCCCGTGTGCCCAGCTTTTCTCAAAAGCCAAAAACAGGAAATCTGTTAAGGAATTAACAATGGTTTTCTCTGGGTGGAGGAGTTTTAAATGATTTATTTCTGCTTTAAACATCCCTGTATATTCCCCAATGGGCCTTCGTTGCTTTCATAATTTAAAAAAAAAAAAAAAAAAAAGCAAGCCTGAGACAACTCCTACTTCCTCTTTATCATTTGTTATCTTGCATTTTTCTGTCCCAGGAAGCTTCCGCCCACCTTTCATGGAAGCACCAAGCCTACATTCCCACTTGTAAGGAGAACGCAGCAAACGTCCCTCCCCATACATGTGTGGTTCTCTCTCTTCTATTAAACTGTAATTGCCTGGTTGGCAAGGATTCCAGAACACCAGGCAGCCCCTCCAGCTCCTAATCTTGCACAGAGACTTTTTTTAGCTGACACTTTGATTCCGATTTTAAGCATTTAGTAATAATGACAACATCATCTATGGAGTGTTTACACCAGAATCTGCCTAAGCGCTTCACAAGCATTAACACTGAATCCTCAAGGATCCCTAGGAACTGGGGGCCACTATGATCCCCATTTTACAGGTGAGACTATGGAGGCACAGAGCAGCATAGTAATTTGCCTGAGATCACACAGTGAGTGAGTGGCAAGGCCAGAGCTGGAATCCAGGCAATCTGGCCCCGAGGACCACAGTTTACGCAGAGACGATGTAGATAAAGTTAACTTACTTTCCTTGCAGCTCCTCCTGCTGCTGGGCATGGGGGGCAGAGGCAAGGGAAGACCACTCACGCCATAAATCTTCCCAGAAACAACAGCAGGACCAATGTGAGTAACCCAGGCCATGTGCCAGAGCGGCAGGAAGTCTTCTGCATTCTACAGTGTTTCGCTGCAGTCACACGCCAGTTTCTTGATAATCACTAACTAGGAAATTAAGCAGCAGTCATAGAATCCAACTTTTGCAGAGAAGCAAACACTCCCAGGAGTTTGCAGGACGGAGGGATCTCGGTGCCAAACCCAGATCTCAGCAGGGCGGGAGCCCATCACCTTCCACAGACACACCGACAGCGGCATTCGGTGGTTGCCCCTCATTGTCACGTTAGGGGCACATAACTAAGAGGCCACAGGCTGTTTGAAGGGATGCCAGCATTTGATCCCCAGGGGTAACGCTGGCAGGAAGAAATTCCGTCTAAAACGCCTGGGTATTCCGCTCTGGGATGCTCTCTCAAAGCACTCTCCTGGGGACATGTGGACGGACCCCGAGTGCATCGGTGGACCTGCCCTCGAGGGTCTCCACTTGTCTTGGGCTTTGAGAGGCTCCCTCCCCGGCTTTGGGCAGCTGGAGCTGGTCCAGCCCTTGGGAGGGCTGGTTACAGAGGATACAGGAGATACGACTGCCCACAGGACAAGCTGGGATCCTCGGCTAAGTTAGGAGACAGACTGGGGAAAGCTGTGGTTCTCTGAGCAGGTGAGCACTTTCCAGGACCCTCTGCAGAGGCAGCTGCTCGGACCCAGCAGAGGGTGTCACAGATACCCACCTCAGCGGGAGCAAAAGGAGTCTTGAGAAGCAGCTCTGGGAGCTGCCCCACGAAGGTGATTCCCTCGACACCCGGGTCCACAGGAAGCCAGCCACCAGATGCAAAGGCAGGTTTGGTCAGTATTTTTTCTCCCTCAATATCAATCTGAAAACTTTTCTGTTGAATTTGTATAGGATTCTCGAGTTGTAAACTGTTCCTGGGTTTATCCTTGGCAAGGACTTGATAGGAACTTGCAAACAATGGCAAAGAAGAGAACATTGCCTGAGGATCTCAGTTTTTCAATTCAAGCCCCGAACGCCTCTCCTGGCCCCCTCCACGCTGGCGTGTGACTGCGGGCGTGTTACCGCAACTCTCCAGGGCTCCGAGGTTCTCTCTGTGCCATGGGGACCGGGTTAGTGTCTCCCTGACGGGCTGAGACTTCGACGACGTAATCCCCGTAACATTCTTCCCTCAGGGACGAGCGCATCGTAGGTCCCAAATAAGAGCTGGTTCTCCATCCTGCTGTCATCGTCAGGTAGCGAGAGGTAACCCGGTGCAGGCGCCAAGCCAGGGCTAGAGATGGCCAGATGATAATGTGGTCCCTCCCCTTGGGAAACAGCCCAGCACATGGTTCCCAAAGTCTGGTCCCCGAAGCAGCAGCATCCTAGGGACTTGCGGGAAACCCCAACTTCCAGGAGCCGCCCCGGACCTACTGCATCAGAGCCGCTGGGGGTTGGGGGCAGGGCCGGCCCCCTGCGGTTTACAAGCCCCCAGGTGACTCGCAGCTAAAGGCTGAGAGCCAGGACAGAATGAATGGCGCGCATCTGACGTGCTTTTCGTCATGATGCTGAATTTTAGTGAATTGAGTTTCCCGTGCTTTGAGCTCCCTCGGTTCCTGAACACACCATGTGTGAGGAATTCACGGACGCCAAGAGTTGCCCAGACACACTTCTGGTACCTACCGTAAATGCATACGGAGATTGGCACACGTGGCATTTCTCCAACTCTGCATTTTCCTGCTGCAAATGAGGAACAATGGATCACTTAATTAGAGAGAGGTAGGCCCCGGTTGGCAAGCTGAGAGGGTGCGGGGCGTGAGCCCTCTCAGGCATCGAGGAAACAGGATGAGGGACGCCAGGCAGCCTGGCTCAGACCTGCCTCCCGGTTCCTGGTAGGTCCTACCTGGACTCATGCGCTCTGCAGGACTGCCTCACGGACGTGAGGACTTTCGTTCTCTCTTTCAGAGTTTTTAACCAATCAATTTATGAGCTGTAGTTGGTGTAACAAATCAAACGAATAGCCATCAACATAGATCACCACTGCAGCTCCTTTACGGCCACTAACACTATCCAAGTCCTTCCTAGTTTACTGTTAGTGAACTAGGAGCTCAAGAAATATTTATTAATTTTATACGGGGCATCTTTCAAAAATCTAGTGCAAATATTGTCTTTAAAGGTAAAATATTAGGAGCTTTCCCTTCAAAGAAAATAAGGAGCAGAGACCTGCTACTGCTGATTCTATTAAAAATTACACT
Source organism: Phocoena sinus (assembly GCF_008692025.1). Lineage (NCBI taxonomy): Eukaryota > Metazoa > Chordata > Mammalia > Artiodactyla > Phocoenidae > Phocoena > Phocoena sinus. Next base: position 3,099,077 of record NC_045780.1, read on the forward strand.
AGTGATCTAGCCCGCAGACAAGAGAAAAAAGAAATGTAAGGACTGAAAAGAAAGAAAAAGCTGTCATTAACAACAGAGAATGAGAGTTTAAATTAAAAATTCCCCAAAAACCCTGGTATTTATAAACTATTAAACCTAGAAGAGGGTTCTGCAAGGCTGCTGGCTGCAAAATCAATTCATGAAAACCACAGCATTTCCATATACCAGCAACAAACAATTAGCATATGGAACCTCCCTAGTGGCGCAGTGGTTAGGAATCCACCTGCCAACACAGGGGGCACGGGTTTGATCCCTGGTCCGGGAAGATCCCACATGCCGCGGAGCAGCTAAGCCCATGCACCACAACTACTGAGCCCGAATGCCACGACTACTGAGCCCGTGTGCCACAACTACTGAAGCCCGCGTGCCTAGAGCCTGTGCTCCACAACAAGAGAAGCCACCACAACGAGAAGCCCAAGCACTGCAACGAAGAGAAGCCCCCGCGCACGCAACTAAAGCCTGCGTGCGGCAACGAAAACGCAACACAACCATAAATAAATAAATAAATTTATATTAAAAAAAATCAACTAGCACAGGTCACTAAGAAATCCCATTCACAATAACAAAATTTATGGGTACCTAGAAATAATTCTAAGAAAAGATATATGAAATATTTGTATAGAAAATGATAAAACTTTACTGAATGAAATTAAAGAAGATGTTTTCAAAATGGTGAGATTTATAATATTTCCGGATGGGCAGATTCAATATCATACAGATGGCAGTTTTCTCCCAAATAATGTAAATATCAGTGCAATTCCAATCAAAAGACCAGCAGGATATTTTGAGGAAGTTGACAAGCTGTTCTTAAAATTCACGTAGAAAGTAAAGGACCAAAGATAATCTTGAAAAAGAAGTAAGCATGACTTATTTGAAATGAAGACATATAATAAGGCTATAGTAATTAAAACAGTATGATAACAGAAACAGAGACAATTACACCAATGGAACAGATGGAGAATCCAAAAGGATGGACCCACATATACATGATAAATTAGTACATGACAAGGTGGCGCTAGAACTTGGTAGAAATAATGGACCATTCAATACGTGATTCTGGGACAAACAGCCATCATACACAGGAAATTGTATCCATATCTCATAAAAATAACTCTAGCCAAATGAAGACATAACTAAATGTACCAAACTGAAAGTAGAATATATATGTCACTGGGGTAGAGGAAAGAGTTTCTCGAATAAGACAAAGCACAAACAATAGAGGAAAAAAATGATAAACTGGTTTACATAAAAATATGGAGTCCACAGGGAACTATATTCAATATCTTCTAATAACCTATAATGGAAAAGAACCTGAAAAAGAATATACATATATGTATATAACTGCATCACTTTGCTGTACAACTGAAACTCACAAAACATTATAAATCAACTATACTTCAATTTTTAAAATATATGGAGTCAACAAAAGCCCCCATGTAAGGGTGGATTCCAGGATCCATGCTGGAGAGAAAAAATCAGGAGCATCTGAATTAGGATACTGGCAATAGAGGTGGACTGGATGGAAGACGTTACAGTTTATTCTCTTGGAATTAGAAATATTTTTTCCCTAGTCTCTTTATTTTTATGAATAAAGAAGGAGGCAAGAAGATTATACTCACAGATAACACAACACATTTCAGTCTTTATCAGTGGTCCAAAAGCCTTGGTGTCGGCTCCTCCGAGCCTGGTGTCAGGTGTAATTCCTCACGCCCTTACCTGAAGTTGGTTATTGACTGGAAAGGGCTGCCCCGCCTCTGTGTACTCTGCTTCATGGGCTATAAAATTATCACTCCAGTGTCACAGGCTAAGTATTTATTCCCTAAATCGTTTTCAAGCACCTTGTCAGCAAGGCTGTATTTACTTTGTTTCTATGTCCCTAGGATCTAGCACAGTAGGGGCTCAATAAAGGCCTGATAATAAAAAATTATAATAAATAATAGATATTATAATAAATAATTATAAATAAATAAATAATAAATGGTCATTTACCCCCAAACCCTGTTTCTCCCCTACCTTCCACTAGGTATTAGCCAAGTTGAGGCCTAGATCAGGGTAACAAGTGCTCAGGGCTGCAGATTCAAGGGAAGCACTTGACCTCCCCAGCAGCTCAGGAGGTTCAGGGGGTTTGGAGTTGACCCATGGACTTATTTTAATATTCAGTGAATGTGGACCTAGTTCCCTCAATCCTGGCTCCAAAACGCAGTCCACTCCTCAGGTTTGTCCTCACGTTTCCCTTATTCCTTGTAGCATCCACTGGACAAGGGGGAATGAGGTCTGATCCACCAGCGTTTCCCCCCTCTTTCCTGCCCCCTGACCGGCGCTCTCCCGGCTGAGGGCTGAGGGCTCAGGGAGAGCAGGCTTAGGCGGCAGGGGACACGGCAGTACTGATTCTATGGGCTCCCCACTTCCTCTGTGGGCAGCCAGTAAAGGTGAAACCAAGTGCCACGATTCCTCATATAGCTGGAACTAAATAGTTAACAATAGAGTCGCAAACTGTTAAAATAACATGATGTTTTTGCCTGTCGAATTTGCAAGTTTAAAAGTATAATGACATCCAGGGTTGGTAGAAAAGTAGTACTGGCCTAGAAGAGGAGTGAGAAACTTATATAAACTTTCTGTAAGGCAATTTGACAATGTGTTTCAAAAGCCTTGAAAATGTGCAACCCTTTCATGAAAAGATGCTCAACATTGCTAATTATCAGAGAAATGGAAATCAAAAGTACAGTGAGGTATCACTTCACACTGGTCAGAATGGCCATGATCAAAAAGTCTACAAATAATAAATGCTGGAGAGGGTGCAGACAAAAGGGAACCCTCCTCACTGTTGGTGGGAATGTAAATTGGTGCAGCTACTATGGAGGTTCCTTAAAAAACTAAAAGTAGAGTTATCATATGATCTCAGCAATCCCACTCCAGGGTACATATCCAGAAAAGACAAAAACTCTAATTTGAGAAGATATATGCACCACACTGTTCACAGCAGCACTATTTACAATACAACAGCGAAGACGTGGAAACAACCTAAGTGTCCACTGACAGATAAGTGGACAAAGAAGACGTGGTACATATAGACAATGGAATATTACTCAGACAGAAAAAAGAATGAAATAATGCCATTTGCAGCAACATGGATGGACCTAGAGATATCCTACTAAGTGAAGTAAGTCAGACAGAGAAAGACCAAATATCATATGATATCACTCATATGTGGAATCTAAAATAAGACACCAATGAACTTATTTACAAAACAGAAACAGACTCACAGACATAAAAAACAAATTTATGGTTACCAAAGGGGAAAGGAGGGGAGGGATAAATTAGGAGTTCGGGATTAACAGATACACACTACTATATATAAAACAGATAACCAACAAGGATCTACTATATAATACAGGGAACGATATTCAATATCTTGTAATAACCTGTAAGGGAAAAGAATCCCTTTGACTCAGTGATTTCACTTCCAGTAATGTTTCCCAAGGACACGGTCCATGATGCCTCAGATGACACTATCACAGATGTTCACTGTAGATGACTTTACTGGACCAAAATTTACAATCAACGTAAATGCCTAGTAATGGGGTGCTGGTTAAGTGAATTACAGTCTATCCATATAATGGAATACCATGCACAAATTGAAAAATAATAATGACGTAGGAAACACTTCAAAACATATGGCTAAGGGGGTAGAAAAGCCTCCAACAGAGTATGTATGGTACGAGCTCTTTTTTTAAAGTGTCCATTAGTTCTCACTCTGATTCCCTACGGCTGACTCAGGACACGTGTACACACACACACACACACACACACACACACACACACACACACACACACTGGAGAGGGGACTGTCGTCAGTGGAAGAGAGATTTTCAACCCTTCTAGAAGACAGAGCCAGTGCAAGGGTGTTGATGGTTAAAACTGAGTGCAGTGAGCTGCGGTCCAGAACACTCACAGGAGGGGCCGGGATGGGAGGGAGGCGGGCAATCCTTCTGGCATAACCCCGGGGAAGCTCTGGGCTTGGGGCCAATGGGCTTAAAGAGTAAGAACAAGGGAAGGTGCTGAAAAACAGAAACCAGTTGGAAGTCGTCCCGGGGAAACCTCAGCGCCCGTCTCCCCATCCCGCGTGCCATGGAAACCAGCGCATTTATTACTCCACCCCACAGTGGAGGCTTCTTCTAAAGAGAAGCCAAGGACACTGCCCAGGGAGACTCCCTCTCTCAGGGCGAGTGATTCTGCACAGACGAGCAAGTCCCTGCATCCGGCAGGTCCTGCCCAGGTGGACCCCCCAGGGGGACACGCTGCACAGCCCAGGCATCCCAGGGATTGACTGAGGCCTCAGTTCTGACAATAAACAGGCCACATCTTACACTGAGGGGTCAGGTCCAATGTTAGAGGAGCAAGAAATAGAGGTTTCAGCCTAGGCACAAAGGTGTGAAGGTGACCAATAGAAGAACTACACATAATAAGCATTAAAATTGGGAGAAGAAGAGTGCAAATGAATTTCTTTCCTACCAGAGGCTCAAGAGACACCCTAAATCCATATATGAATGTATAGATAACGAACAAATCAGCATCTTATTTAGAGTCATGGGAATTGCCACCTAAAGGTCTAAAGCAAACATGATTACAAGAAGCTGCCCCCTCTCAACTCCCTGATTTTTTTTTTTTTTTTTTACCGTGGGCATATATAACTTCAATAAAATTTTAAAAATAAAGGGAAGAGACCGTAATAGAAATGACCACTGTGCTTTTCTATTTCCCATGTGTCATTCAGATCCGTAAGCATAAAAAGTCAGCATTCAGGTGCCTTTGGTGAGAGCGGATGATTTTTCTCTGTGAATTTCCATAAACACAGAACAGACGGCACTCATTTTTAATGCTTTCTGAGAGAACCAGCTTATCTAAATCAAAAGCTGCTGTATTTGCTTCTGTTTTTATGCCTCGCTAGGGCCTCCGTTTTGTTTGTTTCTTTTCAAGTTTGGCAAACCATTTCCCTGGCTTCTTGGGACTACACAGCAGGGCGTTTGACTGTGAACGCTCCCCGTTCTGCATACAGCTTTCACTGCTTCCTGTGTACATAGGAGAATTTCACCAGCAAAACCCAGGTAACTGGGACTGAACAGAGAGCCAGAGCCTTACCATTTTCTGTCGTGAAAGGGAGACTTCAAAAGGGCATTTGAGTACCCAGCCATTTAGTAATCATCTTGGATTTCACTCTCTCCATCACTTAATAAATCTACTTTAATTTCTAGTATTTCCTTGCCCTGATAGAGCTGTGAAAGCTTTTTTCATTCCCTCCACTGCTCTGGCAAGTGCACATTCCTTCCCCCACCATTTTACTGCCTTTATCTCCCCTTCGCGTTTGTGCCTAATCTGAAGGTTCCCAGAAATATAGCTTTCAGAGAGGAAATGCAACTAAAATCCTATCAGCCGATTCCTCAAATGTTCAGAAAGGCCCGCAGAGGTGTGCACACGGTTACCTTTCGAATTCGCGTTCCCACATTCGCTCAAACGCACCTGATCCACTTTATCTGGAATCTCGAGTGAATTCAGGAACAAGATTTTTCTTTTGTTGTCTGTTTCTCTACAAGCTTTACCTATTATTCCCGTTTCTTTTAGCAGGTTCTTGGCTTTAGACCTGCAGCGTGGGGTATGTGTAGAGGGGACCTGGCCCTCACCTTGAACTTGTCTGTGGTTTGCTCTGGAGCCCGAGCCAGCCGGTGGAATTGTTGGGACTCAGACCCAGCGAGACACAACGCGGGGACTGTTCTGTGCACGCCGCCCGCTGACCCACGGCTACACGGGAACCAGCAGGGCTGGTCTCCACTCAACAACTGTTCAACGGACATGAGAGGAGAATCCGTCATGATTCCCACCAATTCCAGTGGTAGAGTAGTTCACATTTCCATATACGAGGAAAAGTTGAGGGCAGAGGAAAGATAACTCAGTTTCTAACAGATGAGAGATGAAAAATGGGGAAGATTTCTATTACTTAATATTAACCAGACACTCAGTGGCTCAGATAACAGAAACCTATTTTCTCACAGTTCTGGAGGCTGGATGTCCAAGCTCAAGGGGTCATCAGGGTTGGTTCCTTCTGAGGCCTCTCTCCTTGGGGTGCAGACAGCCACCATTTTCTGCACCTTCACATGGCCTTCCCTCTACCTGGGTCTATCCTAATCTCCTCTTCTTGTAAGGGCCCTTCCCAATGGCCTCATTTTAACTTAAATATCTTTTCAAAGGCCCCATCTCCAAATACAGTCAGAATCTGAGGTGCTGGGGGTTAAGGACTTCAGCACACGAATTGTGGGGGGGGGGCGGGAAGATCAGCCTGTAACAGAGACCTTTCATGTTCTTTCCATGTCTATCCTAAAACGCGTTCTCTGTAGGCTTATTTTAGCTCATTTCATATACCCCCCTTTTCCCCTTCTATTCCCTCAACATTTATTTATTGAGTTCCCATGATACTGAGTTTCCATAAATACTGATTTTCCTCACACTGTGCTTGGCGCTGGAGATCCCAGGATGCCTCCTGTCACTGAGCAGAAGTTGACATGTAAAAATATCATAACAGCCCAATTAGTACCGTAAAGAAGGGACGGATAACGTTTCCTGGGAGTTCAGAGGACCAGCGACGCCCGCCTGGGAGCAGACAAGTCTGAGCAGAGAAGATGATAGGCAGGAAGCTTTTAAAATGATGGCTATGAGTTCATGAGGAAGAGACACGGAGATAACATCGTTCTAGACAAAAGGAACACAACGTACTACGTGCTGAAGCCCAACAGGGTATGTACGGCACAGTGGCTGTGAGCAGGGCGGATGGCAGGGAGTGGACGCGGTGAAGATGGAGAGGTGGGTGGGGGCCAGGCTAGGAGATTAGGACTTCACCCAGAGCCAGCCCACTGACATTTACAAACAGTAATTAACTAGTAAATCAATATATTAAAATCTAGTTCTGAGTGCTTTCTAGGTTTCTGAGTACTGTCGTCTATTACTGAGTCTTGAGTAATTTTCCTTGCCATCTAGACTCCTAGCTCAGGGACTGCACACCTTTACCTGCCATTTCACTTGCCTTCCCACGCTCCTGTCATTGTCACCATGAGTGAAAACGTGAGTAGATGAATAGGAAGCCTTTTCTTTCCAAGAAACGATTGTCTCTATGCCTGAAGCTTATCCACAAAGACAAAGATGCTCGCATATGGATGTGTATATAAAACACTTTTCCTTAATATGTATATTTAAGGGAAAGTGTTGTAAGGACTTCTGGATTTATGCCTGTTCTCAGAAGTTTCAAATCAGAACTATTTAAAAAATTGAGCGGGTTGAATCCTTCATTTTATAGGCTGATGGAACCAGGGTCCCTTTAAACTAACATGAAGTGAAATCAACATATCCTTTTTGTCAAACACCAAACACCCTTTTCTTTTTTTTTTTTTGCGGTACGCGGGCCTCTCACTGTTGTGGCCTCTCCCGTTGTGGAGCACAGGCTCCGGACGCGCAGCCCCATCGGCCACGGCTCACAGGCCCAGCCGCTCCGCGGCATGTGGGATCTTCCCAGACCGGGGTACGAACCCGCGTCCCCTGCATCGGCAGGCGGACTCTCAACCACTGCGCCACCAGGGAAGCCCACCCTTTTCTTAAAAAGGCCCCATTGGATCTTTATACTGGTCAACAAAACAAGACTTTCGCCCCACAGGGCCCGTTCCTTACTGGCATTTTCTCAGCATTTATGCAGGTGGTGGACAGCCTCGCGCTTGTTACATATTGCCCGGATAAGTAATTCCCTTTGTAAACCGTTAAAAGCACAACATTTGTATCTTTCCATTACCCACAGCGCCTGGACTACAGAAAAGAGTGACGGCAAACACAGTACCTGGTGCCCAATACTTTATGGACCATGAACTCTTTTAATTCTTGTAATAATCTGTGAGGTAGGTACCGTCATTATCTTTAGTTTAAAGATGTAAACACTGAGGCACAAGGAAGCTGAGCAAGCTGCCCGAGGAGCGGCGACTCGCCAGCGGTGAGTAGGCGTCGTGCTGCGCGTGGCTCTAGGGTCTGGATCTCGAGCACACGAGTTACAAGGTTTCCTGAGTATTTGTTCACACTCCGCACATCATCTGAGCCCGGGGACTGGTGACAGGGCTGGACCCCTCGGTCCACTCGGCTGCTGGGCTCCCAGGACAGTGCCTGGCAACGCGTCCCACCGTGGCGCCCAGCTCTGTGCCAGGCGCCGAGCCTTACAGCTGTGCAAGGTCAATAGACCTGTGTGTGTGGCCGGCACGAGGCCACTGACAATGGTCTGCTTTCTTCTCCCTGAGCACCAGCAGATACGTCACCAAAAGGCTTTTGTTTTTATAAATACGGCTCAAAGAGACTCTGAACGGAGAATGGTGGTTACCATAACTTGAAAATTGTTTCTAAAACTATGAAGGATAAATGATAGTTAATAATAATAACTACCTTGATAAATGGCTGGTACTGGGCCAAGTGCTTTATTGCACTCTCATTTAAACTCCCCCAAGAACCCTAAGCAGGAGGAACCAGCCTCCCGTTTACAGACAGGGAAGGAGGCTCAGGAGTCAAGGTCACACAGCTGCACACGCAGAGCCCTCTTCCTCCCCCTCCTCCTTTTCCTCAGTCCTTTTCTGTCCCCTCCTTTCTCCCTGACCCGACTTCAGACCCTGTCCATTTCTCTCTCCTTATAAATTGAAGTATAAGTGACAAGCAGTAAAATACAACTTTTCACTGTCGATTTTGTTTAGAATAAAATAGCATATTTTACATATTTTCTTTTAGATCCTTATCTCTTAAGATGCATGATCAAGTGTTTACAACGAAATGGTAAGTTGTCTACCTTATATAAAATATTTTAAATGAGGGTATACATTAAACAAAAACAAAAACAGAAAATATCTTTATAGTACAGCTCTGTCCCCAGATCTAGGTGGCGACATTTCCAGCACCTAGAGGAGCCCAGCTCTTTGTGTCTATATTTACTGCCTCTTGGAAAGACCATTAAAGTCCTGGTGAAAATTCACATCAAAGCAAGAGCTTCTGGGGGGGTCAAGATTCTTCCGGAACATTGGATTTTATCAGCAAAGCTTTCTGTGGCTGAGAGGCAGTTGAAATCAAATAAGTTGTTGACCCAACCAGGTCAGACTTAACTTGGACTTCAGCAGCTAATTTCAATTTCAATTCAGTTCACCAGAAGTGATCGTGCATTTCATAAAGCAAGATGCCCGGAGCCCCACTGAGGCTGTGCTCGGACGGGACCCACGACCCAGGAGAGGAGCCTTGCCTCCTGTCCCTCCTGCTTCTGGCTGAGTGTGGAGGTGGCCTGGGGAGGCCCCAGGGCCAATGATGATCACAGGGCCACTATTATTATTATTATTTATTATTATTATTTTTTGGTACATGGGCCTCTCACTGTTGTGGCCTCTCCCGTTGCGGAGCACAGGCTCCGGACGCGCAGGCTCAGCGGCCACGGCTCACGGGCCTAGCCGCTCCGCGGCACGTGGGATCTTCCCAGACCGGGGCACGAACCCGTGTCCCCTGCATCGGCAGGCGGACTCTCAACCACTGCGCCACCAGGGAAGCCCTGTGTTGCAATTTTTTAAATGCCTTAAAACTTTCTGTAAGTGTAAAGTAAGGTAACAGATTGCTTAAAAGTTTACGGATACGCTTCTTTTCTTTTTTTTGGACAAACAACTTTTAGATTCTATCTAAATAGCTAATCAAATTCAACTCTATCAAATCTGGTTAGACTCTAGAATGAAGATTCTTTGTTAAAGAGATCTGGTAAGTAAGGCGGCAAGTGTTCTTGCTGTTGGAGGATAAAAACATCAGTAGCAGGGAGAGGACTTGCTGACGCAGAGTTGAGCTGAGAGGGAGGTCCACTTCCGGTGTTTTTTTTTTTAATGTGGCAGGATTATTTAAGGCCATTGAAATTTGAAAGGCTGCAGGAAACAAATGAAGTAATCACTGAGAAGTGCTGAAATCAGCCCTACTTAGAGCAACTCCTCCTCAGCTAATAAGCAGGAGAAGTGGCATGCTGGGCGTGCCACAGCAGCACGGGGGACGATCACCTTTGCTATTCTTTTCCCCCACAAGAGTGATGAAACGGCAGCTCTGGATGCAGTGCTACATCTATGAAAAAGGATGAAAATTCCCCGCAAAGGGATGTATGCCTGAGTGTGGGCTTCTCCACAGGGAATCCTTATCTCATTCCTCCCCCATCCTTCCTCCCTGCCCCTCAGACACCACACCTGAATCCCACCTGGAGAACAGATGAGCCCGTTTCTCTGAGCTGTGCGTCACAGAGCAGCCTCTCATGCAAACCTGGAAACATAGCCCCTGCGTTTATTCGGGCGCTGCGAGGAGGCATGGGTTAAAAGGAGTAAAGAAAGACTTATCTGTAGTCTAGGGCGCCAGACGACCTGAACACACAGGGGAGATAGTAGTAAGTGCTGATTGTGGGAGGAGAAAATGCATGTGCTTCCATGGTCCTGAGCACGCACCAGGGCTTGTGTGCATGACAGCTGCCCAGGGCATTCAGTCCTGTGGTACAGAGCCCGGCTTCAGGGGGCTCCAGTTGGGTGCACAGCTGGCCCTCTCCCAGGACCCCCAGCTAACACTGTCCTGCATCCTCAACTGTGTGTGGGTAGAGTCTCTCTAACCCCAGTTCAAGGAGAGAACACGACGGGGCTGGAAAGACCCCTGTCCTTTCCCCGCCTGGAGAGATTATGAGAGGGATACTGAGTTGACGTTTATCTTCAGAAGGATGTTTCCTGCCACTGGAAAATACCACCGTTTACCAATTTTGTTGGATATATATTTATATTACATATATAATATATGCATATACTTACTTAATTACATATAGGTATACATATATAACCTATATGTTTCAATATATTTTGGTATCTGGCTGTTTTGTACTATGTGTGATAAGACAAACCTTGTAAAGTCTGGAAGAGGAAACCACTTACTCAGATCCACAGATAACAATGCAAGAAATGAAGGACCATGAAGGATTAGGTATACATGACACGACCACAGGAAACTAGTAAAGCTCCAATAACCGACCCTAAAGGAATGGAGATTTGTGAACTCTCTGATGAAGAACTCAGAAAAATCCTCTTAAAGAAGGTCAGCAAACCATACGGACACACAGGCAACTACATGAACTTAGGAAAACAACACGTGAACAAAATGAGAAATAGAAACATCAGGAACAAACAAACAGAAACCCTAGAGCTCCAGGGTACAGTGGCTGAACAGAAGAATTCAACGGAGAGCTTCGACAGCAGACCTGACTGAGCTGAAGAACCAGTGATCTGGAAGGCAGACGATCTGGAATTATGCAGTCAGAGGAGCCAAAAGAAAAGAGAATGAAAAACGCGTAAAGAAAGCCTATAGGACTCATGGGACGCCATCAAGAGAAAATATGCATTACAGGAATCTCAGAAGGAAAAGAGAAAGGGACAGAAAGTATATTTAAAGCAATAATGGCTGATACTAATGGGGGAAATGGGTGAAGGTGGTCAAAAGGGTACAAAATTCCAGTTCTAAGATGAGTAAGTTCTGGGGATCTAATGGACAGCATGGTGACTACAGCTAAAACACTGTACTGTATACCTGAAATTTACTAAAAGAGTAGGTTTTAAAAATTATCACCTCACACCACAAAATGGCAATTATCTGTTAACTAATCTTATTGTGGTAACCATTTAACAATATATACATATGTTAAATCACCATGCTGTATACCTTAAATTTATGAAACGTTATATGTCAACTGCATCTAAATAAAGCTGAGGAAAAAACCGTGCAGCAAAGGAAACAATGAATAGAGTGAAAAGGCAGCCTATGGAGGGAGAAAACATTTGCAAACTGTGTATCTGATAAGGGATTAATATCTAGAACATGTAAACTCAACCATAAGAAGACAAATAACCCGATTAAAAAATGGGCAAAGGGGCTTCCCTGGTGGCGCAGTGATTGGGAGTCCGCCTGCCGTGCAGGGGACGCGGGTTCGTGCCCCGGTCTGGGAGGATCCCACATGCCGCGGAGCGGCTGGGCCCGTGGGCCCGTGGGCCATGGCCGCTGAGCCTGCGCGTCCGGAGCCTGTCCTCCGCAACGCGAGAGGCCACAATAGCGGGAGGCCACAACAGTGAGAGGCCCGCGTACCGCAAAAAAAAAAAAAAAAAAAAAATGGGCAAAGGACTTAAATAGATCTTTCTCCAAAGAAGATAAACGAAAGCCAAAAAGCATATGAGAAGATGCTCAAAATCACTAATCGTCAGGGAAGTGCACATCAAAACCACAATGAGATATCACCTTACACCTGTTAGAATGGCTGTTATCAAAAGGACAAGAAATAACAAGTGTTGGTGAAGATGTGGAGAAAAGGGAGACCTTGTGCACTCTTCGTGAGAATGTAAAATGGTGCAGTCGCTATGAAAGACAGTGGAGATTCATCAAAAAATTAAAAGATGGAACTACCATCCACTCCAGCATTGCCAGTCTGGGTGTATATACGAAAGAATAACCACCAGGATCTCACAGAGATATGTCCACTCCCATGTATATGATGCAGCTTTGTCCACAGTAGCTGCCAAGAGGTGGAAGCAACCTAAATGTCCGTCGACAGGTGAATGGATAAATAAAATGGGGTGGAGGCATAGAGTGGAATATTATTCAGCCTTAAAAAAGAAGAAAATCTTGTCATACGCCACCACGTGGATGTACCCTGAGGACGTACGAGATGAAATAAGCCAGTCATAAAAAGACAAACATGTATGATTCCACTTCTATCAAGTACTGGAAGAAGTCAGACACATAGCAACAGCCAGTAGCCTGTGGCTACCAGGGGCTGGGGAGGGAGGGGAAAGCAGGTGGGTTTTCAGTGGGGGTGGAGTTTCCCTTTTATAAGAGGGGAAGTTCTGGAGCTCTGCAGTGCAACAACGTGCACACAGCTGACACTGCTGGACTGCACACTTAGAAATTGTTAAGACAGTGAATTTTAGGTTACATGTGTTTGGACCACAATAAAAAAATAGAGTAACTGAATACGTAGCAGTATTAAACAGGGTTAAAGGAACAAAAAATATTACATTTGATGGCAAATAATAAACCATGTAGGCTAGCATTAAAACATGAAAAAAAATCAAGTCCAGCAGGTGTTCTCAAACTGAGAATAAGCTTCTTATCCCAAAGTAGAGAATGCTCAGGGCACATCTGTGTGATGAAGTGCTGTGTGTAAGAAAAACTCAGTTTCCTCCTTTGCCCTCTACTACTAGCATGACTCTTCTTCACTTCTGGCCATCAAACGTATGGGGCTTTTCCCCATGCTGACCAATTCTCCAGCACCAACTGGGTGTCTAAACTTCAATTCAATTCTGACACTATCCATCTGGAGTTAGCACAGACCCCACTGTGCTAAGGGCTCCATCCCACAAGATTACCCACCCCACTTGAGTCCAGGCTGCCACCTGTGCTTCTGGCCAATTGTCCAAAAATGGGAGGTTCCTAACAATCCCCCCCCTCGGGTTTGGTCACTGGCTGGAAGGGCTCACAGAACTCAGCACCACAGTTCACTCACTCCATTACCGGTTTATTTATAAAAAAGTCAGAAATGGCCAGACGGATGAGAACACAGGGCGAGGTATAGGGGAAGGGCACGCGGAGCTCCCAGGCCCTCTCCGGGTGCACAACCCCCCAGCACCTCCACCAAACTGGAAGCTCTCTGAACGCCACACTTTACAGATTTTTATGGCGGCCTCATTACCAGGCAGGACTGATTACATCAATAGCCACTGGTGATTCACTCAACCTCTAGTCCCTCTCTCCTCCCTGGAGGGCAGGTGTGGGGCTGGATGTTCTAACCCTCCAACCACATGGTTGGTCCCCTGGCAACCAGTCCCCATCCTGAGGCTCCCCGGGACCCCCAGACACAGGTCATCTGGTTAGCATGCAAAAGACACTCGACACAAGGGTTTAGGAACCGTGTGCCAGGAAAGGGGGACGAGCAGAGACCAAGCACGCATTGATCTTTACGTCACAGTATGTAAACTTTAAGAGCATTTTTGGAAAATCTTATGTGTCTGTGAGTGTGAGTAGCGGGGAGGGGGGAGAAGGGAATAGATGAGAAAAGGAAAGGACAGAAGGACAGAAGGGTGGAGAAGAGAAAAAAGAGTGGAGGGAAAGCAAGGGCACAATCAACAGGCAAAATAGAGTCGGGGGGCTTCCCTGGTGGCGCAGTGGTTGAGAGTCCGCCTGCCGATGCAGGGGACACGGGTTCGTGCCCCGGTCTAGGAGGATCCCACATGCCGCGGGAGCAGCTGGGCCCGTGAGCCGTGGCCACTGAGCCTGCGCGTCCGGAGCCTGTGCCCCGCAGCGGGAGAGGCCACAACAATGAGAGGCCCACGTACCACAAAAAAAACAAACAAACAAAAAAAAAATAAAACACTTTAAAAATAGAGTCAGATATTCATAGTGGGCGATGGTTTTCTTTATACTTTTCAAGATTTTCTAACAGGTCTGTAATATGACATCCTGGGAAAAATGGCTTTTAAAATGTAAAAGGACATCAGATTAGCTAGAGGGACAGAAGGGAGCCTGGGCGGGGATGTCCCTGTGGTCGAGGGGAGCTGGTCCTTGGGGGCAGCGGCTGCACAGGGAGGGGCACAGAAGCCCAGGACCCCCGAGTGGGGGGCAGCCAAAGGGCCCATGGCCACGGAGGAGCAGAGGCACCAAAAGTCACACTTAACCTGCTGCAGTTTCTCCCAGATTCCCATGGGGATGTGAATTTCCCTTCAAAAGAGTCCACGGAGTCCGTATTACATGTGACTCGTGTCCTCTTATGGTGGCCGTATTTCTCAGTAATAACGCTGCGATATCGTCGGTCACACCAAATAGATGTTTTTCCCCTTCTCAACGCTGTGAAAGCCAGTGGAATGCACCCTTGAAATTACTATCAAAACGCTGGCTCAAAGGCGAGGGGTCCTTGGCAGGAGGGTGACTCTTATCAGCAAAGGTGAGAAGTGTGGGCGGCAGAGAAGCAGGGAGCTCAGGTGAAAACAAAAGGCTGTCCTAGTCCAGACAGAGGCTTTTGAAGAGAAAGCAGAACCGGGGGATTAGAAAATCAAAGTTCCAGTCCCCAGCTTTGCTCCAATGAGTTCTGTGACCTTTTCATCTTTCCACGGGGCTCAGTCCTCGTAAGTGACTATTAGAGAGGGCTGAGCAGAATCAATCATCTCCATGTGTTTTCCAGCAGAACATTCTACCAGCACTAGACAAGGAAATGTAAAAAGTGCCATGTTCTCCTGGACAGAATTGACAGAGAGAGGGCCAAGAACCAGGTCTCAGCAGCGCGTTTCCAGACACGTGAGCCACAGAAGAGCAAAACCCTCTGAAAACGAAATGCACAAGCTGACAGCAGGACCAAATGGAAAGTTACTTTTCTCTCCTTTAGAGAGCGGGTTGGTACCTTACAGTGAACAGAGTGCAATCTTCTTAAATGTTAATGCAGTGGAGGAAAGGTATGTCACTTAGGAAAAAGGTTAGCTAAGGAAACTGAAAGATCATAAATCACAAGAAATTATCTTGTCAGAGGCACAGGGCTCTGATGAGGTACTCCTAGGTTCCTTTAAAAATTTTTTTTCTTTTATTATAAAAGAAAACATAGAGAAAGCCATAAAAAGCAAAAGTCACAGCGCCCTGGCTTAATGAGCTATTGTAAGATGAACACTTTTGTTATCTGCACCCAACTCAACACACAGAACCTTGCCAGTTCCATCAGAAGGTCAAGAGGTAGTGTAAAAAATTTTTTATTTCAGAAAATTTTTTCTTAAAAGATAGTTTTTATATTTGCTTTGTTCCCTTCTTTGCTTTTCTTCTTCAGGGATTTTCAATATTTGTAGGTTGTACCTCTCTTTTGCTTCTTTAAAAGTATTTATCATTTTCTCTCAAACCCTCTTGCAAAAGTCATTCCTTTCATTTCTTCTTTTTCTTAAAGCACAAAATTCTTCTTAAAGCATAAAAAAAATTCTTCCTTCTCACATTCTTTTTCTCTTAAAGTATCATCTGTTTTCTTTATTGACTCTCAAGTTCCTTTTGGTTGGTTCTTCTTTTCTGAAATGACTTTTTCTTTTATTTCGAATTATTTCCTGTTTTGTTACTTCTGAGTTTTTCCATTTTACTTTGCAGTCTTTCATGTTTTGTATCACTGTATTAAGAACTTTTTTAGATTGCTTTGAAATGGAAGCTTCCTTTTGGCTCTGTTCTGTGAACATAGCTTTCTCTGATGCCCTTGTTTTTTTCTAGGGTAACTTTGTAGGGACTTGTATTTGGCATTTTCTATTGGCCATTTTCATGTGAAATCAGGTTTCCTGCTCGGCTAGCAGGAGGCCTGGTCAAAGCAGCTCTGACTTCCCAGAGCTCCTCTTACTTCTTGCACGTGGTATCAACACGACCGACTCTGTCCCTTCCCCCACTTCTGTCTGGACCTTCTCCTTCCATCTCTGTTGTCCCTGTCTTGTTCAAGTTTGACTCCACTGCCAGGTTCCTCCTGAGGGTGGGGCCCTGGTACGCACTGAGGGTGGGGAAAACCTCCCCATTTTCCGCTGCTGTTCTCGGATCGCCCACCACGTTTTCTGCCGACCACCTGATGGCAACGTTGAGGTTCTCCTCTCCATACGTAAGTTGGTCAGGTGCCCCGAGAGCCCCCTCCTCTCTCCATGCAGGTCCTGTTGTTTTTGGTGGTTTGGCTCTACCCGCTTGAGTTCCAGCGACATCTTGCACCTGGTTTTGTTGTAACTGTGGTCCCTGGAGGTGGTTGCTTCTCCAGTCTAGTTGCTTTCTCTGATTTCATGCTGGGATTCAGAAACATGCATAGACTCTGCATCTCCCTGGAATCTCGGAACCAGGAGGAAGCGGTCGTTGGACGAGTCACAACTGAGCTCTGGCTCTTTTCTCCCCAGTTTGACTTTCTTCTCATCTTCCCATAAACTTTATGTCCTGGAGTCAGCAGACTAGGTTCTCAGTTTCCTGACTACTTACTAGCCATGTGACCTCAGGAGAGTTATTTAATTTCTCATTCGTAAGCACCCACCCCACGGGATTACTGGGAGGATTAAGTGGGTAGCGTAAGGTGTTAGCACAAAGCTTGGTGTGAACTGTCCATGTATAAGGGCTATTAACGCCTCCTCTGTCCACCCCGTTACTCCTGATGGAGCCTGGACAGCTCCCTCTCCCTTACGCTTTCGGCACGTTTCCACCAGGAAGCCCTGTTAATTCTATCTCCACTTCGCCTCGACTCTGCTGGCACCGTTTCCGTCTGTGCTTGGACTGCTGCAGTAGCCTCCTAACTAGACTCCCTGCTTCCTGCTTTGCTTCCTCTCCCACCACCATCAATCCATTCCACACGAGGCAACCTGAGTGACCTTTTAAAATTTAAATCTGACCGTGGCACGCTCTTGCTTAAACCCTTAAAAGCACCCCCTTACACGGGGGACAGAATCCAGAGTTCTTTGCGTGGTCTCCAAGGCCCGGCATGATCTGACCACACATAGCGCACCTCCGTCTGTGGTCCAGCCACACCGGCTTTCCACCGAGCTCCCTCCTCCGCAGGGCGTGCGCCCTGGTGCTGCCTCTGCAGGGAATGCTCTTCTCTTCCCCGTCTCTTCCTGTTTAACTTCTGCTCACCCAGGACTGATCAGTTAAAACACCACTTCACTCCAAGGCCCTTCTCTGACTCAGAGCCTACATAGGGGACCGCATAGCAGGGAAAGTTAACCTGGGGGCCAAATCTTCATGTAGGAAAAACCATGTCCCTCCCACCTATCCAAATCACCTCCTGGTGATTTTCAGTTGTAACACTGCTCTTCTTTATAGCTCTAAATCATAATTTTAAATTCTATTTTAATTTGTTTCATGTCTATATCCTCCCCAAGACTATAAGCTCTAGGAGGGCATGGGCTGCATCTCTTTTTTCCTTTCTTGTGTTTCAAGGCTCAGCCTAGCGCCTGGCACACAGAAGGTTCACAATGGAAAGTCACTGAACAAAAGCATAAAACCAGGTATGGCCGGATACAGTGATGTCGATGGCGAGAGCTGAGAGATAAGGAACTCCACCCAGGCTGAGCTGGGATGTGAACAGCTGAACAGGTCCTTAGTGGCAGGCAGAGTCACTGTGTTACATTTCTGCTGTGAGAAAGAGCTAGATCTAGCCTCGACATCTTCTGGGTTCTTGTCACAAGAACCTGGTTGAGCTAAAGGGGGTCTGAGAGATGCAGTGTTATGGGTCTGTTAACACCAGACAAGACCCATCTCAAAGGCAGAAATGAGAATTTTTACAACTCAACCAGTCGAAGCACTTCTCTGGGACAGGAAGACTCTTCTGGGACAGGATAGCTGAGACAGTCAACCTGGGAAGCCACATTTTCATGCAGGGAAAGGGAGGTACATTTCAGGTTCTCTGTTTTGAGCTTTGCATCCCCAGAGGACAGGAGTTTGCGGATAGAGGCAATACCCAGTATAATTTTATTGTCTATCCAAGGTGGATTTTAAATTTTTAAAAAAATTTTAACTGTGATACAGACATAGAGAACAGACTTGTGGCTGCAAGCGGGAGGGGGGTGGGGGAGGGAAGGAGTGGGAGTTTGGGGTTAGTGGGTGCAAACTATTGTATACAGGATGGATAAACAACAAGGTCCTACCGCAGAGCACAGGGAACTCTATTCAATATCCTGTGATAAAGCATCATGGAAAAGAATACGAAAAAGGATGTATATATATGTATAATTGAGTCATTTTGCTGTACAGCAGAAATTAACACAACATTGTAAACCAACTATACTTCGATGAATTTGAAAATTTTAATTGTGACGAAACACACATCAAGTTTCCCATCTTACCCATTTTAAGTGTACAGCTCAGTAGCGTTAAGTGCATTCACGTTGTCGCACAATGCCCAGAACTGTCTTGTAAAAGTGAAACCCTGTACCCATTAGACAACAACTGCCTATCTTCCCCCCGCCCTCAGCCCCTGGCAAATACCGTCCCACTTTCTGTTGCTACGACTTTGATTACTCTAAGCTCCTCGTATAAGTGGAATGATGCAGTCTTTGCCATTTTGTGACAGGCTTATTCCTCTTAGCATAATCTTTTCAATCTTATCCACATTGTAGTATGTGACTGAACCGCTTTCCTTTTTATGGCTGAATAGTATTCCACTGTATGTGTAGACCACATTTTGTTTACCCATCATCCATCAATGGACACTTGGGTTGCTTCCACCTTTCAGCTGTTGCAAATAGCACTGCTATGAATGTGGCTGTACAGATATCTCTTCAAGACCCTTCTTTCAATTCTTTTGGGCACATATCTAGAAATGGAATTGCTGGATCATATGGTAATTCTATTTTTAATTTTCTGAGGATCTGTCATACTGTTTTTTCATAACAGCTACACCATTTTACATTCCCACTGGCAGTGTGCACAAGGGCCCCAATTTCTCCACGTCTTTGCCAACACTTGTCATTTTCTTCCCTTTCTTTTCTCTCTCTCTCTCCCTTCCGTCCTTCCTTTCTTTCTTTCTCCTTTGATCATTCTAATGTGGACGAGGTAGTAAGGTGGTTTTTACTTTATGAGTCTGCAAAGGCTATCACAAACGTGAATTTTGCTTATTTATTTTGAACTAGTTTAAGCATACTGAAAGGAGCAGGGACTAACACAGCGAATGTCTGTGCGTCCACCCCTCAGCCCTGTCAGATGCCAGTGCTCTGCCGTACACGCCACCCCCCCCACGAGGCTGTGTGCTGCCATTCTGAGAGATCTTGTGGTGGGAGATTTTTCAAGTTACATAATTCTCCTCAAAAATGTTCATGTGTCTTTCACAATTATCTGAGCAAGCAGACATATTTACTCTGTATCACTAAATGCACCAGCGGAAAACGGGTCCAAACCTGGGTGTTCCACACTGACCCGATCTCCATCCACTGGACACCACACACTCCCAAAGGCCTCGTGGCCATACGGCCGGAGGGACACAGACGTTGGTGGGGTTGAATTGCTGCGACAAAGCAGTGCTTTGCCACAGGCTGGGATGGCAGCTTGGCAGCCAGAATGTGCCCACGTCAAGCTGTTTGTGCTCTTGTCCCGAAGCTTACAGCCCGGGTCTGTTCCAGAATTTCCCAGGTGCCCGGGAGTCTGACGCACGCTCACATCCACTGTTCAAGCCTGCGCCCCAAGGAGGGGGCCTGCAGCGCGGTGACACCCAGGCTAACCTCTGGGCTGGGGAGAGGCCTGAAATACAGAATCTGGGTGCAGCCGGGGCCACATCAGGTCTCCCCACCTCCCCCACGACCTGCAAACACACCTCATCACAGTGAGGACCCCAAATGCCGTGAGCGCCTGGCAGACACACACACTGCGGCATTCCTGGGCCCAGGAGAACACGGTGCGGAAGTAGTTTAACACCCCCAGGGGAGGGCAGATTCTGGAGGACCCTGGGTGTGTGGAAACTGACCGATTTACTAAGACAATAAATACAGCTTTTCTTATTAAAGTCCCTCGGAAGAATGACTGTAACCACTTTTTAAAAACATTTCTATTTAAATCTCAGGGCAGACAATAAATCTGCCAATTTCTTGCCATTTGACTTAGAAGCCAATGTCCCTTTCGCCTTCACTGAATGACAAAACACGCCTTTATGATACAGATGACCATGCATTCTGCTCTCTGAAGAGCTTCTCTTTTCCCGGTGCTATGTTTGGTAAGAACTGCAAAACTGTCCTTGACTACAGGAATTAAATGTCTCTAGGAAAGTTTTCTCAAAGGTGGGCTCAGGACCCCAGAATCACCTGGAGTGGGAGGTGCACTTGATAAAAAGACAGATCCCTGGGTCCGCCTCACATTTACTGGTCAGTAGCTGTGTGGTTACCGGAATGTCTATTTTTACAAATCCCCAGGGGACTCCTACGCCTTTTCGCTACCCTTCAGGTGGCTGCTGGAAGGTGAAAGATGACACAGGTGATGACAAGGTGGTTTAAGTGCAGCGATGGGGGAGGGGGAGGGATGAATTGGGAGACTGGGATTGACATATACACACTACTTTATCTAAAATAGATAATTAATAAGCACCTCCTGTATAGCACAGGGAACTCTACTCAATACTCTGTAATGACCTATATGGGAAAAGAATCTATAAAAGAATGGACGTATGTATACGTATAACTGATTCACCTTTTTGTACCCCTGAAACTAACACAACATTGTAAATCAACTATATTCCAATGAGAAATTAATTAACTAATTAATTAGTTATACATAAATAAATGCAGTGACTGAGCTCAGGTCATATGTGGATAACTGAGAGACTCAGGGATCTGGACTTAGGAACTCACCCTTTTTAATATCAGTATAGACAGAAATGTTCTCAGTTCTAGGTGATGCCAGAACTGCCCTTAACTTTTGCCATGAGGCAAGGACACGAAGAAATAAAGAGGGTTTTTTTTTTTTTCCCTTCGTCTGGGAAGACAAATGAACCAAAAAGGGGGGCTTTAAAAATTATGGAGGAGGTAACATGTTTATAGGGAAGACCAGCAAGAGATATGAAGACGGTTTAAAGAAGCCAAGAGAAGGAGAAAGAGAGAACTGCATGAAAGAACACATCTAGGAAGCAGAGGTTGTCACAGTTAAGAAAGGAGAGTTTCGTATTTAGCTTGTGCTAGTATTTCATTTGTATTTAACTCTTGTGCTCACTGGGATATTAAGTTGCTTACAAGAAGAAACTAGGAGTTCCATGAAGTTGTTAGTTGGTGGTTCTCAAACTTTAGAGTCCATCAAGTTCTGGCAGGGTGACTATTAAAAGTAAAATCCCAAGTCCTAGATTTTGGTTTATTCGGGCAGGGAAAGACCCAGGAGGCTGTATTTTAACAAGCACACAGTCCGTGTATTCACACAGTCCTGTGACTCATGCCTCGAGAAAGATCCCTTAAAGTATTACGACCCAAATGCTGAGTTGGCTTCAGATAAGTTTTTCCTGAGGGAATGTATGAGTTTCAGAATTGAAAATAAAATTCTCAGCTAGATCTGACGTACCAAAACTTGTGTTTTATATGTAACATCAAGTTTTATAGAAACTATGGAAGAATATATTTACCTGTACACAAACTCACTGTGGAATTCACAGTTTTTGAGATGGAGGGATAACTTGAAATCTGTGAACAACACCAATAAATGTTTGACTAGTCTCCGGAAAAAAAAAAAAAAAAAAAAAAGAAGTATCATGACCACAACCTGGCTCTTTCTCTGTATGTCTGTCCTGTATTTTAATGTTAGAACCTAGACTCTTGGTTCTTAAAGCAGTTTGACTTTTCTTAAAATTGTAACATTAAAAAAATTCAAAATATTTAAAACAGACTTGTCTTGCACTTTCCTCCCAGTCACCAAGCCAAAGTGACTCTTTCTTCTCCGTGGTATCGCCTCTTCCCAAAATCACCCCACTTCGCAGGAAAGAGGTCAACCAGACTTCAGAGAGCATCTGGGCAAAAGCTTTCCGCTGTCCTTTGGGAAATGTGCTTGAACTTTGCAGACTTCCTCCTAAGGTCCACCTCAGCTCTTAGGAAGTCATTTTACCTGACCACTTACCTAGATCACTAACTGTAAGGTCTCTTTTAAAATTGGCAAATTACTGTAGAGTTTTTGCATCCCCTGCGGCACAGAACAATGGGACCTGGCGAACGGACAGTGAAGTCCAGCGTTTCCTGACTTTCATGCAGTTCCGGAAGGATGAATAGCTTGAGTGAACCCAAAGATGCTTATTTTCACCCTTTATAAAATATATTCAAAACCAGGCTCAGTCACCAAGAGAAACGGCAGAGTCCCATTGATGTTTCTCAGTGGGGTGGCTGGCCTTTTAACCCCCTGAAATATAGGGCCTCTTTATTAGGGTCAGGGGGGAAAATGGATGGATTGTGAATTGCTTTGGAAAATAATACAAGTAAAAAGAGACCTCGCTAACAAAATGTGATCACTCTCACTGTTTCACCCAGATGCTCTGGAAAAATAAGATGAATTATCCCAGCCTGCTTCTGTGCCCCCACATCCTATGTGAAAGAGAATGGTCATCCTTATTGTTAATGAGCAGACAGCAAACGTTCAAAACTCCAACTTGATGTTAGTGCTTCAGGCTCCATCAAGCAATCTTTCAATGCTTAGCAGCTTTTTCAAGAAGTCGACACAGAGTCCGCGGAGTACAGAAGTTCCACATAAAGATACCCAAATACGATCATGAAAGATGGCCGCCTTCTTTATAAAGCGACAGCTTTCAACACGTAGAAATATTGATCTGACAAGCCTGAGGCGGTGTGCAGGGGAATAACTGGTGCGTCAGTAGAGCAGTGTGCTTTCAAGGCCAACAGAAGGCATCCCGTGCGCTATCCACACACAGTCCATTTCCAAGAGACCCTGAGGCCGGGCTTTCTAATTAATCACCTTTGACCATCTTATTTCTAAATTGTTCTTCTCATACACTCTCTCACTCTTCATTACTTCTCATCTTACTTCATTACCAACACTGTTTCAAAAATTCTGCCTCTCATTGACTCATCTGCTTTGAAAATCTAAACCATTATCTTGTCATTCAGGTGATATGGATTGGAATCATTCAACAGCCCTAAGCAACAGCAAGGAAGTAATAAAAGCCTACTGGGGGTGTAAAAAATAAGTGAAATGAACACCTAACCCTTTAACTGGGCCCAGAGGCACTAAGAATCCCCTTCCTAAAATTGCCTCCCCCCTACAACTGCCAGGGTGCCCCAAAACACCACATGGCTATGATTTCCTGCTTGAGAAAAGGCACAATCTCTAAAAAAGCCCTCTAAAAAGGTCAGTACTGGATAAGCACTTCCAGAATAGTGGAGTAAGGACCTTCAAAACCCTCCATTAAAATGAGAAATTGACAAAATTTGTCAAAAACACCCTTTTCAGAACCCTGTAAACTAACTGAAAGATCATGACAACTTATGGAATCTTTATTCAAGGAATATGACTGAATCTTTATTCAAGGAATATGTCTGAAAAAAAAAAAAAAACGGTCTCCCCTTGACCTGCCCCTGTGCTTCCAAGAGCTCCCCTGAGATGGAGTTAGGTGTCCATTACCCCCATCACCCCCAGGCTTTGTACTTAGCTCTGATTCAGCAAAATCCCCAAACCTCTTTCTCATAAATGGTGGTCAGGCTCAGCTTTCTCCCACCTCCACTTGACTTTTCCACTGGAATCAGTGCTGTCACACGTCTCCTGGGTTTTAGGGCGGCGTTCAGAACCTTTTTTGTTTTGCGGTACGTGGGCCGCTCACTGTTGTGGCCTCTCCCGTTGCGGGGCACAGGCTCCAGACGCGCAGGCTCAGCGGCCATGGCTCACGGGCCCAGCCGCTCCGCGGCATGTGGGATCCTCCCGGACCGGGGCGCGAACCCACATCCCCTGCATCGGCAGGCGGACTCTCAACCACTGCGCCACCAGGGAGGCCCTCAAAACCCTTTGAAACCTGGTTCTGACCCCTCTTGAGCTGGTCACCAACAGGCCCCAGGCGGTCAGAAATTCATCTCCAGCTAAAGAAGTGTAGACTGTATTTCTTTCCATAAGGAAAACAAGACAGCAGCTTCCCGCATGTTTTGAAAGGGAGACCGTGCTGCGCTCAGAGGGCTGGGGGCCCAGAACCCATGCTAGCCGGCCCACGGCCACTGCATACGTTTAGAAGCAAACAGTGAAGGATTCAGATGCCCTTCCCGGGCATTCCACCAGCCATAAAGTATCCCTGCAAGCAACTTCTCCATCACTCGTGGGCCAGCTTCCCCCTCTGCCTGCTTTCTCAAAAGCAGCAGAACTGCACGCACAGACACTCCTCCACCTAGCAAACGCCTCCCTTATTGTACCGGGGCGCCGGGGTGCCCTGTTCCCTTGTTTCCACCCACATCTTACCAGTGAATTGAAATTGTTCCCCTTTCTTCTCTCTTCCAGCACGTTGCTAAGTTACGGAAGACAATTAGGCACAGGTCTGGGAGCTCATTACAATTCCAGGCACGGTTCTCCCTTTCCCTCTCCCTCCCCCCCTCCCCCTCTCCCCCCGCCCTCTCCCTTCCCCTCCCCCTCCCCCCCCCCCCAGGAGAAAAATGTTCCTTAAACTGAAATCAAGCAAAACCTTTCGTTTTTGGAGCAGGCAACCCAGGTGATGGGCACAGCACGGTGGGCTCTTGCAAACCGCACGGATGACCCCACGTTGCTGCAGAAACCCCTGAAATCCTTCACTGGACCCCAGCCCTGCTTCACAGAAAGAGTCAGGAAAGCACACGCGCTCAGACGGGACTGCTGGCCCAGGGAGGAGGGTGGGAGAGGCCAGGAAAGGAGCAGTTAAAACTTCATAAAATTCTAAAGCAGCAAGTGGGACCAGTCTAACCAGCATTTGGCTGAATCTGGTTTTCCAAACCAGTAAGGGCAGTGTTTCTGTCTGAAAAGGGACTCCTTTTGATTTCCCAAACATCAGAGGAAAGTGAAGTTTTAATCCACTCTGATTAATATTACAAAATGAGCTCCCTTGACACCTGGAACATAATTCTCTGAGCACATGACGAGAGAGGACAGGTCATCGTCATCCCCCCGAAGCTGGCCCCGCCGTTAGCTGCTCAGGCCCATATGGCCAGGTGTCCTCGGCCCAGCCAGGCTCACTCCGCCCTGACGCCACCGCACGCTTGTGGACCCTTTCTGTCTGGGGAGGCACGGCTGAGGCTGGCACCTGGGCCAGGTAGCCTTCCTCCGATGCCGGGAGCTGACATCCATCACCCGTGTTTGCCGCTGGGCATCTGTCTCTGTCCTGGTTCCCTGGAAGCTCTACATCTGCTGGTGCAGAACTTCCTCGGTCTCCAGATTATTCACTGATGCCTTTCTCTCTTCAGATTGTAAGCACCCCGAGACTGGAGAAAGTGCCTCATCCATCTTGGCAGCCGTAAAAGTTTCTTATAATACGGATGAGTTTTCACCCTCACTTGGATGCTTTAATTTCTGGTCCATTTTTAAAGAGGCTTAGGCAGTTGCAATCATTATCGTAGATTTATTCTCTGAAACCCTGATAACAAATTGTACATAAATGCAATTCTTACAAATTTAAGAGGAGACAGCCCTTCCATACTGAGACTACTGAGAAGTTCAAGTATGTTTCTAGGAGTGGAGGAGACACTAGGAAGGCTGCTGGAGCTGGCTGCCAACCCTCAGGAAGGCTGCTTTACTCTCTGGAGGAAGACAAGACTTAAACACATGAGGCCAGTCAGTGACAGAGCCAGAGCACACAATAAGCACAAAGTTGACAAGTGCCTTGGGCCCTGAGCCCTACAGAACCGGAAACATGACTGTGGCTCCACGGTACATGGTACATGGTACACGGTACATGCCTTCTTGCAGCATGATTGATGCTCTGTGACATCAAGGACGTCGGCCAGATCTCAGACCTAATTGCACATTTGAGAGGCAATTCCCTTCTGAAATGACATATGGCCCGTCAGAGCTAATGGATTCCAGAGTCTACTGGGCTCAAATTCCCAACTGCAAATGTGCTGATCGGGTCACTCAATGTGACCCTGATTTTCCCTTCCTGCCCCGCTCTGTATTTATAGGGTGAGAATGGGCCTTTGGGGCAGTACCTGCATTTTGAGGCAATGAGGCATGCCACGGTGGCGAGCAACTGGGAATCAAGCAGCAGGTCTGATCCTTTGCCTTAATTTCTGATAAGTCGTTGGTACCTAATTAATCTCGTCACCGTCCATTGATTCCACAGAAGGAGACTTTCCAATTTGCTGCAGTGTCCCAAGTTGTTTGCTCATAGCAATCAAAGTCACTGGGGTGTGTTTTAGAATCTTATTCTAGGTACTTCTCTGTTGACATACAGACAGTTAAAGGAAAGAGATGGTCGGAGGACAGAGGTGAACTTGGTGTTAAAAGGGTTTTAGGTTTAGATTGGTCTGTTGAAGATAAAGAACCCAAGAAGCAAGATTTTCAGAATTCTCAATCTCCTCCTCCTCCTTCATTCTGGTGTTACCGAATATTTTAATTCAATTACTTCTCATTTCTGGTGTCATTTCTGTTTTGAGACGTTGGTGTCTACAAACAGAATCCCAAAGCAAGAAAAGCCATCAGATCTTGATTTGAAAGTCTTAGTATCTTCAGAGAGATGCTGGCTGGAGATACAGATCGATTTTGTGATTTATCGTAAATGGCACGTGAATATCCCCAAGAAACAGCATCCTCACCTGAGAGTCAGAAGCAGAGACCAGGGAAGTACCGGACCGCACACCTGGTCGGAAAGCCTCCCCTTCTGACCCTCAGGAGTCTCCAGGGTGACATACCTGCACATCTTACCGAGTCTCAAGTCAGGATGATCAGCTAAACCTTCTAGACAAGACGCCCTGAGAGCAATCAGCAACCCGGAGTCTCGCAAATGCCAAGGTCCAGACCTGGAAGCCCCCTGCTGCTCTCCACCTCTGGCCTCTCTCCAATCCATCCGCATCGTGAACTAGAGTGCTTGTCTCAAGTCGTAACCTGGATCATGTCACCCCCTCCCCAACTTCACCTCTGTTTTAAAACCCTTCCACAAGCCCCCAGTGTCCTTGGTATAAAGATAAAACCGCTCAGTAGATGACAAGGCCTTGGAAGGTCGGTCCCTGTTTGCATCTCCAGCCTCACTTCACCCCATACGGTTTCTGCTTTTACACGTCATGCTCCCTCACACCCCAGGGCCTTTGCACACGCGGTCCTCACTCTTCCACGGCCTCTATCCACCCTTCAGTTCCCAAATAAACATCGCTTCCACCAAGGGCCCCTCCCTGATTCTCTGGTCACATCAAATCCAACGACAGGCTTACAGCACGCTGCACCATCGTTCACGGTACTTGCCAGCTGTAACTTTACACTTACGGGATGACAACTGGACTGACTTCCCAACTGGACTGTAAACACCAAGAGGGCAGAGACTGTATCTGGCAAATGGTTGCGTCCACAGTGTCTGGTACAGTAAGGAACCAGAGGACATTTATGTAATAATTGCCTTGATGGATAAAGGAATGAATGAGCACACCAGGGCTGAAACCTTCTCACACACTTGGGACTCTGGACTTGGGGAAGATCTGGGAAAGCTGTGTAGCGGCCAGAGGATTACGGATTTAGGCACATGCTTTTATAGATCAGGGCAACAGCTAGTTCCCGAGCACACCTGCCGGGAGACGGAGATCTGGACGGACAGAACTGCGTGTGGCCAGTGATTTACTTACTGGGGCCTCCCGCATGCTGGGCCCTGGCTGGGAGCATCACACGTGCCATTTCTGGAGGCTGTGAGTGCAGATCTGAAGTCACAACAGGTTAGAATCTTGGCTCCGTCACTTACTAGAAGTGATTCTTTAGGCGAATCACTGAAGTGCCAGTTTCCTTTCCTTGTTTGTAAAATAGGGTCATAACAGCATTGACCTCAGACTGTTATTGTGAGGTTTAAGGGAGCAAACACAAAGTTCTCACAATCGTATTTCTCACGTAGTAAACACGAAAAACATCACACCTATTATTATCATCATCCCCGTTCCAAACAGAAGGAACTGGGGGCCCAGAAAATTTGATCATACAATAGATAACTAATGTATAGCACAGGGAACGCTACTCAATGCTCTGTGGTGACGTAAATGGGAAGGAAATCCAAAAAAGAAGGGATATACGTAAACGTATAGCTGATTCACTTTGCTGTACAGCAGAAACTAACACAGCATTGTAAAGCAACTATGCTCCAATAAAAATAAAAAATAAAAAAGAAGAAAGAAAAGAAACTTTGATCAGTTTGTTTAAAGCCCCACAGCTGGTAAGTGGCTGAGCAAGGACTCAGACCAAGGTGTGTCTGGTCCAAAGCCCTTCCTCTCACGACCCTGTCGGGTCGAGGAGGTGGCAGCACTGAGCCTCCGGGCTGGGGGTCCTCGGTGTCTGCAGATGGGCTGGATGGGGGCCGGTTAGAGTGGCAGCCAGCATGGCTCCGGCCACAGGGGTCCAAACAGAGTCTAAGTCCCAGAGACCAAGTGACCAGACCGGGAAGCTCCATCAAAGCTCACAGCGGCTGGGAGCAGTCTGCTAGGTTAGTGGGGGATGAGCAAGGTGGCTGAGGATACCATGCCCGGCCCCAGAGGCCCTGGGATCAAGGGTGGGATTCTTCCCGGGCCTGTGGTGGGCCTGAGCCCATGGCAGGGGGCACTGAGGGACCAGCTGAGGGATCAGAGCGGTGGCCGCTGGACCAGTGGCCCCAAGAGCAGTGTGGCCACCTCCTGAGGCTTGAAGCCGAGGGTGAGTGCGGGCAGGGAGGGGTCAGACAGCAGCCTGAGGTCCACGAGCCTGATCTCCCGTATTGGAGCGGGCACTGCACTTTCATGGAGAAACAGCGTTTGCAGTGCTACAGCACAGCACATCCCAGGTCTCCTTGGGCAAATCCAATTTCCATATTCTCTTCTACTGTTTCAGTAAGAACATGTTTACTTGTCAAATCAAGCATCCCAGTTTGGGGCTCAGAAAACATGGCCCCTGTAACTACAGTTCAGCTCTATTGTAAATTAAACCAGCTCTTGTGGACTGAAACTGGGATCCTAATTCCTATTTCTATTTCCTGTGGGGAAATTCCTTTCAAGTTCCAAAGAACTTCTGGAACGGAACCCATTCGTAGGTTGGGCAGTGCCTACCCGCTGGAAAAATCCATCTGCTATTATTAAGTTCAACTATAATGACACTGTACACTTCCTTGACATATCCCACTTTCTCCTTATCCACAAGGGATGGTATTGTAACAAAAAGCAGCCATGGTGAAAACTGTGGCTTCACAAGGAAGCCAGGGTCCCCTCAACAGTGTCTGAATTAAAGGGAAGGAGTTTGCCGTTTTCTAACTGAAAGCTAGTTGTTGTTCTTAAGAGCAGAGCAAGGTTAATGGGGGTCATCGCCTTGATGACCCAGCAGGCCAGCTAGTCCCTGAGAACGAGAGGGGTCTTGTCTGCACGTCAGGGGGACCCCATGTGAACTCTGCTCTCAGCCTGTCTTCAGCTTGTCATCTGCCTCCTCTTTCTGGGGGGAAGCAACTTCCTTTTTTTTTTTGCGGTCCGCGGGCCTCTCACTGTCGTGGCCTCTCCCATTGCGGAGCACAGGCTCCGGACGCGCAGGCTCAGCGGCCATGGCTCACGGGCCCAGCCGCTCCGCGGCACGTGGGATGTTCCCGGACCGGGGCACGAACCCGTGTCCCCTGCATCTGCAGGCAGACTCTCAACCACTGCGCCACCAGGGAAGCCCAAGCAACTTCCTTTTGATGAAGCATGACATCCTGGATTTTCTTTCTTCTTGTGAACAGAATCCCTCCCTCTGTGTCCCTCCCCCCATCTCATCGAGGTACCTGTGGCCTTAGTTCTTACATTTCACACCCACTGCAGCATCACCCCAAAACATAGGCAACCAGAGCCATAAGACCCTATACGGCCTTAAGTTTTAATGCCCCAGGTTCTGCTGGTTTGTTTATATTTATTTTTTCCATTAACAAAGAGCTTTGTTTCACTTTTTGCACAAATGATATCAAAATGAGCATAAAGACACAAAACAACATAAAATCTGTAAACCTGACTCTCCTTTGGAACATCCACCTTCCCCCACTCCTCGCCCAAGTGCAGACCTGGATCTACTTGGCCTTCATTTACCACTCAGGTGGGGATGGAGCGCCCACCTGGCACAAAGATGATGACTCTGTGCCCAGGAAGAGTCCAGCCTGCACAGTTTATGATCAGTACGGACATTGTATTTCATACAACTTTAACGAGGAAAATGGGACAAATCATTCCCAATGGGATAGACCTACTCCTTGGTTGTAGAGCAGGCAAGTGGAGGGCTGTGTTCACTGCCAGCTCCTCCTGTTTCTCTTCTGGGCATTTGATACGAAATCGATTTTGATTGAACACCTGGATTCCTAGCCCTGACTTACAACGTAAATGTCCTCATTTCTAACATAGTGGGGTCCAAATCGTCTTCCTTGATGCATTAGTTATTTACATAACTACAGTTTAGTTACGCACCACATTTGTGCCAGTTCATGAAGGACTAGAACACGTAACATGCTATGACTCTGTGTTTGTACTTGGGAGCTCTGAGAACTTTCCAGAAAGAAAAATGTACACTGATGGCGCTTATTATCTTTAATGAAGTCCAGAGTATACACGTTCTCTGTTTTACAGATGGAAAAACACGTTTGTACGAGACAGGAAAAGAAACTGGCCAGCTTAATTTGGGCAGCTACAGATGGGCAGGAACAGGTTTTATAGGAAACGGAGTGTTTTCCACCACATGATTTCCTAGTTTTAGGTACTTTTTTTCTAGTCCAGTCTATTCTGGCCCTAACTTTTCAACAGAAATTCTTTCTTCTACAGGGAGAATTTCTCTTCCACAGGGAGAGAATGTCAATTAAGGGAGAAAGAAAGGTGGTAAATGACTTCGAGGACCTTGCTTCCCTCCCCACCCCACGGTGACGCTGTGAGACCCAGAACGGCGGCCCTGGGACCAGCAGCAGAGCACAGAGGCTCCTATCCAGGAAATCTTTTGCACTCCCGATTTAGAGGGCAAGAAGAAAAACTTTCACTCATTTTGACTCCAGCTGAAATTACAGACACTCTCCATGTTTCTTTGAACCAAATACTTAAGTTTTACAAAGCTGGATCAGCAACTTTGTCGTAACTTTTCCAATCCATAAAGTAGAAGTGGTGGCAGAGTTAGAGCTCATCTAATCAGCAAGCACAGCAGCGGGTCTCAGAACATCGCACGGTCATCAGCAACGGGGCGTATCTTAGCAATTGTCCTTACCTCTGAGCTTATTTAACCTCAATTAAATACACTCGAGAAAGGTTTCCCCTTTATTAACGTTTAGTTTTCCTTTCAATTATATTATGGTAAGATTCTAAGTTGCCAGACAGCCACTTATGCGTCCATTCATTGTTTTCCGCTTACTGGCTCTGTACCTACAACTTGCTAATCAAGGTTCTAGCATGGGGGTGTAAACAGTAGGAAACAAGCACAGGCTTAGCCTTTCATGGAGCTTACACTTCAGCAGGAGACTGGTGGTGAACAAAACGTCAAAGAATAGTAAAAAGTAGAGAGTAGGAAAGGCTAGGCAAGGATTTAACACAGGTGCAGTGATGAAGAAAAACAGCATGGTCAGGAAAGGCCTTAAACAGAGGTGTAAATGGCAAGAAGGAGTCAGCTGTCAGAGGTCAGAGGGACACACCCCGGCCCAGGAGCAGCACACAGAGCATCAGACACTGTGATACCCTGAGGAAGTGACCAAGGCCCAGGGGCAGCACGTTCAGAGGCTGCAACCAGAGGGTCTCGACTCACAGCCAGGCTGGGGCATTTGAACCCTGGTTCCACCACCAGAGTCAAGCAGCCAGGACCAAGTTCCCAGCGCTTATGAGGGTTTTTTTCCCTCTGTACATGGCTCTTGTTATTTACATAACGCAGCACAGCATCGACACGGCATGGCATGATTACCTGCAGCGCCTAAACGGGAACTATCGGTACACGTCTGCACACCTGGCTCAGAACGGAGGTATGTTAAACTGAAAGCAAAAGCAAACGCCTGAAGCATAAAAGTAAAAACTAGGACTGAACACTGCAATAAATCAGAAGTAGGGCCTCGTGTATGCACTAAACTCTTTCCAGATGAAAAGGGGCATGGTCACAACATTCGTCCAGCTATGCCCGTGTGTGTACAAAGCACAGACGTTTCACACATCACAAAAGACCTTCCATTATAACACAGATATGATATTCCCAGACAAGCACTGGCGACACGTCCTGCCTCTTCTGCTGTAGACGAGGCAGCCCACGCAGTCCTCACTGGTAAGACACGGATAATAATGGTTCCCGACTCACAGGCTTGCTTCCAGGTTTAAAGGAATTAATATATGTTAGAGTAGTGCCTCAACAAGGACCCGCTGCAGAGCACAGGGAGCTCTACTCAGTATTCTGTAATAACCTATAAGGGAAAGGCATCTGAAAAAGAATGGATATATGTATACGTCTAACTGAATCACTTTGCCATATACCGGAAACAAACACAACATTGTAAATCAACTATACGCCAGTGTAAAATAAAAATTAAATTAAAAAAACAAGGTCCTATTGTATAGCACAGGGAACTATATTCAATATCCTGCCACAAACCATAATGGAAAAGAATATGAAAAAGAATATATATATATATATATATATAGTTGAGTCACGTTGCCGTACAGAAGAAATTAACACAACATTGTAAACCGACTCTACTTCAATAAAATAATTTAACAAAAAGAATCGTGCCTTACACAGAAAGTGCTAAATAAGGGATAGTCATTATTTTTAGTATTAAAAGTGCTAGGTATATACCCCCATGTTCACAGTAGCTAAAAGGTGGAAGCAACCCAGACGTGTATCCATACAGTGGACTATTATTAAGCCTTAAAAAGGAAAGACATTCTGACACCTGCTACAACATGGGTGAACCTTAAAGACATTATGGAGAGTTAAGTAAGCCAGACACAAAAAGACAAGTAGTGCATGACTCCACTTC